>NC_133410.1:6895000-8145000 GCF_049350105.2 Macaca mulatta | reverse complement strand
TAGGAGTGAGATTGCTGAATCAAATGTTAGATCTACTTCTCATTCTTGAAGGAACCCAGGGGTCTTATTTAAAATGCAGATTTCCAGTGCTGGAATAGGATTGCTAAAAAAAATTAAAAATTGCAGGTTAAAGGACTCTGGGCCAGATATACTGAATTAGGCTCTCTAGAATTGGAGCCCTGGAGTGGGCATTATACTACACACCTAGAGAGATTCTAAGACCTACCTCCCTGGGAGGGAGATTTATTAATTACATTAATGAGAATATCACCAGCTTCTGTTTAGAAGCATTTACCTAGCACATTTATCCAACTCAGGAATAGTCCTAAAAATACAGTGTGAATGATCTCAATAAATCCATGTAACATCCATGTGAGGTGGGTCTCATAGTGTCCCTATTTTACTGAATATGAAAATGGGGCCCAGACAGGTTGTTACTTGCTGAAAGTCACATTGCAGAGCTAAGTTTCCAATCTGAGTCTGTCTTGTTTTGAAAGGCAGTGCTGTTAATTAATATTTTATGCATCCATTCATCAGATCAATATTTATTATTTACTAAGTGTCAGGTATTTACTAAGTGTTTGGATTTGAAAAACTGTATTGAACCACAAAAAATTCTCCTATTGTGATTACAGCAATATTGTAGGTTAGTGGTTAATATGCAAAAGTCAATTGCTTTCTTGTATGCCAGCAATGAACAAGTGGAATCTGAAATTAAAAACACAAAATGATTTATGTTTGCACCTTCAAAAATGAAATATCAGATATAAATCTAATAAAACATGCATAAGATCTACTTAAGAAAAACTACACAACTCTGATGAAAGAAATCAAAGAAAAACTAAATACATGGAGACATTGCATGTTCATAGATAGGAAGATTCCATTTTGTGAAGATGTCAGTTATTTCTAACTTAATGTGTAGATTCAATGCAATCTCAATAGAAACCTCAGCAAGTTCTCTTGTAGCTACTGACAATCTGAAGTTTATATGGAGAGGCATAAGACTCAGAAATAGCCAACACAATATTGAAGGAGAAGAACACAGTTGGAGGATTGACACTATTCAGCTTTAAGACTTGCTGTAAAGCTATAATAATCAAGAAGTTGTGGCATTGACAAAAGAATAAACAAATAGAGCAATGTAACAACATGGAGAGTCCAGAAATAGAGCCACACAAATAGAGTCACTGATCTTTGACTAGGGAGAAAGCCAGTACAAGAAAGATAATCTTTTCAACACATGGTACTAGAACAACCAGACGTCCACAAACAAACAAAAAAAAGAAAAAGATAAAGAAAAATTAACTCAAAATGTGTCACAAACCTAAATGTAAAATACAAAAGTTTAAAAGTCCTAGAAGATAACTTAGGAGAAAACCTAGATGGCCTTGGGTTTGGTAATGACTTTTTAAATATGACACCAAAGGCATAATCCATGAAGTAAATAATTGAAGGTAAATATTTCTTCTCTGCAAATGATAGTCAAGAGAATGAAAACACAAACCACAGACTGGGAGAAAATATTTTTAAAAGATATATCTGATTTAAAAGAAACATTATCAAAAATACAAAGAATCTTAAAACTCAACAATAAGAAAACAAACAACCTGATTAAAAATGGGTCTAGGGCCTTAACAGACATCTCATGAAGAAAATACAGAGATGGCAAATAAGCATATGAAAAGATGGTCCACATCATGTGTCATTAGGGAAATGCAAGTTAAAACAACAAGGAGATAACATTATTCATCTATTAGAATGGCCAAAATTCAGAACACTGAAAAGACCAAATCCTGTATGAGTGTGGAGTAACAGTGTATTAGTCCATTTTCATGCTGCTGATAAAGACATACCTGAGTTGAGGTAATTTACAAGGAAAAACAGGTTTAATGGACTCACAGTTCCACGTGGCTAAGGAGGCCTCACAATTATGGTGTAAGGTGAAAGGCACATCTCATATGGTGGCAGACAAGAGAAGAGAACTTGTGCAGGGAAACTCCCCTTTATAAAACCATCAGATCTCATGAGACTTATTCACTATCATGAGAATAGAATGGAAAAGACCTGTCTCTATGATTCAGTTATCTCCAACTGGGTCCCTCCCACAACACATGAAAATTATGGGAACTAACAATTCAAAATAAGATTTGGGTGGGGACACAGCCACACCATATCAAACAGGAACTCTCATTCATTGGTGATGGAAATGCAAAATGGTACAGCCATTTGCCAACATAGTTCAGCAGCTTCTTACAAAACTAAACATATCCTAATCACATGATCCAGCAATCATGCTCTTTGGTATTTACCTAAAGGAGTTGAAAATTTATGTCCATGCAAAACCTGCAAACAGATGTTTATAATAACTTTATTCATAATTGCTGAAACCCAGAAGCAACCATGGTGGCCTTTAATAAGTGAATGGATAAATAAACTCTCTGGAACATCCAGGCAATGAAATATTATTCGGCTTTAGAAAGAAATGAGCTATAAAGCCACAAAAAGACATGGAGAAAACTTATATGCACATTACTAAGTGAAAGAAGCCAGTCTGAAAAGACTCCATATTGTGTGATTCCAACTATGTAACATTCTAGAAAAGGCAAAACTTGGAGACAGTGAAAAGGTAAGTGATTGCCAGGAGTTAGAAGGGAGAGAGAGATGAATAGGCAGAGTATGGAGGATTTTTAGGGCAATAAAAATACTCTGAGACTGGGCAAGGTGGCTCATGTCTGCGACCTCAGCACTTTGGGAGGCTGAGGTGGGTGGATCGCTAAAGCTCTGGAGTTTGAGACCCACCTGGGCAACATGGTGAAACCCCATCTCTACAAACAATACAAAAACTAGCTGGGTGTGGTGATGCATGCCTGTAGTCCCAGATCCTCAGGAGGCTGAGGTGGAAGGAGGCTTGAGCCCGGGAGGTTGAGGCTGCAGTGAGCTGTAATATTGCCACTGCACTCCAGCCTGGGTAACAGAGTGAGACCCCATCTCAAATAATAAATAAATAAATAAATACAAAGCAAATATTCTGCATGATACTACAATGATGAATACACACCATTATACATTTTCCCAAACTCACAGAATGTACAACAGCAAAAGTGAACTCGAATATAAACTTTGGACTTTGAGTGATAATGATGTGTCAAGGTAGGTTCATGAATTGTGACAAATGTGTCACTCTGGTAGGGATGCTGATAATGGTGGAGACTATGACATGTGCAGGCAAGGGGAATATGGGATAGCCTTACACCTTCCTTTCAATTTTGCTGTGAATCAAAAACTGCTCAAAAAATATTGTCTTTAATTTTTTAAGTGTATCAGTCACGTAGGATAGGTTATGCTGCTGTAACAAACAACCCCTCAATCTCCATGTTTAAAATAACAAGTTTATTTCTCACTTATGCTGTATGTCCACCATGGATCACCAGGGGGACTCTGCTTACCTCTCAGGCACCAGACTGCTGGAGTAGCCAGCTCTGAAATATTGCAGGTCACCATGACCATGGGAAAGAGTGTTCTGGAGGATCTCACAACAGTTACTTTTTTTTAACAGACAGAATCTGGCTTTGTCACCCAGGCTGGGGTGCAGTGGTGCAATCATAGCTCACTGCAGCCTCAACTTCCTAGGCCCAAGTGATCCTCCCACCTCAGCCTCCCAAGTAGCTGGAACTACAGGTGCATGCCACCACATCTGGCTAATTTTTAAATTTTTTTTAGAGATGAGATTTCACTATGTTGACCAGGCTGGTTTCAAACTCCTTGCCTTAAATGATCATCCTGCCTTGGCCTCCCAAAGTGCTGAGATTGCAGGCGTGAGGTACCATGCCTAGCCACAAACGGCTGTGAAATCTTTTACCTGCAGTGACACAAGTTACTTCTGCTCACAGTCACATAACTGAACCCACTCATGAGGGACAAGGAATGGCTATCCTCCCATTCTCTCTTGGAGGTAGAGAGAATAGCACTGTTGGCTACCACAAAAAGTAAACTGCTGGCAAATGAAGATCATTTGCAATGATGGTAACTGCCTTGAAGAAGATAGAGCAGGACTTTTGGGTAACAAGAGATGGAGGAGCCTGGTGCAGAGAGCTCCTTTAGATGGGACAGTCTGAGTAAGTGACATGTGAGCTGTTGGAGCAGTAATTTTAGGTTAAGGGAAGCAAATGACTGCCTTGCTAAACTTTTTCTGGTGGTTTGGAGAACCATCTACACTTACCAGATTCAATTGTTGAGAAACTCCAAAAGATCTTGGCTCTACTCCTCGTTGGGTCAATCTTTTCCTGAGAATCCCTGGAAAAGCCGCTTTCCTTTGCGAATCTCAGTTTTCCTACCTGTGAGGTGGGCACACTGGCCCTGCTAAGAGATCCTAAATTAGCTGCCACAAGGACAGATCCAGCCTGAAAAACCATTGCTCTTGCCATTAGTTGAATTAATGGCCAGCATTTAAAATTGGGGGTTTTTTCTTGAAAAAAAAATTTTTAATGAGCTATTTCTAATAAAACTTCAGGTCTCCAGCTTCTCTGAAAATATCAGCAGAAAGGGTGAGCCCAGGTCAGGACTCCCACCCAGCTGTGACTGCACTGAGTGTTGACTGCCTCCTTCCTCAGTCTCATCCGGGTCAGCAGAGTACCACATGGCCCAAGTCAACCCATCCCCAGACCAAGTGAGTTTGCCATCCCTGGATCAGAGGGCCTCTGAGGTTCCTGGTAGCTTTAATAATCTTGAGTATCTATAGATTTGCTGTTAGAGCCTAAGAAATTATCTGTGTGTGTGTGTTGTGCACGCACATGAAAGTGTGAGTTGTGTGTTTGTGTGTGCATGTGTGTATTTGAGTGTATGAGTGTGAGTGTGTGTTTGAGTATGTGTGAGTGCCTCAGTGCATGTGAGTGTCTGTGTGTGTGCATGAGCATGTGAGTGAGTAGCATGTACGTGTGGCGTGTGTGCATGTATGCGGGTGTGAATGTACGTGTTAGGGCATGCATGTGATGGGTGTCTGAGTGGGTATGTGTTTTAGGGAAGAAGGTATCCAATAGAGTTGGAGGTTGCAAACCAAGACTATGGCTGATTGACTCAGAATAAAAACATTCATTTTTGAGACCCAGAGCAGGGGCAAGAAACACTACACCTCTTTTCCTCTAGTTCCTTAATCAAGCCTTTTAGCCCGCGTAAGCTTATCCCCTATCTTGCAAATCGTAATCCTGACTCATTAAACCTCAGAACTGAATAGGGAATGGAAGTAGAAGGCATTTCTCTTTGAAAGGACTGAAGTGGTAGCAGGTCTGTCTCAGGGGAGGGGTAAGGACGGAGAAAGAGACAAGTCCCAGCTGATGAAAGAGGCCAGGCTTAGCCACCCTCCCCCCTACAACTGTGTCTCCAGGCAGCTCCTGGAGCAGGAATTAGGCAAACAGGTTTGGATGAGCCTGCCAGCCTCTAGGTCTGCACTGCTTCAGGGCAGCGCTCCTCACTCCAGCCCTCCCCAGAGCCCCTGGGCCTGGTCACCATAAACCGAACAGCTGCTGCTGGAGGAGAGACCCCAGGAGATGCAGAGGGTGGTCGCAGGCCTTGGAGAGCAGCCTAAATCATGTAATCCTCTGACACCAGCCTTGGCGTGAGTGCCTCCTTCCTCCTGTACCGGAGAGCTCAAAGACTCAGGCCTGGGGCCTGGAAGTGGGAGTGACAGAGGGCATTGCAGGCTGCCCGTTTGGGGGGCTTCAAGGGACACCCTGCCCTACTCCAGAGGAAGGAAATCAAGCTTCGAACACGGCCACTGACAGAGCTGCCTCGCCCAAATTCCAGGCCTGTGGTTTTCTCCTCCTATTTGTAAGCATTTGGATGAGGTCAGAATTAAAATCAGTTTCCATGGTGAGGAAGGAGGGAGAGACTTAGAAACAGGGACACAGACAGGCACAGAGAGAGAAACAAGAAAAGGGACAGCTGGGAGGGAGGGACAGGGACAGAGAGACAGAGGGAGAAGAGAGAGGAGAGAAAGGCGGAGAGGCTGGGCTGGGGTAGGAGGCTGTGCTCACCTGCACACATCTCCCACGGTTAGTTTTAGCAAATATGTTGACATGACCTGGATGAAAAGATGTCAGGAAGCCATGGAGATCAAGGCTCTGGATCCACCTGTGAGAAAGTGAGCAAGGGAGAAGCTTTTGCTCCCTCATGCCTGCCCCAGCTCCCGGCTGTGTGTGCCCATGAGAGGGGGTGGGGGCAGGAAGAGAGAGAGGAAAATGTGGAGAGCAGAAACAAGGGAACAGAAAGATGGGGGAAAAGGGAACTGAGACCAGACAGAAAAACAGGCAAATGGGCAAAGGGGACTGGAGAGCAAAGCCCTCGAAGATGATGGTGAGGCACGAGCTGAGGCTGAGCCAGGCTCAGCCAGAAGGAGAGGACTCCCCACCAGCCCCTGGCTGTGCAGCCTGCACCCAGGCCTCAGCATGCCTCGCTGGAAATCGGAAGGTGCCTGTCTGTGCAGTGGGAATGGCAATAGGGATGACGTGAGTGGGGGGTTTGAGGACGCCTCCCCACAAGTCTCAGGAACTTCTCCAGCTCAACCGCTTCCCCATGAAAGCCCCATTTGGGGGCACTCAGCTGTAACCTGAATGAACCCACTGAGCGTTTACAGCCACACTCTGAAGGAGCTTGGTTCAGTTACCCACCAATGTGGATGCGTGACCCAGAGAGGCTGAGAAACTGACCCAGCGTCACACAGCCAACCGGTGTTAGAGCCAAGAGTCAAGCGAAAGCTCCACTCTGAGAAGACAGAGCCCTTTCCCCTGGCCCTACCCCTGCCCCTGCCCCACCCTGTCCTTCTGGAGCCCCTGCCAGGCCAGGGCAGTCCAACGCCAAGGGAGCCATAGCTGTCGAAGGGCTCTGTAGGCTGTGCTGAGCTGCCTTCCCAGACTTCAGAAAGCATCCGGTTGCTTGGGGGTCTTACTAAAATGCACATTCCATTTCAGGGGTGTGGAAGGGGCCCCAGGATTCTAGTCATTCCTAGCCAATTGCCAGGTAAGGCTGATAATGCTGGTTTGGGGACTACAGTTTGAGCAGAGAGGGACCAAGCAATCAGACGAGTGGAGTTATTCAGGTCTAAGCACTGATTTTTCAACTAAACACTAAAGTGTGGAGGGGCCTCCCGAGAAATACCCAGCAGAGCAGGGAGGGGTGGAAATGAGGAGAAAGAGGATCTCAGGATCAGGGGAGGCTGTCAGCTACAGTCACCCCAGGAGCACGCACTGTTGGAACGCAGGCACGTCCGATTTGGGATCCTGGTGCCCCCTTGATGCTGAGTGACCCGGAGGAAGGCAGTTAACCTGTCTGAGCCTCAGCCTTCTCATCTATGTAATGGGGACTCATATACCCTCCTTACAGCATTCCTCAGGGACTAAAACAAAATCTGAATTCATTTCCTAGGGATGACATAACAAAGTATCACACACAGGCAGGCTTCAAACAACACAAATTTAATCTCATAGTTCTGGAGTCCAGAAGTCCAAGACCAAGGTGCTGATGGGGCCGTGATCTCTCTGAAGTCTCGAGGGTAGGATCCGGCCCAGGCCTCTCTCCTGGCCTCAGTGCTGCTACAGTCCTTGGCATCCCACGGCTCGTAGCTGCAACCCTCCAGTCTCTGCCTGTCGTCACATGGCCGTCTCCCTCTACCTCTGGTCCACAGTGGGGACTCAGAAACAGTCGTTCTCTCCCTTCCTCCCCAGGCATCTGATATCAGTTAACTGCACACCTCCCTGGCCCCAGCCCTCCCGAGGGCAGCAGCATGCCCTATCTGTCTCTCTAGGGGAAGGCAGATCTCAATGAACAGGAATGAACCAAATACAATGTGGAGGCAGCAGACCAACTGCATGAGTCCCCACCAAGGTCCTCCCCTCGGGGTGCATTTCCTTCATTGAACCCCAGATGCACCTCCGGGAGGGAGGGGGGACTCTGCTGCTCTGTGGGCATCTGGAGCTACAGGCCCCAGCCCCGTGTCTGCAGAACACATACTTCTTTCTGGCTAGGTCTTCCCTGTCAGAAGCACACTCATGGCCTCATCATCTCAGCATAGAGGCAAGGGCCCCGGAGACCCCGTGTGCCTCGCTGTGCCAACTGCTGCACCCACATTATCTCCTCTACTGCTCTCAGCAATGCTCCAAGGCAGTGGATTTCGACCTTGAGTGTGCATGGAAATCCCCAGGAGGGCTCCCTTAGCACAGGCTACTGGCCCCATCCTAGAGTTCTGGATTCAGCAGGTCAGGGGTAGACCCAATGATTTGTGTTCCTCTCAAGTTGGCAGGTGATGCCCATGCTGCTGGCCCAGTAAGGTGGGTGTTATTATCTCATGGTAGAAATAAATGGGGAATAGCAAGTTCAAAGAAGTCAGGCGATTTGCCCAAAGCCACCCAGCTACTAAATGCTGTGTTCACCAGTGTGGTCATCTCACTTGGATTATGGACCAGTCCCCAGCTGATCTTCCTGTTGGCCTATGAGGTCCAATACATCATCTAACCACTCCCCACCCCACACCTTCCGTAGTACCTGACATCATCCCCCATTTCCTGGCCTCTGTTCTCACAGATCACAGAGCCTCTGCCTTGAAGGAGAGGGAACAGACTGACAGTGAACACAGCCACTCCAGTGCCAGGCGAGCAGGGCAGGTGCTACAGACATAGGCACCAGCCAATAGCTCTGAACACACCTGGGAAAGGGACTACTTCCAGATAGGAAAGAGGAGAATCAAGGAGGGCTTCCTGGAGCAGGGTGGATTCCACACAATATTTGCCTCTACTGCAGCACAGTGCCTTCTAGGTCCAGCCTCTTCCCCACCCACTAACCTGGATAGTCTAGCTCGAGTGCCCACTCTTAACCAGTTCTCTCAAGGCCCCCAAGCACAGACAGGAGGGAGGGAGAAATGAAAGGAGGGTAGGCCAAGGTGGGTGGAGCATCTGAGGTCAGAAGTTCAAGACCAGCCTGGCCAACATGGTGAAATCCCATCTCTACTGAAAATACAAAAATTAGCCAGGCGTGGCGGTGGGTGCCTGTAATCCCACCTACTCAGGAGGCTGAGGCATGAGAATTATTGAAACCCAGGAGGCAGAGGTTGCAGTAATCTAACATCGTGCCACTGCACTCTAGCCTGGGTGACAGAGCAGGACTCAGTCTCAAAAAAAAAAAAAAAGAGGGAGAGGCTGTGTTTCTGGGGTGAGAGCCGCTCAAGGGTGCTGCTGCAGGGCAGAGCTCTGGTGTGCGGTGACTTTGCAGCCACCCTGGGAGCCACTGTTGGTTTGCAGGACTGGTGGAGGTTAAACACAGCCTCAAGTTGGAAAGCCATTCTTCAATTTCTAATAAAAACCCTGAAGTAGGGATGACGCACAATAAATCAACCTCCACGAGTCCCATCTCAGGGTAATCTTTTCAATTATCTGCTTGTGAGGTGCACGGCTTCTGAGATGATCAGAAGTGTGCAGCAGGGATGCCAGCCCTGGACAGGAGACACCGAGCCCGAACGACGTTTGACTGAGGGGCTCAGCTGCAGAGCCAAGGGGCCAGAGTTAAAAGGTAGCTGAGCGGTGAGGGCAGATCAGACCCCCAAGGAGAGGGCTACCAGGAGTGGAAAGAAGGTTCGGGACCAGGTGACCGTCCTTTGGGTCAGAACAGGGACTGGTGCATCCACAGCATCTCAGAGAGATGTCTTTGAGCACCTGCTAGTTTCCAGGGGCGAGGCACAGAGCAGAGGCAAGGCAAGGCCACCCCTCCCCACCCCCATCGTGGAGCCCGCCTTCCAGCAGGGGAGAGGGACAAAAGACACAGGACAGGGATTGACTGAAAATAGGCCAAGTGAGACACACGGAAGTGGTCCAGGAAGGCCTTTCTGAAGATTGACATTCGAGCTTCTCCAATCAGTGCTACCACTTATGAGCTGGGTGACTTGGAGGAAGTTAGTTAACCTCTCTGAACCCATGTGAGGGCTCCACAAAGGAGAGGAGACATCAGGATGTGGTGAGGGCAGTGAAAGACAAGGGTGTTTCCCAGTTATTTCTTTGCTCACTTCTTGTGCCCAAATCCTCCTTCAAAGAGAGGTCGCTGTCCGCTCTGGCTTCCCCTGTTTCCTGAGTGGAACATAATTTCTCCTTCCTCTGCCATGTGCTGTTCTCCGAGACAGCCTGCGAGTTCTACTATGCATCACACAGATTTGGGTTCACGCCCCCTCACCTTTACAAGGCTGAGTGAGAACTAGTTTGGACCAAGGTCCCAGTCTGACTTGGCCCTATTGGCCTGGCACAGGATGTGGCTCAGAGACAGACACTCAGCCACGGTCTGCTGCCTGGATGGGTGGCGGGAGAGATGGGTGGATGGTGCGTGGGTGAATGAAAGCCAGGACTTGGGAAAATAAGATCAGAATTAAGGACAGGGAAAGAGTAGCTTTGCAGAAGAGTAGCTTTGCAGAAGAGAAAGAATATTTCTTCCTCCATGACAGAAGAAATTTATTCCAAAGAATAGAGGGGGAATGTGAGCAAACACCTTCATTCATCTTTTCCTTTATTTCAACATGCATTTGGGCCATATGCTGAGCTTTAGGCATCTAAAGAGACAGGTTTCATGGCTGAATAGAAAGCCAACAATGGAATAGAATAGACAGTAATTGTGTGCTGTGGTCAACACTACTTTGTGCAGAAAGTTTAGGACAGAGGAGGAGCCACTGATCTCCCCGCTGATTAGCACAAAGAAGGCTGCAGACAGGGCCCCCCATCACCAGGTGACCCCGCATTCCCAGCGCCTCGGTCCCAGCAGCGAGGTGACTTGGTACTATTTCTTTGCCACCTTTGGGCAAGCCTACCCATGCCCGGGCCTCAGCTCTGGAGCTAATGCCTGCCTGGTGTTCCCAGGGAACCACCATGAGGCAGATGCTTGCAGAGACGTGGGATTTTCTCTGGCTTTGCCATTTGATCCACACAGGGATGGAATGACTCCCCCATCTCAGAGATGAGGCCAGGAAGCTCAGAAGGTGAACTGTTTTACCCACCGTTACCCAGCTGCAGGGTCAAGGGGCCAAATTTTTTATCCAGGACAGGTGATGCTGAACCCCAAGCCCTTCTCACCAGGCTGGGACACTGCACTGCATGGACAGTCCGTCTCCGTTGCTAGGGTAACCTCCCTCCCGGCCCAGCAGCCACCCCTCCTGGAGTGTGATTCTTGCACCTGACAGCATAATCTTCTGTGACATCTTAATCAGCACCCCGGCAACCGACAGAGCCCGGACCCCGGCATCACACTCAGCGCTCCGGGAGCCAGCAGGGCCTGGAGGGCCCACCTTCCCTTCAGCCTTAACCCTTGCCTGCCCACCCCAACCCCTGGTGGCATGGGGGGATGGTGGTTGGTTTTGAAGTCAAACAGATATTGTTTCAGATTTAAGCTTTACCGTGGCATGTTTCTAAACCTTCTATTTCCTCGTCTGTACAGTGGGGATAATGATGCCAGTCCGGCTAGTGTACAAAATTGAATGAGGGTGTTGCAAAAGGAGGTGAATGGGCCACATCACCTAAAGGAAATGGGGCACCTGGGAGTTTTCATTGCTATTATTTCACTTGGAGTCAGTGGCTTTCAGAGCTGGGGGCCAGTGGTGCCACAGAGCTCCCTGTGAGTAGAAGGGGAGACACATCTGTCCTGTTGTGGGTTAAATTGTGTGCCCCCATCCCGCCCCGCTCCACCACCACAAAAGATATGTGAAAGTCCTAACCCCTGGGAACAGCGAAGGTGACCTTATTTGGAAATGGAGTCTTTGCCGAAGTAATCAAATTCAGATAAGGTCCGATTGGAGTAGGTGGACCCTTCGTCCAATATGACTGCTGTCCTTCAGGAAGACAGAAATGTGGACACAGACACACAGAGGGATGGTGATGTGGAGAGGCACAAGGGAACACCATGAGAGACAGAGTCAGAGACTGGAGTGAGCAGCTACAACCCAGGGAACCCCAAGGAATTGCTGGCCACCACCAAAGCCCAGAGAGGCAGGGCAAGATTCTACCAGGGTCTCAGAGGGAGACGGCCTTGCCAGTCTCTTGATTTCAGACTTCTAGCCCTCAGATTGTGGGAAAACACATTACTGCTATTTTCAGCCATACAATTTGTGGTACTTTGTTAGGACCACGTTAGGAAATGAATATGCATCCGAATAGGACAACTTCTATTCCAAGCCTCGTGTGGTGGGGCCGAAGAGCCCTTGCCCCGGAGTCACACAGACCCTGATGTGCAGTGGGGATCCCACTATGCTCAACAACTTGCCCCATTCTCCCACAGCTATGGGACCATGATGCCCCCTGTCACAGGTCGGATGGAAAGAGTGAACAAGGGTTGGGCACAGTGGCTCATGCCTGTAATCCCAACACTTCGGAAGGCCAAGATGAGTGGATCACTTGAGGTCAGGAGTTCGAGACCAGCCTTGCCAACATGTGAAACCTCGTCTCTACTAAAAATATAAAAATTGGCCAGGTGTGGTGGCGCAGGCCTGTAGTCCCAGCTACTCAGGAGGCTGAGGCAGGAGAATTGCTTGAACCTGGGAGGCGGGGGTTGTAGTGAGCTGAGATCGCGCCACTGCACTCCAGCCTGGGTGACAGAGCGAGACTTCGTCTCAAAAAAAAAAAAAAAAAAGAGTGAATGGCATCAAGTCAGTGAGGCACTGGCCCTTTTGGCAAGATTGTTAATTCTATGGCATTATCACAAGCACTGATTTTTTTTTTTTCTTTTTGAAGCGGAGTCTTGCTCTGTGGCCCAGGCTGGAGTGCAGTGGTGCGATCTCAGCTCACTGCAACTTCCGCCTCCCTGGTTCAAGCGATTCTCCTGCCTCAGCCTCCTGAGTAGCTGGGATTACAGGCATGCGCCACCATGCCCAGCTAATTTTTGTATTTTTAGTAGAGATGGGGTATCATCATGTTGCCCAGGCTGGTCTCGAACTCCTGACCTCAGGTGATCTGCCTCCCTTGGCCTCCCGAAGTGCTGGGATTACAGGCAAGAGCCACAGCACCCAGCTACAAGCACTGATTTTTTTGAAGCCCTCATTGGGAGACCCTGAATGCCCTATCTTAGGGCCTTGCATTCAGTAGCAGTAGGCTGAGTGCCTCAAGGGCTCCTCTTTGAAGGCCTCAACCCCACCTAGGCCCCCACCCCACTGGGGCACAGCAGATCCCGGTGGAGCCAGGAGAGGGGGGGCTTTGATGCGCCTTCATTTCCTCCTCTTCCTGCTCCATCTTCCTCCCTCTCTCTCCCTTTCATCCAGGCTCCCTCCCTAGGGGAGACCCAGCCCCTGGCTTGGGATTTCAGAGCAGTTCTGTCCTGCCTTTGATGTCCTTGCACATACGGAGAGGGGGCAATCCCAGGGGCTTTTCCTGCCAGGGAAAAAGGCAACAAAAATGTTTGTTTCCTTTCATTGTACTTTCACAAGCCTGCCTAGTCTTCCCCACAAAGGGGCAGCTTCCTCTTGGAGGAGACTCTTTTAGAGGCTAAAGTCCTCCCTTGTCTTCCAGAAGTTGAATTACCTTGGGTGAGTGACTATTCACCCCCATTATATTCTCCATCTATCAGATGGAGACTGTCGTGTAAACCCCATGTGACTGGGAGGATTAACCAAGGTAATGTGTGTAAAGAGCCTGCCCCTAGTAGGTGTTTGGAAGCTTCATGGTAGTAATCATTATGCTATTAATTTTCTCCACGTGTCTTACATGCAAGAAGCAAACACCATTCAGGGGGACTCTTGTCATAGACCACAGACTCTTGTGCCTCTGTTTTCTCATCTATTGAATGGGTTCATAGTGCATGGATATCAGGGTCATTGGACACATTCAATGAGATACGAACAGTGCCTCACACTGAGCCAGCGTCACATCTCTGCCTTCTGTTCTCACTGCCTGTCTTTGAATTGTGAAGGCAAAGCCTCAATGTCAGCCCAAATTTGCCTTTGAAGACAGAAACTCCACAACCCTCCCTACCCCCACCACAGGCAAACAGGGACTACCAAGATCACTGCCAGCCCCAGGAGAGTCCCAGGGAGGGTTTGCTGTCGGCACTCAGAGCTCAGAACTGGCACTCCTGCCTAGGAAGTGGGGAGGGGCGTGCTGGGCTTACTTCTGTTTTCTAGAAAGCTTGTAAACAGGAAAATGAGGGCTTGAGCAGGCAGCTGGAACGACTATCATTACAGGGGAGACAGAGTCCATGGAAGCCCATAACGGCCCCCTGACCTCTGACCAAAGGCTGAGTTGGTAGAACTACCAGAAGCAGGGTGGGTTGCCAGAGCCTTGGGGTCACTCATACCCTGCATACCCCGCACCCTCCACCTCCCTGCCTTTGTCCTTTCACCTGCACCTGCTTAGCCCCCTCCACTCAGCTTGGCCAAATCCCGACCCTTCCTCCAGGTCTACATCTACAGGGCTACCCTTAGCTCAGAGTCTTTCTGAGGGAAACTGCCTGGCACCAGTCCCTGTTGAAGGGACCAGCCTATTGGAACCTGCCCTCTCAGATAAGTAAGGTCCAAGGATGTCAGCTGCAAGCTTCTAGTCTCTGAATGAGAACTTAGAGTAGGGTCAAGAGAGCTCTCTTGGGAATGTGAAAGGGCTGCTTAGCTGTGTGACCTCTGGGTTAGTGTGTTAACCTCTCTGGGCCTTGTCTTTCCACTTCCAAAAAGACCTAAACATCTCCTGGCCAGCTCATAGAGTCACTGAAAGGCTCAGATAAAATACAGGATGGGAAGTGGCTTTATCTTCTGGGGTGAATGATAAAAACCTGGAACTAAAGTTGACCCTGCTGCACTAACTCCACTCAAGAGCAGAAACCTTCTGGAAAGTCCACTCACCTTTTTTAGTCAGGAAACAGCAACAACAACAACAGTTCTGCAGGTCTCCTTGGTGCCAGGCACTGCACCAGGCACTTGCCACGCTTTCTCTAGTTTATTCTTCACAACAATATAAGATGCATAGACTTATTAGGCCCATTTTAGAGATGAGAAAACGGAGGCCATCGAGGCCATGAAGTTACAGTAAGTATGTGAGATTTATTCAGTCATTCAAAAATATTTATTGGGCCAGGTGCGGTAGCTCACGCCTGTAATCCCAGCACTTTGAGAGGTCAAGGTGGGAGCATCGCTTGAGCTCAGGAATTTGAGACCAACCTGGGCAACATAGCGAGACCCAGTCTCTTTTTAAATTTTTTTATTAATTATTTACTATGCGTTGGGCTCTGTGCTGAGTACTGGGGGGATAGCCATGAGCAAAACAAAGTATCTGTCCATATGTGGCTGAAGTCCTAATGGGGAGAGACAGATAAACAACTAACCGGAGATGATAATAAAATGTTGATGGCAATGCATACTCTGGAGAAAGTTAAAGCAGGATTTTGGAAACGATTGCCTGGCTGGGGAGAGGGTTGTCTATTATTTCAGTGAAGGTGGTCAGGAAGCATTCTCTGAGGACATACCCTCAGAGCAGAAACCCTGAAGACAGTGAGGGATCAGTAGGATATGTGGGAATAGCATGTCAGGCAGAGGGAAGAGCCACACGGGTGTCCTGAGGCTGGAGTATGCTTGGCATGTGGGTCTAACTGCAATCCAAGAGTGTGGGTGTTGGATTGAGCCAGACATGGCGGTGGAGACGGCAGGGAATGGGAGATGCAGAGAAGGGAGGACGGCTCCTGTAGACACCTGAGGCCCAGGACTTTGGAACTGGGAGGAGAAGGAGGCCAAGGACCTACATCCCCAGATGCGCTGTGCTCTGCCCCTGCCTACACTGGACAGGTGCTGGAACCTGACTCAGATCCTGAGTTAGGAGCTGTTCAGTGGCCTGGTGGGATAGAAAGAACACCTGCCTGGGGCCACAAGCCTGGGTGGGGACCCAGTCTCTAGACGTTGGTCAATGTCAGTCACTGGATCTCTCTGGCCCCTGGCTTTCTTCCCTCTAGAGCAGCACAGTAGTAACCACATTCCAGGGCTGTTGTGATGGTAAAAATGACTTGCTGGGCACCTGGATTTTCAGATCACTGAGCCCTCAGGCTGAGCCCACATAGCTCCAAGAACCTTAGATGTGTTCACGTTCATTGAATCCTCACCATAATGGGAAACCAAGGCCCAAAGGACGTCAGTAATTTGTCCAAGGCCACAAAGCTGAAAGGGGTGGAGCCAGGATTTAAACCCCCAGAGCAAGCTCAAGAGACTCCTCTGTGTTCTAAAGGTGGTTTTACCCTGCTCTCCTCACACTACCTTTGCCTCCTCTGTGCTCTTGGCTGCTCCACTCACCATCTGAACCACTGCCCCTTACCTGGCAATTGCCCTCCAGGCTGGCTCAGGTTACTGAAGGCCCTAAGGGGTCTGTTTAAACAAGTGTGTCTGAGCAGGAAAGTCAAAGAGACAGGGACCCTCCCGGCACTGAGGGGACCACCCTGGGGACTACAGCCTGAATCTGATAAGGCCAGATCTATTTTCACTTAATTGGACTGTGGCCAAGGGCCCAGCGTTCGATCAGATAGGGGGTCTCCCCAGGGATGGAATCTTCCATCAGGTAGGGTGGTCCTACACCCTGGCTGGGACAGGAGAAGCTAGAGGGGGTTGGGAGAACCCTAGACTGGGGAGGGGCTGTCAGGAGAATAATTCTCTCTCCTCTACCATAAAACCCAGGGAGGGAAAACTGGCCTTCCTGGAAAGACCGGGCCTCTGGATGACAACCTGCCACATCTTCCTAGGGGATGCTTAGCCCACCTTCCATTCCCACAGCCCGTCTCTGGACACCGGTGAGGGAGCAAGCGGCAGTGGGAGGTGCCTTGGGTAGGGGCAGGCTGCCTTGTGGGGACAGCCACTGGTCTTAGAGGCCTCACAAAATGGTTCTGTGTGACACCAAGCATGTTGCCTGACCTTTCTGGGCCTCAGCTTTCTTCTCAGTGGAGGAAGGGGTAGCTAGACCCATCTTCAAGTGCAAAAGAGATTTAGGCCAGGCTCAGGGGCTCCCACCTGTAATCCCAGCACTTAGGGAGGTCAAGGTGGGAGAATCACTGGATCCCAGGAGTCTGCAAGCAGCCTGGGCAACGTAGTGAGACCCAGGCTCTACCAAATACGTTTAAAAATTAGCCAGGTATGGTGGCTCAAGCCTGTGGTTCCAGCTACTCAGGAGGCTGAGGTGTGAGGGTCGCTCGACTCCAAGAGGTTGAGAATGCAGTGAGCCAAGACTGTGCCACTGCACTCCAGCCTGGCCAACAGAGTGAAACCCTGTCTGGAAAAAAACAAAGGAAATTTAAACACATGAGAATAAGCCACCGAAGAGGGGTGACTTCAGCTTTCTTTTTAACATGTCTTTCAAGAAATCTGGGACCAACACTCCAATGGATTGTCCCCACCCCTAACCCCCAGGCTCTGCCCTCAGGCCTTACCCACCACCCGGGTGCAGCCTCCCATGTGTATGGGGTGCTCTGGGTTAGAAGCCCAGCCTGGCTGATGAAGGGTTGACTGCCTGGTAGTCAGCCGTTCATCCCCCTCTGAGGTCCCCTCTTTATATCAGGCTTTGTACTGGTCTCAGGGACCCACATGAGCTGGCTCTGGGGAGCCACCCCATGGCCAAGCACAGGGATTGGCGCAGGGGTAGCGGAAGCAGCCTTCCCTGCCTATCATCATCAGGAAGTCCACAGCAGGGAGTCTCGCAAGTGGGACTCATCCCTGAAAATCCCGAGCGCCCAGACGGCTTGTTTTATGCTCGTTTTTGCTCGTGTGAACTGTTTAACTCCAGTTTCTCCTGTGTAACTAGGGATAAAAATAGAGTTGCTGTGAGGATGAAGTAAATTAAGACATGCTGAGAACTCAGAACAATGCTTGGCAACAGTAATTGTTTAATGCATGCTATTATTAACAAGAAAAAAGTCTTTCTCATGCTGGTATTTGGCTCCTTGATTTTCCAGTCTCCTCGGACTCAGATCCTCCTCGCACAGCTTCAAGGAGGAAGACAGAATGGGGCTTAGCAGATCCATGACACGGATGCAGGAACTGGGATCCAGGGATGGTCACTTGCTCAGGTCAGAGGTGGAGGCTGGCACACTCACTCCCTCCCGCAGAGCCCAGTGGGGTGAGGTGGAGGGCAGGGCTTCACAGGGAATCACTGTCCCGCCCCTTCTGCGTGCCTGAGAACCTGTGAACACTCTAGACCTGGGGGACCCAGGAAGTCAGAGCCTCCCTGACCTTCACGGTACAGGGAAAACCAAAGTCTGAGACGTTTGCGACCCCCAGGGTCAACCTACCTCATGCAGAGGCTGGAAGGCACGCAACCAGAGGCCCCCCTCCAGCCTGCGATATATGGGAAACCGCACAATGGCGCCCACGGGTTCCAGTCCTGATGGTCCCCATGCACAGCTGCGCGGCCAGGACCTCGCCACTTCAACTCCCTGGGTGGCCACTTTCTCATCTGAAAAGTGGGGTGCTCACCTCGGGACTATCATGAGAATTAACTTTGGTGGTGCATGTGAAGCACCTAGCACGGAGGAGCACGTAGTCAAAGCGGGTTTTCTCCAGGCGCCCCCAGCTCCAAGAACTGAACCCGGGCTGCACCCTCCTCCCACACCAGGGAGCAGAAGAGATGCTCTCCGAACCTACCGGGCCAGAGTGTGCAGGGTGCCCCACACTTTACAGCCTTTTGCACCCCAGTCCTCACGACTGGACATGGCCCTCTGCGAGGTAGCGAAGGTGCAGGCCACACGGCATAGGTGGCTTCTGCTCAGAGAGGCCGGGAAATGCCCCAGGTATCTTGACCTTTCTGAGGACGAGGAAGGATGAGCACTGAGTTGGTGGTTGGAAAACATGCACTTAGTATCAGTTCTGCCAGTTTCTGGCTCAGATACCTCTGGGAAAATGACTCCTATTTGGGCCTCAGTGTCCCTTTCTACGGAGGATGGGTGTTGCGCCAGATGTCTAGTTTCTTGCAGCCCCGGTGTTTTTTTGGTTTTGTTTTGTTTTGTTTTCCTGGGCTGAAAGGAAGGCCTGAGGAGGAGTGAGCATGAGCATCCCGCCCCTCCCCTCCCCAGTCCCTCAGCTTGGTCTCAGCCGTGTCAGTGACCCTGGCTCAGAAAAGTGCAAGGACCAAAAACAGTCACACAGCATCCCCACCCCACCCGGGGAGGGGGAGGGACTGCCCTATTCTCCATAACAAACCCAGGTTGGGGTGGGGGCTGTGGTGAGCAAGAGGCCGTGCCTGGGGAAAAGAGGCAAGAGAGGAAAGAGCCTTGTCCAGGTCTCACCAAGTCACAGAGACCCTGGGTCATTGGTGCTCCACCTCCCCAACTTTCCCCACTGAAATTCACTATTGGTTTTTTGACTGAAAGGCAAACTCCATGGACTCTCTCCTTCCTCTCTTCATACTCAGTGAGCACTGATTAAGCACTTACTGCATGCGGGAGGCTTCCCAGCCACTGTCTCTTCTGGACCTCTGTTTTCTACCCAGAGAGGCCCTCCGGTAGGGTGAACACCCCTCCATCTCGCTCAAGGACGAGGAAAGCCAGGCCCAAAGATACAGGGCGTAGGCCTGCTGCTGCCTATCCTGGGCCGGCGGAGCTCTGGGCGGTTAGCGCAAGAGAGCGGAGACTCCAGGTGGCCGGGGTTGTGGCTCTACCAGCCCTAAAGACAGGGAGTCAGCAGCTAAAAGGGAACATGCTGGAGTCCAGCCTGGGTGCCCTGCGCTGTACCAGCTGCCCCTCCAGAAAACAGATGCTGCCTGCTGCCTCCAGCGGCTCCCGGGTGGGCCGACTGGTGGGTTCCCGGTGACCCTTTCCCCCTCCTTAAGATCCTCTGCATTGCCCGGCTTGCACCCTCCAGTTCCGTTCCTCGTGTTCTGGGACAGTGGGGATGAATTACTATACGCTGGCTCCTTCAAGCTCAGCCCGGCCTGCTGCGGCCTGGTCCACTGCTCCTCGGTCCTCAGGGCTGCCCGGGGGAAGGTAGTGCATTGTGCAGCTCGCGGTCCAGACGTGGAAAGGGAGCCGCGGAAAAGCCACCTGCAGGAGTTCCCTCTCCCGCCTGGGCCGACCCGGCGCTGTACTGCTTCTCCCGAAGGTGCGCCGGCTGCTGCAGAAATCGCAGACAGCCTCCAGGAAGAACTTGCTGGACTCACGGCAGCTTCTCAGCGATTTGACAGCAGTGATTCAGACTTAAACTTGGGCGGAGGGGCGGGGGACGCGAGAGAGATTTCCAGAGAAAACAGCTGGGCAGTAGGGAGGGGAAGAGAGACCGAGCCACGCGCCTGGAGAAGCAGTGCAGAGAGCGGAAGAGGCAGAGGCTGCGAGACCTACCCACAGAGACCAAGAGAGGCGCTCGGAGGGGAGACCGCCTTAGGCGCCGACATTCAGAGGCAGACAGACAGACAGACTGACACAGGAAAGGAATGTCGCCGAAAGCCAGGGACAAACCTGAGTCCTAGAAAAATAAGAGACTCCTCCCACCCACCGGGCTGTCCGCGGGCCGCCTCCTCGTGGAGAGGTAGCTCCCGAACCCCGCACGGTCCCGACAGCTGCCCCCGCGAAGGCGGGGCGCGGGGCGGCTTTTCCGGGGGAAACTCTCTCCCTGGACGCCCCTCTTTTCCAGCCTCAGCTCTGGCCTTTCTCGGCATCCCCAGCTTGCCTTCAGTTTCACTCCATATCTGGGTCTCTCAGAGGCGTCGGGCGGTCTTCGGTTCTCTCCGTCGCGGTGTCCACGGAAGGCTCTGCGCCTCCTGGGCCGGGGAATCTCTGTCTTCCGGAGTCTCTTGATCATTGCTCCTGCCCGTCCTTGCCCATTTCAAAGACGACAAACAGAGGCTTAGAAAAATTGGCCCTCCACCCTCAGCTGGTTACCTGGCTCGCAGCCCTGGGTCTGTTTTCTTCTCAGAGAGACCTGAGATCCTCGACCTTTCCTAAATTCATGGAAAAACTCCACAGTGTTCAGGACTCCCAAAGAAGGTGGTGGGCGGGAGGGGGAGGAGCATAAGAGAAAAGTAGTGAGTACGGCCGAAGACCCATTTCGTGGATTGGGGGGCGGGACGCGGAGGCGGTTCCATAAAAATACTGCGAGCATCACATGTATTTTTTTTTTTTTAATAGACAGGGTCTTCCTTTGTCACCTAGGCTGGAGCAGTGTGGAGCGATCACGGCTCACTGCAGCCTTAACCTCCCGGGTTTAAGAGATCCTCCCGCTTCAGCCTCCTGAGTAGCCAGGACTACTGGCGCGCACCACCACTCCTGGTCTTTTTTTTTTTTTTTTTTTTTTGGTATAGGCGAGGTCCCTCTATTTTGCCCAGGCTGGGATTGAACTCCCGGGCTCAAGCGATCTTCCCGACTTTCAAAGTACCGGGATTAGAGGCGTAAGCCATTGTCCACACTTGCTATATTTTAATGCATTTCGTCTTTTGAAAGCGCCCCTAGAGAGGCTGCACCCAAGAGTGAAGGGAGTGGATTCCAGGCGTTCAGACCCACCTGCGAACAGATCCCGGTCCCACTACTAACTAGCTATGTGACCCTGAGCAAGACACTTAACCTCTCTGATTCTGTTCTTTCATCTTGGGGGGTGGGGTGGGGGGAAAGCTGACAATACCTACCTCCAAGAGTACAGAGTAGAGAGGATTAAAAGAGATAAAGTTTGTGAAACCTCTGACAAGGGGCCTGACACCCAACTCAATATGAGGCAGTTCTCTTCCTCGCCTTCCCTCCAACCCCCTGCCGGAACTGAGATGGGGCCCACGGCGGGCTGCGCAGGGCAGAGCTGGAGGGGAGAAGCGCCAGCCTTCCTCCGCCGGGGGTGGGCAGAGCCAGAATGGAAGATGTTTGGTCGACCCTGGAGCCTCGGGGTCTGCCTGACATCTCCGGGCTTAAATAACCGTGCGCCTTTGTTATTCGTCGGCAGCAAAGTGGTTCGTTACGCCTGATTGGTCTAATTGCTTTGAAATGGGATATATTATCTATAATTATAGAGCTCTAGGAGAGCCGGCCGGCCTCTGCTTTCATCTTCCCAAGTGCACCCTCACGTCGCGATCACATTAATTTGGGCCATTTGAAAGCGGGGGAGGTTGGGGCTCTCTTCTGCTGATCCTGGCCCTGCTCACCCCCTTCCAAATTTAAAGACACAAGGGAGCCCGGGCCTGGGACAGAAGAGAAAGCAGAAAGTGGGGGAAGGGCGGGATGGGGGCAGAAGCAGGGAGTGGGGCTTGTCAATTTCGCTCTGGCGCCGGGTGAAATCCACTCCACGCGGACTGTACCACCGCACAAGTTGCACCCACTTTGAGGAGCATTTAGCAAGAAGGAGGAAACATTTTCACAAAGAGTTTGTATTTTGACTTCGCTTTTAAAAGGAGGTACTAAAACTCCTGAAAAGCGCAAGTTCTGCCCACGTCTCCGGAAAGCAGAACGCTGTTTTTCTCCAGGTCTGTGTCGTGGATCTTCAGCCAATAGCTGAAGACTCCCTGTAGTTCTCAGGGCTCGGAGTTTTTCTCTGGAAAGCTGTGAAGTCCTCCCGAAGTTAGTGACTCCCAGACAGTTTGCTGAACCTGACTCCCAGCTCCTCACTTCTAGGCGACAGAGGCCAAAAGAGTGGAGATGGCGGGGTCGGGAGGCCCCCTCCCGAGATTGGGAGACCCCATGACGGTGCTTTCTGTCTGCCCGTCAACCCCCACCCCCTCCCCAGGACAAAATACCTCCTCCCTCTCCCCACTCCGTCGCCCTCCTGGCGATTGGTGAATTCCCACCAAAATAAATCGTTCCGGGTAATCGGTTTTCATAGCACATTCATTCTATTAAAGAGGACTGTTTGGGGCTCGCTAATTGCCGGGGGATCCCACTGAGCTGCACATTTTAAAAAATGCACGCGGGATTCCTGGGCCGAGGCCACAAAATGCAGTGGAAAGAGGGGGAGGGGGCATAAACAAAAACCCGATGGAGGCGACAACAAATGCCGAAGTGAGAAGCCAGCCTGCAGGCTCTCCAACCCGTGCAGCAATACCCAGATTGGGACAACCGTCTTTAAGATGGGGTCCTTCTAAAAATTAATCTTTGCACGGAGGTGGTGGATACCTAGCAACACCACCACCCCTGCCTCCATTCCCCCAACACCTGCAAAATTTTAGGAAAACAAACAAACAAAAAATCCACCTAAACCCACCACCAGTTCAGTTGCCCAGAAAGTAGGCGAAGGATAATCCGTCTTCAAGATCCGAAATGCAGAGGCGCTCTACCGGGGGGCGGGGAGTGCTTTAGGATGCCTGAAAATGAAGGGAGATGGAGCGAGGGGGGAGGGGAGGGAAGTCTAGAGGATGGAAGCCGAGCGCCAGTCCTGGAGCTTTATCTGCTGCGGGCCAGCCCTGCCCTTGCCAGGCATGAATTACTGCCCGGCTTTCTCGATTGCAGCGGCAGCGCGGAGAAATGCCGGGGGTACAAACGCCTCGAGGTTAGAACTGGCGGCGAGATAACAGGCTCAGCCCCCGGGGCCTGCCAGCTCGCGAACCCCTGGGCCGGGAAATCGGTAAAGGCCTAGACAAAAAATAACTTAGAGAAGGCTCCCTCTCACTGCCCCTCTAACTCGTGCCTTTCCTCCGCGGGAACAAACAACACCCTGGGAAACAGGCAGACATTTTATTTCTTTTCTCTGACTCCTTTCTCTTGAGACCGCCGGCACCTTTCTCTCTCAATCCAGGGGCAGATCAGTAGGAGAGCCCCGCGCTCTTCTGACACGGAACCGAGTCTGAACCCGCTTCTCTGCAGATGCACTCTCCTTGCCTAGCAACGTTTACACGCGGTTAACCCGCCGCGCTGGGCGACAGCAGACACGAACCAAGGCCGAACCTGTAAAAAAGACAAGGTGGCGTTCAGACTCGGCTCGGGAAGACGAGGGGCTGGCCGCGGATACCGGGCTGCGGGGCCAGGCGATTTGCTCCCTGGAGGCAGGGGCGCGACTTCAAGGGCCCGTGCGCCGGGTGCAGCCTTTGATCAGGCCGCCGCTGGCGCCTTAAAACAACATCCTAGTCTGCCTATTAGGCGCGCTGAGGAATCGTGACAGATTGTTTATCCCCGCAATTAGCGATGCGGCCCTTCTCAGGCGGTCCGCCCCCTCCTCCCCACCGTGGCCAAATCCAGGCCTCTTGCGCTCCTCAACTGCCACCGCCGCAAGTTCCACACTAGCCCCCGCTGCACCCTGAGGCTCCACACTCTGGGTTCCAGCCCCCGCTCAGCTCTAAAGCAGGGGTTCTTAACTGGAGCACTCCATGTGGGTCCAGAGCCCCTGAAGTTGTCTGCACCGTTGCTTGTAATGTGTTTTTGTAGATGTGCATTTTTCTAGGGAAGAAGTTCTTGGCTGTATCAGATTCTTAAATAGACCTGGGAGCAAAACATTTGGAGAAGAAGGGTGAGGGCGGAACTAAGCAAAGACTCGAAAAGGCACACTGCTCGCTTTTTAAATGTTGGCCGCAAAAGCAGATAGGCCTCTGTTTCCTCTCCCCCTTTAACCTGGCCGCAAAGGGAGATTCTCGCTGGGCGCGGAGGGGGTTGTTCTGGAGAGAGTGATTAGAAAGGGAGCAATAGAAGTTTGCCGTTTTGGAATCGCTTGAACCCAGGAGGCGGAGGTTGCAGTGAACTGAGATCGCGCCATTGTACTCCAGCCTGGGCGACAAGAGCAAAACTCCGTCTCAAAAAGAAGAAGAAGGAGGAGAGAAGAAGAAAGGGAATAGGAAGGGGAAGGGGAAGCGGAAGAGGAAGAAGCAGAAGCAGAAGAAGAGGAGGAGGAGGACGAAGTTCGCCATCCTGGTTGGGCTACCAGCAAGGTATTTGCCCCACAGCCTTGCTCAGCCTCAGCGAGCTGAGCTTCAAAATTGGGTCGTAAAGTCTTCTATCCTTGTACCCTCTCGGGCAAACCTCCAGGGGCCCCGGTGCACGGCGCGTCCAGCCGGCCCAACTCGAGCTAGAAGCCCCAAACACTGCCCAGTGCCTGAGTTACAGTCTTGGGTCCGTTAGAAACCTGAGATGCCCGTAAAATTCACAGATGCAGGTATTACCGAACTTCCCCAGGTCTCAACATATCTCGGGGACAGATGGGAGGCTACCAATCGCTCCGGCGTCCGCTGCCCTACCCCTGCGGCCAGACCCCAGACGTCTTCCGGTTAATAAAGTTCCCGCTCTAATTCATTTTCCGTAATCTGGACGCCCCTAATCTACAGCTTTTATTGCGCCCAGTTAAAAGTCGAGGGAATTCGCTGTCCCTCCGCGCTCGGATAATTACCCCTAAATGGCCACGGCAGCCCCTTGTGTTTCCTGGAGATTAGAACCCCGCAGTCATCAATGGCAGGGCCGAGTGAGCCGCCAATCACCTCCGCTCACTCCCTGAGAGTCGCTGGCCTGGGCCGCGGGAGGAGAGGCCATAAAGCGACAGGCGCAGAAAATGGCCAAGCGCCGACCCCGCTCCGCACAGATCTTGCATCTCCCCTGACCCCAACTCATTTTTTCCTGTTACTTTCTTTTTATTAACAGCAAACATTAAATCATGTTTTCTCCGAAATCGGCAAAACAAAAGTTCTCAAGTCCCGCACGAGAGTCCACCGCCAGGAACTGTCCTCTTTTCCCGGCCCCCTCCCCCAAATGTGACTTTCCCCTCCAGAATCAGCGACCCAGAGATAGGGACATGTCATTGTTTCCGCGGACGCGTTGTTTGAGGTCACGTTAAGGTCAGATCGGTGTTTTGTTGATGTTTCTGTTGGTTTTATTTCTATATCAAAAGAATCCGGCAGCTCCTTTCCCTGGCCGGGCCCTATAGGTGTTGTGACCCTCGGGACAGAAGTTCAGAGCGAGGGTGGGGGAGAAATACACATGGTGTATGAAAGCCGACTCCAGATTCTAGATAATCTTATGTATTTTCACATCCTTGGCACCACAGGAAGCTGGCTTCTTCCCGCAAGGTTTACTCCAGCTCTGAGTTAGAGACAAAGGCCCACTTTTACCTCTAGGTAAAGTTTAGAAGATTTCAGAACAGGAAGAAAATGAAGGTTTGATTTTGTTTCGTTTTTTGGAAAGAAGTTAATAGTATGTCTTTCTCCTAGGATAAATAGCCATGCGTATTTTAAAAAATATATAAAAGGAATGTATAAGAAATGACCTCAACTCAAATTATTGTAATAGAAGAAGGGGGGGGGGGTCAGATAGTGGAGAAGGCACAGGGAAACCCAGCCACAGACTAAAGAGAAAGGTAAAAGAAGCAGTAGAGGAGAGAAACAAGGACGGGGGAGGTGGGAAGAGTAGCGGAAAAGAGGGCTGAGGAGCGGAGGGGAGGAGAGGAGGACAGAAGAGACTGAGCAAGAACAAGGGAAAATCCCCCGGGAACACAGAAAGATAGAGACCCAGGGGGACCCCCGCAGAGAGGGCCTCCTGGGCTTCAGCGCGGAGGAAAGTTCCCCGGGCACCCCCTCTCCTCTCCTGCCCTCCGCCGCCTGGGCCCTGCCCTGCGCGCCCCCAGGCCCAGCGCGCCTCCGGGAGAATCCCCAGGAGCGCGGCCCAATGGATCGCTCCGGGCCCGCCCCCTTGCGCGCTGATTGGCCGCCGCCGCGCTGGCCTCGCCTTATTAGCAAGTTCTCTGGGGAGCCGCGGCAGGGCGAGGAACCGGCGGGTGCTCCCGGGAACTCCGCCTGTGTTGCGGCGGCGGCGGCGGCGACCACCAGGAGCCAGGCCCAGCGCGCCGGAGCTGGCCTGCTGGGGAGGGGCGGGAGGCGCGCGCGGGAGGGTCCGCCCCGCCAGAGCCCCGGGCGCTCCCAGAGGCAGGCAGCGCTCCCAGCCCGCCCCGAGCCCATGCCCGGCGGCTGGCCCGTGCTGCGGCAGGAGGGGGGGCCCGGCTCTGCATGGCCCCGGCTGCTGACATGACTTCTTTGCCACTCGGTGTCAAAGTGGAGGACTCCGCTTTCGGCAAGCCGGCGGGGGGAGGCGCAGGCCAGGCCCCCAGCGCAGCCGCGGCCACGGCTGCCGCCATGGGCGCGGACGAGGAGGGGGCCAAGCCCAAAGTGTCCCCTTCGCTCCTGCCCTTCAGCGTGGAGGCTCTCATGGCCGACCACAGGAAGCCGGGGGCCAAGGAGAGCGCCCTGGCGCCCTCCGAGGGCGCGCAGGCGGCGGGTGGCCCGGCGCAGCCACTGGGCGTCCCGCCGGGGTCGCTGGGCGCCCCGGACGCGCCCTCTTCGCCGCGGCCGCTCGGCCATTTCTCGGTGGGGGGACTCCTGAAGCTGCCAGAAGATGCGCTCGTCAAAGCCGAGAGCCCCGAGAAGCCCGAGAGGACGCCCTGGATGCAGAGCCCCCGCTTCTCCCCGCCGCCGGCCAGTGAGTAGCCAGAACCCAGGCGCCGAGGGAGGGGGCCGGGCGGGGTGTGGGATCCGAGGGCTCCTGCTGGCCTCCGGCGCCTGCGTACCTGCAGCCAGTGCTAGGGAGTCGAGGGCTGCAAGGCCGGGTCTTGCGCCTCCCTCCATTCCCACCCAGGAAGAAGGTTCCAGACCTCCTCGCCTTGGCCCGGAGACGCGGGTGGGAGTTAACGGATAGGACACCGTTGTCTGGGCACCCTGTCCTCCTGCCCCCACCAAACGACCCCGGGGGTCCATGATCCCTCATCTGATCCCAAACTCTGTTTCATCGGCTTCACCCCAGCGGATGAATGTGTGTGGTGCGCAGATCTTGCCTGCACCCGGAGTTTCACTTTCTCACAGTAGGAGCTGGCGTCCCCCAGCTCCTCTTCGCTTTCAAGTACCTCTTTGCCTAGAGGTTCCGAAGCTTCTACAGAATTCCACCTCCCCATGCCCTTCGAGTTTGAGGCAGATAGTTGGTGCTTTGGGCGGATGGATGATTCAGGGGTGGGGACACTCAAGTTCCAGTGGAGGGGGCGGGGCACCAAGTCAATTAGGGGAAGGCGCCCTCTTTAATCCTGTCGGAAGCTCACAAATGTCTAGAACTGAGCCATTAAAGTGGACTCCAGGTGCTCAAGGCAGTTCGCTCCAAGGCCTCGCGGCCCCCTGGCTGCTCTGCTCAGAGAACACGCTCGCAGATATTTCAGGAGCACGGGAAATTCCCAAGTTTTCCTCGTTTCCTCCGATTATTTTGCTCGGCATAATAGCAGCCAGAATTCAATGGCGTGATGCTGAGGAATGATTTTTATCTGGGGATTAAACGTCTTTGAAAGGCCAGTCCCTCCCTAAGCCTAATGGCTGGAGAAGGTGGCCCCGCGCTGGGTTGTCGCCGCTGAAGAGAGTGACGTTTCTCTCGGCGCCCGCCCCTCGGGCGGCCCGCCGGAAAGCTAGTTGGGGGCCAAGCGCTTCCCGGACTCCCGGTGGCCTCCAGCGGGGAAGAAGCGGGGTGTTAACACGAGATTTCGTTTGACTCATATCCTGGTGGTCTGAAAGTCCAAAGGATCGTTGTGGGTTTTTCTTTTTTTTTTCTGTTTGTTTGTGGTGGTTGTTTTTTAAAAGAAGTGTGAAAAAATGTATGCTTAGGCAAAACCCGCGTGGTGAAACATCCTCGATTTGAATTCACTTTCTGCCAGGAAAGCTGCTGCATAAGCAGAGTGTCCTTTCCAACGCTTAGGGCCTTGGGCCCCAAGACCACAAAGTCATAGCGATCCCGGCCGTGTTGGGAATAATTTGTTCCACATTTTATCCGGGGGCAGTCCCCAGCGGACCCCATCCCCGACCTGCACTAGTCCTGCGCTCTAATGCTTCTTCACCGTCCACCCTTGAGGTTTATTTTGAAGTCAAAAGAAAAAGACAGCTGGGCATGTTGGTGTCTGCTGACTATGCCACAGGTTGAGGGGAGAGGCAATCTCAACACTTCCCCCCCTCCCCCCCGCCAACACCGACACACACACACACACACACACACACACACACACACACACACACGTTTGAGTGGGGCCAGGGGGCCCTGGCGCCAGGGGTGAACGCAATCCAACAGAGGACTGAGACAATCAAAAGAAAAAGTCCGTTAGAATAAAGCAGCCCCTCGTTCTCCACTCCAGATGACACTTTCTATTTCTAAGAGTGCGGGCTACAGTGCACCCTCCATGATGGTCTGCGCTGCTCCACCTCTGGTCTGCGGGAACTACTCCTAGAATCCCGTAGGAGCAAAGCGTTCCAGGGGATAGTGTAGAATTTGATCTGGATTCTATGCCACAGTAAGGCCTAGCCCCCGCACTGAAGCACTTCGCGGGCACTGATAAATGTTTGGCCAGCATGTAAAACTACATGTGCCCTTGGGCTGGGCGCAGGTCCTCTTTCTGCATGTCTCGTCACCTGTATTAACATCCACCTTTCCTCTGTGTGGCCGTGGGAGGAGGCCGGCCATGAAGGCCTTCCTAAGCCGCCAGGCAGCACAAAGGTGATTCCACATCTTCCCAGCTGTTTGGGCCTTAGACGTGGACACCGGGCCTTCAACATTTTTCTCCTGAAATCTTAGTTTCTTCATTTGCAAAAAGTAGACAGGAACTCCTCCCCTGCGGGGGTTGCAATGCGAATTGGAGAAAATATCTTTCAAGTGCCTTGCACAGTGCCCGCCACTGAGGCACTGGGCGGCACTCAATATCTGGTATTGTTTGACTATTATTACTACTCCTTGGGCTGATTATGCTCAAAGCCTCTCTCTTAACCCCTTGCATTTTTCTCTTTCGGCCCTCAGGGCGGCTGAGCCCCCCAGCCTGCACCCTCCGCAAACACAAGACGAACCGTAAGCCGCGGACACCCTTCACCACCGCGCAGCTGCTGGCACTGGAGCGCAAGTTCCGCCAGAAGCAGTACCTGTCCATCGCCGAGCGCGCGGAATTCTCCAGCTCGCTCAGCCTCACTGAGACGCAGGTGAAGATATGGTTCCAGAACCGCCGCGCCAAGGCAAAGAGACTACAAGAGGCAGAGCTGGAGAAGCTGAAGATGGCCGCCAAGCCCATGCTGCCACCGGCTGCCTTCGGCCTCTCCTTCCCTCTTGGCGGCCCCGCAGCTGTAGCGGCCGCGGCGGGTGCCTCGCTCTACGGTGCCTCTGGCCCCTTCCAGCGCGCTGCGCTGCCCGTGGCGCCAGTGGGACTCTACACGGCCCATGTAGGCTACAGCATGTACCACCTGACATAGAGGGTCCCACGGTCGCCCACCTGTGGGCCATCCGATTCCTCCAGCCCTGGTGCTGTACCCCCGACGTGCTCCACTGCTCAGCACCACCAGCTGCCTTCCTTTAAACCCCCACACTGCTCCAGTTTCAGTTCTTTGCTCCCTGAGTTCAGTCTCCGAAGTCTGATCCCTGCCGAAAAGTGACTGGAAGGGTCCCTTAGTACTTTTCTAGAATTTAGATCTACACTCTCAAGTTAAAGATGGGGAAACTGAGGGCAGAGCGGTTAAGAATTTATCCAAGGTCCCCAGCAGAATTGGCAGTTGAACAGAACTAGAGGCCATGTCTCCTGCATAGCTTTTCCCTGTCCTGACACCAGGCAGGAAAAGCGCAGAGAAATTGATGTCTGACGATTTTGGAAATGAGAACAATCTCAAAAAACAAAAAAAAAAGCAAGCCAGGGAGATGAATCCTAGCTTCTTCCATTGGAAAATTTAAGAGAAGTTTAACAACAAAACATTTGCTCTGGGGGGGCAGGGAATACACAGATGCGTTGCAAAGGTAGGTTGAAGGGACCTCTCTCTTACCAGTACCAGAAACACAATTGTAAATTTAAAAAAAGAAAAAAAACTCTTTCTATTTAACAGTACATTTGTGTGGCTCTCAAACATCCCTTTGGAAGGGATTCTGTGTACTATGTAATATACTGTATATTTGAAATTTTATTATCATTTATATTATAGCTATATTTGTTAAATAAATTAATTTTAAGCTACAAAAATTATTTCTTTACTGATTTAGTCTTTTATTTTAATTTTGCTTCTTGCCGTCTCTTTATGTGTACTGTTGCTTTTCAATTTGATAGTAGTTTTATACCAGCAACTTTGAAAGGTGATAACAGGGTATGCAGGGATAGAGGGGGGTGTCTTTTTGAACACACAGGACAGATCTGCATTAGCAAAGTCAAGTGGAGAATTGAAGCAATTACCTAGGATAATTAGGCTCAATTTTCCAATTCACTTTAAGCTGAAATCGACACTTGCTCGGCAACCTATAACCAACTCTTGCTTTCTTTCTCTCCTTTTAACCTGTCTATGAAAACAAAGCAAATCGCCCAAATGGCTTGATGACTGTAGACAGCTAATCCAGACAATTCCCACCTCCGCAAATCTGTTTTTCCCACGGGAGGCCAGCTGGGGGATGGAAGCGATTGTTTTGCCTCTCTAAATTACCCCCAGTGTAGACGCGGTTTGTGGAACTAATTTTGAGCTGCCAGAATATAAGCGCCTTCTCATCCCCTATTCTGGCTGCTAAAAACACAACACAACCTAACAAACTTTACAGAAAACCCAGGGCCACCTTCCACTCTCGCCTGGAAAGTCCTCTGCAGGAGCCCTGTTTCCAAACCCTCACAAACTCGGTTTTTCTTAAGATCAGTCTTCCAGGAGAATATATTTGCACACGCGCCAAGTTTAGCTTTCCGGGGAATTCTGCAAGAACGCTAAATGCAGAAAATTACCCCCTGGTAAATAAAGCCTATTAAGCTCCAGGCACCGCTCTGTTGTCTTTCGTGTTCGGGCTGCCGCAGACCTGCACATTCCTCTCCTCCTTCAACCTCTGTGCCGCGGTGGCCCGCTCCTCCAAACTCCAAGTAGGATAGCGCCGGACTGTCTGCAGTAAGCCGTTAAGAGGCAGGCCAGTAGACTAAAGATGGTTCGAAACCTGGGTACCTGGCGTTGAACTTGGGCAGGGGTGAACAGCTCCACAGATAGAGACCTTAAAAACGGAGTCCCAAGCGCAGCGCGCGATTTCTAGCCCCAGGACCCTGAGGTCGGTCTAGGAATTCCCAGTGAGCCCAGGGTTTCGGGAATGCGCCCTGCACAGGTTCTGCGCGGGCGCCGGGCACATTCCGGGGCATCCTGGGCTTCCGATCCTCCAGTCTCTGCAGCTCGGGCAAAGATTCTGTCTACCCTGGCTGGAGCTGCAATATGAACTTGTTACAACCCCGCTCCTTAAGAAAGAAAACCTTGCTGTGGAGGGCAGTTTCGCTCTTGGGGAGCCCGGGAGCTGTTGCCCTCGGCCTGGGAACCTCTAGAAAAACACTAGAGCCCGGATCTGGGCTTTTTCGCCCCCCAAAGGGGAGCTATCAGACTCAGACTAACAAGCTCTCAGACTCCCACGCCACGCAGCTCTCTAAAGGTGCATTAGGGTTGAAGTGCCTCGCAGCGTTTTTTTTCTTTTTTCTTTTCTCTATAAATTAAGCAACCCTCGAATGACGGCACGCAGGACGCACGGCTCTGGCAAATCTGGATTCCTTTCTGGAACACGCTAGAGATGTCCTCGTCATGGGGTTAGTATTGAACTTGAAGTCAGAGACCCAATGTGGTTCACTGTGGATCAAGTCCGCCACTTACTGTGAAAGATCGCATCATCTCTCTGCACCGCCATTTTCTCGTCTGTGAAATGGGCCTTGGCCTCTTCCTCCTACACCCCAGGATTTGGGGGAAGGGCCGACGAGCCCCCGCGCGGGAGGGCACCCAGGGACTACCGGGTGCATCTGACTTTTCTTGGCTTACTGCGCCTCCGCAGCACTGAAGATTTTCCGCGCATCCGTGAAAGAGAAATGGCAGGGCAGGATCGGGTGTCTCCCCCGGCCCCGGCTCCAGGGCCTCCTGGCTCCTTGGAGTTTGGCAATTTAGGGTAGAGGTAAATTTAGAGCAACATAATTGCGGTAATGAGCAACGGCTCGCGCTCTGCAGACGCGTCGCGGCTCCAGCGAGGCGGTAGCTGCAGGCGACGCGGGCACGCCTCCCCGCCCCCTCCCTGCGCGGCAGACCGGGTGCGAGGGCCCCGCTGCCCTGGGACCCCGGCCCGCGCGCGCCTCCGCCTCTGGCTGCCGGTCTTGGATAGGGACTTCCTTCCACTTCTGGGCCTCTGAATCTCTCCATTTTTGTTTCTGTCCGTCTATCCTGTTCTTTGCCCCTCTTTTGTTTCCGCATTCCCTCTCTGAACAGGATGTGCACACAGAAGGTGCTCGATAATTGTTTGCTGGATCTGGGCGGTGCGCTGGTGTGGGGAGAAAACCCAGAGCCACAGTCAGCCGGGTCCGGCCGGAAATCGCGGCTGCACTCCCGGCACTGCTTCTCATCCATCCCAGTCCTTCGAACTCGGTTCCCTGGTTTATCAACCGAAGGCGGAGTGGGCAGGGGCTTCCTGGGCCTGTTCCTTTACGCACCAATTTCCTTCTCTGGTCAGAAACATGGGATCCACCAGGCGGAGGGGCCGGCCACCTTTCCCGCTGGGAGGTAGTGATGGAGCAGTTTGCACTTACAGCCTACTGTGTGCGGGGAGTTCCCGCTCACGCTGACTCCCAACAAACCTAGGAGATTTTTATAGCGCAGAGGACTGCGGCTCAGAGAGGTGACGTCGTTTTCCCAAGGTTATACAGTTAATAAAGGACATAGCAGGAATTCCAACCCGGATTCCACTCGAGGATCCGGCTTTTGCCGCATTGCCCATCTCCATCTGGTTGAGGGTCAGCTGGTGCCTGAGCAGCAATCCTGCGAAGTGCGCGTCTCGCCGGAAAACGGAGCGCAGAATCCAGGCACTAGTTCTGAATTTAACTCCTTGCGCTCTAACCACGAACAGACACTGTCCCTTGAGGAATGAGAAGGGCGTCTCACCGGCCCTGCACGTTGTGAGAGCGTTTTCGTTTTGTTGGGGAGGAGACGGAAGCCTCATTTTGCAAATTCAGCTTCTGACCACGCAGTCAAGACCAAAGCAGTCAGTGGCGTGGAAGCCGGGCAGAAACGAGGTTACCTGGCGGCAAGGGACCTGGGGCGTCTCGAGCTTTGAGCCTAGGTCCGCGGGGCCCGGGTAGTTGGGGACCGGCAGGCTAGGGTGGGGCTGAAGACCTCGCCCTAAGAGCGCCTTATTTTAGGGTTAGTTTCTCGGATCGCTGAGCCAGGGGCTGAAGGCCCAGATTGCGCAGGAGGCCCAGTGAAGACAGTTACTGGTGAGGCAGGGGCCCCGAGTGCGAATCCTACTGCTGCGCCCTCCTTAGTGACCCAAGGCCGGGAGGTGAGCCCAGCCGGGTCCAGACCTGCGCCCCGCCTAGAGCCCTCCGGGGCGCAATAGGAAGCGGCGAGGAGAGGCCGCGGCCGCCTTTCAACTCGGCGGCTGGCGCCGGCCTGGCCGGGCCCCCGGGGCCGCGCGGCCTTCAAGGTTCGGTCTCGCCCGCCCAGCAGCTTGCATCGCCCCACAGTGGAAGAGTCCCCCGACCCCGAGGCCGGACGCCCTGGGAAGACGCCGGCCCCCAAGTGCCACCATCAAGTGCCCACTCTCCAGAGCTCCCCCAGGCCCCCACTCCAGACTTGTGGAATTTTTCCGCTCCACTCAACAGCTCCCACGCCTGCCGCGCAGTCCGCTGCCTTCCCAGGCCTAGGGGGACCTGCCTCCACCCCGCCCGCCTCCCCCACAGCGCCCTCCCGCGGCCCTCAGCTCACAGTCCGCTCTCCCAGCGCCTGCTCACTGTAGTTCCGGTGCCGGACACTGGCCTTGCCTCCCTGTGTGACAAGTAGATCCTCAAGTGCACACACACACGGACCAACACACATCATCAACACGACATTCCAACACACACCGAAACAGACACACATGCGACACATATGTATAACCCACATGCAGGCACCAACACACACCGTACACATAAACAAATCAACACACATGACTCACCACACACACCCAGCACATACACACAAGGCTGACAAATACAAACACAACACATAAATCAACACGTATCACCAACACACCCAGCCACACACAACCAACACATGCTAGACACAAAACCAACATACACCCAATGCCCACAATCAACACACATCCAACACCCACAAGCTCTAGTTATAGAGGCAACCATACACACTCAAGGCCACGCTCTAACATCTCCACAGGGCTTCTGGTGACACAGACACGTATCATATTGGGAGAAAGGGGGAGGGAGACCCCAGAGATAGACATAGTGGGAGAGAGAAACCAAGGAGGTGCTGTATTGAGAGAATTTCAGACTCAGGAACTCCAGAGAGAGGAGGAGCAAAACCATGCGAGACCTGAGCGGCGGAAGCTCAACACAGCAAGTGAGAAACTCAGCTCAGAGCGCAAGGTGTGAGAGCTCTGGGTGCTCTGCTGTGCTGACACCAGAGGGTAAGCGCGGAGTCTGGCTCCACGCACGCACGTGGGGTCAATCCCCGGACACAGACTTTTACTGGAAGGCCTGGAGAATCGCCTGAGGGAATGCCGGGAGTCCCCCCTCTCCAAGAACAGCCAGTGACTTCAGCTCTCCTTTCTCCTCCTGGTCCCCTCCTCTGGGACCCCCTCCGGCCCCATCTCATCCTGTACACCCACCTTCTCCCACCTAGGCAGAGGGTTTCAGAATGCCTTGATCAGACCCAACACCCTGCTCATTCTCCACGGACCAAGGCCGGAGATCTGGAATGCCCATCCCATCTCCCCTTGACAGAGAAGGCGGTACTTCAAGAAGCAGTGGCAGACCCTGGTTAGGGCGGGTGTCGGAGTCGCCGGCCTGGAATCAGATCATCTACTTATAAATCCTCGTTTTGGTACTTACTGTGTGACTTTGGGCAAGTTCCTTAACTTCACTGAGCCTCGCTTTTTCCATATAAAGTGTGGAATCGTCACAATTGCTTCTATTGTTAAGGGAATCAAATGAAATGCTCTGTGAGATGCTTGGCACTGATAGCAATTAACGTTGATTATGAGTTCTGCACTTAGATCAATTTCAAAGCAGGGAGGGTTATGTCTATACCTCCCTGGAACCTCCCAAAGAGTCAAGGCCGGTCACTGCCTCAGACAGGGGGCTCAAATCTAGGTTTCCCCCTCTGGGTGAATCTCTGCCCTTAACGCCAGGCTCGCAGGGGCTATCGCATCAGCGGGATGCAATAAAGATCTGCCTTTGTGTAGGGGGGTGGGGTGGAGTGGGGGTGGGTAATTAAAAGCGAATTCAAAAGCCCGCCCTTAATTTGGGGCCTGATTAGGGGCAGATGGAAGGAAGGGTCCCCCGACCCTTAATTCTGAGTGGGGCTGGGCAGCAGCCCTACGTTGCAGCCTTTGTTGCACATTTCACAGGCGAGGAGACAGTGGTGGGATCCGAGCCCGCGGCTGTGGGACCTCAGGAGTTGCTTTCTCCTCCACCAGCTGGGTGCAGATTTTGATGATTCCCAGGGCGCCGCTGGACAGTTCATGTGTGCGCCCAGGCAGCCAGAGTTTGCGGAGTTTAGGGAGCTGAGGAGGATGTGATAGACCCCAAAGCCTCCCCTTTGCAGACCACTCCTTGCTTCACCCACCTGGCGCTTTCCATAACCCACTGCCATGCCCTGCCTCTTTGTTGCCCCTTAGACGAGCTGCCCCAAGGGCGGGCTGGCCTCTGGTGCTTTGAGTGGTTGTTTCTCTGACGATGCTGCTTTTAAAAAGATACCCCGTTTCCTCTCTGATGACCCCCGTGGCCCCCCCCCGGTGGCAGCAGGGCCTTCTTCACGGGAGAAACAGCCACATCGACTAAAAGGGAATGTTTGAGGCAGGCTGAAACCTTGGGTGGGGCCCCCACCTCTTGAGTTTTCCAAGACTCAGGTTCCATCTCTGTTAAATGGGCACAATCATGGCCCCTGGCAGTTCCTGAAAGAGTGGAAGGGAAAGCGTTCTCCACGGGCTGTTCCATTCACTTGCGTCCCCAGTTTGGTGATGGTGGTGAGGTCGCCACAGTTGTTCCGCCTGGGGTGACCGCAGCTGTCATGTATGAGCGATTGCATAGGGATCAGAACCCTTAGAATCTAAGTTTTCCACGCGGGTTATCCCAACGAATCCTCACTACCAGGTGGGCAAGTGTCATTGTGACCCGTTTCATAGACTGAAGCATAGAGAGTTGAATGACTCAGACAAGATCACACAGCTAGTGAGAGTGAAACAGAGCTTCCAACCCAGACAGCCATTGCTGGGTGCCACCATCTGGTGCCCCTAAATCTCAGTTTCCTGGTCCGCGGAATGGAATCACTTCCGGGCTGGTGCAGAGGAAACTATGGGTGACTCCAAAGGCAGCGCGCATGAGAACTCCAGGTGAGAAGGGGAGCGCGCACTGAGAGCGCCAAGCGTAGAGTCAGGGTGGTGACCTGAATGCTCTTTGCTGGCTGGCTCTGCTCCCCGCAGCGCGATTGGAACTCCTTATGCTCCAGTCCTCCAAGGCTGTGTGTGGGTGAGGGGAGGTCCCTGAGGCCAGAGGGATGAGCAGAGTGGAAGCGGAAGAAAGTGTTCTTGTTCTTGGAAAGTGTCAGGAAGGGTGGAACACCATTTTCTGTGCGACATTACCTGGAATTAAGACACCTTCACCTCTTTTAGCCTTCTCCCTATGACGCAGGCACTCAATCTGTTTCAAGTGAGAAAACCGAGGCGCAGAGAGGGTGTGTGACTTGCCAAATGTCAGTAGGTGTCTAAGACCTGGCCTGTATTTCCCACCGACCTCTGCCGCTGCCTCTCCATGAATGCAGAAAGCATCCAACAGCCGACCAGGCAACCGGGAAGCGAGCGCCCAGGCCAGAGCCGGTTCCTATACTTGGCAGAATTCCCCTTTGGCCATGGTCAAAGTTGACCAGGTTTGCCTCACTCTAGATGCTGGCTGAATCCCTAAACCCACATTGGACTGCGAGAAACTGCTCTAAGCGTTGCCTGAGGGACGCTCCACTGTCACCAATGGGCCAACATCCTTCTTTAAGGATGAGATACTGAGGCTCAAAGGGGTTTAGTGATTTGAGCGAGGTCCGGCAGAAAGGCTGGACAGAACCGGCATCCCCGATTTTAGTCCAGCTTTCTTAAATTAATTAATTTGGCGGCGTTGAACAAGAGCAGCACACTAACAAATACGAATTCGGGTAGAGCTGAATGCTTCTAAGGGGAGAAGTAACAAGACGCGGGCGGGAAGCACAGTCGGAGCTCATTTTCGGCGGAGCGGTCAAGGCAGGCCTCTCCGGGCAGGCGACTTATGGGTTGAGACCTGAAGGGTGAGGAGGGACCATAGTTTGAAGAAGGAATTTCCTATTGAGAGGGGTCGGCAAGTGCAAAAGCCTCAAGGAGAGCAGAGGCCGCGGCGCGGCTGGAACCGGCCTTAGGCGAGTTTGGAGTAGGTTTAGCGTTTTGTGATGTTCTGGCGGCCACTTGGAGCAGAAAGATGGGGGCGGGGTAGAAGGGGCCGCGTGCCCTTGTAGGAGAGGGAAGTGTCAATGGCCAGGACCAGGGGTGGTTGCCTGAGACGTGCCTCGTCCTTGGTGATTACCCTTCTTTCCTGTAATTCTCCAACCCCCAAATCGAGAGAGTTCCGGAAGAAACTTCGCAGCCTTGCAGAGTGAAGCATCGCCGGGACACACGGGTATTTCTCCTCCCTCCGAGCTCACCCGGATTCCTTGGCGCCCAGCTGCGGCCCCGGAGTCCCTGAACTCGGCTATGCCAGCCCCGGGCGGGGCCAGCTGAGCCTCAGTTGTGGGGCGGAGTCCGTCCGTGGCGGACACCCTCACCCACGGGGCAACTGCAGCTCCCAACTCCGCTGGCTTTCCCCTCCCTCTGACACCCTGCGCGGCTCCTGCGGCCCAGCTGCGTGCCAGCTGTACGAGCCTGCTAGGCCTGCGCTCCCGGAATGCAGTCATCCTCCAGGCCCGGCCCTGCGCCCATTTCGCGTTCCAGGAAACTGAGGTCTGGAAGCCTGTGAAGAGAGGGACTGTATTGATCCGTACCGGATCCAGACCCTGTGCTAAACGCTCGGCGTGCATGGAGCCGTTTAATCTTCACAAAAGCCGAGCGACTTAGGGAGGAATATTATCCCATTGCACACATGAGCACACTGCTGCGCACGCAGAGGCCCGAAGGTACCTGCCCAGGGTTTCAGCTAGCCCCATTTCCAACCGAGGAAGGCAAGGGAGCAACACGGGGAGCAAAATGTAAGGAGATACTTTCAGGGTTGTGCAAGTGCGGGATGGGCACCTGGAGAGAAGGGAGGAGGGATGAACTATCCAGAGAGGAAGGCACCGACTTATCAGAATATTGTCTCAATTCTGCTTTCGTGGTGTCTGTTGTGCCCATTTAACAGAAGAGGAACGTGAGTCCCAATCTGCCCCTCGCCGCCGCCACCAGCACCTGGGATTTTACTCACATTTCAATTCCTGCCTGAGGAATTTATGACAGCGCCCACTATGGCCCCGCGTGGGGAATCCAGCGCCCCATCCCTCGGTGAGAGCTTACTCTGAACCTGAGCGTATGACAGGCCCCCCACAGGCACTGTCTGCCTTAATCCACGCCAAGTCCTCTAAAGGAAATCATTGCCTTAGTTCTTTTTCACAGACGTGTCGACTGTGGACCAGAGGTGTCAAGCCACGTGCCCAAGGTCACCAAGCACTTTCTGAGTGAGCCCTCAGGGAATCCGAACTCCCGATCCAAACCCGGGATTTCCCCGCGCCCTCGGAGCCCTCCAAGGGGAGCTGCGAGAGGCGGGGACGCAGCGGGAACTTTGGGGCGCGGACACAAGGAGGCGCTGGGACCAGTTTGCTCTGAGTGCTCCCGCTCCGGACTGCTCCTCGGAGAAGCGGGGCCTTGGGCAGCAGAATCCCAACCTCCTCCGGCGGGAAATCCGGCAGCTCCCGTCCGAGGGTAGGGCCAGTAGACCACCTGATCCAGGAAAACTCCACTGGCTTCAGGGGTGGGGAGTTGGGGCAGGTGCGCCCGCGGAGCTCGGTATAAGAGCCGTGCCTGTGCCACGTCCTTATTTTCCAGGAGGAGAGCTCTGGATTTCCTGACAGCCGGGCGAGGGGAGGCAGGGGAAGCTGGCGGAGACCCCGAGAGGACTTCTTCTTGCCCGTTCTTTTTTTCCTCCCCAAGTTTCTTCTTCCTTTATTGTCTCTCTTTTCCCTCATTTTATTTTAATACGATGACTATAATTTCTTATGTTAAAAGGTGTGGCGTGGGCAGTGGTTCCCTGAACGCTGGCTCATTCAGCCACTCCTCCAAGTGCAGGGTAGGGGTGAGGTGCTGAGGTCCCTGCCCCGCAGCAGCGCTTAGCTGGCGCTAAGAAGGAACGGAAAATAACACTACCAAGCCAGGTAGTGTATAAAACAGAGTGGTGAGAGAGCGATTGGGGTGGGGATTTTCCGGAAGAGGGAACATGGGGGACATTTGAATGGAATAAAGGAAGTCCAGGCCACGGAACCAGCAGATGCAAAGTCCCCCAAGTCAACCAGTGGGCAGAACTGTGAGGCTGTGACCATCCTTCAGCCTTCAGATGACCCTGGCAGGATTTGCCTCACTGACGAACCTGTCTGCTGTTCATGTGAATGCACAGACCTTGTCTCCTCTGGCCTTCATCATCTAGCAGGCAACAGAGATGGGTTCTCACTGTGCCCATTTTACAGATAAGGGAACTGAGGCTCTGTGGCCTGTTCGTGAGTGAAGAGGTAAATCTGGGATGAGAAAGCAGGCCTGGGTCATTCCAGGACACCCAGTTGACTGCAGGCAAACAGGTTTAGGAGAGTGCTTAGGTCTATGCCTGCATCTCACCAGCACCTTCATTCCAGGAGGGACAGGGTGAGTGGTTTGGATAAGCCACAAGAAATGTTCCAGAGCATAGTGCACACGGAGCACATTACCCTCTTGCTCAGAGAGAAGCCCCTGGAGGAGATCAGGAACTGTTGGTTTCTGAAGGGTGTTGATATCAGGGGGTGTTTCTTTTTCCTGTATATGGTCTGCCCTACCTGGGTGGGATTCCAAAGATGTTTGGGTCCTTGTTCCTTCTGGGAGAAAGCACCTGCCACTGGGGTCCATCCACAGCCAGTGGGGATCAGCGCACACCTGGCCAGGCTCACCGAGATTGTGTGGGGTCTCTGAAGTAATTTACCTGAACGAACCCCTGACCACTGCTTGGGGAGTGGCAGGGCCCAGTCTGATTTCATTCTCCCATGCTGGATTCATGGGCATGGGGCTTGCACTCAGAAGGGTGCCACGCTTGGGGTGTAGTGCTTTAGTTACCATCTTGGAGTTCTTAGTGATTTTTATCTTTGAATATATGCGTTATAAGTGATGTTTGATGGGACAATGGAGTGTGTTCTGGGCACTTGGACCTGCCTCCAATGCTTCCCTGGGACAATGCTTGGCTGCCTGCTTTCCACTCCGTGGGAAGCCAGGCCCTGCCCAGCCTCCAGCTCCCTGTCCCCACTGTGACTGCCACTGCCTTCCACCTGGCAGGGGCCTGGGTGCCAGTGTGAGGAGAGTCAGGGCTCAATGTTCACATCTCCGGCATCACCAGGTGAGACATGGTGGGCACTGGCCGTTCTTGCCCTGGGCTGGCAGTGACATATGTTTCATGGGCAAGGTGGATAAGGGTTAGCCTTTCATCCAGCCCTGATCCAGGTACCCAGCACATCCAAGCACTGAAATTGCAATGCCCTTGGAGGTTACCCATCTGCCAGGGTTTGGGGCAGTGGCCTCAGGGAAGAGGAGGTAGATGCTTGACTTCTCCACCCTGGGTCAGATTTGTCAGCTGGTGAAGAGCCTTGTGCTCCCATGACAAGTCACTGTTTGGGGCCCCAGGTGCCTGCGACAATCTGCACTCACTTGCGAATATCCCTGAGGATGCATGAGTGAGCCTGGCATTAAATAGGAAATTTAGAAACAACAAAAATCATGACGGGTCAAGAGCAAGACCACAAAGAAAGTAAAAAGCTTTACGTGAGAATACCTTTAGCAACGCTTCCCCCCTACTTTAAAACAGAGGCCCTGCGTTTTCCTAATGTACTGGACCCTACAGATTAAGCAGCTGAAACTACCCCCGTGTACTGGGTGTCTTGACCTGGTCAGCAGGGCTGAGCCATGAGAGGTCTGGGTACAGGCAAGAGGAGCCTCTCAGCCAATAAACATGTCTTCATAAAATAGGACACCCCGCTTCCTCTGAGACCATAGCTTTACAAGGAGACATGCTTGGCAGCATGCCAGCAGGAGATGCCGCCTGGTCAGGGCTGACATATCTGCAGCAGGGACTCTGGAAGTCCCAGGCTCAGAATCAGAGCTGGCAGGGCATGAAGACAGCCAAGGGTACACGTCCTGAGGGGCCACTGGAGGACACTGAGGTTGAGAAGATTTGGTGACAGCATCACACAAGGAGGTGGAGCTGAGCAGGATAGGGCACTCACATGGTCTGGGCCAATTTCAGCCTCTTGCTTCACAAATCTACCCAGAGAAGGGACCGCATCCCAACCCCAGTTCCTTCTGAAGTCATCAAGGGAGGAAAGCATCTTCTAGCTGGAAGGGATTCTCAAATCCCCCAACTTGAAGCATCCAAGCACCTCTTTATTTGTACCTTTTCCAAGATCACATGGGGTCCCTCTGTAGCTCCCAGCATTACTTCTCTTACTCCTAACACTCATCATCCCGAGACATCATCTATTGTTTCCTGTCTTTTAGCCCCACTGGAAAGTGCAGGGGCTTCCCAGTTTCCCTCATTGCTGTGATCCTGTGAGTCCTTAGGGCTGATACATGGTGGGCAGCCCAGCAATGTTTGTTGAGTGAATAAATGAAACCAACCTCTGCTCTGATGTTTCCTTGTACATTTCCGTGTATGGAGCACTCACCACCTTGGGAAACAGTTAATTTGTCTATCCACCTATTCACTCAGCATTTATCTTACCCGTAATGAGCACCAAGCACTTATTGAGCACCAACTGTGTACCCAGGACTTGGGCTAGTGCTGGGGACACACTGGCAAAGAGGGACAAAAGCAAGATCTCTGCCCTTATGGGCACTGGAGTCTGGGTGAGACAGATATTAACTGAAGATTATGAAAATACACATGAAATGCTCATCTTCATAAGTGACACATGCTGAGAGAAAACTCAACATATATTATACTATTTAGTAATCACCTTGGACATGAGGTCACCACAGCACATGAAGATATTCTTACTCCTGTTTTATGAGAAGGAACACCAAGGCCAGAGAGGAGGAAATTGAAGTTCAGAGAAGAGAAGGCTGGTCACACAGAGGGAGCTGAGTTGCAGAAGCTTATTTTTTTATTATAAATTTTTATTTTACTTTAAGTTTTGGGGTACATGTGCGGAACGTGCAGGTTTGTTACCTAGGTATATGTGTGCCATGGTGGTTTGCTGCACTTATCAGCCCATCACCTAGGTTTTAAGCCCCACATACATTAGCTATTTGTCCTGATACTCTTCCTCCCCCCGCTGCTCCCCACACCCATCGAAGCTTCTTGATGACTTATTTTATTTTATTTTTTGAGACGGAGTCTCGCTCTGTCGCTCAGGCTGGAGTTCAGTGGCACCATCTCAGCTCACTGCAACCTCTGCCTCCCCTGTTCAAGTGATTCTCTTGCCTTAGCCTCCGCAGTAGTTGGGATTACAGGCGCCCACCACCATACCCAGCTAATTTGTGTTTTTTTTTTTTTTTTTTTTTTTGCATTTTTAGTAGAGACAGGATTTCTCCATGTTGGCCAGGCTGGTCTCGAACTCTTGACCTCAAGTGATCCGACCCCCGTCGGCCTCCTAAAGTGCTGGGATTGCAGGCGTGAGCCATCGTGCCCAGCCAATGACTCATTTTATAGATGGGGAAACAGAGGCTCAGAAAGCTTAAAGAACTTTTCTGAGGTCACACAGCTATTAAATATAACAGCCATAGTCTGAACCTTGTCTGGCTGACTTTGAGGCCTGGCTCTACACTCTCCTTTGTCCTCCTAAGTCTTTTCTTTTGTTAAATGTTCTCCTTCCTCCAGTGTCGCTTACCCTGTCCTGCAAGTCCCTACAGGATGTAGCTCCCCTGCCTCCTGTGACTTCACTGACTGATGCCATTGAGTGATTCTGGCTGTCTCTCCAGCACAGAACACACACTCCTGCCACAGGGCCTTTGAACCTGCTGTTCCCTCTTCCTGGAACACTGTGTCCTGGTTATTTGTGTGCTTCTCTCTGTCCCTTTTTTCCCTGGCTCAGGTGCCTGCACGGTGGCTCGGAGAAGCCTTTCCTGACCCCTTGCCTAAAATTGTGCTGTTGTGAGTCTTTATGGTTCCTCCTCACCTTGCTTTGTTTTTCTCCATTTAAATCGCTCCATGGCAGCAGAGGTCACGCTTACATGTTTATTTATTCTTTGTCTCTCCCTCACTAGGCCCTGGGCTCTGTGAGGGCAGTGGCTTCATCTGTGTAATTCCCTGATCTTCCCAGTACCTGGAACAGCGCCCAGCACACAGTAGGACTTTGATATTTGTTAAGTGAACAAAGGATTTTTTTTTTTTTTTTTTTTTTTTGAGACAGAATCTTGCTCTGTCACCCAAGCTAGAGTGCAGTGGCGTGATCCCGGCTCACTGCAACCTCTGCCTCCCAAATAGGGTTCAAGCAATTCTCCTGCTTCAGCTTCCCAAGTAGCTGGGATCACAAGCGCATGACACCAGGCCCAGCTACTTTTTTAATTTTTTAGTAGAGACGAGGTTTCACTATGTTGTTCAGGCTGGTCTCGAACTCCTGGCCTACCTCAAGTAGGTCTGCCTGCCTCAGCCTCCCGAAGTGTTGGGATTACAGGCGTGAGCCACTACACCTGGCCCAAATGAAGGATTTCTGTCCTCGTTCTGCACAAGAGGAGCCTGAGGCTTGGAGGAGCCGCAGGATGGCAAACTGGACGCTGCTGAGCTCTGAGCCCAGCTCTGGGGCCTGTCCTTCCTGCCATCAATACTCGGAAGAGGCCCCACAGAACCCAGGGAGGCCCAGGAGGCATGGAAGTGGGTGCCGGGAAGTCAGCAGCCTCGCCCTTGACCGCTGGCCATAGCTGTCAAGTCCCTGGAACCTGGATTTGGGAGAAAGTGATAAAGGTGAAAAAGTTGGCCCTCATTTCCATGTAGGCCTGCCAGCTCCACTCAAGCCTTGCTACTTAGCTGTCCCGACCAGACACAGGACACTTCAAGATTCCAAGAGATGGACAGACTCAGAGTGATAGGGCTTCCAGGCTGGTGCTAAAGGGAAGTGCCAGTCTCCGAGGACATATAAGCCAGAATGCTTATTTTGTAGTTCAATCCCCACAATGATCCAAGAAGCTGGTATCTTAATACCACCTCCCCTTGGCTCTAAGGTGGTGTGTGAGGACCCACAGTTCCCCTTCTTTTCCTCTCATTTGGGAGAGTTCTCTCAATTTTCCTAAAGGTTTACGTTTTTATGGTGCGAGAGGAAGTATGAACACAGGAATTGGCTGAGTCTGGGGGCTCAGGAGCCAGGAAGCTTGGGTTCCAATCCTGGCCCCTCACCTCCTGGCTATGGGACCGTGGGGGGATTTCCAAACCCCTTTAAGTGATTGCGATCAGTTTTTTCATCTGGATGACAAGGGTTGTGATAAGTCCCACCTCATAGGATTGTTCTGAGGATCAAATGAGTTGATGCACGTGATATGCTTCAAACAGTGCCAGCGACTTAGTGAGGCTGCAATAAGTTGTCTCTCGTGGGACTCAGAAGCTGGAAGCCCTGAGGGCTCTTTCCTGTCCTCCCACCCCACATCAGCCAGGGTGGGAGCAGAAAAGAGGGGGCAAGGAAACACTGGGAGAAAAGACATACAGATGGTACCCTCACTTGCTCCCTCACCTTGTAGACCTCGCCACAAACCAGTGAGCTTGATGAAGCAGGAGTGTGATTCCCTTTAGCCAGATGAGGAAGCCACAGTCGAGAAAGGTGGAAGGATTTGCCCAAGATTGCAGTGAGGGATAGGCCAGAATCGGAATCAGACATTTGGATTCTGGGGCCAGTGCTATATTCTGGTCACATTTGCACATTGCACTGCTTTTCCTTGGATCTGCCTTCTGAATGGCAATGGACTGATCATGACTCAGATGAGCTAGAACCTGAAGACATGATAGGGAGTTGGACCCTGTTTTACTGCTGATGCTAGGTCAGAGCACAGCCACTGAACTACAAGGCTCTTCTAGGAGCTTTCAGCAGGCACTATCAGTCTGTAATGGCCATAAGATATTTATGGGCCGGGAGCGGTGGCTCAAGCCTGTAATCCCAGCACTTTGGGAGGCCGAGACGGGTGGATCACGAGGTCAGGAGATCGAGACCATCCTGGCTAACACGGTGAAACCCCGTCTCTACTAAACAATACAAAAAACCAGCAGGTGACAGAGCAAGACTCCGTCTCAAAAAAAAACAAAACAAAACAAAACAAAAAAACATTTATGGACAAGGAGTTCCAAGAAATCCTCAAAATGTAGGTGGATGGATGAAATTCCACTTGGACACAATTATTGTGGTAAAAGTCATTTAAGTAATTAGCGTCTGAGTACTTTTCTGTATATGTGGATGGGGGAAAGGAAGAGTAGTTTCTGTTTGCTAAGTACCTAGCAGGTTCTTCATGTCTGTTCTTTAATCAATTAATTAATTTTTTTTGAGATATGGTCTTGCCCTGTCACCCAGGCTGAAGTGCAGTAGCACAATCATGGCTCACTGCAGCCTGGACTTCCCAGGCTCAGGTGATTCTCCCACCTCAGCCTCCCAAGTAGCTGGGACTACAGGCACATGCCACCAGACCTGGCTAATTGTTGTATTTTTATGTAGAGACAAGGTTTCATCATGTTGCCCAGGCTGATCTTAAACTCCTGAGCTCAAGCAATCCCTCCGCCTTGGTCTCCCAAAGTGCTGGGATTATAGGTGTGAGCCACTGTACCCAGCCTTGTTCCTTAATTTAATACTCACATCAATAGCTGGGGAAATGAATGTCTGGTTCCAGTTTTTCAGGGAATCCTGGAGCCCAGTGTAAATGAGTCAGTTGCTCAGGATCACACAGTTAATAAACCAGTATCTGGAATTCAAATTAAGTTCTGTGTGTCTCTAAAGCACATGCTCTTTCAATCCACTCACGCTGAGGGAACTAAGCTTGCGTAAGTGCCTTTTTAACACATAAATAAGCTCTAAAGGCAGTGTGGAAAGTGGTTGCAAACATATAAATCAAATAATATGCTTAGAGGAAGAACAAAGAATGTTAACTGAAAACAATAGCGAACAACAAACTCTGAACCCTCTCCTGGTGTTGATGACTTTCACTGGAGATCATAAATAAATAGAAACTCTTAAAACCAGTCATTGGGCTTGTTAATGATGGGCTGGTAGGAGAATGCTAATGAAATGTGATGAGTTTTTTTCTTGTTAAAATCTCATTTCAAATAACTCCGTTCGTCATCCATTTTTTATGAGGAACGAAAACAAATGTTTTCCAAAGCTTCAAACCAAAATCTCTGTGTGGGTTTCTTGTTTTGAGCCAAATATTCTGTGTCTTCTCCCAGCTGGGAATTCCCTCCCCCTCTTTGTTGGTCCAAGTCCTATGTGTCCTGCTGGTCCAACTCCTCCCTCCACCGTCCTCTGGCAGAGAGTCAAAGTCCTGGGTTCAAATCCGGTATTCCCCCCTTTTTTTAAAAACAAATTAAAATTTAATTTTTGTTTTAATATAAACCATTTTTAAATATATTTCCCCTTAAAGGGATACATATGTTGTTTATAGAGCCTGTTTCCACTTCTCCCTAGAGATTGTTTTTAAAAGTTGTTTGTAAAATTAATTTTGATTTTTTTAAGTAAATAAGTCATATATCATTTTAAAGGTCACATGGTTTTCAAAGGCATATAATGAAAAAGAACAGCCCCACCCTGTGCCTGCCCACCCAAATCTTTTCCCCAGATTGAGCATTTCCAACCTTTAGTTATTTATTCTGGCATTTTCTCACCTCTTTCTAAATCGCCTCTCTGCACTGATAATCCTTGATTTTTTAGTATTAAATATTATCGATGGACTTTCTGTTACGAAGATGAAGAGTAACTCTTATGCTGCTTTCCCAAATACCATCTCACCATTCTCATAAGAGTATCATTTTTTGTTAGATCAATATTCTGTGGTTACTATTATGACCACATAGTGTCCATAGTTATGCCACATAATATGCTTTAATTACATTTCCTGTCTTGTATAACCTTTTTTTCTTGAAGTTGATCATTGCCTTTATGTTTTCTTTAGTTACCTATGTGCTTGTCGTTAATTTCACCTCTTCACTCTCTCAGAAATGGAGAACTATTCTGAGCAAATTTACACACGCCAGGTAATATCCCAGTTCCCTTTCTCCTCTTGGAGTCACTTCCCCTGGAGAACGTTGCCCTCCTACCACTGGTTGTCCTGGAAGCCATCAAACCGCTGTCAACCCCGGACTTCCCTGCTCCGTCATCTGAGAAGTCCCCTTTGCCCGTTTCCTGAGTTGGAGCCCTGATTTCCTGGGTTCCAGGCCTTCCTTTTGCTTCATTGATTTCCTTTCTTGGAGCATCTCCTTCAGTAGCTTCCTGAGAGAAGCTGCATGGAAGGTAACATTTTCAAAGTTTTGCGTGTCTAAGATTGTCTTTATTCTCCTCTTACATTTCAATGATAGTTTGCTTGAGTGCAGCATTGTACCTCTTCCAACCGTGGAACCATTTCTCTGTGATCTTGTTTCCAGGTATTTATAGTCTGATGTCATTCTAATTCTTATTTTCTCTCTCTGTGGGGTTTTGGGTTCTTCTCCTTATCTCTGTTGCTTGGGAATTTCATCATCCTGTGCATTGGTGTAGATCTTTTTTGTTGTTTGTGCTGTTCCCAAGTGAATCATTTCAATCTGGAAACCTGTGGCCTTCAGTTGCAAGAAAGTATAGGTTAAGCATCCCTAATCTTAAAATTTGAAATTGGAAATGCTCCAAGATCTGAAATGTCTTGAGAGCAGGCATGATGTCACAAGTGGAAAATTCCACATCTGATCTCGTGTGACATGTCACAGTCAAAATACTGGCACACAACACATCGTTTATTTCATATTCCCAAGGGAAAAAAGGCCTTCTCAGCCCCCTTCAGCGGTGATGTATCTTTTCCATACACATCCAGATTCACTCCACCCTTCAAGCACTCACACAGGGAATAAAATAGCACTTGCACAGGCTGAGGCACCAATGTCAGGTTCCCCACAATGCCCCACATGAAGCCAAGATCTACCTGCATTACTCCGTTGGTTATTTTTCTTATTCTCTGCTGTGTGGTGTAAAGTTATTGATTAAGACCAGGCATGGTGGCTCACACCTGTAATCCCAGAACTTTGGGAGGCCAAAGCGGGCGGGTCACCTGAGGTCAGGAAGCCGAGATAGCCTGGCCAACATGGTGAAACCTCGTCTCTATTAAAAATACAAAAATTAGCCAAGTGTGGTTGCGGGCACCAGTAATCCCAGCTACTTTGGAGACTGAGGCAGGAGAATCGCTTGAGCCTGTGGGGCGGAGGTTGCGGTGAACCACTGCACTCCAGCCTGGGCAACAAGAACAAGACTCCATCTCAAAAATAAATAAATAAATAAATAAATAAATAAATAAATAAAAATAAAATTAAAATTAATTAATTAATTAATTAAGTTATTGATTAAAAATTTAAAGGCCTGCTGATACTCCCATGGGCTACAGTGGTGAGGAAAAAAAAAGAAGCATTTGTGTTTATCTATGATATGGAAAGTCAAGCTGTTGGAGAAGCTGGACAGTGCTGTAGACGTGAAACATTGGATGGAAGAGCTTAGTGTTGGGATGACCACAGCACATGACCTGAAGAAACAGAAGGATGAACTGTCAAAGTCCTATGCCGCAAGTCGTGAACAGAAGTTAATGAAAACTAGAAAAACACTGTGTATAGCTAAAAATGAAGATTTCAGCTGTGTATTGAGTGTTACCCCATCAGTTGTTGTGTACCCGGATCATGAAACAAGCAAGGATCAGTCACGCTGAACAAAACATCGAAGGAAACTGTGAATATTCAACAGGCTGGATGCAGAAATTTAAGAAAAGACGACATTAAGCTGAGCTCGGTGGCTCGTGCCTGTAATCCTAACACTTTGAGAAGCTGAGGAGAAAGTGTTGCTTGAGCTCAGGAGTTTGAGCCAGCCTGGGCAGCATAGTGAGACCTCATCTACACAAAACATTGTTTTTTAAGATTTTTTATTTCCACTGTATTTTTATTTCACATCATCCCAGATTCTTTTTATCTCCTTAAAACATAGACTTACAAGACAATTTAAATATTTTTGTTAAAGCAGTTATGGTCAATGCCCCACTGTGTCTGCAATTAAAAAAGACGTATCCTGAATATTTGGGGATGAGATTTCTGTTTTGATTTTACTCCAGAAAAACCAATTACTATACAAAACATTTTTAAAATTAGCCAGGTATGGTATGTGCCTATAGTCCTAGCTACTTGGGAGGCTGAGGTGGAAGGAAGGCTTGAGCCCAGCAGGTCGAAGCTGCAGTCAACCATGATCACACCACTATAATCCAGCCTGGGTGAGAGTGTGAGACCCTGTCTCAAAAAAGAAAAGAAAAACTACCAACATTAGCTGGGCATAGTGGCTCATGCCTGTAGTCTCAGCTACTCGGGTGGCTGAGGTAGGAGAATCGTTTGAACCTGGGAGGCAGAGGTTGCGGTGAGCCCAGATCGCGCCACTGCACTCCAGCCTGGCTACAGAGCGAGACTCCGTCTGAAAAAGAAAAGAAAAGAAAAGAAAATTAAAGACAGCATTAAATTATTAAAGATGTGTGATGATAAAACATTTGCTGATCAAGAAGCAGTGAGGAAATTCAGTAACGAGTTTGCAAAGGTCATCACTGATAAAAATCTGACACCATTGCAGAACAACTCTACAATGCCGATGAAACATCACTGTTTTGCTGTGATTGCCCTAGAAAGACAGTGACTACAGCTGATGAGACAGCCCCTGTGGGAATGAAGGATTCCAAGGGCAGAACGACTGTGCTGGGATGTGCTAATGCAGTAGGCACGCATAAGTTTGAGCTTGCTGGGATGGGCAAACACTTGTACTCTCACTGTTTTCATGGAGTAAATTTCTTACCGGTCTAATTGTTATGCTAACAAAAATGTATGCAACGCCAATTCTGATTGATTTCACAAACATTTTGCTTTTTAAAACTCAATTTAATTTAGTTTAAAGAAACAGAGACAGGGTCTCATGATGTTGCTCAAGCTGGTCTTGAACTCCTGGGTTCAAGCAATCCTCCTGCCTCAACCTCCCAAAGTGTTGAGATTACAAGTGTGAGTCACTGTGCCCGGCCTATTTCACAAACGTTTTGTACCAGTGACTTGTGATCAGGGAAGCTGAGCTAGATTATGACCACAATATTTTGTTATTCCTTTTTTATTTTATTTTAATGTTTTAGAGACAAGGTGTCTCTCTGTCACACGTGCTGAAGTGCGGTGGTGCTATCCTAGCTCACTGCAGTCTTGAACTCCTAGACTCAAGTGATTCTTCCACCTCAGCCTCTCAAATAGCTAGGGCTACAGCTAATTTTTAAATTTTTTATAAAGACAAAGTCTCGTTATGTTGCCCAGGCTGGTCTCAAACTCCTGGGCTCAAGCACTCCTCCCGCTTTGGCCTCCCAAAGGTGCTGGAATTACAGGCATGAGCCACAAAACTGGCCAGGTTTTGTTACTCCTTGACAACAGTTCTGCTCATCTTTCAGCTGAAATTCTCATAAAAAAAGGCTTATGCCATGTACTTTCCCCAAATGTGGCTTCATTAATTAAGTCATGTGACCAGGGTATCCTTAGATCAATGACGAGTAAATATAAAAACCCTCTCTTGAACAATGCACTAGCAGCAGTGAACAGTGGTGTGTGTGTGGAAGATTTTCAAGAGGAGTTGAGCACAAAGGATGCTGTAAACACTATTGCCAGTGCTGAGAACACAGTGACTAAAGACACAGCTGTGCATGCCTGGCACAACCTCTGGCCTGTGACTGTGTTCAGTGATGATCATAAACAAGCTGGTGACTTTCAAAGATTCCATATGTCAAGTGAGAAAAAAAAATCATGTCTGACCTTACATGTGCAAAATATAGACCTTCAGCGTTTATCAGTGAGCTGGAAGAGGTGAATATAGAAGTTTTTAACATTGAGAATGGGGCTCCAATTGTTCATTTATTGACTAATGGCGAAATAGCTGAAATGTTTCTGAATCAAGGTGATGGTGGTAATAGTGACAATAAAGATGATGTTAGCACTGTAGAAAGAGTGTCTACACACAACACGATGAAAATGCAGGATGGGCTTATTGAAGGGCTAGCACGCTGCACATTCACAACAGAACAACAAAATCATGTCCCTTATAAAATCAAAGAGAGACTCTCAGAAAAAAAAAAAAAAAAACCTTATTAATGAGGCAGAGGACCCTGCAGGAAACATTTAAAAAGCCATCCCGCGGAATGCCTCCTCATCCCTGGAAGACTCACTTTCTCGTTCCTCAACTACTTCTCATGTTTTTTCTCACCCAAAACAAATCAAAGCAAAAAACAACAAAAAACAGTCACTAGGCCAGGCACTGTGGCTCACGCCTGTAATCCCAGCACTTTGGGAGGCCAAGATGGGTGGATCACCTGAGGTCAGGAGTTCGAGACCAGCATGGTCGATATGGTGAAACCCTATCTCTACTGGGTATGGTGGTGGGCACCTGTAATCCCACCTACTAGGGAGGCTGAGGCAGGAGAATCGCTTGAAACCGGGAGGCAGAGGTTGCAGTGAGCTGAGATCGCGCCATTAGACTCCAGCCTGGGTGACAGAGCAAGACTCCAACTCAAAACAAACAAACAAACAAACAAAACCAGTTATTAGTAACCTTTTAATCAGACAAGGCATTGCTGGTGAAGTCGAACGCCTGCCTTTGCTGGCTGCTGCTGGTTAGCGGTGATGCATGAGTTCTCATGATGCTGCTGCACTGCTTGGGTACCCTGAGCATATGATTTTTCACTGTATTAATGGCACAGCTTTTTTTCTTTTATTTATTTCTTTTTTTTTTTTTTTTTTACTGTTAAAGTACTCATGTTACTAAGTGTAAGAAAATGGTTGTTTATTGGTAGAATATAAATTCAGTCAGGAATGTTGGGGATGCCAACCGACCAAGATTGTCCACATTGGTGGCTGAGATAATCACACTGTTGCTTGCTTGCTTGCTTTTGAGATGGAGTCTCGCTCTGTCACCCAGGCTAGAGTGCAGTGGCATGATCTCAGCTCACTGCAACCTCTGCCTCCCAGGTTCAAGCAATTCTTCTGCCTCAGCCTCCCGAGTAGCTGGGATAATAGGTGTGCACCACGCCAGGCTAATTTTTGTATTTTTAGTAGAGGCAGGGTTTTGCCATGTTGGCCAAGCTGGTCTTGAATTCTTGACCTCAGGTGATCTGCCCTTCTTGGCCTCCCAAAGTACTGGGACTACAGGCATGAGTCACCATGCCTAGTCCCTGCACCTTTGCTTTCTGATGTTTTAGTGTACATGAACTTTGTTTTCTGCCAAAATCATTAAAAATATTGCATAAAATTACCAGCAAGCTATGTATATGAGGTTTATATAAAACATAAATGAATTTGTTTAGACTTGGGTCCCACCCCAAGATATCTCATTATATGTATGTAAATATTCCAAAATATGATACAAATTCTGATATGGTTTAGCTCTGTGTCCCCACCCAAATCTCATCTTGAATTGTAATCCCTATATTTTAAGGGAGGGATGTGGTGGGAGGTGATGGGATCATGGGGGTGGTTTCCTTTATGCTGTTCTCACGATAGCAAGTGAGTTCTCACGAGATCTGATGGTTTTATAAGTGGCAGTTTCCCCGTTCCTTTCCTCTCCTGCCACCATGTAAGGCAGGCCTTGCTTTGCCTTTGCCTTCTGCCATGATTGTAAGTGTCCTGCGGCTTCTCCAGCCATGTGAAACTGTGAGTCAATTAAACCTCTTTCCTTCATGAATTACCCAGTCTCAGATATTCTTTATAGCAGTGTGAAAATGGATTAATACAAATCCTAAATGCAGAATACCCATTGTTTCAAACATTTCAGGTAAGAGATACTCAACCTGTACCCTTAACTGCAAATTTAATCATCTATCTTCTCAGAATTCCTATTACTTCCTATTATTTGGACATTACACTGATTAGATCAATCCTTTAGTTTACAAAAATCTCTTAAAATCTCTCCTATGCTCCATTCTAGAAGATTTTCTGAATTTTATTCATTTCCTTGGTTTCATTTCTGCTCTTGTATTTGTGGTATTTAAGAGCTCTTTCATAGTCTTTGAATGTCTCCTTTATTATAGCATCTTGTTCTTATTTCACAGATGCAATATTTATCTCTCTGAGGCTTGGAATTATAGATTTTTTTAAAAATAAGTTTATTCTGCTTGCTGCATTTTCTCTCTTTTCTCTGAGTTCCTTCTCTCTCTCTCCCTTTCTGCTTTCATCTTCCTTTTTTATATCAAGAGATGTTTCCCAAATTACTGGTGACATTTGCCCAAAAACGTGGAATAAGAGCTCTGTGGGCATAGTCTGGGTTTGTGGGCAAGTCAGGCAATGAAGCAGCGATCCATCATTTCACTGGGGCTGCCGAAATGGCAGTTTGTGTAGGTCTTTCCCCTTAAGCCAGTGGGTTTCTCTAGAGGGGAACCCTTCAGTTTCTTCCCAGGGGAGGGCAGCAAGGGCAGAGCCTGGCTGCCAGGTTTCTGGGAGCCAAGTTGGGAAAGATGCCCAGAGGTCTCACCATGAGTGCAGATTTCCTCCACATGTTCTGGGATTAGCCAGGTGTCAGGACACCTCTTCAGATGTGTTGGTGTTCCTGAAGCCAAAGCCTGTTTGGGGCAATTCCTCCAGAGAGAAAACCAGAGTGGTGGCTCATGAGGCCGGGTGGTACTCATCTCGCTGCCTGTGATGAGGGACCTTCCCACCAGGCCTGTGTGCTCCCCATTCATTTCCTGCCCCTGGGACTCTCATTCCTGGGCTATTATTCCTGGCTCTAGGCATAAGTGGCTTACTTGTGGTCACTCCCCTCAAAGGCTGGGATGGAACTGTGAGAGAATACATTTACTTTGTTAAAAGACACCCAGCTTGTGGTTAATTGGTTACAGAAACCTCAGGGAACTAATGATGCCTTTGGGAAAAGTTTTCACAACAAAGATATGAGTTTAGAACATCTCAGGATTCTCCCACACATGACCAACTGGATACCTGCTGAAGTATGACCTGGTTTCTAAAGACCCAGGGCAGCAATCTTAGGCTGATGTTTCTTTCCAGCTTAGGCTTGGTTAATTTCTTGCAGGCGCTGCAGTTTTCAATGCAGGGTGTATGTGGAAACCACCTGGTTTCCATCCCAGAGGATACCTGGTCTCCATCCCACAGCATTTTAAAAGAGGTTCTGTGTGTGCTTCAGGTTACACAGTCCTGGTGAAGAGTCACGGCTCTGAAACCAGCATCGGACCCCAACATACAGGGAGAGGAGAGCAGACCCAGAGGGAGTCTTCTGGCCTGTTCTTGAACTAGGGAGATCTCTGGGATTGTCAGGGAGGGGGAGTCCTTCGGGACCCACCCTTGTGATTGAGAAACAGAGAGGCCCAGAAAAAGCAAATGACTTGCTAAAGTCATGAAACTGGCAAGTGATGACGCTGGAATTTGAACCAAGCTAGAAGTTAGGTCTCTTGACTCCAACCTCTGGTTTTCATTTCCTTTGGGCATGTATCTGTGAGACTGGAAAATGTATCCTAATGGATCTATTCATGGTCCGGGGCCATGTGGCCAAATCCCACATAGGTCCCCTCCCACAGAGCCCCAAAATAAAGAGTAAAGCAGAATAAAATGAACCAACTTTAATCAAAAGGAAATTCTCCTTGTGCCTCTTCTATGCCTGGCCGACACTGGGTGCTGGGACTAGTGAGTGAGGTGGTCCTTGCTGTCAAGGATGGAGGGAAGGAAACTCCCTAAGAGCAGCCTGTGCTGAGCCCAAGACACGTGCACCAGACACAAACTCAGGGCCACTCAACTAGCAGCAGGTGTCGCCACTGAACAGGTAGGAACGCCAAGGCTGAAAGGGTAACAGATCCTAGCAAGGGTCGCCCCGGTTTAAAGTGGGGTTATGGGTTGAGTGCTTGTCCATATTCATATGCTGAAATCTACGGTATTATAAAAACCCTCTTTCCCAGGTCAAGAGATGCCTACGTAGCCCACAAACACGCTCAAATTCATGTGCTGAAATCTAACCCCCAATGTGACAGCATTTGGAGGTGAGGCCTTTGGGAGGTGATGAGGTGATGAAGGCTGAGCCCTCATGATGGAATTCATGTCTTATGAGAAGGGACCAGAGAGCCAGTGTGCCCTCTTTCCACCATGTGAGCATCCAAGGAGAAGTCAGGATTCTGCAACCCAGAAGGGGGCCCTTGCCAGACCTTGGCCATGCTGGAGCCTTGATCTTGGACTGGCAGCCTCCAGAATTGTGAGAAATAGGAGTCTATTGTTGATAAGCCACCCGGTGTGGTACTTTGTTATAGCAGCTGGAGCTAAGACAAATGGTGAAGCCAGGTTAGAACTCAGCTCTCTCCAATATACAGCTTGTTGGGGTAGAGGGAATGTAAACAGGTCATTGCAGCCTTCCCCAAGATGTGCTATCGCAGGTGGTCCTTCTTCCCCAGAGATTCTGCCCATCACTAACCCCAGGGGCTAGGGTTGAAGGAGTGGAGGGAAGATGAAAAGCCATCTTCCCATGCTTGTGGGCACAGGCAGAGCCTGTGTTGAGTTACAGGTCTTTGGCATAAGGTGTTACAGAACTGGGCTGTGTTTATGAACTACCCAGGGATCTCTTGACCTGGGAAGCAGGGTTGTTATAATGCTAAGCCTGGGGAAGGCAAGGGGAACAAGGGTCATCAGAGGTTACCTTGGAGGGTCTGACTCAGTCTCCCATGTCTCTTTTTCAGGCCTACTGAATTCGCAGAGAAGGCCCCTGAGTGAGTGGGTGGCAGTCAGGCAGCTTCCTCACAACAAGGAGTTAGCCAGCCTCAGCTGCGGCAGACCCTGCCCACCTGCCCTCAGCAGGTGAGCGGAGGAGCCCAGCGCTATCCCGAAGGAGGGTGTCTCAGACCTGAGGGTAGGCACACCTAGCTTCTAGGCTGCCCTGTGTGCTCCTCCACTTCTCTGAGCCTCAGTTTCCTCATCTCCAACATGGGATGACTCCGATGATAACACAGTAATGCCTACCTTGAGAGGTTTTTTTTTTTTTTTTTTTTTAGAAGATTAAGAACTGCAGTGGGGGAGCATGTTTTGCAAAAATGTCAGCTCCAAATAAACATCAGATTTCCCTGTCTTATGTGCTCCCATCGTCCCTTAAATAGCACTGAAGTTCACTACGTCACTGTCATTTTTACGGCATGTCTCCATGGTAAGGATGAAAGCTCTCTGCCAGTAGGCACCTAGGCTGCTCTGCTCATTGTCAAATTCTTGCCTGATGCTTAGGTGCTTAATAAATACTGTCTAAATGAATATATACAAATGTTGTTGTTAATATGATTGCACGAGATAGGATTAATACATCTTTTGTCTTATGAATAGAGCATTCTATACCAGATTTTGTCTTCTAGGTTATATATAGGGACTCCTCGACAGTCAGTATCTCTCTCCTTCTTTCTCACCCTCTCCAGATTCCACCTCTGTCCATCTATCTGTCGTCCTTGAGTCCAAGCCAGCACAGACCCTTCTTCCTCAACCCTCCCAGGCAGCCCCTGTCCTTTCCCACACGGAATTTCCAGGCCCAGGCCTGGTAGAGGTCAAACTATCTGGACCTGGGACCCTCTTGAGTCCAAAGGCAGGCTCTGGTCTGACCCAGTACTGGTCTCAGTGACAGACTGAGGCCATCATAGGCTGTGGCTGGGCACAAACCTCCTGATCAACATGAAAAAGATGTCAAGAATCTGAAAAAAATCTATGTTTTGGCTGGAGCCTCGGCTTAACCCCTCATGAGCTATCTCTGTTGAAAGGCTTTTTTTTTTTTTTTTTGGTTTTGTTTTGTTTTGCGTGCAGATTATTTGAGAACTGCTTGGCACTTGGGAATTTTCCATTGGCGTGAGCTGAGCCTACTAGTGCCAAGAAAGGAGAGAAGAACAATCAGACAAAATGGGTCCCGCTCTCTTGCCAGTCTCAATTTGGAAGACTTTTTCCATCCTTGGGGCCATTTGTGAAAAATCAAGCTCTGAGGCCTTCTAGGGAAAATCTCTGGGCTTTTGATTCTCCAGTGCGGAAATTCTCTGCATTTGAATATTAAGTAGTGAAATGAGAGGGGTGTGGGCTACGGAGGCCAGAACAGTTGTGTGCACTTATTATTTTTTTTTTTTCCTTTATCATGGGGAGGCAACATGGTTTCTGTAGTCTGAGAAAGCTTAATCAAACTGTGGCTTTGTTAGTTACTGCGTGGGTTGGAGAAATTACGTTTCCCAAGCCTCAGTTTACTGCTCTGTAAAAAGAGGTAATGGTACTCATTTTGATGAGTTATTGGGAGGAGTGACTGTGGATTCTGTGTGTGTTCTGTAGTCTTCTTCTCCCTGGTGTGTGTGTGTGTGTGTGTGTGTGTGTGTGTGTGTATGTGTGTGTGTTTTATGAATGAGGGGCTTGGTGGAGATGGTGTTTTCCTGTAGGGGTTTCTGAGCCCCACTGCCTAATTATCTCTAAAAGGCCCTTCCAGTGTTAATCAAATGAAGAGCTGGGTCCTCAGCTGGGAAGTTGAATCTTGGAGGGTGGGCCCTGGGCTGGTGTGGGGGGACTTGCCTGAATCACTTCAGGTTAGCATTCCTCAAGGGCAGGTGTGTGTGGCAGGGTGGTCTTTGGGGCAGTGGTTGCTAAGATGGTGAGCAGATCTGGTCAGAAGCCAGGATGACATAGCCTGCTGAAATGATGCTGTTTTATGTTCCTCTCCACATTTATTTTGGACTTTAGGGGAAAAAATCTTGATAAAGTAGAAACTTTTAGTCATGTCTCAACTGTACTATGGGATTATAAGGGAAGAATCTCTGTAAAGGGAGTGAAAATGTGTGGGGACCCTGAGCAGGCTAAGAGTTTGTCCTCCAAACTCATGTTCCCTAAATGTCTTCATTCTCATCTGGGGGCAGGAGTGGCAGGTGTGGGGAAGTAGGAACCCTGATTCTACATCTCTTTTGCTGTCAGAACAATTCTGCTCCGGCCCAAATTTGCAGGCTGTACAGAGTAAAATAAAACTATAATTAACTGAGCCCCCTCCACTAAGATTAGATCAACCATCTATTGATCATCAAGCCTGCCTTTGGGGGTCTCATTTTTGAATCCAGGGGGCCCCTCAAAGAATTCTTTCCTGTCATATTGCCCTTGAGAGAATGTTGCTAAATATAATTCCCTCCATCTCACTCTCCCTGGAATGATCTGGCCCCTCTCATAGATAGCTTCAGAGACATGCTCAGCTGTTGGTTCTGTTTTCTCTCTTTCCTTTTATAGACAGGGTCTTGCTCTGATACTGAGGCTGGAGTGCAGTGGGGCAACCATAGCTTAGCTGAGACCACAGGTTCATGCCACCATGCCTGGCTAATGTTTTTTTTCATCTTTGTAGAGATGAGGCCTCACTGTTTCCCAGGCTGGTCTTGAACTCCTGGGCTCAAGTGATGCTCTCACTTCAGCCTTCCAAAGTGCTGGGATGACAGTCATCATGCCTGGCCTTGTTGGTTCTTAATCTGGCTCTGTGAGGCTAAGGGGGACAACCAATCTCCCCTAGGCCAGAGAGGTGGGTCATGGTAGCAGAAACCACCATCGTCCATGAAGTAAAGAGGATTAGGACTGGGAGGTCCAAAACCCCTTCTTTGATGGAGATTCTGTGTTGCAAACTTGAAAGTTAAGGGTTTGTTTACATTAAGGAAACTGCTAGCTTATTATAGTTTATAAAACAGCACAGGACTGGCATGTAATAGGTATTGCATATGAGGCAACGTGGTGCAGTGTTTATAAGAGTGGGTTTTAGACCAAAACTCTCTGGTTTCAAATATAATCACTATCAGCCATGTGACTTTGGGAAAATTACATAAGCCCCCTGAACCCCATTTCCCCATCTGCAAAATAGGGATGATGACAGTACTACTTTACTTGGTTGTTCTGAGGACTAGATGAGATAATACTTTAAAAATGCTATCACTGGGTGTGACATGCTATGGTAGGCAAAATAATGGCTCCCAAAGATGTTCACTTCCTGATCCCCTGGACCTGTGACTACATTAGATTCATGGCAAAGGGAAATTAGGGCAGCAGGTGAAATTGAGCTTGCACATCAGCCATCCCTGAGATGCAGAGCTCATCTTGGATGATCTCAGTGGCCTGATGTAATCGAGAGGGTCCTTATAGGTGGACGGGGAAGGCAGAAGAGAGAGAACCAGACCAACGGCAGCCTGAGAAGATTGTGGCCCACAATTGGTGGTTTTGAGATGGAAGAGGTCATAAACAAAAAATGGTGGCGACCTCTGGAAGCTGGAAAAGGCAAGGGAACAGATTGACCCCTGGAGCCTCCAAAAAGGAACATAGCCCTCCTGGAACCTTGATTTAGACCCGTGCTGGACGTTTGACCTACAAAACTGTAAGAATATCCATTGTGTTTTATTTTTATTTTTTTTCACTGTTCAAAGGTTATTGGGGGTTTTAGTTGGTATGACACTTGGATAGTTGGTTGCATTGTTTATATGTAGATGTTTCTTTTGCAGTATATGGCAATGTGTACTACTGATATATATAGCACACAGAATAAGATCCTGTGAAACAGTTATGCACAAGACATGAAATATTGGATTTATACACTGGATTCTAGGATGTGACTGATTGGGAAAAAAATGTTGGACGAGGCATGTTTGGTGAAGGAGCCAGGAAAGTATATAACATACAGTAAACATCCATCTGGCTCAAGGGGTAAGTAACTGCAGCATGTGCAGCGTTGGCAGTGGTGCCTCAAAGGTGGTAGACTTATAGGACTACACAAGATTAGTACCATCCAGCATCAGGATATAGCTGTAGGATTTTACAAACTATGCCTCTTTCTAACTTTAGGAATTGATGCTTTTCCCAGTCCATCTTAATATTACTGCTTTAATCACAGATTAGATAAAAAGGACGACATGCACAACCTCCAACTAAAATCCTGTTGTAGCCTAGACAGTGAAGCGGTGTGACATCAGAAAACTTAAAATTGCAGCTCTTTTTGGATCCCCCAAAGTGTATCTGCACTCTTCTTCAAACAGGCCTCTTCCTCAGGAGTCAGAATCACCTTCACAAGGTATGAGATTCCATTCTGTCCCAAGATGCAAGGAACACTAAGGAAGACATCATCCTTTATTCCATAGAAACCCTTAATCGTGATGGAAATCGGGTGTACCTGCCTAAGATTCTTCATTATACTCTCTGCCAAATCTGCCACAGAGAGACCAAAGGCCCAGGATGTGTAGCCTTTCAGTTTGATCACCTCATAAGCACTCTTGACCACCTGCTTGTGAACCTCTTTCCACTGTTCTTTATCTGTATCAGTCCCTAAATCTGAGTGGAGAATCCTCAGGGAGGTACCAGCAACATTCACCCCACTCCATACAGACACACTGGACTATCCATGCTCCCCAAGGACCTACCCATGACAGCTTGATGGGTGGACTCCCAGCCTTTCCTCCATCAGGGAACGGAATTGGGCTGAATCCAGATTGCAGCCACTTCCAATAACACGGCTTTTGGGAAAGCCACTTATCTTCCAAGCCACAAGTCAAGATATCCACTGGATTTAAAACAATAAGGAACGTGCAGTTGGGCTGTATTTTACAATATTAGAAATAATGAATGTAAAGATGTTTACATTACACTGGACCAAATTGAGAGAGCTTTCTCCTTCTTGCTGATGTGCCCCAGCTGCGATCATGACCAGCTTGGAATTTGCAGTTACATTATAGTCTTTGCCAGAGACCATCTTTGGTTTTCTTAGGAAAAGTCTGCCATATTGGAGATTCATCATCTTTCCCTTTAATTTGTTCTCCGAGACATCAACAAGAGCAAGTTCATCTGCCAAGTCCTTCGTTAAGATACTGATGGCACAGGCCATGTGAACAGCACCAACCTCAACAACGGTAATCATGTTCTGGGGGGTCTGTTCTTCCTTTAGAAGATTATGAATCAACTGATCCTTGAGAATTGCCATATTGGACTTAGAACCAAAAGGAATCGGGAATGCACATTGGGTGGCCATCGGGGGCATGCAACAAGGAGATTTGGACTTGGTGGCAGCGGCTCCAGCTATTGTGTTGTTTTAAGCCACAAGTTCTTCACAATATGTTACAGGATCAACAGAAAAGTAATCACATATGGTAGGCATTGAAGAAATATAAACTTTCAATTTTCCCTTTACGACTGTTCAGATGTTTCTTTTCTCAACCCCTAGAGAGCAGACATCATACATTTATTTGCAATGACCAGAGCCATGCCAGGCATACACGAGCTGGTCTAGAATAGATGAAAAAACAAACTAATGAATATGGGTGTCTTAGTAACTAGCATTGGTTGTGTTCCTAAGGTGTGATAATGTGGTAGGCTGAATAATGGCCTCCATACATGTTCATGTCCTAATCCTCAGAACTGGTGGGTGTGTTACCTTATAGGCAAAGGGAATTTGCACCTGTGATCAAATTAAGGTTTTGAGATAGCATGATGGTTAATTTTATGTGTCAACTGACAGGGTCAAGTGATACTCAGGTAACTGATAAAACATTTCTGAGTATGTCTGTGAGGGTCTTTCTGGAAGGGATGAGCACTGAATCAACAGACTGAGTAAAGAAACTCTGCCTTCATCAGTGTGTGTGGGCACCAAACAATCTGTTGAGGGTCAGGTAGAACAAAAAAAGTGGAGGAAGAATGAATTTGCTCTCTCTTCTTGAGCTGGAACATCCGTCTTCTGCCGTTGGACATTGAAGCTCTTGGTTCTCGGGCCTTTGAATTCCAGGACTTGCTGGAAGTTACACCATCAACTTCCCTGGATGGGGATGGTCCCAGTAGTATAAGTCCTGGAGCCAATTCCCATAATAAACCTCCCTTTCTATCGCTCTATATATCATATTGGTTCTGTTTATCTGGAGAACTTTGACTAGTACACACAGTATTAGTTTTCTGTTGCTGTGTAACGATGTTACCACAAATTTAGCAGCTTAAAAGAGCACACGTTTACGAACTATCCTGGATTATCTGGGTTGACCTAATGTAATCTTAAGTGTTTTTATAAAGGGACACAGAAGACTCAGAGTTACAAAAGTGATGTGATGATGGAAGGAGGGTTTTGAAAAAGCTACACTGCTGGCTTTGAAGATGAAGGAAGGGGCCATGAGCCAGGGAATAAAAAATGGAATTTAGAAGCTGCAAAAGATAAGAAAATAATTCTGCCTTAGAGTCTCCCCAGGAGTAACCAGCCCTGCCAATGCTCAACTTTAGCCCAGTGAGACTGTTTTCAGAATTCTGAACTCTAGGACTGCAAGCAAGTAAATATGTGTTGTTTTACGCCACTAAGCTTGTGGTACTCTGTGACAACATTTATAGAAAACTAATACAGCTGAGTATAGGAGAATGGTTTCCTTCCCACTGGCTGAGTGTACATCTGAAAGGTGGTGTATTTTGCCCATTTTCAGAGAGAGAAACTAAGACTGTATTAGTTATGTATGACTGTGTAACAATGTTACTATAAACTTAGCAGCTTAAACCACTTCACATTTATTATCTCATAATTCTGTGGGTCAGGAGTCTGGGCACAGAATGGCTGGGTCCTCTGCTTTATGCCTTCACAAAGCTGCAATCAAGATATTGGCTGGGGCTGTGATCTCATCTGAGGTTTGACTGGAGGCTGTGCTCATAGGTTTTGGCAGTTCCTTGCAGGCTGCTGGACTGAGGGCCTCACTATCCTTTTTGGATGGAGGCTGGAGCTGCCCTAAGTTCACTGCCATGTGGCCCCCTCCATAGGACATCTTACAACATGGCAGCTTGCTTCTTCACACCCAGCAAGAGAGGTTACAATCTTTTGTATCATAATAATGTGCATCTCGTCACAAATCACAGGTCCTACTGACACTCAAGGGCAGGGGATAACACAAGAGTATAAATGTATTAGTTGCTTCCACACTGCTATAAAGATACTACCTGTGACTGGGTAATTTATAAACAAAAGAGGCTTAATTGACTCACAGTTCCACATAGCTGGGGAGGTCTCAGGAAACTTGGCGGAAGGTGAAGGTGAAACAAGGACTTTCTTCACATGGTGGCAGGAGAGAGAGTGAGAGAGGGGGGAAATGCCACAGACTTTGAAACCATCAGATCTTATGAGAACCCACTCACTATCACGAGAACAGGAAGGGGGAAATCCACCCCCATGATCCAATTACCTCCCACCAGGCCCCTCCCCCGACACCTGGGGATTGCAATTCAATATCAGATTTGGATGGCGACACAGAGCCAAACCATATCAATAAACATCAGCTTATGGGGCCACCCCAGAGGCTGTCGACCATAATGACCCAGAGAGGGTCATTATGAGTTGAAAGAGTTGGAAGCAGGAAGTTAGTGGCTCTCAAAGGGAGGCAGTGTGATAAGGGAGTCAAGAATATTTGCCCAAGGAGACTGTGTTATATCAAATTCCAACTATGGCACTTCTTCACCTTGAGAACATTACTTATTCTGAGCCTCAGTTTCCTCAACTGTAAAATGGGAATGACAGAGCACAGGCCTCGTAGGACAGCTCTGAGGTTACTAGCTGATCTGAATATAAAGGACTCTGCTCCTTGGAGGCCCTGAATCAATGCCACTCATGTTCACTATGTTTCCTCCAAGTTGGTTTGTTTTGCATGGTAGGGTGTCTGTAGTTGTAGATTCTTGAAAGCAGTTTGACTGGCAGCAGAGGGTGCTCTTGTCTCCCAGTATCCATCAATCCAATTTCCCTTTGATGATGGGATCCACCAGTTTGGGTTGGGTTCGTGGCCATCTAGCTGAAACCACTTTTCTTAACACCCCTTGCAGCAAGGGGTGTGACCAAATTTTGATAACAAAATTTTGTGTACAAATTTTGGTCAACGGGGTGTGAGCAGAGCCCATAAAAGGAGCACTCTTCCTCTTCTCTCTTCCTGCAGGCAGGAATGTGACAAGAGCATTGTTTGACACCAGTCATGGTGACGGCTGAGAACGAGCTAGAGTGCCCTGCTTCCCAGCTCCTCACCAGCCCTGGGCCATCTACGGAGACTCTACACAAGTGAAAAATAAACTCTTTCCTTTTGAAGTCACTGTACTCAAGGTTACTTGTTAAAACAGCCTCATCTGGTTCTTATTTAATACATGGTTGTTCACTGGCTTTAGCTGTGAAGAACAATCACATGCAGCCAGATGGAATAGTTCCTGCTTTAGAATCATGTGTGAATCCTGCCCGAGCCTGGATTCCCCAAAAGCAGAGCCTGAGACAGAAGCTTTTGTTTGAGGACTGTTAGACAGTGTGGTCCCAGGATCAGGTATGGGACAACAAGTGAGGCTTGGGTGGAGGAGTGTCTTGGCTCCACCTTCTGTGACTTCCTGATCTCCTCCAATGATTCCATGAGAATTATCTCAGAGCAATCATTAAAGGTAGAGAGAGTGCAGCAATTTTCCACTGACTTGAAGTCCCTGTTGGTTAAGGTTTATCCTATTTGATGTTTATTCCTCACAGTTCTGAAGAGTGCATGTGCCCAGCCCAAGGAGGCTTCCTGCGGCATCCTAAGCCCAGTATTGATAAACATTGGGTGAGATGCTGTCAGGTCACTGTTGCAGGAAGCTGGGCAGAGCCTGTGAACACCTGGCCACCACAGCTGGGGCTGTGATCATACATAGATGAGGCCAAGAGGATCTAAGGTGGTACACAGGAGAGGGCCCTGGGAGTCATCAGAAGTGGTGGGTCAATGAGCCAAAAGCCCGTTCTTCCACCATGCTCGCTTTCCCCTGAACTCAAGCTGTCAGCAAGGCTGCATTCCCCCAATCCTGAAGGCTTTAGGGGAGGATCCTTACTGCCTCTTCCAGCTTTTGGTGGCTCTAGGTGTTCTGTGGCCTGAGGCTGCAGCATTCCAATCTCTGCCTCCATAACCATATGGCCTCCGCTGTCTGTGTCTCTCAACGTGGCTTCTCCTTTTCTCTCTCTTCTGAGGACTTGTCATTGGACTTAGGACCTACCCTAATCCAGCATGAACTCACTTTGAGACTCTTACCTTAATTATATCTGCAAATACCCTAATTCCAAATAAGTTCACATTCTGAGGTTCTGGGTGGAAATTTCCTTTGGAGGCCACCCCATTCAACCCACTACATACACATTTAAAAACCATCTGGAGGTTTTCTGTTTTCTGTTTTAAGGGTCTGAAACCCAACTCGTTTACATAAGACAAAAGCTGACGTAAGACTGGGAAGGATGGGAGTGGACCTGACCTCAGACATGGTCAGGCAACCTCTGTTTCTCTGTTTCTCTCCACTGCCTTCCTCTGTGCCTTGGCCCCATCTTCTCCCTCTGACAGAGAGCCTTGTCCAAGCAGGAGGAGAAGCAGAGTCACAGGCCACTCCCAGCTCCAGCCAAGCCAGACAGGAGAGAGTTCCTCTTATGGTGACTATATGTGAAGTCCCAGGCAAGGACTGTCTTGGCCCAGCTTGGGTCACCCTCCTGAAAGGAGGGGCATGCAGGGACACTGGGGGCAGCAGGTGCCCACAACCTATCAGCTTAGTGCTGGAGATGCCCAGTGTTCATCTCCTGACTCTCCCACTGCACCTAACAGTGTTCTTCCCAAATCCTTCACGCTGTCTCCCCACTGTGCCTGGCACACACTGTTTTCTCTGTGTGAGCAGTCTTCCTGGGGATGTTTTACCGCCCTGCACCCTGCACACAGCCCCCAGCCCTGGCTGAGCTGAGTCTGTCCTCAGTGCTCTCTTGACCTGCTTTGTTTCCAGCAATCACCAAGCTTAACACGTGTGTCCCAATGATTTAGTGTCTCCCTCACTGCCCCTGAGCTCACTGAGCCCAGACACCAGGTCGCATCATCCTCGCGAGCAGGAGCTTAGGGAATGTGCACTGAATGAATGGATGCATGAGTGAAGAAACTCTTGGGCAAGCTGGGAGATGAGTCATGGCTGGAGGTGTGGTGGGCGGTTCTGGGAGACTCTATTAGTTTCCTGTGGCTACTGTAACAAATGACCAAAAGCTGGTGGCTTCCAACAATAGGAATTTATTTGCTCAAAGTTCTGGAAGCCAGAAGTCTGAAGTCAAGGTGCCTTCAGGGTTAGTTCCTTCCTGGAGACCCTGACGGATAAACCGTCCCATGCCTCTTTCCTGGCTTCCAGTGGTCGTCAGTGATCCTTGGTACTTTCTGGCTCATAAATTCTCTCCAGTCTCCACTCCATCCTCACATGGCCTCCTCTCTGTGCTTTCGCATGGCCTGCCTATAACAACATCAGCCATTGGTTTCAGGGCCCACCTGAATCCAGTGTGGCTTCACGTTAATTTAAGTAATTACATCACAAAGACTCTATTTCCAAATATGGTCATATTCTGAGGCTCCAGGTGGACACAAATTTTGGGGGGGCGTTATTCAAAACAGTATAGAGAACTTCTGTACATGTTTCAAAACGTTATCTGAGACCTGAGAGCACACCTTCCCCTGCTTCCTCCTGCTTCCTGGGGTCACCTCCCAAACAAACTACCCACACCCAAGCTCTGTCTCAGGCTGTGCTTTGGGGGGCACCAAAACTAAGACAGGGGTAGAATGCATACCAACTTCAGATGTCTTTTTAGTACTGGCTGTTGGGGCCTCCTTGTTCCCCACCCTGCAGCTGAGTCACCACCAACACCCACAGACCAGAGACTCTATGATTACAGTTAAATTCAACTGGGGACTCAGTATGTACAATCACTATTGTCCCCACTTTACAGACAAGGATACTGTGGACCCAATCCATTCTTTCACTTGTCCAAGGCCACACAGCCAAGGAGTGACAGAACCAGGTTGAATCCAAGCCATTCACCTGCCCAGCATAGGCTCCTGCCCTCCGTGTCTCCAGGGACCCCATTGAGCACCTGATTCCCTGTGTCCTTGGGCCAGCCACGGGACCCCTTGACCTGCTGCATGTGGCCATTCATCTCTGCCTTGAATTTTGCAGATGTCATGGCTGAAGACCAGGATTCTTGCTGACATCCACAACAGGAGAGGCTCAAGAAGGAAATTCGTGAGTTGTTTCCTTTTCACGCTTTTTTTGCAATTATAATTTTTATTTACTTATTTAATTGACAAATAATAGTCATGTATTTATGGGGTGTGATGTGATGTTTTGATATATGCATACATTGTAGAAAGATTAAATCAAGCTAAGTAACATATCCATCACCTCACTTATTTATTCTTTTCTCACGATGAAAAAGTTTAAAATCTACTCTTTTAGTAATTGTAAAATATACAATACATTATTACTAATTGTAGTCACCATGTTATGTGACAGATCACAAAAACCAACTCCTCCTAAGGGAAACTTTGTATGTTTTGACCTACATCTCTCTTTTCCCCGTTCTTGACTCCCTCTCCAGCCTCTGGTAACCACTGTTCCACTCTGTTTCTATGAAGTCACCTTTTTTAGATTCTGCAGGTAAGTGAGCCCATACAGTATTTGTCTCTGTGTCTGGCTTATTTCACTGAGCAGAATGTCTTCCATTCTTATCCATGTACCTCCATGCAAACAACAGGGTTTCCTTCTCTTTTTAATTCTGAATAGGATTCCACGGAGCATATATGCCACATTTTCTTTATGTATTTATTAATTAATGGACACTTTAGTTACTTCCATATCTTCGTTGTTGTGAATAATACCACAGGTGAACAGATACCTCTTTGACATACTGATTTTAATTCCCTTGGATATGTATTCATTATTAGTCCGTTTTCATACGATATAAAAAACTGCCTGAGACTGGGTAATTTATAAGGGAAAGAGGTTTAATTAACTGACAGTTCAACATGGCTGGGGAGGCCTCAGGAAGCTTACAAGCGGAAGCAATGTGTCTTCTCCACAAGGTGGCAGGAAGGAGAAGTGCTGAGTGAAGGGAAAGGAGCCCCTTATAAAACCATCAGATGTTTTAAGAACTCACTCACAATCATGAGAAAAGCATGGGAGAAACTGCCTCCATGATTCAGTTACATCCACCTGGTCTCTCCATTGACTCATGGGGAATTTGAGATATGGGTGTGGACACAAAGATTTGGGTGTGGACACAGAGCCTAACCATATCAGCTCAGCAGTGGGATTGCTGGATCCTATGGTAGTTCTATTTTTCAGTTTTCTGAGGCACTTCTATACTGTTTGCTGTAATGGCTGTACTAATTAAATTCCCAACAGTGTGCAAGGGTTTCCTTTTCTCTCCACCTTCACCAACACTTGTTGCCTTTTGTCTTCTTGATAATGGCCTTCACACTTTTTTTAATAAGGTAAATGATGGGTTTGAAAAAATGTTCTTGCCCTGATGAAGACCCTTTGTACCCAGAGCATGGCATAGGTAAAGGATGAAATCTCAAATTATAGGCATGGGCACCCTCCCCTCTGCCCTATGCCTTCTCAGGATTCTCACTTGCTCTGGCATCTCTTGAGCTCTTGTTTTGCTGACCATGGTGAGGGGTAGAGAGGATGAGAAAAGAAGGAAAGACAGGAGGACTGATTAGGGGCTGGGGTATGGGGAAGGGGAAGGGAGAGAGAAGGAGATAATAGCAATTATCATTGGACTTTGGGGACAGAGACAGCAAAGAGCATATCTTATTCTATTTGTGCAACAAACTCCCCTATCACTATTCTTTCAGAACCTCCTTTAGAAGAGGTTGACATTGCTGGCCAGTGGATTGAAGCCAGATTTCTTTTTCTCTTGGTGATGACATGATGCTGAGAAGGTCCTGCATGAATTAAGACACAACATGCTGCAAACATCAGAAGGCTCATTCAAGGTGGCGTAATCTGGAAGGGTGGAACATATTGGCTCAAACACTGGGAAAGCTCATAGGTAGAGCAGGCTTCTGGGTTGCTTGGTCCACATATCATCAGATGGAAGCTTAGTTTCTCTATGATCCTCTTGGTTCTGCCAGTCTCTAGGTATCATTCATCAGTTTTGCTCTCAAGCTGGCTTTGGAGCTCCCAGAGCTACATGCTTTCGCCTTCACTAGAGAAGAGAACAGGATTCTCTTCCATTAGCCACCAAACAGAAGTTCCAAGCTTTATTCAGAATGGACTAACCCAGGTCACCCACCCATAGCCAGTAAGCATGACTTGTAGGTGGTGGGAATTCTTCGGTTGGCTCAGTCTAATCAGGGTCCACCCTCAGACCTGGGTAGAATGGAGTGAGTCTTTATCAAACTACACAACTGCTATGCAGTGAGGTTTGGAAAATTGGCCATTTATGGCTGCCTGAGCCCATATGGCACCTTTATGTGTATTAGGAAAATGTGCCACAATTTGTCCTTTACTTTGAGGAGATGTTCCAGCATACCCTAGATCAGTGAACCTCTCAAAACTTCACCTTTATGGCAGTTCCCACCCGTTGAAGCCCATACATCTTAAGGAAGACTCAGTATGGTGGACCAATATGATATTCTGGGTTGTGCCTAGACGGTCCAGGGTCCTTCAGCCTTTCTGTTGCAATAGAAAGTAGGACAAAATGAGACTACTCATGCAACAGGGAAAAGTTGTGAATGTGTACTGATGCCCATGCCTTGTGAATGCATGCTGTTTCTAGTACCTTTCCTAATGGATATAAAAATAATAAAAATAATTAAATAATTTAAAAATGCATTCTGCACATTAATAGCACATTAATAGCCACATACCACATTAGAAGTTGCATTAAATTTCTCTAGTAAAGATACAATGTCTGGCACTGTGGCTGCAGTTGGGTCATTAATTGGTTAAATTTGTCATAACCCACTGCTCTCTGCCATGATTCATCCAATTTTTCCAGAGGTTGGGCTGCTGAATTAAGTGAGGATATGATAACCATCTGTTGTTTACTCTTAACATTTTTGAGGGTGGTACTAATCTCACAAAATGTGAAATTGACTTTGATTTATTAGCTACACCAAAGGCAGAGTTGTTTCGAAGACTTTCCCTACTATAATGGTTCCTCCCGGATTTTCCTACTACGATAACTTTTACTCCACAGGTAAAGGAACTAGTATGAGAGTTCTGGCAAATTGTCTATTCTGAATATACTTTGGGAACTGGAGAAATGACCCAGTGGACATACTATGATATGAACCTGAGCCCCCAAGTCCATTAGACCTGACTCTCAACTGCTTCTACCCTCATGGGGGAACCAGGATGGCCCTTTGGCATTTTTCAGTGTCATCTTGGACCAGGTATCAAACAGTTCTCAAAAGACTTGGGCATTTCCTTTCTTTGGTGTATGATTAGCCAAAATAATGTCCAGAGGCTCTTTTTGGGAAGATATCAGGGAATCATTTCTGTATACTCTTCAGTGTTACATGGTCTCTCATCATGGAAACAGGACTCTTTTTCAATGAACAAATTCTAGAGAATCCATTTTTAAAAATGGGCAAAGGACTATGACTTTCTGTTGGGGTGGCTGGAATCAGATTTCTGCTCATTTATTTATTTTTGTTGAAACATAGTAGATTTGCATATTTCATGATGCATATAATTTAATACATTCATATAATTTTTAAAGACTAATCAATGTAATTAGAATATCCATCACCTTAAATATTTGTCTTTTCTTTATGCTAGAAACATTTGAACTATTCTCTTCTAGCTGTTTTGAAATATGCAATAGATTACTGTTAACTGTGATCACTCTATTGATCCATCAAACACTACGTCATATTTCCTCTGTCAAACTGTATATTTGTACCCACTAATCAGCCTCTCTTCATCCTCCTTTCCCCACTACCCTTCCTGGCCTCTGGTAACCACCAATCTACTCTCTGTCTTCATAAGAGCCACTTTTTTTTAGCTCCCACATCTGAATGAGAACTTGTAATATCTGTCTTTCTGTGCTTGGCTTATTTCACTTAACATAATGAACTCCAGTTTCATTCATGTTGCTGGAAAAGACAAGATTTCATTCTGTCTTATGACTGAATAATATTCCATTGTGTATATGTGCCACACTTTCTTTGTCCATTCATCTGTTCATGATCACTGAGGCTGACTCCATATTTCAGCTACAGTGAATAGGGCTGCAATAAACATGGAGTACAGGTATCTCTTCAATATGTTGATTTTCTTTCTTTTGAATATATACCCAGTAGTAGAATTGCTGGGTCATATGGTAGTTCTATTTTTATCTTTTTAAAGAGCCTCCATACAGTTTCCCATAGTGGCTATACTAATTTACATTGCCACAGTAGTATATGAGGGTTTCCCTTTTTCTACATCCTCACCAGCATCTGTCTTTGATGACAAATGATAAAAGCCATTTTAACTAGAGTGATATCTCATTGTGGTTTTGAGTTGCATTTCTCTGATGATTAAGGATATTTAGTACTTCTTAATATACATGTTGGCCATTTGTATGTCTTCTTTGGAGCAATATCTGTTCAGATCTTTTGCCCATTTTAAATCAGATTAATATTATTATTATCATCATTATTATTCTTTGCTGTTGCATTGCTTGTGCTTTTTATATATTCTGGTTATTAATCCGTTGTCATATAGATTGTTTGCAAATATTTTCTCTCATCCAGTAGGCTGTCCCTTCACTTTGTTGATTGTTTCCTCCACCGTGCAGAAGCTTTTTCGCTGGCTGTAATCCTATTTGTCTATTTTTGTTTTGGTTGCTTGTGCTTTCAAGGTCTTACACAAAAAATCTTTACCCCGACCAAAGTACTGGACTATTTTTCCTGTGTTTTCTTCTAGTAGTTTCATAGTTTCAGGTCTTAGATTTAAACCTTTAACTCATTTTGACTTGATTATTCTTCTGCATATGGTTATCCAGTTTTCTCAGCACTATTTATTGAAGAAACTGCCCTTTCCCCGTTGTATGTTCTTGGCACCTTTGTCAAAAATGTGTTGGCTCTAAGTACATGGATTTATATCTGGCTTCTCTGTTCTGTTAACTGACATTTGCAGAACATTTCACCCAACTGCTACAGAATACACATTATTTCTATCAGCACATGGAACATTCTTCAGAAAAGAACATATGAGAGACCACAAAAGAAGTCATCAAATTTCTAAAAAGTAGAAATTATATCAAGTATTTTCTCTGACCACAGTGGAATAAAACTAAACAAGAGGAACTTCAGAAAATACACAAACACATGGAAATTAAGCTACATGCTCCTAAACTACAAGGTGTCAATAAAGAAATTAAGAAGGAGATTAAAAAACTTCTTGAAACAAATGAAAATGGAAATACAACATGCCAAAATCTACGTGAGAGAGTAAAAGAAATACTAAGAGGAAGTTTACAGCAATAAATCCCTATATCAGAAAAGTAGAAAGATTTTAAATAAACAACCTAACAGTACGTCTGAAGGAACTAGAAATGCAGGAATAAACCAAACCCAAAATTGGTAGAAGGAAAGAAGGAATAAAGATCAGAGCAGATATAAATGCAATTGAAACTAAAAATATACACAAGATCAATAAACAGAAAGTTGGGTTTTTTTTTTTTCGAAAAAATAAACAAAATCAATAAACCTTTAGTTATACTAGGAGAAAATAAAAAGAAGACCCAACTAAATAAAATCAGAAACAAAAAGGGAGGCATAACAACTGAGACTAGAGAAATACAAAGAATCATTAGAGACGATTACAGACAACTATATGCCAACCAACTGGAAAATCTAGAAGAAATGGATAACTTCCTGGGTACATACAACCTACCAAGTCTGAACCATGAAGAAATAGAAAGCCACAACAAACTGATAACTGTAACAGGATAAAAACTGAAGTCAAAAACTTTCTCATCAAAGAAAAGCCCAGGGCCTGACAGTTTCACTGCCAAATTCTACCAAATATTTAAAAAAGAACTAATGTCAATTCTATTCAAACTCTTCTGAAAAAAATTGAAGAGGAGAGAATACCTCCAAACTCTTTCTACAAGGCCAGTATAGCCCTGATACCAAAACCAGACAAGAACATAACGAAACAAGAAAACCACAGGCCAATATCTCTGATGAATACAGATGAAAAAATCCTAAACAAAATACTAGCAAACTGAATTCAATAACACATTAAAAATATTTTTTATCATGATCAAGTGGAATTCATCCCAGGAATGCAAGGATTGTTCAACATATGCAAATCAATAAACATGATACATCACATTAACAGAATCAAGAACAAAAAACAAATGATCATTTCAATAGATGCTGAAAAATCATTTGATACAATTCAACATTGCTTTATGGTAAAAACCCTCAACAAATTTGGCATAGAAGGAATATACCTCAAAATAATAAGGGCATGTATGACAAACCCACAGCTAACATATTACTGAACAGGGAAAAATTGAAAACCCTTCTTCTAAGATCTGAAACAAAACCAGGATGCCCACTTTCACCACTTTTATTCAATATAATGCTAGAAGTCCAGACAGAGCAATTAGGCAAAGGAAAGAAATAAAGGGCATGTGGAATTGAAAGGAAGAAATCGAATTAGCCTTGTTCACTGATGATATAATCTTGTATTTAGAAAAACCTGAAGACTCCATCAAAAAAAGGTTACAACTATTAAACAAATTCAGTAAAATTGCAGGACACAAAATCAACACACAAAAGTAAGTAGTATTTATATATGCCAACAGCTAACAATCTGAAAAAGAAATCAGGCAAGTAATCCCATTTACCATAGCTACAAAAGTTATAAAATACCTAGGAGTCAACTTAACCGAAGTAGTGAAAGATCTATGCAACAGAAACCACAAAACCCTGATAAAGGAAATTGAAGAGGACACCACAAATACGGAAAGATAGTCTATTCTCATGGATTGGAAGAACTGATATTGTTAAAATGACAATGCTACTCAAAGGAATTTACAGATTCAATGCAATCACTATCAAAATACCAATGACATTGTTCACAGAAATAGAAAAAAATCTCAACATTTCCATGGAAACACAAAAAACCCAGAATAGTCAGAGCAATCCTGAAGTAAAAGAACAAAGCTGAAATTAGCCAGATGTGGTGGTGTACACCTGTAATCCCCACTACTCAGGAGGCTGAGGCAGGAGAATCACTTGAACCCAGGAGGTGGAGGTTGCAGTGAACTGAGATCATGCCACTGCACTCCATCCTGGGTGACAGAGTGAAACTCTGTCTCAAAAAAAAAAAAAAAAAAAAAAAAGAACAAAGCTGGAAGTATCACACTACCTGACTTCAAAACATACTACAAAGCTATAGTTACCAAATCAGCCTGGTACTGGCATGAAGACAGACACATAGACTAAGTCTCATTCATTCTTGTTCTCTTTTGATTATACATTGTGATACCTGTTCTTGGTTTTCTAGCTATCTTACCTTAGGAATGCCATATTCTATTAACTACGTCTAAGGTATTTGTGGATTAGGGACCCTGGTTGCCTATTTAGGGTAATTATCCTGACAGTTAGGTGCTGCCCCTCTACTCCGCTATTCTGGGATGTTATCATCCTCATTGCTACTGAGTAGCCCAATTTATCATAGCATCTCTCACCATTGGCCCAGATTACAGAGGACAGTCACTAGGAGCTTAATGTTACTTCTGCTGCTCTTCCCAGAGCATTTAATGCAGTCTTGGTAAATGCAGCATCCTTCAAAGGCTTCCTGGAGAACAGAGTAAAGCCAATAGGTTTTCTGGTTTGATATACATAACCATAAGGCATGGACACTTTTGTTAATCTTTTGATCCCTTCTTCTAGAACATCCTATCGCAGTTCTGGCATCTCTAGTTCGTACTATTAGGTCCATCACTTTTCCTGAGCACCTAAAAACAGCATGCTAGAAACTTCTCCTGGGTCGCTTGCCAAGATATTAAATGCTATAAAATGAGAGAGTGTCCCATGCCCATAAAATCTCCTGTATTCAGCTTTATATTCCAGCTTTTCAATCCAGCTCCTCCAGGGTCTCCTCCTGAGAAGATGTTCAAATTACTACTGGTATATGTTAGCCAGTCTGGAAACTTTATTGGGACCTATTATCCTTATCACCCCTTAGAATACTTACCACTTCCCCACCTGGGTCATGCTGAGATTTGAGCCTAACTATTAGTCCGATGGCTAGAAGAGGAAATGAGGAAGATTCTGAGGAGGGCAAGTGCTTTCGTGTAGGGCATCCACCTCACCAGACCCATGTACGGTCTTCAAGCTATGGACCCCCATTAACTTCCAACAAGGGGGATGGGCCACTCTGCAGGGTCAGAGGGCTCAAGGGAATTGCAAAGTTCTCAGTTACATCTATGCAAATATCTCTAATCCAGGTCTCAAGATTCTACTCTGTGCTTCTGTACCTCCATGGCACAGAAGACTCACCTAGGCTGAGCACTCAACCTTCCTTGAAGTTCTGCTATCTTCCAGTTAAATCCTATGCCTGGTCTCCAGCTCAGTCCAACTCCAGGTGCAGAGAAAAAAGTCACTGAAACCTTGCCAAATAGATCTTCTGATTCTCACACTCATCTTTTAATTGGTGATTTATCAATCTGAGCCTGTGGTTTTCTACCTTCCATTCATCTATGGCAGGGGTCCCCAATCCCTGGGCTGTGGACTGGTACGAATTCATGACCTGTTAGGAACTGGGCTACACAGCTGGTGAGTGAGCAAGCATTACTGCCTGAGCTCCCCCTCCTGTAAGATCCACAGCAGCATCCGATTCTCATAGGAGCATGAACCCTACTGTGAACTGTGCATGTGAGGGATCTAGGTTGAGCGTTCTAGAATCTGACTAACGACAGATGATCTAAAGTGGAACAGTTTCATCCCAAAACCATCCCCTGCCACCACAGTCCATGGAAACATTGTCTTCTACGAAACTGGTCGCTGGTGACAAAAAGGTTGGGAACCTCTGATCTATGGTGTTTAGCAGCAGCCTCTCAGTTCCTCAGATCTTATCATTACTGTTTCTCCTATATCTCTTATTTTAGTCAGTTGGGGCTGTTGTAACAAAAATGCCATCTACTGGGTAGCTTAAACAACAGAAATCTGGCTGGGTGCAGTGGCTCATGCCTGTAGTTCCAGCACTTTGGGAGGCTGAGGCAGGTGGATCATCTGAGGCCAGGAGTTTGAGACCAACCTGGCCAACATGGTGAAACCCCATCTCTACTAAAAACACAAAAATTAGCTGGGCATGGTGGTTCACTCGGGAGGCTGAGGCTGGAGAATCGCTTGAACTCAGGAAGTAGAGGTTTCAGTGAACCAAGATCACACCAATGCACTCCAGCCTAGTTAAAATTTAGACTAGTTAGGAGAAAGAAAGAAAAAAAAAGCCAGAAATCTATTTCTCACAGTTATAGAGGCTGGGAAGTCCAAGATCAAGATGCCAGCTGATTTGGTTCCTGGTGAGGGCTCTCCTCCTGATCTGGGGACAGATGCCCTCTGACTGTGTCCTTACAAGGCAGACAGAGATCATTTCCCTCATATTTCTTTTTTATAAGGGCACTAATCCCACCAAGACTGCCCCACCCTCATGACATAATCTAAACCTAAGTATCTCCCAAAGGCCCTATCTCCTAATATTAACCCCCTGGGGATTCAGTCTTCAATGTATGAATTTGAATTCATACAAACATTTAGCCCATAGCACCTCTCAAACTTCAGAAAGATTGCACAGGCGAGTGAGTCACCCTTTCACCTATATAGTGCCCCAATGAACACAGGTGAGACTCTTAGCAATCACATTGTTACGGCATGCTAGGGATGCCCCTGTTACCAGTGATGGGGTCCTTACGACCATCAGGCTGGCGAGGGATCCAACTCCAGATTCCTGTCCTTAGGGTCTGTTTCCTAGCTCTGCTCTAGTACCACATGTGCTGAGTTGGGATCCCCAGTATAGGAGCCTGGGACAAGGGATCTGGTGCAATTGAGATATTGAAGGAATACTTTCTGAGAAACTGGGAAGACAGCGAGAGAAGCAGGACAGGGTAGGGGAGCAGCTTGGCAAAGACATGGGTTCAACTGAAGTCTGGCCTTCCCTGCATCCCATGGGGAGCCCTGGGGTGTCTCATTTCTAGGCAAGGTGAAGAAAGCTTTGTATACACATTAGTCAGAAATTGGCTCAGGCAGACCCTGGCCAGCTTGGGGACAGGGTGTAGCTCTTCAAATATATTCCAAAAGGCCAAGGACCATTCTCCAGAGAGGAGGACAGCTGAGAGACATTAGCGGTGTGGGCAGGGTGGGGTGCCCACCTTGGTGAGTGGGGTCTGGATGAGCAGCCTCAGCATTTCTTACCGTTTATCTTTGGACAAGTATTATTTGGTTTTTTCATCTTTTACAGTCAGTGTGTTCATTAGCACCTTTGATTTTAGTCCCAGAAACCCTAAAATGATGTGAAATGAAATCCAGTGATGAGCAGAAAAGTAGGAGGAAAGCTGAAAAAGGAATTGAGCTGGGTTCATAGAAATGCTTTCACTCTAAAGTTGTTTCTAGTTGTTAACTAAAAGTCACTTTTATTCCTCGGCATTTTACTGTTTGCAAAGCACTCTCAAATCTTTTTGACTCGGATGATCAGCACAGCAACCGTGTATGCGTGTGTGTGTGTGTGTGTGTGTGTGTGTGTGTGTGCAGCATCTCACTGTTCCCAGAGGAGTGAAGTGACTATCCCAAGGACAAGGGGCAAAGCCAGAGAGAGAAGCCAGGACCCGGCACCTCCCACCACCTTCCACCAGAGTTAGCCAAGTCCATCCACTTCTACATGTTCACTTAAGCACTATCACTCGGTCTCAAACACGTCTTTCGTCCTTCACTCAGAGGAAAATACAGGCTACTATGGGATACGATGTTCTTGAGCTATAACCTCATGTTTTAGGGTTACGATGTGAATATTTCCAAGCTTTTAAAGTTAGCCACCTAAGTTTATTCTTCTCTCTGTAAACGTGAAAGCTCCATGTGGTCTGCTTAGCTGCCTTTCTATCCACCCACCCCTTTCTGGGTTTAAATCAAGGTTTGCTTCTCTCTCCACTTGAGAAACGGGCTGGATGTTTTGACCAGTGAAAACATTTGGTTCCGTCACCAGCTGACAGCTGTTTGGCAGCACCAGGTGAGGCGATGGACTTCGCACACAGTAGGCAGGTTTCTCAGAGTTCTCAGGTTGGAGCAGAGCAAGGTGGCATGTCCAAGAAGCTGTCTCCCGGCCGCTTTATTATGCGCAGCTGCAAATCACTACAGTATGTCGTGGACGTTTTCCACTCTGCAAACTCAGCTTGTGACCGTATTTTCCCCCCTCCAGATGATAGACGACTACAGACTTTCATATCCAGGCCAGCAATCCTTCCTCCCTTCCTGGCTGCAGAATTCCTCCACTCTAGGGACCTCTCTTTCCACAATCTGACCACGTCTTGAAGGTTCTTTCTGATTATCCTCCCAGAAACGTCTGTTCTTGAAGCCTGCACCTCTGAAATTCAAGCATCTCCATAGTCACCGTCTCAACAGTTCACTTAAATTCTCTTCCTTGCCCTCAGCGTAATCATTTCTCCAGGCTATATATTTATACCATGTCTGCTTCCCTTACTCAGAGACAAGCTGTATGAGGGCAGGAACTGGGCCTGTCTTGCTCACTGAGGGCCCTGGCACAGACTAGGTGCTCAGTAAATACTTACTGAAGGCAGGCCTCAAGCTTTGCATGTCTTACCCCCCGAAACCTGCCCCACCCCTGCCAGGAAATGAGGAGGCAGGCTGGGAGATTAGATGATCCTCCCAGAGTTGCAGAGCTGATTCTACCTCATTCCTCCCAGAATTCCACAGAAGAGGGGTTCATAGCCCCCGTCAGGCTCTGCCTCTAGTGGACTGTTATCTCCTCCTGGGAACACCCACTCTGTACCAAGAGTAAACCCAAACAATAAGCAGACGTCAGCCAGATAGAGGTTTGTAGATGTTTTATTTATTTATTTTTAAAGACAGAGTCTCACTCTGTTACCCAGGCTGGAGTGTCCTGGCATAATCATAGCTCACTGCAACCTCCAACTCCTGGGCTCAAGCAATCTTCCTACCTCAGCCTCCTGAGTAGCTGGGACTACAAACATAACACCACCATAACCAGACATTTTAATATTTTTTAGTAGAGACAAGGTCTCACTATGTTGCCCAGGCTGATCTTGAACTCCTGGCCTCTAGCACTTCTCCCATCACGACCTCCCAAAGTGTTGGGATTGTGAATGTGAGCCACTGTGCCTGGCCTCATGGATGCTTTATGATGGACAGAATGTCAATAGAGAAAAGTGAGGCAGGACTGGGACAATGTTAGAGCTAACACTACACCCACACTGCATCATCTCAGCATGATGCCAGGTGAAAACAGGGCACTGTGATTCAGCGGACATGAGCAGAACACCCATAAAGGGAAACCAGATCCCTGGCCTATGGAAGAAAAGCTAGTTCTAGACCTCATCTGCTAGTATTGGTGTGGCGTATATTGCATAGGAGAAGAGGATAGTGTTAGAATTGAATGTGTGTGTCCCCCCAAATTCATAGGTTGAAACCCTAGCCCACAAAGTAATGGTGTTAGGAGGTGATTAGGTCTTGAGGCTGGTGCTTTCAGGATTGGGATTGGTGCCTTTATAAAAAGAGGCCAGAGAGCCAGTGAGCTCTCTTCACCATGTGAGGATTCACAGAGAAGTTGCTGTGTGCAACCCAGAAGAGGGCCTTCGCCAGCACCCAACCATGCCCACACTTGGATCTCGGCCTGCCAGGCCCCAGAATCATGAACAATGAATGTCTGCTGTTCATAGGCCAGCTCTAAGGTACTTTGCTTAGCAGCCTGAACAGACTAAGGTGGATAGAGACCTATGTTTGTTTGAACACACACTAGGTACCATCTTCCCATGGCATATTCCATATTGATTTCTTCATCACCCTGTCTATTTATCATCTAACAACCCATCGCCAACTTCATCCTCAGATGATCCAAAGTGACTTGTCATGTTCAAAATCCAATTTGGTTAAAAACAAAGCTGAGAGAAAAAAATCAGGTCAAAGAGGCAATGAGGGTGAGGAAAACCAAAGGCAAGCCAGGGTGAAATTGGCGTGTGAAAGTTTGACAATGAGGTCAGGAGACTTGGTAGAGGTAGGTCATAGATTTTGTGCTGACCTCTCCAGCAGCCAATGTTGAGAGCCATGTCATCAGGCACGTGATTGTGTCTGCAAAGTAGCACTAAACCGGTTGCTCAGAAGCCCATATGGTGCTAAGAGTAGCAAGATGATTTCTGGTACTAAAGCTGAACCTGGCTGGGCACAGTAGCTCATGCCTATAATCTCAACACTTTGGGAGACTGAGGTAGGAGGATTGCATAAGCCCAGGAATTTGAGACCAGCCTGGGCACCATAGTGAGACCCCATTTCTACATACACACACACAAATAGCTGGGCATGGTGGTGTTTACCTGTGGCCCTAGCTACTCGGGAGGCTAAGGTGAGAGCATCACTTGAGCCAGTGAGGTGAAGGTTGCAGTAAGCTAAGACTGTGCCACTGCTCTCTAGCCTGGATGACAGAGTGAGACCTGTCTCAAAATAAGTTAATAGGTAAATGAAATAGAGCTGAACCTTCTCCCACAAATCTTCATGGATGACACATGGGAGGATGACACTGTGAAGCAGTGAGAAACATCCTCGACAACGTCCGCCCAGTAACCACAGTGGGTGGTTTCTTAAAGCAGCTCAGTTGAGGCCCAGGTAGAACAAAAAAGTGGAGGAAGAATGAATTTGCACTCTCTTCTACATCCATCTTCTCCTGCCCTTGGACATTGGACCTCTTTGTTCTCTGGCCTTTGGACTCCAAAACTTACAGGAAGTTACATGGTCAGCTTCCTGGTAGTATAAGTTCCAGAGCCAATTCCCATCATAAACCCCCTCTTATATCTTTCTATATATCCTAACAATTCTGTTTCTGCTGTTCTTAGCCCTGAATTTATCACACCAGAATGAAAAACCATAACCTCTTTTTGAAGGGGGGTTAGGTGGGATAAAATTGAGATTAGTTAGGAGAATGGGTAGTCTCTAACTTCTCCATTCAGTACTTTGTTTTCTTCTCAACTGAGCATGTAACACTGCTGCGTGGTGGTCCCTGTAGTTCTATTTTTTGTTGCCAGTGAGGTGTTCACCTGTCCATTTGTACAGTCATCCACACCAGTCTGCATTAATACTCTCTCCAACCCTGTGAGTTAACCCTTACTATCTCCATTTTCAGTGGGGCCAAGAGGACTGAGTAACTTGCCCAAATTACCCAAGTAGTAAGTAGCAAACTCGGGTTCCAACCCCCCATCAGTCTGATTCCAAAGCTGGGATCTTTCCCTGCACCATCCCTGTTGGATTCTGCTCCTCCAGGTGACAGACCCAGGGAAAGTAAGAACTGAATGGTTTTCCTAATCTTACAAAATGGCAGCCAAGCCATGTCCATTCAGATATCAACTTTCTCACTCCCCAGTAGTCCCCAGGAACCCATGGAACAGCCTGTTCTTTTGACTGGATGGCAACCAGGAGGAATTTCAGTATTTTCTAACCAGAAGGCCTCACCCTTCTCACCCTTGCCTTTGTTTGCTGCTCTCTAGTTTTTCAAACGCAATCCCCCTGATTGACTGTGGGTGGCTGCCAAACACATCTGGCCCAAAATAAGTCCAGAATAGCGGTCAGTCATCCAGGTGTGGGGTAGACCCAGCCAATGGGTCATCTGCGGTCAGCAGTGCCACCCCCTGATTGGCCTGGGTCTGGCCCTCCCCCCTCATCTTTGGAGCCTTCCTCCTGAGGACAGGCCCTGGGGAAGGAGGAGGGAAAGGGACTGGGCCAAACATTTGGAAACACTTGCCTTGCAAAGAGTCAGCCAAAAAAAGAGAGATTTAAACATTTCTTCTACCACACGATTGAGGAAAGCTTAGCGTGAAATTTCATAATTTTTATGCTTCATTAAGATAAAGTGTCATAGATAATGTGCAGAACTTTGGTTTGTCTGCAGAAGTAGAATCCACCATGGACCCTAGAATGGGGAAGCTGCTGGGAACCGTGGAGGCTCCAGAGCAAACTCCTCTTATGTGGATGTGGAAATAGCCCAGAGAGGGAAAGGACTTTTCACACTAGAGGGTGGCTATGCTGGGATTTGACTCTGGGAATGAGGAAAACCAATGCTATTCTCTCCCTGCTCCTGCCTCTCAGCCCCTCCAGCCTGCCCATCAAATGGAAGGGGTCTCCAGGATGGGTGGTGCAGAGTGAGCAGGAGAAGGGGCACAGAGCATCAAGACCTTGTTCAGGAACAGGCAGTCACACTGTCTGAAGATCACCGGCCATGCATTTCCAGAAAATGCCATTGTTTTACAAATGCTACTGTTATTTAAGTTCAGGCCCCAGGCAAGCCAGTTTGCTGAGCACCCTTGGCTAGGGGCTTGTGGGATTATCATGACTGACCCTGTCTGTTGGCTCTCTAAGGTTGCAATGAGGAATCCAAGGCATAGAGAGCTGATGCAACACAACAATGGGAGTAAAGCCAGGATTTGTACCCAGACGATCCCTTCCTTCCTCTGGCCACCTGCAAGAGTTTTCAACAACCAAAAAATAATATTGTGTGTAGCCAAGGTTTTGTAGGAAGCGGAATCCCACCCAAAAGGGTCCATAGAGGCAAAATTTAATGAAGGAACTATTTACAGAACTGTGGGCAGGGTTAGGGAAGCTGGCAAGGGATGTAGAGGCTCTCGGTGCTCGTAATGCAGGAAGTCATCACCTCCTTTGGGTCTGAAATGATGAGGGAGGAAGTAGTGGTATTGGCAGTCAGTAACAACTATGGCAGGGACCAGGGAATGACCTGCTGCCAGCCACTTCTGGGACTTGTCTGGCCCCTGAAGGTGTTTAAGATTGCAACTTGGTCATCAGAAAAGCAAATCCCCTCCCTCTCTCCTTCTTCTTTCCCACCTCCCCCAACACCTGTGAGTGTCCTCACTGGCTGACCCCACCTGGAAGGCAGGGTGCAGGGGACCCTCAGTGCTGCAGCCTATGGATTAGATCCCAATGATACACCTGCTTTGAACCATATGGCATTTTCTATAAAAAACAGCCTTCGTTGCCAGCACTTAGAAGTTGGAGCCATCACATAAAAATCTGTATTTCTGGCTCCTTTTGAGGGAGAGGGAAGATTTGTTATCACTGGACCTGTGTTTCATTTGGCAGAGGGAGGCTGAAGCTGAACCACCACCCTGTTTAGGGCTGCTGTGTTCGCCAACCCCACTCTCTGTCCTCTCAAACCCTACCCTTCTTTGTCCATTGATGACTCCTGCCTGGGCCCCAGAGTTTGTTATGTTCTTGGAGGGAAGGTAGAAAAGCAGAGCCAGGGAGGAGGAGTGACTCTGCCAGGGTCAGCAGCACCAGGGCTGGCACTCAAGTCCTCTACCCTGCAGCCCCAGTTGCGTGTTCCTTCAAGGCGCATTTTGCTGTCTCATGGGGGCTTTGCCTACTACAGTGATTCACCTCAATCCCCACTGGATCTGGGACTCTTCAGCCTGTGCCATGAGGACACAGACCCCTGCAGAGCCCACCCTTCTCTGAGTTCATGTCAGAGAACTGGTTTTCATCTCAGGGTCAGCATCTCCCAGGCGTGCAGCTGGAGGAGGAAGCCGCCAACATGCGGGCCGATCTGCAGGTGGCTGGGCTCCGGGTTTTACAATGATCCCTCCCGTTTGTCCTGTTGTTTCATACCCCACAGTACCCCCACAGACAGTGTCCTGTGACCTCTGGGATGGCCCCACCAGATGAAGGAGGAGGGCTTCAAAGGGGGCTGCTGGGTCAGGGGGCAGGTGGCAGCAGTGGGGCTGAGCTGGGATTTGATCCTCTATGTAGGTCGTCTTGTCAGGAGTTCACTGCAGAACTGTGGAACTGGGTCTGACTGGTTGTGAGGAGGGGTCACCAATTTAGCTTTGGATTTCCCTAGATTGGCTGCATGGTAGTCCCAGGTCAGGGGCAGAGCAGGCCACACCCAAGCTTTTAGAGAAGCTGGGCTTACACTTTGGTGCTGTCTGATGCCACCAGCCCTCACTCCTGCCCATCTGTGGCCTATATTCTCAACTGAGACAGCAGAGATCCCAGCTCCAATCCAGACTCTGCTGCCTGGAGTGGCAGGGTCTGTCCTGTTCTGGCAGCACCTGCCCCTGCAACTTCATTCAGGGATCTCCTTCCTGCATTTCTTGTCCAAGGCTTGAACTCACTACTTTCAGCTCCAAAAACCATGTCTTCCTCATTTCCAAGGAGGAGCAGGGGCTAAAATCTTTTGAGCCCGCTCCCACAGAGTGAGGGCAGAAGAAGAGTGCTCATTCTGTATCATAGAGTGGAGTTCCTGGAGAGTCAGATCTGCCCTCAGCCACTATCTAAAACCTACCTCCTGCACAGCTCCATTTGTCTTCAAAGCCTTTGTCATCATTTGCAACATGATACATTGACTTACTTGGTTTTCATTGTGTCTCCCTGTTCTCATGATAGTGAGTGAGTTCTCATGAGATCTGGGAAAAAACACTCCCATGATTCAGTCATCTCCACCTGGTCCCACCCTTGACACATGAGGATTATTTAACTCAAGGTGAGATTTGAGTGGGGCACAGAGCCAAACCATATTATTCCACCCCTGGCCCCTCCCAAATCTCATGTCCTCACATTTCAAAGCACAATCATGTCCTTCCAACAGTCCCCCAAAGTCTTAACTCATTCCAACAATAACCTAAAAGTGCAAGTCCAAAGTCTCATCTGAGACAAGTCCCTTCCACCTGTGAGCCTGTAAATTCAAAAGCAAATTAGTTACTTCCTAGGTACAATGGGGTACAGGCATTGGGTAAATACATCCATTCCAAATGGGAGAAATTGGCCAAAAAGGGGCTACAGGCCCCATGCAAGTGTAAAATCCAATAGGGAAATCATTAAACCTTAAAGTTCCAAAATTATCTCCTTTGATTCCACGTCTTATATGTAGGTCACGCTGATGCAAAAGGTGGGTTCCCACGACCTTGGGCAGTTCTGCCCCTGTGACTTTGCGAGGTACAGCCCTCCTTTCTGGCTGCTTTCACAAGCTGGCATTGAGTGCCTGTGGCTTTTCCAGGCACATCGTGCAAACTATCAGTGAATCTACCATTCTGGGGTCTGGAGGATGGTGGTCCTCTTCTCACAGCTCCGCTAGGCAGTGCCTTAGTAGGGACTCTGTGTGGGGGCTCCAACCCCACATTTCCCTTCCACACTACCCTAGCAGAGGTTCTCCATGAGAGCCCCACTTCTGCAGCAGACTTCTCTCTGGACATACAGGCATTTCCATACATCCTCTGAAATCTAGGCAGAGGTTCTCAAACTTCAATTCTTGACTTCTGTGCACCTGTAGGCTCAACACCACATGGAAGCTGCCAAGGCTTGGGGCTTGCACCCTCTGAAGCCATGGCCTGAGCTGTACCTTGGCCTTTTTTAGCCATGGCTGGAGCTGCAGGGAGACAGGGCACCAAGTCCCTAGGCTGCACACAGAAAGGGTCCCTGGGCCCGATTCATAAAACCGTTTTTTGCTCCTGAGCCTCTGGGTCTGTGATGTGAGGGGCTGCCATGAAGGTCTGCCATGCCCTGGAGACGTTTTCCCTATTGTTTTGGTGATTAACATTCAGCTCTTTGTTACTTATGCAAAATTCTGCAGCAGGCTTGAATTTCTACACAGAAAATGGAGTTTTCTTTTCTATTGCATCATCAGGCTGCAAATTTTCCACTTTTATGGTCTGCTTCCTTTTGAACACTTTGCCACTTAGACTTTCTTCTGCCAGATACCCTAAATCATGTCTCTCAAGTTTAAACTTCCACAGATCTCTAGGGCAGGAGCAAAATGCCACCAATCTCTTTGTTAAAGCATAACAAGAGTCACCTTTGCATCTAAGAAGTTCCCAACAAGTTCCTCATCTCCATATGAGACCACCTCAGCTTGGACTTTATTGTCCATATCACTATCAGCATTTTGGTCAAAGCCATTCAACAAGTCTGTAGGAAGTTTCAAACTTTCCCTCATCTTCTTGTCTTCTGAGTTCTCCAAACTGTTCCAACCTCTGCCTGTTACCCAGTTCCAAAGTCACTTCCACATTTTCAGGTATCTTCATAGCAGCATCCCACTCCTGGTACCAATATACTGTGTTAGTCCATTCTCATGCTGCTATAAAGAACTGCCCAAAACTGAGTAGTTTATAAATAAAAGAGGTTTAATTGACTCACAGTTCCACATGGCTCGGGAGGCCTCAGGAAACTTACGATCATGGTGGAAGGTACTTCTTTACAGCACAGGAGGAGAGAGAATGAGTGCCGAGCAAAGGCAGAAGCCCCTTATAAAACCATCAGATCTTGTGAGAGCTCAGTCGCTATCATGAGAACAACATGGGCAAATTTGCTTCCATGATTCAATTATCTCTACCTGGTCCCACCTTTGATATGTGGGGATTATTACAATTCAAGGTGAGATTTGGGTGGGAACACACAGCCAAACCACATCACTTCCCCTCTACATGATGCAAACTTTACAGGGGTGGGGACTGAACCTGTGAGGTTCAGTGCTGTATCCTTTGTGCATGGAACAGTGTCTGGCATATCATAGGTGCTCCAAAGTATTTGTTAAATGAATAAATAAATGCCAATACATTGTTTGCCTCCCATGGGGTGGGTGTCTGCCCCTCATCTCTCTTGTCCTTTACCTGTCCCCACAGGTGCTATCCCCACTCTGAGCTGTCAGTCCCACCCCCTGGCCACTCCAAACTGAACTATGATGTTGCCACCCTCATTGATTCTGGGGGCTTCTACCTTCTGTAACCCCTGACACCATGCTCCCTGCTGGACTGGGCTAACATGGGCCATAAAACCTAGATTAGTTAATAATGCAAGAAACACTTCCCCTAGGCCTCCAATGGGTAAGGCTTTGGCCTTCTAAGTTTACAATCTAGGGGTTAGAGGAGGCAGAAAAACAATCAACAAACATGGCACCAGACCCTGGGAGTGGCCTGGATGAGGACAACAATGTCACATCCTTCAAGGGCGGGATCTCAGTGGGTTGTTGTGTGCCTTCGGTTGCAGATGCCAGAAGCCAAATGTAACCAGCTTAAGTCCAAGAGGAACATCTATTGGCTCAAGTCCTCAAAGATGGAAAAGGAGCATGAAGTGGACATTGCAGAAGGGCCAGCAAAGCCAGAAACACAGAGTGACATTTTCTTCACAAGGGTACCTGCTTCTCTTTGCACACTGTGGCTTAGTTTTCTTCTGCTACAGTTAACTGGGAGACATGCCCCTGAAGCCATGTCTGATTCAAGAGGAAAAGGTCTTCTGTCTCCTGCTCTCCCCTGGAAAATCCTTTGGAAGGATGTGGTTGGCTCACCTGGGGTACGAGCTCCCCCTTGGGCCCAGGACTATGGTCTAAGAGATGAGGCACCAGGCAGCCAGGAGATCTCACACACGCCTCTGTGAGCAGAGAGACAGGGCCTGCTACCAGACAAGGAGGGAGAGGGCTGGGATTGCACAAAGGGCTCTCTTTAGGTACTCCCTGGGACCTGGGTCTGCAGCCATATCACACCTCCCACTCCTTGGCCTGCCTAGTTGGGCTTCTTCCTGCCTGGTGGCCCATGCTGTAGAAGACCTTCATGCCTTGCTATTGAGACTGTGCACGCTATCACCCTGTGCCTAAGGCTACTGAGCTTCCACCCTGTCCCAGAATCTAGATGCCCTCTGTCCTTACCTGCACAACAGAATGATCGCTGCTGCCTACCCACCAGCCTCTGCATATGCCCTCCTCACACCCTCGCCCCCACCCCCACGAAAGCAAAATCCTATTACCTTGTGATACTCAGTGCAAGTGCCAGCTTCACCATTCTCAGCTATTCTTGGGCTCTCAATTCCCAGGCCCTCCTCAGACTTCCCTAGTCCTCTGAGCCCAGCAGGCTGCAGAGCCAGGGGCTGAGGGCTGGGCCATGATAGGTCCATGCCCTGGAGCATGGATCTGCCGAGTGGCTCTTTGTGGCTGAACAGGGGCCATCTTGGTTTAGTGCCTGGACTGGGATTTTTTCCTCTTTTCTCCCCCGTGCATCTCTGCCTGTCTCCCTGTGCAGATGGGAACCCAGGGAAAGGCTACCGGAGCCCTACTTTAAGTGATGTGCAAAACATCCCAGGGGCCAGCAGGCTAGTGCGGTGAAGGACAGGCTGTCAGGTGTGTGGGGGTAGGGAAGAGGGGGCTCAGTTCCCTTTGCCTGGTTACCTTGGAGCCCATCTTACTAAAGAGGATGGTTTCATTAGCTGGGCCCTGGTGTCCCAGAATTCTGGGTAAATAAATTATCTTGAGGATCCAACTTCCTGGGTGGCTTTGCCTGACTTTACTTCCTTGGAAGCAACCTTGAGTTCCTGGACACAGTTGTGCCTGCCACTTGCCACTCAGCTGTCCAGAGAGGACACACCAAGCATACCCACAGCGGGAAGCTCTCAGAGGGCACAAAGGCCCAGTGGTCAAAGCAAGCGGATGCAATAGAACAGGCTGAGGGAGCCCAATAGCAGTAGCACCAAGAACTCATTGCAGGCCAGGCATCCAGAGAGCACACTCCATGCCCACATGCAGCTCACAGTCCAGTGGCTGGCTGGCTGTGGGAGACGCCGGTGACTCACTCGGTACTGTTCAGCCCATGTGAATCATGGCGCCGCCGGTTGCCCAGGCCAGGCTGCCGGCCAACCTCTCTGCACAGCTGGGTAACATTAAGAACTTGGCGACGCCCGCAGCATGCAGCAGATCCTCTGGGCCCTCCTCTTGCTGTTGTTGTTGTCAGATGATGGGAGTTTGGGAAGCAAGTGAGGAGCATGTTCATTCTGGGCTGGGTCAAACCTGGGCAGGGATGAAGGGCAGGATGGGCCTGAGGTGACAGCCTGCAGGGCATCTGGCCCCTCTTTAGTTCAGTTGTCAGCTCTGAGCCATGGCATCCTGGGTGCATTCATGATCTTCTCCATGCCCCAGGGTCCCCATCTATTAAACGGGATATTGGGGGATCCTGGGAGGACCGGGTGAGAGTGTATATAGAGAATACCCAAAACAGTGCTGGCACATAACAGCTGCCCCACACACCTTAGCCATCCTGGGTGCCTCAGTCTCTCCTGTGTCCCTTTCTTCTCCCCCACGCCTCCCCATCTGTCACACCATTCACACATTCACACCAGCCACAGTTGGTGGGCATCCACGTTCTCTTGAGGGTCCACCTGCTCCTTCCCATCCTCTCTGTCTCCTCCCTCACCAAGATTTTCTTAATATTCTAGGCTCTAGAGTCCTAGAATGTTCCAGTTTCTAGCACTCTAGAACATTCTAGGCCCCACCAAGCATGTGCCTCTGTGTCTTTGCTCACTAGGTTCCCTCAGCCTTCAACACCTTGAGAGCTTCTTTGGAGGCCCTAGCAGGGGTGCGCAGCTACTTATATACCCTTGGCTGAAGACCAGTCCTCTCTGTCGGAGATTGTCTTAAGTGCAGCTTTGGGAGGGACGCGCACGGAGTGGTGAGGGAGGAAGGGGACACCTGCCTAGCCAGCCAGATCAGCCGAATCAACTTTGGCCATCAGTGGGGTGACAGATGTCACAGCCAGATCACCCTCACATTCCCCTAGCCTTGAATACCTTTCCCCATCTTCTTCACCTGGCACTTTTTCTTGTGGCAGGAGATGGCAGGATGAGATTGTGGTCTTCCATCCACACAGGTAAGTGACAGTCCTCAGCTCAAATCGCCTCCTCTGTGAAGCCTTCCTAATCTCACCTCCCCAACCAGGTGGACTCCTGTGCCCCATGGAGAGGTAGACATCCACATCCCACAATGGCCCACCCCATTGCTCCGTGCTCACCTCCAATTTCCTCCCACATAGGAGCTCCTGCACAGTAGACAGCCACTGGGGCAGGCTCGTGGGGGCAACCTCCCACACTTTTTGAAAGACTAAATGAAGGACTAACAGGAGATGGGGAAAACGCTGGCTTGGCAATTAGGAGAGCAAAGCTTCCATGTTCTTCCACACCCCTAATCTTTGTCCCAGACCTTGTCAGGCCTTGCTTTCTATTTGAGGACCCCAGGACTCTGAGAAGACCCAAAGCCAATCTGCTCAGTTGCCAGCTGAAAACCTCAAACTATCAAGAACATTGACCATGGTCTCCTTGGGTACACTCAGGAGCTTTATGAATGCTCCAATTACCCTGTAGTCTCATGGTAGGAGAGAGAGATGGAATTGGGAAGAGACCTGAGAAAGTTTTTGTTTTTGTTTTTGTTTTTGTTTTGTTTTGTTTTGAGATGGAGTTTCGCTCTTGTTGCCCAGGCTGGAGTGCAATGGCGGGATTTCAGCTCACTGCAGCCTCCGTGTTCTGAGTTCGGGCGATTCTCCTGCCTCAGCCTCCCAGACAGCTGGGAATACAGGCACGCACCACCACGCCCAGCTAATTTTGTATTTTTAGTAGAGATGGGGTTTCATTATGTTGCCTAGGCTGGTCTCAAACTCCTGACCTCAGGTGATCCAACTGCCTGGGCCTCCCAAAGTTCTGGGATTACAGGTGTGAGCCATCATGCCTGGAAAGACCTGAGAAAGTTACCATCATATTTCAGTTAATGAAATCCTTTGACAGCTTTCTGTTTTGAGTCCCCTACTGCATGTACATCTGTAGGGAGGCATGGAAGTGAGGTGAGTAGGGGATGTGGGGAGAGGTGGTGATATACCCAGATCCTTACAAACATCTAAAATTATTCAGGATTCATTTTTTAAAAGTTATCCAAAGATTAGATTCCCAGAAATGGGGAGAGAGTTCAGCCTCTGGAAGATTAACACTGTGCAGCTGATTTGTCCAAGTCCGACAGATTTTTCTCCCCGAAAGACTGCTGCGCCTTGGGACCCTGTAATGATACTGCTGGGAGCCCCAGCCCTCTTGCTTCTATTTCCTTCTCTCCATTGTCTCCCGAATGTCCCAGCCTCTTCCTGGCTAGTAGATGCTGATGGCCCTGAGTGACCATCCAAGTGGCTCCAAGCCTTGGATTTCTCTCCTAGGAAACAGAGAATAATTTTTCTCTATCATGCTCATAGGGAAGATGAGGGCTGTGGAGACAAAACGGGCTCAAACATGAGAAATAACAAATTTCCTATTAAATGTAAAATGGTGAAGAGGAAAAGGAAGTGGGCAGAGAGCTGGGACTTGTGGATCTGAGCCGTGGCTTCCTCTAGTTCATGAAGGGATGGACCTTGTTTGAGTCACTCACCATCTCTGGACCCTGGTTTTCCTGATGTATAAATAAGTGTCTTGGATCTGCTCATTTGGGGGATGTGGCCAGCTTCCACCTTCCAATCTTGCATACCCCATTTCCTGTCCTAGCAGCCCTGGAGGAGAGGTTCCCATCAGGTTTGGTGAAAGTTTCTTTCCAAACGATATGGCCATGGAATGCTGGGTTGGGATCTACTCAGAGGCTGCGGCTCCCTCCATCTCCAAGACCACGCCAGCAGACTGGGTTCTCACATTTTGAAGCATGCTATGGAATCTGACCTGGCCTGGATTTCCCAGCAGTGGGGTTATGTCTTTCTGACTTGGCCATCTGAAGTAGGACCCCAGGCAAGAGGACACCTTCTCAGAAACTGCTTCTTGTTTATGAAAGTCATTCATCACTGTTCATGGCAGAATTTCCTCCAGGATTGGTTTCTCCAGCAGTGAGCTGTCACACCAATACCACGTAGAAAGCTTGGGGGTTGAGGGTGCTAGAGTCTTGGGCCAATCATGATGTAGATGCGGATATGAGCTCCAGTTCCTTCCTGGTTTTGCCACTTCCTAGCCATGTAGCCTCAGAGAAATCACTTGACATTCCAAGTGGGATGGGGGTGATTGGATCACGGGGGCCATTTCTCCCATGCTGTTCTCCTGAGAGTCAGTGAGTTCTCACAAGATCTGATGGTTTTATAAGTGTTTGGAAGTTCCCCTTTCGCTCTTCTCTCTACTGCTGCCTTGTGAAGAAGGTGCCTGCTTCCCCTTAGCCTTCTGCCATGATTGTAAGTTTTCTGTGGCCTCCCCAGCCATGTGGAACTGTGAGTCCATTAAATCTCTTTCCTTTATAAATTATCCAGTCTCGGACAGTTCTTTGTAGCACTGTGAAAACAGACTAATACACCCCCAAACCTGGCTACCCCATCCATCAAAGAGGGACAATAATAGTGTGGCCAATAATTAGATTGCATTCCCCCAAAGCAGATCCCAATACATGGATTTGATTAAAGTAATTCATTTGGTGATGACTCAGGAGTCAGGGGTCAGGACTGAGAAGTGAGACAGGAAGGGAGGTAAATTCATTCAAGTGGGAAGATGGGCAGGTCTTCACCAAGGGCAACCAGGCTTGATCCCCCTGGAGCCTCTGCAGGAGTACATGGCACACACCTCAGAGCTGCTCCACTGTGGGGTGAGGAACCTGGGTGTTTATCCATTATCTGTGGGCAGTTCTTAGGATGTTAGTGCCTCAGAACGCCCACCTACCTCGTGTGTGGACCAAGCACGCCCCTGTGACCAGAGAACACCCTCAGCCACAGAGATGCAGGAAGTCAAGGCTATGTTTGGGAAGTCTAGGGTAGGCAGAGGGGCATGGGCCAGGTGCTGATGGTGCCTGCTGTGCCAACTTGGTTGCTATGAGGGTGACGCTTACAACAGTGCCTGGCATGTGACCACCTCCAAAGAACTCACTTATTATTACTATTAGCTATGCCCCAACTTCCTCCATTCCAAGTGAACCCAGAGTTTGTTTCAGCATCAACCTTTCTCCTCGTAGCCATGGGTTTCAACGGAGGCTGACTCCAGCCCAGCTCCATGGCTGGGGTCTTGGCCGGTATAAATCAATCGTGGCCCCCATCTATAGTACCTTTTCTAAAATTTTCCTCAGGAGAGGAACCAGAGCACAGGTTTACCTCCAGGATAAGCTTATCACCTTCTCACAGGGTCAATATCTGTGTTTCCTTCTTTAAGAGAACAAAAGTCTAGGTTGGGGAAGTTCTCCTGGATAATATACTGAAGAGTGTTTTCCAACTTGGTTCCATTCTCCCAGCCACTTTCAGGTACACCAAAAAAATGTAGGTTTGGTATTTTCATGTAGTTCCATATTTCTTGGAGTCTTTGTTCATTATTTTTCATTCTTTTTTCTCTAATCTTGTCTTCACACTTAATTTCATTGATTTTCAATATCTGATATCCTTTCTTCTGCTTGATTGATTCAATTATTGATACCTGTGAATTCTTCATGAAGTTCTCATGCTGTGTTTTTCAGCTCCATCAGGTCATTTATGTTCTTCTCTAAACTTCTTATTCTAGTTAGCAATTCCGCTAATGTTTTTTCAAGGTTCTTAGCTTCCTTGCATTGGGTTAAAACATGCTCCTTTAGCTCAGAGGAGTTTGTTATTATCCACCTTCTGAAGCCTACTTCTGTTAATTCATCAAACTCATTCTCCATCCAGTTTTGTTCCCTTGCTTGCAAGAAGTTGTAATCCTTTGCAGAAGAAAAGGTATCTGGTTTTTGGAATTTTCAGCCTCTTTGCACTGGTTTTTCATCATTTTCATGGGTTTATCTGCCTTTGGTCTTTGATGTTGGTGACCTTCAATTGGGGTTTTCGTGTGGATATCCTTTTTGTTGATGTTGATGCTATTCCATTCTGTTTGTTAGTTTTCTCTCTAACAGTCAGGCCTCTCTGCTACAAGTCTTCCACTCTAGACCCTGCTTTCCTGGGTATCACCAGTGGAGGCTGCAGAACAGCAAAGATTGTGGCCTGTTACTTCCTCTGGAAGCTTCATCCAGAGGGGCACCTACCAGGTGCCAGCTGGAGCTCTCCAAGATACTCCTCAAGAAGAGCAACCCCAAGACACATAATCATCAGATTCACCAAGGTTGAAATGAAGGAAAAAAATGTTAAGGGCAGCCAGAGAGAAAGGTCGAGTTATCCACAAAGGGAAGCCCATACATTAACAGCGGATCTCTCTGCAGAAACCTTACAAGCCAGAAGAGAGTGGGGGTGAATATTCAACATTCTTAAAGAAAACAATTTTCTGTCATCCTGATACCAAAGCCTGGCAGAGACACAACAAAAAAAAGAGAGAATTTTAGACCAATATCCCTGATGAACATCGATGCAAAAATCCTCAATAAAATACTGGCAAACTGAATCCAGCAGCACATCAAAAAGCTTAGCCACCATGATCAAGTGGGCTTCATCCCTGGGATGCAAGGCTGGTTCAACATATGCAAATCAATAAACACAATCCAGCATACAAACAGAACCAAAGACAAAAATCACATGATTCTCTCAATAGATGCAGAAAAGACCTTTGACAAAATTCAACAGCCCTTCATGCTAAAAACTCTCAAAAAATTCGGTATTGATGGAATGTATCTCAAAATAATAAGAGCTATTTATGACAAACCCACAGACAATATCATACTGAATGGGCAAAAACTGGAAGCATTCCCCTTGAAAACTGGCACAAGACAGGGATGCCCTCTCTCACCACTCCTATTCAGCATAGTGTTAGAAGTTCTGGCCAGGGCAATAAGGCAGGAAAAAGAAGTAAAGGGTATTCAATTAGGAAAAGAGGAAGTCAAATTGTCCCTGTTTGCAAATTACATGATTGTATATTTAGAAAACCCCATCATCTCAGCCCAAAATCTCCTTAACCTGATAAGCAACTTCAGCAAAGTCTCAGGATACAAAATCAATGTGCAAAAATCACAAGCATTCTTATACACCAATAACAGACAAACAGACAGCCAAATCATGAGTGAACTCCCATTCACAATTGCTTCAGAGAGAATAAAATACCTAGGAATCCAACTTACAAGGGATGTAAAGGACCTCTTCAAGGAGAACTACAAACCACTGCTCAATGAAATACAAGAGGACACAAACAAATGGAAGAACATACCATTTACATGAACTGTAAACTAGTTCAGCCATTGTGGAAAACAGTGTGGCGATTCCTCAAGGATCTAGAACTAGAAATACCATTTGATCCAGCCATCCCATTACAGGGTATATACCCAAAGGATTATAAATCATGCTGCTATAAAGACACATGCACACGTATGTTTATTGCAGCACTATTCACAATAGCAAAGACTTGGAACCAACCCAAATGTCCATCAATGACAGATTGGATTAAGAAAATGTGGCACATATACACCATAGAATACTATGTAGCCATAAAAAAGGATGTGTTCATGTCCTTTGTAGGGACATGGATGCAGTTGGAAACCATCATTCTCAGCAAACTATCACAAGAACAGAAAATCAAGCACCACATGTTCTCACTCATGGGTGGGAATTGAACAATGAGATCACTTGGACACAGGAAGGGGAACATCACACACTGGGGCATGTTGTGGAGTGGAGGGAGGGGGAAGGGATAGCATTAGGAGATATACCTAATGTAAATAACAAGTTAATGGGTGCAGCACACCAACATGGCACATGTATACATATGTGACAAACCTGCACATTGTGTGCATGTACCCTAAAACTTAAAGTATAATAAAAAATAAAAATAAAAATAAAAAAAGAAAACAATTTTCAACCCAGAATTTCATATCCAGCCAATCTAAGCTTCATAAGCGAAACAGAAATAAAATCCTTTACAGAGAAGCAAATGCTGAAGGATGTTGTCACCACCGGGCCTGCCTTAAAAGAGCTCCTGAAGGAAGCACTAAGTATGAAAAGGAAAAACCAGTACCAGCCACTGCAAAAACATACCAAATTGTAAAGACCATCGACACTATGAAGAAACTCCATCAACTAACAGGCAAAATAACTAGCTAACATCATAATGACAGGATCAAAGTCACACATAACAATATTAATTTTTGCTGGGAATAGGCCCCCAAATCTGGCCATAAACTGGCCCCAAAACTGGCCATAAAGAAAATCTCTGCAGCACTGTGACATGTTCATGATGGCCATCACACCCACACTGAAGGTTTTGGGTTTACCAGAATGAAGGTAAGGAACACCTGGCCCACCCAGGACAGAAAGCTGCTTAAAGGCATTCCTAAGCCACAAACAATAGCATGAGCAATCTGTGCCTTAAGGACATGTTCCTGCTGCAGGTAACTAGCCAGAGCCCATCCCTTTATTTCAGCCTATCCTTTTGTTTCTCATAAGGAATACTTTTAGTTAATCTATAATCTATAGAAACAATGCTTATCACTGACTTGCTGTCAATAAATACGTGGGTAAATCTCTGTTCAGGGCTCTCAGCTCTGAAGGCTCTGAGTCCCCTGATTTCCCACTCCATATGCTATATTTCTGTGTGTGTGTCTTTAATTCCTCTAGTGCCACTGGGTTATGGTCTCCACGACTGAGCTGGTCTCGACAACTTTAAATGTGAACAGGCTAAATGTCCCAATTAAAAGACACAAACTGGCAAATTGGATAGAGTCAAGACCCATCAGTATGCTGTATTCAGGATACCCATCTCACATGCAGAGACACACAAAGGCTCAAAATAAAGGGATAGAGTAATATTTACCAAGCAAATGGAAAGAAAAAAAAAAGAAAAAGAAAAAGAAAAAAAGCAGAGCTTGCAATTCTAGATACACAAAGGCTCAAAATAAAGGGATAGAGGAATATTTACCAAGCAAATGGAAAGCAAAAAAAGAAAAAAAAGAAAAAAAGCAGAACTTGCAATTCTCATCTCTGATAAAACAGACTTTATACCAACAAAGATCAAAATAGACAAAGAAGGGCATTACATAATAGTAAAGGGATCAATGCAACAAGAAGAGCTAACTTTCCTAAATATATATGTACCCAATACAGGAGCACCCAGATTCATAAAGCAAATTCTTAGAGACCTGCAAAGAGACTTAGACTCCCACACAATAATAGTGGGAGACTTTAACACCCCACTTTCAATATTAGATAAATCCACGAGACAGAAAAATTAACAAGGATATTCAGGACTCGAACTCAGCTCTGGACCTAGCAGACCTAGTAGACATCTACAGAGCTCTCCACCCCAAATCAACAGCATATACATTCTTCTCAGCACCACATTGCACTTATTCTAAAATAGACCACATAATTGGAAGTAAAACACTCCTTAGCAAATGCAGAAGCATGGAAATCATAGCAAACAGTCTCTCAGACCACAGTGCAATCAAATAAGAACTCAGAATTAAGAAACTCACTCAAAACCGCACAACTATATGGAAACTGAACAACCTGCTCCTGAATAACTACTGGGCAGAAACCAGGAAGGTCTTGGAAACCAATGAGAACAAAGGCACAACGTACCAGGATCTCTGGGACACAGCTAAACGAGTGTTTAGAGGGAAATTTATAGCTCTAAATGCCCACAGAAGAAAACAGGAAAGATCTAAAATTGACACCCTAACATCACAATTACAAGAGCTAGAGAAGCAAGGGCAAACAAATTTAAAAGCTACTAGAAGACAAGAAATAACTAAGATCAGAGCAGAACTGGAGGAGATAGAGACACAAACACACACACAAAAAAATACTTTCAAAAAATCAATGAATCCAGGAGCTGGTTTTTTGAAAACGTTAACAAAATAGATAGATGACTAGCCAGGCTAATAAAGAAGAAATGAGAGAAAAATAAAATAGACACAATAAAAAATGATTAAGGGGATATCCTCACTAATCCCACAGAAATACAAACTACCAACAGAGAATACTGTAAACAGCTTTATGCAAATAAACTACAAAACCTAAAAGAAATGGATAAATCCCTGGACACATACAGCCTCCCAGGACTAAACCAGGAAGAAGTAGAATCCCTGAATAGACCAATAACGAGTTCTGAAATTGAGACAGTAATTAATAGCCTACCAACCAAAAAAAGTCCAGGACCAGATGGATTCACAGCCAAATTCTACCAGACATACAAAGAGGAGCTGGTACCATTTCCTCTGAAACTATGCCAAACAATCAAAGAAGAGGGACTCCTCCCTAACTCATTTTATGAGGCCAGCATCATCCTGATACCAAAACCTGGCAGAGACACAACAAAAAAAGAAGACTTCAGGCCAATATCCCTGATGAACATTGGTGTGAAAATCCTCAATAAAATACTGGCAAACCGAATCCAGTAGCAAGTCAAAAAGCTTATCCATCATGATCAAGTTAGCTTCATCCCTAGGATGCAAGGTTGGTTGAACACACGCAAATCAATAAACAGAACCAATGACAAAAAACACATGATTATCTCAATAGATGCAGAAAAGGCCTTTGATAAAATACAGCATCCCTTAATGTTAAAAACTTTCAATAAACTATATATTAATGGAATGTGTCTCAAAATAATAAGAGCTATTTTGACAAACCCACAGCTAATGTCATTCTGAATAGGCAAAACTCAAAACATTCCCTCTGAAAACCGGCACAAGACAAGGATGCCCTCTCTCACCACTGCTATTCGACATAGTATTGGAAGTTCTGGCCAGGGCAATTAGGTAAGAGAAAGGAATAAATGGTATTCAAATAGGAAGAGAGGAAGTCAAATTTTCTCTGGTTGCAGATGACATGATTATATATTTAGAAAACCCCATTGTCTCAGCCTAAAAACTTCCTAAGCTGATAAGCAATTTCAGCAAAGTCTTGGGATACAAAACCAATGTGCAAAAACAACAAGCATTCCTATATGCCAATAATAGACAGAGAGCCAAATCATGAGTGAACTCCCATTCACAATAAAATATCTAGGAATACAGCTTACAAGGGATGTGAAGGACCTCTTCAAGGAGAACTACAAACCACTGCTTAAGGAAATAAGAGAGGACACAAACAAATGGAAAAACATTCTATGCTCATGGATAGGAAGAATCAATATCATGAAAATGGCCCTACTGCCCAAAGTAAATTATAGATTCAATGCTATCCCCATCAAACTACCATTGACTTTCTTCACAGAATAAGAAGAAACTACTTTAAATTTCATCTGGAACCAAAAAAGAGCCCGTATAGCCAAGACAATCCTAAGGAAAAAGAACAAAGCTGGAGGCATCACGCTACCTGACTTCAAACTATACTACAAGGCTACAGTAACCAAAACAGCATAGTACTGGTATTAAAACAAATATATAGACCAAAGGAACAGAACAGACACCTCAGAAATAACGCCACACATCTACAAACATCAGATCTTTGACTAACCTGACAAAAACAAGCAATGGGGAAAGGATTCTCTATTTAATAAATGGTATTCGGAAAACTGGCTAGCCATATGCAAAAAACTGAAACTGGACCCCTTCCTTACATCTTATACAAAAATTAACTCAAGATCAATTACAGATTTAAAGGTAAGACCTAAAACCATAAAAAGCCCAGTAGAAACCCTAGGCAATACCACCCAAAACATAGGTATGGGCAAAGACTTCATGACTAAAACACCAAAAGCAATAGCAACAAAAGTCAAAATTGACAAATAGGCTCTAAATAAACTAAAGAACTTCTGCACAGCAAAAGAAACTAGCATCAGAGTGAACAGGTAACCTACAGAATGGGAGAAAAATTTTGCAGCCTATCCATCTGACAAAGGGCTAATATCCAGAATCTACAAGGAACTTAAACAAATTTACAAGAAAAAACAAACAACCCCATCATAAAGTGAGTGAAGGATGTGAAGAGACGTTTCTCAAAAGAAGACATTTATGTGGCCAACAAACATGAAAAAAAGCTCATCATCACTGGTCATTAGAGAAATGCAAGTCAAAACCACAGTGAGAGAATGTAAATTAGTTCAACCATTATGGAAGATATTGTGGCAATTTCTCAAGGATCTAGAACCAGAAATACCATGTGAACTAGCAACTCCATTACTGGATATATACCCAAAAGATTATAAATCATTCTACTATAAAGACACATGCACACATATGTTTATTGAAGCACTATTTACAATATCTAAGGCTTGGAACTGACCCAAATGCCCATCAATGATTAACTGGATAAAGAAAATGTGGTGCAGATACACCATGGAATACTATGTAGTCATAAAAAAGGATGAATTCATGTTCTTTGCAGGGACATGGATGAAGCTGGAAAGCATGATTCTCAGCAAACTAACACAGGAACAGAAAACCAACAACACATGTTCTCACTCATAAGTGGAAGCTGAATAATGAGAACACATGGACACAGAGAGGGGAACATCAGACACTGGGGCCTGTTGGGGGGTGTGGGGCTAGGGGAAGGATAGCATTAGGACAAATGCCTGATGCAGATGATGGGGTGATGGGTGCAGCAAACCACTATGGCAGGTGTATACCTATGTAACCTGCACGTTCTGCACATGTATCCCAGAACTTAAAGTATAATAATAATAAAAAAAGAAAACAAAAGGCTTTGGCATTTTTCCTTTAGTACCCTCCCTGTCTTCACAAAGGTCTCGGGTTTGCAGTCAATGTGCCTGTTTCTTGTTCTGACGTCTGGAGGGCTGGGCCTAGAAAGGAGGAAGGCAGTCATTTGTGATGAAACTGAGAAAGTTGAATGAAGCTTCCACATTCTTGCAAATTCACACCTTCTCTGAGTGCTGCACTTAGCTACATGCTAAGTATTTTGGTGCCTTCTGGGGGCCTGGGAGGCTGGATGAAATTATTGAGTTATGAAGTAATTTTACTTGGAATGAATACTGAATTTTTTTCTTGCAACAAAGAGACACTAACATGTATCTGACTTTTTTTTTCTTGGTAATTAATTTTAGGAAGTACTTGTGAATGCAATCAAGATGAGGGTGGACAAAGTCATACTGGGCGTCGTCTCAGAGCTGTAGAGCCAAACAACAGCCTTAATGAACAAAGCCACATGGTCTTGGGGTTGGAGGGAAGGTTAATAACTGACTCTAGGGCTCAGCAATGCTGGAGGGACACTGAGGGCTCACTCAGGCCCAGAGATGTGGGGAACCCTGGAGGCTGGGAGTCTCCTTGACCCCTGCATAGAAAAACAATGCATTAGGGAGAAAGTCCTTCACTTTTGCTGCTTTATAATGGCCTGATAAGGCTGTGTGGACCCTTCTGGTAAATTGGGACATTGGCTATTATAAAAGAGGTGCCCAGGCAGTGAGGGGGAGAAGTTAATAATATTAATAATAATTCTGATGATTACTCTGCATGAGGCACTATTTCTATTCCCTATAGCTCTCCTGCAAGATAGACATTATTAGGCCCATTTTTATATGCAAGGAAATTGAGCCTCAGAGCATTAAGTAACTTGCCCTGGAGCATGTGTCTGGTAGCAGGGCAATCAACTGTCCCGATTTGCTTGGGACTGGTGTGGTTTCAGCACTGAAATTTCTGCATCTCTGGAAACCTTCTATTCTGGGCAAACTAGGACAGGTGGTCACCCTAGAGGAGTCAGGGCCTATGTGATGGCCAGGTCCACGTGGTTCCCAAGACTGTTGCTCTCAACACTGTGCCAGCCTCATACGTAAGGCAAAGCTCTTTCCTGTAAGGCCGCATGAATAGGAAGCTGCAGAGGAAGAATTTGAACCCAGGACTGTCTTCCTCCAGAGTGGGTGTTTTCTCACCAGGCCATCAAGACAGGAGCACCTGACTGTTGATACACAATGACAGAAGGTTCCAGAATGCCTTTAGCCCTGTGGTGCTGCTGTGAACCGATAGGTAGGCCTAGTAGTTATGCCTTTCTAGGGGGCGCACATATTCCTGGGGGAGAAGCTGGAGTCTTTGTAACATCTGCATCCTGGCCCTAGCTTGGGGCCAGGCCTGGTGAAAGCAGGGATGTCCTAAAGCTTTGAGGAATGAAGGAGGGAGGAGATTGCACACAAGGTTGCTTTCATTTAAAGAGCAACACCAGGCTGGGCAAGGTGGCTCACGCCTGTAATTCCAGCACTTTGGGAGGTCAAGGAGGACAGATCACCTGAGGTCAGGAGTTTGAGACCAGCCTGGCCAACATGGTGAAACCCTATCTCTACGAAAAATAAAAATAAAAAATTGTCCGAGCATGGTGGCGGGTGCCTGTAATCCCAGTTACTTGAGAGGCTGAGGCAGGAGAATCACTTGAACTCAGGAGGCAGAGGTTGCAGTGAGTCGAGATTGTACCACTGCAGTCCAGCCTGGGATGACAGAGAAAGAGCAAGACTCTGTCTCAAAAAATAAATAAATAAATAAACAAACAAACAAATAAAGAGCAGCACCAATGTTCAACCGCTCAATAATCAGCAGACACAAATACAGATATAAAATAAAGACCAATTTTAGTTGAGGTGTCACTTCTCTTTGTCTCTCTGTCTTTGTGTCTGTCTCTCTCTCTATATATATATATGTATAAATAATATATAACATATTCTGTCACCATATTTATATACTCACAAAAGTTTTTCAAGCTGTTTCTCCTTCCTTGAAGCTGTTTTGAATTTATGAGCAACTAGAGTGGAAAACTTGTTCTTCATTGTGGCTGGCATTAAACATCACATTTAGCTGCTTGTCCTAATTATCCCTAGATTTGTTTCCATGTTTTGCTACTCCCAGGAAACCCTGTCTTTCCAACCTCCCTGGTTCCAGGGCCCCTGTGTTCTCCTTCCTTGTAGCCAGAACAGAGCCCAGATGGAAAGATGTGCCAGCCGAGTCTATTTCAAGTGACTTTACACCTTGGCTGTTGGCACGCTGCTGGTGTGTTCTGATATCCGCTCTCCTCTCTTTCTATGGTAATACAAGCCTGACGTTTTGGCTGAGCCTACAGCCACCCCCAAAGTAAAGACTACATTTAGCAGCATTCTTTGCAGCCAACTGTGGCTCTTTGAGTAAGTTTTGGCCAAAGGGTATGAGTGTGACTTATACAAGCTCTGAGTTATGCCCGTAAAGGGAAGCCTTGTACCCTCTCCAGCACCATTTCTTCTCTCCCTGCTAATTGGAATACAAGTGTGTTGGTGAACTCTTTGGGAGAATTTCTCCATTTATTTAACTGGGATAATCCTGAATGAAAAAGCAAACAAAGAAATACGACTCCATGGTGGATAACCAGCAGAAATAAAAGACAATAGAAATAGACCTACAAAGATGTCAGATATTGGAATGGTCAGAGGCTGACCACAAAACAACATCATAGAGATGGCAGAACAACATCCTGGGAGAAGCTTGGGTTCCTGTTACCTTGGGGGCTGCCTGACTAGCCTGGATATATAAGGGAGAAGTCAATGTCTACCTTGGGCCTCTGCTATGGTAACTGACTCCATATCCAAGTAGCATACTGCTTCTCTGTAGCAGCTAATTTCACTCCGGAGTCACTGTCTTCCAATCAGTATGTTAGTAGATGCTATGGTTTGGACATGGCTTGTTTGGCCCTGCCAAGTCTCATGTTGGAATTCGATCCCCAGTGTTGAAAGTGGGGTCTTGTGGGAGGTGTTTGGGTTGTGGGGGCAGATCCCTCATGAATGACTTGGTGCCATTCTTGTGGGAGTAAGTGAGTTTTCATTCTTAATTCCTGCAATATCTGGTTGTTGAAAACAGCCTAGCACCTCTTTCCATCCCTCTCTCAGCTCCCCCTTCATCACATACCAGCTACCTTTTGCCTTCTGACATGAACGGAAGCAGCCTGCAGTCCTCACCAGAAGCAGATGCTGGTGCCATGCTGCTTGTACAGCCGGCAGAACTGTGAGCCAAATAAGCATCTTTTCTTTATAAATTACCCAGCTTTGGGTATTCCTTTGCAGCAACACGAGTGGACTAATAATAATGTATTTATTAGCATGGCCATTTTCAGAAATAGCTTAGGCTGACACCAAACAGAATCTTCAACTTCTAGGGCTTTTTAAATCATAATTTTGGTGAGAACCTGACCATTCTTTTTTTAACAGATGGCAATTGCAAGGGTCCAGAAGGCTCTAGAATTGGTTGGAATTGGTAGAAAAAGAGAAGGAGATGATGATGGTGGAGGGCAAAGAGAAGGCATGATAGCATCTAACTTTTATTAAGCAATAACTATGCACCAACACTATGCTAAACACTTTACATGTATACTCCTGTGAGTTATGCACTATTACAACTTCCACTTTATAAGTGAGGAAACTGAGACTTGCTATGCTCAGTCACACTGGCTTCCCTGCAGTTTCTCTCTAACATTGTGCTTCGTCCTATGATCATCACTTTGCATATGCTATTCCCTCTGTCCTGAATACCCTTTCTACCTCAGGTTGTCAGATACACAAACAAAACTCAATGAATAAACAAAAACAGGAGGTGCAGATAAATGCAGAATATCAGATCAACAATGAGTAAGGTTTTATTATAAACACATCTCATGCAATATAATAATGTTATGCTAAACATTATTTGTTGTCTATTTGAAATTCAAATTTAACTGGGTGCCTGGGCAGCCCCATTTATTTTTATTTTTATTTTTTATTTTATTTATTTATTTATTTATTTACTTATTTATTTTTAGACAGAGTCTCGCTCTGTCACCAGGCTGCAGTGCAGTGGTGCAATCTTGTCTCACTGCAACCCCTGACTCCCTGGTTCAAGCAATTCTCCTGCCTCAGCCTCCTGAGTAGCTGGGATTACAGGCACATGCCACCACGCCTAGCTAATTTTTGTATTTTTAATAGAGACCGGGTTTCACCATGTTAGCCAGGATGGTCTCGATCTCCTGACCCCGTGATCTGCCCGCCCTCGGCCTCCCAAAGTTCTGGGATTATAAGCATGAACCATCGCGCCCAACCCTGGGCAGCCCCATTTTTATCCCAACCCTCTTACCTTTTGTTTGTTTGTTTGTTTTGTTTTGTTTTGTTTTAAGAGGGACTCTTGCTCTTGCCCAGGCTGGAGTACAATGGTGTGATCTAGGCTCACTGCAACCTCTGTCTCCTGGGTTCAGGTAATTCTCATGCCTCAGCCTCCCAAGTACCTGGGACTACAGGTGTACACCACCACACCCAGCTAATTTTTTTGTATTTTCTGTAGAGACAGGGTTTCACCATGTTGGCCAGGTTGGTTTCAAACTCCTGACTTCAGATGATCCACTCACCTCAGACTCCCAAAGTGTTGGGATTACAGGCGTGGACCACTGTGCCCAGTCCCAATCCTCTTACTTTACCTGGTTATTTCCTGCCTACCCTTCCAATCTCAGCTTGAGTGCAACTTCCTTAGGGAAGCCTTCCCTGACTCATAGCCCAGAAGGAGCCCCTTGCATATAGCTTCTCCGGGACCGTGCATCTTGCCCTCACAGCCCTTATCTCCATTGGACTGTTTGATTAACTTGCTCTCCCTCAAGTGGACTGCAATGACCTTGATGGCAGGGTGCGCACCTGCTTTTGCTCTCCATTGCATGTCTCCCCCGCTCCTAGCACATGCCTGGCACATAGCACATACATGAAAAAAGAGTTGTGGAATGAAATAAAGGGCAGTGGAGTAACTGGCCTAAGACCCCCCACTTAGCAAGTAGGAGAATTCACAGTCGGTGCTAAGAAGCAAAGGCAAGAGATGTTTGAAAGGAAAACCTCCCTCGTTAGCATGGCCTCTCGGGCCTGCCACCTGCCTCCGTGGCCCCTCTTGAGGAAGGCAGCTCCGTGGGTTAGTCACGGTCCCTGGAGCAAGACTGCCCGAGATGGAACCCAGGCTCAGCTGCTGAGTATCTGGATAGTCATGGGCTGCCACCTCACCTCCCTGGGTCTCAGCTTCTCTGTCTGTAAAATGGTGAGCAAAACCTCTCATAGGGCTTTTGAAAGGATTAAGCGAGCCAAGACCTATGAAGCCATAGAACAGTGCCTGGCACCTCCTATGTGCCCGGTAAATGTGAGCGACTGTGATGCCACCTCCACCTCACTCGCTGTGTTCCAGCTGGGCCTGAAGAGTGCCTTCAGACCCTGGGGACTTTGCATGTGCTATTTCCTCTGCCGCTGAAGCACTTCTCATCTTTTTTTTTTCCCTGGTCAGCTCCTTCCCATTCTCTAGAGCTCATCTCTGCTCAGAAAGGTCTTTCTTTGGCCGGGCGTGGTGGCTCACACCTGTAATCCCAGCACTTTGGGAGGTGTAGGCAGGCAGATCGGGAGGTCAGGAGTTTGAGACGAGCCTGGCCAACATGATGAAACCTTGTCTCTAGTAAAACTACAAAAATTAGCCAGGCATGGTGGTGTGCACCTTTAATCCCAGCTGCTCAGAAGGCTGAGGCAGAACTGCTTGAACCCAGGAGGCGGAGGTTGCAGTGAGCCAAGATCACACCACTGCACTCCAGCCTGGGTGAGAGAACGAGGCTCTGTCTCAAAACAACAATAACAACAACAACAAAACCTTTCTTCTTCCCACCCACTGAAGGTTCATACTCTTTCCCTCCCCATCCTGTTTCACTGGAGCCCTGTGTGCAATATGTAACAAAACGAATATTTGGTGTGTATTTGTATAGGGTCTGTTTTCTTCTACCAAACTGTAAGTTCTACAAGGACAAGGACCTCTCCTGATTTGCTCCCCATGACATCCACAGTGGCCAGCATAGCACCGCACCAGTCATACAGTGGGCACTCATGGTGAACTAATACACAGTGACAAAACCTGCAGGACCTGGTGGCTGATGGCACGGAGTAGGGAGAAGAGAGGAAAAGGAGGGTCCTGAGAAGTGGGGGACAGCTTTGCCTTTAATGGAAGCAGGGCATGGGGAGGGCCCTGGATGCCGTTCATTTCAGTAAATGTTTATTGAGTGTCTGCTAGTTGTTCTACTTCTTTCCCATCAGTTAATCACACAAGCTAAGTCAGAACATGGAAAATATCTCATGGGCCAAATAACGCAGATGAAAGCTCTATGACCTTGGAAGATACTCCCATAGCAGCCGCCTTGAGATCTCTATGTGTATCTAGGGACAGATGGAAATAAGAATCATAATTGATGCCAGGAATTGCCAATTTAAAAATACAAATGATATACAGTGATTTTTTAAAATCCCATAAGATACATATATTTTCCATTTTGCTGAAATGATAAGTGAGTCTTAGAGGCAACAAGTGATTCGTCCAAAATCACAGAAAGTAGCAGGACTGTTGAGGTTTTACCCTTTGTCCATCTGGCTCTAATGCCTGTGCTGTTGCCCCATTTACCCTGCAGCCTCTGAAAAGCTGAACCTTGACATGATTGGTCTGGCTGCCAGTCCCAGCTTAGCTCGATACAACAGGAGCCAGAGGTCTCACGGTTCATGCATTCAGCGCTGACCAAGCACGCCCTCTAGGACCTACTGCTGGGGGAGCAAACTCAGCAGTCATTATTCTGATTTGCTATTCTTTCGTTAATTCTTTCACCTTTTGATTTACTGATTAATGCATTCATTCATTCATCAAAATGAATTGCACAGGCAGACATGTAAATAGGAAATCGTAGCAAGATGTGATTACCTGGGAGTGGCAGTGCTGGAGCAAATTGGCCCTTGTGCTACCAAAGTTCCCAGGACTGGAGGACCAGACCCGTTCTTGGGGTGCAGAAATGGAAATCCACTGGAGACATCAAGCATGGTGGCTCCTGTTGGATCCCTGGGGAGCCTAGGCATATCTCATCTCTTGTTAATCCTCATGTCCTTGCTGCCTTAATCAAAAGCAATCACAGTATGTGTGACTAAAATGAATGGCCAAGAGGGATTTAATTCAAAACAGGCATGTCTAAAACTAAGCACACCACTGGATGGGAATCAAGTGATTATGTGAACAAAGAGAAGGTAGCAAGTCAGAGGCCATCTGTTCATTCACAGGCACTCCTCAAGGACTCCTCAGTGCCAGGGCCAGGGCTTCATGGGGCCTACAGTCTAGGGGGCAGAAGAACAATGAACAATGACCATGTGCAAGCCACTTGCTGGAAGGAGGGATAAACGCAGAGCTGTGAGCCTGGCGGTCTGTGGCTATAACTGTCCATCTCACCACTGTCCACACTCAGGACCTGGAGGGCAGAGTGTGCCTCTTCGTAGTGTCTGTCTCCTCAGGCAAGGCTGCTAGAGTGCAAAGTGAAAATGGTGGGCCCCTTTTTCAAACTGGAGAAAAGATGTTGACATAGATGTGGTGAAAAGGGAACACTTTTACATCGCTGGTAGGAATGTAAATTAGTTCAACCACCATGGAAAACAGTGTGGAGATTCCTTAAAGAACTAAAAGTAGAACTACCATTCAATCCAAAAATCCCATTACTGGGTATCTACGCAAAGGAAAAGAAGTCATTATATGAAAAATACGCTTGCACATGCAAGTTTATAGCAGCACAATTCACAATTGCAAAGATATGGAACCAACCTAAGTGCTCATTGACCAACGAGGGGATAAAGAAAATGTGGTATATATGCACCATGGAATACTACTCAGCCAAAAAAATGAACAAAATAATGTCTTTTGCAGCAATTGGACAGAGCTCGAGGCCTTTCTAAGTGAAGTAACTCAGGAATGGAAAGCCAAATATCATATATGCTCACCAATAAGTAGGAGCTAAGCCAAGAGGACATAAAGGCATAAGAGTGATCGGGGACTCGGAGGAAGTTGGGAGTGGGGTGAGGGATAAAAAACTACATATTAGGTACAGTGTAACTGCTCAGGTGACAGGTGTACGAAAATCTCAGAATCACCACTTAAGAACTTATCCACATAGCCCAAAACCACCAGTATCCCAAAAACTATTGGAAAAAAAAAAGTTACTGAAATATAAAGCATCTTTCCTTTTGTGGTTTTCTTCTTGCTCTGTGATAGTGTTTCTTTAAATTTACTATTAAACTGCAATCATGGCAGGGTGAGGTGGCTCATGCCTGTAATCCCAGCACTTTGGGAAGCTGAAGTGTGCAGATCACCTGAGGTAAGGAGTTTGAGACCAGCCTGACCAACATGGTGAAATCCCATCTCTACTAAAAGTACAAAAATTAGCCGGGACTAGTGGTGGGCACCTGTGATCCCAGCTACTCAGAAAGTTGAGGCAGAAAAGTCACTTGAACCTGGGAAGTGGAGGTTGCAGTGAGCTGAGATCACACCATTGCACTCCAGCCTCAGCAACAGAGCGAGACTCCATCTCAAAGAAACAAAAACAACCAAACAAAAAACCCTGCATCTAAGTTAAAATAAAACTAAAAATCATTAGCATGAATTTTATCACTTATCTTTATATTGTGTGATGCCAGTCTTCCATGCAAATATGAGTGCATCGATCTCTTATATAGAATCTCAGGAATTACACGTTCCTATTCTATCTTGTAGCTCCTCTAGGCACATGTATTTCATTCTTACCTAAACACTGGAAACAAGGCACAAAACAAACTCATTGGTTTTGGTTGCACCTCTGACACAGGCACATTCTACCAATGCTCTCTATCTGTGCCTTCCTGCTGAGTAAGGAAAGACTGGGCAAAAAGGGAATTGTGTCCTGCCCTGTCTTTCTTTCAATGCCATCATCTCCAGTGTTGGTGACTGGTTAATTCAGAGAAGCAACATCAGCACAAAAGGATTGGACAAGGTCCCTCCGTCATTCATGTTTCTTTGAACATCGTGGCCTTTTTTCTGCATTTTGACCCAAGTTTGGGTTGTAACAAAAAGCATGGGCTCCAGCAGCAGTCGGAGTCGCGGTTACTGAGATGGAGAGGCCTCATGCTTGCGGTGCAGTTGCTCTGGGTCGTGCTAAACGCTCATGCATCATGGATCCATCAGAATTCTGGACCTGCTGAGTGCTTCATGGAAACGGGGTGGCAGGGAATGGCGGGTACACTGCATGCTGTGGTGTCTCCTCTGCTCATGTGCAGGCTCTATTGTCCCATCAGACTTCACTCACAAAACACAAGTTCAAAGACAACGCCCTTAAGAATTTCAAGACTGTGATAGCAAAACATTAAACCAATCATGGGGCCCAAGGCCTTGGTAAACTTTTGCTGATGAAAGAAAACTTTCCCCAACGTGATCATATTTGACTTAGGATCAGTAGGTTAAATGGAAGTCTTCTAGGCAGGGAAGGGGGTAAGATAGGCCTAACTGGAGGCAGGAGAAAGTATAGCATGATGGGAAATTGTGGTCAAATTGGCAAGGCTGACAGGTCTTGTGCCTGGGAGGGAGGGGCACTTATGAGGCTGAATAGGAAAGCTAGAGCCAGATTGAAGCCATCTTTGTCTTCTAAACTAAGGACATTGGAACTCTACTCACTGTCAATGGGAAACTAGTGAAGATACCATTAGGTCTCGGGTTCAGAAAGAGGACTCCATTGCAGGGGAAGCTGGATTAGAGGAACTGGCAATGAGACTGATGCAAACAGTCACAGCCTAGGGCCATGGGGGCTGGACCTGGATGGGGCTTCAGGACTGGCAAGAGGGTTCCATTTGAGGGAGAATTCAGAGGGACAACCAAGAGAGGGGGTGAGTAGCCTGCAGGAGGCAGAGAGGCAGGTGGGAGCTGAGGGCAATCCATGGCTTGCTTTCCCATCTGGTCGGCTGCATTTTCTAACTTCTGAACTCAAGAGCTTGGAGACACTACAGGGTTGAGAGACCTCTGAAAATTCCCTTTGGATCCCACTGCCTGCAATTTCTTCCATTTACTGTTTTCTTCTGCTTAGGATGAGCGCATTTAAGCAAGGGAAGGAAAACATTGCACACGGCATGTTATTTTTTAGAAAACCCATGGCACAAATAAAAAATATAATATTTCAAGGCTTCGTTTATTTGCAAGGAAGAGACCGTGTCTGCCTATAGGTTCTGGATAGTGCCCCAAACCCCACTGGCCTCTGTAAACACTCTTGGATGGTAAATAATAGTAGCACCAGTGTTAAATCTATTCGTTAGGGTCTTGGCATGAGCATACCATGATTTCAGAAGTCCCTCTTGAATTCTAGGAAACAAAACTTACTGCTTGGGGTTTCTATGCAGAGTTACTGCTGGAGAAGGTGGAAGGTTGTGTTCGTGCCAACGGAAACTTGTTATTTTTATTTACTTATTAGGTCATGAGCATCATCCATACCTTATGCTTGCAACATAAACTCTCTCATATATATAACTATATAGCATGAGAGTGAGATTTTCCTCACACTCCTAGGTTGGAGCCTGGGCCCCCCTCTCTTATATGAGAAAACAGGGGCTTCTGGAGGCTAGTGACTTGCCTAGCATCATACAGTTGGAAAACACTAGAACTTTCTCTCAGTGCTTCATGGTCCAAGTTTCCACTAAACCAGTGTTTCGTTTTTCCATGAAAACATTCCTGTTAAAGAGCAAGGCCGTTCTGAGGGTTCTGGGAGAAAAGTTTACAGTGGGTTCCTCTAATGAGAAAAATATGATAAAAATCTAATACTTTATCTTCATTCATGCATACCTTCCGTCTTATTGTATACTACACCAAGTCTGTTTTTGACATACAAATAGTGCTTTGAATGACTTCTCAGAAGGATAAATGCTTAAGAACACATGTCACATTTATCTTGTGTCTTGGCCACTAGGTAAGTCCCTGCACTACTCAACCTTACACTGAGGTGAACTGCTCCATACTGTAGCTGCCACTGAGCCCTAAAAACAGGATGAGAAGATATATATCACCCACAATAACACTACCTAACCAACAAACCCAGAATCTCAGCAGCACACAACAATCAGCATTTATTTAGCTCAGAGGTCAGCTGGAGGGTGACTGATCTCGGCCCATGCTCAGCCAGGCTCCCCAGGGGCAGCCCAGCTCAGGCCCCACAGACCTCTCATCCTCCTCCAGAGACCAAGGCTCTAACCCAGGTGTGCTCTTCTCATGGCAATGGTACAAAAACCCAACCACCCAAACACATCCCGACCACTGGTCATGTCACACCTGTTAGCATTCCACTGAGCAAGGCAAGCAAGCTATGTGGCTGAACTCCAAGTCAATGGGTGGGGAAATAGTCTTGTTTGTTTGTTTGAAGAGATAAAACTGAAATAATAATATGGCAAAGAGTGTGGATACATGGAGGGGTGAGGATTTGGGGCTATTAATGAAATCTTCCATAATTGTGAGATAACTAGCCAGGTTATTATCTGACAGTCCTACTGACTTGTGTCAGGGACCGACATTTTAATGACAGCTCAGCTACTTTTTAGAAATGTGACCTTCTACAAGACCTTTTCTCTCTCTGAGCCTTAGTTTTCTCCTCTGTATAGAAGGAAAAATAGCTCTTTTTTAATAGAGGTCTTACCAGGATGAAGTAAATGATTTTATGGAAAAGCATATTATGAGAAAGCACTGTGAAGACATGCTTACTATTAACCCATGTCATAGGTTTCTTGAGTTGCTATACTTAGCTCCAAATAACTTCTGATGTTAAAAATAATCAAATCCAGACTATTGGCTGCTTTAGAACAGGGATATAATTATCAAAAGTAATGAAAGCAACAACTACAGCCTCCGTGACAAAATAACAATAGGAATACAGTTGGCCCTCTGCACCCACTGGGCATTGGGTCCAGGACCCCCGAGGATATCAAAATCCATGGATGCTCAAATACCTTCTAATCAGCTCTCAGTACCCATGGGTCCCATGTGGACACCGAGGGCTGGCTTTACTGTCATAAAGAGTAAATGTACTTTACTGTACACACTGTCACACATGTGTGCAACTGTGCATGGAAATAGTATTGTAATGATAGGGAAGGGGTTCCATGGGCTATCCAGGCAGCCTGCCTTGGCCTGTAATCTCACCTACCTGGAGCCCAGTGTAGGATGGAAGTGGCTGGGGGCCAGGAGAATGAGCTAAAGAGGCCCATGAGCAGCAGAGGCAGGGGCTGTGCCATAGCAGGGCAGGCTAGAAGCTGGAGCACAGTTGAAAGAGATGGTGTCCATTTTCACACTGCTGAAAAAGACATACCCGAGACTAGGTAATTTACAAAGAAAAAGAGGTTTAATGGACTCACAGTTCCATGTGGCTGGTGAGGCCTCACAGTCATGGCAGAAGGCAAAAGGCATGTGTTAAACATGGCGGCAGGCAAGAGAGAATGAGAGAACCAAGTGAAAGGGAAAACCTCTTATAAAACCATCGGATCTTGTGACTTATTCACTACCACAAGAACAGTGTGGGGGAACCACCCCCACGATTCAATTATCTTCCACTGGGTCCCCCCCACAGCACGTGGGAATTATGGGAGCTACAATTCAAGATGAGATTTGGGTGGGGACACAGCCAAACGGTATCTGATGGGATGGGGGCTGGATGTCCTGCTGGGCCCCGGCTTGCCAGTGTTTCTGGCATCAGGAGGATCTACAGGGGAGTCTAGATTTTCTGGCAAGCCAAAAAATAGCCATGTTTCATTGGCCCCCTCTACTCTGAATGCACTCATCCCTCCCACAGCCCAAGCTCTCCCTAGTGAGTGAACTTTTATTCATTATTTCAGATCAGTTTGGGGGTTCCTCCTTGACTGCCCGAGAGAGTGGTTCCCTGGGCTCCCATGGCATTTGGAACTTTCTTCCACCTGAGCATCTGCTTGTAGTCTGAGTTCTGCTCTTGACTGAAGAAACCCTCAGGGCCACCTGGGTTCTGCCCAGCTTAGCACAGGGGCGTGGGACACAATGGGAGATGAATAAAAATTGGTTGACTGATGACAAATAGAAGCCTTGGGGAGCAGGATCCAAAAGGAGTTTTTAATTAAAAAGGGAGAAAGAGGAATGAATACAACAATCTCATCGTACAGATCAGAAAGCTGGGACTTGGCCAATATTATGGGGCTGAACTGTGTCCCCCCCAAATCCATATGTTGAATTCCTAACCTCCAGGACCTCAGAATGTGACAGTATTTGGAGATAGAGACTTTAAAGATGTAATTAAGTAAAATGGGGTATGAGAGTGGCCCCTAATCCAATATGACTGGTGTCTTCACAAAAAGGGGAAATTAGACACAGAGGCACATACAGAGAGAAAACCACGTGAAGACACAGGGAGAAGACAGCCATCTAGAAGCCAAGGAGAGGGGCCTGGAACTGATCCTTCCCTCACAGCCCTCAGGAAGAACCAACCCTGCCCACACGCTGATCTTGGACTTCTGGTCTCCAGAACTGTGAGACAATACACTTCTGATGTTGAAGGCTTCAAGGCTGTGGTACTTTGTTACAGAGCCCTAGCTGATTCATACAGTAAGTTGAAAGGACTTGTTTATTGCCACAGGTCTTGTGGTGGCAGAGCCAAGAGTTAAACCCAAGTCAGCTTACTCCAAGGCCCATTTGTTAATCTCCCCACTCTATGCATCTTTCTTAGGAGTTCTCCCAACTTCCTTTTGGGATAAGAACCGTTCTTGCATTTACCCAGCCTCTACTACTGGTACTCAAGTAAAACTCCATTTGATCAGGAGGAGAATGGTGATTCTGAAGCAGGATGGTGAATGGAAGAGTTAAATTCAATGGGCCGGGTGCGGTGGCTCACACCTGTAATCCCAGCACTTTGGGAGGCCAAGGAGGGTGGATTACCTGAGGTCAGGAGTTCGAGACCAGCCTGGCCAACATGGTGAAACCCCGTCTCTACTAAAAATACAAAAATTAGCCTGGTATGGTGGCATGCGTCTGTAATCCCAGCTACTCGGGAGGCTGAGGCAGGAGAATCACTGGAACCTGGGAGGCAGAGGTCTCAATGAGTTGAGATCACGCCATTTGCACTCCAGCCTGGGTGACAAGAGTGAAACGCCAGCTCAAAAACAAACAAAAAAATTCAATGAACAAAACATGTGCTTACTATTTTATCTTGATGAGATTTTTATTGTAAAGACCATCAACCTTTACATTGACCCTTTCTGTGCATCTTATCTCAGGAATGAAAGCTTTACAACTGTATTGAAACAAACGTGTCTGCGTTAAGTCCCTTCACATATGAACTAAAGAACACACAATGAGGGGGACATCAGTGGTGTCTCCAGGCCTGGGGCCCAGCATCTGGACCAGGATGGTTCAGAATGTGGACTAAGACATAGACTGCCTGGGTTCAAACCCTGCCGTTGCTGTTGTAACTTGAGGTAAGGCATTCAATCTCTCTATGTCTTAATTCCCTCCTCTTTAGCATAGGGGCAAAGCCAGTATCTACCTCAGACACTTCCTTTGTGTTCCCTGGGAGGATTGGCTGAGGTGGGTAGTGCATGCCCAGTGCTTACAATAGTGCCTGTTCTGCACTAAGTACTCTAGTAGGTGGGTTATTGCTATTGTTCTTACCATCATTGAGATCAGAGGTTCTTGAATGTCTCCACAGGTCAAAGGGGCTACGAGAAATATTAAAATAATTTAAAAATCAATTATGGGTCAATCACACAAACACACGTAAAGGTTTGATTTTGTATTTTGCTTCCAAACACGGCTGATATAGGAATGCAGACACTTTGTGAGGCTGGCTGCTCTCCCTATTATTACTACAAACACCTCCCTGTGCCTGGAGTTTTACTTGGCACCTTGCACATGTTGAAGCTTCCTTCTCAACTACCTAATTCTGTGTTACGTAGTACTGAAGTCCATTTCCCAGGGCAGAAAAGGCCAGGAGGCTTGCCTGATGCAGGACCTAGCGAAGAGGCAGATCCCAGATTCTAACCCAGTTCTATCTTACTCCAGAGCCCTTTTGGGGGGATTATTTCTATAGGGTCAGTTTCTAGGAGTAAAAGACTTCTAATTCTCAGAGCCCATTTTCCAACCTCTTGGATCCCTCTTGGAGTGCTAAGAACATTATAATTCCTCAAAAACCCAATGTCTGAATTGAATTAATGAGAAAAACAAAGCAACAAAGCAATGAGTTTAATTCATGCCCTGCCATGGGTTGGAATGTTGAGTTAGGCATCCTCATGCTTTTAATTACTCAGCCAAGTCGTGGTAGGTTCTGCATTCAGACTGAATGCCCTGGTCCTGTTCCTCTGTCTCCAGTGCACCAGGGGAATTTGGATTCCACCTTGGAAGGCTGTTGTTGGCACTTGGTTTGCAGAAAGGAGTCATGATTTTGCCTGTATCCAACAGTCATTGTGGAAGGGGATGATGGGGTTCAGATGTTTCTGGTTTTTTCCCAAGAGTTTTCCTCCATCTCTGGTTGTCATTCGTTTCTGGCACTAAACATTCCATTTTCTAGGAACAGCTTGGGGATCTGACCATCTCCAGGAGCTGAGAGACAGAGAAATCGCGGATCCCTCAAGGATACCTTCAGGGGCAGGGAGAAGAGAGATGTATGAATTCCCCAGCCTCAGAGCTCCCAGGAATTGCAATGTGTTTCTCCTGGGAACAGTTTGAATAGTTAAATAAATACTGGCTGTAAAACCATTATGGAAACCAGGCAGTACTTGTCAATAATGGCAATTGCTAGGAATTGGAGGTGATGGCATGGGCTCAGAGCGATAATGGAGAAAGATGTAAAGAGCCATCGGTCTAAACGTAAGGAGCTGGATAATAATGATAAAACCAACAATAACTAGCAAGGCCAAATTGTCTCAGTCTTCCTGGAATTTCCCTGATTATAAAACCAAAAGTCCTGTGTCCCAGAAAGCCCCTAGGCTCTGGGCAAACCAGCACAGTTGATGACCCTAATAATAATGAGTGTCTTAGATTACATGAGTTCATTCAAATAAAGAGATATATGTGCAACACCTTTTAAACAACAGCTAAAATGCATCATCCTGAAATGTCTCAGGAAAAGGCATTTTGCAGTCCTTGGTTGATAGTTCCACCATGAGCCCTGGAAAACCTCAGTTGCTCTCAGGCTCAGCATCTCAAAGCCAGCCTTCTCAGGACATTTAGCTCTGACCTATCCCCTGAGACCTCAGGACTCACCAGAAGACCTGAAACCGTCAACACAGCCCCTTGCAATCTGCAAAGGGATGTGTCACCCATTATTCTACATCAGTCTCCCAGCACCCCGGGAAAGCAGAAATAGTGGGCATGGCTGTTCCCATTTTTTAGATTAGCAAACTGAGATTCAGAAAGGTTTAGCCACTTGCCCAAGGTCACATAGCCAGTTGGTGACCAAGCCAGGATTGAAGGCCTGGTCTGGCTGACGCCAAAGTCTGGGGGCTTTTCACTGTGATATCTACAATTTCCCTGAGTTATTTCTTTCATGTGAAAAACCAAGATCTCATGCATCCAACAGACCAAGGCCAAAATTACCTCCACTCGAGGGAGTCTAGGGAGCACCTGGATGAGCCAAACCCCCACACTCCTGTGCCGGGCCATGGGGACAATGACACGTTTTCAGGAACCTCAGATCCTCCTGGGGCAGTCACATATGCTTAATGACACTGGCCAGCTGTGCATGGATGTAGCATTGGCTGCAGTGGATGGAGAGCGGCTTTGGGGTGAGATTAAGTATGGTTTACACCCAGCTCCATCCCTTACTTGCTGGGAGCCTTGGATTCCCCATCTGTAAAATGGCATTATGGTAACTTTGCAAGGTGATGGTGAGAATTAAGTGGGAGGACTTTTGTCCACACAGGAGACGGGAGAGTTACCATTCACTGAGCACTACCCTTGTGCCAAACATGGTTCTAAGCACTTTGATGGATGAAATAATTTAATAGTCTCTGCAGAGATGGGTTAGGCTGGTATGTGAGTTAGATGCAGGTCAGCAGAAATGGTACTGGAGCTGGGACAGGCAGGAGCAGCAGCTGCATAGGGCTGCTAGATACAAGTTTTTAGTCTAAGTGTGCTCCGTGCAATATTTGGGACATACATAGATCGAATAATTATATGAAATTCCAATTTAACTGGACACCCTCTATTTTTATTTGCTAAATCTGGCAGCTTTAGGTCTGGACAATCGTCTCCAATAAAACCAAAGCATTTGTGGCTCACCTGCACTGTTCCTTCGGCACTAGAGGGTTAGAGGGGCATGCAGGGGGTCAGAAAGCCTTTTAAGCCTTAAATATACCAAGTCAGGGCATCCCTGCAAGTAATTAATTTTGCCCATTTTCTCCAGCTTTCTATGCAGGCCAAGTGGATTATTTGCCAAACTCTCATGTTTGTCTAACTTTCTTTTTTGGTGACATCCATCATTCATCTGAATCCCCGTTTCTTTTCTTTCCTGATGCCAATCAAAATGATTTGTGTAGCTCCCCATTTTTCCTGCTGGTCCTTGCTTATACCCCACAATTATTTTGAGTATGAATAAGGAAGGAAATATTCTCTCTCAGGATCTTGTAAGAAATGTTTTAGGGTAGTGATTCTCAAAGTGTGGGCCTAGGACCACTGGCATCAGCATCACCCGGGAACTTGTTAGAAGTGCAAATTCATTGGAAACTCTGGGGTAGGGCCCAGCAATCTGTGTTTCCACAAGCCCACCAGGGCCTGCTGAGGCTCATTCAAGTTTGAGAACCTCTGGTTTAGGGGAAACACCTTGCATTAGGCAGCAGGAGAGTTTGGATACCAGTTCCATTCCTCCCAAGCTGATTCAGCTTATGAAAAGCACTCATTCTCCTACTCTGTTTCCTTCTGTTGAGAGCAATGGTGGAACCAGGGCTCCTATTTCCTTGCAGATGAAGGCGACATGCAGGGGATCCCTCAGCACTGTGTCTGGGAGGAGCAGCAGTCAGCTAGGTGGAGGCCCATGGTGCTTCTTGTCCAGACCTAGACACTGCCTGTTCCCTGCCACCCAGCCTGCAGGTCCCCAGCCAAGAACAAAACGACGCGTGCTGCCAGTTGGCCTTGCAATGGGAGGTGGCCCAGCGCCAGCCCTTACTAATTGCTAATTTGCACTGAAACAGCAAACAAAGCCCTTCATGTGAATGCCCTGATTATTTGGCCAGTTCTTCCCCACCCAGGGGGCCGTCCCCCAAATCTGGAGCCATTCACCCCAGGATTCCAGGAGGCCACTTGCGCCGGGGGTTCTTTCCAGTCCCAAGAAAAGTCAGTTTCTCTCTGCAGCTAATTGAGATTGGGGAGGAGCTTGCTACTTTTCTGTTCTTTTTCTTTCCAATGCTTATGCTTCACCACAAATAAGAGAATATAATGATTTTTCCCCTGTGGGCAGAGCTTTGGAGACAAAGCAGAGAGGTAGGAAGAGCAAGATCCTCAGCTCATTCACATTCACGTTGTAACCTTGTGAATTTCCAAGCTTTTCAGCCTTGCAGAGATTTACTTCCATACCTGTTTCAGGAGTATCCATTGGTGCCTTTCCAGCACTGAGACCTAGGTAGGAATGCTTCCAACTGCAAGTCATGGTCCAAGGACCTCCAAGTCTCCCCAGGGAGTCTGTTAACCCTGGTTTCACTTTCTCATGGCTCAACTCCCACGTCCTCTTTCTCTTTCATTCTCTCTCATCACCCTGATGCATGAAGTGCAATTCCTTCACCAAGTCAGCAAGAAAAGAGGAATCCACAGGTTCCAAGCATTCTGCAATCTTGCAGAGACAGAAAACTGGCAGGGGTTGGAGAGGGTGGAGGAGTTGAGTCGGGTGGCATTTCCCACCCTCTGACTACCCAGCCCCTGCACCCAACCCTGTCACATGCAGCTCCCCCAGGTCTCTAGAATTTTCAGAGCTGATCAGGCCATTCTTCCAGCAAGGGTGACTGTGTTTCTCAGAGGAACTTGGTTCCAAGAGCATGAACTTTTCTTCATCTTGTTACATCTCATCAATGAGAGTGGACTAAGTCCCTTTCTTTTGAAAGCTTACGTTTTAGTGGAAGGAGAAGAAAAAAACCCACACAAATGAGTAATTATAGAATGTGTCAGGTGGCGATAAGAGCCAGTGAGTTTGGATTTGGACAGCCTTTCTTGTACTTTCTATTTTGCATGCCACTAGCATGAAAGCTACAGGAGACAATATTTTTTAAGAGTAGCTTTATTAAGTATGATGGAATATGATAAACTACACGTAAAGCATACAATTTGCTAAGTCCTGACAAATGTAGACACTTGTGAAGCCACCATCACCATGGAGTTAGTGAACGAATCCACTGCCCCAAGTTTCCTGTGCCCCCTTGTAAATCCCTCCTTTTGCTCCTCCCATCTCGTCCTCATTCCCTCTCATCCTCAGACAACCACTGATCTGTCTCTCACTGCAGATTGCTTTGCATCTTCTAGAATTTTATGTAAGTGGACTCATCTGGTGCATATTCATTTATGTCTGGCTTTCTTTTTAGCATGATTATTTCGATGTTCATCTCTGTTGATGCATTCATCATTAATCCATCTGTTTTTATTGCTAAATGTGTTCTATTTATGGGTATACCACTGTTTGTTTCTCCATTTACCTGTTGGTTGACATTTGGATTGTATTATTATCATTACTTTGAAACAGGGTCTCACTCTGTCACCCAGCCTGGAGTGCAGTGGCACAATCACAGCTCACTGCAACCTCTGCCTCCCAGGCTCAAGTCATCCTCCTATCTCAGCCTCCTGAGTAGCTGGGACTACAGGAAAGCACCACCATACCCGGCTAATTTTTGTAGAGACAGGGTTTTACTATGTTGAGGAAGCTGGTTTCAAACTCCTGGGCTCAAGTAATCCTCCCACCTCAGCCTCACAAAGTGCTGGGATTACAGGCATGAGCCACCATGACCAGCCTATTTTTAAAGCTATTAAAAATAAAGCTGCTGTAAACATTTGTGCATAAATCTTTGCACAGATGCATATTTAATTTATCATGGTTAAATACCTAGGAGTGGAATGGCTGAATCATAGGGCAGATGTATGTCTAACTTTTAAAAAATTTTCTGTTTTCCAACGTAATTGTGCATTTTACATCTTCACCAGTGCTGTATGAGGGCTCCAGTTGCTGCATATTCTTGTCAAAATTTGCTATTAATCAATTTTTAAAGTTATAGACACTGTAATAGGCATGTAATAGTGTTTCGTTGTGATATAGTTTGCATTTCATAATGACTAATCATGGTGAGCATCGTTTCTTGTTTATACCATCCAGATATCATCTTGGGCAAAGTGCCTGTTCAAATATTTTTCCAGTTTAAACAATTGGGTTGCTTTTCATAGTATTGTAAATGGACTTTTATTTCAATTTCTGATTGTTAATTGCTAATATTTAGAGATACAATTGAATTTTCTATATTGATCTTATATACTGCAAACTCAAAATAAACTCACTTTACTCCAGTAGTTTTTTTCTCTTTTTTTTTTTTTTTTTTTTTGGTATATTGCATCAGATTTGCTACATAAAGGATCATGGCATTTGTGAATCAAAATATTTACTTCTTTTTTCCCCATTCGGGTATCTTTCTTTTTTCTTGCCTTATTAGAGTGGCTATAACCTCCAGTACAATGTTGAGGAGAAGAGATTATACCAGAAATCCTTTTCTTGCTCTTGGTCTTAGAAGGAAAGCAGTGGATTATTCACCATTAATTATAATATTGGGTATAATTTTTTAATATGTTATCATTATCTATTGAAGAAGTTATCGTATGCTGACTTGCTGAGATTTTTAAAAATCAGCAATGAATGTTGGATTTTCTAAAATGTGTTTCTGCATTTGTAATGATATTTGTTTTTTCTGATTTGTTCCATTAATAATGTGAATTACATTGAGCAATTTTTAAATGTGTTGTTAGGCCATTTCTGCATTGCTATAGAATACCTGAGGCTGGGTAGTTTATAAAGAAAGAGGTTTAATTGGCTCACCGTTCTGCAATGTGTTATCTTTTTTTCTAATTTCTTAAGGTAGAAGTTGAAATCATTGATTTGAGGCCTTGCTTCTTTTTAAATACAGACATTTTACATTATACATATCCTTCTGAGATTGCTTTAGGTGAATCCTAGAACTTTTAATATGTTGTGTTCTCATTTTTATTCAATTCAAAATATTTCAAATATCTCTTTTGATTTCCTCTTTTACCCATGGGTTCTTTATCAGTGCATTATTTAGTTTCCAAGTGTTTGGGGATTTTAAAAGACACTTTTCAGTTATTGATTTCTAATTTCTATTTTAATTCTGTTATAGTGAGAGGGCATACTTTTTATGTTTTGAATGAGTTTAAATTTATATATTTATTTATTTTGAGACATGTTCTCACTCTTTCGCCCTGGTTGGAGTGTAGGCATGATCACAGCTCACTGCGGCCTTGACTTTTTAGGCTCAGGTGATTCTCCCATCTCAGTCTCCATAGTAGCTGGGATTACAGGCCTGTGCCATCACGCCTGGCTAATTTTTACTTTTTTTGTAGAGACAGGGTTTCACCATGTTGCCCAAGCTGGCCCCAAACTCCTGTACTCAACCAATCCACCTGCCTCAGTTGGCCAAAGTTCTGGGATTACAGACATGAATCACCATGCCCAGCCAAGTTTAAATTTATTGAGACTTGTTTCATGGCCAAGAATATGAACTACTTTGGTTAATATTTTATATGCACTTGAAGCACTTGAAGATAATGTGTTCTGCTGTCGGTAAGTAGGGTGTTCTCTAAATGTCAATTAGGCTAAGTTGGTTGACAGTATGGTTCAAGTAATAGCTATATTACTAATTTTCTGTTTACTTTTTCTATCAGTTATTGAGACAGGAGTGTTGAAATCTGACTATTATGGATTTCTCTAGTTGTCCATTTGTCCTTTTAGTCCTGTCAGTTTTTGCTTAATGTGTTTTGAAACTCTGAGATTATGGGTCCATAAATGCTTAGAAGTTTTGCGTCCTCTTAATGAATTTACTCCTTTATCATTATGAAATTACTCTATTTGTTCCTGGTAGTCTTCTTTGCTGAAATCTACTTTGTCTGATGTTAATATAGCCACCCTAGTTTTCTTTGATTACTATTAACATGGTGTATCTTTTTCTAATCTGCTACTTTTAACCCTATTGTGTTTTCATATTTAAATATTTTTTCTTTTTGAGGGGGTTATTTTTGGTTTTCTTTTTTTTTTTTCATTTTGGTGGTAGCATATAGTTAGGTCTATTTTTTTCCTTATTTGATAATCACTCCCTTTTAACTAGTGTAGTAAATGTCATACATTTAAAAGCATTTGACATTTAATTTGTTTACTGCTATCACTGAGTTTAACTTGCTGCTCATTTGCTATTAGTTCCATCTGTTTATAGATCCTTTTGCCTGGTTTTGGATTAAATGAGTATTTTTACTGATCCCATTTAACCTCTTTTGTTTACTTATTAGATATCAGTATGTATGTAAATGTGTGCAAATGTGTGTGTGTGTGTGTGTTTAGTGGTTGCTTTAGTTGTTTATATTATTTATCTTTAATAGATCAAAATTTACCTTGTAAGAACAGTACACCACTTTGTGTACAGCATAAAAACCTTACAACAGTATACTTCTATTTCTTTCCAGTCTTCACGCTATTGTTATTATACATTTGGCTTTTATATATGTTATTAATAAAAACACCACATTAATATCAGTTTTAATTGGAAGAGTTCATTCTTTTTAAAAAGAGATTTAAATCACAGGAGGAAAAACTTTTCCTGTTTATCTACATATTTATAATTTTGAGTGCTCTTCCTTTCTTTGCATAGCTTCAGACGTTACCTGATATTATTTTCTCTTTGTCCAAGGGACTTCCCTTAACATTTATTGTAGGGGAAGTCTGCTGTTGAGGGATTCTTTCAGCTTTTGTATGTTTAAAAATATTTCAATTTTATCTTCATTTTTTGAAAGATAGTTTTGCTGGGTATAGAATTCTAGGTTGACATTTCTCTTTTTTTTCTATACTCTAAAGATGTTGCTCCAGTGTCTTGTGGCTTCATTATTTCTGACTAATAGTCTGCTTGTAATCCTTATCATGTTTCCTGTATATATGACATGTGCTCTTTCCTCTGGTTGCTTTCAATGCCTTGTCTTTATCACTGTTATTTATGTATTTATTTATGTTATTTGAAAGTTTTTGAGACAAGATCTTTCTTTATTACCCAGACTGGAGTGCGGTGGCAGGATCATGGCTCACTTCACCCTTGATCTCCTGGGATCAAGTGATCCTTTCACTTCAGCTTCCTGAGTAGCTGGGATTATAGCCATGTGCCATTATTAGTGACCAATTTCAAAGCAGAAGAGGGAGGTAGAAGCAGTATAATCAAAGATATGACAATATCTCACTATGTTGCCCAGGCTGCTCTCAAACTCCTGGGCTTAAGCAAACCATCCTCTTTGGCCTCCCAAAGTGCTGGGATTACAGGTGTGAGCCACTGCACCTGGCCTATCACTGGTTTTGAGCAAGTAAGTTTATGATGTTTCTTAGTGTTGTTTTCTTCAGGATTTTTGTGCTTGTCCTGTGTTGAGCTTCTTGGATATGTGAGTTTATGGTTTTAACCAACTTTGGAAGTTTTTGGCTATTATTCCTTCAAATACTTTTTCTTCCCATTTTTTCTGTCTCCTTTGTTTCATGATTCCAGTTATGCATGTCTACTTTTTAGGGTAGAAGGGTTCTTTTACTCTACTTGTGTCCATTTAAATAGCTTCTGTTAAATCTTAAATTTAACAAATTATTTCTTCCATGGTATCAAATCTGTCCTTAATCCCATCCAGTGTACTTTTTATCTTAGAAGTACTTTTAACCCCCAGAAGTTCAATTTGGGTATTTTAAATATCTTTTGTGTTGCTTCTTAATATGCTCAATCTTTCATCTACATTTTGAATACATAAAATACAGTGAGAATAATTGTTTTGATGCCCTTGTCTACTAATTCTACAACTCATGTCATTTCTGGGTCCGTTTCTATTGATTGCTCTTTCTCTTCATTATATGTTATATTTTCCTACTTCTTTTCATGCCTGGTAACTTTTTAGTCAATGAAGGCATTGTAAATTTTACCTTGTTGGGTGCTAGATATTTTAGAATTGCTATATTTTTGTGCTTTCATTTGGGATACAGGCACGTTACTTGAAAACAGTTTAATTATTTTGGTTATTTCTTTTAAGCTTGTGAGGTGAGACCAGACCATCATTTAGCCTAGGATAAATTTCTCTCCACTACTGAAGTAATATGTTTCTGATTTTTCTACTGGATGTTCCACAAATAATATGGTTTTTCACTCTGGCTGGAGGGAAGAGGAACTCTTCTCATACTTAAATAAGCTCCAGAGATTGTTCCCTCTAATGCTTTCTAGTGGTTCTTTCCCTAGTCTCAGGTATTTTTCTTTTATTCCCTGCTTTTCCTTATTCCTCTTTTGTAATCTCCTTTGTGGATTCTACCTGCTTTAGTTTCCCTGGACTCTCAGCTCAATCACTTCCACTCAAGGCAATCCCTGGGCTCCATCTGGGCTACTGCTTTCCCCGTCACTTCATGGGAATTCTCTCCAGGCTGGGTGTGGTTGGCAGGAAAATGGCTGCCTAAAGATTTCCATGCAGTGAGGTGGTTTGGATTTGTATCCTCACTCAAATCTCATGTCACATTGGAGGAGGGGCCTGGTAGGAGGCAATTGGATCATTGGAGCAGATTTCCCCCTTGCTGTTCTCATGACAGTGAGTGAGTTCTTAGGAGATTTGATGGTTTAAAAGTGTGTGGTACTTTCCCCTTCATGCTCTCTCTGTCTCTTGCCACCACATAAAGAAGGCGCTTGCTTCCCCTTTGCCTGCTGCCGTGATTGTAAGTTTCCTGAGGACTCTTAGTCATGCTTTTTGTTAGGCCTGCAGAACTGTGAGTCAATTAAACCTCTTTTTGTCATAAATTGCCTAGTCTCAGGTAGTTCTTTATAGCAGTGTGAGGATGGACTAATAGAGATGGCAAAGGGGAATTAAGGTTGCAGATGGAACTAAAGTTCTAATCAGTTAACCGTAAAAAGAGAAGCTTATCCTAGTTTATTTGGGTGAGCCTTTGAATAATCACAAGGATTCTTCAAAGCAGAAGAGGGAGGCAGAAGCAGTATAATCAAAGATATGACAATATGAGAAGAACGTGGTCCAACATTACTGACTGAAGCTAGAGGTATAGGGCCACAAGCCAAGAAATATGGGCAGTCCCTAGAAATTGGAAAAAACAAGAAAATGATTCTCCTCTACAGCTTCTAGAAGGGAATGGAGTTCTGCCAACACCTTGGTTTTGGCCCAGTGAGATCTATTTGGATTTCTGACCTCCTAAACTGTAAGATAATCAATTTTGTTATTTATGCCATTAATATTGTGGTGATATGAGACACCAGCAATAGGAAACAATAATACATGTTTGGTACCACAAATGGGGTGCTGCTACAAGAAACACCTAAAAATGTGGAAGTCTCTTTGGAATTGGGCAATTGGTGGAGTTTGGAAGAATTTTCAGGAGCATGATAGATGAGGCCTGAATTGTGCTGAACCCACTCTCAATAGAAATAGGGGTGTTGAGAACTTGGCTGGTGAAGACTCAGGATCAAGTAAGGGGCACAGCAGGGAAAGCCTATATTGTCTTAGAAAATAACTAAATCATCATAAATAGGCTGTTGGTAGATGGGTGCTGCTGGAGAAGACTCAAAAGGAAGTGAGGAGCATGTTATTGGGAACTGGAGTAAAGTGAGTCCTAGTTACAGAGCAGCAGAAGACTTAGTGGAATTGTGACCAACCATTATTTGGAAAGCAGAACTTGTAGACTATGAAAGTGGACATTTAGCTGACAAAATTCCAATCAGAGTTGAAAGTCTGGACATTACCCCCAACATATTCCCTCCCACCCCTTCCCCAATTGATCCCTGCCCCCACATCTGTAAAGGTAACGTCTGTTTCCTCAACAGTAGATTAGATTAACTTGTTTTAAAACTTTATATAAATGGAATCATCTAATATGTACTCTTGTGTAAGGCTTCTTTCACTCACATCATACTTTGGAGATTATCTGTGTTTGTGGGTGTATTGGCAGTTCATTTTTTTTTCTTGAGTAGTATATCATTGTTTAAATACCACAGCTTGTTTACCTGCTTTCCTATGAATGGACTGTTTCCAGTTTTGGCTATCATGAATAAAGCTGCTGTAAACATTCATGAGCATATGTTTTCATTTTTATTATTTCATCTTTAAGTTATGATGTTAATTGGGAAACAGCAGGGCCTTGAGAATTGGAAATGGACACATGGGCAGATTCCAATGACAATGAAAACTTTGAACTTCTAGACTTTGCCAAGCTTCCTTTGCCAGCAGAAGCAGCACTCCCCCCCTGTCTGAGGAGGTTCGCCTCCTGTTGCTTGCAACTCTAGTGAGATTCACTGAGGTTGTTGCTGATTGGGGGACTGCCAACCCTCCTCAAGACCTCCTGCAAAAACACTTCATTGCATCTAAGCCAATAACAACCCTCAAATTCTGTCATTATCCAGTGGGCCGGGGCAAATTGTGACCAGGGAGAAAGAATCACACATAACAAGACAAAGTCGAGGATGCTTCCAATGTATGTAAGAAACTCAAAACACATCACATTATTTTTGCACATTAAGGAATCAGTATAAATTTGGTATTAAGATAATTTGATATTTTAGAGTGGTAGTCTTTTGACTCCAATTAAATAAACAGTTCAATAATTGACTTATATTTGTGATTTTAAGTGGAAATCTTACTAGGCTTATATATATTATATATGTAAAATATATCTTATATAGATATAAGATATAGATCTTGTATCTGTAAGATGTAGATCTCATATCTTATAGATGTCATATCTATGATATAAGATATAGATCTCCTATCTTATATATCTCATATGTATATCATGTATATATACTTCACTATTTATGTAAGTTTATCTGATGTATAAGAAGTACTTCAGTATTGGGAAGAGTTGTCAGATCATTGAGATATTTAAAAGCAAATTGAGTGTAAGCAATTTATAAATGTAATTCAAAGTCTTGAAGATGTTTAATTTTTTGATTTGGTTAGTGGGATCCAGCATTATTTTTGGATCCCTTATAAGTGATTAATTGCTGGGCATAGAACCAGCTTTTAAAACACTAATAGAAAATGATAGTGGCTCATCAAAATCCGTGTCTTTTGCTCCTTGGTGGACACTATGTTTCCCCATCTCGTGGCAGTGAAATTAGCCAAGTAACTGAGTTCTAGCCAAATAGAATTGAGCAGAAGTGATGTGGCCATTTTCCTTCTTGGCAGATGAAAACCTCTCACAGGCCTTCCTCCCTCCTACTGGCTGGAATGGAGATGATGGAGGCAACTTTGCCAGCAACTAGTTTGAGGGGGCAAAGCCTTGGTCAGCTTGGGTCCCTGAGTGGCTTCATCAAATAAGGGGCATTCCCACATCCATTTTTCACTTGTGCTATTTTGGCACCACTGTGGCTGTTACATAAGCAAGAAACACACTTCTATTGTGTTGGGCTACTCCACGTTTAAGACTCCTTGTTACCTAGCCTTCCCTGATGAATACATTAACAGAATACCAAAGCCTAAGAGACAATTAGGTGTTGGTGAGCCAAGCACTGCAGCACATGCCTATAGACTGAGGCAGAAGGATCTCTTGAGCCCAGGAGTTCGAGGCTATAGTGTACTATGAATGCACCTGTGAGTAGCCACTGCACTCCAGTCTGGGCAATATAGCAAGACACTATCTGCCTAAAAAAAAAGATTAGGTGTTAGAGTTTGTATCTTTTTAAAGAGCAAAGCAAACTTCTGCTCAGACTTTTCTTGGCACAAGAATTACCTTTTGCAAAGCTTCACATTGGTAGTGATTTTTCACTTGGGAGCTCATATCTAACAGAGCTGTTGGGGAACGTCACTTTTTTCTTCCTCTGTAGTCTCACTTCTGATTCTCTCCCATGACAGATCTAAACCCTGTTGTAAGGGAGTTCGCAGATGAAGCGTAATGATGAGGAGAATGTTAAAATAAAATCTATTTCAATTTTTAAAAGTAATATGCACTCAAAACATTTGGAAAACATAGAAAAGTCAGAAAAATATCATAGAAAGTCAACCACTGACAATATTCCCGTACTCAATATTTCAAGTTGTTTTTTATTTTACATAGTTGATATCATATTATATACAAAAGGTTATTCTTTTTTTTCTTTTTTATTTCTTTTTTTGAGACAGGGTCTCACACTGTTGCCCAGACTGGAGTGCAGTGGTGCAATCTCAGCTCATAGCAACCTCCAACTCCTAAACTCAAGCGACTCTCCTGCCTCAGCTTCCTGAGTAGTTGGGATTATAGGTGCATGCCACTTCTGCCCAGCTAATTTTTGTATTTTTGGTAAAGATGGAGTTTCACCATGTTGGCTAGGTTGGTCTTGAACTCCTGACCTCAAATGATCCACCCACCTCAGCCTCCCAAAGTACTGGGATTACAGGCATGAGCCACCATGGCTGGCCCAAAAGGTTATTTTTATGTTGTGATTTAAGGAATTTAAAGTCTGGAAACAAGTTGGAAATCGATTCAGGAGTCAGACAGATCTTAGCTTCACTACTGGAGGGGAGAATTCAGCTTGATTTTGCCACCATACCCAGGCCTGCTGAGGCCTGCCTTAGGGCCCTCTATGGGGAGATTTTACCTATAGCAGGACATTCACCTGGCCAACTGCAAGGTGAATCACCACCTCACATACCTTGAAGCCTTCAGAGGTGAAAGAGAGATGGAAGACACGGGAAAGTAGTTTTTAACATATTAACATACCCACTTGAGAAAAGTAGATGAATGCATGGTAGCCTCTCACTGCTTAAAAAGTCTGCCTCTGCTGTTTTTTTTTTTTTTTTTTTTTTTTTTTTTTATGTTTGACTGATGACAGCTTTTAAGTCTCACCCACCCTTTCCTTATCTGGGCAAACTGATTTAAAAAAAAAAAAACTGGGTTCTCTCTCCATTGCCATTGGTGGGAGGTTTAACTAGGTAAACCCTTGCCCACAGTGCGCAGGAACCTTTACCCAGCCCAGCACCCTAGCCACAATGAAATCTCCAAGCTAGTCTCCTTTTTCCAGTCTCTCAAGCCATTTTTGGACCTGTTGGAGAGGCCTGTCTGGCTCTCCCCAGAGACATCCATGATGTCAGTAGCAAATCTTTTGATACCCTTGGGGCATTCATGTGACATCACCAGCCTTAACCTTTGACTCTCTTGGCTGGGGGCCCACGTGCTCTGCAGATGACCCTACAAGTGCCATCTCATCTATCAAACAAATCATTTCTGTGTATATCTGTATGCATGCACATTTATTTATTTTTCTAACTGACACTACCCTCAGCAATGCTGTGTATAAAGACATCTCTGGACCTGGAGTTATCCTGTTCCCTTAGGATAACTCATTAGAACAGGGAGTACATAGAGGAAAGGCTGTGCTCATTTTAAGTTTCCTGAGATGTATTGGCAAATAGCTTTTCAAAATGTTGAACCACATCTCAAGGGAACCGGACAGTATGGCAATCATGAGTGTGCTGTGAAGACCTCCAAGACAAGGAGCTATGGACCAAGGGCCCCAGCGGCTGCTCTCTGAGGGTTGGGAGAAACTGAAGTTCCCTGACAGTGACTTTGGTTTGAAGACGTGACAGTGGCTTTGCTCAACCCTCTCTAGGCTGCACCTCTAGGGTACTTCCACCAACCTCCCTTCCCTCTCTCCTTCATGGGGGCACCTGGCCATGTAGTTCCCCAGCCTTCCCTGTTTCCTCTTTCAGCTGTTTCCCCTAACAAAAGAGGAAGATGTTTCCCCTTTGCACATTTCATCCCACCTGGGCATCTGCTTCTTAGAGTATCTGGACTGACACAGAGGGAGGAGTGGGCAGAGTAGCAGCTCAGAATCTGAACTCATGAGTCCCAGGCCCAGTTCTGCTCCTCCCTAGCTGTGGGAATGTGGCCAGTTGACCTTCCCTCTGAGTTCTTCTCAGTTCCTACCTCTGAAGGATAGGGATTCATGAAACATGTTTGACAATGTCGCTGTGAAAACAGTGAAACTCTGAATATGCAATGCACACACACGGCCACCTTTTCGTTCCTTTCACATTTCATAGAAAATCTGGCCTCTTTAAACATGTACAAAGGTATACATGGCATAGAGGCACCTATGTGCCCAAGATTCAGTGTGAACCTGAGCTGTCACTGCAGGCACCTCCTGATGGGAAACTGTAGAATGTCGCCTTCCAAGTGTCAACCTTGGCCCATGCTTTAGTGACTCATGGGAACTCAGGCCAGACTCCGCCCTGGGCGCCTGGTCTGCGTGAGTCAGGAACACAGATCTTAGCCCATGGCCTTTGGCTCATATCTGGACAGCTGACCTAGGGTGGGGTTTCTAGGAGAGATTGTTTGGAAGACAAGACCACATGGCGAGAAGATTCGGCAAGTCCCTGAAATCTGAACAAACACAGTCAGGCTAACAGAATCTGTACTGGAGGTAGGGCAGGGACCTATCCCGAAGAATTATTCCAATGACTCTAAATCTCAGGCTGGGAGGCTTTTGGCAAGTCACTCTGAAGCTTGAGTTTTAAGTCTGTGGCCAGAGACGTATTCACTGCTGCTTGTTCTCCATTGGTCATCTTTTCATATTTAAGACATCCTGGGTTTGACCTCCAGCTTAAGAAAGAAAGGTCATGAATGAAGAAAGTCCTTAGGGCACTTGATTTTCCTCTTCATATTTGGTAAATATTGGGGATAAGAGATAACTAGTGTAATAATGCTCACAGTCAGAAGGCTGTAGCGTTTGCTGGGATTGCGATGAACCAGAGCTCAGTCCATTCAATTCTCACCAGTCCTGTGAGGCAGATGCTCCATTTTCCTCATATTACAGATGAGGAAACCGAGGCTTAGAGAGGGGAAACAAACAGACCCAAGTGTCAAGGTGAACTTTCGTGAATCTCTCTAACTGGACCTGGGGCGCCTCTTGGTTTCGTTCCCTGGGGCTTTAGGCTTCCTGCTGGGACTGAGGGGGGCTGCGAAATGTTCCAGAGAGAAATCCTGGATCCTACTGAGGATAGAAGCCTTTCTTTTATTTTGCTCTTGATTTAAATGTTCAAACACAAAAACAATTACTGAGGGCAACATAACAAAGACCCATGCTCCACAACCAAGATTTCCTAATGTTAATATTTTCTCCTATTTGCTCAAATTTTTATTTTCAAAATAAATTAAGCACTGTAGACATAGCTGGAGTCCCATCTCTGCCCTCCTCTGGGCCCAGTCTCTCTGTGGTATCTCAGAGACAACTATTTTCTGAATATGAGGGTGACTTTCCTATCCAGGTTTTCATGTTTTTACAGTATATGCATGTGTTCATAAAGAATACTGCATATAATATTGTTTTCTCGGCTTCAAATTTTACAGATGTTTCTTACTGTACATATTTTTGCACAGCTTATCTTTTTCCTACTTGATCTTCTTCCCACTCTCTAACCTTGCTGATCCAAACAGATCTGGCTAGTGCATTTTAACTATTATGTGGCATTCGGTCATATAACTATAGTACCACTGATCTTTCCATTTCCGTATTGATTGGTGTAGATGTTGCTGTCAATTCTTTGACATTATAAACAGCACTGAAGGAAACATCTTTATTTGTGTTTTCTTGTGCATAAGTTCTTCTAGCATATAGACCAAGGACTGTACCTATTGAGTCATAGAGAATATGCATTTTCCTTTCTCCATCTCTCCCTCTCCTGTTGTTTCTTTCTTCTTTTATTACTGCACAAAACTAAACTATTTATCATTCTTGATTCAACAAACTCTCATTAGTGATCTATGCATGGCTCACTTATTTGCTCTATCTATCTATCTGTGTATCTATCTATCTACCTATCTCTCTCTCTCATCTCTCTGTCTCTTTATGTATATATCTATCAATGTAGGTCCAAATGTATCCCCCAAAATTGATATGTTGAAACTTAATCTCAGTGTGATAGTAGTAAGAGGTGAGACAGTTAGTAGGTGATTAAGTCATGCAGGTGAAAGCTTTTGGGTGGGATTAAGGCTCTGTGAATATGGGAATAAACAAACTCACTTTCTCTTAATAAATTCTCGCAACATATTTCTGTCACTAGATATGTGGGGTTTTTCCTTCCACACATCAAAAAAGCAGTCGGTTCTGTAGTGGACACCAGCAAAGTGTCCTGTAATTCAGTTCGGTTCTGACATTGTCCACCTGGAAACAGTGTCAGATCCCACAGGTTGAGGGCTCAGTCCCACAAGGCTGCCTCCGACTTCAGATGCCAATCACAAGCTCCAGATTGCCTTATCTGTGCTTCTGACCCACTGGCTATAAATTAGGATTCCCAAGACCCTGTCTTTGGGTTGAATTAATTTGCTAGAGTGGCTCAAAGATCTCAGGGAGATGCCTACTTACATTTACTGGTTTGTTATAAAGGATATTACAAAGGATACAGGTGAAGAGATGCATAGGCTGAGATATGGGGAAAGGGGCCCAGAGCTTCCATGCCCTCACCAGGTGCATCACCCTTCAGGGACCTCTATGTGTTCAACTCTCCTGAAGCTCTCCTAACTCAGTCCTTTTGTTTTTTTATGGAAGCTTCATTACATAGCCATGGTTGATTAAATCATTAGTCATTGGTGATTAAGATAACTTTTAACCCCTCTCTCCTTTCTGGAGGTGGGGGTTGGGGGGCTGAAAGATCCAATCTTCTAATCTTGCCTTGGTCTTTCCAACCCCTGATTTGAAGCAACCTAGGGTTGCCAGCCATCAGTCAACTCATTAGTATATAAAAAGGCACATCACTTTGAAGATTCTAAGGATTCTAGGAGTTGGATGCCAGGACACTGGGATGAAGACCAACAGCAAATACATATTTTACAACATCACAAGGGACCTTATAAAAGGGCTTGAGAGCATGGGATCTCTTCTGCCCATGTGAGGACAGCATCTATCCCTTTTGCCCTTCCACCCTGTGTGGACACAACAACAGGGCGCCATCTTGGAAGCAGGGAATAGACTCTCAGCAGACGCTGAATCTACCAGCACCTTGATCTTGGATTTCCCAGCCTCCAGAACTGTGAGAATACATTCTATTGTTTATAAATTACCCAGTCTCAGGTATTTTGCTATAGCAGAACAAACAGACTAAGACACTATCATCTATCTTTTAATTATTTTTAATAACTTAATAAGAAATTTGAAATCCATCACTGAAACAAAATCTAACCTATATTGAACACGTTTCTGTCTCCTCCCGCCTTAAACATCCAGCCAGCCAGAGACAGAGGGACTTCATGGTTTTCTTTTTGGTGCTTTTAGGCGTCACAAGGGATCTGAGAGTGGCTATAATATAGCTGTTAGATGGCTCTGTAGGTACAGTTATATATTTTTGGTACAAAGTCTTTGTCAGTGATGCATATTTCAACTAAATATTTCAACTTCTTCAAATTGTGTGCATTTTCCATTTTGCTGAATATTGCCAGTTGCTCTCAAGTCACCGCATAGGCATACCTTTCTGGAATTGTGCAGAAGTTCCCATCTGCAAACATCCCATCCGCACTACTGTTATCAGGCTTAATATTGTTTGCCTGTCTGGTGACAGTAGTATGGTATTGTCATTGCTTGATCTTGTGGTTTTATGATTCCTAGCAAGGACGAGCATGTTTTTATATGTTTATACACCATTTGGACTTTCTGTTCTGTGAACTGTCTCTCATATATTTTGTCCATTTATTTTCTATTATGCTGTCTGTCTTATTCTCAAGGGCTTAAAAGCATTTTAATTTGTTGCCTATTCTAAAGGTTGCTAATATATCCTCTCAAGCTGTCTTTTACATTTTTGTGGTGCTTTTTGTCTTACATGCATTAAATTTCCATGTAGTCACAGTTATTCATATGTTTGTGATTTGTGGTTTTTATTGTTATAAAATACACATCACATAAGACTTACCATTTTAAACATTTTAAAGTCTATAGTTCTGTGCCATTAAGTATATTCACGTTGCTGTGTAACCGTCACCACCATCCATCTCCAGAACTTTTTCATCCTCCCCAGTTGAAACTCTTTCCCCATTAAATGCTAACTCCCCATTCCCCTTCCCCTATCCCCAGTACCCACCATTCTACTTTTTGTCTCTATGAACTGACTATTTTATGTACCTCATTTAAAAGTGGAATTATAAAATATTTATCTTTTTTAATTGGCTTATTTAACTGAGCGTAAGGTCTTCACAGTTCATTTATGTTGTAATGTATATCAAAATTTCCCTTCTTTTTAAGACTGAGTAATCTTTTAGTGTGTGTGTGTGTGTGTGTGTGTGTGTTTGTGTGTGTGTACCACATTTTGTTTATCCCTCATCCATTGATAGACAGTTAATATAGTTTGGTGTCCCCATCCAAATTTCATGTTGAACTGTAATCCCCAGATGTTGAAGGAAGGCCTGGTAGGAGGTGATTGATTCATGGGGGCAGACATCCCCCTTACCATTCCAGTGAGTGAGTTCTCACGAGATCTAGTTGTTCAAAAGTTTGTAGCACTCCCCTTATCTCTCTCTTTCCCCTGCTGCCATGTGAAAAAGTTGCTTCCCCCTTGCTTTCCACCTTGATTATAAGCTTCCTGAGGCCTCCTAGCCATACTTCTTGTTAAGCCTATGGAACTGAGAGCCAATTAAACCTCTTTTCTTGATAAATTACCCAGTCTCAGGTAGTTCTTTATAGCTGTGTGAGAACGAACTAATACAGAAAATTGGTACCAGGAAAGTGGGGCATTGCTATAAAGATACCTGAAAATGTGGAAGTGACTTTGGAACTGGGTAGTGGGCAGAGGTTGGAACAGTATGGAGGGGCCAGAAGAAGATGGGAAGATGTGGGAAAGTTCAGAACTTTCTAGAGACTTGTTGAATGGTTGTGACCAAAATGCTGATAGTGATATGGACAATGAAGTACAGGCTGAGGTGGTCTCAGATGGAGATGAGGAACTTATTGGGAACTGGAGAAAAAGTCACTCTAGCTATTCTTCAGCAAAGAGACTGCCAGCATTTTCCCCCGTCCTAGAGATCTGTGATACCTTGAACTTGAGATAGATGATTTAGCATATCTGTCAGAAGAAATTTCTAAGCAGCCAAGCGTTCAAGAGGTGACCTGGCTTTTTCTAAAAGTATACGCTCATATGCGTTCACAGAGGTAGTCTAAAATTGGAACTTCTGTTTAAAAGGGAAGCATAGGGTAAAAGTTTGGAAAATTTGAGGCCTAACCATGTGCTAGAAAAGAAAAACCCATTTTGCAGGGAGAAATTCAAGCTGCTGGCTGCAGAAATTTGCATAAGTAAAGAGAAGCTGAATGTTAATCACCAAGACAATGGGGAAAATGTATACAGGGCATTTCAGAGACCTTCAGGGCAGCCCTTCTCATCACAGACCTGAAGGCCTAAGAAGGAAAAATGGTTTTGTGGGCTGGGCTCAGGGCCCTGCATCTCTGTGCAGCCTCAGGATATGGCATCCTGCATCCCAGTGCTCCAGTTCCAGCTGTAGCTAAAAGGGGTCAAGGTACAGCTCAGGCTATTGCTTCAAAACCTTTAAGCCCCAAGCCTTGGCAACTTCCATGTGGTGTTGGGCCTGTGGGGGCACAGAAGGCAAGAGTTGAGGTTGGGAACCTCTGCCTAGATTTTGGAAGATGTATGGAAATGCCTCAATGTCCAGGCAGAAGTCTGCTGCAGGAGTGGAGCCCTCTTGGATAACCTCTGGTAGGACAGTGTCAGGGGGTGCAGGCGGGGAAATGCAGGGTTGGAGCCCCCACAGAAAGTGCCCACTGGGGCACTGCCTAGTGGAGCTGTGAGAAGAGGGCCCTCATCCTCCAGATCCCAGAATGCTAGATCCACTGACGGCTTGCACCATGCTCCTGGAAAAGCTGCAGGCACTCAGCACCAGCCTGTAAAAACAGCCATGGGGGCTGTACCCTGCAGAGCCACAGGAGTGGAGCTGCCCAAGGCCTTGGGAGCTCACTCCTAGCATTAACATGCCCTGGATGTGAGACATGGAGTCAAAGAAGATTTTGGAGCTTTACAATTTAATGACTACCCTGCTGGGTTTTGGACTTGCATGGGGCCTGTAGTCCCTTTGCTTCAGTCAATTTCTCCTATTTGGAGAGGAAATATTCACCCAACACCTGTAATCTGTATTTATGCAATGTCTGTACCCAATTATATCTTGGAAGTAACTGACTTGTTTTAGATTTTATGGACTCATAGGCAAAAGGTACTTGCCTTGTCTCAGATGAGACTTTAACTTGGAATTTTAAGTTAATGCTGGAATGAGTTAAGATTTTGGGGGACTGTTGGGAAGGCAGGATTGGTTTTGAAATGTGAGAAGGGCATGAGATTTGGGAGGGGCTGGGGTGGAATGATAAGGTTTAGCTCTGTGTTCCCACCAAAATCTCATGTTGAACTGTAATCCCCATGTGTCAAAGGAGGGCCTGGGGGGAGGTATTGATTCATGGGGGCAGACTTCCCCCTTGCTATTCTAGTGAATGAATTCTCATGAGATCTGATTGTTTCTTCTCAAAAAGGAGGTTGTTTAAAAGTCTGTAGCACTTTTCCCATCTCTCTATATCTCCTGCTGCCATATGAATAAGTTGTTTGCTTCTCCTTTGTCTTTAGCCATGATTGTAAGTTTCCTCAGGCCTCCCAGCCATTTTTTCCTGCAGAACTGTGTGTCAATTAAACCTCTTTTCTTCATGAATTACCTAGTCTCAGGTAGTTCTTTATAGCAGTGTGAGAATGGACTCATGCAACAGTTGAGTTACTTCCAACATTTTGGCTATTGGGAATAATGCTGCTCTAAGCATAGGTGTACAAATATCTGTTTGAGTCCCTGCTTTCACCTCTTTTAGATGTAAACCCAGAAGTGGAATTGCTGGATCATATTTTTAATTGTTTGGGGTAATTTCTATTATGTTTTCCACAGTGGCTGTATCATTTCACATTCGTATCAATAATATACAAGGGTTCCAATTTCTCCACTTTCTCACCAACACTTGATATTTTTTTTAAATAATAATCATCCTAATGGGTGTGCAGTGGTATCCTGGTTTTGATTTGCATTTCCCTAATGATTAGTGATGTTGAGTATCTTTTCATATGTTTATTGGCCATTTGTATATCTTTTTGGGAGAAATGTCTATTCAAGTCCTTTGCCCATTTTTGAATCGTACTGTTTCTTTTTTGTTGTTTTTGAGTTCTAGGAGTTCTTTATTCTGGATTTAAATCCCTTATCAGATTCATAATTTGCAAATTTTTTCTCCCATTTTATGAGCCGCCTTTTTACTCTGTTGATAGTGCTCTTTGATACACAAAAGCTTTTAATTTTGATGAAATCCTGCTTATCTATTTGTTTCTTTTTTAGATTGTGCTTTGGAGTTCATATCCAAGAAATCGTTGCCAAATTCAATGTCATGAACTCTCCTACTCCTTTTTTGCATTTTAAGGTATCTTTACCTTCAATAAACTTTTATTTTAAAGTGTCTTTTTTATATTTAATCTTTTGTTGAGGAGAAGTATATTTTTGTGAATGAAATGAGTAAGGGATCCAATGTATTTAATTTCATAAGGCTTCCTGATTATTACAAACCATTTCTTGAATAATACTTTTTCTCCAATATTTGTAATGCTATCTTTGTACCTATATGTGGGAGTGGGGAAGTCTACCTCTCTCATGCTCTTTATTCAGTTTTACTAATCTACATCTTACCCCTGGGTCAACACTACAATGTCATTAATACAGTATATAATAAGTTTTGCTCTCTGGTCGGACCTGTTCCCCTTTGTGGAGAAAAGAGCTCATATAGCAGGCCTGACACTGCTCTCTTTAGAAAGTCCTGCTTACAAAGTTGGTCCTAGAATGATGTCTGGGAACCTGGATTTGGGGATGGTTGCCACCATTTCCAGAACTGATAAGAGTGGCTCACTGTGCCTAAACCATTTGTGCAAACACTAGGTTCATGTTGGCCACCTGCTTTACTTCCAGGAGTCTGGAAGTTTGGTGCATGTCAGGCAGAGGGGGCCCATGTATCCAGGCTGCAGTAAAAACCCTAGATGATGAGTCTCAGTGGCCTTCCCTGATAGATATGCTGTCATAGCTCATTGCTGGAAGAATCAAGTGAGTCCCATGAGACTCTACTGGGAGAGGACCCTTAGAAGCTTGCACCCAGTTTCCTCTGGACTTTGCCCCTGTGCCTTTTCCCTTTGATAATTTTACTTTGCATCCTTAACTGTCATAAGTTATAGCTATGAGGGTGACCACATGTCAAGTCCTGTGAGTCTCCTGGTGAATCATTAAACCTGGGGTGGTCTTGGGACACCCTTTCTCCTTCTCTGGTGCCTCTTTCTTCTTCCTTTTATTCAACAATATCTTGGTTATCCTCACATCTTCATTCATTTTTATGACTCTTACAATTCTCAAGGATTCAGTTGACATCTCATTGCATTTGCCGATAAATCTGGGGGTGGAAGGAGATCAATATCTATGTCTATGCCAAATATTGTGTGTTCATTCTCACTACCAGCCTCACCATCCTGAGCTCTTCCCTGTGCCTCTGGATCATGGAGCCTGAAAACTACGTTTCCCAGACTCTGTTGTTCATGGGCCCAGTGAGAGTCCATCATGCGAGGCACTGGCATGAGGTTGGAGGGAGGAAGTGAAAGCCTCTTTCTTCTCTCTGGGACTCTGTGTGTATTGCAAAGCACAGACATGGAATTTTGACCACAACTTTGAGCATCTTTTTGAGAAGCACTCACATTAGGCTCCAGCGTCTGCCCTGTGATTCCAGAAACCTCAGAATTCCTGACCATGCCCTTCCTGGGTTTTGCTCCTTCAGCTTTCCAAAGACTACGAAAACCTCTACTTCTGTATCATATCTCTTCATCCTTAGAGTTCCCAGAATGGTTTCTCTTTCCCTGGCCAGACCTTAACTAATATTGTTAAATCAAGTTTAGCCTAAAGTTGTTGCCTCCTTATATACTTTAAGTTCAGTCTAAAGGTTTCTCTGTATGTAATAAACTGCAACTGAATCAACTGAATTGGATGTGTAAACAGACTAACCTACTCTAGTGCCAGTCACTGTGTTTGGGCGAATTAAAGACAGCCAACTGTTCAAACTGTTCAAATAAGGCAAATGTCAAGCTATAACCAATCTAGCTGTTTCTGTGCCTCAATTCTATTTTCTGTAGGTCACTTTCCTTTTTCTGACCATAAATGTTCTTCCACCACATGGCTGCACTGGAGTCTCTGAGCCTACTGTGGTTCGGAAGGTTGCCTGATTTGCAAATCATTCTTTGTTCAATTAAACTCTTTCAATTGTCTACAGTTTTGCTTTTAACAGTATAACACCAGCTGGGCACAGTGGCTCATGCCTGTAATCCAAGCACTTTGAGAGGCTGAGATGGGTGGATCACTTGAGGTCAGGAGTTCGAGACCAGCCTGGCCAACATGGCGAAACCCCATCTCTACTAAAAATACAAAAATTAGCCAGGCGTGGTGGCACCTGCTTGTAATTCCAGCTACCTGGGAAGCTGAGACAGGAGAATTGCTTAAACTCAGGAGGCAGGGGTTGCAGTGAGCTGAGATCCCAACATTGCACTCTAGCCTGGGCAACAAGAGCAAGACTCCATCTCAAAAACAAAAACACAAAAGCAAAAAACAATATAATACCATTCTGGTTCTTCCGTGCTCCATCATTTCATTTATTTAGGTCTTTTTTATATCCTCGATAGTTTTATAAATTTCTCTATAAAGTCCACCAGCAGAATTGAGCTCCCTTTGCCCACAGCAGCATTCATGGTAACTGTTATGATCTGAATGTTTGTATCTTTTCAAATTCATGTGTTGAAACTTAATCACCAATATTATAGTATCAGAGGGTGGGGTCTCTGGGAGATGATTAGATCATGGGGGTAGAGACCTCATGACTGGGACAAATGAGGCCCAGAGAGCTCCCTTGCCCCTTCCACAATGTGAAGATGCAGCAAGAAGGCCTCATCTAGAAACCATAAGAAGGCCTCATCTAGAAATCATAAGAAGGCCTTATCTGGAAACTATAAAGCAGGCTTCTCAAGACACTGAATCTGCAGTGCTTTGGTCTTGGACTTGCCAGCCTCCAGAACTGTAAGGAATAAATGTCTGTTGTTTATAAGCCACCCAGTTTATAGAGTTTTGTTATAGCAGGGTGAATGGACTGAGACAATAGCAAACCCTCACACTGGTTTCCTTTTCTGCTTTCCTATCTCACTCGCCTTGTTCCCCTACTCCTGCTTCCTGGGATCATCTTCCTTAATAAGGGACGTGTTTAAGTCCATTCTCACACTGCTCTAAAGAAATACCTGAGACTGTCATTTATAAGGAAAAAGTTTAATTGGCTCACAGTTCCATGGGCTGTACAGGAAGCATGGCTCTGGCACCTGCTCAGCTTCTGGGGAGGTCCCAGAAAGCTTACAATCATGGTGGAAGGCAAACGGGGATCGAGGCATCTCACAAGACAGGAGCAGGAGCAAGAGAGAGAGGGAGGAGGTGCTCCACACTTTTAAACAACCAGATCTTGTGATAACTCACTCACTGTCATAAGAGCAGCACCAAGGGGATAGTGCTAAACCATTCATGAAGGACCACCCCCACGATCCAATCACCTCCCACAGGGCCCCACTTCCAACTTTGGGGATTAGAATTTGACACGAGATTTTGGTGGGGACACAGATCCCAAACATATCACTGCTTATGCCTAAATCCCTGTCTTGGCTTGAAAGAAACCCACACTAAAATATGCATTTACTCAGAAGCCATAATAACAATAGCTACTACTACTGGATGGGCATGTGGTTATGCTGAACAAACAGTATCTCCCTTAATTCTCCCAGAATTCCCATGGTGCACTTACTTTATGAACAAGGAAACCAAAGCACAGAGAGCTGAAATAACTTGCTTGAAGTCAGAAAGCAAGGATCTGGCAGATCCTGGGTTTTAACCCAGGACTCTCCAACTCCAAATTTTTGAACTTGCACCACCCCTACTCTGATGTCAAAATCCAGATCCTTCCACGAGTGTGTTGTATGACTTTGGTTGCGTCATTTTAAATCTCTGAACTCGCCTGGGTCTGAACTGGATGATCTCAAAATCTCTTTCTACCATTAGCAGATGATAGCCCCGTGACACCTTCCAAGGATGCAGATCACCTTCCAAGTGACCCTTCCGCAGTGGTTTGCATGGAACAGAGGACATAGTTTCACCTCCAGCTCTACAGTCCTTGCAGATCCCCTACACCAGGGCTGTCTCACTGATAAAGGCCAGAGCCCAAGTCTGGAAATCCACAATCCACACAGAAAGATGGAAGGAGCCTGGGAAGAGGGAATGAGCTCCCTCCATGAGGCCCAGGGGCACGAGGAGCCCCTTACTGTTCCAGCCCCACAAGGGATGGCTTTATGCTTCCTGCAGAGGGTAGCCTTGCAATGTGCATAAATTAAGCACGGTTCAGTCTTTATTGCCATGCAAAGCCTTGGGAGGACTGTTTTATATGTCTCTGTTTGCATGGCGTTAGCATCATATAGGCTGAAATTAATTCCACCAGACGGGCTGCTCACAAGCAGAGCCAAGAATTTCCTGGGAAGGAGTTAGGTCTGACTTTGGCAGCCGCTGTGTGCAGTGATAAAGGCCTCTCAGACGGTCTCACACAGCCGGGGCATCCAAGGGTATTATATTCTTTGGCCCCCGAGGGCTATTTCTCCCTCTTCCAGAAAACTGGGTGTGGAGTATGGACTTGGAGTCAAGGCTGATCACAGATGGGAAATGGACCCTGGCATTCTCCCTCATCCCCTGGATCATTTGATCGATGAGGCTAGCGAATCCCAAACAGGCCAGTCATCGCCCCTGTCTCAGAGCGCCAGAGCCATTGGGTCTGACTTCTGGGCTGGCTCCCCTGCCCTGAAACCAGACCATTGCCCACAGGAGATGGTTCCCTGAGCCCTGTGGCCTTGTTTCTGCCTTGTGTTGTGTTGATCCTTTGTTTTGCAAAGAACTTCTAATATGTTGTCCTATTTGAGGCCCCCCAGAGGTGGGGAAGTAGGGGAGGTGATGTTATTAGGCATGCTAATCATCATTATGATAATCACCACCATTTACCAAGCATTTTCCTCTGTACCAGCCCCCTTGGAAGCACTTTACATCCATGAACACGTTGCTCTGCAGAGAGACCCAGAGAGGAGAATGAAATGACCGAGGGCAGAGACACTCCCAGGGAATCTGCTCTGTGCCAGCCTCCTCCCCAGAAATTTCACAATCCAGAACTGTTGCTTGCAGCTTGCCAAACATACTGTGTTAATCTCCATCCCTTTGCTTGTGCTCTTCCATTTATGTGTCTAGCATTCCCTGGAAAATGCCTATTCATCCCTCAAAACCCAGCTCAGGATGCATTTCCTTCTGCAAGCCCTGTTGGATCTCCCCAGGCTGATGGCATTTCCATTCAGCTAGCATGTATTGGGAAGATTTCAAAAAGAGTAAAAAACTGTTGTCTGCACAGGAGCTTAGTTTAGCGGCTGCTGAGTCTAGTCCCTCTTCAGAGCCACTCCCCTCCCTGACTGTCCCAGCCATCTTCCTCACTCTCCATATTCCTGTTGGGTTTGGCCAAGGCGCGACATCCGCAGATCTGAGTGGGGGAGAAGGGTGGGGGTGGATATTGGTTCCCCTAGCTCCCTCTCTGTGTGGTGTATGCACTAGGTGTTTTGTTTTCTGTATTCAGATTATTTGACCTCTGAGGCCTTGCTAATTCTGAAGGGTCTGCCCCTCCCAGGGCAGGCTGATCTAGAAATGGTCAACAATTCATTCACTCAAGAGTGTGCTTTACAAATGCCATCCCACAGATCCAGAACCCACATCCTCCACCTCCTCCCCTGTGGAGCTGTCACACTCCACCTGCCCTGATCACCCCAGGGTTGGGAACCAGACGATGCAGGGCAGTAACTCTGCACCCCAGATCAGCTAAAATTATTCAAACCAGCAATCCTAAGCCTGCCTGCCCTGTCTCTTTTTTCCTTCCCATCAAAACCTCAATGGAGGCTCTTGCCTACCATCTCCCCTCCCTGTCTCCTGACCCACTCAGATGTTTCCCCTGTGGATCTTCATAGCATGGTGAGCCCTTTCTCACTGGGAACTCTAAGGGACAAATGATCTTTTCAGTGCCAGTCCTCTCCCAATCTGCTGGCCTTTTCATGCCTAAATAATAATACTATGGCCGGGTGCAGTGGCTCACGCCCATAATGCCAGCACTTTGGGAGCCCAAGGCAGGCGGATCACCTGAGGTCGGGAGTTTGAGACCAGCCTGACCAACATGGAGAAACCCTGTCTCTATTAAAATACAAAATTAGCTGAGCATGGTAGCATGTAATCCCAAATACTTGGGAGGCTGAGGCAGGAGAATCGCTTGAACCCAGGAGGTGGAGGTTGTGATGAGTCGGGATCTCCCATTGCATTCTAGCCTGGGCAACAAGAGCAAAACTCTGTCTCAAAATAATAATAGTAATAATAATACGTACATACATACATGAACACTTGAGGTTGCTTAGGGCTGGCTGCTTCTGTCTGCTGGAACCCCACTGCTCTGGCCCGTTGCTCCCACCTTGTTCTTTTGTCTCTGTTCCAGTGACCACCCCTTCACTCCCCATCAGGCCTAGGAGCAGTGACACCACCCCTCTTAGCTCTTGGGTTCTGCACTGTCTCTTGCTGGTCACCCAAACCTTGTTCACAACTTGATGAGTAGTCTTTGTATTAAAGTCATCTCAGTTACACAGTTTGAGAGTCTCTGTTTCTTGGAAGAGATGGAGCCATGAGCAGACCAGCTGAATATCCTCCTCTCCATCTATCCAACCACCTTCACTTGCTTGTCTCAAAATCTGCCTCCTGCAGGAATCTTGAGTCCAGCCTCTGCTTCCCGCATCTTGGTGTCCCTGCACAGCAAAGCAATCCCCATCCTGCAAGGAGCTGAGACAAGCAGCAGGATGGGAGGACAGCATTTGGTGGTTGGTCCAATGGCGGGATTGATGGAGGAGTCACAGAGGATGCCCTAGCCTCCAGTGTCACCAGTGGTGGGGCCAGACAGAGAATAGGCTTGTCAGGGAAAGGGATGAATTCATTCATGGTGTACTGAGCTGGAGGGGCCTATGGCATCCACGTGGCCAGGCCAGTGAGCCAGGGAAGAGGGGAGTCATGGTGTGGAGAAACCCCCCAGGAACCATGCAGAGAGGAATGAGAGTGGGTCTAGGGGAGCCAGGCTGGCATGTGGAAGCAGCAAGAAGCCACTGCTGGGGCAAAAGGCAGAGAGAGAAGAGGAGAGAAAAGGAGAGGAGAGGAGAGGGCAGAGTCCAAGGGCCAGGCAAGGCAGGCTCTCATGGCGAAGTCCCAGGGCCGTGGGCTGAGAGGAGCCTTTAGATTTGCCAGCTGAAACATCATGTGGGCCTGTGGTTTTTGCAGCAAGGAGGAGGGGGCAGAGATGCGTTTGAGCAGGCGAGGATGACCGTCGAAGGTGAGTGAGTCCTGACATGGACGTGCTCAGAGGATAGCCTCGGATATGCGCAGGTGCGTGAGAAGTGTTGAAGGAAAACAAACACAGGCAGGAGGTGTATTGGGGGCTAAATTATGTCCCCCTCACCCACATTCACATGTGGAAGCCCTAAACCCCATACTTCAGAGTGTGATTATCATTGGAGACAGGGCCTTTAGGGAGGTGATTAAGGTGAAATGAGACCATCAGCTTGGGGCCCCAATCTGGTACAGTTGGTGTCCTCATAAGGAGAGGAAGAGACACCAGAGCCCTCTCCCCTTGAGCATCCACACAGGAAAGGCTGTGTGAGGACACAGCAAGAAGGCGGCAGTCTACAAACCGGGTAGAGAGGCCTTACCAGGAACCAACCCTGTTGCACCTTTATCCTGGACTTCCAGCCTGCCGAACTGTGAGAAAAGAAACTCCTGTTCTTTAAGCTGCCTGGTCTGTAGTGTTCTGTTAGAGCAGCCTGAGCTGACTAATACGACAGGTACGGCCACCTGGCCTGATCGGGGGCAGGTGGGGGAAGGACAGGAAATGGAGAGAGCTGAAGGATGGGCAAAGTCAAGTGGCTGAAAGGGTGGGGAACAGCATTTCATGCAGAGGGAATTGCATGTCCAAAGCCAGGCATGGAGCAAGCATGGCTCATTGGAATAATCAAAAAACAAGTCATTTTTAAAGTAGGATTTGCCTCTCTCTCTCTCTCTCTCTCTCTCTCTCTCTCTCTCTCTCTCTGTCTCTGTGTGTGTGTATGTGTATGTGTCTGTATTTAGTTTTTCCTTATGTTTTATTTCTTATGGGGCCTCAGATGCAGAGGGTTGTGGTGATCGTTTCCTGACCTCATCCCCATCTAGTGGGAGAAAGCCTTTATTTTCACTGATTTCTTCTCTCTTAGCTCCATACCCCAGCTCTGTTCCTCCCATAGTCAACCGTTCTACAGTTTTGACATGTACTTTTCAATTATAAAATATGTGCTGCTATTTGTATACATATATATTTTTTGTAGGATATATTGGGTCCCATATCTCGATTTCTCCCTGTCTTTTTTCTTTCCTCCTGTCCTTTCTTCCTTCTCAGGCTTGTGTGAGGTCTTAAGATCCATCATGCTGCTGCGAAGTGGTGAAATCTGTCACTTACATGCCAGGGCATTGCATCCTCTCCATTTTCCCCATAATGGACACACAGGGTGTTTTCCTCTCCTTGTCCTAGGGTAGAGATTTGCAGAGTGTCTGATGAAGGAGGGAGCGAGACAGGAGGCCAGGAGCCCCAGGGATGGCAGGATGGGGAGGGTCTAGTTCAGGACAAGGGAGAAGAAGGAGGTCCTATGCCCTTGTGTGATTTCTCCAGGGACAGTGTGAGTGGATGGATTTGCCCAGGGTCGGAAATGGCTGGGACCCACGAAATGACAGGGAAGGGAGCAGATGCCGGCACCTTCCAGAACACCCTTTCATTTCACCCAGTGAGTAGGGGAGGCCCAACTGAGACTGGCTAGTTGCTCTGGGAGGTGGACCAGCTGGCATCCTTTCAACAGATTGTCTTTAAATACTTGTGGAACGCTTATTTGGAGGGGTGCAGAGAGGAACTTATTTTTATTAATAAAAATTGCATGCCTCTCTATGCTCAAAATAAGAGATTTATTATGTGCATTTATTATAGGTGATTTTCCAAACCAGACAGCATCTTGGGAGGCATATTAAAGAGTCTAAAATGTAGATAATAAAATAAAGCCCTCATCTGGGGTCAACAGCCCTACATAATACCTCGTTCTGTTTCTGAATCTCAGCTGGCTGTGATTTGCAACTTCACATTCCCTCTTGATGGCTGCAGCCAAGTGGATACAGCTTGCAGAGCCTGGCACAGAAATCTACGGCTGAGGTGGGTCATCCAGGGAATAGCGTGGTTTAATTTCCATTCCAGGCAGCGTCCACACTAGCAGGACCAGGGTTCAAGCTCCCATTTGGCCAACTCTGTAAGCTATCGTGACTGGAGACCTGCGCTAACTGGAGCTGGATTTCTGATTTATGCCAGTGATGTTTTCATGCCCTTACTGAGCCGTGTCCCAGGCAGAGGCCTGGCTGGCCACTCTTGACACACCACTAGAGGTAGCTGCTGTAGTCCTCATTTTACAGCCGATAGCACAGGGACCAGAATGGCTAAGTGACTTGCTAAAAGCCACATAACAAGACTGTGCATGGTGGTTCATGCCTGTAATCCCAGCACTTTGGGAGACTGAGCTGGGAGGACTGCTTGAGTCCAGGAGTTCAAGATCAGCCTGGGCAACAAAGTGAGACCCCCGTCTCTACAAAAATAAAAAAGAATTAGCCAAGCGTGATGGTACATACCAGCTACATGAGAAGCTGAGGTGGGAGGATTGCTTGAGCCTGGGAAATTAAGGCTGCAGTGAGCTGTGATCACACCACTGCACTCCATCCTGGGTGACAGAATGAGACCCTAATTCAAAAAATGAAAATCAAAAAATGAAAAGCCACCAACACGAAAGCAATGAAACTGAGATTTGAATTCAACTGATCTCAGAGCCCTGTTAATGCACTGGGCCTCATAGTATATAAACCATGTCTTTTATTTTCTGTATTCTGATGCTTTCATGTCTGGGACCTTGCAGACCGTAGAGAGACTGCCCCTTGCCAGGGCTAGCCAATTTCTATAGATTGGAAACCACTCCTGTGAGTGTGACTTTCAGATGTAAACCAACCAGTCCAGATCCCACACCCCAACCACCTCCTCCATTGAGCTCTCAGTCAGGACCACTGTTCCCCTCTATGCCCCTAGACAACTCAGTGTAGCTACACTGCCTTGTCCATTCCTTCCCATGGAAACCACAGCAAAGGCTCTTACCCACGTGTTTCTGCCCCCTCTGCCTCCTGACTGACCCTGGTGACTTGCAGGGAGAGCTGTGCCTCTCATTTCTAGGGATCTGTGAGATAAAAACTTTTTCATTCATGACAGTCACTTCTTTGGGTCTTACCATAGTTGATTAAAACAAATCCTGGATCACCTTAAGAATGCATGCATTTTCTAACAATCAATATCCTGTTGATGCCAGGTACCTGGCTCAGAGCTTTCACCCTCCCTTTTTCTTTTTGGGTATAATCACATATAGTAAAATGCCACCCATCTTATCTTCATCAACCCCAGCACCACCTCCTATCGTCCCCAGTTTACCCACAAGGAAACTGGATGGCAGAGAGGTTCAGTAATTTGTTGGACATGCAGAATAAACCAGCAGCTGAGAAGGAATCAAGTCAATGTCTCATCAATTCATCTGACTCTCTAACGACAGGGTTGGAAAATAGCCTCCCATTACTTCTCCTTGTGCACCTGACTGAGCCCTCTCTAAATTCTACAAGAATCACTCACTCATTCATTGTCTCACGTGCTCATTCACTGTCAGTGACTCTGCCTAGCCCTACTCAAGGCACTTGGGCAATAGAGAAATGATTCCAGTGTGGTCCTTGTCTTCAAGGCCCTGCAGGCCAGCTGGGGTCAGGCACACACAGAGAAGTTGGGGAGGCTCAGTGGAGTTGGCGCTGGACTGGGGGAAGCAGAAGCATCTGGGGGCCTCCCTGGCCCCGCACGATAGAGGGAACGTGCAGCCCACAAGCCCCGGGCTGACTGGGCTCTGCCCATGCCCTTGAGATCAGAGCCCTCCATTTCCTCTCTTGTTTTAACAAGCAGGGAATTTCCGCATCTTCTATGACCTGAAAGCAAATTCCACCAGCCCCTCTGCTCGCCGCTCTTCCCTTCTCTTCCCGCAAACCCCTTCTGTCTTTCCTATCTGATCCTGAGGGCTGTATGATGTTGTCTTTTTCCTGCAAATGATGATGTGAACCTTAGTGATGAGGGTATCCAATGCCACCTTCTAAATCATCACAAATATCAGCTTATCCCCTTATCTGCAGGGGATATGTTCCAAGACCTGCCATGGATGCCTGAAACCTCAGACAGTACCAAACCCTAAATGCGCTATGTCTTTTCCTATATGCACGTACCTATGATAGAGTTTAATTTATAAATTAGGCATGATAAGAGATTGACAACATTAATAATCCAATAGAACAATCATAACAATCTACTGTAATAGAACAATTATAACAATCTACTGTTATTATAACAATCTACTATAATAACAATTATAGCAATCTATTATGATAAAAGTTAGGTGAACATGGTTCACCTCTTTTTCAAAATATCTTACTGTACTGTACTCAGCTATTTCCAGAGCTCAGTTAATCATGGATAACTGACACAAGGAAAGTGAAAGTGGGTGAGAGACGCCCGCTGAATTGGGACATTGTTAGACAACATTCTGCAGTGGCTGAACAGTGGAACACCATGTTGTCATTTCAGTGCTATACAAGAATATTAACTGATGTGGAAAGCTGTCCATGATAATAAAGTTCAAAAAGAACTTGCAAAATACAAGATGCATTATGATCCCATTTGGTATAAATATTAGAAATATATGCATCAGTGTCTAAGGATTGGGATTCAGGAGGTTTTCCTTTTCTCCCAGCTCATTTGTGGTATTCTCTATTTCCATAAGAACAGGTATTGTGTAAAACAAAAACATTTGCATTTACTATGGCCCCTCCCCGCTTTCTACCAAGTCTGTGTTACTGGGCACAGAGACGGTCCTGGAAGAAGAGAGATCTTGGGAAGGAATGGGCCTGTTCCAGGAGCCGGGAATGTGATTGTCTGCCCTTTTGCCCCACAGTGATCCCTCCAGGTCCCCAGGTCAGGTTAAGAGCCCTGTCACAGCAACCTTTGGGCTGTTGTCCACCCCCATGTCAGGCACTAGAAGGTTCATCTGTAAAGTAGAAATAATTGCCTCCACTCTCCCTGTTGGAAATTGAATGGCTTTATGCACATAAAGCACCCCGAGGCCTGGCACACACTAAGTGCTCAGTAAAAGCCCAGCCATGGGCACCCTACCTTGTGCTCTTCTCTCAGCTGTCTTTGTGCTTCTCTGCTTCCATTCCTTATTCCTCCTCACTCCATCTTTTCTCACCCTCTGTCTCTAGTCCTTACTCCCATAATCCCTTCTTTGTTTTGCTATCTCAGCAGGACAGGAGTGTCAAGACCAAGTTTTTTCCCAATGGTGTTATCTCATGGAAGCCTCATAACCTTGCAGTCAAATCAGTGGTGTTATGCCCATTTTATAGAAAAAGAAACTGAGGCCCTGCATGATGCACTGTCCATTGGGATTGGTTTTTGGATGGCTGTCCCAAGTCTCCAACAATCCTGTAAGCACTGAGGGTAAAGACTGCGTCCCCTTCAACCTCTGTATCCCACACCCCCTACCCTGCACCCATTTTGTGAAGCCAAAATAGGTGGGGCCTAGGTGAGCAGGAAGGACCTAGTATGATGGTGGTGGTGAAAGGATTATGCCACAGTGTAGACAGAGTAGTTAGATTTAGACTCTTACCTCCTGTTCGGGAGGCTTCAAGCCGGTAGCTAATTTTTCTAAGCCCGGTTTCCTCATCTGTAAACCAGAGATAATAGCAGTCCCCACTCTCTATGGGCTGCTGTGATGATTAAATCAGAAATACACATAAAACTCCTAATAGGAGAGCTGGGTGGGCCATGTGTGTGCAGGACAGGTCAGCCGGGTGGCGCTGTGCTCTGGACTGAAGGCGGGGCGGGGTCAGGTCTTCCGCTTCCTTACCTGAGGCAACGACTGTGCCCCAGCCTTACCAGCCTGGTGTTCTGGGGGCTACTGGAGTGGGGGTGGCACTCAACTGAGGGTTGGGGGCTTCACAGCAAATTCATTTCCACTCGCCCAGACCATCCCCTGCCCGCTTTCTTACCAGGACTCATGAAAACCCGGTCGCATTTTCCTTTAGCTCTTGATGAACCAATAACCTTGGACATCTGAAAATAAAACGTCTCTGGCCCCCACAGCCTACCGAGGTTGTGTGGCTCTGCAGACATTATAAAACATCAAATTAGATGGAAAATTGCCCGGGGTCCCTGTAAATGAAAATTACTCTTTTTTATAGGGGGAAAAAATGACCCTTAAAATCGCAACAAACAATTCCGGGCTCTTCCTTTTATTAGCCGGCTCACATGGCAAGCAGTATTTTCTCATTCCACCACTTTGGCTCCAGCCCATGTTTTTACCACATTTTGCTTTGCACATTTTCACAGCGTTGTAACGTGAAAATGAGGTTCTGCCCTCGTCTTGAGTTCCTGTTGGAAGGGGATGTTTTGCCTCTGCAAAGTTTTTGCCTCCTGGTGGGTGCTGGCTGGGTCCAGGCTTGGCGTAGGGTATGAAAGAGCACTGGATGAAGGGTTAGATGACTAAGTCTGCTGTGTGACTTCCAGCTAGTTGCTTAACCTCTCTGGGCTGCACTTTCTTCTTCCACGATAGGAGAGGGCTGGATTGGGTTAGGGATGGCACAGTCAATGCCTCTAGGTGCCAGCAAGGTGAGGTCCATGTGTGATGGCCTCCACCTCCATGGGGTCACGCCAGGGCTTGTGGCCTCCCATTCATGTCCAAATCCCAACATAAAAACTCAGACATATTTTCTTTTTTTCCTGCAGAGCCTCACAAGAAAATTTGGGAAACAAGGCAAAGAGGGAAGATGCTGTTGGCTCTAGCTCAGAGCTTCTCAACACAGGGCTGATTTGGGCCCTGATTTGGCCACGTCTGAGGCGTTTTTGGCTGTCATGACTGGGCCATCATCTGGTGATGCTGCTGACATCCTGTGGGTGGAGGCCAGGGCTGTGGCTAAACACCCCACAGTGCACAGCCCTGCCACTGACAAAGGACTAGGTGGCCCCAAACACCCCCAGTGCCCAAGGTTGAGAGCCCTGCAGCAGGGCAGGGTTGGGTTGGATTTGGGAGTGGAGACTGGCTGGCCTGGGTGGGTCCCTGCCACTGGCTTGACACCCTGTGAGGCAAAGCAGTGCCCTTGGAGCCTTGGATGGCTGAGTCAAGGCCCACATGAGTCAGCAGGGCCCGAGCACAGCCTCTGCACTCTCTGGCTGTGATGGGCCTGCAGACTGACCTTTGTCAGGGGCTGGAGAACCTCAGACGCCTGCCACCAAACCCCAGGCGGGGCCTAAAGATTTGCCAGGGGTGGGGGTGGGGGACCAAAGATATTGGTTAAGTGTTGAGGAGTGAGGAAGCCACAGTGACTAAGCCGGGCCTGGGCGCCGCGGGCTGATCCTAATGAAGCCCAGCCAGTCTCTCCTTCACAGTTTTGACACAGTTAGAAAAACTTTCTCTTGTTTAACTGGAAACAGCCACCCACACTCACCCTCTCACATACCGGTTGCCTTCTTGCCGATCATAGGAAATAAACGGACCTTTTAAAAAATCACAAGTGAAATGTAAGGAAACAGACTGAGCGGGGGCGTTAGGGGTCTTGAATTCGGCCCCCTGGGCAGGAGAGAGCAGGAGTGAGATATGTGAGGCTGTGTGAGTCCATCCTGCCTCCACTCTGTGCTCCAGTCTGGAATGGGGCGGTGGACACGGGCTCCTCAAGCCTGCTGGCTCTCTCGATTTAGGTTTCTCCCGATGGGAGTGGGAATCCGGGCAGGGGCTGCTTCTCAGGGCCTTCTCACGGCTCCCTTCTCGGGACATTTCAGTCACAGATTTGTGAACCTGCAGTTTTGGGAGGATGCCTACAGGTCACCTTGTCCAACCTCAAATGCAGATGCGCCCTCTACTTTCTTCCGAAGAGGTCACATTGTCTCTGCTTGGCCGCTCCTGGGATGAGGGGCTTACTCCTATGCCCAGGCCAGCCAATTTCATTCCCGGACACCCCTGGACAGCTCTGGCTTCCATGTGTGCTTTTTTTTTTTTTTTCTTTTCAGACAGAGTCTCTCTTGCTAGGCTGGAGAGCAGTGGTGTGATCTCGGCTCACTGCAACCTCCGCCTCCTGAGTTTTTCCCGCCTCAGCCTCCCGAGTAGCTGGGACTACAGGCACATGCTACCACCCCCAGCTAAGTTTTTTGTATTTTTAGTAGAGACGGGGTTTCATCGTGTTAGACAGGATGGTCTCCATCTCCTGACCTCGTGATCAGCCTGCCTTGGCCTCCCAAAGTGCTGGGATCACAGATGTGAGCCACTGCGCCCAGCCTACCCAAGCTTTTGAATGCAGAGCTTGTTTTTAATGTGAAGTCACATGCCAAGTGGCCACCTGCCCTCCTCCTCCTTTTCTCTTCTGGGTCCCTGGACTCCCACATCCTTGGTCCCAGCCACCCTGGTGACCCTGCTCCCTTTCCGGGCACCTTTCTGTGACTTCTACACTTGCTGCTTCCTGGCTTGGACATCTACCTCACCCGGGAAAGCTCCTATTTATTTTGAATCCCAGTTTCTATGTCCTTCTGTCCCCCACCCCAAGAGCCTTGCTGAGGTTAGGAAACTATGAGAAAGGGATTTCTGTGCCCCACAGCAGTGAGGACACCCCCTCTTGGTCATTTCATATTCGACGTTAGCTCAGATAAACAATACTAGAAGATAACGTTTGCCAACCCCCCCAAGATTCACTCGCTGATACTAATCCAAACTTGTTCACTCATGTATTTGTTTGTTTAATTAACAAATATTTATCCAGCACCTGCAACGACTTATGTACTACAATAGATGCCAGGGCACAGCCAGGGATGAAACAGACAGAAGTCCTTGTCTCCGTGGAGGTGACATTCTGGTTGGGGGAGGCAGCTGTTAGGTGAAATGAATAAGTAAACTGTACACTGTAATAGCAATAGGTGTGGCGGAGAGGAATGAAGTGCAGATGGTGGTGTCTGGTGACAGCTGCAATTTGAAATCGAAAGTCCAGGGAGGACACACAGAGGGAAAATCTGGAGGTGAGGACGTCAGGTGAGCTGCTACCTGGAGGCTGGGCACTCCCTGGGAAGGCTCGTGTGTTCCAGGACAGGCAGCGGGCGCTGTGTGACTGCAGTGTGGTGGGCTGGGGAGAGGTAGGTCCTGAGATCTGAGAGGTGATGGCCCAAATCCTGTAGAATCCCAGAGGCCATGGCTGGGACTCGGCTTTTCCTCCAGGCGGGGTGGAAAGCACTGGAGGGTGGTGGACAGAGGATGGTGTGGTCCGATTGCAGCGGGATTCCGTGCATCCTCTGGCTGCTGTGTGCAGAAGGAACAGTGAGGGGCAAGGCGGGAGCCGGGAAACAGGGAGAGAGGCTGGAGGCTTGGTCCAGGCTGGGGGCAGCGGGAACAGCGAGCAGGGGCTGGATCTGGGACATAGTCATGGTTATCAGCTGCTGCAAGGAAGTCATTTTATTTTTAGCCCGGTTATAACGATGAAGTAGAAATGCAGAAAGATTAAGGTCACATTGCTAAAAGGCACTATGTGTGGTGCCCACCCCACCCATGCACCTGTCCCTCTCCAGCAGTGAGCTTCCCATGGGCAGGCATGTGCCCCTCACTGGGCACATTGGGTCCTGACACGCAGTGGGGACTCAGGGCTGTTAAATGTGGATTTCACTGAACCCCATAGCGAGCCCTTTAGGACCTCCGCCCAAGGTCATTCTGGCCAAAGGCCGCTAGAGGGCAGCGGTGCTTTTCCCGCTGCATGAAGTTTGGGACAACATCAGCAGTCAGCCTCGTCTTGTCCCAGGTCACCACTGAGGGCCAAGGAACTTAGGGAGCAGGAACACGATCGATGAGCACCCCACCGCCAACCCCAACACTAACTCTTTGCCCAAGCCAGAGGAAAGGAACTCGTTCGAGGACCCAGGAGGGAGGCTGGATAGGGCCGTGGAGAACCACAGCATGATCCCCTCCTGGACCCCCTTCTTACAACTGGAAAAGCAGGCAAAGAAGAAGGAAAGGGTTTGCCAAGGTTACTCGGGACTTGCTGCTAGACCCACACTAGCCCTTCTCCCAGGCCACCTTTCCTGTGATCCCAGCGACTTCCATCAGCACAGCTGATCCCGGAAGGCTATGGGGTTGGGTGTGCTGGGTGCACCAGGTTAGATCAGTGTCCTGAGAAGGTCCCTCTGGATGGTGGAGAGGTGGGTGCAGGGGCCCTGAACAGTCGGAGAGGAACCCGACTGGAGCAGCCTGCTGGCAGGTCCTGGCCTGCATTTTATGCCCAGACTGGATGACAATAATTGTGAAAGGCAAACAATGTTAAGTTTCTCAGCTTCAGTTATTGGTGGCATTAACGAGCCTGGATCGATTTTTAAGAATCTACATACCACTGCAACTTGACCTTGGAGAATCGTCAATCACTTTAGAAATGCACATAGAGAGTCACACTGATGCGTTGTGTAAAAACTCCCTGCCTAAATAGTTGCTAGCAGAGAACCTCATTTGCAAGTGTAAATCTGTTTATAATTAATCACTTTTGGCAGGGCTCCCCTCCACAGCCTGGCTGGCTTCGGGGGCTCTGGCTTTTGCTGTCGATCAGGCCAAGCTTTCACTCTTCCCCTGACTACATTCTCCCTGACCCTTTTCCTGTCCAGGCCCTGCTCAGGCTCCTTGATCTGTCTGCCGCCAGCTTTGTCTCCCTGCTTCCTGGGGGCACTCTCCTGAGGACAGTTGCTACCATAGGTGGTGAGCCATTGATGTGTGCCAGCCTCTTCTCCAAATGTTCTCCACGAAATAACTCACACGACTGTTCACACAACTCTATGCAGTAGGTATTATTATTAACCCCATTTTACAGTGGAAACTGAAGCCAAGAGATGCTTCGAGGAGTCAGCATCAGTATTTAAACCCAGACTTCTGGTTCAATTTATACCCAGTCTTCTGGCATTTTTTGTTTGTTTGTTTGTTTTATTTTATTTTACTTTAAGGTCCAAGATACATGTTCAGAATGTGCAGGTTTGTTACACAGGTATACATATGCCATGGTGGTTTACTGCACTTATCAACCTGTCATCTAGGTTTTAAACCGTGCATGCATTAGCTATTTGTCCTAATGCTCTCCCTCCCCTTGCCCCCGACCCCCAACAGGCCCCAGGCCCCAGCGTGTGATGTTCCTCTCCCTGGTGTCCATGTGTTCTCATTGTTCAACTCCCACTTATGAGTGAGAACATGTGCTGTTTGGTTTTCTGTTCCTGTGTTAGTATGCTGAGGGTGATGGCTTCCAGCTTCATCCATGTCCCTGCAAAGGACATGAACTCACTCTTTTTTATGGCTGCATAGGATTCCATGGTGTATATGTGTACATTTGCTTTATCCAGTCTATCATTGATGGGCATTTGGGTTGGTTCCAAGTCTTTGCTATTGTAAATAGTGCTGCAATAAACATACATGTGCTGTGTCTTTATAGTGGAATGATTTATAATTCTTTGGGTATATATCCAGTAATGTGATTGCTGGGCCAAATGGTATTTCTAGTTCTAGATCCTTGAGGAATCGCCACACTGTCTTCCACAATGGTTGAACTAATTTACACTCCCACCAGCAGTGTAAAGGTGTTCTTATTTCTCCACAGCCTCTCCAGCATCTGTTGTTTCCTGACTTTTTAATAATCGCCATTCTGACTGGCTTGAGATGGTATCTCATTGTGGCTTTGATTTGCATTTCTCAGTGATGATGAGCTTTTCTTCATATCTTTCTTGGTCACATAAATGGCTTCTTTTGAGAAGTGCCTGCTCATATCCTTTGCCCACATTTTGATATTTGTTTTTCTTGTACATTTGTTTAAGCTCCTTGTAGACTCTGGATGTTAGACCTTTGTCAGATGGGTGGATTGCAAAATTTTTCTGCCATTCTGCAGGTTGCCTTTTCACTCTGATGCTAGTTTCTGTTGCTGTCCAAAAGCTCTTTAGTTTAATTAGATCCCATTTGTCAATTTTGGCTTTTGTTGCAATTGCTTTTGGTGTGTCAGTCATGAATTCTTTGCCCATGTCTATGTCCTGAATGGTATTGCCTAGGTTTTCTTCAAGGGTTTTTATGATTTTTAGTTTTACATTTAAGTCCTTAACCCATCTCAAGTTAATTTTTGTATAAGGTGTAAGGAAGGGGTCCAGTTTCAGTTTTCTGCATATGGCTAGCCAGTTTTCCCAGCATCATTTATTAAATAGGGAATCCTTTCCCCATTGCTTCTTTTTGTCAGGTTTGTTGAAGATCAGATGCTTGTAGATGTGAGGTGTTAATTCTGAGGTATCTATTCTGTTTCATTGGTCTATATGTCTCTTTTGGTACCAATACCATGCTGTTTTGGTTACTGTAGTCTTGTAGTATAATTTGAAGTCAGGTAGCGTGATGCCTCCAGCTTTATTCTTTTGGCTTAGGATTGTCTTAGCAATGCAGGCTCTTTTTTGGTTCCATATGAACTTTAAAGTAGTTTTTCCAATTCTGTGAAGAAAGTCATTGGGGATGGCATTGAATCTATAAATTACCTTGGGCAGTATGGCCATTTCATGATATTGATTCTTCCTATCCATGAGCATGGATATGTTCTTCCATTGTTTGTGTCCTCTTTTATTTCATTGAGCAGTGGTCTGTAGTTCTCTTTTTCTCTAATCTTGTCTGCACGCCTTATTTCAGCAAGGTGGTCTTCAATCTCTGATATCCTTTCTTCTGCTTGATTGATTCAGCTACTGGCACTTGTGTTTGCTTCAGGAAATTATCATGCTGTGTTTTTCAGCTCCATCAGGTCATCTGGTTATTCTAGTTAGCAGTTCCTATAACCTTTTATCAAGGTTCTTAGCTCCCTTGCATGGATTAGAACATGCTCCTTTAGCTCAGAGGAGTTCATTATTACCCACCTTCTGAAGTCTACTTCTGTCATTTCATCAATTTCATTCTCTGTCCAGTTTTGCGCCCTTGCTGGAGAGGAGTTGCGATCATTTGGAGGAGAAGAGGCATTCTGGCTTTTGGAATTTTCAGCATTTTTGCACTGGTTTTTCCTCATCATGGATTTACCTACCTTTGATCTTGGAGGCTGATGACCTTTGGATGGGGTTTTTGTGTGTGAATCTTTTTGGTTAATGTTGTTGTTGCTCTCTTCCGTTAGTTTTTCTTCTAATGGTCAGGCCCCTCTTCTGCAGGCCTGCTGCAGTTTGCTGGAGGTCCACTCCAGACCCTGTTGGCCTGGATATCACCAATGGCAGCCGCAAAACCACAAAGATTGCTGCTTGCTCCTTCCTCTGGAAGCTTTGTCCCAGAGGGGCACCAGGCTGATGCCAGCTGGAACTCTCCTGTATAAGGTGTCTGTCAACCCCTGTTGGGAGGTCTCTCCCAGTTAGCAGGCACAGGGCTCAGGGACCCACTTGAGGAGGCACTCTGACCTTAGCAGAGCTGTTGTGCTGTGCAGGGAGAATCCCCTTTGGCAGGATCAGCTGCTCTCCTCAGAGCCAGCAGGCAGGAAAGATTAAGTCCGCTGAAGTGCATCTGCAGCTGCCCATCCTCCCAGGTGCTCTGTCCCAGGGAGATGGAGGTTTTATCTGTAAGCCCCTGACTGAGGCTGCTGCCTGTCTTTCAGAGATGCCCTGCCCAGTGAGGAGGAATCTAGAGAAACAGTCTGGCCACTGCCGCTTTGTCATGCTGGGGTGAATTCCACCCAGTCCAAACCTCCCAGTCTCCTTAGCAGGGAGTGCATCTTCTTAGCCTGGATCCTGTCCTGTGCCCAGCACTAAGCCATGTGATAGCCTTCTGGACCCTCGGGCTGGCTCACCCTGCCATGCCATCCGTCCCCCATGCCCTTCCTGCCCCTCTTTTCATTGTCTGGCAATTCAGGGTGTCTTCTTATGTCCTCCCCTCCAGGAAGTCTTCCCGCATCAGGGCCCTTGTTGGTAACTGTCGGGAGTTCTGTGCTCATGGTTCATCCAGCCGAGGAAGATTGCTTCCCACACCGCTCTCTGAGGAACAGCTGCGTCCCTTCACCAGGCCCACCGCGGGCCTTCGCTCCACTCTGTGAGTCCTGACGTGTGCCCACTTCTTGATACCACTGTCCCCTATGTGATACCAGTGCACAGTCCATGGGTTGTCAAGTTTGTTTTGTTTTTGTTTTTTGACCAAGAAGCAGCCAGTAGGTTGGAAGACTTCAAGGTCAAAACAATCCTCACTCCATGCAGCTGGACGCCTCCTGTGGAACCCCAAGAAGTATCCCCAGCTCCCCTCTGCCTCCTGCCCCAGCCACCCACCCACCTAGGGGTGGCAGCATTTAACCATCTCACTCCTGAAACACAGGACACAAGAGAACTTTGTAATACAGTCTTTGAAAACATAGAGGCAGGGCCAGGCGCGGTGGCTCACATTGTAATCCCAACACTTTGGGAGGCCGAGGCAGGCAGATCCCTTGAGGCCAGGGGTTCGAGACCAGCCTGCCCAACATAGCAAAATCCTATCTCTCTAAAAACACAAAAATTAGCCGGGTACGGTGGCACGCATCTGTAATCCAGCTATTCGGGAGGCGGAGGCACGAGAATTGCTTGAACTCGGGAGGCAGAGGTTGCAGTGAGCCGAGATTGTGACACTGCACTCCAGCCTGGGCAACAGAGTGAGACTCTGTCTCAAAAAAGAGAAGAGAAAACATGGAGGTAGGAGGGAGTGGGGTTATTCTACAGCTGAGAGGCCAAGGCGCTTGGTGGGAAGAGCCTTGTGTTCAAACTAGAGGAACTGGCCCAAAGCCTGCTTCTGCCAGACACCTGTGCCTTCAGGTGAGCCACATCACTGTCTAAAAATCCCATTTCATCGTCATCTTTCGGATGGGAGATATCCACTGTGTTCTGAACACATCTCTCATTCATTTTGCATTTTGAAACACAAGGTGTAACATCAGCCACCATGTCTGTCCATGTTCTGTAAACTGCAGAGCATTAGAGAAAAAAATAGAGGTGCAGTGAGGATGGGGGTGGCCCACAGGTTTGAGGCTGGACTGGGGAGGGGCGGCAGCTCCTTCCTCTAATGGATCCCCGCTCTGAAGGGGACACTTATTCCTAGGGCCCAGTCTCCTTGGAGGAAGCACCACCTGTGGCCAGAGATAAGCAGAAGCTATAAATTCATTTTACAGAGGTCACTCAGACAGCAAGTGTGGCTTTATGGCATCTGGAACCCTCCTCCCAAGCCAGGCTGCAGTGCAAGAGAGGCCAGGCCAGATGTAAGAGGCTTATCAGTGATTTCAGGTGGTCTGCAACACTGATAAGAGGCTCACGACACCACAGGGGCTGGCGGTGGGGAGCCACGGAGGGCCGGGGAGTGAGACAAGGCTGTGCTGGCCAAGGTCTCAGCTCAGCAGACCAACAGGAGTGGAGGGCGTCCTCTCCCTGGTGGCCCATAACCCTCTGCGCTGATCCTCCTCAGAACAGGTTTTCAATTTGTCACCAGGGTACTATGGCTCCAGATAAATTCTCCAGCGTCAAAACTGTGCTTACAAATTAATTTTCTTTGCTAGATAAGTGTCTTACCCATGATATTATGCCTTCATAAGAGTTACTGTATTTGAATAATTTTACAGTAAACGGTTCCTTGTTTTCCCACTTTTAATCAAAACAACACTTAAAAAAATAAAATACACTGCTTGAGGGTGTGAACTTGCGGAACGATTGCAGACCTTTCCACGTGCAGTTCAGCAGAGGAGAGGTGGTTTGGGAGGGAAGCATGGGGGGTCAGGTGCTGGGGGTTTGGAAAATGTACGAAGCAGAGCCTTGGAGAGCTCGTGGATACACAGGGGTGGAACTCAGAGGGTTGGTCCAGAATTTACGGACTTGCACATGGAGAGGGGAGGAAAGAGGGAGGACGGAGGGAGGAGAAGGTGGCAGACTTGTCTGGTGGGAACAGCCCATTGAGTCCGTGGCTGGGGAAGGGAATTCTCACAAGTGGCTGAAGACGTGAACACAAAGGGAACACAGAGTGAAAGTCCACACCCAACAGCAAAGGATAAAGAGCCAGGGGTCCGCAGGGACAGCCAAACCAGCAGGGATGACTGGATAATCATTTCGAGGCCTGGGATCCTTCGACCTTTTTTTTTTTTCTCCTTTCCTCAGGGAGGTAGGATGCCAGGCTGTGACGTGGGTCTGCTGTAGATGATGAGGCGCTGTGAGGAAGGCAGGGAATGTTCTTCCCACAGGAGGTGAGGAAGGGCGTCTCTCACTCCCACAACTTCTTCTGGTACTTCCTGGTAGATGAGCCCAAGACCCCCGCTTTGGCCCAGTGGGTGAGTGGATGGCCAGCAGGGGAAGGGTGGGCCCGGGAGGCCACCGACTATCCCAACACACCTTGAGGAGGGGTGGGAGTTGTGGGGCACCATATCCTCTTCCCTACTCTGCAGAAGCAACTAGTCTTACGCATGTGATGTGTTTCCAGTCCATTCGCCCAATGGACATACACTTTTGCAACTGGTTTTCTTATTAGGCAAAGGTTTTTAAGATCAATGCAAATTGAATCTTGGGCATCTGATTCATTTTCTCCCATTCTGCAGGTTGTCTCTTCACTCCTGATGGTTTCCTGTGGTGTGCAGAAGCTTTTGAGTTTGATGCCATCCCATTTGTCTATTTTTGCTTTCATTGCCTGTGCTTTTTGGATAATACTCAAGATATTGCCCAGACCAACTTACAGCATCAGCCTAAGTTCTCCATGGACAGAGGATAGATAAAAAAATGTAATATATTGGCCGAGGGCCAACCTCCCCGATAGCACTTGGGTTTTCCTGTCCAGAGGTGGGACTGGGAGACAAGACTTGCTGTCTAGATTTCACAGGCCGACTAAGAATCCCTAAGCCTAGCTGGGAAGGTGACCACTTCCACCTTTAAACAAGGGGCTTGCAACTTAGCTCACACCCGACCAACCAGATAGTAGCTCACTAAAATGCTAATTAGGCAAAAACAGAAGGTAAAGAAATAGCCAATCATCTATTGCCTGAGAGCACAGCGGGAGGGACAATGGTCGGGACATAAACCCAGGCACTGGAGCCGGCAATGGCTACCCTCTTTGGGCCCCCTCCCTTTGTATGGGAGCTCTGTTTTCACTCTATTAAATCTTGCAACTGCAAAAAAAAAAAAAAAAAAAAATTTAAAAAGTCTAATATATGTACACAATGGAATACTATTCAGCCAAAAAGGGGGAAAAACCTTTCATTTGTGACAGGAGGGATGAACTTCAGGGACATGATGCCAAGAGAAATAAGCCAGACACAGAAAGACAAATGCCATGTGATCTCACTCAAACGTGGACGCTGAAAACACTGATCTCATAGAAATAGAGTAGGATGGTGGTACCAGAGGTTGGTGTGGGGGGCTGCATAGACATTGATCCAAAGATACAAAATTTCATTTAGACAAGAGATCTATTGTATTGTATACTTGAAAACTGTGAAAAGAGTGGATTTTACATGTTTTACCACAAAAAATAAGTGTGTTAGGTAATGGATACGTTAATTACTCTGATTTAGTCATTCCACAATGTACACATATTCCAAAACATCATGTAGTACACCATAAATAAATTTAATTTTTATTTGTCAACCTAAAAAAAAATAAAATTTAAAAAAGAATTTGTATCAATTTACTATGTCAAAAGCAGCTTATGAGAGTTTCTGTTTTTCTTATCTGCACTAACAGTTGATATTATCAGACTGTATGTTTTTCTCCCTATTTGATGGGTGTAAAACTTTATCACATAGTTTTAATATGTCTCTCTCTGGTTACTAGAAAGGTTCAACCTCTTTTCATATATTTAAACAGCCATACAATTTATTCTTCTAGATGGGGCAGTCTGTATCCTGGCCATTTTTTTTCTCTCTTCCTTATTGATTTGTAGGCAATTTGGATAAATAGAGTTGTGAATTAACACATTACCTTTCTAATTTCTGTTTTCTTTTCCTTAGCTTTTCTTATTGTGCCTTTCAAACGTTTTTATACTGTCTTTTTATACCGTCTTCTCAGTGTTTTTCTTTCGTGGGTGTACTGTTTATGTCTTGTTTAAGGATTTTTTCCTTATCTTAATACACAAAGATATTGTCTTGTGTGTTATACGATACTATTGTTTTACTTGTTAACTCTGTCATCACTCTCAAATTTATTTTTGTTTATTGTGTGAGGAAGAGATATGATAAATTTTTTTAAGTGGATAGCCTATTGTCGTAACACTGTTTATTGTATTGTTTATTATATTCCCTCTGACTGGTCTTGTATTCTCAGCAATTTACCGAATTTCTATGGGTCTGTTTCTGGGATCTCTCTTCTGTTTCACTGGTTACTTACTATCTTTGCATCAATACCTTATTTGATTAATTTCTATAACTTTATAAGGAATCATGATACCTTATAGGGAAATTCCTTTCCCTCCCATTCGTCTTTTCAAAACTTACTGATCTTTTACATTTGTCTGTAAATTTTAGAGTACATCAAGACCCATCCTGTTGGGATGTCCACTGGATACACAGAATTTATGTTAATTTGAGATTCATAAACATGACTATCATTTTAGTTATAGAGGATATTTTTAATGTCCTTTAACAAAGTTTTATCATTTTCTCCATAAAGTTTGTATACATATTTTCTTATATTTATTGCTAGGTACCTTATTTTTTCTGCTATTATAAATAAGATTAATTTTAAAATTGAATTTTCCGATTAGTTTTTAATACTTTATGTGAATACCATTCATTTTTATTATAAAATATTAATTAAATAATTAAATAAATGTATAAATGTGTATGTATATATATGAATGGTAAAACAGTGACCCATTGTGTACCTACTACTCTGCTTAAGAATAAAGAATTGCTATTAATTTTAAAGTCCTTCTTTAATATTATTGTTCTCCTCTATCCCGTCCTCTTCCTCTGCTCTTCAGGTGGATTCTGTCCTCAAATTTGTTTTAATCACTCTCTTTAATTTCTTTGAAGTTTTAACCCACATATTTCTAGCCCCAAAATATATATTTTATACTTTTCCTGTATTTGATCTGTATATCTTCTTCTGCTGCTTGTATTTTCTTCCTCACTTTATGTACCTGAGATTCAGCCATATCATTACATGTTATTGTAATGTATTAATTATCATTATCATTGTATGACTCGACACCAATTTATATATCTGCTCTATCATTGATGGGCATTTGGGTTGTTTCCAGTCATTCGCTATTATAAACATTCTGCCATGAGCATCCTTAGACATATTTGCTGGTCCATAGGTAAAATAATTTATCTAGGGTACATTTTAGGGTTACAGCTTGCTGGGGTATAGGATATGCACATTTCTAAATTTTCTAGGTAACAAGAAATTGCTTTTCCATGTAGCCATATTACTAGCAGTATGTCTGTCCAGAGGACATGTTGCCTTATGTCCTCATCAACACTTGATATTGTCAGATTTTGGATTTTTAAGCATGTTTGTAGCTATAAAAGGATATTTACTTAAAACTTCACTTTTAAATCTAAAGATAGAGACAAACTGTCCTAATCCACTCATTCTAACTTCAGACCCTTCCTCTCCACAGGAGAATAATTTCTAAACTCAGAATATGTACAACTGCCCAGGCCAGAGGAAGGACGCCGGCTGCTGAGAAAGTGCCAAAAACTTGAGCCCATGTTCTGACTTAGGAATGCCTTGAGCTGGATTGAGGCAGCAAAAGTGGGATCGGAATCAAATGAATTAAGAAGCAATGACTCTGGAGAAAGTTTCCTTGTCTTTGTGTGGCAGCCAGGAAATTATCAAAAAAATAAGTAGACTTGCAATTCAGGAATTTGATTGCAAACATTTTAGAATGCATATCAAGTGCCCAAATAATGCCTGGGATGCCTTCACCATGAAGAAACATAATCTAAGTTATGACTCTGCTGACTTGAACATTTTCCACATAATTGTACTCTATTTTTTTTTTAATCTTCTCTCCTCTAACCCTTAATTGATGTCAGGACAGTCCCTTCCTCTATCCTGTGCATTCTTGATCTGACAATCTACAGAACTGAACATTCTGTAAATGCAGAAGGGGATTTTGCTTTTTTAGCACTTTTGCAAATCAACTAGGCTTAAATGATGAGAATTTTTGCCTAATAATTCTCAGTTGGTTTAAATTGCCCCTGGGTGTGAAGGTGCAATACTGATTTCAGCAGTCAAAGGACATGATCTGCCTTCCATTTTAATGGCTCACCTTGACCACTGTGCTGAGAATAAGCTGTGTTGGGGCAAAGACGGAAGCAGAGAAACCATCTAGGTAGCCACTGCAGTCATCTGGGGAAACAAATTTGAGTGAACTTGGATCAGGTGGGCAGCTGGGGAAATGCTAAGAATTGGTCACATTCTGGGTTATTTAGGTATTAGAGAGAGCAGGATTTCTGATGCCTTGGAAGTAAGTTATGGGAGAAAGAAAGGAGCCAAATTTAGCACCACGCTTTGTGGTACAGGCACAAAGATAGTCTCTAAAGCCACGAAGCATGAGATCCCAAAGAGTGTAAAGAGCACGCAGAGGAAAGGAAGGGAGTGAGGGCTGAGCTTGGATCACCCCAATGCCGAGAGGTCATGGGAAGAGAGGACCTAGAAACAGAGGTGGAGAAGAAGTAGCCAGTGGGGTGGGAAGAATCGGAGAGGTGGGGCCCTGGACGCCAAGTGAGAAAAGTACATCAAGGAGGAGGAAGTGATCAGCTGGGGCAGGTTTGATGATGAGTATGATGAACATACAAGGATGAAATAAGTACAAGAGAGAAAGGTAGTCCAGAAAAGAGAGTTGTTCCTTCTATCAGGGATTCTGCAAAAGTTTCAGGGTGCAAATTACACTTGAGCAGTTGAAAGACTGTAGGGGTTTCCAAGGGTATGGGAGGTGGGAAGGCAGCCCGGCATGTGCTTAGACATGGAGGTAATGCTACATTCAGAAAACACTTTGTTGTGAGGAGTGGGCATGTGTGTGGGTGTAGGGGGGAATTAGCAGTGGGTGAGATCAGGGAAGGCCAAGGCCAGATGAGGTGAGTCTTAGGGGAGCAACTGGTGGGCATGAAGCAGAGGAATACTGGAAGCAGATCTGCACCATAGGAAGATTGCTCTGGTTTGTGGGTGGAGGGTGGATTTGGAGGGAGGGAGGAAGACATGAGGACATACAGCAGGGAGCTGTTGCTGTTGTCCAGGTAGGAGGCTGGAACAAGGGTTTATGTTCAACTGTGCTCTTATCTTGGAAAAGGGAGTGCATGAACTTTTGTACTGCAGGTGCTCTCATCCAAGAGTAACCTTGGACTCTTCAGCAACTACTGTGTTGGCGTTTGATGGTAATTAGAGCTGATTAGAACTCTTATTTCCATCAGATCCTATAAGTGCTTGAAATGTGTCAATTCATGTCACCTCCCAAATAAGCCTATGACATTTGTATTATTGTCATCCTCACTTCTCAGAGGAGAAAACTGAAGCACAAAGATGCTAAGTAAATTGTGCACCTGCACATAGCTAAGAAGCAGCAGAGCTGGACGAAAGCTCTGCACTCACCACTTCCGTGGCTCTGCTTTGTTTCACGAGGTGAGGCAAATCAGCTGAGAAAGTAGAACACAGGCCCTAAAGACTGACAAGCCCATGAGAAGCAAGTCCCCTTTCTGATGGGGAAGCCTCAGGGGAGAAGGACCAGCGATTGGCAGACCCTCACTTGGGACAAGAACTAATCGTGGGGTAAGACCCACCAGAGGATTGAGTCCTGAGCACAGACACAACCCGGTGTTTGCTCTGAGAAGCTTCTGAACTAACGTTGAGTCAGAACAAGCCAATGGAGAAGTCAAGAGATACAGAGGAAACAGGGATAACCAGCTGGTTGTGGAAGAAGCTGGAGAAGGAGTCCAGGGTGGTGGCCATGGGCTGGGACACAGAGGGAGGAGCAGTGTCCTTGTTTTGTTACTGTTTTAACCCAAATCAACACCCCTTCAGGAAGTGACAGCCTCCAACCATGTCCAATCTTTCTGCCCAGAAAAGGATTCTTCTTTACGTGACCCTGGTGATGCAACTAGTGATGGGGTAGGGATGCACTGCATGTCAGGCTTTACTGCAAGTAAAACCATTTACATTCGGATCCCTCTACATTTTCAGCTCCACTTCTCGACCTCCCTAACCACGCAATGGCATCCAAACCATGCCATTCACCTCCCCTGGAAGATTCCATGCCTGTGGCGATACTATAGCTCCTGCCTCCACCCCTTTTCAGCTCAACAAGCTCCCCGTTGCATTGCATGTCCTTGCCCAAATTGCAGATCCTCTAAGAAATCTTTCTGCCCGTTATTTGTGCCTTCCTCTGCTGTCTTTCAGATTTTGCATTTGTCTCCCTTGGTAACCTAAAAAGAGAAATTCTTTACTTTTCATCTCAGTGTTTGTTGAGTTCATAGTAAGTACTTGGTAAATACTGAAGAAGTGAACAAACAAATAAATGTCCTTTGAAGGAATACAGATGGAGCTGGAGGCCATTATCCTTAGCAAAGTAATGCAGGAAGAGAAAACCAAATATTGCGTGCTCTCATTTGTAAGTGGGAACTAAATAATAAGAACATATAAACACTTAGGGAGGAGCAACAGACACAGGGGCCTACCGGAGGGTGGAAGGTGGGAGGAGGGAAAGGATCCAGAAAAATAAAATAGACACTAGGCTTAATACCCGGTGGCAAAACAATCTTCACAACGAATCAGCATGACGAGAGTTTGCCTATATAAAAAACCTGCACAGGTACCCTGAACTTGAAAGTTAAAAAAAATTTTTTTAAAACCACAAATAAATCCCTGAAATGCTTTAATTAGTTCTTGTCTTCACCGGTTTGCTTTTACCGCCTGAACCTAGTAAAGGGTTAGCAGAACTATGAAATGACTGTGGCACTTGCCTGTTTGTCTGGAATCCCTTCACCACCATGTATTAGCTGTCTGGAGAAATCACTTAACCTTTGAACCCCATTGTGTTTCCTCCACTGTAAATCAGGGCTTATAGCCCCCATCCTGCAGCATCTTTGTGAAGAATCAGTAGGCTAAGGAATGCTGTGTGCTGAGTTCCATGCCGCCATATTCAGTATCAGCCAGGAAGTGGCAGTTGACAGCGGCGGTGGTGATTAACAAAAGAGTCAGTCTGTTGTGTTATTTTCCTTTGCGAAAAGGTTATTTACTGAAAGAGTGACTGTTGTGGGTTGAATTGTGTCTCCCAGAAAGATGTTGAGTCTTAACCCTCTGTACCTGTTAACGTGACCTCATTTGGAAATAGGGTCCTTGTAGATGTTATCAGATTAGGATGGGATTATATTGGATTAGAGTGGCTCCTAATCTAATAACTACTCTTTTTATAAGAAGAAACCATTTTGAACAAAGAGACACAGACACACGGAGAACACCAGATGTTGAGGGGGCAGAAACTGAAGGGATGCATCTAAAAGCCAAGGCATGGTGAAGACTGCCACCAACAACCCTAAGCCAGGAAGAGATGAGGAAGAATCCTGTCCTAAAATCGTCAGAGGGAGTGTGTCCCCAATGAAGCCTTGATTTCAGAATTTCTAGCCTCCAGAACTATGAGACAATACATTTCTCTACTTTCAAGCCACATAGTTTGTGGTCCCGTATTACGGCAGCCCCAGAAACTAATAATTCTGTGGACTTGCGCTTCTAAATAGAGAATAAAAACTTATAAATCTTTCCCATATATCATTTGAGAAGTTAGAGGCATCGAGGATTAAGGTGGAAAAGCCTGGCCTATATGTAGAGAAAAGAGGAAAAGAAGCCTAGCCATATGTAGAAAGCTGAAACTGGATCCCTTCCTTCACCTTATACAAAAATTAATTCAAGATGGATTAAAGACTTAAATGTTAGGCCTAAAACCATAAAAACCCTAGAAGGAAACCTAGGCAATACCATTCAGGACATAGGCATGGGCAAGGACTTCATGTCTAAAACACCAAAAGCAATGGCAACAAAAGCCAAAATTGACAAATGGGATCTAATAAAACTGAAGAGCTTCTGCACAGCAAAAGAAACTACCATCAGAGTGAACAGGCAACCTACAGAATGGGAGAAAATGTTTGCAATCTACTCATCTGACAAAGGGCTAATATCCAGAATCTACAAAGAACTCAAACAAACTTACAAGAAAAAAACAAACAACCCCATTGAAAAGTGGGCAAAGGATATGAACAGACACTTCTCAAAAGAAGACATTTGTACAGCCAACAGACACATGAAAAAATGCTCATCATCACTGACCATCAGAGAAATGCAAATCAAAACCACAATGAGATACCATCTCACACCAGTTAGAATGGTGATTATTAAAAAGTCAGGAAACAACAGGTGCTGGAGAGGATGTGGAGAAATATGAAAACTTTTACACTGTTGGTGGGACTGTAAACTAGTTCAACCATTGTGGAAGACAGTGTGGTGATTCCTCAGGGATCTAGAACTAGAAACATCATTTGACCCAGCCATCCCATTACTGGGTATATACCCAAAGGATTATAAATCATGCTGCTACAAAGACACATGCACATGTATGTTTATTGCGGCACTATTCACAATAGCAAAGACTTGGAACCAACCCAAACGTTCATCAACGATAGATTGGATTAAGAAAATGTGGCACATATACGCCATGGAATACTATGCAGCCATAAAAATGGATGAGTTCATGTCCTTTGTAGGGACATGGATGAAGCTGGAAACAACCATTCTCAGCAAACTAACACAAGGACAAAAAAACCAAACACCGCATGTTCTCACTCATAGGTGGGAATTGAACAATGAGAACACTTGGACACAGGAAGGGGAACATCACACACTGGGGCCTGTTGTGAGGTGTCGGGAGGGGGCAGGGATATCATTAGAGATATGCCTAATGTAAATGACGAGTTAATGGGTGCAGCACACCAGCATGGCATATGTATACATATGTAGCAAACCTGCACATTGTGCACATATACCCTAGAACTTAAAGTATAATTAAAAAAAAAAAAAAACTAGAAAAAAAAAAAAAGAACCAAAAGTAGAACTGCCATTTGATCCAGCAATCCCACCACTGGGTATCTACCTAGTAGAAAAGAAGTCATTATACAAAAAAGATACTTGCACACGCATGTTATAGCTTCACAGTTCACAACTGCAAATTCGTGGATGCCAGTTGAGGGAATAAACTGTAGTGTGTATATATATACACATATATATGTGTGTGTGTGTGTGTGTGTATGTATGTGTGTGTGTATATGTATGTGTGTATATATATATGTGTATATATCTGTATATATGTGTATATGTATATATATGTGTGTGTGTGTATATATATATATATATGTGACGGAATACTACTCAGCCATAAAAAGGAATGAATTAATGGTATTTGCAGTGACTTGGATGAGAATGGATACTATTATTCTAGGTGAAGAACTCAGGAATGGAAAACCAAACCAAAAGACCAAGAACTGTATGTTCTCACTGATATGTGGGAGCTAGGCTATGAGGACACAAAGGCATTAAGAATAATACAATGGACTTTGGGGACTTCAGGGGAAGGGTCGGGGGGGGTGAGGGATAAAAGACTACAAATAGGGTGCCGTGTATATTGCTCAGGTGATGGGTGCACCAAAATCTCACAAATCACCATTAAATAATTTACTCCACTAAATAACTTACTCATGTAACCAAACACCACCTGTACCCCAATAACCTATGGAAAATAAAAATTAAAATAAAAAAGAGGAAAAGAAGCCAAAAGACTCCAATATAACATGTGGAATTTAGCAAAGTCAACATTTGAGATATTTTTTCGACAATCCCGTTTCTTAACTGAGATTTTATTGTTGGGTTCATAAATTAATTTAACAAGCATGTTTCACCTGCAGCGAGCTGGGGTGGCTACACTGCGAAGGGCATGGGCTTTGGAGTTATACAGGCTTGGGTTCAACCCAGGCTTCCTCACTTAGCAGCCAGTGGCCTCGGACAAGTTACTTGACCTACATGAGCCTCAGCCTCCTTCCATGCCCATCTCCATGTTTGCTGTGTGGAGTCAATAGCTGATATTCGTGATAAGTGCAGCAAAGCACTGCCTGTGGGTATGATGCAATCTGCCCCCAATGTAGATCCCCCAAAGGAAACAGCTGTCCTCAACAGAAATCAGCATCCCCAACACTTAAAGAGCAGACATTCATGCAGGTGGATGAAGCAGAACCAGAGACACCTGAATCTGACTGAAAGCGGGAGAAAGTTGCATCATGCTTAGAGCAGGAGTTTTCAAGAGAAGTGTGAAAAAAACACAACCCTGACACCCACCTTGGACAGATACAGCAGGACACGTGTTTCTCATTGTGAAGAGATTTTTTTATTTGATTTTCATCACCTTTCAATGAAAGAGTGAGTCCTGTCAGTACTACGTAAAAAACTTGCAAATATATCTTAAGAGCATTAATTTCTTTTTAAATGAAAGAAAGTGAAGAAAGTTTGTGTTAGAAAAAGGCATAAGAGAAGCTTGGTTAAATGTAAGCAGGTTTCTATCAAGAAAGACTAAAAGTACCATTACTCCATTAAACCAGTAAAAAAACATACTATTTTGTGTGTTCTCAAGATAGTTGCTTATAAAAGAGAAGCTTGTTAGTCCTTTTCTTCTTTTTAGTGACCAAATCAACACACTGTGTATCTAACCATCCTGGCAAGACATGAGTCAAGGGAATGAGAAGCATGGTTGCTAACTCTATGCTCAAAGGAGGTTTCTGGGTAGGAATACCACCCCTATTTTCAAGAAGGTAGAGAGACACAAAACAGTTTCAGATACAACTAACACAAGACCTGTGGGGGTCATGGCTCTGGCCCATTAAGTCTGAGTAGTTGACATAACTTCAGTTCTCTTGGGTTCTTTCTCCAGTCTGGGCTGCCTTAGCGCTGATGATCTGGCAGGACTGTAGTCACTGGAATTGGGTATTCCAAGGCATTGCAGTCATCTAACAGGAAGACCAAGTCCTGAAAAAGATGTGCAATGAGCAGGAAAATTACTGAAGGTGGCCACGGAGTCCATATGCAACTGTAGGGCTCTTGGTTATCCTCAAAGGTCGTTCAGTTGTTCCCCTTTGTGTGAAAACTTCCCATCCCTTACTCTCCCCAAAAAGAGCTAGTCACTTCTTGCTTCACATTCTAATAGAATTTCATGTTTTTTAAAATTGTTATCACTTACGGAATTCACACATACATTGGTTGACCAGATGGATAGATGAATGGGTGAGGGAGGGAATAAATGAATAAACCTTAGTTGCTGAGCAGCATCCTGGGCCAGGAATTGGAATGACCAGGAAGATCAGGCCAGCTCTCACCTCCCCTCACTTCAGTCAATAACACTACTCATCACACTGTTATCATAATTGTATCAGCTTCCTATCTTCCCCCACAAACCAAAAGGAGCAGGGAGGAGGAGGAAACTGGGTGTGGGCATGGGGGAAAATTCATAACACATCTTTCATATAGGATCAAGAAATTATAACTTAATAGCTAATTACTACAGTTTCCAGAGGAGCTTACTCTGGGCTAAGCATGGTGCTAGGAATTCCGTATTTAGTCACCCTACTAGGCTTCTTAGGATCAAGGGAGTTACTGCAGAGCCCACACAAGATATGGGTGTAGTTATTATCATCCATCTCATGAGATGGCACTACTGTGTCCTCAGTTCAGGACTGAGGAAACTTTGCCTCAGAGGAGTGAAGGGACACTGCTGTGATTTGAATGTGGTCCCAAAAGTTTATGTGTTGGAAACTTAAACCCTCTGCCTTTGTACATGAACTAATGTAGGCTTTGACTTAATGACTGGATTAATGAGGGCTCTGCTCTTATGAATGGATTAATGTCACTACCTTGAGAGAGGGTTGCTTATTGCAAGGGTGGCTTTGTTAAAAAAGTGAACTCTCTCTGGCTTTTACCCTCTTGCTGTGTGATGACGTCTGCCATGGTATCACGCAGCAAGAAGGCCCTCACCAGATGCCAGCACCATGCTCTTAGACTCTACACCAACCTCCACCATAAGCTAAACAAACTTCTTTTTTAAAAAATAAAGTACCCAATCTGTGGTGTTATGTTATAGCAGCAGAAACAGACTAAGACAGGCACTCCCACTTGGGAAGCAGGGAGATACAGACTCAAGTTCAGGGCTCTCTGATGCTGAAGTCTGCGCCCTGCAATCACATGCCTCTACTTTTCACATTTCAACTATTGCTGATTTTCTGTCCTTTCCCCTCTCCTACCAGAATCCTCTTATCAGAGCACACCTGAACCCCCTCCTGCAGGGTCTCCTCTAACCTGCCTCACTTGGCTCCTGGCAGAGTCTATCCATGTGGCTGGGGTCTGGTCCTGGGGTGTAACCCCTGCATCAGTGTGCAGCTCATGGAGACAAAGGGCCTTGTCCTGAACCCCATCAACAAGGCAACCACGGTTGAGAAAGGGCTTTGTGAACTGAAAGCATCTGCGAAACATCTCTGCTCCTCTTCCTTGTCCCTGTCTCCTCCCAACCCTCCTCTTTGAAAAGTTCTTTGATAGCAAGTAGAAAATGGATTTTCAATGGCATCCACTTACCCTCCTGCAGAACGAGTTCATGATGGTGTACAGCTTCCGTGCTTTGTCCTTCAAGGAATCCACCTGGGCCACTTTCCAACACTGGGGCGAGGCCACAAAGTCCCGCAGCTTGTCCAGCACACAGTAATTCTGGGAGTGGGCAACGGGGAGGGGGCTTGTGGGAGAAGTCAGTAGCGAGAGGGACGGGGCTGAGCTGCGTAAGATCTCTCCCTGACTCTGTGCCACACAGCCAGCAGCAGAGGTTCAGACCTGAGTCCCTCACCCCCAGACTTCCCTCCCCCAGGGAGAGCCCTCTTACGTGTATGTCCAGGTACAGCCTGGGCAGGTATCTCACACACGGCTCCTGTGGAAAGGGATAAGGGGTTCTGGGATGCCTACAGGGGCACACCTGGTCACAAAAGTCTCCATGGTGGCCCTCTCAACAGCCAGACCAGCCCAGATCCTTGGGGCCCTCCCTCATGCTATGATATGCACGGTACTTTCTTGTGCCATATGTCACTCCTCCAGAAATGGGCGACTGCGCTTCCAGAATTAGACTTTTAGAATACAACCTTTATATCATTTGCTATGAATTAGGGAGATGTTTTCTATGCGTACCCATTCAGAAATATACATACACGTATATACATAAAAGCAGTCCCATAACTGTAATATAGAAATAGTAATATAATACAGGAATACAAGTATATATACGCAGTATATATGTACATCTATAAAACAGTTCTATAACTATTTAGTTACATAACAGTTGTATAACTGCATGTAATTATAGACATTACATATACTTACATAAGATATATGTAATTATATGTATTAGTAATGTAGGCATTCTATAGCTAATATATTGTTGTATATAGTGTATAATATAGTAATATCAAAGTGCATATATATGCATACTTTTATATTTCTATATTGGGCTTCCATTTTTGTGCAGGGCTGAAGGGCAAAAGCCCTCGTGCTCTGCCCTCTCAGTAATCCTCGTGTGACCATGGGCAAGTGCCTTCCTTCAGTTCTCAGTTGTGAAATTAGAGAGTTAGAATGCATAATCTTTCTACTTTCTTCCCGCTCCGCAATTCAGAGCCTCTGGATTTTTTAAACCTTTTAAAATCAGATTCCTTTACAAGATGATTGCTGTCTATATTCGATAACAAGAAACTTGTGGGTAAATTGTGGTGAAACTGTACAACAAAATGTTAAAACAAAAATTAACTTATTTGATAGTGTCATTAAAAAGTAAGTGGCAAAACTGCTTGTGTTGTTTGACCCAAATTTTGTTTACACACACACACAACACACACGTATTTGAATACCTATATGCAGACAGAAAGCTGAAATATGATCCTCCAGAACGCTACAGCAGCAGCTACCTCTAGCTGGTAGAATTACAAGCAAGATTGATTTTCTTCTTTGTACTTTGTACATTTTCCAACTGTTCTACAAAGTACAATACTTTTACAATTAGGAAAAAAAATACATGTTATTTAACTTTTAAAAAGAAAATACCAAGAAGGTGTTACCTAGGGCATTGTAAACCCCAACATCTGAGAAACATTATGTTTTGTTTGAAGCATTTGCAAGTGATTAAAAGACACTTTTAAACTTTACCAAAGCTTTTAATGAAGTTTAATGCATTTTGTTTCGATGGAGAAGCAGGCAGAGGCCTGGGTTCTAGTCCCCAACAGCCCTTCTGGGACTTCCCCTCTCTGAGTACCCAGGTCTCCCTCTGAAGATCGTGATCACATCAGCTGGCATCTGTTGAGTACTTGTTCCTGTAGGCTTGGCTCTGTGACCCGTGCCTGGGTTCACATCTGCCTTTGATTGTCAAAGGCACGCTAAACGGAGGGGTGCTACTGTCATCCCATTTTACAGACAAGAAAACTGAGAGGCAGAGGCTGAGGAATTTGCCCGGGTCCCTCAGCAGATGAGGGGTGGAAGCCAATTCTGTGCCACCTCTTCGGGCACACTCCTCACCAGGCTAACGAAAGGAATACGCAAGCTTCATTCCTCCGTTCTCCTTAACTCTGATGTTCCAGACTTTATGGGGAGCTGTTTTTCTCCCCCTCCTCCCACTCCTTTTTTTTTTTGTTTTTTACATTTTACAACAGATCCTTTGATATTTGCTAGTAAGTTACAAAAATTGTGATGTCTTTACTTTTTCTTGTGTTTTGAAGAAAGCAAACCATTGGTACCATATTTAATAGGAGATGAATAAAACACAAACACTCCTGAGATTTACATTTACTAGAAAAGAAAAATATCCTTCTCTCTGTCTTTTTTTAATTTTTTTTTTTTTTTTTTGGTCTAAAGGCAAGGGTTTAAGAACTGAATGGGTCATGCACCCCTGTCCTGGGCGCGCGGGGGACTCACCGAGGGCTCCGAGCTCTGCAGGAGCTGGAAGTCGCGGGTGATCTCCTGGCTCAGGGCCCGCATGCGGGAGTAGCAGGTCGGGGGAGTGGGCCGCGCGGCGGGAATGCCCGCCAGGAGCAGCAGCAGCACGGGCAGAGGCCCAGGCGTCCTCATGGTGCCAGGCGCTAGTGCAGCCTCGCTGCCCGCCCCTTTATGCAGGCTGGGGGTGGTCCAGCGCGGCTCCACGCCTCCACTTCCTGTGGGGCCAGCGCAGGCTGCCGTCCATCCAGGGTGGGAGAGAGGAAGCCAGCACGCCCACCGGGCAGGGCCGGGAGAGGAATCCTCTGAGACACGAAAGCCCCAGGTTAAGAGGAGGGGCTGCCTGGAGGAGGGGGTGACAAAGGGTGGCTTTGCCTGCCCTGCACTTTCAGCAAGAAATTTCTCTCTCCACAGGGACTTTTCCTGAAATGGCGGGAACAGCAGATGGAGAGGGGTGGGGGATAAGAGGAGGACAGAGATGGAAGGAGGGGAGGGTCGGGGTAGAGGAGTGGGCACCAGGCCTGGGTTTGAATGGCACCGTTTGTCAAAACGGATATAGTGCCAGGAGGGAAAGGGACTAGAGGGGATGACTGGGCATCACTCCCTCCAGGCAGCCCGCAGTAGAGCAGGGATGCAGGGCTGAGGTCAGGCCACCGGTGTTGGGGTCCATCAATCACTAACCAGGTAGGTGAGCCTTGGGCCAGGCGGCCCCCACCCCCCCAACCCCACCAGCCTCTGAGAAGCCATGTGTGTGACTCTCGGTCTGAAGAACAGTCTCACTCAGCGACTGTATGTGTGGGAGTGTGAGTATCCCCACCCTCTTCCACCTCAAGCTGCTAGCACAGGCCCGGATGGAGAGCAGTCCCTCAGGAAGGGTTAGTTTTCAAGAAGTGCGTCTCCCTCAGGGCTGCCCTCCCAAGACAGTGGTAGGTAAAGGTCTAGGCTCTCCACTTAGACGCCCTGGGTGCAAAGCAGGGTCACTCCCTTCTGGCTTTGACCTTGGGCAGATTTCTTCAGTGTTTCCTCCATCTCCTTATCTGTGAGATGAGGATGGTAAGAATGGCTCACTCAAAAGGCCATAGTGAGGAATCAGCGGGAGACGGCATGACTAAGCAAGCCTCATGCCAGGCTCATTGTGTATTTCCAAGTGATTGGAGCTAAAAGCATTGTCTCCGTTAAATCCAGCAGTGTCTCTGTGAGGTAGGTGTCACAGAAAAGAGTCCCATTTTCCAGGTGGGAAAACTGAGGCTCAAAGAGTGCCAGCAACTTGCTGGAGGTCACAAAGCTGGAGGCATATGGGTTGGGATGAGACTTCACGCTCTGTCCTCCTGCCATTCTTCCACCCCACAGTGCAGAATGGGTGAGGAGCAGGACTCTTGCAGGCGGAGATGAGCTGGGGTCCTCGGGCTGCGCAAGATCAGGTAACAAGCAAGAAGGAACTGTCAAAAGGGAGAAGAAGATTCTTCCTTAACACTGAATGTGACTTACATACCAGCAGCCACCAGGCCAGCTGCCATCGGGAATGCCATGAGCCTCACAGCCAGCCAATGAAGTGAATGGGGTTATTCCCATTTCCCAGGTGAGGAAACTGAGGGCCTCAGGGGATATGAAGCTGGGAAGAGTAGTGGAGCCCTAGAACTATGTCTGGACCTTCCTGTCCCCAAAGTTTCCTCCAGCAAGGGAGGAAAGGGGAGTGTCCTGGGCAAGCTGCACATTCCTAGAACAAAACAACCAAAGACGCAGCCCACAGAGATGGGTGAACCAGAGCATGGCATCCTGTACACAGGGCTGGACTGAGGATCAACCACAGGGATGAAGCCCGGCTCCAGCTTGTCCCCACTGTATTTGCCAGGAGAAATCCTTTCTCGACCTGGCCTCCATTCCCTGTCCGTAAACAGGATAGCATCACCCTGGGTGATGTCTGAAGTTCCTTCCAGTCCCAATGTTTTATTTATCTACTTTCTGGTGGTAAAAGCCCTGGGCAGGGACTGTAAGCTGTGCCTTCCTGTTTTGTAGGTGAGAATGTGTTCTGCAAACACCTTTAGCAAGATGACACACGGACTGCGGCTCTCAGGGCAGAACTGTGTGTGCTTGGAGGTGGCAAGTGGAGGCACAGATGTGTTTTCTTCTGGGTGAATGAGTCTCCACACTCCGTCCATGGTAGTGCCTGGGGCATAGGCCTCCCTGGCAGACTAGCTGGCCCCAGCTGGGGACTTTAGGTCTGCCGTAAAATGCTCCAGGGCTTCTGGATGTGCTCATGGAATGGGCTTAAATTCAGAGCAAGGAAGAAAAACAAGCCCATGGACCAAATAAGTCCGTTTGATCAAGGAGACATTGCTGTGCTGGAAAACAGGAGTCGTCTGTGAGTCCGAAGTTGGGATAAATGTGCTGCTGGGAGATTTGACCTTGTTCCACCCGCAATACCGTGTGCAGTTATTCATGGGACTTCTTGGGTAAATCAGCTGAGTTCAGAGCTGCAAGGAGGCTTATAGGCCTTCCCGTTGAGCATGAGAATGAATGAGTGACTGACTGTAGCCATCTGCTGTCACTGGTACCAACTGAGACATGGTGGATGCTGGGCCCCTGAGGAGTCACAATCAGTAGGGAGACAAGGAATGAGGCTGCTGTGCACTGGGCCAGGTGCAAGAAAATCGCCACCTCTCACTCTGCCAAGCCGGGAGTGGGGTGAACAGGAAGCACCCCAGAGGAGAGCGTGCCTCGTGCTGATTCCCAGGGCAAATGGAGACGAGGAGGATTAGCCTGTGCCGAGCCCAACATGCACAAGTTTGCATGCCAAGCCCAATGCGTGCCAGTGTGCATCCGGGAATTCTGTCTGCTTTCTGGCCCTTTCCAGGGCTCCCCCCGCATCCTGAGCATGATACATTGACTTTCCCCCAGCATCTGTCTCCTTTAATGACCATGCCCTTCTCCAGGAGAGAGGAATAGTCTTCCTCCGCACCCAGCACACAGCCAGGTAGAGCGGATGAACAGTACGGTGTGACTGAATGGACTTGGTGACTACTCATGTTACTCAGAGATTAAGGCACAAGCCCACTAAGAAACCTACGCAGGACAGCCTGTCGTGGTTCCCCACCATGAGCTCCCTGTGAGACGCTGCACTGGATACAGGCTGGTGGAGCCCCACACGTGTGTTCTGTTCTCAAATGTCTCCTTTACCACGAGTCACCTGAATCCTCCCACCAGCTCTTTCTCTGCCCCCTTCTGAGGCTCCTTCAGCAGTTGGCTGCTCTGAGTGTTAAAAATCCAGGCAGGAATTTTCCCACATATCAGGCAAACCCTTGTCTCTGCCAAGAGGTCTCTTCTGGTTTTCTTAATGTCTTAGATCGGGCATAGACCCCATCATGCCAGGAGAGCTGAAGAGTCAGAGTTAACGAGCAGGTGAACATCTCTCAGGTAGATATTGGCCATTGTCTTTGGATGGATTCTTCATTTGCCAGATGTGTGTCTATTTATCGAGAGTCTATTGTGTGCCAGGCACTGAGAAGGGTGAAAAGACAGTGAATGACAGAGACAGAGTTGCTGTCCTCTCGGAGGAGACTGATGAGGGCAGCTGACACTCTGGGTAAGTGGTGTGACGGCAGAAATCCTGGTGTTTCTGGAGCCCCTAACCCATCACTGGGAGCTGCTCCCTGTCAGGTGAGAGCTGAAAGATGAGGAATGCAGCGGGCAAGTGGAGTGGGTATGAAGGACTGTGTGTGTGTGTGTGTGTGTGTGTTTGTGTGTGTATATGTCTCTGTGAAAGACAGAGAATGAGGGAGATTGTAAGATATTGTGCTGCTGGCTTTGAAGATGGAAGAAGAAGCCACAAGCCAAGGAATTCAGGAGGCCTTGAGAAGCAGAGAATGCAAAGAAAGATTCCTGCCTAGGGCCTCCAGAAGGGGCCCCGTTAGACCCCTCTGAGCCCACAATTGTAAGATCATAAATTCGTGATGCTTGCAGCCCCTCGGTTTGTGGTGATTTGTTACGGCATCCACAGGAAACAAGCACACCATCTCTCTGGGGTTTGGTAGAATAACAGAAATTAATGTGGGAACCTAGAAATTATCCAGATCTACCTACCTCCTGCTTATCCTTCCTTTACAGCCTCCCTGTCAAGTGCTTGTCCAGAGTCTGCTTGCATCCCTCCCTGGACAGGGAGCTCTTTGCCTCTTACGACTTCCCTCCAGTCTCTGGGCAGCTCCAACTTCTTCCCAGGGTGGAGATGAGATGTGATGACACCCTGGCGCAGGCCTTCAAGTCCTGTACCTTCTTACACAGAACAGAAGTGTGGTGATGTTAAAACCATCTCATTCTTCAGTGTCTCTACCTCCACTCCTCCCTGCCCCTCAAAACAGAGTCAACTCTCTTTTGGAGCTACCATCCCCACTTCTTGAACCCTTTTAATGAGAAGTGGCCTCAAGATCCTTCAACTACATCACGATTAACGCCTCTCTGCCTAGAGCCCTATCTCCTCCCAGTGGCCATTTCTAAAGCAGAAATTCAATCTTGCCCCTCCTTGTTTCAAAGTCTCCCTGACTCCCAGACAAAAACCCTGTCAATGAGTCTTACACTATATGGGACCCAGACTGGAACACAACCCTTCTTGGGAGATCTGGTCAGAATGAAACTATCACCTCCTTGTTTTGAGCCTTTCCTATGTCAGTTAGGACTGTAGGTTGCATGTTACAGAAAATTCAGCATGAGACACCAAAGTCTGGGTTTTCTAGAAAGTGCAATTTGAAAATACAGCGGGAGTGTGGAGCTCAGGAGTGGTTTGATCCAGGAACTCAATGAAGTCACTAAGAAATTCTCTCTCTTTCTTTGTTCTATATTGTGATAGTGTTTCCATGTGTCATCTTGACTAGGCTACCATCCTCAGTTATTCTAACACTAATCCAGTGTTACTGTGATAGTGTTTGTAGATGTGATTAGAGTCCTTATGCAATAAGCTCTATGTAAGGGAGATGATTTCAGATACTCTGGGTGTGCCTGATTTAATCAGTTGGAAGGTCTTAAGAGCAGAGCCAAGGCTTCCCTGAGGAAGAAAGAGTTCTGCTTGTGGAGTAGCTTTGCCTGTTCCAGTGACTTCCAGCTTGCACTTCCTGAAAGCCTACCCTACAACAATTTTGTACTTGGCCAATGTCTACAATCATGCAGGCCAATTCCTTGTAATAAATCTCTTAATGTCTCTCTTCTACTGGTCATGCTTCTTGGGTTGAACTCTAACTGACACATATACCATTAGCTCCATCCCAAAGCCAGGCCCTGTCCTGAGAAGTAGGGTCTCCCTTGTGACCACTGAAGAAAGTCCTGAGCTTTGTGCTGGAAGCAGACCCTGCCTATGCCCTGTCCAAGCCTCCTCAGCCCCGACATTTAAGGGCAGTTGGGCTAGGCTTCACCTGCCAGCACCACCCTCTGCCTCAGGCCTTCCTCTAGCCATAGGTGCCTGCTCTGCCCACATTAGAGCAAGCCAGAGTATTGGGGACTCTTAATGCCCCCGAGAAGCAGCCCTCACCCGATGATTCACGAAAGTTGGGAAGAGTCTGGCTTCTGGTTAAAAACCTATGTGTCATCCATGGGCAGTTACAACGGCTTTACACAGTGGGCCCCCAAGGGGATCGGGGGAGCTGCCCTCCCAACCCCAGGCTTGGGACAGAGCCAGAGCTTTGCATGCAATCTCTGAAGGGGGTTGCTGTAAAACACTCAGGTCCCCAGGCTGGCCAAGCCCTTTACCTATTTACCTGGCACCTTCATTCATGGGTCTCTTTATCTGAGGACTTGGGCCAGGTCCTTCCCAGGCGCCTCTGCAGAGATCTCCGAGTATGGGAGGGGGAATCCTTGACACCATTTCCCCCTATTCTGACTCAAGACCCAGCACTTTTCTACTCAGGGCCCTTTCCCTGCCTCCCACTACCGTGGCGTCCATAGACCAGCAGGAACCTTTGGCTGGGGCTCCCTCAACAGTGAGACGACCCCCACTTCCACATCTGGTCCACTTGATCCCCCATAGTGATGTGAGGATGTGAGGATGCACCAGTCCAGGGGGTAGATGGAACGGGGGAGCTGAGCTTCCTCTGGTTTGGCCTCTTCCTTAAACAATTGCAGTGAGTGACCAAAGGCTAACCTCTCATTTTTGGCTGTTGCTTTAACTTGGCTGCTCAGACACCTGCAGCTCAGCTCTGTCTCAGCTCAGCTGAGCTCCTGACTCATTGGTGTATAAATATCCCTACTCCTTTGCCCTGTTGGTGGGATAACTCTGAGGTGAGTTCTACAGGGTCTCCCAAAGTCCCCCAGCAGGATCAAGCTCCAGGGGTCCATGGTAAAAATTTGCTTGGTGGTAATCCATGGATGTATTGGCTTTCTGCCCTTCTGTGCCTCACGTTCCCACTTCTCTACAGGTGTTTTCTGGGCTCACTCTCAAAGAAACCTCTTGCACTCAAATCCTTGTCTCAGAGTCAGCTTTTGGGAAAACCCAAACTGAGACTATGGTACTGGCGCAACAGAGGAGCCCTCCCCGCCAAACTAGGGCAAGACCAATGTGATCACACATATTGGCCTAGCCCACTAATGGGCCATGAAGGTGAGATACCCTGGGATGGGGTGAGTTACGGGCAGAGACATCACCACAATTTCAAGTACGCTTGTCTTTCTCTAACACAGCCCAGGATGGTGCAAGACACCATGTCCCATGACTGACACCTCTCTTAAGCCGCCTCCCTTCCGGGCCTCCACAACTCCCTCCCAGTGCAGGCCTTATCCCAGCAACAGACATACATAGTATAAGGAGATCCTTCTAGCAGGTACCAAACCTCAGCTCCCCGTTGCTTAATTATGTTCTGTTTTCTTCTTGTGATCTAGTATTTTCAGGATCTGAGACTTTTAAAAATCATTTCAGGAGAAAGAGTATTTAACCCTTTCCTGCTAGCTGTTCAGACAGGCATATTCCAATAAGTGATACAGGTAACCAGGGAAATACTCTTGGTTTTCAGTCCTGAGGGTTTGTGGGATGTTCCTCAGTTGTATTAGTCCATTCTCATGATGCTATGAATGAATACCCAAGACTGGGTAATTTATAAGAAAACAGGTTTAATTGATTCACAGTTCTGCATGGCTGGGGAGGCCTCAGGAAACTTACAATCATGGCAGGAGGCATCTCTTAGCAGGGTGGCAGGAGAGAGACTAAGAAATGAGCAAAGGGGGAATCCCCTTATAAAACCATCAGATCTTGTGAGAGCTCACCCACTATCACAAGAACAGTATAAGGGAAACCACTCCCATGATTCAATTATCTCCACCTGTTCATGCCCTTGACACATGGGGATTATTACAATTCAAGGGGAGATTTGGGTGGGGACAGAGAGCCAAACCATATCACCAATGAACTGTAAGAAACAGCAACCTGCTGTTGGCTCTGGCCTCTTGTGACATGGCTGGAACACAGAATATCACCTGTCCTGCCTGCTCCCTGTGTTCCCATCCTGTGCCCACTTGTGATGGAAACCCAGGCTGAAATGGACATCCCCAATCTCAAATGTCCTCTGTTGCCCAACCTGCAGCCAATAGCTATCTTTGACAAGGATTAGAAGAGTGCAGCAGCAGCTTCCATTGCACTAGACCACACGAAGAGTCTGAGTGCTAAGGTAAGAGCCTAGCATTGAACACATCAATGCTTGCAAAGGGTTGCTTCTTGTCCCCTTACTTCTGCCTGCATTTGAGGTCAGGAGCCACTAATCAAGCTGACAGCCAGGAGGTGTTGGGATTGGGGTAGACTGAGTGCCTAGCTGGACATTGCCTCTGGTGTTCCTGTTGATATTGGTATTCCTTTGGTTAAAAGCAACACATCTTCCCCTGTTTATGTGATGTGTTTTTGAGCTTGTTGCTTTTGCTCTTGGCAAACCCAGGTGGAAAGTTGGCCCACACGGCCCAGAGTGAAGGAATGAACACAAACACCAAGGCTGGGCTTTGCTTTTGGGCAGCGATTATGAAAAGCGATTCATGTTTTAGAAGAGAGATTCCTTCATAAGCCCCCAATACATGGACTTGAACTTTAACGAGAAACAGCAGGCAGGAGGAGCTGTGTCCCAAACATTCCCCCAGGCCTGGTACACAGAAAGGACTCAGAGTCCTTCAAGAAGAATCCCAGCTTGTCCTAGGAGAAAGACTACAGGCTTTGGAGTAATACAGACTTCAATTTAGATCTCACTTCTCTTACCATGCAGCTGTGCAAATGTGGCCATTACTCATGCTCCTTTGATGTGGGGTTTATAACACTTATTGCAGTTTTTGTGAAGAAGAAATAAACATGAAAAGCTGGAGTGACTGTGGTTTTTGTTTTTGTTCTTTCTGGTTATCTGTTCCATAATCCCATCCTGGTCTACTTCCTCCGTCCTGCTACAGGAGTGACGACGGGCCCATGGTCCAGGAGGGACTAATCAGTGTCTCTACCTGGGGTTGAAAGATGCACACAGGATGAGAGCTGCCCTCTCATGCCACTACCGTGGCTATGCTGTGGTTGCCAGCAGTTAAGTCTTCTGCCCTGGAGTGTGCAAGACCAGGAGGTACACAAACAGAGCTGGGAGGTGGATGGAGGAAGAGGATCTGAACGGGCTGCATCCCTGCTTCCAGACCCAGAGCCTGAGACCTGCGTCTCCTTCTTGGACATCATCAGCTGCCCTGTGGTCATTTCTGGCTACAGAGCAGGGTTCCTTCAGCTTGAGCTGATTTCAGTGAGGTTTCTTTCTGTCCCTCGCAAATGAAAGAGTCTGACCAATACAGCACCCAGCAGAGGGCTTGGCGTGGAGCTGGAGTTCTTACAGCAGTTACTTTGTTTTTAGAAACAGGGCCTCCTTCCGTCACCCAGGCTGGAGTGCAGTGGAGCGATCTTAGCTCACTGCAGCCTCAACCTCATGAGGTTAAGCCTCCTTTTGCCTCAGGAGGATCTGGGACTATAGGAGTACAGGTGCTCACCACCTCGCCCAGCTAACTTAGTTACTTTTCTTGGATGATTTTCTATTTGTGCGAATCCTCAGTGCTGGTCATCAAATATGTTCCGTTCTCTCTTTCCTGGACCCAGGCCAGGATTGAGTTTCCCTGTCCCCTTGAAGTTACATAGAGTCACATAGGTTATTTTATACGAAGCAATGTAAGAGAAAGTGATGGGTTTACTTCCAGGTGGCAGCTGTAAGAGCCTGTGCTTCCTTTTCTACATGCTCTACAATGCTATTGCTTTCTCTCTGTCATGGGACCACCCAAGTTTTGCTTGGGCTTTGCTTTTGGGCAGAGATTATGAAAAGCAATTCATGTGGTGGATGCTCTATCAGCCTCAAACTGTGGTGGAGAAGACCCAGAGTGCTGCCCCAGTCAATCTGTGGTAAGGACTAGGAGTTGTTTGTTACAGCAGTGTAATCTAGCCCATCCTGACTGTGGCAGGCAGAATTCTACAATGATCCCTGTACTAGTTCATTCTCATACTACCATAAAGAAATACCTGAGACTAGGTAATTTATAAAGGAAAGAGGCTTAATTGGCTCATGGTTCTGTAAGCTATACAGGAAGCATGATGCTGGCATCTGCTCAGCCTCAGGAAACTTACAATCAGGGTGGGAGGTAAAGGGGGCACCAGCACATCCCATGGCTGGAACAAGAGGCAGGAGGTGCCACACACTTTTAACCAACCAGGTCTCAGGAGTACTCACTATCATGATGACAACATCAAGGGAAATGGTGCTAAACCATTCAGGAGAAACCATCCCCATGATTCAATCCCTTTCCACCAGTCCCCACCTCCAACATTGGGGATTACAACTGAACATGAGATTTGGGTGGAGACACAGATCCTAACCATATCATCCCCAATGACCCTTGCAGAACCCCCTCCACTGAGTGTGAGGAGGCCTATGAATAGAATGAGATCTCTCCTGTGGTTAGGTTAGTTACATGACAAAGGGATCTTGCAGTTGTAATAAAAGTCACTTAGAGTTAATCAAAAGAGAGATAAGCCAGGTGATGCTAATGCAACCACATAACCCCTTTTAAAACAGTAAGTTTTGCAGGTTGGTAGCAGATGAGGGAGTCAGAAATTTCAGGTGTGGAAAACATTCAACCCAGTGTTGCGGGCTTGACAGTGGAGGGAGACACAAGAGAAGGGATGCTGGCGGACCCCAGAAGTAGACAGTTGCCCCTGGTTGACACTGGCAAGGAAATGGGAACCTGAGGCCTGTGGCTGTAAATATTGGGGCTCTGTTAACAATCTGACACACCCAGGAAAGATCTGTTAACAATCCCTGGAAGCCGGTCCTCCATGACAGCTCCTGCAGAGGAGCCCAGGCTGGCTGACACCTTGATTTTGGCCTTGTGAGAGCCAGAGCAGGGAACTCAGCAGACTCCCACCCAGACACCCATCTCCAGAGCTGCAAGCTGATAAATGGTGTTGTTTAAGCCTTCAAGTTGGTGGTCATTTGTTACACAGTAATATAGTTAGATTTTGTGTTCCCACCCAAATCTTATCTTGAATTGTAATCCCCATAATCTCCACATGTCCAAGAAGAGACCAGGTGGAGGTAACTGACTTATGGGAGTGGTTTCCCCAACCTATTCTCATGATAGTGAATGAGTTTTCATGAGATCTGATGGTTTTGTAAGGGGCTCTTCCCCCTTTGCTCAGCACTCTCTTTTCTGTGTCCTTGTGAAGAAGGTGCCTTGCTTCCCCTTCACCTTCTGCCATGATTGTAAGTTTCCTGAAGTCTTCCCAGCCATGCTGAACTGTGAGTCAATTAAACCTCTTTCCTTTATAAATTACCCAGTCTTGAGCAGTTCTTTATAGCAGTGTGAAAATGGACTAATACACGCAGCAACTCATTAGAAAACCAATACATGGACCAATGCATTATTATTCGAAGTTATTTACTGAGGTTGATGATTTTTCAAGCTAGTAACACATGTGCCATATTACCCATGCTGCCTTCTAAGGATGTGTCAATTTCTTTATCAGATTTGGGTTTTCCTGATAGCAGGAGCTGAGCTGGTCTTCTCCGAATCCCCTAGACCTAGCATGGATACTGAATGGAATACTTTTAGAAGATGTGAGTGGCATCTGGCAACATTGTGAAGTTGATGAAACTTTTCTGCCATGTTGTCATATCCTGGCATGATGGTCTGGGTGCCTGGAAATGAACAATAGTTAATGTGGATACAGTGTGAGCTGGGTGTCTGGTGCTTTTCGTAGGGCATTAGGCACGTTAACCAAAGCAGTCCTCATAAAATCCTTACAAGGTAGGAGTTGGTATTATCACAGCCCCACCTCACAGAAGAGGAACCAGAGGGTGGGAAGTTAAGTAACTTACTCAAGGTCATACCATTAACTAATAGTGGAGCCCAGGTTCAAATCTAGACAGCTAGGTTCAATCTGTGTTCCTAACCACCACATCATCCTGCCACTTAAGATGAGGGACTCAATACGTATTCACTGAAGGGTGGAGAGAAGGCAAGAAGGAAAAAGGTAATTTACATGAATGCTAACAAGCTATGTGTATTAGGTTCTCCTGAGGAAGAGAATGTGTGCGTGTATACACACATGCACACACACACATCTATACATATACATGGAGAGAGAGAGAGAAGGCTGATTTTAAATAATTGAGTCACATGATTGTGGAAGCGCAGCAAATCCAAATTTTGCAGGGCAGACTGACAGGCTGGAGACCCAGGGGAGAGGTGATGTTGAAGCTGTAGTCTGAAGGTCATCCAGAGGCTGAATTCTCTTGCTCTTGGTGGGTTTTAGACTTTTTCTGGGCCTTCAACTGATTGGATGAGGCCCACCCACATTATGGAGTATCATCTGCTTTAATTAAAATCTACTGATTTAAATGTTCATCTGATGTTAAAAACACCTTCACAGAAACGTCCTGAATAATGCTTGATAAATAATAAAGATACTTCTCTTGAGTACTGTGACCCAGTCAAGTTGACACATGTAATTAACCATCACACTGTCGGACTCTGGGCAAGTCCCTCACGTATCTTTGAACTTTACTTTTCCATGGAAAATGAGGGATGACTTTATTTAGAGAGTTTGAGGCCAGTCTGGGCAACACAGTAAGACATTGTCTCTGTTAAAACAAAACAAAACTTAGCTGGCTATGGTGGCACATGCCTGCGGTCCTAGCTACTGGGGATGCTGAGGCAGGAGGATCACCTGAATCCAAGAGGTCGAGGCTGGAGTGAGCAGTGATTGCATCACTGCACTCCAGTCTAGAAGACTCTGTCTCCAAAAAAAAAAAAAAAGAAAAAAAGAAAAGAGATAAAGATGTTTGGGGTCTGTTCTCCATTATAAATTTGGTGATTCATTGCTTTTAAGGGGCCGATCATGAGAATGCCAAGTCCTCTTTGCACAGGGACATATGAAGCTGCACACTACAGTGGCCTGAGTGTGGGTTCATGGGCAGGGCAGGGTCCCATTTAGCAGGCCTGCAATATCGAGAAGGTGCTTGACACCAGGGCCGCAGTGCCCTCCTCAGATCCCTCGCCCAGCTGTGGGTGTGAGGATTTCAGTGGAGGCCCAGTTTCAGACAGACAGGGGCTGCTTTCTCAAAGCTGGTTGCTCTCCCCAGATCTGTGACTCTGGAGCACTTAGAAAATTCCCCAACTGGGAGCAGATTCCACCTTGCATTCCAGACTGCATGTTTTCCCCACTTTGTTTTGCTGATAGAATGCTGAATGGTTCACCTAGCAGATTTTTTAAAACAAATTAACAGAATTGACTTAGCTAAACAAATATGTTTTCTGTATCAGTTGCACATACAACGTATATAGGTCCTTTGAAATTAGAACTTGAGACCAGTAGCCAGTTATGACTCCTGAGCTCCTAGAAAGAAAAAAAACAAAAAAAACCCCAAAAAAACCTGGCTGGGCGTGGTGGCTCACGCCTGTAATCCCAGCACTTTGGGAGGCCAAGACTGGCGGATCACTTGAGGTCAGGAGTTCGAGAGCAGTCTGGCCAACGTGGTGAAACCCCGTCTCTACTAAAAATACAAAAATTAGCTGGGCGTGGTGGTGCACAACTGTAGTCCCAGCTACTCGGAAGGCTGAGGTGGGAGAATTGCTTCAACCCAGGAGGCAGAGGTTGCAGTGAGCCGAGATTGTGCCATTGCACTCCAGCCTGGGCGACAAAGCAAGACTCTGTCTCAAAAAAAAAAAAAAAAAAAAAGAAAAAGAAAAAAGAAAAAAACCCCTAAACTGCATTTTCCACCTTTAATGATTTCTGTTATAATGAAAGATGACCAATTTCTAGAGCTATATTATTTTCCCTCTGTACCTATGAAAAAACATTATTGTAGTAAAATATGCATAGTATAAAATTTATCATTTTGACAATTTTTACAATTTGGTGTTAAATACACTCATGTTATTGTACAACCATCACCACCATCTATCTCTAGAACTTTCTCATCTTCCCAAACTGAAACTCTGTCCCCATTAAACATTAACTCCCCACTCGCCGCTCCCTCTAGACCCTGGCAACCACCCTTCTACTTTCTGTCCTTTAGAGGCCCAGTTTGATTTAAAGATTTAAACTCAAACCAGAGAGTTGAACTCTCTGAGCTCACAAAGCAGCTCTTTCCATTCCCAGCTGTGTGGCTTTATCTCATTTCTTCATCTATAAAATGGAGGCCACACTTTTACCTCTCACACGGGGCTAAGAGAGGATTAAATGGCCAATATATACAAAGGCATGAGGCTACTGCTGGTGTAAGGTAAGTACTGGAGATTTGCTATTATTATTTATGTAACTTCCAGCCCCACAGACACAGTCCGCAACCACCAAACACCCCACACACTGGCCTATGAGGGCCCCAGGGTCAGGGTCCTCGTGGGAGGAAAAGAATGCTGGCGGAATGAGGGAATGAATGATGCCCTTGGTTGCCTTTCCACTTACAACATGGTAGGTGACATGGCATCCGCAGCTGCAGCACGGTCACCATAAACAAGCATTTCCCTAGCTGGGCCATGGCCCCTGGAAACCCTGCTTCTCCCTCCAGGTTCCTGTGGACTCCAGCTTCTGGGAAGGTAAGGCTTCCTCCCTCGGGAAGCATTTTGAGTGTTTTGGCCTGTGTCCTTTCAGGAAGCCCCGTAGCCAACACATACCCCAGGGCAGGAAGTGGGCGAGAACAACTTAAACCTTGGACAGAAAGCAATTCAGAAACTGGCTCAGCCTATTCTCGTTGCTGGCACGGCAAGCGGTGTTAAGTGTGAGCAACTTTTTTTTCTTTTGAATTTGAATGGTCCCTTTTTTTCCTTCGTGAGGAGGCCATAGTTTCTGAGAGTGGGGCTTGCATATGGCAAAGAATAACGACGACAAGAAGGGCGGAAGCACCCCTGAGCACTGCAGCTGTTACTTCCGGTGCACTCTGTTTACAACCACCCTGAGAGATGAGAAGAAAACCTTCAGATTATACTTGAAACGCTGAGGCTGGAAGAGGTGACAAGACATGGCAAAGTCACACAGCTGCCAACTGATGGCCTGGCCTGCTGGATCCCAGAGCCAATGTTCTTTGTGGTAGGGGAGGTGTCTAAACCATCTTCATTTGCTGGGGGCAGGCAAAAAAATGGAAACTCACATCGGCTATGTACTTCTCACAAACTTTCAAAAGGTGCTTTGTGAATTGAGCTAAATTCACTGCTGTGCAAGAGATGTGAGGCCCTAAACATGGTATAAAATTCTGTAATGGACACTTTACAAAAGAAGAAGAAGAGGGAAAAAAAGCAGATTGAGGAATGTCGCATACGTTTCCAGGCAGGGACGTGGATTTCATGCTGTTACACCGCTTTCCTAATTCCATTTCACCTAGCTGGAGCTTTGGACTCTTACGTGGAAAGTTGCTTATTCATTTGTTCAGCAGAGATTTATTAAGCAGCCACTGCGACTCTTGCAACTACGGAATTAAGTCTTTTGAAAAATGAACCAGAAAATGTATGGAAATTAATCCGGCCTTTCTCACCAAACACACTGTAGTGATAACCTCTCTCTTATATGTGGCGTCAGATGTTTACAAAACTAGTGCCTTCCATCTGTCACTTTCCTGCTGGCCGCTGGGCCTCTGCACGCACAGTTCCCCTGCCTGCCTGCAGCACTCCAAAAATATTCTACGTGCTCCCCTCCCTACAAATATTTGATGAAGGAATAGCAGAAAGAACACAGTCTTTCCATGGTTTATATAAGCACCACACTCCTGCAGGGCTATCTGTCTCGGCTTTTTCCTTTTCACGATGAATAGTACCACAGTTTGTGCCTGATGCTCTGCAAAAATTGATCTTAACACTTAAAAACAACTTTGCCTGTTGGGTACGTGTCAGATGTTTTACAGAGTAATCTTCACATTTTCCTGCTTGAGCGATAGATTCAGACATCCCCACACTCATTCAGCTGATGAGAATGTTGGTCTCAGCCCTGGAACAAATCCATCAGGTAGGCGGGAGGGGTATCAGGCTCCATCGTCAGACACTGGTTCTAAATGAATGTTCATGGCAGCCTGGTCATAGAAGTCCTGGAGTAATGTCAGTAGCACTGGATTTACTGGGCTTTTCCCTGCTGGGGTCTGCTCCCAGCCACTCCACTGGCCATCAATGACTTCCTTTGAATGGTGCTAACAATGCATTTTCACAGTTAGATGTAAATTTTTTTCTGGAGTCCCAAAAGTACCTCCCTGATGTCTGGAAACCTGTGCCCCATGGATTGACTCCAATGGGGAGGTATTTTAGAGGAATGTGGAGCCCTGCAGGCCTTGGTTCGATATGCTTGGTCTAGCCACTTACCAGCGACAGAACTTCAGCACCACGTTGCTTCACAGCATCATGAAGTTGTTAAGCACCACACACCTTTTCCTTTTTATTTTATCCCCAACACCTGTCAGTGCCGGTTTCATAGTCTGCATATACATTCATTGAAGACATGAATCTGTGAATCAACTTCTTAGCCTTATTCTCACATATTATAATGGAAAAATAATCTTTCTAGCTTGAGTAAATGATTAAATTAAGAAGATGTTTGCAACATGCTTAATTATAGTACTTGATACATAGCAATTGCTCAATGAGTGGGTAATGGGCTGGCACATCACACAGCAGGAGAGGCAGGAGGCATGAAAGGCGGACAATATGCTAGACTATGTCTGGCTCCTCAATATTTTGGGTGAAGGCCCCCACCCACAGCTGTGCCTGCACCTAACCATAGGCTGCCCAAAGTGCTGTCCTGGCAGGAGAGGCACTCTGCTCTTTGTCAGAGTCAGGGATCAGGGTGGAGTCACTTCCAGACAAGGAGATGGTGGAGACTGACATTGGAGGCTGGGCGACGGACTTCCCAGCAGAGACGTGCATGCATACTCGAGCTGAAGGATCTTTTTAAACATTTGTATTCAAAGTCTGTACAATGAGAATGTATTTTCATCAGAAATACAAATTAAAGGATCTATAAATGTTATTTTATTTGTTTATTTATTTATTTGAGACGAAGTCTCGCTGTCGCCCAGGTTGGAGTGCAGTGGTGTGATCTCGGCTCACTGCAACCTCTGCCTCCCAGGTTCCAGCGATTCTCCTGCCTCAGCCTCTCGAGAAGCTGGGGTTACAAGTGTGTGCCACCACACCCGGCTAATTTTTGTATTTTTAGTAGAAACAGGATTTTGCCATGTTGGTTAGGCTGGTTTTGAACTCCTGACCTCAGGTGATCTGCCGGCCTCAGCCTCCCAAAATGCTGGGATTACAGCCATGAGCCATTGTGCCTGGCAAAAAAAAAATTTTAATGCTTTTTAATCTATGTTTTCAAAAAGTGTAACTTCCTTACCTTTAACAAATACCACTCCTGCCTAGCTCAAAGTTTGTGTAAAGAGAGAATAATACTATAGATGCTAAACCAATCCGAAAGCTGCTGGGTGCAGTGTGCACAGGGACTATGCTTGTTTTGTCCCCCACTGAGTACCCAGCACTGAGCAGAGCCCTGACATGTAGTAGGTGCTCAGGAAAAAATACTTCAATCATCACATTTGCACTGGAAATCATCATCCTCGACACAGCAGGCCCCTTTTGGTTCTGATTATGCAAATTGGGTCCAGGTATCTCTCTGAAGTCAGAAAATAAACTCCACATTGCAGGCCAGAGTAGAAAATGCTGCTGCTTCTTGCTGAGTCATCAAGGAGGCCTAAGAAGTTAAGATTAAGTTCTGCCAGCAACAGTTCACATATAGCTATAAGGAACTAAAGCTGTGTCACTGGTATGTTGAGGCAAAAGCTTCCAAAATTCCAGTTGAAAGGCACAGAAACACTGTTTTATAATTATATATTAAATACCAAGGCAAGGGTGGAATCTTTTTTTTTTTTTTTCCGAGGAGTCTTGCTCTGTCATCCAGGCTGGAGTGCAGTGGTGTGATCTTGGCTCACTGCAACCTCCGCCTCCTGGGTTCAAGCAATTCCCCTGCCTCAGCCTCCCGAGTAGCTGAGATTACAGGTGCCTGCCACCATACCCAGCTAATTTTTGTGTTTTTAGTAGAGACGGGGTTTCACCATGTTGGCCAGGCTGGTCTTGAACTCCTGACCTCGTGATCTGCCCACCTTGGCCTCCCAAAGTGCTAGGATTGTAGGCGTGAGCCACCGCGCCTGGCCAAGGGTAGAATTTAAAATTGCACACAACAGCTCTCTAGCAAGAGTGTGGATGCATCTTGTGGAAATTGGCATTTTTGAGGGTCTGGAGCAGGGTGTCTGAGCTATTGACCCTATGGACACTTTGGGAGGGATATTCATTTGTTGTAGGTGGCTGTCCAGTGCACTGTAGGATGCTAAGCAGCATCCCTGGTCTCTATCCACTAGGGCCAGTAGCACCACTTCACGCCATCCTAGTCATGACAATCAAAAATGTCCCCAGACATTGCCAAATGTTTCCTGGGTGGGGGATCACCCCTGTTGAGAAGTACTGGGCAACAGCAATATTTCTCATGCTAACAAATCAGCACCCATTCATTTTTATTAAGCCCCTGGTAGGTGACAAACACTCTATTGGGTACTTAGATTCAAAGCTCACAAAGATAGGAAAAATTGTCCCCACTTTACAAATGAAGACACTGAAAGAAAGTAACTGTTCAAGTTGAGTGACTGAATAAATTAATGGGTGTCCGACAGCTACTGTGGTCTTGGTCACAACCAACTCTTCTGATTCCCTAGCTGGAACCCTGAGCCCTCCAGAACTCCCGGTTCACTGCTAATAAATGTCAATTACTCCACAGACAAAGGAAGTGGATTTGGACTGAGGGTGCCTGGAGGACTCCAAGAAAGGGCTCTGACAAATGAACTTCCCTAAAGCAAACCCTCTTTCCCGTCTGTGTTAAAGTTGAAGATAAAGATGGTTTCCTAGATAGTGCCTCTGGGGACACATTGAAGACTCAGAGATTAAAATGTCACCATGTTTCAGCCTGTTTCAGCTTCTACTCAGCGATGGCACTGCTTTTATTTACCACTGCACTGTTTTCCTCACTGGGCTGTGAGGGTGGGCATGAGGACCTATTATTCATTTGTATTCCCACTGGTGCCTGGCATGTAATGGGCACATGTTTGTTGGGTGAATGAATGGAAAACTGAAGGAACAGAAAGGGGAGGGAGTGTGTGTTACCTTTCTTTGCTCCCTCTAAGACCTCCCCACCCATCCATCTTTGCTTTGCCAGACCCTTGGCTAAGAAAATGCCAGCCAACACTGTGTTCTCAAGTGACTCTCAGTTCTTAGAAACAAAATGATGGAATTTCAGTATTGGAAAAATGCTTAGACATGACCTCATCCCTACCCAAGCTGGTTCATGAATCATCCCCATAAAATTCCTGGCATGCCAATTAAAACCATTCAGCTGTTCATTCATTCTTTCATCTTGCTGAACATTTGTTATGTACCTACATCGTTCTGGATGTAAGGAAGGATGATGATGACAATGATGACCTTGGCCTCATTGAATCTGCATTTGTTTAGATATGGATTAAGCTGATGAACCAAAGGAATCCCCAAATTCAAAACATAGTCATGCATTGCTTAATGACGGGGATACATTCTGAGAAACATGTGTCGGGCAATTTCAGCATTGTGCAAACATTGCTGCACAAAGCATAAAGCACACTTACACAACCCTAGGTGGTGGAGCCTACTATACGCCTAGGCTACATGGTCTAGCCTACTGCTGCTGGGCTACAAACCTGTGCAGCATGCTACTATACTGGACACCATAGGCAACTGTAACGCAATGCATTTGTTAACATAAAGTATTCATGTATCTAAATCTATCTAAATACAGAAAAGACTATAAAAATAAGGTATAAAAGAAACAATGCTAAACTTGGATAGTACTTACAATGAATGGAGCTTGCAGGACTGGAAGTTGCTCTGGGTGAGTGAGCAAAGTGGTAAGTGAATGGGAAGGCCTAGGACATGACCGTACTGTACTTTGGATTTCATAAACTCTACACTTTGGCTACACTCAATTTATAAAAACATGTTTTTCTTTCTTTAATAGTAAATTAACCTTAACTTACTGTAACTTTTTAATTTCATAAACTTTTTAAATATTTTTAAACTTTTTGACTCTTTTATAATAACATAGCATAAAACACAAACATATTGTACAGCTGTACAAAATTTCTTTTTGTTTTTTTTTTGAGATGGGATCTTGCTCTGCTGCCCAGGCTGGAGTGCAGTGGCATGGTCATAGCTCACAGTAGTCTCCAACTCCTGGGCTCAAGTAATCTTCCCACTTCAGCCTTCTGAATGGCTGGGATGTCAGGCATATGCCATCATGCCCAGATTTTTTTTTTTTTTTTTTTTTGGTAGAGATGGGGTCTTGCTATGTTGCTCAGGCTAGTCTTAAACTCCCAGACTTAAGTGATCCTCTTGTGTACCTCAGCCTTCCAAAGCGTTGGGATTACAGGCATGGGCCACCACACTTGGCCACTTTCTGTCTTTATAACCTGAATCTATAAGCATTTTTCTACTTAAAAAAATTTTAGAACTTTGTGTTAAAAACTAAGACACAAATACACATATTAGCCTAAGTCTCACAGGGTCGGGATCATCAACTTCTGCTTCCACATCTGGCTCACTGGACAGTCTTAGGGGCAATGACATGCATGGAGCTGTCATCTCCTAAGATAACAATGCCTTCTTCCAGAATCCCTCCTGGGGGACCTGCCTGAGGCTGCTTCATAACTAACTTTTTTCTTCATAAATAGGAGGCACACATTTTAAAATAATGATAAAAGAATAGTAAGTACATAAACTGGTAACATAGTCATTTATTATAATTATCAGGTGTTAGGTACTGTATGTAATTCTATGTGCTAAATTCTATGATTGACAGTGCAGGAGGTGTGTTTACACCAGTACCACTGCAAACACGTGAGGAATGCATTGTGCTACGAAGTCTTGATGGCCGCCATGTCACCAGGCAATAGGAATGTTGAGCTCTGTGATAATCTTATCGTACATGTGGTCCATTGCTGCCCAAAATGTCATGATGCCGCACACGACTGTTAAGTGGCATCACCAAGACAGTGTTTATCCTCTCTTAACAGTCCAGAGGCAGGTAGGCGGTCCAGGTCAGGTAGTCCCTTCTGCTACATGAGGCTGTCCCAGACTACGGCTACTTCCGTCTGGTTCCTCTGTTATTCCCTGGAGTGCCGTCCTCCCCAGCAGGTGTTCAGGTGGTCATCACAGCCTGCAGGAGTGGGAGGAGATGCAGTGGGTACACATGTCATTTCCTACATCCTGTTGGCTGGAACTTAGTCCCATGGCCACTCCCACCTGCAAAGGCAATTGGAACATGTGGTCTCTAGCCCGGTGGCCATGTGCTCAGCTAACGCTGGGGGTGTAGGTTCTATTTGTAAAAAGAAAGAAGGGGTAAGTGGATACCACGAACAAGTAGGTGTCTCTGCCACACTGCCCAACTCCTTCATTTTACAGATGGGGAAAATGAGGCCTGTAGAGGGGAAGTGACTTCTCTCAGGGCACATGATGAGGCGGTGGCAGTAGAACTTTTTTTTTTTTTTGAGACGAAGCCTCGTTCTGTCGCCAGGCTAGAGCGCAGTGGCGCGATCTTGGCTCACTGCAACATCTGCCTCCTGGGTTCAAGCGATTCTCCTACCTCAGACTCCTGAGTAGCTGGGACTACGGGCACCTGCCACCACGCCCAGCTAATTTTTGTATTTTTAGTAGAGATGGGGTTTCACCATGTTGGCCAGGATGGTCTCAATCTTTTAATCTCGTGATCTACCCGCCTCAGCCTCCGAAAGTGCTGGGATTACAGGCACCACTGTGCTTGGCCAAGCAGTAGAACTTTTAAGGCCTGTCTCCTGCCTTGTAGGCCACACACTGGTGTTGTTTCACCATGGGACATGGTCTGAGATATGCGTTGTCGGGGGATTTCATCATTGTGTGAACATCATAGAGTGTATTCCCCATGCCAAGATGGTAAAGTTGACTACACGCCCCGACTATGTGGTGTAATCACTAGCTCCTAGGCTCCAAACCTGTGCAGCATGAATACCGTAGGCAACTGTGAACTGTGACACAATGGCAAGTATTTGTGTATGCACACACAGAAAAGGTACAGAAAAATACAGTATTCTCATCTCCTGGGACCACTATTGGGCGTGTGGCCCGTCCTTGATGGAAACGTCGTTATGTGTCATGTGACTGTGTCTAGTGCCTTTTAGTAAGTCATTGTTATCACTTCTGCTACGTGTGTTTCCTGCCTTCTGAAAGATGAGTCTCTTCTCGTTGATATAAACGATTCTTTACATCAGTGCTTCTGAGTCCTTTTCTTCAGGGAAATGGGTGGGTTCATGGAGCCTTTTTAAAGAGCTGTGACAGATTTTGACTCTCTTCCTATAAAAATACTTAAATACGTGCAAGCAGACAACACATGCACACACACACAAGTTCAAGTACAGTTTCAGAGTGTTCATGATGACTCCCTTAAGCCCCTAAGAATCCCTATAAACCCAGGCAAGAATACAATGAAATACATTGCATGGATGTTGCGTTTGGCAGCTACGGAGCCTTCCTTCTGACCCAGCCTGGTTCACATTACAGCTAGAATTCTCCACAAACACTTAATTTGAGGTCACCATGGAGCTACTATGCAAATTGTTTTAATGTAAGAACAAGAAGCTCAGAATTGCTGGGCTACCAAGTTCCCAACTATGAAAATGCCTCTAGGGAAGTTTTATAATGCCAAGAAATGCAGACACACCACATTAGTAGCAATTTATAGACCCCTATTTTGAGTGAGCATTCATGCACACACACACACACACACACACACACACACACACACGACTCTTAACAATAAGATTGCTCTTGAAATTATTTTTAAGTCATTATGGATAATTTGCTATCTGAGTGAGATGATTTTCAACAACAGAACTGGATGTGCAAACTATTTCTTATCTTGGTGTGCCACAAAACAGCCTTTATCTTTTTTTTTCTTTACAATGTACAATGCTGCCAAACAGAACATATTGAAATTGAGTGCAAGCAGACGGTATTTACTCTAAGCAAACCAGACTCAAGTTTTAAATAAAATAGGCTTAACATAAACGATAACAAAATCTGATATAGCAGACTCTACAAAATGGCTTGGCACAGAAGACACCCTGCTCCAGGGAATCACATTAGCTTCTACAGCACGATCGTGTTACGTAAAATTAAATGTTACGGTTTTAGGGTTTATGGCTCCAAATGCAAGTATGGTGATTACTTGATTGTGTTCTCAGCGATAGGAATAGCAGCCACAAGACTCTACTCATGTACATGTAAGTCAGAAAAAGAATCCCAGTTCATATTTCTGTGCCTACATTTGGGATTTGAGAAGTAACAAGAGTCATGTGCTCATCCCCTTGTTAGAGTCACAGAACTCTTAAACCATAATTTCCACGATCTTTCCATAGTCAGCGTTCCAGGAAAGCCAAGCAGACTTAGCACAGATACGTAGTTGCTTTATATTTTATTGTTTTGCACAGAATTAGAAGAACCTTATAAAACTTCATCCATCTGTGAGCCAGGCAAGAGGGCAAGACCTGGAGCCGACTTCATCTGGAGCACAGCGGACCCTCAAGTTCCGCCATTCTCTCTTGCGGAGACTGGATGGCACTTAACATTATGTAAGAAGTAGAAGGAATGTGCTTACTTCAAAATAATTCATCCAGATCATGTCAGTGTTAGGTGACCAATTCCTTCAGCCATGAAGAGCCATGGCTCGCATTTCTGGGGGCTTGCACCCTCTGCTGTCTGCTAAGGAGACCAAAGGTAAGCGAGGTAGAGTTTCACTTGTCATCCTTTGCATGAACCTGGAGGCTTCTTGATTGAAAATGAGCCTTGCAGGGGGCTGGGAGGAAGTCCAGTTTAGGGCGGCCAGGTTAAACGCATGATCCCATCCCTGACAAAAAGCAATAGAGTAGCCAATAGCTACGAGGCTACAAACCTGTGCAGCATGAATACCCTAGGCAATACCTGAGTCTTCGCTCAGATACCAGGAGAAGGGAGCTCTCATCTGCCTTCTTTTAGCAGCAGGCTTTGGATTTCAAATGTTCATTGAGTCTCCCTTGTCTCAATCCTTTCCAATAATACCTGGAAAATTTATTTCTGTGGATATTAGAGCTCTACTTGCAAAAGTTAAGAACTGGACTCTCTATTTGGAATGAAAATGCATACATTTACTTAGTTTTCAAGCATATTTATTATGTATTATTCTGGACTGTGCATATAGTTTTGCTTATATCTCTCATAAATCTAGCTATATGTCTCATAGTCCTTGCAACAAATGATTCCTTTAAATAGGACTGGACACCCAGAACACCTGTAAAGCTCCTGCTTTGCTTCCATGACATCTTAGCAGCCTGCTCTCTTAGGAGGTGGTGTATATACTTACTCCAGGCCAGGTAGGCCATTTTGCTACATGAGGTTGTCCCAGACCATAGCTACTTCTGTCTGGTTCCTCTGTTACTCCTTGGAGTGCCGTCCTCTCCAGCAGGGCTTCAGGTGGGCATCACAGCCTACAGGGGCTGAAGGAGAAGCAGCCAGTGCACACATCATTTCTCACATCCTGTTGGCTGGAACTTAGTCCTATGGCCATTCCCACCTGCAAAGGCAGTTGGAACATGTAGTCCCTATTCCAGTAGGGCTACCTGTCTTCTTGGGCTCCCAGCCCAGTGTCTGACACATAACACAAGCTCAGGGCATGTTGGCTGAAGGAAGAAATGAGAATAAGGAAGCCTTTCCCAGGCAGCAGTCTAGCCATTGCCACTGCGTAGGTTTTTATCAGATTCATTTCTTGAGTTGTCTTCATGGACAATAACAAACACATACTGATGGTTTACAATTTACCAGGTGCTGCTAATCTTTCTAGGCATTTAATTCTCACAGCTATTTTCGGAGGCAGGTGATCCAGCTCTCTCTCAAGCCCTGCCTCTATGAGGGCTCTTTCTTCCTGTCCCTCTCTGTCCAAGCTGGCTGCCTTCTCCATCTCCCCAGCGTCTTCCTGTTGGAGTTCTAGGGTTGATCCTTGCATCTCCAAGACAGTCTCCTCCAATCTCTGGGCGTTAAACATCATCAATATGCTCAGGACTCCCAAATTGTAATTCCTATTGTCAACTTACCTCCTAAACCTCAGATACATCTGCCCAGGGACTGCTACACACCCACCACAGACCCTTTAAATTTAGTAAGTCCCAGATGGGACTCCCAATCTCCACCTCCCCTCCCTCTGCCCTGCCACACCAAAACACAGGGATCCAGTCCCACCCTCAGCCTCCCCTGTCTTCATCCTTCCAGTTGTTCAAGCCAAAAGCTTTGAGCCATCTTTGACTTGTCTTTTTCCTTCCTCCTTCAACCAACCACCAGGAAATCCCATTAGGTTTTCCTCTATCCAAAATATGTTCAGGACTGTTTGGGCATGTCGACTCATGCTTCATTTCAGCACTTTGGGAGGCCCAAGGCTGGAGGATTTCTTGAGTCCAGGAGTTTCAGAGCAGCCTGGGCAACATAGTGAGACCGGTCTCTACAAAATAAAAATAAAAAGTCAGCCAGGTGCGGTGGTACACAGCTGTAGTACCAGCAGCTGAGGTGAGAGGATCTCTTGATCCTGGGAGGCTGAGGCTGCAGTGAGCCACGATTGTGCCACTGCACTCCAGCCTGAGTGACAGAGTGAGACCCTGTCTCAAACCAAACAAAATAAAAAAACCAAAGCCCAAAATAAGTCCAGGACTAGCCACTTCTCCCTACCACCCCAACTCCCATTGTGCTGATGCCACCAGCATCTCTTGCCTGGATTATTGCAGTAGCCTCAAAGCGAGGGTTCCCATTCATACCTTTGCCTTGCCTCAGTCTACTCTCAGCAGAGTTGGAGGGGTCCTTTGAAATGATGTCAATCATACTGCTCTGTTCAAAGCCCTCCAGTGTGTGCCCCTTTCATTCAGAAGAAAGCCCCGAGTCTTTGAGACACCTGCCAGGCTCTGCCTGAGCAGGCTCTGTACCTCTCATCTCTTTCATTTGCTCCATCTCCTTCTGCTTCACACATTCCAGCCTCCGTGGTCCCTTGCAGTTCCCAGAGGAAGTATGTGCCCCCCTGCCTTGGGGTTTTTGCACTGACTGCTTCCTCTGTCTGCAATACTTTCATTCCTGACATCTGCACAGTCAACTTCCTCACTGCCTTTTGGAGTTCCTTCTGGTGTCAGCTCAGTGAAGCTTCCCTGACCACTCTGCTTAAAAGTCCAGAGGCAGTTTGACAGAAATAATATTGAATCTATAGATTATTTTGGGCAGTATGGCCATTTTCATAATATTGATTCTTCCTATCCATGATGGTGGAATGTTTTTCCATTTGTTTGTGTCTTCTCTTATTTCCTTGAGCAGTGGTTTGTAGTTCTCCTTGAAGAGATCCTTCATATCCCTTGTTAACTGTATTCCTAGGTACTCTTTGTAGCGATTGTGAATGGGAGTTAATTAATGATTTAGCTCTCTGTGTGCCTATTGTTGGTGTAAAGGAATGCTTATGATTTTTGCACATTGATTTTGTATCCTGAGATTTTGTTGAAGTTGCTTATCAGCTTAAGGAGTTTTGGGGCTGAGATGATGGGGTTTTCTAAATATACAATCATGTCATCTGCAAGCAGAGACAATTTGACTTCCTCTCTTCCTATTTGAATACTCCTTATTTCTTTCTCTTGCTTGATTGCCCTGGCCAGAACTTCCAATACTATGTTGAATAGGAGTGGTGAGCTATTCCCATGAAACTACCATTAACATTCTTAACAGAATTAGAAAAAACTACTTTAAATATCACATGACATCAAAGAAGACCCTGTATGGCCAAGACAATCATAAGCAAAAAGAACAAAGCTGGAGACATCATGCTACCTGACTTCAAACTATACTACAAGGCTACAGTAACCAAAACAGCATGGTACTGGTACCAAAACAGACATATAGATCAATGGAACAGAAGAAAGACCTCAGAAATAACACCACACATCTACAACCATCTAATTTTCAACAAACCTGACAAAAACAAGCAATGGGGAAAGGATCTCCTATTCAATAGATGGTGCTGAGAAAAGTGGCTAGCTATATGCAGAAAACTGAAATTGGACTCATTCCATACACCTTATACAAAAATTAACTCAAGATGGATTAAAGATTTAAATGTAAAATCCCAAACCATAAAAACCCTAGAAGAAAACATAGGCTATACCATTTAGGACAGAAGCATGGGCAAAGATTTCATGTCTAAAACAACAAAAGCAATTGCAACAAAAGCCAAAATTGACAAATGGGATCTAATTAAACTAGCATCAGAGTAAACAGGCAACCTAGAGAATGGGAGAACATTTTTGCAATCTACTCATCTGACAAAAGTCTAATATCCAGAATTTATAAGGAACTTAAATAAACTCACAAGAAAAAACAAACAACCACATAAAAAGTGGGCAAAGGATATGAACTGACACTTCTCAAAAGAAGACATTTATGCAGCCATCAAACACATGAAAAAGAGCTCAACATCACTGATTATTAGAGAAATGCAAATCAAAACCACAAAGAGATACCATCTCACACCAATCAGAATGGTGATTATTAACAAGTCAAGAAACAATAGATGCTGGCAAGGCTGTGGAGAAGTAGGAGCACTTTTACACTGTTGGTGGGAATGTAAATTTGTTCAACCACTGTGGAAGACAGTATGGTGATTTCTCAAGGATCTAGAATGAGAAATACCATTTGACCCAGCAGTCAAATTACTGGGTATAACCCAAAGGAATATAAATCATTCTACTATAAAGACACATGCACACATACGTTTATTGCAGCACTGTTTACAATAGCAAAGTCGTGGAACCAACTCAAATGCCCATCAATGATAAACCGGATAAAGAAAATGTGGTACATATACACCATGGAATACTGTGCAGCCATAAAAAGGAATGAGATCATGTCCTTTGCAGGGACATGGATGAAGTTGGAAGTCATCATTCTCAGCAAACTAACACAGGAACAGAAAACTAAACACCACATGTTCTCACTCATAAGTGGGAGTTGAACAATGAGACCACATGGACACAGGAAGAAGAACAACACACACCAGGGCCTGTTGAGGGGTGAGGAACGAGGGGAGAGAACTTAGAGGAGGGGTCAATAGGTGCAGCAAACCACCACGGCACATGTATACCTATGTAACAAACCTACACATTCTGCACATGCATCCCATAACCTAAAGTAAAAATAAAATAAAATAAAAGTCCGGAGGTCCAATTGGTGGTGAACAGAGAGGTGGATTTCACAACATTTCTCACAAAATCTCCATTTCAACACATCTGAAACCATCCTCATTCACTCATTCCATCAACATATATTTGTGAAGCATCAACTCTGTACCAGTGCTGAGCAAGACCCTGGGGGCACACAGCTCTGGCTGCCCTGCAGGGCTCCTGGATGACGGGAAAGCCAGGTAGAAATCAGGGAGCAGTGCCAGGTGGTGAGTCAATGCATGACCTTGAGACAGCAGCTTAGCCCTGGGTAGATGTAGGGGTTGAACAGTGGCCCCCACTAGAACATGTCGAAGTCCTAACCCCTGGAACTGTATGTGTGATCTTATCTGGAAAAACAGTCTTTGCAAATGGTTAAGGATCTTGAGAAGAGATCATGCTGGATTATCAGAGTAGGTCTTCAATCCAGTAAGTATCTTTACAAGAGACAGAGAAGAAACGACGCAGGGCGAGAGGAGGTGGCCATGTGAAGATGGTGGCAGAGACCAGCATTCTCCAGCCTCCACCCATGGAAAGTCTGGAGCCACCAGAAGCTGGAAGAAGCATGGAGCCTCTAGAGCTTGATTTTGACTTCTGGCCTCCAGAACAGTGAGGGAATAACATTCTGGTTTTTTACTTGTTTGTTTTTTGAGACGGAGTCTCACTCTGTTGCCAGGCTGGAGTGCAGTGACGCAATCTTGGCTCACTGCAACCTCCACCTTCCAGGTTCAAGACATTCTCCTGCCTCAGTCTCCTGAGTAGCTGGGATTACAGGCATACACCACCATGCTTGCTAATTTTTTTTTTTTTTTTTTTGAGATGGAGCCTGGGCTGGAGTGCTATGGCGCAATCTCAGCTTACTGCAACTTCTGCCTCCCAGATTTCAGCAATTCTCCTGCCTCAGCCTCCCAAGCAGCTGAGGTCACAGGTGCCTGCCACCATGCCTGGCTAATTTTTGTATTTTTAGTAGAGACAGGGTTTCACCGTGTTGGCCAAGCTGGTCTCAAACTCCTGACCTTAGGTGATCCACCTACCCTGGCCTCCCAAAGTTCTGGGATTACAGGTGTGAGCCACCATGCTTGGCCTACCTTTTGTATTTTTAGTAGAGACAGGGTTTCACCACGTTGGCCAGTCTCGAACTCCTGACCTCAAGTGATCCGCCCACCTAGGCCTCCCAAAGTGCTGGGATTACAGGTGTGAAACACCACACCTGGCCAGTTTCTGCATTTAAATCTTAGGTCTTTGCACTTCTCAACCATTTGAGTTGGCTTAGCCTATTTGTGCCCCAGTCTCCTCCAAAGCGGGGATGGTGACACACCTACCTCTCAGGGTTGCTGTGAGAAAGAAAAAATCCATGCAGAGCGCTTGAAGCAGCAGAGCCTGGCATATTCTCTATGGATGGGGAGCAGAGGAGTGAAGCGGTTGCTGGAGGTCCTAGTATCCTGCAAAGAGTTAGCACAAAGCTGGACATACAGAGAGTTCTCAATACACATGCACACTGTCACTGAACACTGCACTCCAAGACTGATTCCAGCCGTGTGGAACATCTCCCAGCTTCTGCAAAAGGTCCCGCTCTCTAGGCCTGGAGAACTTTGCACCAGCAGCCATCTTTCTTCTTCCTACCCGGTTGATTCCTTGCCCTTCCAGTCTCAGCTCCAGCACCCTCTCTGCCCAGTGCCTTTTTTTTCTTTTCTTTTCCTTTTTTTTTTTTTTTTTTGAGACAGAGTCTCACTCTGTCGCCCAGGATGGAGTGCAGTGGCACAATCTCAGCTCACTGCAACCTCCGCCTCCCAGGTTCAAGGGATTCTCCCACCTCAGCCTCCTGAGTAGCTGGGATTACAGGTGCGTGATATCACTGTCATGCATGTCCATGTGAAGAGACCACCAAACAGGCTTTGTGTGAGCAATAAAGCTTTTTAATCGCCTCGGTGCAGGCGGGCTGAGTCCGAAAAGAGAGTCAGCAAAGGGAGACAGGGGTGTGGCAGTTTTACGGGATTTGGGTAGGTAACAGAAAATTAAAGTCAAAAGGGTTGTTCTCTGGCAGGCAGGGGCGAGGGTCACAAGGTGCTCAGTTGGGGAGCTTCTGAGCCAGGAGAAGGAATTTCACAAGGTAATGTCATCAGTTAGGGCAGGAACAGACCATTTCCACTTCTTTTGTGATTCCTCAGTTGCTTCAGGCCATGTGGATGTATACGTGCAGGTCACAAGGGATATGATGGCTTAGCTTGGGCTCAGAGGCCTGACAATCACACCCAGCTAAGTTTTGTTTTTTTTTTTTAAATAGAGATGAGGTTTTTCCATGTTGGTCAGGCTAGTCTCAAACTCTTGACTTCAGGTGATCCACTCGTCTCAGCCTCCCAAAGTGCTGGGATTACAGGTGTGAGCCCCCACGCCCAGCCTAGCACCAATATCAATTCATATCTTCCTCATAACAATGTTAGGAAGGGAAAGTACTCTTATTAGCACCATCTGGACTCAGATGAAGAAACTGAGTCCAGAACAGGTTAAGTAATTTATCCAAGTTAACTGGCTAATGAGGGGCAAAGCAGAATGAAACCTGGGTAGAATGAGCCCAGAGCCCATGCCTGTCCACATTCCTCCCTCTGCTCCTTGAGCCAGGGGCCAGCTCTGTGTTCAGGGCATTGCCTGCTGCACACTGGCCACTCAGTGTATGCTTGTTGGTGGAAAGAAAGGCAATAAACATTTATTCATCATTTATTATATGCCAGGCACTGTTGCCTGCTTTTATAAATATTACCTGATATAATTCTCACAGCCAGCCCAGGGAGTTAATATCAATCAGCCCACTTTGCAGATGAGAACTCCAAGGTGGGACACATTGCCAGGAAATGGTAGAGCCAGCTCTGGGCCATAGTGGGTGGGCCTGCCTCAGAACTTCTCAGTTCTTTCTCATTGCCTTTAGGAGTTTTTTTGTTTTGTTTTGTTTTCTGTTAGGCTCCCCGGCTACCCTCACCCTTCCTCCAAGAAAAAGAAAGAAGGGGAGAGAACTGGAGAGAAAGAACAGGTAGGGGATGGGGACTGGGGGACGAGATAGGACGAAGAGACTCACAAAGAACCCCTGTTTTCTAACAAAGCGCGGACAGTGGTTCCAGGCGCCCAGCAGAGGGCAGGATGTGGCCAAAGATTCCCTGCAGTCTAGAGAGCTGGGCCCGCAGGACTGCAAGGCAGGGGGACCTGCCTGTCCCTCAGGGAGAGTACTGGGAACCCGCGCTCACCTACAAGCTTCGGGGCGCATCTGCTGCACCCATTACTTAGGCACCCGCAACTGTGGCGTGTATCTCCCCATCCAGGCTCCCCAGCTCCCGCCGCGGAAGCCCAGGGATTCTGATGCTAGCCTTGCCCCTAAATCGGACGCCGCTGCTGCCCAATTTGGGGGGAATCCCGAGACTCATGCCCTGCCATTCCCAGGGAGAATGGTTTGGGGCAAACTACGGCTGTCTTGGGCCTCAGTTTCCCCATGTACAATGAAGGGGTCAGATTAGTCCCAGAAGGTCTAGATACTTTCATTCATTAAACACTGATAAAAATCTTAAGAGGAACAGCGTCAGTTGGAGAGCCAGCAGACACTCCATTGCCCGTCCCAATACGAATGGGCAAATACAGCCTAGCGGGGAGTCCTGGGACTCACTTCGCAGCCAGGGCCGACTAACCACAGACCTAAGAGCCCCTTTACTTCTGGACGTCCGTCTACCGCGCTCTAAAATATGAACGATGCTTTCTTACTGCTGGGTTGTTGGAGGCGGATGTGGGATGGTGCTAACAAAGCGCGTAGCCGGGGCCTGGCCATAGTGGGTGCTGACAAACCGCTTACTGCCTGGAGGGACCCAGTTCCCTACCGACGGAGGGCCGAGCAGGGATTCAGATTCCTCTGGGCCGATCCCTTTCTCAGCTCCTTCCGCCCTGCCACCGCCCACTGCGTGCTGCTTTCGCCCGTCCCCTCCTCCCCCGCTCCTTCCCCTCCTTCCCCTGCTTCCGCGCCGCCTCGCGTCTCCCGCCCGCTGTAGCCGGCGAGGAGCGCCGCACGTTGGCCCCGGCGCCAGGAGCTCCCGGGTTCCCGGGCGGGCACCGGAGTAAGGACCTGCGAGCGCAGCCCGAGGCGGGGCACGGCAGAGGACGCGGCGGGCGCGGGGTCCCGGCGAGCGCATTCCGAGGGGCGCCCAGGAGAAGGGGAACGCAGTCCCCGCCCCTGCACAGCGCTCGGCCCCCTCGGGCTCCGCGCGCGGCTACAACCTGGACTGGGCGCGCCCCCGGCATCCCGCATCTCTGCGCGCGTCCCACATCCCGCATCCGGCTTCCCAGCGGCCGGGCATGTAGCAGCGGTAGCAACGGCGGAATATGGGCGGGAACCACTCCCACAAGCCCCCAGTGTTTGACGAGAATGAGGAAGGTAAGAGGGCCAGGGGTGCGACTTCCCGCCTCGCGCCGCCCCGCTCGGCCAGGGGCCAGGCATCCCCTCCCTCCACCACACTCGGCCGAGCCCTGCGGGGCACCGCATGCTGCCCGGCGCGGGGACCCAGGCACGGCCACTTCGCCCAGCGAAGGCAGTGTGTGCCCGACCCCGTGCCAGGCGTGGCGCTTCTGCTGAGGCAACTCCTAGGTACCTCGTGCCGTTTAGTGGTCGGGACGGTGCCTTAGCGCGGGACTGGGGAGGCGGCTTCAGAGTTGAACCGGAAACCTGCACTTGGGGGTGTGGAAGGGAGGAGTTGACTTCGGAGACTAGTCTGGATGTTTCTAGGCTCGGGCTCCCCAGGAAACCGAGATTTCTTTGAGAGCCTGAGGCAGACGGAGGTGGCCTGGGGGAGCGGATTGCACCGTGTGTGTGTGTGTGTGTGTGTGTGTGTGTGTGTGCGCGCGCCCACGACGCATTTGGTCTCGTGCAAGGGCCTGTTGGATGCAGCTCTCTTCAGTCACCCAGGACAGCCCAGGGAAACTTTGCTAAACTCTGTGGTTCCGTCCTGCTCTGGGCAGCCTCCGTGGCGCAGAAGTGGTGTAGGCTCTCCAACCGCATCTCAACTTCCTGGCTGGGTCCTTGCAGTTCAGGTCGATAGAGCTCAGTATTGGACTAGCAGAACCCTCTTTTCAGTGCAGCGTGTCCCTGGAAAACTTACTTCACCTCTCTGAAACATTAGTCCCCTCATCTATGAAATGTAAGTTATGATACCACTTGCTACTTTATAGGGTTGTTTGAAGCTTAACCACTAGTAATCCACGTGAAAATTGCCTTATAAATGCAAGCAGTACCGAGCTGTGCCGTTATCTGTTAAGGGCCCTCTGCCTCTCAAAGCTGGTTTCCTACTGTGCTGACTCGCCAGTCTCCACTGTGTCCCAGATAAGAGCTGAGACATAGCACTTACTATGTTCCAGCCATGCTAGCACGCAGTGTTCACTCAGTCCTTTTCATGCCCCTTGAGGTGGCTGCCTTAGAAAGGGGGCTGTCCTGGTCACTGCTGGTAAGAAGTAGAGCTGGGCTTGAGGCAGGACAGTCTGCTTTGAAAGCTGTGCCTGTCATCATTACCCAGGGCATTGGCTATGTGCGTACATCATGGATGGCTTCTAGAACTCCCAGGGCTGTCAGTGCTACTCACGTGCCTGCTTGGAGAACCCTTCTCAAAAAGATAGATGAACACAGTCAAGGTCAAGGGAGCACCTGCTGTGTCAGGCCCAAGAGAGCCTTCCTTAAAGGAATTCCTAGGCGAATGGCCCTGAATGACCATCCATGGTGATAAGGGCTTTGAGAAACCAGTGCAGGGTCTTGGGGGCACTGAGAGGCCCCAGCTTTTCCTGGTCTTTAGTCTGGAGCACATGCAGGTAAGGAGCCAGTTTTGGACAGAGGAGAGGTGGGCACAAAGGTGATGGAGGCTCTTGCATGTCGCAATAAGAGTTTGAACACTATGCAGCATCACCCTCAATTGCAGGGGTTTGTGGTTCTAGCCTGGGTCAAAGGTCATGCTTTTGCTAATTTTCCCAGCATCTTTCTCTTTTATTTATAGAGGAAATTTGCCACCCTTATATTGAAAACCGTCTTTGTCTTTTATCCCCAGCTTGAAAATATTCATTGGCAAAATAGTTATCTCTGGTGTAGCCAACCTTTTGATTTTCCTGTTCCTTATTCTATAAGCAGATCGGGCCTAAGGTTAACTGCCTATTTTGGTGCTTGTTAAAATACAAGGGTAGGAGGCCGGGCATGGTGGCTCACGCATGTAATCCCAGCACTTTGGGAGGCTGAGGTGGGCAGATCACCTGAGGTCAGGAGAGGCCTGCCTGACCAACATGGTGAAACCCTGTCTCTACTAAAAATCAAAAATTAGCCGGGCATGTTGGCAGGAACCTGTAATCCCAGCTTCTTGGGAGGCTGAGGCAGGAGAATTCCTTGAACCCGGGGGGCGGAGGTTGTAGTGAACTGAGATCGCACCATTGCACTCTAGCCTGGGCACCAAGAATTAAGCTCTGTCTCAAAAAAAAAAAAAAAAAAAAAAAAAGAAATATAAGGTTAGGGCTCTCCTCATTTTGCCATCTTCCAGCCCAATGAAACATTAACTTGTTTGATTTTGCCAGTATATCTGTCACACATTTCCTTGTACAGGTAAAACAGTATTACTTGCCACCAACCGACTCATTTATTTAGTAGGCATTTACTGTTCATATTTTCTGCACCCACCCCTGTGCTGGGGACTAGGAATATGAGGAGAATGAAGGCAAGTGGTAACTTGTTAACAAATTGTTAGCAATTTGTTAACAATTTGCTCCCAGCGCAAGTAAACCACCAGGACAACACAGGGTGTGTAAGTGCCCTGACGTGGGTGAGCTCAGGTGATGCTGATATCCTGGAGGAGGGTCCCTAACTCAGAGTGGGGAGGAGGGATCTGAAAAGGCCTCCTCTTTTAGACTGGCATCTTGCAGAAATGGCAGGAGTTACCTGGGGGGAAGAAGTGGCTGATAGAAGGAGGAAGGACGTTTCAGAGAAAGGGAAGAGTATGTGCAAAGGCAGATGGTAAAGAGTAAGCCTGGCTCATGTAGGGGCATTGAGGGAGCTTAGTACTCCTGCACTGTGGAGTATGAAGCTGGAAGGCATAAAAAATGAACCCTGAATGCCTGGCCGGCCTTAAAGGGCCCAGTGGCCATGGTCAGGTGTTTGGACTTGATCTTATAGGCATTTTGGAGTCACTGAAGGGTTTTAAGCAGGGAGTGACATGGTCCAGTGAACAAACAAGCTCTCCCAAACCTAGTCATTGCGTGGTTGAAGGTTGAAGATGTAAACACCTGCCTGACCAGAACAAGTCTGATTTAAATACTTTGAAGCTAAACCACAGCTAAATATTTGCCATTGTGTAATTGTGACAGGACCATCATCCACATTCTTTAGGCTAAAGTTTAATTCATTGTGTGCAGGTGGTCACAGCTGTTCACGCTCACATGATATATAATAAGCAGAGACAGGATCATGCCACAGATTAATTGGCAGAGTTGCTTTTCTTCAAAGTGTTGCATAAAATAATGGTGGCTTTACTGTGGATGTCGTCTAAGATTTGGTGAAATAGGGCATGTTAGCTGAGCCTCCTCCAGTTGCAAATGATGGAAAAGCAACATTAAGTGCTTTTGTTGTTTTTTAGAAAACAAAAGGTCTCACTCTGTCACTCAGGCTGGAGGGCAGTGGTGGGATCTTAGCTCACTGCAGCCTCAACTTCCCAGGCTCAAGGAGTCCTTCCGTCTCAGTCTCCCAAGTAGCTGGGACAATAGGCTTGTACCATTATGCCTGGCTAATTTTTAATTTTTTTAAAATTTTTTTATTTTTAGAGTCAAGGTCTCACTCTGTTGCCCGAGCTGACAAAGTGCTTTTAGGGGAATAAATTGGCTCTGGCCATTTCTTGCCTTCTCCATCATTACCATTCTTGTCCAAGCCGTGGTCATAGCTCTTGTTTGGATTATTATAGTCACCTCCCTAAGTCCTTAAATGGTCTGTCCTTACTCCTGTCACTGTCCCCTCAATGCAGCAGACAGATTGATCCTGTTAAAATATGCCATGGGCCAGATCAGTCCTCTGCTCTGCTCAGTCCACCCTCAAATCCTCCTTCCAGCCCTAGGCACAATTTGCATCATTGAGAAAATAAAAGCTGAAGTCCTTATGGATGCCCACCACGGCTACCCTCTGAGACTGCACCTTCCTCTGTCTCTCCCGGCTCACCTGCCTCCTTCCTGTTTGTCCAACATGCCCTGCATCCTCACACCATAGCCCTGGCACCTGCCCCTCTTGCCCGAGGGCATCTCCCTGACAGTCCACTCTCGTTTCCTTTAGGTCTCCAGGAAAATGTTATTGACTCATTAGACCCTCATCGATCACCCTACTTAAAATGTCATTCCAAATCCTTTTCCTTGCTGTATTTTTTTTTTTTGGTGGCAATTATCACCATCTATCATAATATTTATTTTACTTATTTTCTTGGTTATTGTCTGTTTTTCTCCACTCAGTGCAAGTACCTTAAATCAGGGATCCCCAACCCCTGGGCCACAGACTGGTATCAGTCCGTGGTCTGTAGGAACTGGGCCGTCAGCAGGAGGTGAGTGGCGAGTGAGGGAGCATTAACCCCTGAGTTCTGCCTCCTATCAGATCAGCAGCAGCATTAGGTTCTGGTGGGAGTGCAAATCCTACTGTGAACTGCGCATGTGAGGGATCTAGGTTGTGCACTCCTTACGAGAATCTAACCAGTGCCTGATGATCTCAGGTGGAACGGTTTCGTCCTGAAACTGTCCTCCCTCTGTCCATAGAAAATTTGTCTTCCATGAAACTGATCCCTGGTGCCAAAAAGGTTGAGGACCACTGCCTTCAGTAGAGGGATCTTATGTGATTGTTTCTTCCTAAGGAATTGCAAGCTCCTTGAGGTAGGGGTTTTACATAGTTTATTCACTTCTATATCCCTAAGGCCTAAAATAACACCTGTAACATAACAGATGTCTGGTAATTTTTTGTTGAATAAATGAATGAGTGAATGAATGAAGGTGTCGATCTCGTCAGCCAAGGCTGGAACCAGGCTCCCTATAATATCAAGAATCTTCATTCCTGGTTTCTGTGCTTTATTCTCAGGCAGACTGTCTCTTCACGGGGCTCCCACAGCCTCCATGTCGATAGCTCCAGAACTCTGAGTATGGAAAAGAGAGTATCTTTCTCGTAGTAGTTGCAGAAAATGTCCCATTTTCTATTGCAGAAAAATAGAGCCTTTGATGGGCTCTAATTGAGCCTTGGGTATTCTTGAATCAGTTACTGTGAGTAGGGAGATTTGAGGCTCTAATCAGCTGGACTGGGTCACATGCCTACTTTTAGATTCAGGTGGTAGCGTCAGCTCCACTTGAGGCATTTGGAATAAGGGTCTATGTGAAGAATTTTCCCAAGGGATATTGGAGTATCAACGGAAAAAGGGCAAGTGGATGCTGGGCAGGCAGATAGAAAGAAAAAACATTCATCCCCCACACCTGTTGTTATTGTGTTCCTTGGAGCACAGGCTGGGACCCTTTGGCGTATCCTACTTAATCATTTGATTCCACGTCCACCTTTTGCACTAGACTACAACCTCCTAAAGAACAGCACTCAGTTGTTTTCCACCTTTGTATCTGCAAGGCCTAGAATAAGGCCAACGAGGGCATAGAGCGGCCATCTGTTGAATGGAAGATGAAAACAGTCACTTATTGGGGGCCAATTTCTTGCATTCCTTTGGGTTCTGAAGCTGTTGAGAAACAAACTGATTTATTTTCAGTAAAGTCATTGGAGACTATGCCTTGGATTTGAGACCAGAATGGCCTTCCTACTCTTGTCCTTCAATTTTGACCCTGAGACTTGCTTGAGCAGAGAACTGGTTTTTCAGAGTGGACCCTACACTGCCAGTAGCTTGGTGGCTCTTAATCATGGTGCACAGAGAACTCATAAGAAATTCCCAAAAAGAGATAGGACACAGCTAAATGGCAGCCCGTGATGATTTCTGACTGTTGCATATCATGACTCGGGATGTCACCTCTCTTCCCAGTGAGAGAGAAGGCAAAGCTTTTGCCTGCTCCTTTCTAGGTAAGACAAAATTCCTGCTTTGTGGGATCGCAAAGGGGCCTAGAGCTCGGGGGTTGGCTTTTCGACAGTATGAGCTGAAGTGAATAGGTGTTAGGATAGAGGCAGGATTTATGTTGAGTCTTGAGGGAAGGGTTTAAATGCCTCAAGAGATAAAGGATAGTATTTTAGCAGGATCAAACAGCATAATCTGGTGCTGAGCCTAGGCATTTTTCCGGGAGAATGGGAAGAAACAGATATTCTTAGCATTACACCCTTAGCTAAAATCTGGACTTTGAGAAATGGCAGACTGAGATGAAGAAACTGTTCTACAAGGAACGTTGAGGGTCCTAACACCCTAAAAGGATATTCTAGTTTAGAGAACAGTGAGGACACATAGTTTAGGATACCAGAGGAGAATTTCTGGTTAAGGCAGACCTGAATTACCTAAGAAGAGAAAAACAGACTCTGTTAGACTGAGGTCATTCCCTTAGCTGGAGCCAACCAAGGAAAACATGGATGTCAATGTTGTTAGCAGTCCTGGAGTCTTCCTCTTCTCAGTCCTTGATTTTTGTGACCTCCTCGGAGTACCCTTATACATTGAAGATTTTGGCCTCTGCTTCATCTCCCACAAGTGCTCCATCTGTGAAGTCATCAATATAAATATCTCATTCTTTCAAGGCGGGACATTATCCTGTTTGAATGTGGGAACATTATCACTGTTCACCAACATCCTGTTCCCCTGTACTTTCATACACACACACAAAATTATACCTCCTTGTCCCCTTGAAGTTATGTGAGACCATGTGACTTGTTTTGGTCCATTTGAGTAGAGATGATATGTGTCATGTCTTGGAGAAAGTATTGAAGACCTAGTGAGTGTCACTTTATATCACTCTGTCTTGGAGCAACCACAGTGATCTACATGGTGGAACTTATTTCAGTCTGGTTCCCAGAGTGAGAACATGGATCAGAGATCACACTCACTACTAGCCAGCCTGCAGTGAGATATGGCATGAGTGGGACAGACTCTTTTGCCATCTTTTTTTTGTTTTGTTTTGTTGTTTGTTTTTGAGACAGGGTCTCAGTCTGGTGCCCAGCTGGAGTGCAGTGGTGTGATCGTGACTCACTGCAGCCCCAACCTCCCCGGCTCAAGCAGTCCTCCCATGTCAGCCTACAAAGTAGACCACAGGAACGCACTACCATGCCCTGCTGGTTTATTTATTTATTTTTAATTTATTTTATTTATTTATTTTTTGATACAGAGTCTCTCTCTCTCTCTCTGTCTCCCAGGCTGGAGTGCAGTGGCGTGGTAGCAGCTCACTGCAACCTCTGCCTCCCAGGTTCAAGTGATTCTCGTGCCTCAGCCTCTCCAGTACCTGGGATTACAGGGAGGTGCCACCATGCCCAGATAATTTTTGTATTTTTGGTAGAGATGGGGTTTCACCATGTTGGCCAGGCTGGTCTCGAACTCCTGACCTCAGGTAATCTGCCCACCTTGGCCTCTCAAAGTTCTGGGATTACAGGCATGAGCCACCATGCCCAGCTGCTAATTGTAGAGCTGGGGTTTTGGGGTTTATGTTGCCCATGCTGATCTTGGATTCCTGTGTGCAAGCAGTCCTCCCACCTCAGCCTACCAAAGTGCTGAGATTACAGGTGTGAGCTACTGCTTTTTGCTATGTTAAGTCACTGAGATTTGGGGCTGCTCATTACCACCGTGTACCTACGCCTATCCTGACTGGTACACCTACCCAAACCAGCCCAACCTCAAGGAGAAAGCATTCGCTATTTTACAATTAAGTTTTATATTGGCTGCATTGTTATTGTAGATACCCTTTATCACACTGAAGATGTTTCCTTCTATCCTGATTTGCTGACAGTTTTTATTGGTAATGGCAGTTGAATGTAAACAAATGCCCTTTTCTGCATCTATTGAGACAATATGTGACCTTTCTCCTTTTTCTGATCAGACAAGAATTATACTGATTGATTTGTAAATGTTAAATCAACTTTTCATTCTTGGGGTAAACACCACTTCATCATGATGTGATATATTCTTGGATTTGATTTGCCAATATTTTGTCTATAACTTTTTAATAAGAAGATATTATAAACTTTATGCCAATACATTTGAAGTGGACAAAATAACTACTCTATAAAAACACAACTTGCTGAAAATAATACAGGGGAAATTTAAATATCAGAATAGAACTAAATCTGTAATAAAACTTTCACGTGAAGAAAAGTCTAGGCTCAGATGTCTTCATAGGTAAAGTCTTCCAAACATTAGAAATAATAATAATATTCTACAAACACTATCAGAGAATAGGAAGGAAGAGACATTTTTTAATGACTTTATGAAGTTTTTGTATCAGTGTTATACTGATCTCATTAAAAGAATTAGGAAGTATACCAAACTTTGGGATAATTTGTGAAGGACTGTTGTTACTATTATTATTTTGAGACAGAGTTTCGTTCTTGTTGGCCAGGCTGGAGTGCGAAGGTGTGATCTCAGCTCACTGCAACCTCTGTCTTCCGGGTTCAAGTAATTCTCCTGCCTCAGCCTCCCAAGTAGCTGAGATTACAGGCATGTGCCACTATGCCCAGCTATGTTTGTATTTGTAGTAGAGACAGAGTTTCTCCATGTTAGTCAGGCTGGTCTCAAACTCCCAATCTCAGGTGATCCACCTGCCTCCGCCTCCGTAAGTACTGGGATAACAGGTGTGAACCACTGCACCTGGCCAGGACTGTTATTATTGGTAAGTTTCAAGTTTATTGACATAACGTTATTCACAATATCATCTTACTATCTTTTCCAGTGTTTGTAGGATCTGTAGTGATATCTCCTTTTTCAATTCTGATTTTGGTAATTTGTGCTTTCTTTTTCACTTTTTTTAATTGGCCTTTCTTGGTTTATCAGTTTTTAAATTTAAAAATAACTTTTGGTTTAATTTTTATTTGTTTTCTTTTTGATTCACTGATTTTTTAAAAATAGTTTTCTTCTGTATACTTTTTGGTTTAATTTACTGTTCTTTTTCTAGGTTTTTGATATAGAGCCTTAGATCATTGATTATATTTACTCACGTATTCTATACTTTATTTTTTATTTCACTTAGGAGTTTCCGATGGAATTAATTTCCTTTGATGAAGTATTCTCTTCATCATTTCTTTTATTGCATGCTTTGTAGTGACAAATTTTCTCACTTTGTACTTGTCTGAAAATGTCTTTATTTAGACCTTACTTATGAGTGATTCTTTTGCCGGTTATCAAATTCTATGTCAGTAGGTTTTTTCTTCAGCATTTTGAATATGTGGTTTATTGTCTTTTGCCCTCCATTGTTTCTGAGCAAAAGACAGCTGCCAGTTCTATTTTTCCTCCTTTTAAGCTTATACATTTTTCTTGCCAAACTGCTTTTAAGAGTTTATATTCCCATTCAGAAACCTAACGATGGTGTGCATAGGTATAATGATCTGGCCATCTCTGCTTGTTGTGAGTGCTTCTTGGATTTGTATCTTAGGGGCTTTGTTAGTTTTGGAGGATTTTAATTTTGTCATTTAACATTGGTTGTGACATTTTCCCCTTCTTACATGATCAAACTCAAATTGCAAAGGCATTAGACCTTATCACTATGCCCCATCTGGGTTTGACAATACTTCTGTGTCTTTTGTTCTTTTTTCTCTCCTTGTTTTTAGTCTGAATATTTTCTTCTGTCCTCTTTTTTAGTCACTTCAGGTCTGTCTGCTATTAAGTACAGCCATTAACTTCTTAATATTATTTATTGTGTTTTTTAGTTCTAGAATTATCAGTGGGTTCTCTTTTATGTCTTTCAAATCTCTGCTGAAATTCTCAAAACTTGTCTTTTGTGTCTTAAATGTATTACCCAAGTTCATTTAGAAGGTGTGTTTGGTAACTCCATTATTTAGTAACCCTGTGGGTCTATTTCCATTGTCTATTGTTTCATTTTAAACCTATCTTGTCCTCTAATTTGCCTTTTTGTAAAAAAATTACATGCTGGGTATTATATAGGAAATAGTATAGAGAGAATTCGAGGCTTTGGACGATATTATATTTCCTAGAAAGATTTTCCTTCGGGTCTTTGCAGGCATCTGTGCTAGAGGTGATAGGAATCATGCGTCATCTTAAATCCTCACAGAGACTCAAATGGTTTGAAGTCCTGTGAGGGCTGGTCTATATTTCACACTTACTGCTAGAATGTAGCTCTGTGGTGTTCTTACCAAAGCCTGGGTGTTTACCAAGCCTCCTCCTCTTTGGTAGTTTCCGATGTTCAGTGTTTGTCCCCCGCCTGAAGCCTGCGAGTGCTTCCAAAGTAGCGCCTCACCTTCTTGGAATCTGCTTGCCTGATTGGCAGATTCCACTTGCTGTGCCCATTTCTTTGAATTTTCCTTTCTCCCAGATATTTGTCCTGAAGTTCTTTCTTCCTTTGATAGCTCTATAACTCCTCCAAACAGATTTTTCAAAAGTGTATTTTGTGCAGTTATATGTAGTTTTACTTAGCAGGAAGGTTGACCGAAAATATTCCAGTCCACCAGAAGCAGAGCTCCTCTCCTCAGTATTTATCTGTACACAAGCGCCTTCTGTTTTAAAGATAAGCTCTCCCTAATCCCTGTGCTACCTCAGATCTACTACCTAACTGTCCTCACTCTCATAACAGAGCTTCGTGAAAAAGCAGTCCACACTTGGTGTCTTCACTTTCTTAGTGCTAACATATTCCTCACGTCACTACATCTAGCTTTTCCTCATTTGCATTAAGCAGCTCTGACTAGGAGCTTTTTGTTTTTGAAGGCAGCAGGTAACTGTAAGTCGTGTCTTTTTGGGACACAAAAAATGAGCCAACTCATGAACCTCACCATCCAGCGGAAGAAATAGAGCATGTACAGTTCCCCTGAAGCTCCTTGAATGTGCTCCGCTCCCTTTACCGTTTTTGAACTCCTATACAATACAGTGTTTAGTTTGTTTTTTGTTTGTTTGTTTGTTTTTTGAGGCAGAGTCTTGCTCTGTCACCCAGGCTGGAGTGCAGTGGTGCGATCTCGGCTCACTGCAAGCTCCGCCTCCCAGGTTCAGGCCATTCTCCTGCCTCAGCCTCCCGAGTAGCTGGGACTACAGGCGCCCGCCACCACGCCTGGCTAATTTTTTGTATTTTTAGTAGAGACAGGATTTCACTGTGTTAGACAGGATGGTCTCGATCTCCTGATCTCGTGATTCACCTGCCTCGGCCTCCCAAAGTGCTGAGATTACAGCGTGAGCCACCACACCCGGCCAGTTTTTGTTATTTTTGAAATTTATAAAAGTGGTAGCATGTTTAATGTGGTTTTGTATAGTTTGCTGTTTTCACTCAAGATTGCACTTCTAGAATTCATCCATGCTGCTGTGAGTAGCTGCCATCTATTCATTTTCATTACTATTCCATTCAGTTACTGTAGCATAACTCATTTATTTTTTCTTCGGACCCTGATTGTACTGTACTGCTTCTGGTTTTTTACTATTATGAACCATACAGCTGTGAACAATTTTGTGTATGTCTCCTGTTGCACATATATCAGATTTTCTCTAGGATGAATGCCACAGGAGAGCTGCTAGGTCATAGTATAGTTGTGTGTCCAAATTTTATAAGATGATGGCAAATTGTTTACCAACGTGATCATATTAATTTATACTCTGACAAGCCATGCATAGGCATTTCCATTGCTCTACATCAGCACTGTTCTATAGAAATGTGACTCAGTCAACAAATGGGAACCACATATGTCATTTTTAATAATACATTTTATTTAGCCGAACATACCCCAAATATTACCTTTCTTTCTTTTTTTTTTTTTTCCTTGAGAGAGTCTCACTGTGTCACCCAGGCTGGAGTGCAGTGGCGCAATCTTGCTCACTGCAAGCTCCACCTTCTGGGTTCACGCCATTCTCCTGCCTCATCCTCCCGAGTAGCTGGGACTACAGGTGCCCACCACCACGCCCGGCTAATTTTCGTATTTTTAGTAGAGACGGGGTTTCACCATGTTGGCCAGACTAGTCTCGAACTCCTGACCTCAAGTGATCCACCTGCCTTGACCAGTGCTGGCCAAATATTATCATTTCATTGTGTAATAAACCTCAACATTGTTGAGATATTTTACATTAGTTTATTCACACTGTGTCTTTGAAATTGAGTGCATATTTTACACTTGCAGCATGTCTTAATCTGGGTTAGCTACATTTAAAGTGTTCCAAAGTCACATGTGGCTATTAGCTAACTTATCAAACAGCATACGTTTATTTTCTTGCCAATATTTACTACTGTTGACTTTTCATATTTGTCAGTTGATTGAGCATGCAGTAGTATTTCATTGTTTTTAATTGCATTTTGTCACTATTGAGGTTGAAGTGTCTTTATATATTAAGTTTCCAGTCATGTTTCTGGTTTTGTGACGGTCCTGTTCATAACTTTGTTATTTTTTAAATTAGAAGTCTGTCTTCTTTGATTGACTTGTAGCTCTTTATACAGTCTACGTGACATTTCCTTGTCAGTTATGTGTTGCAAATATTTTATTCTATTTTGCAATTTCACTTTTCAAGCCCTTTATCATATCTGTTGACATCATAAATGTCTTCATTTTAATTTAGTAATATCCATTAAACTTTCCTTGTTTATATTTTGTGTATAAATATGTATATGCATAAATATGTATATTTATACACAAAATATATAATGTATAAAAATATTATATATGATATATTTATTATATTACATAAAATATATTTATATATTATATATTTATATAATATGATAATATAATTATATATAATATATAAAAATCTATTTCTCCATAAGAAAACCTTCTCCACCTTAAGATTTATGCATATTTTTTATTGATGCAATATTTCCTCTAGTTTTGGTGACATTACTCCCTCCAAAGTTTCCCCCTGCTTTTCTGGCTGTTCCTTCGCCCTCTTTGCAAGGCTGGCTTCCTGCAATGAAGGCTGGAGTTCCTCAAGGTTGAGCAGTTGGACCTCTTAGCTTTCTGTACTATCTCCCTAGGTGATCTTGTCAACCTCTGCCTGTTCAGTCACTCTGTATCAGTCAGGGTGCAGTCAGGACTCAGAACCTATACCAGTTTTCAAAAAGGGAAAATGTAATTCCAAGAACTGTCAACCGATAAAAAGGTTAACTACTAAGTAGAGTCAAAGAGGGCTCTAGGAGGTATAGAAGCAGCAACTTAAGCAAAACACCTAGTCTCTCTAGGGCTGAGGAAGAGTGAACACGTAAAAGAACTCAGAAACTTAGAAGGTGGCCCCCTTCTCCACGAAGTCTGTGATTCAGATGTCTCTGGAGAAGGCATTGTTGCCGGAATAGGCAGCCTATTGGCAATGCCTAACACGAGGCCAGCTGGAAAATGTCTAGAAATGTCTACAGGGTCCAGCTCCGATATCACAAATCTGATTTGGAGCTGAGAGTCAATAAATTAATAACTGTCATATATTTCTATATGACAGTGACTCAGTAATTTTTTTTTTTTTTTGGAGACAGAGTCTTGCTCTGTTGCCCAGGTTGGAGAGCAGTGGTGTGATCTTGGCTCACTGCAACCTTTGCCTCCTGGTTTCAAGCAATTCTCCTGCCTCAGCCTCCCAAATAGCTGGGATTACAGGCATGCACCACCACACCTATCTAATTCTTGTATTTTTAGTAGTGACGGGGTTTCACTATGTGGGCCAGGCTAGTCTCAAACTCCTGGCCTCAAGTGATCTGCCCACCTCGGCCTCCCAAAGTGCTGGGATTACAGGTGTGAGCCACCATGCCCGGCCAGACTCAATAATTTTTTACCTTAATTCATATTTCTCCTCTGATTTCCAAACTTCCAGTTTCCTATTTATAATTCCATTTGGATATCTCAAAATAATTATTATCTCAAATTCAACATGACTTCACTGAACTAATTTTCTTCCAGAATTTCCTAGTTTTGTGTATAGTGTCATTATCCATTCAGTTACAGAAGCCAACGTCTCAGGTTTTTCCCTTATCCCCCTAAATCCAATCAAGCACCTGGCTATGTCGATTTTATCTCCTGAATAGCTCACAAATCTGCCCGTCTTTCCAGCCACACCAACCTCAATTCAAACATCACGTTTCATGTGGACTCCCCTGGGCTTCCTGACTAGCCTCCCTGTCTTCTCTTGCACTTTCAGAATATCCCCCACCCAACAGCTAGAAAATAGCTTCAAATCGCAAGTATGATCGTGTCAGTTCCTTGCTTAACATTTTTCAATGGCTTCCATTGCTCTCCGGACAAAGATTATAACCTGTAATACATCCTTCAAAACCCTGTGTAGTCTAAAACCTGCCCAGCTCTCCCACCTCACCGCAAGCTGTGTTCCCCTTCACTGCGCATGTTCAATTAGTCACTGCACTTAAAGTTTTCAGCCAAATCTCTCGCAGATGACAACTGTCCCATAAATTTAGCTATTTCTTACTCTTATAATCAATGTTGTTATTCATACTCTTCAACCACACAGCCATTCTTTCAGTTTTTAAAAAGTTTACTCCTGCCCCAGGACCTTACTCTGTGTCGTTCTCTCCACCTGAAACACTCTCCATCTTACCCCATTTGACTCGGTCATCTCCCTCTTATCTTTCTTCAAGATGCCTTATCTGCTTCCTAGACTGAGTAATTCCTCCTAGAAGGCCCCCTGAAATTATCGCATGCTCATTCATAGCATTGAACACAGTTGTAATTCTGCATTTACTCTTGTGGCTATTTCATTAAGTCAGTATATTAGTCTGTTTTCACACTGCTGATAAAGACATACCTGAGACTGGGTAATTATTAACGGAAGAAGCTTAATGGACTCACAGTTCCATGTGGCTGAGAAAACCTCACAATCGTGGTGGAAGGCAAAAGGCACATCTTGCATGGCAGCAGGCAAGAGAGAATGAGAACCAAGTGAAAGGCTTTCCCTTATGAAACATCAGATCTCATGAGACTTATTCCCTACCATGAGAACAGTATGGGGGAACCGCCCTCATGATTCAGTTATCTCCCACTGGGTCCCTCCCACAACACGTGGGAATTATGGGAGCTACAATTCAAGATGAGATTTGGGTGGGGACACAGCCAAACCATATCAGTCAGTCACCCCCACAAGACTGTAATCGCCACAAGGACTGGGTCTATGGCTCTTGAGGTGTCTCCTGTGGGCCCCACTGCTTTAGGAAGTGTCTATCATTGTAGCTGCTGGTTCTTGAGTATCAGAAAAGGCTAAGAAAAATCACTGTGTAACCTTATAAAGGTTACAGGTTCCTTCCCAGTATTTAAAGGAGAAAGCCTAGGGAAAGGGAAAATAAAATTATATTTAACAAACACCTACCATGGGCCAAACATTTTTTATACATAACATTATATGATCTTTATTTTTATTTTTATTTCAATAGCTTTAAGGGTACAAGTGTGTATTAGTCCATTCGCACATTACTATAAAGAAATACCTGAGACTGGGTAATTTATAAATAAAAGAGGTCTAATTGGCTCATGGTTCTGCAGGCTGTATAGGAAGCATGATGGCTTCTAGGGAGGCCTCAGGAAACTTAACAATCATGGCGGAAGGCGAAGTGGAAGCAGGCACATCTTCCATGGCTGGAGCAGGAGGATAAGAGAGAGGGAGGAGGTGCCACACATTTTTAAACAACCAGGTCTCATGAGAACTCTATCATGTGAACAGCACCGAGTGGGAAGTCCTCCCTCATGATCCAGTCACCTCCCACCAGATCCCACCTCCAACACTGGGGATTATAATTCAGCATGAGATTTGGGCAGGGACACAAATCCAAACCATATCAAAGTGGATGAATTGTGTAGATTACTTTCAATGGCAAAAACCACAGTAACTTTTGCACCAACCTATACAATTCATCCATTGTAAGTTAACTTTCAATGGCAATAACTTTGCACCAACCTAATATAATGGTGAAGTCTGAAATTTTAGTGCACCAGTCACTGAGGTAGCATACATTGTACCCAGTATGTAGTTTTTCATCCTTCACTCCTTTCCCATTCTCCCTCCATCTGAGTCTCATGTTCATTATACCACTCTGGAAGCCTTTGCATACCTGAGCTCCCACTTACAAGTGAGAACATACAACATTTGGTTTTCCACTCCTGAGTTACTTAGAATAATGGCCTCCAGTTCCAGCCAAGTTGCTGTTATCTAATGTTTAGAATAACAGTGTGAGAGAGGTTTTGTTCGCTCCATTTTATACCTGGAGATATTGGGATTTCCAAGAGGTTAACTAAGTTGTCTCAGGTGATGTAATTGTGGTGCTTGGTCTCACTTCTTTCTGTATAACTGAAAAGCTCTTCCCTCAAGTTGGCCTTTCCCAAAACTCAATAATTTGCATCCCACCTGCAGAATTATTATTATTATTTTTTACCATAGCCATGTACTACCTGTACTATTGTTTAATACTTTTCTCTATCTTGACCATGACTTTAATGGAATTTTTTTGCAAGGAAACTTTGTTTCTTTCTACTTTCTACTAAATTGGAGCCAGATTGTGACTACTATAAATGGAAAATGAAATAAAATAAAAATTAAGATGGATGCAAAACAATGATATTCAGTGTAGTAAGATTTTTTTCATTAACATATTCATTATTTGCATAGTTACCTATTGTGTGTGCATATGTATGTGGCAAGAACACGTAAGACCTACTCCCTTAGCAGATTTCCAGTATATAGTATGTTATTATTAACAACAGCCACGATGATATCGTTAACCTTTTGTAGACCTTTAGTTTGTGACTTGTTCCATGGATAATTTTGCAATGGATTTGTAAATGTGTGAATGAGCAGTAGTGCTGCATGGCAGTTGTACAGATGCAGCGTTGGAGCTGTGGAGAGGTCTGCAAGGTATGCCAAGCTTAAGGGTTTGTGTTTAGTTCAAGGTAATGACAGGTTTTTTTTTTCTTCTTTTTTTTTTGGAGACGGAGCCTCGCTTTGTCGCCCAGGCTGGAGTGCAGTGGCATGATCTCGGCTCACTGCAAACTCCGCCTCCCAGGTTCACAACGTCAGGTTCTTGAGGGAGTTTGAGGGAGTTTGAGCCCCACACTTTCTTTTCGACACTGGAGTTGCAGCATGTGCTCTTTTAGGCAGCTCTCTCTAAACTACGTTCCACCTTCCAGCCCAGCTTAGAGATAGGCTATGGGCCTTGTGCTTATGTGTATCTGTGATGTACCAGGACCCCTGTCCAGGTCCATCATGGAATCTTTCAGCAGGGATGCCCCTGACATAGCGTAGTGGTTAAGAGCACGGACTCTGGAGCTGGATTGCCTGGTGTTGAAAGCTGCCTCCGGCCGGGCGCGGTGGCTCAAGCCTGGAATCCCAGCACTTTGGGAGGCTGAGACGTGCGGATCACAAGGTCAGGAGATCGAGACCATCCTGGCTAACACGGTGAAACCCCGTCTCCACTAAAAAATACAAAAAAACTAGCCGGGCGAGGTGGCGGGCGCCTGTAGTCCCAGCTACTCGGGAGGCTGAGGCAGGAGAATGGCTTGAACCCGGGAGGCAGAGCTTGCAGTGAGCTGAGATCCGGCCACTGCACTCCAGCCTGGGCGACAGAGCGAGACTCCGTCTCAAAAAAAAAAAAAAAAAAAGGAAAGCTGCCTCTGCTACTTCCTAGCTGAGTGATCTGTGTAAGTTTCTTCACCTCTCTGACCCTCAGTCTCCTCATCTGTAAAATGAGGGTTAAATGGTACTTCATGCATTGGTGGCAGTACTAAATGAGTTAATGCACGTAAAGTGCTTACACAGTCTGGCAGTAATAAATACTATATAAGGTTTATTAAAATTTTATGACTGAAGATTCTATGTGGAGGTCAAAGGCACAGATTTTGGGATCACGCAAGTCTGGGTTCAAATCCTGCCTTTTCTGTGTGTTGGCTATGTCACCTTGGACCAACTACTTATCCTCTCCAAGCCTCAGTTTCTTTTGCTGAAGAATGGGGATGCACTCTGACATGGTCCTTGTGAGGATGGAGTAAGGTAACCATTTGTCGATGGCTTCATCATACAGTGTGCAGCACTTAGGAGGATGCCTTACTCAACACAGGAGGCACAAAACATGGAGAGAAGGCAGGCAGGGGGCTGCTGTTTATTCAGCCAGAAGAAGGTGGCTCTGGCTTCCTCCCAGCTCACATTCCATCCCAGCTGTCAGACAGTTCTTCCTCATTTCCGTTCTCCTAGGAAACAGCACATTCCGATGGACTCTGCCCTCAAAGCTTCTTTGGCTGAACCCTCATGCTACCTGTCAGGAAGGCGGAGGCCCGTTCTTAGAAGCCTGACTCTGGCAAGTCGTGTGGAACCGGTGGTTGGGGAGCAGCGTCCTCTTGTCATGTTGTTGCTGCTGATGTGGATCAAGCTGACTTTTGTGTCGTGGAGTGTTGTTTTTGCTGTATTTTCCCCTATGGAGAGACTGGGGGCTGGAATGGGGGCTTAGGGAGGATTAGATAATGAGCCCCTGTCCTTTAGAAAATGTCTGTCATTTTAGGTGCTTAAGGGGAAAACAAGGAAAGTCCTTGGATGCCTAATGCTCTATGTTCAATTGTGTCTCCCAAAATAAGACATGTAGAAGCCCAAACCCTCATGACTTCAGAAGTGATCTTACTTGGAGATACAGGATAATCAAATTAAAATGAAGTCATTAGGGTGAGCCCAATACAGTCCAAGTGGTGTCCTTGTGAAGAGGTGAAATTTGGACACAAAGACACGAATAAGAAAGGATATGGTAGAGTTCTTTGGCGGTTCCATTCTCTCAGAGCACCATTGCTCCCTTTCTGTGTTTGAAGCAAGTTATTCTGGTTGGAACAGAACATGCAACCTTTTAGAGCCGTCAGTATCCCGAGCTGTAGATAAAACCCACTCATTTTGCACTCCCTTTGGATCCGACAGAACCTCCTGAGTCCACAGAAGGCCGTCCCACAAGAAGGCGTTCCTAGGCATGCGAATGGAGGAATGGTTGATGGGTGCACTGAGCATATAACCTCTGCTTCTGTGCATGCTCCATGGTAATCGCTTCCAGAGCAAAATCTCAAAGACAGAAGAGCAACAGCAGATCATTAAAACAAGCACCGGGCCCTCCTGAGCGCAGAATGCTGTGTGCACAGGTTGCAGGTCCCTGAAGCTGGCTTTGTTAGTAGAAAATGAGGAGACACTTAATGGTTTTTAATATGGCGAGTGATGTGACCAGGTTTTCAGTTTGGAATGATCACGCTAGGTGCAGACTGAGGATGGTTTGGCAGGGGAAGAAATCGGTCACCAGGAAAACATGTTAGCTCCGCAAGAAAGAGGAGGGCCACAAACGCCCGTACTGTTGGCTATGTTTGCATATATGTATACAGTTATTTTTAACCACTGTATGTTGATGTACATATGAACAAAAAATATGCCTACAGATGCTTTACAAGCCTTCTATCTCCTTGATCCTGTGGAAAATGCCGGTGAGTTCTCACTTATAGGAAATAAATCTTTTCAGACTCAACATAATTGTGCTGCAGCAGAATCCTCTACCGTTCATTTAAGTTGTATAAGATATTTATAAATTCCATTTAAAATGTAATTATTTTTAAGCACACTTTCCAAACAAAATCGAAAAGTCATTGCATGTCATATTTAATAAGTTTCAACACAGTTTCTTAACCCTTCTCTCCAGAGTATAATTACGCCATCAATCTTCCCGGAGAATCAAAGGAGCTTAGCAGAACACACCTTTCATGCATTAAGCAGAATTATGCTTGCTTAGGATTTGCATTTGAAAGTGATTTGCATTGGCATTTTATTTCTTCCAGAAAATAACAAATGTTTCTGATCTTTCTGAGGTATCATGGTCTTAAACTGTGGCTATAAATCTTTCAGAACTTACATTTTACCAGTTCCTTTAATTTCTGTGATGTGATGGGTAGGGAGAGAAACAAAACTATAATTTAGAAACATTTTTTTTTCTTAGGCAGAAAACAAAACAAAAGATCAGGCCCTGGCCTGCAGGTTGCCAATTTGATTTGTTTCTTGTCTTACACCCCCTAGTGACCCTTGTGTGAGATGCCCCGACTCCTCATCTTTCTGGATGCATTTATCTGTTTGTAATTAATGGGAATACAGTCTGTTTGTAATTAATGGGAACACGGTGTTAGATTCTGATGTAAATTTATGGCTGAAACCTATAGGACAGAGGTTCTCAAATAGGGTGTTAGTTTGGGATGAGTTTAAAGTAATAGTTTTTTCAAATACCACTAGTATATTCTACGCTGACAACTCTCTCTGTGTTGTTGTTTGTTTGTTTGCAGGCTCAACTTTTCCCTGCAGACTCAAAATTTTAATTGGCAATCCCACATTTTTACATGGGAATCTAGTAGAAGCCTCCAATTGCACTCTTTGCTTCTCTTCCTATCCCTAAATGTACCCCTTCCTCAGTCTTTCCTACTTCAGCAAGTAGAGATTACATTCCTTCAGTTCCTCAGGCTCACACTTTAGAGTCATTCTTGACTCTTTTCTCTTCTTTGCACATTGCAAAAAACCCCTTACCTGTGCTCTTGTCATTCATGTCCCTTCACTCTCCTCTTTCAACCTCATCATTTCAACACCAAGACACTGAGAAATCTAGAACAGGAGTCCAGACAGACTCACTGCTGTCATTTGTCTCAGGCTTCCACTCCCAATTCTGTTTATTTGCAATCATTTGGAATTTATTCAGACTTATAACTCAGCATTTGATCTCCCTTGGCAAACATGCCATCTTTACTTGAAAGAAATATATATCCTATAGCTTGTGTAGTGTTTCATAAATCTCACTTAGGGTAAGTCTCCCATATCCTTACGGAGTTTTTTTGCTTTTTAAAAAGATAATTACTGAGAAAAAGGTGTTAACATATTTATGTATGATTGTGAATTTTCTATTATATTTAATTTTGTCAGTGATTATGTATTTTCAAATTCTGTTAATAATTATATGCACATTTAGGATTACTGTGTTCCTGATGAATTGACCCTTTTATCATTATAAAGTATTTTCTTTATCTCTGAAAATACTGCTTGTTTTGAATTTGACATGGCTGCTATTAATGTGATCACAGCAGCTTTTAAATTTGCTTGTATCTTTGAATACAAGCATTACTTTAAATAGCATATAGTTGGATCTTCCTTTTGTATTTTGCCTGGAAACCTCTGCCTTTTAATTAGAGTATTTGGTTTATTTATATTTAATATGATTATTGATGTGGTTGGATTTAATTCTACCACCTTGCTCTCTGTTTTCTATTTGTTTTCTGTGTTCTTTGCTCTATTTTTCCTTTTCGTATTTTTTGTTAATCTAATGATTTTTAAAAATTCGATCACAACTATTGGCTTTTAAGCTGAAGATGCTATAGGGATTTACAACATACATCTTTAATTTATCACAGCCTTACTTGCCTTATTATGCTACTATAAATGAAAGTTTAAGAACTTATATTTTCACATTTGTTTTCTTATTTTGCAATATATTTTTATTTCTACATGTAATATAAAACTCATCATATGTGATTGTTATTTTTTCTTTAAGTACCAGGTTTTTCTTTAAGAAAAGAAAAATGTTTTGTATCTACCCACATATATAACGTTTCCAGTGCTCTTAATTTCTTCCTATGGATTCAAAATTTTACCGTATATTATTTGTCTTCAGCCTGAATAATTTCTGTTACTATTTCAGATAGTACAGGCCTGCTAGGATCAAATATTTTCAGCTTTTATTTAATTAAACATCTTTATTTTACTGTCATTTTTGAAGAATATTTTCACTGGACGTAGAATTCTCGGTTGATTTTTTTGTTTTGGCAATTTGAAGGTATCATTCCATTATCTCCTTGACTTTGTTTTTTCTGATAAGTCAACCATCATTCAAATAGTTGTTCTTCTGTAGGTAATGTGTTTTTTTATTCCTGAATATTTCTTTATCTTTTATCAGTTTGCCTATGATATATCAAGATGTGGTTTTCTTTGCTATTATTCTTCTTAGGGTTTGCAGAGCCTTTTGGATTGTGGACTGATATTTTAAATCAAATTTGGAAGATTTTCAGCCAATATTTTTTCTATTTTCTGCCACATTCTCTCTCTCATCTCACACATCCCCCACCCTTTTATTTGTCTCTCTCTTCCTTTTAGAACTTCAGTAACATGTATTTCAGACCACTTGATAGCATTCCATAGACTCCTGGAGATTCTGTTCATTTGTGTGTGTACATGTGTATATGTGTGTGCATGAAATATATTTTCTTATTCGGCTTCAGTTTGTATACAGTTTTGATTGATCTATCAAGTTCACAGATCCCTTCTTCATTGTCCACCCTTCTCTTTCTAGTCAATGAATTTTAAAATTTGAGATATTATATTTTCTAGTTCTAAGACTTGCATTTTTCCCCCAAAATTTCTATATCTCTGCTGAAATTCCTCATGCCTTTGTCCACTGTATTTATTTTTTTCCTACAAATTCTTTAAAAATTCTGCTAATTTCAACATCTTAATCATGTTGGGTCTCTTTCTATGGATGTTGTTTTCTTTACCATGAAACACATTCTTCTGTTTCTTTACATACCTAATACTTTTCTTTGTATGCTAGATATTGTAGATGGTATATTATAGATGATAGCATGTGTAAAGCATTAAACATATGTCTGGCACAATAAATATTAGCTAGCATTATCATTTCAGAATGTTTTAATGAATACTACACTATTTTATTCAATGAACTTTTTATTTCAGATATTGTATCTCTCAGTTATGTGATTTCTACTAGATTATCTTCCTCTGAAGAGTGTTCAGTTTTATTCTACTAGGAAATCAATTTCTGGAAGTTCATTTTGATCTTTAGATACGTGGTTTTAGGCTTTGTTAGAATGGGTCTCTTTTGGTTTTGCTTTTCATTCTAGAGTATATCCTTCTCTTCTGGGACTTGGTACTTACTCTTACTACACTTAATTTGAACTTAAAACTCTATGTCTGCAACATTGGGCAGCTACTGAAATCTCTACTAAGCTCTTTCAATTTTTCACCCGTTGTTTCACTGGGCTCCTTGGAGTTTCACCCCATGCATACCTATTTCAAGAGACCACCAGGGATTTGAGGGGAGCTTTTATGCACATTTTGGGCACTGAAATTAATTTTTGTGTATTGTTATTTCTTTAGTATGAATTCCCAACAATGTGATTATTGGAATAAAGGGTATAAATGTATTTATAATTTATAGCTCATAAGACATTGGCATTCCATTTTTCTTAAGTTTTGTTGCTACCAGTACAGCACAAGTGTGATCATTCTGCCATAACTTCTCGTCAAAAAAATTTTAAGATTGTTGAATTTGTTTTCTTAATTTGGTGGATTTGAAATGAAACCTGAAGGTTTTATTAATGTCCAGACGTTGATTCCTTGACAATGTCACTTTTATTCACTTTTTTATATGTCTTGTGTGAAAATCGCCTTATTAATGTTTCTCAATCTTTTTGCTGTGTTTTTGATTTCTTAAAAATATATCTAAGTATGTTCATAATTCATTTCAGCCATTAACCCTTGTGTCCATCTTGTGTACAATTTTATTTTCTCCTCCTTTTAATATTAATTTATCTTTGGATAAATTGAATCTTAACCAAATTTAGTTTTGGTGCAGCATTTTGATTCTTTATATTAAAATACATGCTTATTATAAAAAAAATTGAAAAATTTAGGAAACCTGAAAATGGTCATTTTGATAGATTTCTTATTGCTCTCTTTTCAAGCACAGGTTTTTTTTCTTTATTCTGCAAATTCACTTTTTATTCCATTTTCCACTTAACAATGTCATGTAAACATTCTCCTGTTCTTTCATTAAATATGTATTACTTTGTCTCTACCTTGCACAGTGCAAGGGTCCATGTAATTACATGTTTGCCTGATTGTTTCAGTCAGTTTTTGCTGCATAACATACCAGCCCAAAATTCATTAGCATATAGCAATAAGCATTTATTTGTTGCTCATGCATCTATGGGACTGTAGCCCTGGCTGGAAATGCAAAATTAACATGGACTAAGTGCTCCTCATGGCAATGGCAGAAGTGCTAAGAGGATAAGCCCAGCTGTACGGGACATTTCACATTTCTGCTTGTATCATGTCTGTTACCATTTCATTGGCTGAAGAAAGTCACATGACCAAGAGAACCCAAAGTCAAGGGTGGGGAAGCATGTTGTGCTGACCAAGAGTCGACAGCATCCATGTGAATGTAGAGTACGACTACGGAGGAGTGAAGAATTGGAAGAAATAATCCAATCTACCCCAATAATAGATTAATGTTCTATTTTAACAATTGCATATTATCCTAAGGAGGTACTGTAATTTTCTTCACTTGTCCCCTATTTTGGGGGCATTTAGCTTGTTCCTAGTTCCTCTTTCTCATAAATGATGCAAAATTGGTCATGTTTGCTTATAAATTTTTTACCTTGCATTCGTGATAATTTCCTTACAGTTGTCAATTCCCCAGAGTGGAATTACTAGACAAAAGCATAGGGGCATTTTTAATGTGTTCTGAATCACAATTTGTTGCTCTTTATTGCCGGCAAGCATTTTTTCTACATTGTTTTTTCATTGGCTAGTAAATACTGCATATTCACAGGACTGATCTATACCGACATAACCTGCATTTCGCTTCTTTTCAGCGAATGCTGTGGAAAAGGTACTAAAAATATGTTGAATTTTAAGTTGATGAACTCTGCGTGGTAATTACAGGTTGAAAAATGGAAATGCTGATAAACTTCGCATGCATAAATCTTTGCCACAGTTACAGTGGCCACAATTTTGAGAGCAGATACTGATATCATAGGATCCTTGGACTTTTTTTATAACTAAGTCTGGATCAAAAGAGAAATATTTATTCCATCATTGTAAAATTTTACTAGGCAGTGAATTTTCTTCCTTTGTATTGTTATGGAAAGTTTAGGTCACTGGGGGAAGAAGTTCAAAGAGGAGAGTCAAAGGGAGGCTTCCTTGGTTCAGGTCTCATCTGCAGTGATAGCCTCTCAACAGACTATGCTTTTATGTGGAGGACTCCAGATTACCTGAGATACATCCCAGAACTGTAAGTGCCATGTGGGCAAGAACCTTTTCTGCCACTTTTCTTTCTGTACATGCAGCAACTAGAAAACTGTGTGGCAGTCATTCCTGTTTATGTAATATTTGTTGAATGAATAAACGAGTCTGGAGTGTACTGTACATTTAACATGGTCTCCCATGTCAGTTTACCAAAGAGAGACAAAGTGGAATATCAGCAGAAATATTATCTTACTACCTTGTCCATCTCCCTGCTGCATGGAGGCATTTCCTTTTTCAGTTCAACCCTCTTGATGGTGCTTCCTTATCCCCCAGTCTCACCCTAGGCATTCAGATGTCACTGCCGTTGCCACAGTTTCCCCAACGAGCTGTGAGGGCAGACACCCACTGAACTCAAAACAGCTTTGGAGTTCTCTTTAAGACACTTCCAGGAAGCTTCTCTGCAGCAATCAGAATGGGTGCTTGAGGTAGAGCCTCTCCCTCGCTGACCCCATTGCACAGCCTTCCTGTGGGTACACCTCCCCAGCCGTTTTCCCCAGATCTCTTCTCTTCTCCCTTGCAGCCAAGGTTAGATGCTCAAAATACCTCTTATCTATTTCCTAGCCTAAGACACCTGGCAGCTTTATATAACAACTCCAATACCATGCAATCCATAGCAAAGAGGCAGCGGGGGAAGGCAGGAAATCAAGTTTCCCTTATGACATCAGGGAGTCTTAGAGCCCTGGAGAATCCCAAACATTTTAACAGTTTCAAGCCTATTTTAGGGCAGACTCTATGGCAGGAGCTCCTATCCTGTAGGATGCTTTTGTTTTCAGGTAATAAAAAAGGCAACAGATAATAACTTAAATTGTGAGGATATTTCTTGTGTAATTAACAAGAAGTCCAGAAGGAAGTGGCCCAGAATGCAATAATGTCATTGAAAACCCTGGTTCTTTCTGTCCTGCTGCACTGTTGTCTGATTGTGGGTTTTTTCACGTATCTCTTCTCTCAACATCTCAACATGGCTGCCACAGCCCCCACAAATCCCCACATGACAGTGTCCAGAGCAGGAAGAGCTAAAAGGAGGAAAGGGGCCTTTTCTTCTCTTGCCTCTTTTATCAGGGGGCACAATACTTCCTGGAAGCTAGGTGCAGACTTACCCTTGCAACTCATTGGTCATAAGTAGGTCATGTGTCCACAGTCTGGACCAATCACTGGCCAGAATGTACTGGACTTCCATATTTGTCCTGAATCAACAAGGATTCACTCTCTAGAACTTTGTCAAAGAAAACCAGGAAGAAATTAGAATGGCTTTAGGGTAGAAAAACTAGGGTCTGTTAGCCTGAAAAAACAAAACGAACAAAGACTAAAACAAAACAAACTGGCATGGTATGAAAAGAGAAAGCTAAAAATTCAGGTAAAATGCAAGGCCACATTATTGTGAAGTTAATATGTGCAAGGTGGATCTTTCCCAATAGCCAAATATTGATAAATTCTGGGGGTCTAGAATATTAGGGATTCAACTACGTCCGAACCTGTTTGAGCTCTGCATTCTGCCTGGCATCTCCTGGTGGCATTTGTTCACTCTGATTTAAGTATTACTTGGGATGCCTCCTTGTTGGATTCAGAGAGAATTTTGGAGACTGATGGAGCACCCTCCACCTACCTGCTTCCCAAGTCAAGGTTGCCAGAGTTTCCCTGCCTGGCCTTGGCCTCCCCTTTTCTCCCCTGCCCACCTTTCCCAGAAGACCCCCTCCACCCTCTATTACTCCTCTCCCAGAAGATCAAACTCTGCCTTTGAGAAGGGGGCCAGCGCAGGGAAAAGAGTGTCATAGTGAAACTGATGCTAGCACAGGTTTTAGAGTTTTTCAGTTTCTGTCACAACCACTCATGAAATTAGAATAACTATCTCTGTTAAAAGTAAAATGTTTTTTTAATATAAAATGAAAGTAAAAATGTTGACAACGCTGCAGTTAGAAGAAAAAAGCATTCTCACCACCCAGAGACAATTGTTATGCCTTAGCAATTCCTCTCCAAACTTTTTTTAGTCAACTTTTTTTGTATTCTAGTCACACTGCATTACATTTTGTATTGCCCGAATATGTTTTAAACTCTTAAAAATGTGTAATGGCTGCAGAATACTCCATCGTTGGGGCATACAGTAATTTATTTAACTATATTCCTGTTGTTGGATGTTTGGGTTCTTTCCAGTGTTTTATTTTTAGAACTAAGAATGTATAAATTGTATACATAAAACTTTGCACTTTTTGCTGTTTTCTTAGTATAAATTTATTGAAGGGAAATTTACAAGGTGAAATTTATAAGCATTTTCTAACAGTCTTGACTTTATTCCCAAATTATTATTCATAAAATTTATGCCAGTGCTTGGCTTACCACATCCTAGCCAGCAAAGAGACATATTTTAAAGTTTGGCTCATTAAGAAGGCAAAATTTCAATCTCATTGGTTTAAATGAGAGTTTTGTTGCTTAGAGAGTTAGAAAATTTTCATACATGGTTATTACTATGTGTCTAAAACTGAAATCTTTACCTTCACCCTTAAACAGCTGCTGCCTGCAGTTAATGGAAACTCCGTCTTTCCAGAGGCCCAGGTCAAAATTTTGGGGTCATCCTTGATGCTTTGATTTCTCTTCCACCCCTCATTTCTCACTCAGTCTATGACGAATCCCTCTGCATGACCCCCACTGTTCCCAGCTGGGCCAGGCCACTGTGCTGTTTTGTGTCAGTCACTGCTGTAGTTTCCTGATTGGTTGCCCCACAGCCAGGTCTCAGCACAGCAGCCAGGGTCTTCTCATTACACCGTAACTAAGATCATGTTACTCCAGTGCACAGAACCCTCTGTGGCTCCCTATTACTCTCAGTGAAGAAGCCCAGGGATCAAATTCTCTAAGGCCCTTTATGATCAAGCCCCTGCCACCTCTCAGACACCATTGTCTTCTACTTTCCCCATCACTCTCTTGCTGGACCTTGTATATACCAAGGCCGTACCTCCCTCAGGACTTTTGATCTCATTGTCTGCTGCTGTCACATTTGCTTTCTTGCTGTTCTTTGAACACTCAGGTGCTGCCTCAGGACATTTGCACTTGCTTCTCCTCCACCTGCCTGAAAGTATCTTTCCCAGATACTTGCATGACTAGTTCTTCCTTGCTTTTTTTAGATCTTTTCTGAAACGTCATTTTCTCAAGGAGCCCTTCTCTGGTTTTCCTTTCTCAGCTTTTCACTCTTGCTGATATTTCACTTTGCACCTAACTAATATATGCTTTTTTTTATTATTCTTAATTGTCATTTACAACCCCACTAAAATTAAGCTATTATAAGGCAGATATTTTTTCCAACTTTATTGAGATAATTGACAAATAAAAATTGTACATATTTAAGGTGTACAATGTGATATTGCAATATACATACACACTGTGAAATGATTATCATAATCAAATTAATTAACATATATATCACCTTACATAGTTACCTTTTTTGTGTATATGGTGGGAAAACTTGAGATCTACTCACTTAGGAAATTTCAAGCCTACAATACATTATTAGTAACTCTATTCACTATGCTGTACCAATAGATTTCCAGAATGGTTTGATCTTATGTGGGAAAGTCTACCGTTTAGCCAACAGCCCCCTATATTCCCCAACCCCCAACCCCTGTTAACTACTATCCTACTGTCTGTTTTTTTGTTTGTTTGTTTCTGGCACCCTTGGCTTTCTGTCTTTGCATTTGAAAAAGCAGTCCCCTCCCAATTTTTAATGTCTCATTTTAGCAGAGAAACACCTGCACTAGTCAGCCCAGCTATGAGTTTTTAGGCTTTCTTAGACCTCTTATATACAGGTCTACCTGCTCTACATATTTTTTTTTTTTCTCCCTTGGAGGGATTTCTTAAGATTGTGTTCTTAATCCTGCAGATTCAGGCCAGGTACTGAGAGCCTCCCATTTGTTGTCCCAAAGGAGGTATCCTGACATTCTTAAGTTTTTGTGACTTTTCTCAATCCTACAGAGTCAGGTCAGCTGTCTGCATGTGCTCATGAGTCTTCTGCAGAGGTTCACACTTGCGCAAGTTCATGGAGGTGCATGCAGATGGCCAACCTCAGGCCAGGGAGACAGGGATGAGGCAGATGGAGCATTGTAGGTATTCATGTGCTAATTAAGGAATCCACAGGTGAAGTATTCCAAACAGCCTATGAAAATACTTTTTTTATGAAGTCTGTGAAGCAGTTAGTAGGAATTGCAGTCCTTTGTTGAGGAAAGAGCCCTGTTTTCATGGGGATTTTTGTCTATCTGATTCATTCCTATATCCCTAGCTATTACCTGCTGGAAATGTAATGACATCAAAAAATGACATGTAACTTTTTGACAATGAGTGAATATGTGTGCATTTCCTTTTCAGTGCATTGTCTACCTAGGTTCTTTGTGTTTTTGTTGTTTGGAATACTCATTAAGTTTTTTTCTGTCATGAAAGTAGTACATGTTCATAGTAAAAAAAAATTGGAAAACGTCCCAAAATCACAAAGTAAAAAACTCGACTACTCTAGTCTTAACTTTGAGTGGGAACCAATGTTAAATTTTGCTTTATTTCCCAGGAAATTTTTTTTTCTCTCCTATGCATAGATATTTTGAAAATGTGTTCATTGTGCAACGCAATTTCACATTCCACTTTTCAACTTTCCATTGATTGGTATGTATTTTCCATGAACAATAGCAATTTTTACATAGTTTTTTAGTGATTTCAAAATATTACAACAAATGAACACTTTATTTTACCTAGTTTTTATTGTTGGCTCTGTTATTTCCATTTTATTTGCCACTGTAAGTAGTGTGATAAACATTCTAGTGCATATCACTGCCTCTGTCTTTCAGATAATTTTCTTGAACTTGATTTTCTAAAGTAGAAAATGATTATGAGCAGTTTTAAGGCTCTAACATTTTTTCAACTTTAAGACTTTGTTTGGAGAGACCTTGGGGTGACTAAAGTTTAGCTTTAATTAATAGTTCCTTTTCAAAATGGATTTGGTTCATGTTGTTTGGGAGATGTTTTCATTTTGGTTTATGGAGTGTGTTGAACAAAGTTCACTTGATTGTGGAAGGAAACAGACTCTTGACTGAGTTGTATTTTCATCTTTGGCTCATTCACATGTTTCTGAAAGACCTTGGGCAAGTTACTCAACTTTTGAGCCCAATTTTCTGAATGTGTCACTTGTTTATAATTACATCTGCTTTGTTGTGAAGATTAAATCAGATGGGCTTCATATAGCCCCTTACACAGAGACTGGCAAATAGTACATGCTCAGTAAAGGGACATGGACTTTACTGCTATTTTAAACTATTAAAGGCTAGAATTATTCCCAGTATTCAGTATGTACATAAGTAATAACTGGGCCACTCTTTATTCACCTGTGTTTAAATGACAAAAGGAAGAGATAGTATCTATTTTGCTTCCTTAGATATAGACTACTCTTCTTTTACCTATTTTTCTTTTCTTTTTTTTTTTTTTGAAACAGAGTCTCATTGTGTTGCCCAGGCTGGAGTACAGTGGCATGATCTCAGCTCACTGCAACCTCTGACTCCCTCCTGGGTTCAAGCGATTCTGCTGCGTTGGCCTCCCCGAGTACTGAGGTTAAAAGTGTCCACCACCACATCTGGCTAATTTTTGTATTTTTTAGTAGAGATAGGGTTTTACCTTGTTGGCCAGGCTAGTCTTGAACTCCTGACCTCAGGTGATCCTCCGGCCTCAGCCTCCCAATGTGCTGGGATTGCAGGTGTGAGCCACAATGCCCAGCCTATTACCTGATTTGTTATACTTTCTATGTCTGTTTCTCTCTGCAACACTACTTTTTAGTAATTGCTGTCCCTCCAACCTCTGTATTTAAATCCTTGTAGTTTTCTTGGATATCTCATATTTTAGATATAATTTGCTTTGGTGAATTTTTGAATTTCTTCAGTATTTCCACAAACCTCTCTATATCATATTTACCCCATTTTGACTTCCCTTCTTTGCATTGGAGAACTGGCTGCCACATGTAGCCTTGTCGACTGACATCTCTGTGTGTTTGGCTGAGCGCCTTCTGCCAAACTTCTGTATTACAAAAGACGACAGCATTATTTACAGCAGTGAAAGATGGTTAATAAACTGGATAGTTAACATGAGTGGAAATATTCAGTAAATTATGATCATTCCCTAAAATGGAATATTTTGAAGACATGAAAAAAATGATATTTATGAAGAATTTATAATGGTGATACGTTGATTATAATAAAAATATTTATGACAAGATTCCAAGTATGAAAAGAAAATAAGATCTTCAGAATGCTTGAGTTATGGTAACAGAAACTGGCTCTGAATGCAAGGTGTTAAGATTTTTGTTTTATATTTCTTTAAATATTTTTATTTTCAAATATTTCTGTGCTAAGAACAATTGTTTTTTCTTTTGTTGGAAAAAGTAACTTCCGTAAAAAATTGAGGAAAACAAATCTGTAAGATGAACTTAGTCCACTTAGTTTTTGTATTGTTTCATAAATTAAAATTATCTTTTTAAACTGTCTCAGAGTAGAATTTTTTTTTTAAAGACAACTTTTAATGCTTATGCCAGAGGAGACACTAAAATATAGAAGCTCCTTTGTAATGATAATCTGTAGGTTGAACAACTCCATGCCCCATTTTTCAATCAATATTTAATGTTGTAGCAAGGGCCTCTGGCATGATTCATGACAGTAAAAGTGTTGAGAAAGCACAAATCAGTTCCCCAGTTATTAACTGTGCTTTAACTCAGCATTTTCCAGAATGTACTCTGAGACACATTGACTTTCAAGATTCTCTGAACAAATGTTTCTGTGGTCAAATTAAGTTAGGGAAATCCTGCACTATGACTTATAGGACAGCCTGGAAGCTAATTGATTGAATTTCTGTCTCTGGAAATTACCAGTTGTAAATTTTTACTTAAAATTTCTATGCCTCCATTTCTTTGTCTATAAAATGGGAAATATGTTGTATGCTGGTATGAATAACAAATGATATAATAAATATAAAATGCCTGGCACAGTGCCTGGCCCACAGTTATCTATGGTAATTATCTTTATACTCTTTCCTCTTCTTGAAGCTGCATAGGATTGACAATATAGCATATTAAGGATTCTGATAAATTGTACAGTAAGGAGACATGTTTAACTTTATTTAAGGTTAATGTCACAAACATTTCGCCATGGGATGCTGTACTGGTTATTTCCCCATGGAACTGATGTTCTAGAAAACACACATTAGTAGCATGGCTCTGGATGGTTCTAAGGAAGCACCCAATAACATGCAGGTGCATTCTCTACTATGTTCAAAACAAACACCAACAGGTCATTAGTGAAAATGGTAGAGTAAAGAACTCTGAAATTTCCATAGTTTCATAAAAGCAATAAAAAAGCATTGATAAAATTGTTAGAAGTAACTTTTTTGGAACTCTGGAGATTAACTAAAAGCTTAGACAACCCAAGAGGCACTTATTCAAGAAAAGCAGCTGAACTTTGTTGAGAACATCAAGCTTTGTGGTATTTTAACTTACCCTAGTCTCATTCCCCATTTACTAGCTCAGCATTAGCCTTGAAAATAACAACCTATGTGCCTTGTACCAGAGACAGCAGAAGAGACCTTTTTCACACAGAATTATAATTACTTGGTATGTTTGTTAGCTCTCTGGAAGAAGACTAGCTGGAATCTAGTAAAATCTTTATTTTACTCAACTTGGAACTTTCCCATGCTACTTGGGAGGAGAAGGGTAATTGTCTAAAACATTTACAGGAAAATATTTCAGTCACTATTGCATGAAGTGATAGATAATAGTTAGTGCAAACAATAGACTAAAAAGCTTTAGAAGAAATTCTGGGAAATTAGATACTTAGGGAAATAGGGCTCAAAAGCTTCTCTCTATTTCTGGGAATCTATAGGTTCATGTGCATGCCCAGGGTTGTGCACCTGCCTCAAGAAAGACTTGAGGAAGTCCCAGACTTTCACCTCTGCCTAACTTTGAGGGTCTGTGCCAGCAGGAAGTGAAGGCTAAGGCAGAGCTGTCAACTATCTGGCTGAGTGTTGAGGGTGTGCTCTCACAGACCCAAAGCTCTTCTGCAAATGCTGGAAGATTTCTTGGTTCTAAGAGTTTAAGGAAATATCTTTATAGTTGTTAGATGACCGCTAAAGCTAATGGAACAGAAATAAAAGAATGAAGAGAAACGAACAATGTCTTAGAGACACGTGAAGTGGCATCAAGTGTCGCAACCATAATGGCAACCCCAGAAGTAGAAGAGAAAGAGAAAAGAGAAAAAATAATGTTTGAAGATAATAATGGTAAAAAGTAATCCAAATGTGACAAAAAACAATAAGCTATACTTCCAAGAAGCTCAGTGAATCCCTAGTAAGATAAACTAAAAAAGAACCACACCAAGATTAATTAAACTGTCACAGTTAAACACAGAATTTTGAAAGCAGCAAGGGAGAAGTGACTCATCATGTGTAGTAAGATTAACAGCTGATTTCCCATCAGACTCTGTGGAAGCCAGTGAGATGACGTACTCAAAGTGCTGAAAAAAATCTACTGTCAATCAAGAATTGTGTATCTGAAAAACTATCTTTAAAAATGAAGAATAAATTAAGACATTTCCAGATAAACAAAAATTGACTTTGTCACTAGCAGACTTGTCTTGCAACAGATAGTAAAGAGAATCATTCAGAAATGAAATGTAAGGATAGTATAGAGTAACTCAAAGCTGCATGAAGAAATTAAGAACACCAGTAAAGTTAACTACATGGATAAATGAGACACAGCGTAAATGTATTTTTGTTTGCAATTCTTTTTATTCCATGTGTTTTTAAAATTGTATAAAGCTATTAAATCTATATTGATAGGCACATAATAAATCTATAATGTGTTGTAAAAACAGCATAAAGGGGATGAATGAAGAGATATAGTAGTATAGATTTTGTATATGTTTGAAATTAAGTAGTATTAATAGAAACTGGGTTATTATAAATTGAGATGCTAATTATAATACCCAGGGCAATCACTACAAAAAATAATAGTGTATATAAAGAGAAACAAGAAATAAATTACTAATGGTGCACTATAAAACATCTATTTAACAAAAAGAAGGCAGTAATACAGGAATTGATAAATAAAACGTTATGAGTTATAGAAAGCAAATAAAAATAGTAAAAGTAAATTCTTCCTTATCAGTAATTACATTAAATGTAAATGGATTAAACTCTCCAATTAAGAGGTAGATATTGGCAGAATGGATGAAAAACAACTATATGCTATCTAAAAGAAACTCATTTTAAATTCCAAGGGACAAATAATTTGAAAGTCAAATGATAGAAAAAGATATTCCATGCAAATAATAAATAAAATAGAAGCAAAGTGGCTAGACTAATATCAAACATAATAGACTTTAAGAAAAAATAATTACTAGAGTAAATAAGGATATTATATAATAATAAAAAGGTCAACTCACCAAGAGGACATAATAATTACAAATATTTATGCATCTCATAATAGAGCCCCAAGATGTATGAAGCAAAAAGCAACAGAATTGAGGGTGGAAATGACATGTGAACAATAATAGTTGGAGACTTAAATACTCTACTTTCAAAAATGAAAAGAACAACTAGACAGAATATCATCAAGGAAATAAAAGACTTGAACAATATAAATGAACTATACCTGATGGACATGTATATAACAGTCCACCTAACAACAGCAAAATGCACATTCTACTTAAACGTTTGCTCATGAAACATTTTCCAAGATAGACCAAATGTTTGACCATAAAACTGTCTAAATTTAAAAATATTTAAATTATACAATGTATGCCTGTGATCTCAACAGAAAAAAGTTAGGAATCAATAATAAAAGGAAAGCTGGAAAATTCACCAATATGTGGAAATTAAACAGCGCATTCCTAAATAACCAAAACTAGAAAATAGTTTGAGGTGAATAAAAATGAAAACACAGTGTATCAAAACTCATGGTATGCATTTATCATAGATTTGTGGGATCTAAAAATCAAAACAATTGAATTCATGGACATAGTAGAAGGGTGGTTACCAGAGGATAATGAATGGGTACAAAAAAAATAGTTAGAAAGAATGAATGAGGCCTACTATTTGACAGCACAGCAGGGTGACTGTAATCAGTAAGAATTGTATGTTTTAAAATAACTAAAAGAATATAATTGGATTTTTAGTAACTCAAAGGATAAATACTTGAGAGGATGGATATCCCATTCTCCATGATGTGATTATTAATACCTAGTATTTGATCATACAACAGGGTGAGTGCAGTCAAAATAAGTTTAACTATACATTTTAAAATAACTAAAATAGGCCGGGCGCGGTGGCTCAAGCCTGTAATCCCAGCACTTTGGGAGGCCGAGGCGGGTGGATCACGAGGTCAGGAGATCGAGACCATCCTGGGTAACATGGTGAAACCCTGTCTCTACTAAAAATACAAAAAACTAGCCGGGCGCGGTGGCGGGCGCCTGTAGTCCCAGCTACTCGGAGGCTGAGGCAGGAGAATGGCGTGAACCCGGGAGGCGGAGCTTGCAGTGAGCCGAGATCGCGCCACTGCACTCCAGCCTGGGTGACAGAGCGAGACTCCGTCTCAAAAAAAAAAAAAAAAAACATGTTATCGTATACAGTGAAAGCAGTGGTCAGAGGGAAATTTATAGTTGAATATTTACATTAAAAAAAACAAGGAAGATCTCAAATCAATAACCTAATCTTTCACTGTAAGAATCTAGACAAAGAAGAACAAACTAAATCCAACACAAGCAGAAGAAAGGAAATACTATGAATTAGAATGGAAATAAAGGAACTAGAGAAGGTTAAACATAGAGACAATCAATGAAGCCAAAAGTTTGCTCTTGGAAGAGATCTACAAAATTGTCAAGCCTTTACCTAGACTGACTGAGAAAGAAAGATGACTCAAAGTACTAAAATTAGGAATAAAAGTGGGGACATTTCTACTAACCTTACAGAAATAAAAAGGATTGTAAGAGAATATTGTGAATAATTGTATGCCAATAAATTAGATAACCTAGATCAAATAGATGGATTTCTTTTTTTTTTCTTTATTTCTTCTAAAAAAAAAAAAGGTATACATGTGCAGAGCATGCAGGTTTGTCACATATGTATACATGTGCCATGGTGGTTTGCTGCACCTATTGACCCGTCCTCTAAGTTCCCTCCCTTCAACCCCACCCCACAACAGGCCCTGGTGTGTGTTGTTCCCTTCTCTGTGTCCATGTGTTCTCATTGTTCAACTCCCACTTGTGAGTGAAAACGTGCGGTGTTGGTTTTCTGTTCTTGTGTTAGTTTGCTGAGGATGATAGCTTCTAGCTTCATCCATGTCCCTGCAAAGGACATGATCTTACTCTTTTTTATGGTTGCATAGTATTTCATGGTGTATGTACCACATTTTCTTTATTCAGTCTATCATTGATGGGCATTTGGGTTGGTTCCATGTCTTTGGTATTGTAGCTAGTGCTGCAATAAATATATGTGTGCATGTGTCTTTATAGCAGAATGATTTATATTCCTTTGGGTATATACCCAGTAATGGGATTGCTGGGTCAAATGGTGTTTTTGGTTCCAGATCCTTAAGGAATCACCACCCACTGTCTTCTACTAATGGTTGAACTAATTTGCATTCCCACCAAAAGTATAAAAGCATTCCTATTTCTCCACAACCTCATCTATTTCTCCACAGCATCTATTGTTTCCTGACTTTTTAGTAATCGCCATTCTGACTGACATGAGATGGTATCTCATTGTGGTTTTGATTTGCATTTCTCTGATGATCATGATGTTCAGCTTTTTTTCATATGTTTGGTGACTGCATAAATGTCTTCTTTTGAGAAGTGTCTGTTCATATCCTTTGCCCACTTTTTGATGGGGTTGTTTTTTCTTGTAAATATGTTTAAGTTCCTTGTAAATTCTGGATATTAGACCTTTGTCAGATAGGTAGGTTGCAAAAATTTTCTTCCATTCTGTAGGTTGCCGGTTCACTCTGATGCTAGTTTCTTTTGCTGTGCAGAAGCTCTTTAGTTTAATTAGATCCCATTTGTCAATTTTGGCTTTTGTTACAATTGCTTTTGGCATTTTCATCATGAAGTCTTTGCCCATGACTATGTCCTGAATAGTATTGCCTAGGTTTTCTTCCAGGGCTTTTATGGTTTTGGGTTTTACATTTAAGTCTTTAATCCATCTTTTTTTTTTTTTTTTTTTTTTTTTGAGACGGAGTCTCGCTGTGTCGCCCAGGCTGGAGTGCAGTGGCGCTATCTCGGCTTACTACAAGCTCCACCTCCCGGGTTCACACTATTCTCCTGCCTCAGCCTCTTGAGTAGCTGGGACTACAGGTGCCCGCCACCTCGCCCGGCTAATTTTTTGTATTTTTAGTAGAGACGGGGTTTCACCGTGTTAGCCAGGATGGTCTCGATCTCCTGACCTTGTGATCCACCGACTCGGCCTCCCAAAGTGCTGGGATTACAGGTGTGAGCCACCACTCCCGGCCTTTAATCCATTGTGAGTTAATTTTTGTATAAGGTGTAAGGAAAGGGTCCAATTTCAGTTTTCTGCATATGGCTAGCCACTTTTCCCAGCACCATTTGCTGAATAGGAGATCCTTTCCCCATTGCTTGTTTTTGTCAGGTTCGTGGAGGATCAGATGGTTGTAGATGTCTGGTGTTATTTCTGAGGTCTCTGTTGTGCTCTATTGGTCTATATGAAATTTCTAGAAACACAAACACTACCAAAACTTATTTAAGGACAAATAGAAAATCTAGATAGACTTATAACAAGTAAAAAGGTTTTGATAATTTTAGAACTTTTAACAAAGAAAAATTCAGGGCCAGATGGTTTCTTGCATAAATTCTACAAACATTTAAATGAAAATTAACACCATTCGTTTTCAAAGTCTTTGAAAAATATAAAAGGAGGAAACACATCCTAACTTATTCTGTGATGCCAGTATTCCCCTGATACCAATGCCAGATTTCGCCTTGGGCAAGTGCTTCTTACAGTTGACTCCAACAACACAGTAACAAAAAAGTAAAAATAAAAAATATAAATCAGATTTCTTCAAAATTAAATATTTTTATGCATCAAAGGACACTATCAAGAAAGGGTAAAAACAACCCATAGAAGGGGAGAAGCGATGTAAAAATCATGTATTTGATAAAGACCTAATAAACAGAATGCATAAAGAACTCTTATAATTCAACAATAAAAGGGCAACTCAATTTTAAAATGAAAAGAGGATTTGAATAAATGTTTCTCAAAAGAATATATACAGATGGTCAATAAACACATGAAAAGATGCTCAGCGTTATTAGTAATTACAAAAATGTAAATCAAACCCACAATGGTACACTACTTCATACTCAATAGGACGGAATAATAAAACAGATTAGCAAATATTGGCAGTAATGTGGAAATATTGGAATCCTTACACATTGCTAGTGGGAATGTATAATGGTGCAGGGGCTGTGGAAACAGCTTGACAGTCCCTAAAAAATTAAAGATAGAGGCTGGGCGCGGTGGCTCAAGCCTGTAATCCCAGCACTTTGGGAGGCCGAGATGGGTGGATCACGAGGTCAGGAGATCGAGACCATCCTGGCTAACACGGTGAAACACCGTCTCTACTAAAAATACAAAAAACTAGCTGGGCGAGGTGGCGGGCGCCTGTAGTCCCAGCTACTCGGGAGGCTGAGGCAGGAGAATGGCATAAACCCGGGAGGCGGAGCTTGCAGTGAGCTGAGATCCGGCCACTGCATTCCAGCCTGGGCGACAGAGCAAGACTCCGTCTGAAAAAAAAAAAAAAAAATTAAAGATAGAATTACAGTATGATCTAGCAAATCTACTCTTAGGTATACATGCTGAAGAGAATTGAAAACAAGTATTCACACAAAAACATGCAGAATTATTCATAATAGCCAACAAGAAGGAGTAAGGCAAATGTTGATCAGCTGATGAATGGATAAACATAATGTGGTATATCCTTAAATGGAATATTTTTGAGCTATAAGAGGAATGAAGTACTGATACATACAGCAATATGGATGAACTTTTAAAACTTTATGTTAAGTGAAAGAAGTCTGTCAGAAAAGGTCACATATTGTATGATTTCATTTATATGGACTGTCTAGAATAAACAAATCCATAGATATGGAAAGTAGATTAATGGCTGGAGAAGGGAGTGGAATTGAGAGTGACTGCTAACAGGTACAATGCTTCTTGCTGGAGTGATGAAAACGTTCTGGAATTAGATAGAGGTATGGTTGCCCAGTATTGTGAATATGCTCAAGTTCAATGAATTGTACACTTTAAAATGGTATACTAGTTTATTCTCACACTGCTATAAAGAAATACCAGAGGCTGGGTGCAGTGGCTCATGCCTGTAATCCCAGCACCTCTGGAGGCCCAGGTGGGCGGATCCGAAGTCAAGAGTTTGAGACCAGCCTGGCCAACATGGTGAAACCCTGTCTTTACTAAAAATACAAAAATTAGCCCGGTGTGGTGGCGGACACCTGTAGTCCCAGCTACTCCGGAGGCTGAGGCCGGAGAATGTCGTGAACCGGGGAGGCGGAGCTTGCAGTGAGCGGAGATTGCGCCGCTGCACTCCAGCCTGGGCGACAGAGCGAACCTCCGTCAAAAAAAAAAAAAAAAAAAGAAAAACAAAGAAAGAAAGAAGGAAAGAAGGAAGGAAGAAGGGAGGGAGGAAGGAAGGAAGGGAGGGAGGAAGGAAGGAAGGAAGGAAGGAAGAAAGGAAAACCTGAAACTGGGTAATTTATAAAGAGGACAGGTTTAATTGGCTCATGGTTCTGCAGGCTCCACAGGAGACATAGCGGCTTCTGCTTCTGAGGAGTCCTCAGGAAGATGTCTCATCTGGCGAGAGCAGCAGCAAGGGATGGTGGGGGGTGCCACACACTTTTAAATGACCAGATCTCGTGAGAGGTCACTATCCCGAGAACAGCACCAAGTAGACGGTGCTAAACCATTCACGAGAAACCACCCTCATGGTCCAGTCACCTCCCACCCGGTCTCACCTCCAGCAATAGGAATTTCAATTTGACATGCGATTTGGGTGAAGGACACAGATCCAAACTGTATCACATCTTGAATTTATATTATGTGAATTATATCTCAATAAAAATATTGGAAAAATAATAAAAAGAGGGCAAAGGAAAGAACAAATGTAAACAAACACCATATATGGTTGATCCTTGAACAACATGGGTTTGAGTTATGCAGGTCCTCTCACATGTAGGTATTTTTCAATAAATATATTGGAAAAAATTTTGGAGATTTTCAACAATTTGAAGAAAGCTTGCAGAAGAAAAACTTGTGTGGCCTAAAAATACTGAAAAAATTAAGAAAAAGATATTTCATGAATACCTAAAATATATGTAGAGACTAATCATTTACTACCATAAAATATATACAAATCTATTATAAAATGTTAACGTTTATTAAAACACACACAAACACAGACTATATATGGTGCCATTTGAAGTCAAAAGAAACGTAAACAAATATGAAGATGCTGTATTCAATTGTAGCTGCATGAAACTTAGTATATATTGTACTACTGTAAAAATTTCATAGCCACCTCCTATTGCCGTTGTGAGCTCAAGTTTTTCGAGTATCTGCTTAAAATGCCATGTGATGCTAATAATCTCCGGGTGAGCAGCTTGTTGCCCTACTAAATGTGTATCACCCGTGAATAGTGATCTCTTGCAGTTCTGGGATATTTTTCATCATGTTTAGTGCAATACTTTGAAAAACACCATGAGACCTACACAAAGTGCTAAGAGTGATGCTGGAAGTGCTTCCAAGAAGCAGAGAAAAGTTCTGACATTACAAAGTTGAATTGCTTGATATGTACTTTAGATTGAGGTCTGCAGGGCAGTTGGTTGCCTGCCATTTCAAGAAAAAGGACCAATGTAAAAAGAGGGAGTTTTGTGAAGCCATTGGTGTAGCTACACCAGCAGGCATGAAAACCTTGCACTTTTTGTGAAATACCTTTTATCTCACATTGAAAGTGCAGCTGTTATATGGGTGCAGGATTGCCACAAGGAAGGCATACCCATAGCATGTAATGAATCAAGAAAAAGCAGTCACTATATGAAAACTAAAGCAAAAGGAAGGTGAAGGATCTAAAACTGAAGAATATAACGCCAGCAAAGAATGGTTTGACAATTTCAGAAAGAGGTTTAGCTTTAAACATGTCAAGTTAACAGGAGAAGCGCTTCTGCCAACCAAGAGCCAGCAGGTGAGTTTCCAGACACCATTAAGAAAATCACTGGTTGGCATGGTAGCTCATGCCTGTAATCCTAGCATTTTGAGAGGTTTAGGTGGGAGGTTTGAGCCCAGGAGTTCAAAGTCAGCCTGAGCAACATAGCCAGATATTGTCTCTACAGAATATTTTAAAAACTTGTTGGGCATGGTGGTGTGCACCTGCAGTCCCAGCTACTCGGGAGGCTGAGACAGGAGGATCGCTTGAGCCTGGGAGTTCAGGGCTACAGTGAGCTGTGTTTGCGTCACTGCACTCCAGCCTAGGTGACCGAGAGAGACCCTGTTGCTATAAAAGAATACACTATACAATACTTATAACATACAAAATATGTGTTAATCTATGGTTTATGTTATTGGTAAGGCTGCCAGTCAACAGTAGGCTACTAGTAGTCAAGTTTTTGGGCAGTCAAATTTGTACACAGACTTCTGACTGCATAGGGAGTTAGCACCCCTAACTCCCACATTGTTCAAAGGCGTATATGTTTTCTGCCCTCAGTGATGTCTGATTCAACAGTGCAATCTTAGGGCGAGTATAGCATTTCATTAATTCATCCAGCCTGCATTACTGCACACTACTAGTTGCCAGGCCCTGCTCTGGGCACTGTGGGCTCAGAGAGGAATGACACTGGACTCAGAGAGGAATGAGATGCAGGCTCTTCCTTGAAGAGCTCACTGCCTGGCAGGTGAGTGACGTAAGGTGGTGCTAATGGCACTGAGACCAGGTGCTCCTTTAGGGATGAATTCAGGGGGGCAGCTACAGCTCTGACTGGCAGGAGAGGGCTGTAGGAATGAGGGCTAAGGACATTTTCATGAGGATATATTTATGGCTGGGGTTCAGGTTCGGGTGGGTAAGGGCAGGCTGGGAAGAGATCACCCAGCCTGGGGTGGGCGAGGTGGGTGGATCACTTGAGGCCAGAAGTTCAAGATCAGTCTGGCCAACACAGCGAAACTCCGTCTTTACTAAAACTACAAAAACCAGCTGAGCATGGTGGTGCACACCTGTAGTCCCAGCTACTTGGGAGGCTGAGGCAGGAGAATCGCTGGAATCTGGGAGGTAGAGGTTGCAGTGAGCCGAGATTGTGCCACTGCACTCCAGCCTGGGTGACACAGCTTGACTCAGTATGAAAAACCAGCAAACAAACTGTAACAGGGTTCATTTATTAAAACAATATATACTGGTCTCTTCTGAGTTCCAGACCTTGTACTTGACTTTGGGTAAATGGTGGTGAGTAAAAGAGACATGTCACCACCTGCATGACCGACCCTTTGATTGCGTGATTAGAAGTCTCTGTGGCAGCATGGCTCACAATGAGTAATATACATGATGTGTTTCAGTAGCCAATGCCAATGGAATGGTTAAGTCATTTGGGGACATAGTATGATGGAACGTTATTAATAATTCAAAGTAGTGTTCATTGACAATTTTGATGTCATATGTTCAAGATTTAAGTGAAAAAGCTGGTTACATACGAAGTGGAAAAAATTGCTACTGGATATTATATTAGTGATTTCATGGGGTGTGTAATTATGAAGATTTTCATTGTCTTCTGTGTCTTTTTCTGTATTTTCTATTAGAGAAATATTTTTCTACAATGAGCATACTCTGTAATAGTAAAAAATTGTTGAAAACATTCTAAGAATATTTTCCACAGTGAGCATGTGCTGTAACATAGTAAAAATGTTGTTTAAAACATCATTCTAAGACAGCTAAAACTTTGGCTTTACCCTAAAATATCCTTTTAGAATTTTCAGACAGCTAGGATGAAGTGTAAAGGGAGTAGTATCGCAGTGCTTCAGATTTTTTGCACTTTCCTGTTAAAAATACTAATAAAACATTCTCTCCTCTCCCAGCATGATAGGCTGTTGGTAATGTTGCACAAGCCAGCAGGCGGTCAGCATTTCTGCATCCCCACTGTTGGGAGTGGCCCTGCGAGCCAAGGAAATTGATCTGCATGTTTCCCATACTCCAGATGGCCTTTTGACAACAAAAAGCAAACATTCCAACAGTCACCATGCACATCCTCTCAATTAGACTCCCTCCTCCCACCCTGGGTCTGTTGGAGGGGCTGCATTATTTCTAGATCTTTACTTTGAATTTGAGGTGTGCCTTTGGCCAGCGACAATCTTAGTGGTGTTTTTTGTTTGGTAATTCTTAGGACCTTGGCATCTATGGCACCTACCGGAGCCAGTCGGGAACACCCTGAGGCTTGCCTGAGCTTGTGGGAAGGGGGAGGGTGGCGTTTACATTTGTCAGCCCATCTTCAGAGACCCCCAGCCCACTTTGCAGATGGGCACTTCTGTGCCACCAAAGGAAGAGCCTGGGTGACTGCCAACAGGCAAAAAGGAAGGAGCAGATATTAACACTTGTAGTAACTAAGATTGATTTCCAAGGTGTTGGCCATTTGTAAAGGGAGGAAAACACCAACATTTATGGAGCTCCTGCTAAGTGCCAGGCACTCCACATGGAAGCCCATTCAATCATCACAGTGTCCCTACGAGGTAAGACTATTTATTCTTCCTCTACAGAAGAGGAAATTGAAGCTGAGAAAATAAGAAACTATCCACTGGCCAAGTGGCAGAGGTAGGATTTGCACCCCAATTGGTCCAATTCTTCTTCTTGTCCCAACTATTGCTTTATGAATGTGAAAAGTTGTTTATTTAAATTACTTTCTTGCCCATGGTATTTTTATTGTGGAATGGAAAAGGGAATGTAAAAGTGGCCATTAACTAACTAGGGAAGCCTGTCTGCTTTCTGCCGTAAATGGACGTGGACATGCTTCGTTCGTGTTTGTTGAATGAATGAATGATACACTTCTAATGCATATAACTTGAAAATGGCACAAGTGACTCTTCTTGTTATTCCTTGTATAGAGTTTACTCTTTGTTCACAGTTTGCTGAATTTAAATGAATCCATCCAATTTCTTTCTTGCTCAAGAGAACACATTAGCTTCATTTAGAAGGATGCTGTTTCACCAGAAATGTCTACACAACAAGAAAGAAAGAGCCCTTACTTGTTCCTTGGCAGATTGCTAGGATCTTACCAAACATCTCCTCTCTCTCTCATGTGTTGTCCTTGATGTTTTCACTTCCAGACACTGGATAGCCAAGAAGGGGAGGTCAGGAGCTTGGTTCTTTTCATGAAGTGACATACGAATCTTAGTCTCTAACTTGGATGACTCCAATCCAGACTCTTCAGAAGGGCCTTTTTTTTATGGTTTCTGAAAGACTTAAATGTTAACAGGACCCTGATCACTAACTCATTAATCATGTCAACATGTGATTTAGATGTTGCTTCAGTCACTAAGTAAGGAGGGCAGTGTATCAGTTAGCTATTGCTGCATAACAAATTGCCCTGAAAACCAATGGCTTAAAACAATAACTTTTTTTTTTTTTTTTTTTTTTTTTGAGACGGAGTCTCACGCTGTTGCCCAGGCTGGAGTGCAGTGGCGCGATCTCGGCTCACTGCAAGCTCCGCCTCCCGGGTTCCCGCCATTCTCCTGCCTCAGCCTCCTGAGTAGCTGGGACTACAGGCGCCCGCCACCGCGCCCGGCTAATTTTTTGTATTTTTAGTAGAGACGGGGTTTCACTGTGGTCTCGATCTCCTGACCTTGTGATCCGCCCGCCTCGGCCTCTACTTAATGTGTCTACAAGTCAGCTGGGGAGTTCTGCTAACCTGGGGTAGGGTTAGATCATCTCAGAGGGGTTCACTCATGTCTCTGCAGTCAGCTGGTTGTTCAGCTAGGTACTGGCCAGTCTATAATGGTCTTGGCTGGGATGTATCATCTATTCCACATGATCTCTTATCTGCTAACAGGCTAACCTGTGCTTGGTCGTCGATAGTGGCAGGGTTCCAAGAAACATCACTCCCATTATATTTTATTGGTCAAATCAGGTCTCCAATTCAGCCTGAATGCAAGTAATGCAGAAATAGACTCCATGTCTTGATGTGAGGACCTGAAAAGCTGCATTGCACATAGTGTGGTATGGAAAGCAGTGAAAAGTGTTAAAGACAGTGATTTGGAGCAGAAGGAGTTATGTTTAGTTATGTTTACAGTACTACAGGAAAGGAAACAGGGAGTTGGGCTCTGTATGTATTATTCATGTAACAGGAGGACCCTGGGAACGAGTATGCCCTGGGGCTAATCACCACCCCAGCATCTCTTGGCTGAGAATGAAAGTTATTTCCTTGGTTACAAAACCCACTATCAGCAGCAGAGAGTGAGTAGAAATGCTGTCCTAGGAGTTTCATCCTGAGTATGTGGTATGCATGTGTGTGCTAAGCATTTGAAATAAATCTCATGACCGCATGCTTGAAGTGTACCAGTTCCTTCTCATAAGAGTTCTGTAAAGAGGTACTGCTAGCTCCACTTTGTAGGTGAGTAGATTGAGACTTCTCAAGGTGAAATCACTACTTAAGGTCACCATAGCTAAGTGTAGTCCATGATTCTAACTTCCAGTTTCTGAAGCCAAAGACTCTTCCCTCTTCCTGTCTCCCAGCTGTTCTCTCTTTTACAAGCTGCTTTGTTAGTAGGAATGCAGTCATGTACCCTAGTAACTCAACGGCATGGGGTGACATATATAACACAGCCTTGCCCTGATGTGATTATGGGACCCAGGGAAAGAAGATGCTATCAGATTCAGCATCCATTGGAATATGTTCAGCACTACTGTATGGAAAGAGGGAATATCAGTATCCTATTGCTGCCATAACAAACTACCATCTCCAGTGGCTTAAAACAACACACATTTATTTTCTTGCAGTTCTGGAGGTCAGATGTCTTTTGTCTACAGTGTGTTTCACTAGGCTAATAACAAGGTGTCAGAAGGGATAGTTCTTTCTCGAGGCTGTAGGGGAGAACCTATTCATTGCTTTCTCCAGTTTCTAGAGATGCCCATATTTCCGGGCTCATGACCTCCTGTCTTCAAAGCCAGCAATGGCTGTTTGAGTTCTTCTCACACCCCATCACGCTGACTCAGTCCCTTACGATTACATGGGGTCCACTCAAATAATCCAGGATAATCTCCGCATCTGGAGGTCAGAGATTGACAGCCTCAATTCCATCTACAACCTTAAGTCCCCTTTCCCAGGTTCTAGGAAGTAGAATGTGGGCATCTGTGGGGACCTTATTCTGCCCACCATAGAGAGATTGTGCTAAACCGACAAACATAGATGAATTGAAGCATCTATCAGCAAGACTTCTGCAGTCGTGTGTGTGTGTGTGTGTATGTGTGTGCACGTGCACATGCATGTATGTGATGTGTTCACAACTAAGTGGAGTAAAAGGCTGCCTGTGAAAAGTGGTGTGGCAGGGTTATGCCCAGGAGTTAGGGGAGGGTCATGGAAGAATATTGCTTCAAATTTTGAGTGGTGGGAAGGTAGACAGAAGCTTTGTGATGGAGGTGGTCTATGAACTTGGCCTTGAAGGACAGATAGGATTTGAATAAATTTGGTTGGGAGAACATTCTAGGCAAAGGAAATGTCCCAGAAGCACAGTTCCTACCAACAGAATGAGTGTTGTACTGTAGGTATATGTGGTGATACCCAGCTTGGCTGCCTTCTAGGGACAGCAGGCACATGAATGAGAGGAGTGCCTGTTCTGCTCATGAGCTCCCGGGTTTCCAAGTGGGACCTGTCTGAGCCAGGGTGGGCAGCCAGCACCCAGCTGTTGTCCTGCAGGAACCTGAGCCAGGAGTGACCAGATGCTTGGTTTTCTGAAGAAGCCAGAAATCTGCATCTTTATTTGAAATGTTCAGATTTTAAAAGTTTATGTTTAATTCAGTTCTTAAAAAAAAATAAAGAAAACACTGAATAGGTCAAATAGAAATCAGAGGGTCTCCATTTGTAACCTCTGAAATGAGGCACAGAGAGGTGGAATGACTTGTCAAGGCCACACAGCTGAGAAGTGATAGAGCCAGCACAGTGAGCAATCCCTCTTGATGCTGCTGCAGATTCCACGGCCACCGTGAGCCTCCTCTCAGAGATGGATGGGCTGTCGTCTCTGGGCCGCAGGAGGTGTTCAGACCAAGAGAGGGTGGCCACTGGCTAGAGAGGCAGTACTATAGGAGCACTGCTGCGGAAGGACAAGGTTACCCCTCCCTCCCTCCCTCCCTCCCTCCCTCCCTCCCTCCCTCCCTCCCTTCATTCCTTCCTTCCTTCCTTCCTCCCTCTCTCCTTGCCTTCCTTCCCTCCTTCCTCCCTTCTTCCTTCCTTCCCTTCCTTTCTCCTTCCTTCCTTCCCTCACTCCCTCCCTCCTTCCTTCCTTCCTCCCTCCCTCCTCCTTCCTTCCCTCCTTCCTCCTTTCTTCCTTCCTTCTCTTCCTTCCTCCTTCCTTCCTTCTTTCCTTCCTTCCTTCTTTCTTTCCTTCCTTGCCTGCTCTTTCTTTTCTCTCTCTTTCTTTCTTTCTTTCTTTCTTTCTTTCTTTCTTTTTCTTTCTTTCTTTCTTTCTTTCTTTCTTTCTTTCTTTCTTTCTTTCTTTCTTTCTTTTTCTTGTCTTTCTGTCTTTCTCTCTCTCTTTTTTTTCCTCTTTCCTTCTTCCTTCCTTCCCTCTTTTCCTTTCTTTCTTTTCTTCCATTCTTTCTTTCCCTTCCTCCCTTCCTCCCTTCCTCTCCTTTCCTTTCCTTTCCTTTCCTTTCCTTTCCTTTCCTTTCCTTTCCTTTCCTTTCCTTTCCTTTCCTTTCCTTTCCTTTCCTTTCCTTTCCTTTCCTTTCCTTTTCCTTTCCTTTTCCTTTCCTTTCTCCTTTCCTTTCATTTCTTGGATCTCACTCTGTCCCCCAGGCTGGAGTGCAGTGGCACAATCATAGCTCACTGCAGCCTCGAACTCGTGGGCTCAACTAATCCACCTGCTTCAGCCGCCTGAATAGCTGGGGCTCTCAGCTAATTAAAAACATTTGATTGTAGAGCTGGGGTTCTCACTGTGTTGCCCAGGCTGCTCTTGAACTCCTGCCCTCAAGCAGTGCTCCTGCCTCTGCCTCCCAAGTTGTTGGAACTGATGGCATGAGCCACCATGCCTGATTCCAGAGGACAAGATTTTTTTCAGCCCTCAGAGATGCTGTCATTGCAGGAATATTTGGGGCACACACAGTGGCTTCCCGGGAGGGTCTGCACTGTTCCACATCATGACATCGGGGACGTTCATTTAGGAATGGGATGTACTCTAGTTGTTTATCTGAAAGAAAGAGAGGAGAGACAAAAGAAAGGACAAAGAGGGGAAGAGGCAGGAGAAGAAGAAGAAAAATAAAAGAAAATTACTTCTTTTGTCAATGCCTAAAGAAAAGGCATTTGGCTCACAAGAAGGGGATGGGTAATTAAGACCATCATTGCTATGAAAGTTCACTGGAAATGCTGTTATTTTTTCAAGAATGGAATGATAGAAATTATTCCTTTATCATTTTTTCTGATACAATAGAAATTTTATTCCATCTTGTACCCCAATTACAGGCTATAATGACTTAGGCTTCTGAAAGAGTTTTCTTTCTTTATTATTTTTTTAAATTCAAAGCATTTCTTTAATTTGCATTTCCACCCTCTGGGCTGTGTGATGATAAAACTGCAACCAGAATTCCTGTCCAATGTGAATTGTAGATTAACACTTAGAAGCTTGGCTTTTAAGCAAACACATCCTGTCACTAAAATTCAGTTTTGTAAATATGCCTTGCTCAATGGCATGTGGTAGTTAAAATCCTTCAAGTAAGACAGGCCTGAGTTAATTCATTCAACAGACATTTATTTATAAAGTAACCTTCCATCCTGGTTTGCCTAGGACCATCCTGTTTGTCCAGTGTCCCCTCAGGTTCGTGTCCTCTTCTGTTCTCACTTGTGTCCTGGTTCAAACAATAAAGTGTGTGGTCATGCTGATTATGGTGGCATGGCTCTCAGTCCAGAGATAAGGAGTGAACTAGTCAGATGATCCCTGTCCTTTCCTGGTAGAACCCCCTCATATAGCCCTCTGACCCTGGGCAAGTTACTTCGCATCACTGTGCCTCGGTTTCCTCATTTGTAAAATGCAGGTAGTTATATCTGGGACGTGGCAGAACAAGCACAGTAAACAATCCTGGGCTCTTGATGATCCTGCTGATTCCATGGCCACCATGAGCTCCTCTGGACCACGGGAGGTGTTCAAACCAAGAGAGGGTGGCCACTGGCTCGGGAGGCGGCCCTGCTCTGGCACTGGCTAGAGAGGAGCACTGCTGTGAGACTACAAAGCTCTTTCTTTCCTTCCTTCCTTTTCTTTCTCTCTCTTTCTTTCTTTCTCTCTCCCTTCCTTCCCTCCCTCCCTCCCTCCCTCCTTCCCTCCCTCCCTCCCTCCCTCCCTTCTTTCCTTCCTTCCCTCCCTCCCTCCCTCCCTCTCCTTCTTTTCTTCCTTTTTTTCTTTTTGACAGTCTCATTCTCTTTCCCAGGCTGGAGTATGCAGTGATGCGATCATGGCTCACTGCAACCTCTGCCTCCTGGGTTCAAACCATTCTCCTGCCTCAGCCTCCCAAGTAGGTGGGATTACAAGCATGCGCCACCACACCTGGCTAATGTTTTTTAAAAAAAATTTTAGTAGAGATGGGGTTTTACCATTTTGGCCAGGCTGGTCTCGAACTCCTGACCTCAAATGGTCTGCCCACCTCGGCCTCCCAAAGTGCTGGGATTACAGGCAGGAGCCACCACGCTCGACCTCTCTCCTCCCCCTCCCTCCCTTCCTTCCTTCCTTCCCTCCTTCCTCCCCTTCCCTCCTTCCTCCCCTTCCCTCCTTTCTCCTCCCCTCCCTTCTCCCCTCCCCTCTCCTCCCCTCCCCCCTCCTCTCTCCTCTCCTTTTTTCCCCTTTCCTTTCCTTTTCTTTCTTTCTGCCAGCATCCATGTACTGGCTGCTTTGACCAGCTCATAGGAGGAGAAATGTTCAAATGTACCACTCCAAATGTCTTTACATTTGTGGGGAAATTGTGAGACCTCAGGTGTGATCAAGTAAAATTGCCTTTAGAATCCTTCATGGATTTGGGGATCCACGAGTAAGATTACTGTTTTGTAAAAGATTTTAAAAATGAAATGTGTCAAACACACAGACGAGTATAGAAATAATATAACACACACCCGTGTACCCTGCCCTTATCTTACGAAGTGAAACATAGACATGGTTAAAGGCCCATGTTTGCCACATCCGAATGCTTCTCCCTTCCCAGAGCTTACCTTGAGCATTTCCATGCAGGTTTTATTTTTCTGTCTAATGTTATATAACCCAGAGGGATATGTCTTATTTTTAAACTCTACCGAACTGAAATTAGATCATTTTGAATCTTGTTTTTCTCACTCCCCATTATTTTTAATGTTTACTCATATGATGCAGTTCATTTAATTTAACTGCTCTACAGTATCACCTGTGATTATGGCATAATTTATTGACTCATTCCCTTATTGACACTGGATGGGAACATTGTTGTTTGGGTTTCCTTGTGCACATCTGTGGGAGTTTCTGTAGGGTGCATACTGTAGGATACACTCTGAGAAATGGTAGAATTCCTGGGCCACAGAGTTTGCCCATCTTGGAATTATTTGTTAATTACAAGATATTAACAAATTACTCCATAGTGTGGTAATTTGCATGTCCACCTACAATTTTAGTAGCTGTCGTTTACACAGATGTAGCCCACATGTGAATGATTTAGGACTTCAATTGTTTTTGCCAGTACGACGAGTATGAAATGGTGTCTCATTAATTGCATTTCCTAATACTAGTGAAATTGAGCCTCTTGTGAAATAGTGTTCACTCAGATACCTCAAGTGGCAAAGGATATTGACCATATGCTTGCCCATGTTTTTCTAATAGGTTGAATCGTTGAGTAGCATCTATAATAAAAGACATCTTTGTCTTATTCCTGACTTTGGTGGAAATGCCTCGAACGTTTTAACATTAAGAATGATGTTGATTGTAAGTTTTTGATATTAACTATTGATATGGTTTGCCTGTATCCCCACCCAAATTTCATCTTGAATTATAGCTCCCATAATCCCCGCATGACGTGGGAGGGGCCAGATGGAGATAATTGAATCATGGGGGTGTTTTCCCCCGTCCTGTTCTCATGATAGTGAGTAAGTCTCACGAGATCTGATGGTTTTATGAAAGGGAGTTTTCCCTGAACAAACTCTCTGTCTGCCGCTATGTAAGACATCCCTTTGCTCTTCTGTCATCTTCCACCATGATTGTGAGGCCTCCCCAGCCATGTGGAACTATGAGTCCATTAAACCTCTTTCTTTTGAAAATTACGCAGTCTCAGGTGTGTCTTTATTAGCAGCATGAGAACAGACTAATACAATTATTATGAGGTTAAGGAAGTTAACTCTGTTTCTAGTTTGCTAAGTGTTTCATAAAGCATTATCATGGATACTAATTCCAACTTTTAAATAAAATATTACATACAGAAAAGTACATAAGGCATAAATATAAAGCTTGATACATTTTCAGAAAGTGAATATATACATGTAAGCAGCAGCCAATCAAAGTACAGAACATTAACAGTATAATTCAGAAGTCCCTTTCATGACTCTGTCTTCTTCTCTGAGGTCATTCTTATCACAAATTGTAACACTACTGCTTAGTTTTGCCTGTTTTTGAACTTTATATAAATAGAATTATGAATGCATATTAGTTTGTGCCTTGCTTTGTTTCTTCAACATGTTTATAATGTTCATGCATGTTGCATGTAGCTTTAGTTTGTTTATTTCCATTGGAGTTCCATTGTAGGACTATACTACATTATATTTTTCTATTCTGCTCTCAGTATGTATTTGATAATAGAACAGCACTCGTTGTTTGAGTATATGCCTAAGAGTGAAATTTCTAGGTCATAGAGTATGCCTGTGCTCAATTATCTAAAGCATTTGCAGGAATTTACATTTTTGCTTGTGGCATAAGAGGGATCCCTTTGCTCCATATCCTTACTGACAATTGTTGTTGTCTGACATTTTAAATTTTAGCTACTGGTAGGTGTGTAGTGACATCTCATTGCAGTTTTGATTTACATTTTCTATCATTAATGATGTTGAAGCCTGGGTGCAGTGGCTCATGCCTGTAATCCCAACACTTTGGGAGGCTGAGGTGGGAGGATTACATGAGGCCAGAAGTTCAATACCAGCCTGGATACCAGAGCAAGACCCCGTCTCTACAAAAATAAAAACTAAAAAACTAAAAAATGATTTTAAAATAATATTGAATAGCTTTTTATATGATTATTTGCATTTAGATGTCCTCTTTAGTGAAATACCTGTTTAGTCTTTTTTCCAATTTTTCTATTGAGTTTATCTTTCTTATTGATGAATAGGAGTCCTCTGCATACTCTGGCTGTAACTTCTATCACTGAGATCTTGGCTCTATGATATAAATATCTCCTCCTATTCTATATTGTGCATTTTTACTCTCGCTGGTGTCTTTTGACGAACAGATGTTCTTTAAGTTAATCTGATGAATTAATTTTTTCCTTAATGGTTGCTTTGCCTCCTCTAACGTTGTGAAGATACCACAGATAACAGAAGTATAGCCTTTTTGTATTAATTGCCCATTTTCCCCAATAGATTGAATGTTGAGTAGCATCAATCATAGAGGACATCCTTGGCCAGGTCTGGTGGCTCATTCCCCTAATCCCAGCACTTTGGGAGGCCGAGGTGGGGGGATCACTTGAGATCAAGAGTTTGAGCCCAGGCTACCCAACATGATGAAACCCCATCTCTACTAAAAAAAAAAAAAGAAAAAAAGAAAAAATAAAAACCTGGGCATAGTGGTGTGTGCCTGTGATCCTAGCTACTTGGGAGGCTGAGGCAGGAGAATCACTTGAACTTGGAGGCAGAGGTTGCAGTGAGCCGAGATCACACCACTGCACTCCAGCCTGGGTGACAGAGCGAGACTCTGTTTCAAAAAAACCTTTTTTTTTTTTGAAATCATAGAGGACATCTTTGTCTTATTCTTTATGAAAATGCTTCTAAAGTTTTAACATTTGCAATGATGTTTAAAGTTTTTTTTATTTTATTGCCAACTATTACCGTGTTAAGGAAGTTTACTATATTCTCGGTATTCCCCTAGAAAACTTTGGTTTTAACATTTATACTCAGATCTATAACCTACTTGGAATAGATTTTTGCAGAGGTGTAAAATAGAGGTCTTTATCATACTTAATAAAATAAACAATAGTTACTTCATGTCATTCAGTCCACATTCAGATTTCCTCCATTGCCTAAAATATGCCATTTATAGACTGTTTATTGAAATCAAGTCCAAACGTAGGTCCATTCATTCTGTTTCTTAGATCCTGCTCCTTAAGTTTCATTGTCTCTTTTAATCTGTAATAGTTGTCTCTCTTTAAATATTACTTTTCCATATTTACTTGTGTAGAGGGCCAGTTGTCCTGAAAAATGTTTCATTTATTAGATTTTATTATTGCTTCCTTGTGGTGTCTTTTAACTTGTTCCCCTGGCCCTTAAATGTCCTGTTGAATCTAAATTATATATAAAGTGTGGATTTGATTTAAATTGAATATTTTTCAGCACGAATTCCTCACTTGTGCTATACATCGTATCCAGTGTTGAGTTGTATCACTTTTCGTGATCCTAAAGCAGGGTTCCGCAACCCCCAGGAACCCGGCTGCACAGCGGGAAGTGAGAGGCAGGTGACGCTTCCTCTGTATTTACAGCTGCTCCCCATGACTCTCACATTATCACCTGAGTTCTGCCTCCCGTCAGATTAGCTCCTGCATTAGATTCTCATAGGAGCACAAACCCTATTGTGAACTGTGCATGCGAGAGATCCAGGTTGCGTGCTCCTTATGAGAATCTAATGCCTGATGTTCTGTCACTGTCTCCCATCACCCCTAAATGAGACCATCTAGTTGCAGGAAAATAAGCTCAGGACTCCCACTGATTCTACATTATGGTGAGTTGTGTAATTATTTCATTATATATTACAGTGTAATAATAATAGAAATAAAGTGCACAATAAATGTAATGTGCTTGAGTCATTCCGAAATCATCCTCCCCTTCCCCCGTCTGTGGAAATTGTCTTCCACAAAACTGGTCCCTGGTGCTAAAAGGTCGGGGACCACTGCGCTGAGGGCTTGATCAGGGAATTAGGTAGAGACAATCTTATGAGGGTAAAATCCCTTATCAACTTTCCACCTAGTAGTTTTACCAGGCATCAGTGACCATTGCTAGAATTGATTATTAACAAGAATTACAAAATGGTAACATTTAATATATCATTCTTTCTATATTTTGTAAGTGAAAGAACTTTACCTCATTGTCTGCTATTTGGTTCCCTGAAATAAAATTCATCCCAGAATGGCAGAATAAATGTTTAAGTATTTCCCTTTATTGATGAAATTTCAAAGAAGTTGGTATCTTTACAAATTCCAGTGTTATCCCGTGAGTTTTTTTCTCCTGTTTTATAATTGAGGCTCATGTGAACTCATTTTTTTGTAAATTCCATGTATTTTAATAAATTGCAATCTTATTTTTATATAAATGTTTATTGAAGCATAGCAAACATACAGATGACTGCACAAATTATTAATCTACAACTTGAGGTAGTCCTCAGGGTGAACACACCTTTATAATCACTGCTCATATCAATAAATGCAACATTACCAGGCCACAAGAAGTCCCTCTCATACTCTTTTCCACGTAGCCACTCCTGAGGTAACCACTGCCCTGATTTTACCACCATTATTTAGTAATTTTCTGGTTTGGAACTTTATAAATGGAAACTTGTGCTATGTCACTCTTTTGTATCTTATATGTTTCTGGTGATGATGACCTGTACTGATTCACAAAGTTGTAGACTGTTTTTGCTGCTACATTGTATACCAGTGTTTGAATATATTGCAGTCTGTCCATTTTGCTTCTGAGGCAATTTGGATTGTTTCCAGTTTGAGGCTGGAATCAATCTTGTATATGTCCCGCACGTGCTCTTTGCTGTACCCACAATTTTTTGGATATTCATTTTGGAGGGGAATCGCCAGCTCATGTGTACATTCTCAGTCTTGGTTGGCGCTGTTAAATGGTTTTCTAAAGTGCCCTTCTCATGTTTGGGTGTTGAGGTTATGCTGATCTCATAAAACACGTTGGGAAATATTCCCCCTTTCTGTTTTCTGGAAGAGTTTACTTAATGTTGTTGTTTTTTATATTTCCATGAAAGAGTTCTCCATGGAGGCCATCAGAACCTAAAGATTTATTTGTGGCAATATAGTTAATTTTAGATTCAACTTCCAGGTAGAGGATTATTCATATTTTCTACATTTTTTTCTGTTAAGTGGTCCAGTGACTTGCAGAGTGGGTGGTTCAAGTTCATGTGGTATTCCAAATGTCTTAGACTTCAGGATCTCCTGAAAGCCTGAAATCTGCCAATGCTGTGAGTCTGTTGACTCCACAAAGTAGGCTGTTTTTCTACCCTCTAAAATCACAAGTAGAAATCATGAGCAAAAACAGGAGAGTGGCTAAAACAATAATTAGGGAAGAATAGTTATGTTAAATCTGCAGCACTCATTAGTCTTGAATAATGCAAACCTTAAATGGCAATTTCTATGCAAACACGCCCAAGGCTGGAGCTGCGTAAGGCTGCACTCTGTTACTGACCTGCCAAAGACCACTGCTGAGGAGGATTTTTCTCTTTCCTTCTTAATTGCCATAGTCTCCCCAGCTTCCTTGTCCAATTAATGCAGACTAAAGCCACATTCTTATCCAGAGCCTTGTCCAGCAACAAAACTATGTGCTTTATTATCCTGTGAGCCCTGACATCTCAGAATCTCAGGATACAAGACCCAGAAGCAACTTTCCAGGTGTCATGCACAGCTGCCTCATTTTTCTAATGAAAAAACTGACTTAAGAGAAGGGAAAGGCAAATGGAGAGGACTAGTTAGCTATTCACTCATTCATTCATTTATTCATTCATGTATTCATCTGATATTTATTGAACAACTATTTTATGGTAGGCACAAAGGACGCAAACAGGGACGAATGCTTTTGCTAAAGACCATGAGCTAACAAATGAATACATAAAAAATTAGCAAACATAATATGTACTAGGAAAGAAAAATACAGAATGCTGTGATAGAAAATGATGTGCGTGTCCACATGACCAGAATTAGGAGCAAGGACCATATATGATCGTCTCAGTAGGTACAAAAAAAGCAGATTGATAAAAAGCTGGATTTTATAAAATCCAGCAATCCTTCATGATAAGAGCCCTCAATAGGCTAGATATAGATGGAACATACCTCAGGATAATGAGAGCCATGTATGGTGAACCCACAGCCAGCATGAGGAAAAGTTGAAAGCATTTTCCCTAGAGACTGGAATAAGGCAAGTTCCGCTATTCAACATAGTACTAGCAGTCCTAGCTAGAGCAGTCAGGCAGGAAAGAGAGATAAAAGGTATCCAAATTGGAAAAGATGAAGTCAAATTATCTCAGTTCTCTGATAACATGATCGTATACCTAGAAAACCTTGAAGACTCCTCTAGAAGACTCCTAAACCTGATTAGCGACTTCAGTAAAGTCTCAGGATACAAAATTAATGTATGAAAATCAGTAGCCCATTTCTGTATATCAATAACATTCATACTGAGAACCAATCCCATTTACAATAGCCACAAAAAATAAATACCTGGGAATACATTTAATCAAGGAGGTGAAAGAGCTCTATAAGGAGAACTGCAAAATACTGATGAAAGAAATTGTAGACAATAAAAACAAATGAAAAAAACATCCTATGCTCATGAATTGGAAGGATCAATATCATTAAAATGAACATATAGCTCAAAGTGATCTACAGATGAAATTCATTTCCTATTAAATTACCAGTGTCATTTTTCACAAAATAAAAAAAAAATCCTAAAATTCATATGGAACCAAAAAAAAAAAAAAAAGAAAAAAAGCACAAATAACCAAAACACTCCTGAGCAAAATGAACAGATCTAGAGACATCACATTGCTTGACTTCAAATTATACTACTAGGCCATGGTAACGAAAACATCATGGTACTGGCCACAAATAGACACATGTATCCGTGGTACGGAATGGAGAACTCAGAAATAAAGCCACATACCTGCAACCAACTTATCTTGGACAAAGTCGACAAAAATAAAAAATGGGAAAAAGACATCCTATTCAATAAATGGTACTGGGAAAACTGGCTGATCTTAACTGGAAGAGTGAGGCTGGACCCCATCTCTTACCACATACAAAAGTTAAGTCAACATGAATTATAGACCTAAATGTAAGACCTGAAACTGTATAAATCCTAGAAGAAAACCTAGGGAAATGCTCTTCTGGATATCAGCCTAGGCAAATAATTTATGACAAAGACCCCAAAAGTAAATGTTACAAAACAAAAAATAGATAAATGGGACTTAATTAAACTAAAAAGCTTATGCATAGCAAAAAAAATAGTCAACAGAATAAACAGACAACCTACAGAATGGGAGAAAATATTTACAAATTATGCCCCCAACAAAGGATTAATATCCAGAATCTACAAGGAACTCAAGCAACTCAACAGGAATAAAACAACACCATTAAAAGCTGAGCAAAAGACATGAAAATACATTTTTGGAAAAAAAAAAAGCTTCCACAAACACATAAAAATGCTTAACATCACTAATCATCAGAGAAATACAAATTAAGACCACATTGAGATATCATCTTACATCAGTCAGCATGGCTTTTATTAAAAAGTCAAAAACAACAGATGTTGATGTGGATGTGGAGAAAAGCAAATGCTCATCCACTGTTGATAGGAATTCAAATTAGTTCCACCCTTATGGGAAACAGTATGAAGATTTCTCAAAGAACTAAAAATAGAATGACCATTTGACTCAACAGCCCCACTGCTGGGTATCTGCTCAAAGGAAAATAAATTATTACACAAAAAAGACACCTGCACTTATAGGTTTAGTGCAACACTATTTATAATAGCAAAGCCACAGAACCAATGTAAGTGTCCATCAGCAGTTAATCAGATAAAGAAAATGTGGTGTGTGTGTATATACACACACTATGGAATACTATACAGCCATGAAAAGGAAAAAAAAAAAAAAACACATTATGTCCTTTGCAGCCACATAGATGGACCTGGAGGCTATTATCCTACATGAACTAACACAGAAACAGAAAATTAAATATAACTATTACATGTTCTCACTTATAAGTGGGAGCTAAGTGAAGGCTACGCCTGGACATAAAGATGGAGAGAATGGACTCTGGAGACTCCAAAAGGGGTTGGGAAAGGGTTGAAAAATTTTCTATTGAGTAGAACATCCAATATATGGATGATGGATACACTGGAAGCCCAACCCCGTCATTATGCATCTAATACCCATGTAACAAACAAGCACATGTACCCCCGAATCTAAAATTAAAAAAAGAAAGAAAGAAAACAATGTGCATGGACCTCCTTGATGATTGTTTCTCCGTTTGGGTTTCCTTACAAGCAGATTCTGAGACAAGGATCCATGTGCAAATAGTTTGTTTAAGATGTGTGGTCCCAGGAAACATATGTAGGAAGAGAAGTGAGATAGGGAAGGGAAAGCAGCAAATAAAGGAGGTGTTATCATGCAGGTACCACTGTGGGCATGTACAGACTTTAGTAAGCAGTGCACAACAGGTCTTTAAATCATCCCAACCTTTGTTTAAGAGACTTGGGACATTGACCCACCCATGTCCATCAGTCACCAGGTAAGAGCTACTCTCAGAGTATTTGAATCCCAGACATTTCTCACCTGCAGTGCAGGGCAGAAGTGGTTCTCACTACAAGATAATGACCTACAGCAAAGAGAGAGGCAGATACTTGCAGTGTGTGGATTGAAACAGTAAGGACAGAGGGGAGATGGGTGGGGGTGTCTGCTGTGAGATTGTATTTGTCAGCATTCTCCAGAGAAACAGTCAATGGAATGTAGATCTGTATAGAAAGAGATTTATTATGAGGAATTGATTCATGTGTTCAGGAGACGAAGACATCCCAAGGTCTGCAGTCGGCAAGCTGGAGAGCCAGGGTGGCTGCTGGGGTAGGTCCAGTCTGAAAGCCTCCAGGCTTGAGACCCAAGAAGAGCTGACATTTCAAAGCTGAGTCCAAAGAGGGTTGATGTCCTGGCTCAATGCAGTCAGGCAGGAGTCACCTTTTACTGAAGGAAGGGTCAGCCTTTAGTTGTCTTCAGACTTTTAGCTGATTGGAAGAGGGCCACCCACATAGGGAGTCAGTCTACCAATTCAAATGTTAATCTCATTTCCAAACACCTTCATTGACACACTCAAGATAATGTTTGATGAAATATCTGAGCCCCCCACGTCCCAGTCAAATGGGTGTACAAGTGAACCATCACAAAGCTCATCCAAGAAAGCTTCTCTGTGAAGGAAAAATCTAAGCTGATATTGGAAAAATGAACCACAGTGGGTTCACAAAGAGCTGGTGAAGAACATTTCAATAGAAAGGAAGAGAAGAGTGATATGATCAGTTTTGCCATTTAACAACATAGGTCGTTAGTCAGTATGGCTAGGTTATGCTATGCAGTAAACAAACCCAAAACCTTAATAGCTTATAATGAGAAATACTTATTTTCACCCATACTATGTGTCCACACAGATCAACAAGTAGCTCTGTGTGCTGCATTCATGCAGTGTCTTCGTCCATTTGCACTGCTATAACAAAATATTGCAGTATAGGTGAAGAACATTTCAAAAGAAGGGAAGAGAAGAGCTTGGCTTGCTCTGGAGGTTGACAGACGAGTGTGACGGACCAAAGTGAACAAGATTCATGTATTCAAAAGATATTATTGAATACTGACACTGTACCAGACACTGGGGATAAAGAATGAACCAAACAGGCAAATATGCTACTTCTTAAGGGAAGAGACTGACAATAACCAAAGAAGGAAAATGTATAGTAGATGAGATGGAGCCTCTGTCAGCTGGGGTCCTGAGTGCTGTCATCTGAATGTCTGTATTCCCCCCAAATTCTTACATTGAAACCTAATCCCCAGTGTGATGGTGTTAGGAGGTGGGGTCTTTTGAGAGGTGATTAGGTCTTGAGGGTGGAAACCTCATGAATAGGATTAGTGTGCTTATAAGAGAGGCCCCAGATAGACCCCTCGTCCCTTCCACCATGTGAGGACACAGCAAGAAGTTGGCTATTTATGAACCAGGAAGCAAGCCCTCATAAGACATTGAATCTGCCATTCCTTGATCTTGGATTCCCCAGTCTCTAGACTGTGAGAAATAAACTTCTGTTGTTTATAAGCCGCCCAGTCTATGATATTTTGTTACAGCAGTGCAAATGGACTAAGACGCTGTGTGAATGCAGCACACAGAGCTGCTTGTTGATCTGTGTAGACACGTAGTACGGGTGAAGAATAAGTATTTCTCATTGTAATCTATTAAGGTTTTGGGTTTGTTTGTTACATAGCATAACCTAGCCATACTGACTGATGACCTATGTTGTTAAATGGCAAAACTGATCATATCACTCCATTTCTTTAATGTACACACACTTTCTTCTACTACTAAAAACCCTGTAGGGTTCAACATTGCCCTCAATATAAGAAATAACATGCTTATCAAAGCCTGCACAGCCCCGCATGGTCTACTCCTGCCTACCTGTACTAATCTATTTTCATGCTGCTGATAAAGATATACCCAAGACTGGCCAATTTATAAAAGAAAGAGGTTTAATGGACTTACAGTTCCACATGGCCAGGGAGGCCTCACAATCATGGCGGAAGGCAAGGAGGATCAAATCACATCTTACGTGGATGGTAGCAGGCAAAAAGGAAGAGAGCTTATGCAGGGAAACCCCCCTTTTTAAAAATCCATCAGGTCTCTTGAGACTTACAATCACGAGAATAGCATGAGAAAGACTCGCTCCCATGATTCAGTTACCTGCCACTGATTCACTCCCACAACACATTGGAATTGTGAAGGATACCATTCAAGATGAGATTTGGGTGGGGACACAGCCAAGCCATATCACTACCTCATCAGCATCATGTCTTTGACCACTCCCATTCTCTCCAGGCCAGTCCCACCTGAACCTGTCACTCTCCTTCCCATCTCAGTGTCTTTGAACTTGCTATTCCTGCTGCTTGGAATAGATTCTCATACTTTCCCCAGTTCCACCCCTCCTGCCCTTCATTCTGACTACTTTGCCCAACTCCTACACATCCTTCTGGTCTCAGCTTAAAGTTCACTTCTTCAAGGAGCCTTCCTGGACCCAGATATATTTCCTCCCGTAAAACATCTTCTTATAGCACCCCTTCTCCGAATCTCAGGTGAAATTCCTGTTTAGTGTCAGGCGTCCTCTTAGCTATCGGGCTCACCAAAGCCAGAGATGATGTCTGTCTTATTTCTCCTGGTGTCCCCAGAACGTAGCACTGACAGTGACAGAGTGAGCTCCCAGTAAATATCCGTTAAATGAATAAATAAAAGGTTCTTCTGGCACTTTCCCACTAGACTGTTTTAATTAAATGCCAGGTTTTCTTTTAAAGGGAGTCTTGAGCAGAGACATATAACTTACTTTTGTTCAGTTCAGATCTTTTCAAACAACTTGCTCCCGTCTTCCAATAAAAGGGAGACGTTCATATCCAAGCAGTACATCTCCAGAACGTGCCATTGCTCCCGCAGGGGCCATGTAACTGTTCAGGAAGCCATGTAGTGCTCTAACCGGGAGAGCCCAGGCTCGTTATTCCACGGGGTGGTGCCCTGCTGCATGTCACAGGTTGGAGCCTGTCATTCGTTCCTCAGCACCCTGCAGCCCAAGCCTCTTCCCATACCCTGACCCCATATGATGACCCACAAGAGCGGGGAGAGAGCCACTGTTCAAACAACTTTGTAAAGTTACGGGCTGCAAGAAAACCTGCTCGACGTGGGGGAGGGCCCCTGGAGACATTCTCTCAGACTCTGTCATCTGTTTGCAAAGATAATAGTGAAATTATGACTTATTTTGTTGGAAGCTAAGGGATTTGGGCAATTCTCTGTGAGTGTGAGATCTCAAGCTGTCCTGCATTTTTGGTTGAGTTTACTGTGTTGGCTTATCATCCAAATGTGATTGTCACTCTCTAGATGGGAGGAACTCAGTCTCCAACTCGTTGGAACTCTCTGATGCCCAAAGGACCTCACACAATGATTTGCACACATTGGATTAAGCCCAAGCCCAGTTCTAATCTCTGCATCAGCATGCTTCCCAGAGCCCCTGCCCTGGGAAAAAAAAAAAAAAATCAGAGTTTGTGGGGTAGACACGCATGTTTGAGCTTGAAAAATTGCTTTCCTACAGCATTACAGGAAACATTTGAATTGGCTCGGTAGGCACTTTAAGTATAACAGGATGGCACATATGAGCATCTGAACAAAGACAAAGGAAAAAAACAAAGACGGAAATGTGTCAGGGGCAAAGCTTGAAATGTGCATCTTAAAAGCCTTCTCCCAGATTTGAGCTTCCTTGAGGGCAACTGGGAAAGTGCAGCCTGGGCCATTATCCACACAGGGAAACCAGTCCCAGCGCAGAGCAGTGCCTGACCCCTGCCGAGGGAGGAGTTTCTCCTAGGGGTGCCACAGGACACGTCCTCAGGAGAGCTGGTGCTTTGCTGGTGGTGGAAACTTGGCAATTCATTTGACTCCTCATTAAATCAAGGACAAGCATCTCTGCTCTTTTCCCCTCCCAGGGCTGCCATGAAGGTCAAATAAAGGTGAAAATGCTTTCTGAATCAGAGAGAACGACACCAGCATGAAACATTATTATCTCTATGAAATTGATAGTATTAATTAACCTTTCCGAGCTTCAGTCATCTTAACTGTAAAATTGAGGGTAATCAAAACCTCACCAGGGTTTTGTAAGAATGTAAATCTTCTGCTACATGGCAGGACTGCTACTAACTTTAATTCTCTCCCTCCTTGGCTTTCTTTCCTTCATTAAGCGGGAGAGTCGGACCCTCAGACTAGGGAGGGTGAGTGGATCCAAATTAGAGTAACATGGTTTCCATTTATTGACTCTATTAAACACCGCTCGTGCATCAGTTGCTCTATATACTCACTCAGATGTTTGTGTGCGTGCACACACGGGATGTTTTCCTACATTACCTGCAAGCAAGGCCAGCTTTATGGTGTGTGACCTGGGCAGTCACACAGGCTCTGTAGTTAGAACGGCCCCATGCTTGGTTTAATGCTCTGTCATCACCATCTTACACTTTGTAATAATTTTTTGTTGTTGTACATTTTATTTTTATTTGAAAATAAAATTTGTATATATTTACAGTCTATGGCGTGATGTTTTGATGTACATATATCTGTGGAATAGCTCAGTCAAGCTAATTAATATACCTGTCAACTTATATACTTATTTTTGGGGTTAGAACACTTAATATCTACTCTTAGCATTTTTCAAATATAGAATATATTGTTTAACCATAGTTGCCATGATGTATAATGGATCCCTTGAACCCATTTTGCCTCTCTCTCCATTGACCAACACATCTCCATTGCACCCTCCCCACGACTCTCCCCTTAGTCTCTGGCAACCACCATCTACTCTCTGCTTCCGTGAGTTCAGCTTTTTACAAGATGCCACATATAGGTGAAAAATTTGTCTTTCTCTGTCTGCCTTATTTCAATTAACATAATATCCTCCAGGTTCATCCATGTTGTTGCAAATGATAGGATTTCTTTCTCTTTAAAGCTGAATAATATTCCACTGTGTATATACACCACGTTTTCTTTGTCCATTCACCTCTTGATGGACACCTAGGTTGATTCTGTATCCTGGCTATTGTGAATAAGGCTGCAGTGAACATGGGAGTGCAGCTACCTCTTTAATATACGGAAATGATCTCATTTCCTTTGGATGTAATACTCAGAAATAGAACTGGTGGATCATATGGTTGATCAGTTTTTCATTTTTTTTTTTTTTGAGGAAACTCTATGCTCTTTTCCATAATGGTGGACTAATTTACTTTCCCATCAACAGTAGGTAAGGATTCTCTTTTCTCCATATCCTTGTCATCTTGCTACCTTTCCTCTTTTTGACAATAGCCATCCAAACGAATGTACGGTAATATCTCATCATGGTTTTAATTTGCATTTTCTTGATGATTAGCTGTGGTAATCATCATTTTTGTTTGTACCTATTGGCCATTTATACGCCTTCTTTTGAGAAATGTCTATTCAGGCCCTTTGCCCATATTTTTAATTGTGTTATTTATTTCCTTGGCTGTTGACTTGTTTGAGTTCTTTATGTATTTCGGATATTAATCCCTTATTAGATGCATGGCTTGCAAATATTTCTGCCAGTATACAGGTTGTCTCCTCACTTTGTTGATTGCTTCCTTTGCTGTGCAGGAGCTTTTTAGTTTGATGTAATTCCATTTGTGTATTTTTGCTTTTGTTTCCTGGGCTTTTGGTGTCATGTCCAAAAACTCATTGCCAAGTCTAATTCCAATGAGTTTTCTGCCTATGTTTTCTTCTAGAAGCTTTATGGTTTCAGAGCTTACATTTAAGTCTTTAGTTCAAGTTAATTTTTGCATATTGTGTAAGACAAGGGTCCAATTTCATTATTCTGCATGTGGATATGTAGTTTTCCCATCACTATTTATTGAGGAGACTGTCCTTTCCCCATTATGTGATCTTCATCTTTGTTGAAGATTATTTGACCATAAAATCATAGATTTATTTCTGGTCTATTTTGTTTCACTGATCTATGTGCTTTTTTTTTTTTTTGGCCAGTACCATCCTATTTTGATTACTATATGTTTGTAGCGTATTTTGAAATCAGGTAGTGTGATGCCTCCAGCTTTGTTCTTCTTGCTCAGGGTTGCTTTAACTAGTTGGGGTCTTTTGTGGTTCCATTTGAATTTTAGGATTCAATTTAGGATTTTTATTTCTGTGAACATTTTTCTTTGGAATTTTGAAGAAATTGCATTGAATCTGCACATCACTTTGGATAGTATGGACATTTTAAGAGTGTTGACTCTTCCAATCCATTAAAATGTTTACTCTTCCATTTGTTTGTGTTTTCCTTAATTCCTTTCACCAATGACTTACAGTTCTCAGTGTGCAAATCTTTCACCTCTTTTGTTAAATCTATTCCTAAGTATTTTATTATTTTTGAGGCTATTGTAAATAGTATGGTTTTCTAAATTTCTTTTTGGATAGTTCCTTGTTAGTATATAGAAAAACAACTGATTTTTGCATGTTGATTTTGTATCCTGCAACTTTACTGAATTCATTTGTTTTCACAGTCTTTTTAGAGTCTTTAGAATTTTCTCTATATAAGATATATGTCATCTGAAAACAGAGACAGTTTCATAACTTCCTTTCCAATTTGAGCATATTATTTTTCTTGTCTATTTGCTCTGGCTGGGACCTCCAGCACTATGATGAAAGCAGTGGTGAGAGTGAGCATCCCTGTCTTGTTTCTGATGTTAGAGGAAAGAGCTTTCAGCTTTTCATCGTTGGGTATGATGTAAGCTGCGGTCTTGTCATATACAACCTTTATTATATTGAAAAGTATTCCTGCTATACCTAATTTGTTGGAAGTTTTTATAAGAATGTTGACTTGTGTCAAATGCTTTTTCTGCATCTGCTTAGATGATTATATGATTTTTTTTCTCCAGCACTGAATTACATTTATTTAAATTTTTGTCAACTCCAGATGAGAAAACGTAATTTTCCTTGTACTTGTAATTTGCAGTTCTTTGATTAGTGGGACTAAATACGTGTTGTGTGTTTCGTTTTATTGGCTTTCCGTATTTCTTCCTTTGTGGTTGGCCTTATTTTTAGCCTATTTTTTCAATGGGGAGGTGAGTTCTTATCATTGGTTTCTAAGACTGCTTTGTATTTTAGGGATATTTACCTCTTGTCATGTTTGCTGCAAATATTTTTTTCTAGCATAACATTTGCTTTTTAAATAAGTTTATATTTTTGAAGGACTGAAATCTTAAATTGTATATATTATGTAATCAAATACACCAGTTTTTTCCTTCATGTTTCTTTTCTTCTGAGATTTTAGATCATATAATTTTTATTCTTCATTTTGTTAATGTGGCATATCATGTTTACAGATTTGTGTATGTTGAACCATCCCAGCATCCCAGGGATAAATCCTATTTGATCACAGTGAACGATTCTTTTAATGTGCTGTTGAATTCAGTTTCCTAGAATTTTGTTGAGGATTTTTGCATGTATGTTCCTCAGGGATATCGGCCTGTAAGTTTATTTTCTTGTAGTGTCCTTGTCTGGCTTTGACATCAGGGTAATGCTGGACTTGTGAAATGAGTTTGGAAGGGTTCCTTTCTCTTCAATTTTTTGGGAACAGTTAGAGAAGGATTGGCCCTAATTCTTCTTTAAATATTTGGTAGAATCCACCATTGATGCTATCAAGTCCTGGACTTTTCTTTGTTAGGGGAATTTTTTTCTTCCCGATTCAGTCTTTCTACTTGTTACTGGTTTGTTCAGATTTTTTTTCTTTATGACTCAGTCTTGGGAGATAGTATGCTTTTAGGCCACTTCGCCTGGCTAGTTTTTTGTATTTTTAGTAGAGACGGGGTTTCACCATGCTAGCCAGGATGGTCTCGATCTCCTGATCTCGTGATCCGCCCGTCTCAGCTTCCCAAAGTGCTGGGATTACAGGCTTGAGCCACCGCGCCTGGCCCAGACTCACTTCTAGTATTCATTTCTTCTAGGTTATCCAGTTTTGACTGGCATGTAAGTCTTCATAGTAGTCTCTTATGATCCTTTGTATTTCTGTGGCATCAGTTGTAATGTAGATACACAAACCTTTTCTTGGATTCTCAAAAATACTGAACTCACTCCTGCCTCAGGCCTTTGCCCGTGCAGTTTTCTGTGCTAAACATGAATGAGCTTCTTATCAAGCATGGCTGGGGGCTCCTCTCCTTCTAGGTCTTGTTTCAGAAGCCACATGCTCAGAGAGTCCTGTCCCGGCCACCTGTGGTAAGCCACCTCCCTTGCATGACTCACTGACACCACCGCCACTTTGTCTCCCTCTGCGGAGAGTTGCCACACACAATTGTCCCTCTTATTTGCTCCCTTGCTCTTTGTCTTCCTGCTCAGAAGGTAAATTCCACAGGGAACTGGGGATCTGGTCAACCCTGGTCACTGCTCTTTCCCCAGCACCTATCCCATGTCTAACACAGGTGGGCTCTCCATTATGGCAAGTACCTGTTCACCAGTAACTATGGAGACTTCACCCACATTTGGCCAAGGGGCAGCAGAAGACCGTGTGTTGTGCTCTCTTCCTCCTGTGCCAGCCTCAGCACCATAGACTAGTGCTTCTCAGCCCTTCTTTCCTTACCACTCCCACCCCACACCCAGGAGCCTTTTTAGACATTTTATTTTCCTAATTGTCTTCCTTACCTACTGTGAAATTTTGATGCCATAGATATACTACCTATCTGTTTATGTAATCTGTATGTATCTGTGTTTTCCACATAAAAGGGTAAGGTTATTGTGTCCCCCAAAGCCAGCCTTCACCTTGCTGGGAAGGCAGGCTGCAGGCTCTCCTGATGGCTAGCAGATCCCGCACCCTCACAGGCTGGTGGTTTGGCATAATTCCCACAGCGTTTAGCCAGCACTTTCTGTGCCTTGTCCTGTGTGTGAAATTCTACGGCTACTAGACAAGAGAAGCTTGGTATTCTCTTAACTAGAAGGGCTCAAGGCAGGAGCAAGAGCACCTCCCACCAATGGGGCTTTAGAAACATTTTAGTACCGGGCCAGAACATTTTCCGTTTCCACATGGAGAAGAGGGAAATAGTTTGGCCTTTCTCTTAGCAACCTTCTGAAAATGAATGCCTGGGAGCTGTGCTTGACAGTAGGAAGCACGAGAATTCCAGAAAGCTTTCATGTCATATTTTTTCCCTCTCAAATATTGTCAGTATCTCCAGGCTTCTGTTCTCAGGGTTTATCTCCTTCCAAGAATCTGACAAAACCTGAGCATACGCTCGGCAATTTGTGTTAGGACTTGTGCAAAGCGTTCTGCTTTTTTTCCCTTCTGCTTCTAAAATCAATTAAATCAGGACGTTTTCAGTTCTGAAGGAATGCAGCCAGCTTATCAACATGAGGGAGGACATCGTATGTGAGCAACCTAAATCTCAGATGACATGCTTTCATGTTCTGAAGCTAATGTGCTGACTGGAGCTACAAAAGTTGCTATTTTTTTTTTTTGCATAAACTCCATTTTTTAAAAGTTGTAATAATTTTTCTCTTTTCTACATGCATTTATTTCAATATGCAATCTACGCATAGGCATTCAGGACTCAGGTACGGTAGTCCCCCTTATCTGTGGTTTCACTTTTCTCGGTTTCAGTGAACCTCGGTCAACCATGGTCTCAAATATTAAATGGAAAATTTCAGAAATGAACAATTTTTAAGTTTTAAATTGCATGCCCTTCTTCTAAGTAGCATGATGAAATCTCATGCTGTCCTTCTCAGTTCCACCCAGGACATGAATCTCCCTTTGTCCAGTGGATCCACGCTATAGACACTGCGCCAATGACACTGGTAATCATTGACATAATCTGCTCCTGACATCTGGCCATCAGCATCGTCATGGCTTGATGATCCAGGATCGTCTGAATCAGATTGATCGATACAGCAGAAGGCAATAGTAGCCTAATGCTCTGTCACAATGCCTGTGGCATTCACTTCCCTCATCACATAGACATTGTATCATCTCATATTGTCACAAGAAAGGAAAGGGGGAGTGCAGTACAAGAAGATATTTTGAAAGAAGGAGAAAGCATACACACAACTTTTATTACTGTACACTGTTATAATTTTTCTATATTTAGTTATTGTTAATCTCTTACTGTGCTTAACTTATAAATTAAACTTTTTCATAGGGAGGTACGTTATAGGAAAAAAATAGTATACGTAGGATTCAGTACTATCCAAAGTTTCAGGCATCCAGTGGGAATCTTGGAACGTATCTCCCTTGGATAAGGCGGAAATACTGTACAAAGTACTTGTGGAGTGAATGTAATGTTTAGAGATGATGTGTGTAATCATGAGAATTTTTGAGATTTCCTGTGTTAGTGACAAATTACAACTAAAAGCCTAATGACTGATTGAGAAAGTATCTGATGCCAAGCTTTTTTCTAAGCACTTTACATATATGTATGAAATATATATAGAAAATATGTATAGAAAAATAAACATAATTTCTATATATTATAAAATAATATAACATTTCGTTTAAGAAATTATATTATAAAATTATAATACATATTTCATTTAAGAATATTTGGTTTTATTTCTTCTTTTTGTTTCAGTAGTTTTTGGGGTACAGGTGGATTTTGGTTACATGGATAAGTTCTTCAGTGGTGATTTCTGAGATTTTAGTGCACCCATCACCCCAGCAGTGCACATTCAATCTAGTCATTTACCCAATATCTAGTCTTTTATCCCTCCCCACTTCCAACCTCCTCAAAGTCCATTATGTCACTCTTATGCCTTTGCGTCCTCAGAGCTTAGCTCCCATTTATAAGTGAGAACAAATGATATTTTGTTTTCCATTCCTGAATTACTTCAAATAATGGCCTCCAGCTCCATCCAAGTTGCTGCAAAATACATTTTGTTCCCTTCTATGGCTGAGTAGTATTACATGGTGTATATATACCACATTTTCTTTATTCACTCCTTGGTCAATGGGCACTTAGGTTGGTTTCTTGCAATGGCAAATTGTAAGCACTTTACATGTATTAAAGAATTTGGTCCCACAACGACCCTGTTATATAGCTGTTGTTACAATTCTTCTATTAAGGATTAGGAAACAGGTCATAAAACTAGTGAAAGAGGAAAAGCTAGCTCCAATTCTGGCTGTGCAATCAGGTCATTAGAATACTATTAATGAGAATAGGACCAACCAGCAGTAATCATAATTATGATAGAATAACACCAAGGGCAAAGGATAACAGCAGGCATAATTTGTTGAGCAGGTTTGATCCGCCAGGTAGTGTACTGGACTGGGTGTTAATGACTTCTGAAGGTGAGATGTATTATTGTTTCCACTTCACAGAAATGGAAACAAAGCCTCAGGTTCTAGTGGGTGGAAGAGATGAGGCTGGAGTGGGGCCTGCCTGGCACCAAAGTCTGCATTCAGTCTCACTGTTACAGCTAAGGAGACTGCTGCTCCCAGGGACAGGCCGGGGACAGTCATCGTGTAAAAGAGACTTGTCCTGGGCACCACTTGGCTGCCAGCCACAATTGAGGGGCCAGAAAAGTTGAGGAGAACACAGCCCAGGCCTGTGATCCCACTGTCGGTGGGAAATAGGGACAGAGGGGATCAGCCTCCACAGAACCATGCAAGAGTGATTGTGTGTTCACAGTGTTCACCCATTCACTCACTCATTCATTCACTCATTGACTCACTCATTCATTCACTAATTCACATACTCATTCTCCCACTCATTTACTCACTCATTCACTTACTCAGTCACTCACCCATTCATTCACTCATTCACTCATGCACTCATTCTTTCACTCCTTCACTCACTGCTTCACTCATTCTTTTACTGATTCACTTGCTTAGTCACTCATTCATTCACTCACATTTGCTCACTCATTTACTCATTAATTCACTCATTCATGCATTCACTCACCCATTCATGCATTCACTCACCCATTCATGCATTCACTCATTCACTCACTCGTTCACTTGCTCACTCATTCATTCACTCGTTAACTCACTTCACTCATTAAATCACTCATTCACTCACTTATCCATTCACTTATTAACTCACTCCTTCACTCATTCACTCATTCACACACTCATTCACTCATTAACACACTCACTCATTCACTTGCTCATTCATTCACTCATTATGTTACTCATTCATTCACTCACTCACTTGCTCATTCACTCACTCATTCACCCACCCATTCATTCACTTGCTCACTCACTCATTCACCCACCCATTCATTCACTTGCTCATTCACTCACTCATTCACCCACCCACTCACTCATTTGTTCCCTGACTCATTCACTCATTCATTCACTCAACTCATTCATTTACTCATTCACTCATTTACTCACTCAGCTATTCCTTTGCCAATGCTTGGAGGACTTCCTATGCACAGGTCCTAGCTCTCACTGGGGTTGCTGGGCTGACTGCATCTGGTGTTGGCCTTGCTGGACCCCTCCCTTGCTGCACTCTCCTGCCTGGGTTCCATGATATTCTCCCTGGTTCTCTCCCACCTCTCTGTGCACCCCTTCTCCGCCTGAGTCCCTTCTCCACCTACTTCAGCTGTTGGTGCTCTTCCACCCTCGGCCCCTGCCTTGACTCTCTATTTGCTCCACCTGCACCAGCTCATGCATTTCCTCCCGTGGCTGCAGATCCCAAATCCCAGCTCCCTTCCTCGTTTCTTACTGCTGGGTCTCCTTCTTTATCACCACAGCTGCCTCAAACTTAACAGGCCCCAAGCCAACTTCCCCACCTCCCCCCAGAGTGGTTCTTCTGTCTCCTGTGGGCTCTGCTCCCTGAGGACTAGCTGTCCATGCCTCACCCATGCCCCAAGCTGTGGAGCCAGAAGGTGTCGCCCCACGCTTCTCTGGCCATGTCCCGTGGTCTTGCTGGTCAGTTTCCCGTGTGTCTCTCAAGTTTCCCTCATTTCTTCACTGCCTGGATCCTACATGCCTCCCGGCTGCTCTCTTTGCTCCCGGCCTCATCTTCGTTGGAGCCTCATGCAACCGGCATAAATGAGGATTGAAGGAGGAGTTTTCCTCCATAACCCAGGGTCCTGATGACACCCAGCGCTGTGCTTTTTCAATCACAACGCCAGCATCGTTGTTATCATATTTGCGTGCTGAGACTGCTGTAACAAAGTGTCACAGCTTGGGGGGCTTCAACAGCCAACGTTTATTTCTTGTAGTTCTGGATGCAAGAAGTCTGAGATCAAGGCGTGAGCAGGGTTGGTTTCTTCCAGGGCCTCTCTCCTTGGCTTTATACGGCCACCTTCCCTCTGTGTCCTCCACGTGGCCACCCTGGGTGTGTCTGTGTTCTTATCACCTCTTTTTACAAGGACACCAGTCATATTGGATTAGGACCCCACCCTTTTGACCCATTTAACCTTAATTACCTCCTTAAAGACCACATATGCAAATCCAGTCACATTCTGAGGTACTGGGGGTTAGGATTCAGCACATGAGTTTTGTGGGGGATACAATTTGATCCGTAACAACTGTGATTACCACCACCGCCACCATCAACCTCATCCTCATATCATTTCACCTTTTCACCATCCTCCCTCCTGCCTTTTATTGATCACTTAGTATGTGTGGGGCTCAGATCAAAGCCTGTTAACTTTTTCATGTGTGGTCTTATTTAATTTTCACAACACACCTGTGACCTCTATTTTATAGGAGCAGAGGAGAAGAGAGGTAAGGTAAATTCTCACATCATCTGTTCAAAAAAGTAGGTTTCTCATGCCCTGGTTCTGCCAAAATGTCACCATCCTCCCAGTTTTTTGGCCAGGGGAAGTATCACAAACCCCATCAGCTTGTAAAGTTGAACTCATTTCCTCAAATTACATAATTTTGCTCTCTCACAGAGAAAAAGTCCCGAAATCTCTGGCTGTTCTAAGTTCATCAGATGTCTGAGTGAGCAGAAGGCTTCACTGTGTTTCTGAGAGCTATGTGCTTTCTACTCTTCTCTGTAAAACCATCGGCATTTTCTTAGTTCTGAAGCCTCCCTGACTCTCTTGGAGGTGGGTGGACATTCCCTTCTTGGCCCCCAGCCCGTTGCCTCCTGAGGATTTCTCTCTTTTCGCATATCTCATGCAGGGTTTCCTAATCCACCAGAAAGTGAGGGCTTGGGTGGCCAGGACTGAGTTTGGTTTGTTCCTGTCTCAGGGCCTGGAATAGAGCCAGATCCTCATGGAAGGTCAGAAGGGAAATGCAAAATACATAGAAGATCTTAACTCTACAGGGACACCACAGGCCATAGATAGAAATGGTCTCAATGAGGCTTCCCATTTTATTATTCCAGTTTGTGTTAGGCTAGTAAGGAAACAAGACTGCGTGTATGTGTGCACACATGTGTACATATGTGTGTGTGCATGCACCTGTATGCATGTGTGTGTTTACGTGTGAGCATGCATATAGGTGCACGTGTGTGTTTCAGGGGACATCCTTACTCTTTGGCTGTTCATAACAAAGAATTCAACACTTACTGGGTAACGTAGGAGGCAGAATGTTAAGATGGCCCATCATGAACCTTCCCCTCCAACCTTATTCCTGGGTCATGTTCCATTACATTGTGAAGAGGATATTATGCAGATGGACCTAACCTAATGACAGGAACTCTCTCAAAGCAGACAGATTTCTTCAACTAGTAGCAGAAAGGAAAGTAAGGAAGATTTGAAGCAGAAGAGGGATTTGTTGCACTATACTAGACAAGCCTCTAGGTGCTGAGAAGACTTCCAGATCACAGCCAGCAAAGACACAGGGACCTTAGTCCTATAGTTGCAGGGAACAGAATCCTGCTAATTATCTTAATGAGCTGGGAAGCAGATTCTTCCCCAGGATATCCAACAAGAGCAGCTTGGTCAACACCTTGATGCTGGCCTTCTGATATCTTAAACAGAGAACCCCATTGATCTGCTCCGATTTCTGACGTACAGAACCATGAGCTAGTAGATGCATGTTGCTGAGAGCTGCTGAATTTGTGATAATTTATTTTGTAGCATAGAAAACTAATACAAGGCTTTCCTATGTGTGGCCTCGGGCTAGGAACTGAGAATGTAGAAATTAATGTGACAGGTCCCTCCAGCCCCCTCCCTGAGCAGCTTATGGTTAGAGACAGGAATCAAGGGATTCAGGCAGAGTCATGGGGGCAGCTGCAGCAGCACCTGGTGTGGTGGACATGGTGGACCAGAGCTGCCTTACTTGGCCTGAGGCCAGCGATGCAGGAAGATGGCCAGCAGGCTGAGCCTGCTGCTGCACCCAATGTGGGCTTTTGGAAGCTATCGGACCACATGCATATGTCTGGGCTCCAGGTTCATCCGGGACACCTCTCCCTGGCTTTCCTCTTTACTGTCGTCCCCGCACCTCTATTCTCTCACTCTCCATCTGCTTCTGCTTTCATCAAGGGGTCTGCTTCCTCCTTCACAGTGAACATAGCTACTCCCCAACTCCTTGCTTCAGATCAGTGACTTCACTGCGTCTGTAACTCTGCCTCCTGTGGACCTCCCTCTCCCACAGACCCCCACGAAGGGACTGCCTCTCATTCCCATCTAGGAGAATTGTTCAGTGATCTGCCCCCAACAGATCTACCGGAGGCCCTTGCCTCAGCCTAGGTTGAGCTTCACGTTGGCTTGTGGTTGTCCAGTTGCCCTGGCACCATTTGTTGAGAGGCCGTCCTCCCTCCACTGAATTGCTTCTGTACCTCGATCAAAAGCCAGTTGGGCATATCAAGTGGGTCTGCTTCTGGGTTCTCCATTATGTTCCATTCCTCCATCTGTCTGTTTGTCTTCTCATATCACCCAGTCTTGAGTACTGGAGCTACAGAGAAGGCCTTACTATTGGATAGAGTGGGTCCTCCACTTCTTTGTTAAAATTGTTTTAGTTCTCCTGTAGCTAAAATACCTGGCTCCTCTTAGGATAGTCCTCATGCCCTTTAGCTCCATCCCTTCTTGTCGTTTTTCTTCTCTCCCTCCATCCCTCCCTTGTTCTCTCCACCTGCTTGTCAGTAATACTACTTAGCAGCCACTCCAGCAAGCCTTCAGCACCCCACTGCTCTGCAGGCCAGCCCTGCTGAGCTTGGCTGGGCTCATTCACTTATCTGGGGGTTGGCTGGTTGTCAGATAGTCTAGGGTGTCTTCACCAGGACGGCTGCGCTACTAACACTGCCCAATGTCTCACTGTCTAGTGCTGCCTGGGCGTGTTCTCATGGCAAACTAGATGTGCACCTGTGTATGTTGGAGTTGTAGAAATAAAAAGATATTTTGGAAACAAAATGTTGTCATTTAGCTCTTCATTCTGGTAGAGTCGAGTCAGAGCTGACAGTGCCAGGTGAGATAGCTTTAGTTGCTTAGGCCTTAAACCAACCTTCAGCAGTGCAACTTAGGACAAATCAGGTGAACAGAAAGTATCATGACTATATCACCTGTAAAAGCCACCTATCTCTGAACAAATGATTTGAAGGGCAGCTCTGCAATATCTACAGCATGGCCATTTCTACTGAAAACCCAGTTTTCAATTTCCTGATCTTTTTAGGGAAAGAATAATACAGGGTCTGGGACCTAATTGTGGTTTAGAGTCCACTGATATTTTTCAGCTCGATACTGAGCAGCAGAAAAAGGGGAGTGGTGATAGGTAATAGTTGGGATAATGTCTAGTCCTCCTTTTGCACAGATGACAGCATTACTCACATAATGCTCAGAATGCTCAATGCTGAGATAAAGGTGCCATGGACATTGGTGCTGCCTAAGCGCTTTATTCATGAGCCATGAAGGGAGTTTAACCAGATGAAAATAAACAAACTAGGATCTTGATGCCGATGATTACATTTTTACTTATCTTTCCAGTAAACATAAGCAAACATCCTCCATTAGCTGCCATACAATTGGGCGTCCCAGAAAATTTAAATGTCCTCATTGTGTAGAATGGATATTAACCACATTAAGTACTTAAACAACTGACTGCTGGGAACCCAATCTTTCCTGATGAAGTTGGCCTTGTGTAAGGGTCAGATAACCAGGCAGCTCTTAAGTGCAGGGGGCAGAGGGAAGAGTTTGGGGCTGTGGTTAATTGACAGTATTAATTGCCCTGATTCTTCATAGGTGGCACAGATGTAGTTCATTCAGTTACATCTAGTCATCATTTATTGAACCTCTTATTTATGTCAGGTGCTATTTTAGGTGAGCAATTCTCTCAAAATTATGCCCACCCAGAAACTCAGAATGCGACCGTATTTGGAAATAGGGTCTTTGTATACGTAATTAGTTGAGAATCTTGAGATAAAATCCTGGATTTAAAATAGGACTTATAAGAAGAGAAAACAGAGACAGGCACACAAAGGGGAAGGCCATGTGAGGACAGAAGCAGAGGTTGGAGTGATGCAGCTGCAAGCCAGGGAAGGCCAAGGATGGCTGATGATATGGTTTGGCTGTGTCCCCAGCCAAATCTCATCTTGAATTATATCTCCCATAATTCCCACGTGCTGTGGGAGGGACCTTGTGGGAGGTAATTGAATCATGGGGGTGGGTTTTTCCCATGCTGTTCTCGTGATAGTCAATAAGTCTCACGAGATCCGATGGTTTTACAAGGGAGAGTTCCCCTACACAAGCGCTCTTGCCTGTCGCCATATAAGACGCGACTTTGCTCCTCATTCACCTTCCACCATGATTGTGAGGCCTCCCCAGCCATGTGGAACTGTGAGTCGATTAAACTTCTTTCCTTTATAAATTACCCAGTCTCAGGTATGTGTTTATTAGCAGCGTGAAAACAGACTAATACAGCTGGCAACTCCCAGAAGCCAGAAGAGACAAGGACAGATCCTCCCCTAGCACCTTCGCAGGGAGCATGGTCCTGAGGACACCTTCCTTTTGGACTTCTGGCCTCCAGAACTGTGGGGCAATGAATTTCTGTTGTTTTAAACCGTGTAGTTGGTGGTAACTTGTTACAACTGTCCTAGGAAACATACACATTGGGAATGCAGGAAGGAGGTATGCATAAGACCGTCTTTGCTTTCGAGGAATCGATAGTTTAATTCTTATTGTCTCTCAAACATGTGTTTGATTCTTTTCTTATCCTGAATTCCACATTTCCACCAGCATCCAAATTATCTTCTGTCCTGAGGTTATTGCTGTGTAATATTTTCCTGTATGAATTCCTGAATGCTTATAGATTCAGTGTTTTTGCTGATAAAGAGTGTGGAGGGAGGGGTAAAAAGAGGTTTTAAGGCTTCACGAAGCACATTATCAACTAGAAAACAAAACAATTTTTAATGAGGCAACAAGAGGTGGTTGCAGCTCAGCTTAGCAAATACCGGCTGTCTACTTCGTGCCAGGCAGTGCCTCAGGCACATGGGGAGTAAACGGGAAGTGGAGGAAAAGTTCCTTCTGAACAACTGGTCGGCTACTGGCCCTGGCCAGCCAGAATGGACACTGGCCAGGAGCTGAGTCTCGCCCTGGCTGCTATCCACTCAGGATATGAATGTGAATGAGGTGAGAAATGGAGGCTGTGTGCAGACTGCCGTAATCAGGGCCATGAATGTTAGGATTGGCCTGTAAACAGGGTGTAGTTGGAATTTCTGGGGTGAAACATCACCTTCAGCGTTTGGAGCGAAGGACATACACATAGTTTCTCAGTGCATATTGCCTGGAGAGCTGTCGATTCCAGCCCTTGTGTAGCCTGTGTGGCTGTGGCCTTGAACTAATAGATTATCTGCTGAGAGGCAAAATGACACACCTAAATAGTCGTCTCCATGAGTTATGGAGAAGGGAAGAGACTGATATTTATTCAACGCTTTTCATGTTAGGCAGTGAGCTTTATGGCTTTTATGTTGTTACAAGTAACTCCGACCACTCAGGAATTTATTTTGGAGTCTAGTGAAAGGAGAGACACTCATTTTATTTTATTTTTCCCCAATAGCTAGCCAGTTCTTCTTGCCCTGCTCACTGAATAACTCTTCTCTTTTTTATTGGAGTCCAACCTAGGTCTGTTAACCTCCAAAGCTGTGTTCTTCCCTTCACACCTTCCTCAAGCTCTGGTGGACATTTTCGTGACTTGGTTTCTGGTAGAATACATATCACTAGAGGTTCTGTCTCTTTTGTTCATTGTAGGTGTCTTATCCTGTGCAATGATTATTTGTTGAATGAATAAACTATGTATTCTTATATCTGGTAGGATGAAACTTTTCAAAACTTATTTGGCAGAACGTTTGACCTATTCTCACCTATTTATTCTCCTAAGAATAATTTTGTCAATTTTGGGGAACAACCTTGATTATAATTATGTTAAATGTGAACACGAACTTGAGAGGTACTGACATCTCTCTCTTTTTGTGTGCCTCAACCTTTAGTACCTTACCCCATTAATCACCTTAACGACCCTAAGAAGTAGGTATCATTGTGCCTATTTTTATTAATGACTATGATGAGATACTTCCGAAAGATATCCTTTCGCCCGCTAGGCAGAAGTGACCCTCTCATTGCAAATATGTACAGCCAGCACTCCTTTGGATTTCTTCCATTCAATATTTGTTCATTCACTTGTTCTTTCTTTTTTTATTCAATAAATATTTATTGAGTGCCTATTGTATGCCAGGCACTGTTCTAGGTGCTTGGGATGCTGAAATGAATGAACCAGGCAAAACTCATAGTCCTCAAGGAGCTGACATCCCGAAAGAGAGGTGCAGACAATAAACTAGTCAACAGGAGAACAGTAAATGTTTCTGTTCATGACATTTCCTAAAACAGAAGTAAAAAATACAAAAGAAACTGCAGTGAGGTAGGGAATACTGAGGGAGGTGACCCAGATGGGGTGGTCAGGGAAGACCTCTCACCTTCTCCAGGGGAGGGAGGCCTGGGGGATGGGAAGGAGTCAGCACTGGGGCACCAGGGCCAGGCGTTCCAGGCAGAGGAACATCAGGGCAAAGGCTCTATGATAGTAGAGTGCCTGAGCTGTGGGGTACAGCTAGGAACCATATGTGGTTGACACACACTGGTGAGGGCAAGGAGAGTGACGGTAGGGAGGTTTGGTGGGAGGGGTGACTAGGATTCTTCTGGGCCATGGTGAGGAGCATGGATCTTATTTCATGCACAATGCGATGCTACTGAAGAATCTAAACCGGGCTTGGGCTGTCGACTTTGAGAAGATAGGCAAAAGGAGAAGAAAGTAATCTCTTGGCCTTGGACCTGTGAACAAACTCAGCACCCTGGAACCAATAGGTTCACACCAAGGGGACACCTACCTGAGAACTGCAGTGGTCTAATCTGTTGTCCAAAATTACCCCTTTCCAAAACCTGAAGTCCCTGGGAGGCCAAATCAGGCATTGGAGGGAAACTTGGTAAACAAAGGGAGGTAGGGCCCCTTGAGCAATGGTTTTTTAAGACTCTGCTGAGGCCTGACCCACTCCTGCCCAAGGAAATGTCTACCAATCCAGTGGGTTAAGCCTTCCTCCACCCTGCCCCACTCATCCCTTCCACTCATACTTCTGTCTTGCTGTTCATGGAACTCATCCTGCTCTTTCATGCGACTGCTGAAGATTTCTGAAATCCTTTCTTCTCCTCATACCCTGGGGAATTCTTGTTGTTCCTCGTATCTATGCTCAGTGTCTTGTGCTTTTCAAAACTTTCCCTGATGGTCCCAACAGGATGGAGTGGATTCTTCTCCCTGACCTTGTGCCTGACTCTACTGCTGCACCCATCACCCCCTTTTGATGTCTGCCAGGACCTGGGCATGCCTCTGCTAGGCAGAGGGTCCTTGGGAGCAGATCCGTCACACCAGAAGTCCTCCACTCCTGTCAGGGAACTCAGAAAATTTGAGGAGAACAGACCTAAATCGAGTAATGAGAATGTCCCTGTCACTGCTTCCCACGTGTGCACAAGCTGCACCAGCACTGCCAAGGGCTTGCTCTGCCTCCCCCTTTTCTGGGCTGATGTCTGACCACTCACCCCATGTTTTCAATCAGCATTCATCAGGCAGGATGAGATTGCTGTACAATCACTGAGATCCTGCTTCCTTAGTTACCGTCATGTGGCAATTTTATCTCTACTGGATTATATCTAAGATGCTTTGATTGAAGTTTGGATATTTCCAAACAGCTTAAACAAACATCGACAAACCACATTTTTCTTTCTCCTCTTCAGAACCCTGTAGTACCTTTTCATCGTGTTTGAAAAACTTCCCAGAGCCCTTACCCCAGCCTGTGAAGCCCCCAGCTCATGACCTCTCCTCTGACCCTGGCTTGCCCACTTTCTCTCCTTCCTATACAGCAGTCCAGCCATCCTTGCCTGCCTGCTACTTCTAGGGACTGTGGTGCATGTTTTTGCCAAGGGCCTTTGCACATGCTGTTCTCTCTGCCTGAAATAACCATCCCCCTCATATCAGCATGGCATCTTCTGTCACTTTATTTACAGATCTGCTCTATTATCCTCTTTTTAGAAAGGGTTGCCCTTACCACCCTGTCTAAAATTGCAGCTCCTGTCCCCAACACAATCACTATCACCTTACCTGACGTTTTAGGAAGAATAACTGCCCCTGAAATGTAACTATGTCTTAAATGTTGAACTCTGTATACATTACATGGCAAAAGGGACTTTTTAGATGAGATTAACTTAAGAATTTGAGACGGAGGAGAGCATCCTGCATTATCCAGGTGGCCTTAAATGTAATCAGAGTCCTCACAAGAGGGAGGCATTTGGTTTTCTGTTCCTGTGTTAGTTTGCATGGGGTAATGGCCTCCAGCTCCATCCATGTTGCTGCAAAGAACATGATCTTCCTCTTTTTATGGCTGTGTAGTATTCCATGGTGTATATGTACTATATTTTCTTTATCCATTCTATTGTTGATGGGCATTTAGGTTGGTTCTATGTCTTTGCTATTGTGAATAGTGCTGCAATGGACATCTGTGTGCTATGTCTTTATAGTATGATTTATATTTCTTTGGATATCACTTATAAGTGGGAGCTGAACAATAAGAACACATGGGCACAGAAAGGGGAACAACAAACACTGGTTGGAGGGAGAGGATAAAAAAACTACCTATTAGGAACTATGCTTACTACCTGGGTGATGACATAATCTGTACCCCAGTGCCCTGTAACATGCAGTTTACCTAAGTAACAAACCTGAACATGCACCCCTGAACCTAAAACAAAAGTTAAATAAATAAAAGGGAATGCATAAGGGTGAGAGAAGATGTGACAACCAAAGCAGAAGTCACAGTGATATGGGATCACAAGCTGAGGAATGCAGACACCTCTGGAAGCTGAAAAGACAAGGAGACAGATTCTCCCTAAGATCCTCCAGAAGAAACACATATCCTGCTGACAGCAGGATTTCAGTCCAGGGAGACTTCCAGGACTGTAAGATAATAAGTTGGTATTATTTAACAAAGTATGTGGCCATTTGTTATAGCAGCACCTGGAAACTCATACACCTGGATTTACTTTCATTCATAGAATTTACCACTTTTTTTGGGGGGGAGGGGGAAGGGGACAGAGTCTTGCTCTGTCGCCCAGGCTGGAGTGGAGTGCAGTGGTGTGATCTTGGCTCATTGCAACCTCTGCCTTCTGGGTTCAAGTGATTCTCCTGCCTCAGCCTCCCAAGTAGCTGGGATTATAGGCATGCACCACCACTCCTGGATAATTTTTGTATTTTTAGTAGAGATGGGGTTTTGCCATGTTGGCCAGGCTGGCTCAAACCCCTGACCTCAAGTGATCCGCCCACCTCAGCCTCCCAGAGTGCTGGGATTACAGGCTTGAGCCACCATACCTGGCCAGAATTTACCACTTTCTATCATTGAACTGCAGATTTGTCTCCTTGCACCAGAAGGTCAGCTCCCCAGATGTAGGTCCATTGTGTGTTTTGTTCACTGTTGGTTTCCAGTACGTAGTACAGGACCTGGAAGACGGCATACACTCAGTCATTTCAACAAGTGTTTACCCACTCACTAAAAATGCATTTATTCTCCCCCAAATATTTTTTGAATGAGTGACTAATGGAAGCTTTTCATGGTAGATGCCTGCCGCAGCTTGGTCAGCCCCCTTTCTGTGTAAACTTCCACAATTTCCTGTAGAGAGGGTGATCTCATTTCCCACTCCCTGGGAGATCCCCCTCCCCATTCTCCTACTACTCAATGTAGGTCATTCATTCATGCGTATGTGTCATTATCTTGACTGAGTACTTAACATAGCACCACCTGCCTGGCACCTGGGGTCAGCAGTGAACAGGACTGTGGCCCTTTCTTAAGGGGTCACCTGGTTATCTGGATTATTTCTGTACTAAGGAGAGACAAAAACAAATAATCATCATCATTATATGCTGATTGTATAATAGTCTTATTCCAAGAAAAATCTTAGCAGAGAGGTGTTAACCTCATTTTACAGATGAAGAAACTGAGATTCTGAGATGTTAAGTGACTATATTGAAGGCCCATAGCTGGACCAGGGGATTGGGTGGCCACTCTTCAGTGGCTTCTGTTTGCTGAGTTGGCCTTTTGCTATGTCACTGTCTGTGGCCCTCACCCTGACTTGTGGATGCAGGCATCACTACCCCCATTTTATTCAATGGAAAATGAAGGCTTGGAAGTTAACTTATGTACTCAGGTTCACACTGACTCAAATAGTGGGACTGGGTTTAAACCTTTGTCCAGGAACACCAAACCCTCCTTTTCATCCATGACCCGACTCTCTCCCCATCAACAGATAGGACCTCTCTGCTACAGCCCAACAACCCATACCTCAGATGCTTACAGAATCAGGCAGGAAACAGAGATGCATAAACTGGGCCAGGTGTGACAGTGGTGAATCAGAGAGAATGTTGTGGAAGGGCATCATCGGCCCACTTTTTTTTTTTTTTTTTTTTTTTTGCAAATCTTCCAATTTCTTGTGGTTTTAATGTGTTCCCCAAAGTTTATGTGTTGGAAACTAAATCTCCAATGAAACAGTGTTGAGAGGAGGGGCCTAACAAAAGTTGATTAGGCGATGAAATCTCTCCCCTCATGAAGGGACTGCTGTCATTATCATGCGAGTGGATTAGTTATCACGAGAGTGGAGTTACAAAAGCAAGCTCAGCCCCCTCTTGCTTGTTTGCTGTCTTGTACTCTCCTGCCCTTCACCTGTGGGATGATGCAGAAACAAGGCCTTCATCAGATACCAGCACCTTAATTTTGGACTTTTTAGCCTCCAGAACTGTGAAAAATAATTAAAAAAAATAAATTACCCGGTCTGTGGCATTCTGTGATAGCAACACAAAACAGACTAAGACATGTCAGAAACAAGAATTTTGGGGTGACATTTTATAACTTTTAAATACTGTAACTTACTCAAAACAATTTTAATCAGTGGACTAGCTAAACACACGCATGACCCACCCATGTGCAATCCTGTGCCCAGCATCAATTCTGCAAGGAATGAGCTGCAGGTTTCAGGTTTTTAGGAGGGCAGGAACGGGATGTTTGCTTACTTTTCTTGCTTGATACACACAGTGCTTGAATGCATGTGTTTGTACAGGATGTGGACTGTGGTTTACTTTCCATTAGAGATTGTTTGAAAGAATTACTAGCCATCTTGAAAATTCACTCTTGGCTGTTTGAATAAACAGCTTCATGAATATTGCAGTGTTGAAAGCATGCTATGAAATTCATTAGAAATAACTGGTCTAGTGGAAATGAGAAAAGAGCCCACTGGCATGTAAAGTAGGACAACCAGAGTTACCCAGCGTGATCAATCATGATCAATAACTAATTGGCACTAATATACTTCTAGATTTATCAGTTGTGGAATATTTGGTTATGATTTAATCAGACAACTGTTGTATCACAAGGGTGAAATATGAGGAAAAGCCACTAATATGGAATAATATTCATAGTAATACCTAATACTTGTAGTCATTAGTTCATGCTTGGTACTATTCTAAATGTTTAACCTATATTAGTTAACACACCGTGTATAACACCATAAGGTAGGTGTTTAATATATCCATCATATAAGCGTGGAGGCTGATGCACAGAGAGCGTAAGTGGCTTCCCCAGCATCACCCAGCCACTGAGTGTTGGAGTGAGAATTCAAATCCAGGCAGCCTGGCTCCTATGTTGTTGTCCCAGATAACTCTTGTTCTTTGGCATCTTAGTAAAATCTCAGTAAGCCTGGAAATTTAACAATAAAATAGCATTTACTAAGCCACTGCTATGTGCCTGGCTTTGAGTATCAGAAAAGAATGTTTCTGGCTTCTAATAGTAGCCAGCCTGACCCACTGAACAAATATAATTGTTTTGTTATTTTTTCTAATATATTAAGTCCCAAGGTAAGTGGTTGCTGGCACGTGTTCAGAGGCTCACAAGGAGGAGTGGCTTCCCTGCATCTGTGTTGGTCTTTTGCTCATGTTTTTGGCTTTATAGTCACAAGATGGCTGTTGCAGCTCCAGATATCACGTCCACATTGAAGGCAGGAAGAAGCGGGAGGGTGGAAGGGCCGCTCCAGCTCAATGTGCCCCTTTCGTCACATACACAAAAAATACTTTCCCAAAAATGTCTCCATCTCATTGATTAGATCTCATTGATTCGATCTGGATCACAAGGTCACTGCTGGCTGCACAGTGGCTGGAAAAGTGGGGAACGCGATTGTCCAGATTAATTAGATCGGTAGTTCCCAAAGTGCAGCCCCAGAACCGTCAGCGCCACCTAGAAACTTCTTAGAAATGCAGATTCTCTAATGCCTTCTTAGAAATTCAGGAGCTGAATTCAGGAGGTGGTACCGACTGATCTCTTAACAAGGTTCCAGGTGATTCTGAAAACGCCACTGGATTTGATCAATTATTACTTTATTGGGGATGGGCAGCTTATCATTCATTGCCTGGGGCTGGCCACAGTGATCCCTAAGGAGAGCTGGGGTTTTGTTATGAAGAAAGAAGGGAGAATGGAGCCTGGCTGAGCAAATAATGCCCCCAGTGTGTTGTTCCATTTTCTTCATGATGCCTGGCAAGGCAGGTGCCACTGTCCTTGTGTTTTTGGCAAGGACACTGACACTCCTTGTCTTTGCCTTTGCAGCAACGTGTTACCCATTTCTTTCCTAGTGGTACACTTTTAGTGGTGTCACCCTTTGCAACTCTGAGTCTGGTGGTGAGACACCACTTTTCAAGAATATACTTCACCTTCAGTCCAGTCACTCTGCCAGCCCAAGCAGTACTTGTGGCTTCCTCAGATGGAATGGGTTCATGATAAGAAACCAAGGGTGCCAAACTAGTTTTCCCCAGACTGGGTAGTTTTCAAGGATACAGAACTTCCCATGCTAAAACCAGGAAGATTCCAAGGAAACCAGGATAAGATGGTCACCCAAAGAAACCATTCTTCAACCCTCTCACACCCCCAGCCAATTCTTCCTGCTCTGAGCAGGCAACCTCACGTGACAGTGTGATTCTAGGACCCATTATTAGCTTGGCATTTTCATTGACTGAAGCCGTTTTAATCTGTTTATCAGCCAAGTGTTAACTTTCCACTTATTCAAAGTGTCTTTTAGACACTACTATGTAAGTATCAGTGTAGTACACTCCAGGGAGATGCCAAATAAATAGGAACCGCAGGCTGTGTGCTCAAAGTCATCTAGAACCAATCTAGTCCAATAAGCAGACAAGCATTCATTAAGTGCCTTTTGTGCCCCATACATTGTTAGTTTCCCCAAAAGATCCCACAATTTTGTAGGGGATATGGATGACATGGGTGAGTGGGAACATTTACAATGTTATCACACTAATTGTTAAAGTAATAATGGCCTTTGGCGTTTGACCATTTGCCCAGTAATTAACACCTCCCTCCAGTTAGGAGATAAGACAGAAGAGGAGGTTGATAGAGAACCAGCTCTCACCTCTATAGCAATAAAGCTGCAGCCAAGGAATGTAAGGGAGGCAGTAATCATGCGCTCCCTAATGCTGAAGCCCAGAATTAGCTGGACTTTCCCACCTGGCCAGTGCTGGATCTGGACCCCACAGACCTCTCCACATGACAGCTGGTCCTGAAAAGCTTCTGGCAAGAAGGAGCAGAAGAGAGGCTGCTCTCTAAAGTCAGACAGACTCCACAGAGAGGGCACCGTGAGCATCCATATGCTGGTGCCATTCCTTTTCCAATTCACCACTCGGATAACTTGCACCACCTTGGATGGGAGAAGAGGCCACGGATGTGTGGGGCAATATCCCAACTGCAAGAAACCAGAAAAGAGGGCGGGGATTACTCCTCACCCGCTAACACAGAGCTAGCACTTTTTGAAAGCTTGTGGTATGCCAGGCATGATTCTGAGCTCTTTATGGAAGGTAGGCCGCATTTTCCCTATTTTACAAATGAGATAACTGAGGCACACAGAGGTTAGATGATGCGGCTAAGGACACACTGAGTAGAGCTGTGTTGAGGACCTGAGCAGTCTGACTCCAGGGAATGTTCTCCCAGACTGTTAGATGTCTACAGAAGGTTCAGAGTTACCTCTAAGGAAAAAAATCGTTAGTTGGGTGTTGGGGAAAAGCTTCCCAAGAGAGCAAGCGCATGAGCTGCATGTCAAAGGCCAATGAAAAGTTTTCCCCAAAATAAGTGGTGTTGGTTCATGGTCTTGCAGGCAAGGGAAACAGCAGCATGGTGCCTTCAGGGAACCTGTGATGCTCATTGCTGATTTGAGGACCCGACAGTGGTACCTGCCCTGTGGGGACCTCAGGAGCTTCTCGACAGGACATCTGCATTTCCCAGCATGCTGCTGGTTACATAACAAGCTGCAGTGCAAGCTCATTGCTTTTTTTTCCTCTTCTCTGACCTTTGGTAAATGAGTAAGAGGTGAAAATATGGAATCTCTTTCTTGGCAAGTTATCCTGAAAGGAAATAAATCTAAGTCAAAGAACCAAGGTTTTAGTAAATTAACCATTAACTCCGTCTCTCTATTCTAAGCACGTTAGGCATTCGACCACATGCTGTATTCTGACTTTGGCTTGGCAGGGACACAACTCAACATAATTATCCTCCATTGCATAAGTTTAATATACAAGGAACTAATTGTATTCATTTACTTCCTCACATCCTTGCTTCCATTATGTGGTGAACTAATCAATTCACTTCATTTTTTTTTTTTTTTTGTAAATAACATGTCTTTTCTAGTTATTGGAAACTGGCTGTAATTCAATCTAATTCAAAAATATTTACCGAACACTTATTATGTACCAGGAGTTGTGTTTGGCACTATGAATATGGAGATTAGTTCATTCAATCATTCCTTCTGTTAATGAATATTTATTGAACACTAACTGTGTACTAAACACTGTGCTGAGTGCTAAGGGTACAATAGAAAAAAATAAACATGGCCCTTGAACTCAGGGAGCTTAGAGTCTAATAGGGAAAAGTGAACTTAATGAAATATACAAAGGTAAAATTATACAAAGTGATGTATTTTGGGGAAAGTTCCACAGTGCCATGAGTGTATCGTCGGGAGCCAGACCTAGTCTGGAGGGTGAGGACAGCCTTCTGGGGATGCAGAGAGAACAAGGGTAGGGCAAGGAGGAGAGCACTCAAGGCCTGGGAGTGGCTGTTGTCACATGTCTGGCATTCAGTAGGTGATGGGAGTGAGCAGGGAGGGGAGGCAGGAGAAGCAGCTGAAGCCCTGCAGCCCTGGGGAAGGATTTCCTTTTTCCACTGAGAGCAATGGAGGGGACATCGGAGGGGAGGAAGCAGAGGACAAGCAAGATCACTCAGCTCCTCACACATTTCCCTGAGTGGAAGAGTCAGGTGAGGATATTGGGAGGCCACCATAGGGGTCCAGGAGACAGAAGATGGTGGATTAGACCAGAAAAGTGGCCGTACGGTGGACAGGTATGAGATACTGTGCAGAGACAACATGGAGCTACCTGATGAAAGATCGGACATGGGGTAAGGGGAGAAAGGAGTCAAGGATGAGGCCCAGGTTTTGCACATATAGTGCCCGTGAATGTTGAGACCACTCATCCTGCATTCTGCTTTGGATCTGTTGAGTTCACGGTGGCTTTGGAACCTCCATGAGGACCTGTGGCAGGCACTGACACATACAGTCAAGGCTAGAGACACCTTGGAGAGCCACTGCCAATTAGATGGTCATTGCAGCCTTTGGAGCCCATGACAAGAGAACGGTTGTAGGACAAAGGCTTGACAGACTCTAGTATTTAATGCCTGGGAGGACAGGGCTGAGTGTGCATAAGAAAGTGAAGCATGAAAGGGATAATTGAGAGAGTGGACAAGTCAAAGGAGGGGAGGATGTCCATGGGATTTACTGGCAAGGCCATGCATTGTTGACCTGTCTTGGTGTAGGGAAGCATGTAGAAGCCAGGCAGAAGTGGGGTGGAGAGTGAAGCAGCAAGACTGCAGAGCCCCATCAAGAAGTGTGGTGTGAAGGAAGGCTTCAGATGGACAATATGTGTGCTGGGGAAAAAATGGAATGTGCTGCAAATTCCCTTGTGGATCCCTTCAAGGGTGGACAGCTGCTCTGGCAAGTATAGCGCACCTGACCCAGGAGCCTTTGGAATAGGTGGGTAGGTACATAGGTAAGGATATTCAAGGAGCAATACCAGGTTTAGCAAATCTGACTTGTTTCCTTTTTTTTTTCTTTTGCAGTCAACTTTGACCATTTTCAGATTCTGCGGGCCATTGGTAAAGGGAGTTTTGGAAAGGTAAGAATATAAATGTCTAGACCACTGGGCTTAAGTATGTGTATATATTTGTGCGTCTGTGTGTTGGTTGCTGGGCACTGGGAATGTTCTGTTTGGCAGTAAGATTTCGACTTGACAAATTTGAAATGTGAAAGGAAGTCTGAATAGTTTCCTTTGGATCTGGTGTAATTTTTTTCTGAAAATTAAATTACCACAACAGCCCTGGTTTAGGTGAATTACAGTGGTAATTATTTCAAGATTGCCAATGCCATTTGTTCCTTGAGAATCTAAATGAGGAAAGTTGAAAAAAGCCCATAAACATCACAAAGGCAGCTCTTTCCAGCAACATAGACATTTGTTGTTTTGGAAAGTTCATATTTGTGATCTTTGACTATTGTTTTTGAAACAGTATAGAAGACTAAGAGAAGATGGCAGGAGTTTTTAGAAAACAAAAATGCTGCCCCAGTCAAGCCCCAGTCTGTTCCCACATATTCAGAAATTTTTTTGGGCAATAATTTCTTTGAGTACCTATTGAATGCCAGATATTCTGTTATGTTTTTTTCATAGCTGTTGTTATTTCCATTTTACAGATGGAAAAGCTTAGATGTAAAACGTAGTCTCTATAACTCAGAAAGATGGAGCAGGTTACCCTTGATCGCATAGGCAGGAAGTATCAGAACTGGGATTTGAACTGAAGGCTGACCAGGGACCTCCTGTTTCAGCAACCCACACTCTTGATTAGACTATTTAAAACTCATAGAGCTAAACTGAGGCATGTGACTTAAGAAGTTAGATAGACCCAGACAACTTCCCTCCGTCCTTCCCTGCTTCTATTAATCCAATCCATGCATACTAATTGAATGCAAACCCTGTACCAGGCACTCTTTTAGACTCTCTTGATCAGTAGTAACCAAAACAGACCCAAGTGTCTTTTCTCCTAGGGCTTACATTTAAAAAAGTGAGAAAGATGAGAAACAGATAATCATATACCTTTACGGTACATTAGATAATAAGTACATTAAAATACAGTAAGGTAAGGGGACTACGGAGTTATAGGAGAGCAGCAGGGAGAAGTTGCTGTTTTGTAGAGCGGAGCTATCATTAGGGTGGCCACTAACCACATGTGGCTATTTAAATTTAAATTAATTAACATTACGTAAAATGATAACAATTCAGTCCGCAGCACACTAACTGCATTTTAAATGCCCAGTAGCCACGTGTAGCCAGTGGCTACTGTATTGGAAGCTCAGGTTATAGAGCATTTCCGTATCATAGACAGTTCTGCAGGACAGTGCTCTCACATGGGGTGTCAGGGACATCCTTGATAATAAGATGACATGTGAGCAGAGCCCTGAAGGAAGTGAAGGAGGAAGACAGGCAAGTTCCAGGCAGAGGGAACCTCAAGTGCACATTCTGCGGAAGGGAGTGTGCTCTGTGTCTTTGAGGGGTTTCCAGGCAATGGGAGTGGTACAAGGTAAGGTCAGTGAAGTCGGCAAGGCCCAGGTCTTAGAGGACTTCATCCATGTGGTAAAGGCTTTGGTCATTTCATGGAGTGAGAAGAGACGGTTGGGGGGTTCTGGGGGAGGAGTTGCATGATCTGTTTGTAGAAGTTCATAGAAGTTCACTTTGGCTGCCTTGTGGAGAACAGCCTGGGAGTGGCCACAGCAGCAGCAGGGAGCCCTGTGGGGAGAGGAGGTGGTGGCCTGGGGCATGTGGCGGTGCTGGGGGTGGTGAGAAAGAGTCAGATTTTGGATATATTTTGAAAGTGTCCCCAAATCAAGTGGTCAATAGGTAGGGGGTCTCTGCAGTAGCTCAGAGGCTGTCTGATGTCATCACAGGTCTGGACACTTTTCATCCATGCCCTCCACCTTCCTCAGTGGGATGAGACTTTCTCCTCAGGTTTCGTATCTGATGGTTTAGAGGTTGCCGAGTTCTGTGTATCACATCTTCACACAACTGCTCCTCACTTGTGCGACTTTGTTAGAGAAGGACTTCCCTCCTGGAAACCTCCCAGCCAACCCTTGTTTCGTTGGCTCTAATTGGTCACATGACCACCGCTTGCTACTGAGGGCAGCATCTTCCATTTTCAGCCTGTAGCTGGGAGACGAGCTCTTCCAGTAGAGAAGGGCAGGAGGATAGTTTGGGTGGACACAGAAAAGTGCCCTTGGGAATGTCTGATATACTAACTATCCTTGTGCCCGCTGCTTGGGGAGCAAAGTTGAGTAATACGTGGTCCCGACTGACCAGAAACTCGTCGTTTGATGGGGTAGACAGTTGTGTGGACCAATATGTTCAATGGTCAACTCTATTCCTGGGAAAAATCTCTTCTTCCGTGGGGAATATTTTCTGATGATTTCTGCTTCTCTTTTGCTTATGTGGACCTTCTTACAGAAGCCTCTCCAAACATGACACATTTGGGGTTAATTCACTAACCAGAATGGTATTGAGTTGTGCCGCGTTCTGCAACTTTAATTTGTCTTTTCCACACAATCCGGACTTCACCGTAGGCACATAGACGCACCACAGAGCTTCCTGCCTTTTCAGAATCTCATTCCTGAGTTCCTCTACGTGCACATTTAACAGTGTTGGTCATTCATGTTGTCAGGTGAATTGGGTCACTGGATAATTTAACAGACATTCACTGGGCCACCGAAGGGGCCATGTGCTGCATTAGACTCTGTTTTCCTGGCAAGACTTGGAACTTGCTGAGGGCAGAAATCTTGTTTAAAAATCAGACATAAAAAACAGTAAATTTTGTTACAGTATATGATGGTTAATTTTATGTATCAACTTGGCTAGGCCATGGTGCCCAGATGTTTGCTCAAACCTCGATGTAGATGTCACTGCGAAGGTGTTTTTTTAGATGAGATTAATGTTTAAATCAGTAGACTTTAAGTAAAGAAGTTGACTCTCCACAATGTGGATGGGCCTCATCCAACCAGTTGAAGACCTTAGGAGAGAAAGGCTGACTTCCCTTGATGAAGGAGGAATTCTGCCTCCTGGTGGCCTTCGGAAGGGAGTTGCAGTATCAGCTTTTTTCTGAATTTCCAGCCTGCCAGCATGCCCCGTAAAAGTCAGAAGTCAGATTTGCAAGCCCCTACAACTGTGTGAACCAGTTCTTTAAAATAAATCTGTCTTTGTCTGTCTGTCTATCCATCCATATTCTGTTGATTCTGTATTCTGGAGAACCCTGACTGACACATGGCATGCTAGTGGGACAACAAGAGCATGTGCAGGCTCCAGCCCAGGTAGGGAAAAGGAGGATTCTAGAAAGAGCCAAAGAGAAAAGAGTTCACATGTACAGCAAACTGTATGAGTTTAAACCTCTTGTCTCCTTGGTGCTTTTGACTCTCTGCAAGTGATTATTCAGAAATCGTGTTGTATATCTGACAGGTGCCCCTTTGGATCCTGGTGAGCTTCCCATGCCTGCTTTTATTCTGGAGCCCATGCATCACACCAGCCCCTCACTTCCTCCTTCTCACACTTCCTCATGGGTCAGGAAGGGAGGATGTTCAGTTCTCCAGCCCTGAATTGTATGGTGAAGAGTTGAAGTTTCCCTTGTATGGTGAGAGGAGCCACGTAGTCCTGCAGACTGATAAACCAATCTCAGGACCAGTTCACAGACATACCTCTCAGCCCTTCCTCCTGCCTCCACTATGTTCCCATAGGCATTTGCTCCCAGCCTACTGTCCTGTCTGCTTGGCACTCACACTATCCCTGAGAATTCCCTGCCTCCGGCCAGGCGCAGTGGCTCACGCCTGTAATCCCAGCACTTTGGGAGGCCGAGGTGGGCGGATCACAAGGTCAGGAGATTGAGACCATCCTGGCTAACATGGTGAAACCCTGTCTCTACTAAAAATACAAAAAAAAAAAAAAAAAAAAAAATTAGCCGGGTGTGGTTGGGGGGGGGCGCCTGTATTCCCAGCTACTCGGGAGGTTGAGGCAGGAGAATGGTGTGAACCCAGGAAGCAGAGCTTGCAGTGAGCCGAGATCACACCACTGCACTCCACGCTGGGCAACAGAGCGAGACTCTGTCTCAAAAAAAAAAAAAAAAAAAAAAAAAGAATTCCCTGCCTCCAAACTGGCCAGCATGAGGACCCGGACTCTAGGTCTCCTATTTCCTTTCTTACCTGCACTTCCTAAGTGGAAGGAAGTGCCAGGCAAAGTCAGGACCAAGCTCCTAGAATCCCTAGAACTCCAGGACCCTGAGGCTGCCCAGTGGTCCCTGCTGCCCTCCCAAAGGGGGACCCAGGTGCTCCCACTGCCTTCTTTTTCTCCAGAAGGTGGATCTTAGCAAAGCTTCCCCTTACTTTGTCTGACCTTCCGTCATTCATGCTGGCTTCTTCCTCCATTAGCACCCGTCTAAAAATGTGTCTCCAGTGAGTAACTTGTATTTTGAATGTCCACTCCAGCCTCCACCAGCCAGGATGTTGTGATGTCAATGACATTTTCCCTCTTGAAGCAAGTTTGCCATCTGTACCTCCACCTACTCCCCTGACCCAGCTGGAATTAGGCCTCTACCTTCAGAGTGGTTTCCAGAGGAGTGATCGGTTAGTCAGTGTTTAAAAGGAGTAGCTCATTCTTACATAATATCTTGGGCAGACACAAATTTCCCCTGGGATAGTTACCACCACTGGGAAGTCAGCTCAGCAAGTGTTTATGAGAGTGCAAGGCAGTGTGGCATAGCACAGGGAGCAAGCAGTTTGAAAACTAGACAAACAAGGATTCAAATGCCATTCATGCACGCACTTTGAGCCTCTGCGTCTTCACATGTAAAATAGGCATATTGATGTCTTCTATATAGGGCTGTTGTGAGAGGTTAATGAGATGGTATAGTAGAATGCCTAGCACAGAGTCCAACCTGATATTCAATAAATATTGATTCTCTTGTTGCTTAAGGCTCTTTTTCCCCTACGCAGCAGGGAGTGAGGAAGGGAGACTAACTGAATGTGCTTTTTGGCAGTTTGTGGCGTGAAGAGTTCTTGCTTGGAGGGGCACTTGTCTGGACACAAATATGGTACTGGGACAGGCAGAGCTGTTGTGTATACTTAAGTTCCCAGAATATCTCACCATGTGACATATGTCACTGCTGATAAACGGTGGGATAAGGCCTAACAAGACTCATGATCTTGCATGATACTCATTCTTCTTGGAAACTGTACAGCTCTGGGCTTAGCACTGACATTGTCTTTGTATTTTCTCTAAGTCTGTGTCTTTTCTGGTTATTGGAAATTTGTGTGGAGTTGATATAAAATCAGGCAGCTTAGGTTCATTTGTTAATTCACTCATTCACTCATTCATCCATCCATCCATCCATCCAACATACGGAGGACCAGTTTGCTCTGGGCCCTATTCTAGGTACTGAGGTTACAAAAATGAACCAGATATGATGCCTGCCTTTGAGGATCTCTCAGATACATGCAGGAGGCAGAGAAATAAACAGTTAACTGTAGTCCACTCTGAAAAGCATGGTAGGGGAGGAACGCTTATGGTTTATGGGTGTACAGGGTTGGAATGGAGGATGCCTAATTCAAACTTCAAAAGCTGTGATGCCCTTGCTGTCAAGGGCAGGGTTGACTGGATACCCATATGATTTTTTCCCATCATTTTAGTATGAAAATGTGCAAACACACAGTGAAGGTGAAAGAATTTTACAGTAAGCACCAGTGTCTTCCACCTACATTCCCAATTAACATTCTCCCAAACTTATTTTATGAAATACCTGTCCTTCTACCCACACATCAATCCACTTTTGATGTAAAATGTACATACAACAGAATGCACACATCTTAAACTTACATTTGTTGACTTTTGAGAAATGCATGCATCTGAGTAACCTAAACCCATACCAAAATATAGAATGTCACCATCCAAAAGTTCCCTCTTGACCCTTTACAGTCAAAACCTATCCCAAACTCAACTATTCCATCCATTAAGATTAGAGTTGACTGTTTTAAAATTTTGTATAAAATGAGATCATACAATATATAGTCTTTTGTTTAAAGCTTCATAATGTTTTACATTTTATATAATTTTTTTCAGCATAATGTTTTTGAGATTCATTTGTGTTGCTTTGTATCAGTATTTTGCCCTTAATGAGAAATAGTATTCAATCCCAGTAATATATCACAGTTGGTTAATCCATTTTCATCATAATAGATTCCAGGTCTGCTTCCAGTTTTGACTATTTTGCAAAATGTTGCTATGAAAATTTGTATAGAAATCTTTTTGTGGACATATGATTTTATTTCTTTGGGGTAAATGTCTAGGATTGGAATTTCTGGGACATAGGATAGATGTGTATTTAATTTTATACAAAAATGCCAGAAGATTTTCCAACGTGTCTGTACCATTTTATTCTCCTACTAAGAGTTCCATTGTTTCATATCCTTGCCAACATATCATACTATCAATATTTTTAACTTTAGCTATTCTGATGAGTGTTTCGTAGTATCTCAATGTGATTTTAACTTACATTTCCCTGATGACTTATGACAATAAGCATTTTTCCATATGCTTAATGACCAGTTATATATCTTAATGGCCAATTACAGAAATTTGGTAAACTGCCTGTTCAAAACTTTTTGCTATTTTTAAAAAAATGGGTTGTTTGTCTTGTTATTTAATTGTGGGATACATATCTGGATACATTCTGTCAGATATGAGACTATTTTCAACAAGACTGGTTTACCTGTTAATTTTATTAGTGGTGAGTTTTGATACATGAAAGTTTTCCATTTTGGTAAAATCTAATTTGTAGAGTGTTTTTGCTTTTAGGGTCATTGTTTTATGCAATTTGTATAAGAAAACCTGGCTCACCAAAACATATTCAATTCACAAAGATATTTTTCTGTGTTTACTTTCTAAAAGTTTTATAGTTTTAGCTTATAAATGTGTTTCTATAATTCATTTTGATTTGGTTTTTTGTGTGGTGTGAGGTAGGGTCAAGTTTTTTTTTTTTTTTTTTTTTTTTTTTTTTTCCTTTTTTTTTCCCCCTAGTGTGGACGTCACTTTCTTGAAAAGGATTTTTTTTGTTTATTGGATTGTGTACTAGGGTTCTCTAGAGGGACAGAACTAATAGGATATATGTATATATGAAGGGGAGTTTATTAAGGAGAATTGCCTCCCATGATCACAAGGTGAAGCCCCACGATAGCCCATCTGAAAGTTAAGGAGCAAGGAAGACAATAGTGGCTCAGTTCAAGTCCCAAAACCTCAAAACTAGGGAAACCGACAATGCAGCCTTCAGTCTGTGACTGAAAGCCTGGGAGCCCCTGGCAAACCACTGATGTAAGTCCAAGAATCCAAGAGCCGAAGAATTTGAAGTCTGATGTTGTAGGACAGAAAGCATATCCAGCACAGGAGGAAGATGAAGGCTGGAAGACTCAGCAAGTCAGTTTCTTGCACCTTCTTCTGCCTGCTTTTTCTAGCTGGACTGGCAGCTGATTGGATGGTGCCCACCCATGCTGTAGGTGGGTCTTCCTGAGGGGGGTCTTCCTCTCCCAGTCCACTGACTCAAATGTCGGTCTCTTATGGCAACACCCTCACAGACGTACCCAGATACATCCAGAACCAATACTTTGCATCCTTCAATCCGATCAAGTTGACATTTAGTATTAACCATCACAGATAGCTTTGGGGTTCATATGAAAAAATTAGATGATTTGTATGTCTTCTTCTGTACTCTCAATTTTGTTCATTTGACCTACTTGTTGATCCTTATGCAAGTACTAGTCTGTCTTAATTACTGCAGGTTTCTGGTGTGTCTTAAAATCAAGTAGTATAAGTCCTCCACATTTATTCTTTTTCAGGATTGTTTTGGATATTCTAGATCATTGATTTTCATACAAATTTTGGAGTTGCTTATCAATTCTACAAAAAATCTGTGGAATTAAATTGGTACATTAAACCTGCACATCAATTTGGAAATAATTATATCTTAAGAGTAGGGAGTCTTCTAATCCATGGACACGGCATATCTCTTTATTTCTATTTATCTCTATTTTTATTAGGTATTTAAAATTCTATTTTAGTGATGTTTTGTAATTTTTAGGGTAGAGGTTTTGCCCTTTTTTGCACTAGTGTTTTTCTCAAATAGTTCATGAATTTTTTTGTGGGGGGACAGGGGAAGACATTATTGTAATGAAATTGTTTTTAATTGTTTACTACTAGATAGAAAAATACAATAAAATTTTTGTATCCTAATCTCATGCCCTGAGACCTTGCTAATTAAATAATTAGTTGTGATAGTTGTTTTATAGTGTTTTGGAGATTTTCTATGTCAACAATCATTCCATTTGCTAATAAAAGGTTTACCTATTTTCTCCTTTATTTATGCTTTTTAAATCTTTATTGCAGTAGCTAAAACCTTCAGTACAATATTGAGGAGAAGTGATGGGAGCAAGCATCATTGTTTTGTTCTTAATTTTAGGGCAAAAAGTGCTCAGTCTTTCACCACTAAAAACATGTTTATTTCTAAGTTTTTCAGAGATACAATTTATCAAATTGAGCAACTCTTTTTAGTTGTAGTTTTCTGGAACCATTTATCATGTTTTGTTGTTGAATTCTATCAAATACTTTTTCTACATAGATTGAAATGATCATATTTTTTCTCCATATTTTGTTACTATGCTAAATTACATTGATTAATTTCCAAATTTTAAACCAACTATATATTACTGAGATAAATCCTACTTGAATATGATACCTTATTCTTTCTATGTATTGTTGAATTTGATTTGCTAATATCTTATTAGAGAATTTTACATCTATATTCATAAGGAATATTAGTCTGCTTTTTTGGTAATATCTTCGTCAAATTTGTCTTCAGGGTTATAGTAGTCTCTAAGATGAGTTCAGTCATTTTCCTTCTCTATTTTCTGAAAGCACTTGTGTAAAGTTGGTGTTACTTCTTTAAATGTTTGGTAGGATTTACAAATGAAATTATCTGGGTATAGAGTTTTCTTTCTAGTAAGGCTTTTGACTACAAAATTACCTTCTTTAGTAGATATAAGGCACTCAGATGTTGTGTTTTTTCATATCCAACTTTTGGTAAGTTATATTTTTCAAGAAATTAGTTTTCTCTATGTTGGCAAATTTGTTGGCACAAAGTAATTCATGATGTTCTCACAGGATCTTTTTAATTGTTGTAGTGTCTATGGTTGTAACTCCTTTCATTTCTGATACTAGCAGTTTGCCTTCTTTCTCTTATTTTCTTGTTCAGTTTATAATCTTAACTCTTCAAGATAGAACCTTAGGTCATTGATTTTAGACATTTTATTCTAATATAAGCATTTTAAGCTATAAATTTTCCTCTAAGGATTGCTTTAGTTACACCCCCAAATTTGATATGTTGTATTTTGATTATTATTTAGTTAATATTTTCTAATTCCCCTTGTGATTGCTTCTTTGACCCATGAATTATTTAGTTATGTGTTGTTTAACTTCCAAATATTTGGTCTTCCTCGAAGCTTTTTATTGTTACTGGTTCTAATATTTTTCACTGTGGTCCAAGAACATACTCTACAATTTCAATTCATTTATATTAATTGAGACTCATTTTATGCCCAGCTTATGATCTACCTTTGTAAACACACTATGCCCACTTGAAAATAATGTGTATTTAAAAGTTGTTGGCTGTAAGATTCAGTAGATATTAGTCCAGTCAAAGTGGTTAATATTATTCAGAGCTTCCCTGTCATTGCTGATTTTTAAAATCTAGTTTTATTAGTTTCTGGACGGTTGTGTGAAATATCCAACTAAGGTTGTGGAATTATTTCTTCTTCTTTTAATTCTGTCAATGTTTGCTTCTTATACTTTGAGATATGTTGTTAGAGGCATGCGTATTTATGATTATTTCCTTATGATGAATTGTCCCTATTATTATAAAATATCCTTCTCTTTTTCTTCTAGTACTCTTTATTTTGAAACTTATTTTGAGATCAGAGTACCCATTCTAACCTACTTATGATTACCACTATGATCACTACTTATGCTTATTGAGTTCAGACATTTTTCTTCTTTATTTTCTTAAAGTGCTTGTGTAAAGTTGGTGTTACTTTTTAAAATGTTTGATAGGATTTACAATGAATTTATATAGCCATTCTAACCTACTTATGCTTACTGTTTCCATGACATATATTTTTCTCTGCATTTATTTTCATTCTTTGTTTTTATATTTAACATTAATTTCTTGAGGATAGTGTATAGTTAGGTCTTGCTTTAAAAAAAATCCATTCTGACAATCTCTGCTTTTTAATTGTATTGTTTAGTTCATGCACAGTTCATGTAATAATTGATACGGTTAGACTTAGGCCTATTGTTATTTTATTTGCTTTCTTCTTACCTCTTCTTTTTTTCTTGTCTCTGTTTCTTCTTTCCTGTATTGTGGATTAGTTGAATATTTAAAACTATCTTTTAATTTATCTATTGACTGTAAGTGTACATTCCAGTATTATGTTTTTAAAATGTTTCTCTAAAGGATTATACTGTACATTCTTGATTTATTTCACAGTCTGTTGAGGGTTAATATTTTACACTTTACATAAAATGTGAAAACCTTACAACTGTAGAGGCCATCTACCACCCTGTCTGCCTTATAGTATAGGTGTCAAATGTATTGCAGCTTCTTAAATTCTAAGTCTCTAACACAATGTTATAGTTTTTGCTTTAAAAATATATATGTATAATTAAATAGAAATAGCTAGAATATATTGTTATTAGGTATAAGATTTTGCTTTTAAAAATTAGGAGGAAAATAGTTTTTGATATTTATCCATATTTTTAAGGAAAATCTAAGTTTCTTTCTGGTATCATTTCCATTCAGCCTGAGGAATTTCCTTTAGTATTTTATGTGGGACATGTCTCCTCTTAATTTATTCTCTTTATTTTATCTGAAATGTATTTATTTCACCTTCTTTCTTTTTTTTTAATTATTATTATACTTTAAGTTCTAGGGTACACGTGCACGATGTGCAGGTTTGTTACATAGGTATACATGTGCCATGTTGGTGTGCTGCACTCATTAACTTCTTTCTTGAAGAATGTTTCTACTGGATACAGATTTTTAGGTTGACAGGTGTTTTTCCTTCCATTACTTTAAAGATTTTGTCTCATTGTCATCTAACTTTCATAATTTCTAATGAGAAATCATCAAAGTTTGAATTGTTATTGTCCAGTATGTAATGTGTCACTTTTGTCTCCCTCCTTTCAAAAAGTCCCTTAAAATTTGACTTTTAGAAGTTTACCTATGATATGCATAGGTGGAAACTCTTGACTTAAAAAATAGTTTTTCTTGCTTTGTTTAGATTTCCTATCTTTTCCTTTATTTCAGTCATATTGCCCTTTATATCATGTAGCATAGTCATAGCAACTGCTTTATTGTCCTTTTGCTAATTACAACATCTGGGTCATCTTAAGATTTGCCTCCATTGATTATCTGTTCTGTAGAGAATGGGTCACATTTTCCTGGTTCTATATGTCAAGTAGTTTTGTCTTACATCCTGGACATTGTGAGTGTTATTTGGTAGAAACTTTGAATTCCATCGTATTTTTTGAAAACATATTTTTAACAAGCAGTTAACTTGGTTGGACTTATATTGCATATTCTGCCTCTTGGGCAGGCATATAAATCTCAGACCATTTTTTTTTTTTACTTAACTGAACTGCTTTCAGCTTGTTCTATGTCTGTAATCTTTAGGAGTCAGCAGTAGATTTGGTCAGAGGTTATTTACCACATTTGAGGCTCCTCTTGGATTTCTCCTCTTGGATCCTCTTGGATTTCTCAGAAAAAGTTGTGGCCCAGTGAAGTTAGGAGGTTTGACCGTAATCTCATGAACAGTGACTGAACTTAAACAACAGCAAGAAAAACAAAAATATTTTAGAGTAGTGTCTCATCTTAATGTGTAGAATTCATGGCTTTAGGACAATTGAAGCATTCCTTTTCAACCCATGACCCAGTTAACATCACAAAGAGGCATACCACTTTCCCCCCATGTCATTGAGAGTTTTGTTCCTGAACCTTTTGTACTCCTTTATGACATACGACCAAATCTGTTAGTGTGTGGCCTCAAGATTTTCAAATTGACTGTAGCCTGTCATCATCCCTTGAAAATGGAATGGATCTTTTGAGAAATGTAAGCTTTCTAGAAGGTCTATTTCTAAGTTGCTTTTGGGTGTTAGCAATTTCTTGATGACACGCACATTTATATAGAATGTCCACAAATGTCCAGTATTCAGCATGAGGTTAGCCTACTTTAAGGGAATAAAGCATAGCTTTACTCTGGTCAAAATGCTAAATAATCCCTGCCTTTCATAATAAATGCAGGTGAAGTCTACATGACTATCATTCAAGTTAAGGTGGAGGGGGCTGGCATAAGATGAAGAAAGCCATCCTCCTCATATTGAATAAATATTTTGGCTTTGCCGTCTGCCTTTGGCAGTTTTGATATCTGGCATTCATTAAGAGTTTTCCAAAGACATTTCATTGTTAAACTATGACAGTAGCCTTGGTTATCAGGAAAGAACACATGTGAATTCACAGAAATCTCATTTTACTGTCATGCTGGGAGAAGTTGTGCCTCCCAATATAGCACCAAAGTAAACAACTGCTGGCAATCCATTGATTTTTAGCAATAATTTACTCACATTTTAAATAACCATTTTATGACTAAATTCTGGGACAGTTGAGGCACACCAGATTAATTTGTGTATAACCAGTGGAAATGGTTTAGATTTTGGAGTCAGGCCAATGCTGATATGTGTTAGTGGTGGGTACCTAGGAAAGCAAATTAACTTCTCTGCAGCTTAGTGTTCTCATCTGTAAAATGGAAAGGGAATGGAGAACCGTAGTACACTGGAGTGGCTGTTTTTGACTCTCCAGCATGCTTCTGGATCCCTTTTTCTTATTATAATAACATTCCTTCCCTTTGGAGAACACCTGCTCTCCATGTCACTGTGGTCCCCCATTCATGTTGACTGTGTGATGTGCCTGTGCCAGCCACATGGACCATATTCAGCCAGACATAGTGCCTGGTCCAAGGTGTGGCCGTGTGATCCAAGCCCAACCATTCAGAAACCTTCTGTGGAATCAGAGGTGAAAAACTTGCTCTCAGTTATCATGCGCTGTAAGAAAACAGGTCTGCATTTTTTTGGTCGTTGTCCTTAGCAGTTGGTGAAGATGAAGGTTTACCTGTAGAAGAAAAGAATGAAGCTTAAAGCAAACAGAAACAGATATACGAGGTGGGTGAAGAGATGGCGTTGTTGGTGAGGGTTGAGATTAAGGTGAGGCAAGTAAGTTAAACATGTACCTTGCTTTCTTAAATTTTGCAAACGCAGGCTTGGCACTTGCTTCCTTAAATTTTGCACCCTGGGCACATCACTGGCCTCACCCTGGTCCTGGCTCTGCTGATGACTGTCCTCACCTGGATTCCCCCAGAAGTTGATTTTGAGAGAAAGAATTTAGTGCAAGCTGTTTGTTCAAAGATGATCCCAGGAAACATTTGTGAGAGAGTAGCGAGACAGAGGAAGGAAGGCAGTCAATAAAGCGTTTTTTATCAAGCCACTCACCCCCGTGGGCTTCTGGAGCTTACTTTCATGGAGGGTGTCAGGAGACAGTGCAGAGTGTGTGGCTGGTGGCCGCAGATGAGAAGCTAATGCATGGATGCGCAATTTTCATTCAGTGACGGTGGAGGGCTGCCCGTGCAGCATTGCCTCTCCTGACCTTTGGCTTGCTCTTTGTGGGCCATTGCAGGTGTCACAGTAAGCCTGAGGTGTGTGGATGTGATGAGAGGGACCTGGGTGGACACAGCAGCGCTGCCACCTTCTCATTTTCCTGTTCCCGTGAGTTACCCACTGTCCTTACCAGCTACAGGAACTAACAACCTTTTCTGCTCAAGTGAGATCATGTTGGGCTTCCAGTGTTTGCCACCTAAAGAGTCCTGACTAATCAGGAACTAATAATGATGGTCCTGGCAACTGGAGACCCATTGTCTCCCTCGTCCCACTAATAGCCCAGTATGCTGGATGTTATTATCTCCGTTTTACAGATGATGAATCCGAGGCCTGGAGAGGACCCCTCCGCCACGCACAACCCATTTTATTTTCACATGTCCCTCTCAGATGCAGAAGTGACATTGAAACTGGCTTCTATCACAGGCACATCTGCTGGAAACCAGTGGGGTCAGGAGGAAAACATCCATCAGTGTCCAATGACAGACATTTGGTTTTGGATGCAACAGGGCGTAGAGGAAAGGGTACAGGCTTCCAGATGGGGGAGGTCTGGCTCTGGGTCAGAGCATGCTTCTTCCAGTCATGGAAACTTGGACCATGTGGCTCCTGCAACCCTCCCTTTTGTCTTCTGAGGAAAAGTAATGATTATAATGGACTTCAGGTTCTTATGTGAGAATAAGGGGGCAAGCAATGTTCAGCCCTCAGCATGGTACCTGGTGTGTGGATGGCCTTTTTCTTTTTTTTGTTTGTTTGTTTTTGTTTTTTTAATTTGGTAAAATTCAGCCTTCATTGATGAAAAAAACAAAAAACAAAAACAAACAAACTGTAAGGAAAGTAGGGCCTAGAAGGAACACTCTCAACCTTATAAAAAGCGTTTACCAAAAACATACAAAAACATTTTATATGATGCTGAAAGATCAAATGCTTTTCCAAAGTAGAAACAAGGCAAAGATATGACTCTTGCCACACCTATACCCATCAACAAATGTCCTAGCTATTACAATAAGAAAATAAATAAAATCATACAGATTTACTATGAATAAACAGAACTGTCTCTATTCTTAGACTCATGTTTTTTCTACATGGAAAATATCAAAGAAACTACAAAATGTGTACTAGAATGAAAATATGAGTATAGCAAGCTTGAAGAATACAAAGTCAATATATAAAACTATGTTTATGCTTTGGAATATTTATTAAGATAGCAATTCTCTACAAACTTATATACTTACAGATTTGATTTTGATTCTGTAATCAAAGTCACAGAAGATTTTTTATAGTTGTCAGTAATAGATTCTAAAATTTCTGTTGAAAGTAAGGGACCTAGAAGAGCTAAAACAATTTTGTAAAACAAGATCAAAGTTATAGAGGTATATTACCCAATATCAAGATTTACTGTGAACCTACAATGATTGAGACAGCATGTTATTGATGAAAGAATAAACACAAATAATAATGGAATTTGAGAGTCCTACTAATCTATGGCTGGGTGGCCTTTTTCAAATGCCTTCCATCTTCTTTTATTATTTTTTTGTGACTGAGTTTCGCTCTTGTTGCCCAGGCTAGAGTGCAATGGCACAATCTTGGTTCATTGCCACCTCTACCTCCCCGGTTCAAGCGATTCTGCTGCCTCAGCCTCCCAAGTAGCTGAGATTACAGGCATGTGCCACCAGGCCCAGTTAATTTTGTATTTTTAGTAGAGATGGGGTTTCACCATGTTGGTCAGGCTGATCTCGAACTCCTGACCTCAGGTGATCCACCAGCCTCGGCCTCCCAAAGTGCTGGGATTACAGGCATGAGCCACTGTGCCTGGCTGCCTTCCATGTCTTCTTGAAGCCAGCATGGCTAGGATTTTACTTGGCTTGGGGGTTCTAGAAGGATCTGGGTATCCACATGGAGGAACATTCCAGGGAGAAGACCTGGGACTGAGGCCCTTCCTGTGTCTGGTGCTCCTAGTGTTGTCCTCACCATCTCTGCCTCACAGCAGCGCCAGGCTGCTGATCTGCCATCCCTGTGTGACTGAGATTCCCAAGGGGCTGGGACCTGGTCGTGCCCATCCACACTTAGCTTGGTGTCCAATGTGCGGTAAAGGCTCAGCAAGTGCTGGTTTAGTGAGTGCTCGGGTGAGAGAGGGAAGGGGACAGCAAGTCTTGGTCTAGATAGCAGCCAGGGATGTGTGCAAATCGTGAATTAGCTTGCCTGGTTGCTGCCTCCCTCCCACTCGGGATATGCGCCAGTCCCTCCATGCCAGCCCACGAGGTCATGCAATCTGGCTTGTGCCTGTTTTTCTGACTCTGCTTTCTATCCCCTCTGTCTTCCTGCTCATTCTGCTCCAGCCCTTCAAGTCTCTTGACCATACTGGAGTTATTTCTAACTCAGAACCTTCACACTTGCTCTTCTCTCTACCTCAGTCACCTTTTCCCCAGGTGTTTGCAAGGCTCACTTATAGCATACAGGGCTCTGCTCAGATGTCCACTCTGCGGCGCCTTCCCAGAATGCCCACCCTCTTCGTCTCCACCTCAGCCTTCCATGTTTCCTTGCCCTTCTCTTCCCCTTTTCTTTATAGTACCTATAACTACCTGTGATTCTATTATGTGTTTATGTCCTCTTGGTTATGGGTCTCATGCACCAGAACATAAGCTCTTTGGAGGCAGCAGTGTTTCCTCTTGTTCCCTGTTTTATCCCTAGTTCCTGGTAAGCAGTATATATGCACACACACGCACATATATGTACATATACACACCTGTCAAACAGTTCATAGAGACACACATGTATATGCATATACATATTGACATATCCGCTGATATGGTTTGGCTCTGTGTCCCCACCCAAATCTCGTCTCGAATTGTAATCCCCACATGTCAAGCGAGGGGCCTGGTGGGAGGTGATTGGGTCATGGGGGCGGTTTCCCCCATGCTGTTCTCATGATAGTGAGTTCTCACGAGAGCTGATGGTTTTAAAGTGTGGCACTACCTTGCTCTTTCTCCTCCTGCCTTGTGAAGAAGGTGCCTGCCTGCCCTTTGCCTTTTGCCATGATTGTAAGTTTCCTGAGAACTCCCTGGCCAAACGGAACTGTGCGTCAATTAAACCTCTTTTCTTTATAAACTACCCAGTCTCAGGTAGTATCTTTATAGCAGTGTGAGAACAGACTAATATATCCACCAAACAGTTCACATATATATACAGTGTCTAAGCAATATATACACATGTGCATATACATATACATATATACCTCTCTACATGATATATACAACCACTAAACAGTATATATGTACATATACATATAGATCCACCACAAAACATACAGTACACATATTCATACATACACATACATGTATATGCACACATATATACACTCACATGTATGTATATAACTATACATATATACATACACCATTAAAGTGGTCTATGTGTACACACGTATACATATAGCATATATTCACATATATGTATCTATGATACAGATAACATATATAATGTAAATGAATGAATATTATAGAAATAAATAACTATAAATGAATGAAGAACTTAACAATTAACCAGTCAACAGATACGATTTTCACAAATGGTTTATATTGATTTACTCAGGGTTAGTCCAGAGGTGAGTTTCTCCCACTCCTCTGCATGCAAATTCACTTCTCACAGACACTCCTCTTATTTCCACTCGCCCTCCTCCAGCCCCTACTCTCCACGCTCCATCGGCTCCTCTTGACCTGTTTGATGGCTGAGCCAGCAGGAGCGTCCAGGGTGAAGTGCTCCACTTTGAGTTAACTGTGTGGCCAGCAGGCCTTCTTTATTTCTGAGGGACGGAGGAGGATACCTTTGGGAGGACTCTGAGGAGTGTGCTTCAAAAGTGTCTTCTTGGATTGGCACGTGGGCCTTCTGCTTGAAGAGCTTCAGGGTCAAGTGAAGTAAACATGGAGTTAATTAAAATTCATGGGATAGCTGGAGGCAGTCTGCACATAAAATGGCAGAAAGTGGCACAGTGTTATATGATAATAGCTCTTTATGCCCTTCAAAGGAAGATTCTGGATAAACTTGAGCAAGAGTTGCACAAATGATAATTCCAGACTCTATACTGCCTTATTATGCAATGATGATCATTTCCAGACCCAAGCATATTATTACTTGTCTCATTCCACATGAGAATGAGGAAAGCCTCATTCCAGGCTCTCGCAGCTGCATGTGAATTCAGAGTGTGGAAAAAAGATTTGATTAATAGCAGACTAACCAACTTAGTGCTCAGACTGCAACAAATCCATTTGGGAATTAAGCAGGGATTCGATTTTAGATATATGTTTGTAAGTTTCAATGTTCAAAAGCATTTGGCTTATCAGGGTTTTTTTCCCTTAGAAATGTATTCTTTTAGAATCTTTTTGATCTTTCAAGGTACTGGGTCTCCAAGATAATGGCAGCATGCTGGAATGCACAGCAGGATACTGAGTTCAACAGTAAATGTTCACGGATCACTGCTCTGCCCTAGCCTTATTTTAGCTACCTGTGAGGATGTGGCAAAAAAAAAAAAAAAAAGCTGAACAAGGTTCCTGACACTGAAGAACTGACAGTTTCATAGAAGCAGCAGACCAACATACAAACAATAAATAAGCATGATGATTTACATTGATGATAGCTGCTCTGCAGAAAACGTGTAGTGCAGTGACCTGGGAGGGTGGGACTGCTTCATTGGGGGTGAGGGCAACAGAGACAGCCTCTCTCAAAGGAGAAATTTGAGCTAAGATCCAACTGCTGAGAAGGAAATGGGCCACGTGGGGATCTGGGGAAAAGGTCATCACAGACCAAAAGAGCAGCAGATGCAAAGGTCCTGAGGCAGCAGCAGAATTAGCAGTGGAGCATGTAGCAGCCTGGGTATCTCCAATGCCCAGCACTGTGTCTGCCACAAGCGAGGACTCAGAATGTTTGGTTGCTCTTTGTAGTGAGCTGAATGAGTTAATTAGCTAAGAGCCTATTAGTTAAACAGTTTTGACTGCAAAGGTTGACAGAACCAAGTTGAAATTCTGGCCCAGCCACGTGACTCTGGTCGTTGCCTAACTTCTCTGAGCCTTGAGTTAGCTGCTATTCCTATGTAGGAATCATCTTTAGAATTCTTAACAATGATGCGTTTACTAGAAGCCTTCATTGTTCGTGCAGACATCTTCATGAAGGATGGAATCCATTTCTTTTTAATGAAATATTTATTCATTTCATATTAATTAGGTTGTGTTTGGCTTGAGGCATACTTTGGAGGAATGTGTCAGCTCCTGGGGATCACTTTATTAGGAGCTAAATTTTACAGGAAATGCAGACTCACTTGCAAATGCTTGCAGACATCAGCCAGAGCAGATGATCCATTACTGACCAGCTTGGTGGACCTCATTGCTCATCTGCACTTCTTAGCATCTTCTCATAATGACGTCTCCTTCTGTCCAGCAGCCAAGCGTTCTCAGGCCTTTGCCTATCTACAGAGTGTTTCCCAGCTCCCTTTACCCTGAGGGCACCAAGGGTGCCAGTGGCACAGCGCTGGTCCTGGGGTCCCTGTACCCTGCTTTGCTGTGAAGTTTCCTGACACTGTGATGTCCTCCAGTGTGTGTGAGCAGGGGCATTCACTTATTTTTATTTTTTATTTTTATTATACTTTAAGTTCTAGGGTACCTGTGTACAACATGCAGGTTTGTTACGTATGTGTACATGTGCCATGTTGGTTTGCTGCATCCATTAACTCTTCATTTACATTAGGTATTTCTCCTAATGCTATCCCTCCCCGCTCTCTCCCCCACCCCACAACAGGGCCTGGTGTGTGATTGCAAGGACAGAAAACCAAACACGGCATTCACTTATTTTTAAAGCACACTATCACCTCTCTTTGTTCCCCTCCACCTGCCGCCAGAAAGAGCTCCCCACCCCCAAGCCAAATTCTCCACGTAGTTTGTTTATTCCCTTATTCATTCATAATTGTATACTTAGGATCCTCTTTTAAGACAGCTCCCCAGTGCTCTTAGAACAAAAGTCAATGGTGTTAGTCTGCTGGAGCTGCCACAACAAAGGACTACACAGTGGGGGGGCTGAACAACAACATGGAGTTTTCACAGGTCCGGAGGCTGAAGTCCGAGTCAAGGAATTGGCAGGGTTGGCTTCTTCCAAGGCCTCTTTCCTTGCCTTGCAGATGCCCATGTCTTCTCCCTGTATCCTCACATGGTCAGCCCTCTGTGTGTGTGTCTGTCCTGATCCCTCTTCTTACAAGACACAGTCATATTGGATTGGGGCCCACCCAAAGACCTCGTTTTACCTTAATTACCTCTTTAAAGCCTCCATGTCCAAATACAGTCACATCCTGAGGTGCTAGGGGTTAGGACGGCAGCATACGAACTTGGGGGACATACAGTTTAGCCCATGGCACCAACCCTTTAAACATGTCATTCAAGCCATCTGTCACCTCCCCCATCACTCACCTCTGTCATCTCATCTCAGTGATGTCAGTTGTACAATGTTGCAGGTGAATACCAGCAAGCTTTGGCCAACACGGGCTGCAACTCACTGATAAGGGGCAGGAGGATACTGCTTCTCAGCTCCCCATGGGCGGGCCTGCTTTGCTGGAACACGGTTCGGACACTGTAGGGCTGTACTTACCAAAGGGGTGCCCCATGGTGCAGTCTCTCTGTGTACGCTGACTGAGGAAAACGTATTTTGGAACCAAGTAACAAGCTGTTTGAGCTTTGTGTGCTTACTCTTTAAGGGACTGTGGAGAAATGCCAAATGCCAGTATTCGTGGCTACAGTGGCTCCCTAGGCTGGTAGGAAGTTGAATTCAGGTGCTGAATTCTGATACCGGCTGGCTCATTATCAGATGTTTTACTCGAGGTTCTCTAGTGAAACAGAACCGATGGGGTGTAACTATATATAAGTTATTGGAGTTTGATTGATTTCATTGATTATATGATTATGAAAGCTGCCAAATCCAAATCTTTAGGATAAACAGTCAGGCTGGAGACTCAGGAAGAAGCTGAGGCTACAGATCAAGTCTGAAGGGCATCTGCTGCAGAATCCCCTCTCATGGGAAGTCAGTCTTTTACTTCATTCAGGCCTTCAACAGATTGAGGAAGTCCACCCATCTTACAGAGGGCAATCCTGTCTTCAAAGTCCACCAGTTTAATATCAAGCTCACCCCAAAACACCTGCACAGACACATTCAGAATCATGTTTGACAAAAAAAATCTGGGCACCATGGCACCGCCCAGTTGACACAGAAAACTATCCATCACACCAGACAACCACGAACTCATTCCTGAAACCCTTCTTGGGCTACTTTGTGCATCTCCACAATGGCCTGTGTTCCTCAGAAGAGAGATGGATGCCGATCACACACCTGTGATGAGCAGCATACTCAGTGCTTACCATGGAGTCTTTATAACTGCCCATTAAGGCAAATACCACTCATCCCCACTGTACAGATGGGAAGTTGAGAAAACGACCAACGTGTGAACATGTGCCATGGCACGTCTCATCTCTCTGAACTTCCACAGAGGCTGTGCCCTCTCCTGGTAACCCCCTTCCTTCTCCCCCTCCCCATACCTCCATCCTCATGAGACCAACCCTTGCTGACTATGCTAAGGTTCAAATGCTACCTTTTCCAGATTGCCTTTCCTAAATCCCACATCTGGTTTAGGATCCCCCTTCTGGGGTCCCTTAGCCCCATGTACTCACCTCTCCCATGTGTTTTCTAAATAGTAATGACTCTTTCATTCATTCAGCCACAATTATCAGCTAGGTGCCTGCTGTGTGCCAGACGCTGAGGATGATGCAGTGAACATAAGAGAAAAATCCCTGTTGTCATAGGGTTCACAACTCAGTAGGGGAAGTGAACAATGTATGAATGAAGCAGGAAGCATGTCTTGTGATGGGAGCGCAGCAGAGAGGGAGGCTGGGGTGCTGGGGAGGGCTTTGCCCCTTTGCACAGGGAGGTCAGAGGTGGCTTAGCTGGTAACATGACCTGTGAGCAGAGCCTGAAGAAGACAAGGGCCCAAGACCTGTGGATGCCTGAGAAGAGCATGGTGGGTACAGGGAAGGAGCAGAAGTCACTGTGGGAAGTAGGAGGGGAACTAGGACCAGGCCACTTAGGGCCTGGGGATCCACAGTGAAGGACTTTGGCCTTTATTCCTGCATATTGTCTGATTATCCCATTATTCCTCGGGTTCCCAGGGGAGAGTGATATCCTCATGGCTGACATGGTACCAGGCCCATGGCACGTACTTAATATATGTTTATTGAGTGACATGTTCATCCAAATAAGTATTTTTCTTGAGACCAACTTTTGATCCCTCCGATGAGACTACCATTGATCAGAGCCCACATGGGATTTATGTGCTGTGAAAAGTCATAATTTGTGTATTATTTGTGGTGGACTCAGCAGCAAGGAACGAAAAAACCTGCCTCATGGTGGCTTAAACAAAGAGGGGTTTATTTTTCCCACATAACAAGAAATCTGAAGGCAGGAGGCTCCATGATAGCAAATTCAGCGTCTCTGAGACTTTCTTGGCCTCATGGTCACAAGGGGCTGCTGCTGTTCCAGACATTACATCTGTGTTCAAGGTAGGAAGGACAGGAAGAAAGCTGGAGAAGAGAAAAAGATGAGACCGTCTGTAGTTACTCTCTTTTATGCAGAAAGCAGGACTTCCCCTAGAAACCTCTAGCAAACTAACATGTCCTTGGTTAGAACAGTGGCTGTTGCTGGCTGTAAGTGCGTATAGGACGGATCACATTGCTTTCTTGAAGTAAATGGTCCTGCTGTAAAGGAGAAAAGGGGAGGTTGCATATTAAGTAGTAAAAAGCTTCATCTGCCAAAGATAGTCGTCTTTCAGTGAATTATTTGAGCAATAGTAGCCAGCTTGATCATCTCTTTAGTAATCATGTTTAATTCTGTTTTTCTTACCCCCCACCCACCCCAAATTGGTCATTTCCCAGAATCTTGTCCCTGCAAGCACAACCAGAGTCTTTTAATATCACACTGTAGTGGTTTATTCATTCAACAGTTTTTGCTGTGCGCTACTCAAGCTGGGGGATGGTAGAGGTGGGCAGCACAGAGAAGAACTAGCCCAGTGTCTGCCTCAGGTCCCGTTGATGGGGTAGAGTCAGACCCACAGCTGGCCAGCAAGCAAGATGAGAAGAGGGCAGCCCAGGCTTACTATGAAAGGATCCTTGAGACTTTGTATCCCATAGTCCTGGGTTTCCGGCACAGCTCTAGCCTCTCTGTTGTGTACTCGTCTGTCGGCCTGGAGCTTGGGTTGCCTGAGCTGCTAACCAGGGATTAGAGTCCTGACCATAAAGGATGCTGTGAAGACACCAAGCAAGGACTTTATTGAAGATTCGAATAAAATCATTCTCAACTCGGACTGTACTTCAGCCTTCGCTGGGGCACATCTAAAAATTGCAAAATCCCAGGGCCTCCCAGAGCTTTGGGTGTGCTGCAGAATCAACATCGTCAGCGCCCCGAATATACTGTAAATTCAGGACTGTGACCACCGCGTTGCAGGTTCTCAGTACGCTCCAGCCGCCTTCTCCACTGACTCAGGATCCATTCCCAAATTTCTGATGCTCAGTGTGCTTGGCATGCCTTTCCTACAGCAAATCAGCTGAAATCCGTGCTAGCTAGCATTTATCTATCTGTCCCATTAAGTCGTAATTAATAATGATGACATCAGATCCTAATTGAATTAGACTAATGAGGAATGTTAATTGGGTGCTTGCCTTTCAGTAGCAGCTTGGGTGGCTTTGGCCAAATTGCTTGTTCTCACCTCATTAACTGTGATTTCCTGTAGAAGAGGGCTCTGGGCAGCCCTGCCAAGGACCCCAAACTTGGGCGAGGTGCCACTCGAGATGTAGCTCTTCTATTTTGAAGTTGAAGGTTCCCAGGACCTGGATAGAGTCTGCCGTTGGTGACAAGTGTTCAGCTTCCTTCTAGGGCACCTGTTGTGAGCTCTGAGGCCAAAATGCAATATCAGTTTCAGCAGATCCCTCAATCACATGGTTGTCATGGGATTTGGGGCAGGGACGTATGGAAGCCTCTCTTCCTACACTGTAAATATGGAGTCACTGAGGACCGCTGACCTGCTCTGGGCCATGTGGGACATAGTAGACCAGTGTGTATGAAATTCAGCTGCTTTGAGGATTCAGACTTGGAGGTCAGGGCCAGGGAAGCATTGAGGTCAGTCAATGGCAGGCAAGGAGTGAGGCAGGAGAAGGCTTGCAGGGAGGGTATTCCAGGCAGAGTAAGTGAAATATGCTAATGCAGAAAGGTGACACTTTCACACGTGTGAGCCCCTGAACAGGAACTGAGTTGACATGGCCTCTGTCTTCAGGGTGCTTGGAGTCTGACTGCCAGATGATAACAGGGGTTTATAATACAGTATGTCAAGCCTTACAGTAGAAACAGGGCTTATGGCAGCTCGGTGGGAAGGGCAGCACATACAGCTTCTAGGATTAAAGGGAAGGTTCCGGAAGATGTAACGTCTGGGCAGAGATGGAGCTAGCCAGTCTGGCAAGGCCAGATTGGGTGGCAGTAGGTCAGGGAAGGAGGTAACAAGGGCAGGAGAGGTTGGTACTAGAGACAATCTACAAAGAAATTCTAAAGAGTTTGAGATAGAGTGAAGGGGGTGTGTGTGTGTGTATGTGAGAGAGAGAGAGAAATATGTTGGAGGGGACAAAGTCTTTGAATGCCAAGACCTTGACCTCGAACATTTTCTGAAGGCAAAAGAAGGCCCTTGCAGGCTTTAAGTCTTTGATTTTTCAGACATTCTCACCAGGCAAAAGGACATCTACAGAGACCAGAGCAGAGGTGGGGTGGCCAGTTTGGAAGCTATCAGTGAATTCTCCGTATTTCTGAAATTCCAAACATTAAGCCTTAAAATACCAGAAATCACTCTAGTTACAAGGAACCCATGGAGAGAGGACACTTTGCCAGAGGCTCCGGGTTTGGGTCCAGGCATCAGTCCGCCCCTTACTCCACCAGCCTGTGTTTTCTGCTGCTTCACATGGGCCACATGCTGTGGCTGGCTCTTGCCACTCTGTCCCATGGAGACCTGACTGTGGACCTGGGAGGGGTGGCTCTGTAGACCCATTTCACAGTGGAGGAGACTGAGGACCACAGAGTGTTTGGTCAGGTTATTTAGCCACTAGTGGGTGGCAGTGGTGGACACTTATAGATTGTGATAGCTTCTTAAACCAGGTGGCTTAAAACAATGGAAATTTATTACCTTACAGTTTTGAAGGCCAGAAGTCTTGAATCCAGCTGTGGGCAGGATAGTTTCCTTCTAGAGACTCCGAAGGTGGATCTGTCCCATGCTGTCACCCAGCTTCTGGTGCTGCTGGCCAGCCTTGGCATTCCTTGGCTTGTAGATTTATCACTCCAGCCTCTGCATCCGTCCTCACGTAGCCTTCCCCCTGGATGTGTCTCCTCCCCTTCCCTTATAAGGACACTTGTCATTTAATTTGGGCCCATCCTAATCCAGGATGATCTCATCCTGAGATCCTTAACTATTACATCTGCAAAGACCCTTATCCAAATAAGGGCACTGTCTTGGTCTGCCTGGGCTGCTGTCACACATGCCATAGACTGGGTGTCTGAAAGAACAGAGATTTATTTCTCCCGTTTCTAGAGGCTGCAAGTCCCAGATTAAGGCAGCAGCACGGTCAGATTCTGGAGTGGGGCCTTTTCCAGGCTACAGGCTGCAGGCTGCTAGCTTCACACCGTATTAGCACAGGGTGAACAGCAGGAGCTCTGATGAGCAGAATGAGGCTCAGAGACGGTAGGCGACTCGCCTGTGGTCACACAGCAAAGAGCTGGAATTTAAGCCCTGCTCAGAGTAGCCCCTGAGCTCAAACTCTCTGTGACTTTGACTCCCAGGAAGACCCTTGTCTCCACTCAGTGCATTGGATATAACTTGGCTCTTTTTTTTTTTTTTTTTTTTAAAGCCTTTATCTCCTGGTCAGGTTAAGTCGGTTGTTGTTACCAGCCGTTCTTGGTCAGTGAGGAAGCAAGTCCAGAGGGGCCAGGATTTGTGCACAGCCCCACTCATAGTCTGCAAGAGGGCTAGGTTCAGAGCCCAGCTCTCCTGACCGCTGGTCTAGCCCTCTTTGCTCTGTGTTCCTGAGAAACGGAATGCTTCTGAGGTGCCCTAGAGAGCATGTGGTCTTAGCCCTCAATTTACCGGGGAGGTCGCCAAGGTCCAGATGATTAATGGATCCCAGCCGCACTCAGAGCTCTGCATCCAGCTGGCCAAGACCCCTGATCCTTGGTCTCTCTTATTTGCAAATCAGAACTTCCAGACTGCATCCAATATCCTGTACCAACCGCCTGCTTTTGCTTGAATTGAAAAGTCAAACTTCCAAGCTCTATTGAAATCATTAGTTCTTCTTTGAAAGGCAGTTTTAATTTTGGAGAATCTCTTCGAGTTCCTAAAATGTCTCTGAGCTGAGGTGAGAGCCATCCCTTGAAACCCAGGAGCGCCATGGATGTCTTTATCTGAAGGGACGCGGCCCCCGGGAGCGCTGCGCAGACCCTCATTCCAGTCTAAGCTTTTCACACTGATGCAGCCAGCTGACAGTCAGGCCCCGGCCCCGCAGAGGCAGTGCCCGCCATCTCTTCTGAGAAGGCAAATGAGAAGTGAGAGAGATGACAAATTCTAATTAGTGGGATTATCCTCCCACGACATGTCTGGCTTCAGATGTGGGTCTCAGGGCCTGGTGCCCGGGCCTCCAGAAGTCCTTGCTTGGATTCCCACAAAGCCAGGACCCCTGAGGGTACATTTGCACATCATACCTTTGCCTCCTTGCATTTTATATTCTCACGTTCACTACTGGAAATGGGTGTTCCGTGGGCCTTTGACCTCATGCTGCAAATTGTACTCTGGAAAGAACATCTTTTTGCAGATTTCATGAAACATGCTATTTAATTGAGATGCAGTTGACATTTATCATCCCACAGTGCCGCCTGGCACTCCCACTTCCTGGTCCTGTTTAGTTTCACCCCAGTGGTGCCGGGTGGGTTTTGCTGACTCAGTTCAGACATATGCTGAGACTGAGGCCAAGAGAGGCAGCAAGAACCAAAGCCAGAGTCGGAATTCAGGCTTCTGCCATCGTACTGTATCTGCCTTGAATAGATTTGCAACGTGTCAGAGCTGAATGGGGTCCAGTTTTCAACAGAAGAGTGGCTGTGATGCCAGGAGAAAAGCCTGAACTCCTTCGCTGGGTCCTCAGGCCAACGGTGTTATTGCTGGCGTTTTCCAGCATGTTCCATTTCTCAGGGAGGCCGCGCTGTGGTTGAAAAGTGAGAGCTGGGGAAGCAGAGAGCCCACGTTGGAGTTGAGCCTTCAGAAAGCACTAAAACCTTTCTAGGCCTCACTTTCCTTTCTCTGTAAAGCAGGGATAGTTAATAGTCATTGTCCTTGATGGAACGGTGTCCCACTCCCTCCAAATTCAAGTCCTCTTGGAACCTCAGAATGTGGCCTTATTTGGCAGTGATATCATTGTAAGTCTAATTAGTTAAGATGAAGTCATACTAGATTAGGGTAGACCCTAAGTCCACACTGACTGGTGTCCTTATGAGAAGATGAATGACGCAGAGACGTAGGGGAGGATGCCATGTGACAACGGAGGCTAGGACGGAAGTGCTGCAGCTGTAAGCCAAGGGCAGCTGTAAGCACCAGGGGTTGCTGGAGCTGCTCCACTCTGGAAGAGGCAAGGGAGGATCCCCCCAGGAGCCTTCAGAGGGGGCAGGGCCCTGCTTACACCTGGTTTTGGACTTTAGCCCTCAGAACTATGAGCCAATAAATTTCTGTTATTTAAGCCCCCCAGTTTGAGGTACTGTTATAGCAACCTGAGGAACCGACACCATCCCTCCTCGAGGTGTTGGAAAGATTAACTCACACAATCCTTGCTAACTGTCCAGGGAACCAATACAGTCCTTCCTTGGGGTGTTGGGAAGACTAGCTCATACAATCCTTGTTAACTGTCCATGCCACGTGGTGCGTGTCAGCCCTGCTCACTTTTCCTGCCATGCTTGCTGTGTCTCCTCGGCTCCACGCCCTCCTTTACAGGGTTCCCTTTCCTTCGAAGCCTCTTCCTTCACCCTTACCGTCTTCCCATCCTTTAGAGCTTACCCCCCCGGTTTTGATCCTGCGGAGAGCCTTCTCTGACAGCTCCCATCCTCCCACCCTGCCCCCAACTGCCCCCAGGTAAGGCAGTCACTCAAAAGTCCAGGCCTTATGGATTTGAACCCCCACCCTGCCACTTGGTGGTTTGTTGAACTCTGAACAAGTTAATTAGTACACTTGGGGCTACAGCTTCCTCATGCCTTATCCATAAGGTTCTTAGAGGGATTCAGTGAGATGATTAAGGAGATAATTTGCTCAGTGTCTGGCCTGCAGTAGAGTGTTCAATACAGGACCACTGTCGTCATAGCTGTCCCCAGCTTCTCCTGTGCTCCCCCAGAACCCATGTGCCTGAGTTTGGGTTTCTCCAGAATCAGGCTCCAAGGCAAGGATTTGAGGACAGGGCATGGGAGAGGCAAAGAGAACACAGGGAAGGATAGGAAGGGAGACAGCCAGGAAAGGGTGTGCTGTCAAGCCTGTTACCCCACTGCGGGGCTGGGCAGACTTACAAACTCCGGGAGCCAGTGTAAAACACCGGCCTCAGCCTCATCCCAGGTGACGGGCAAGGGAGAGGGGGTGCTGATACTCCAGTTTCTAACAGTCGTGGATCGAGTATTGGTCTGAGGGCATTAATTCCCTGGCTTGGCTGGTCTGCTGCATGGGCAGCAAAGTGGGTCCTACTGGCAAAAGAGAGTCCTCAGGGAGAGAAATGCAGGACTGGTGGATGGAAGTCAGGCAGGTGGGTGCAGAAGCAGGAAAGGTGAGGAGATTTCAGGTGGGCACAGAAGTCTGCAACACTTGTGCATGCCACACATCTCAGGGTTATAGTCACTGGTGCTTTTTGCTTTTATCTATTTTCCTCATGGGCTGTGAGCCTCTTGAGGGCAGGCCTGCTTCTTCCATCTTCTGTGTTTGCATCTCCTCTTTCAGCACTTAGTACCTGGCCAGTGCTCATGTAAATATTTAATAAACCGATGAATCTGGTCCAAATCCTCCATTTTGCAGATGCAGAGAGGTTGTGGCTCACTTAACAGAGCTGCTCCACTAGCAGATTTTAAGAACAGGGACGTGAATCCAGAAGTAAAAATGCAGTGCGGGGTGGCTTTTCTCCTTTGTCTTCCTTTTCTATTGTTGGCCTGAATGTTCTCCCCTTTGGCTGTTACTCAGGTATGCATCGTGCAGAAGCGAGACACTAAGAAAATGTATGCAATGAAGTACATGAACAAGCAGAAGTGCATCGAGAGGGATGAGGTTCGGAATGTCTTCCGGGAGCTGCAGATCATGCAAGGGCTGGAGCACCCCTTCCTGGTCAATCTATGGTGAGTGTGGCTCTATCCAGGGCTCCTATGGGGAGCCAAATGCAAATTTGAAGGACTCTTCTGCATGGTAAAGAGAAAGGGATGAAATGTTCTGGGTTCAGTTATTCTTAACTATTTTGTAGAATACGTTTTCTGATGAAGTCTATAGGCATATGTTTCATTTTCATTTTAATTCTGTCCTCTTATCTGATGAATCGGAGTGGAAAATAAATGGAGAAAGGTTTTGTGTATTTGAGAAGATATGTGGAACGTTATAAGAGAATGCCAAGGATAGGCTACTAAAGGGAGTGGGGAGCTCAGTGTTTCAGAAAGTCATAGCCGTAGAGCTGATGGCAGGAAGGGCCACTGGGAACCAGTATTCTACTTCAGTACAGATGGCTGCCCATCATGGAAGTACCAAATTCGGAATTCTCAATCCAGCCCCCAAAACCTGCCATGACCCATGTTTCAGAACTTTCACTCCAACCCATCTTTGGCTATTATCTTCACTTTAAATTTGCATCCTAGAAACACAGCCTGTTGGTGGTTCCCTGCCTCTGTGCTTTTGCGTGTGAAACCTCTTCCTAAAACACTCACGTCCCCGTCTCCAGCGTCCCCTAACCAACACTTGTGCGTTCCTGGCACCCACCTTAGGAAACCCTTAGGTTCCTAAGAGCCCTTGAAGACCCACAGGCCAGCTGAGTGCCCCTTACGACCTGTCTTGTCCTGTGTTTGACCTAACACCATCTTTATCACAGTGAACCCAGATTATTGCATTACTTATCTGTCCTCACACAGAAATTGCTTGTTTCTGGGAGTCTAACACAGTATCTGACACATTGGAGGGACTTAGCAAGTGTTTCCTAAGCTGGGTTGTGTTGAAGGGGAGAGAGAGAACAGGCTGCTTTAGGAAACGAATTCTGACCGTTTCATTCAGCGGCTCAGTTGACCCACTGACCTTAAGAGCTGGGACGGCCACCCTGGAGGGGTGAGTCTAGCTTTGCACGTACTTTACCACCACTGATTTCGGTTGCTCTGCACACTTAGAAGCACTTTGAACATTGAATGATAGCAGAACAAAGAGGAACACAGATTGTCCCATTTGAGAAAATCAAGGTGTGAGTGCCAGGTGCCACAGACGTGGGCATTGCCATGGAGAAAACCCAAACCAAATCTTGTCTGCCAGAGTCTCAGTATCCACTCAGAGTTCCTTGTGTCTCTACACAGTGATCTAAACACTTTGATTGTTTGGGATAAATAAACCCCTTTGTGTTTTGATTGTTATGCAAGGGAATTTTCTAAAGTGAATCTTTAATCCAAACAGCAACATATGTTCCTGGCAAAATATAGAGAATAAAATACATAAGAAAACAATAATTACCCAGCATCTCTTCGGGTTCAGATTAAAATTCCATGTGTAATTATTTTTATACTCCTTTTCTTGTATTTTTTCATATAAATGACATATAACTGTATGTGTTATTGATATATAAACATTCAGCTAAATTTTGTATTTTTTTTCTGAATTAATATCTGGCAGGAGCACTATCTCCTTATTACTGCAAACTTTTTGTAAATCATTTTTAATGGCTACATAATATTCCACTAAGGAAAAGCACAATAAACCATCTAATCAAACCTTCATTCTGTCACGTAAGTTACTTGGGCTGTTTCTAATTATTTTGCCAATGAAAATACTTCTGAGAGGAATATCTCTGAACCTGAAGTTTTTCAGGTGGGACACCTTTAGGTGGACTAAGAAAATCAGATGCCTAGTGGAGCTTGTATGATGTGTGTTAAAGGAGAGGAATGTGTTGGAGCAGCCTTTTCTTAGGCACCATTTTTTTTTTTTGAGATGAAGTTTTACTCTTGTCACCCAGGCTGGAGTGCAATCGTGCAATCTCAGCTCACTGCAATCTCCGCCTCCAAGGTTTAAGTGATTCTCCTGCCTCAGACTCCAAAGTAGCTGGGATTACAAGCTCCCGCCACCACACCTGGCTAATTTTTATATTCTTAGTAGAGACAGGATTTCACCACATTGGCCAGGCTGGTCTCGAACTCCTGACCTCAGGTGATCTGCCCACCTCAGTCTCCCAAAGTACTGGGATTACAGACATAAGCCACTGCGCCCAATCTTAGACACCATTTCTTGATCCTCTGTTCATGGTCTAGCAACAGATGCCCTTTGGTTACATGACAGGGCTGGGTATATAAGAAAATTATCTGCAAATGTCAGCCTTTGGTGGCTTTGTATTTTATTTCCATCATAAGCAAGAAAGGGGTGAGCCTACTGCTTGACTTTGGAGTCACCCCTCAGACTCTGGGCCTCAGCTTCCTCACTTGTCATAATTACGTAATAATGCCTTGTTTACCGCTAGGACTGTTTTGAGAATTAACTGAAAAGAAGACATGAAAGTATATTTTCTGTAAGTAAAACTATTGTTCACTGTAAGAGGTTATATATGTGTGTATGTGTATTAGTTCACTCTCCTACTGCTATAAAGAACTGCCCAAACTAGGTAATTTATAAAGGAAAGTTTAATTGACTCACAGTTTCACATGACTGGGGAGGCCTCGGGAAACTTACAGTCAGGGCAGAAGGCAAAGGAGAAGCAGGCACCTTCTTCACAGGGCAGCAGGATGGAGTGAGTGCCAGTGGGGAAAATACCAGACACTTATAGAACTATCAGATCTTGTGTGAACTCAGTATCACCAGAACAGCATGGGGGAAACCACCCTCGTGATTTAATTACCTTCCACCAGGTCCCTCCCATGACATGTGGGCATTATAGGGATTACAGTTCAAGATGAGACTTGGGTGAGGACACAGCCAAACCATATCATTCTGCCCCTGGTTGCTCTCAGATTTCATGTCCTCACATTTCAAAACACAATCAAACCTTCCCAACAGTCCCCCAAAGTCTTAACTTATTCCAGCCTTAACCCAAAAGTCCAAGTGCAAAGTCTCATCGGAGACAAGACAAGTCCCTTCCACCTGTGAGCCTGTAAAATAAAAAGCAAGTTAGTTACTTCCTAGATACAATGAGGGTACAGGCATTAGGTAAATATACCCATTCCAAATGGGAGAAATTGGCCAAAACAAGGGGGCTACAGGCCCCACACAAGTCCAAAATCCAACAGGGAGTCATTCCAAAATGATCTCCTTTGACTTTATGCCTAACATCCAGGTCACGATGATGCAAGAGTTGGGCTCCCCAGGGCTTGGGCAGCTCTGCCTCTGTGGCTTTGCAGGGTACGGCCTCCTTCCCAGCTGCTTTCACAGATGGCATTGAGTATCTGTGATTTTCCAGGTGCATGGTGCAAGTTGTCAGTGTATCTGTCATTCTGGAGTCTGGAGGACAGTGGCTGTCTTCTCACAACTCCACTAGGCAGTGTCCCAGTGGGGACTCTGTGTGGAGGCTCTGCTCCCTCATATCCCTCCTGCACTGCCCTAGCAGAGGTTCTCCATGAGGGCTCTGCCCCTGCAGCAGACTTCTGCTTGGACATCCAGGTGTTTCTGTACATCCTGTGAAATCTAGGCAGAGGTTCACAAACCTCAATTCTTGATTTCTATGCATCTGTAGGCCCAACACGACATGTAAGCCACCAAGGTTTGCGGCTTGCACCCTCTGAAGCAACAGCCTGAGCTGAACTTTGGCCTTTTATAGCTACAGCTGGGACACAGGGCACCAACTTTCAAGACTGCACAAAAAGTAAGGCCCTGGGCCTGGCCCATGAAACCATTTTTCCCTTCTAGGCCTCTGGGCCTGTGATGGGAGGGGCTGCTGTGAAGGTTTCTGACATGTCCTGGAGACATTTTCCCCATTGTCTTGGTGATCAGCATTTGTCTCCTCATTACTTATGCAAATTTCTACAGCCGGGTTGAATTTCTTCCCAGAAAATGGGTTTTTCTTTTCTATCACGTTGTCAGTCTGCAAATTTTCCAAACATTTATGCTCTGCATCCTCTTGAACATTTTGCTGTTTAGAAATTTCTTCCACCAGATACCCTAAATCATCTCTCCCAAGTTCAAAGTTCCACAGATCTCTAGGGCAGGGGCAACATGCTGACCGTCTCTTTGCTAAAGCATAGCAAGAGTGACCTTTACTCCAGTTCCCAACAGGTCCCTCATCTCCATCTAAGACTACCTCAGCCTGGACTTAATTGCCCATAACACTATCAGCATTTTGGACAAAACCAACAAGTCTCTAGGAGTTTCCAACTTTCCCACATCTTTCTGTCTTCTTCTGAGCTCTCCTATCTGTTGCAACCTCTGCCTGTTACCCAGTTACAAAGTTGCTTCCACATTTTTGGGTGTCCGTATAGCAGCGCCCTACTAGCTTGGTACCAATGTACTGTATTCATCAATTCTCTAATGCTGCTGTGAAGAAATATCTGAGACTGAATAATTTATAAAGAAAAGAGGTTTAACTTATAGTTCTGTATTGCTGGGGAAGCCTCAGGAAACTTACAATCATGGCAGAAGGCAAAGAAGCAGGAGGCACCTTCTTCACAGGGCAGCAGGATGGAGTGAGTGCCAGTGGGGAAAATGCCAGATGCTGATAAAACCATCAGGTCTTATGAGAGCTCACTCACTCACTATGACAAGAACAGCATGGGGGAAGTTGCCCCATGATTCAAATACATTTCACTGGGTTCCTCCCATGATGCATGGGGATTGTGGGGATTATAATTCAAGATGAGATTTGGGTGGGGACACAGCCAAACCATATCAGCCATATCAGATAAATAGGTGTATCTATCACTTACTTATATAGTATCCACCTATTATCGTATATACATGCCTATATGTATGATGCATAGATGATAAGTACATAGATGATAGACAAACAATAGATGGATATATTAGATAGATGATAGATAAATGATAGGCTAGATTAACAGATGATAGAGATGGTAGATGATAAATAAATGAATAGATGATAGATAAATAGATAGATGATTGATAGGTAGATTGATAGACAATGGCCCTTCAAGCTACAAGTTAAAAGGAGAAAGGTCACCAGATCATTGGTCAGTGCTCAGAACTTTGCACACGACAGGGGTCAGGATTTATTTTGTCATGAAGGAGAAAAACCTAAACTTGCGTAAGCACAAAAGGGAATTGGCTTTCATAACTAAAACGTTTAGACTGAGAGCTGATGTTGGTCTTGCACTGCCTTCTTTTGCTTTCCCCTGTGTTAGCTTTATTTTCAGAGCCACGAGTCACACTGAGTCCTGGCAAGTCCCATTTCTCCTGCCAGCTGAACAGCCGCAGCAGAGGCTGAGGCTTGTGGGCAGTGACAGACCTGGCTTGGGTCACACGCCCATTCCTGACACAGTGGAGGACGGTGCGGGAGGTTTGTCCCATTGAGTCTTATGGACAGGTAGTGAGGGAAGGAGCTCTCCAGAGGGAAATTCAGAGCTGTTTCCAGAAGAAAACAAGTAGAGTCTGTGCGGCTCCCGAACTGGTGCCTGCTACCCACATGCGCGTGTCCTTATCCAGGAGACTCCATATCAGCCCTGCTCATTTCTCAGAGACAGAAAGCAGGGCCCCAAGCAGTTCACTATCTTGCCTGAACCATGTGATTTGCAATTCAGACTCAGACAGACCCACCATGCCTTAATGCTTCCAGTTCTTACAGGTAGCTGACCACTAACATCTCCTGGGCACTTGATATGTGTCTTACTGAACTTCTTCAATTCTCCCCACAGCTCTTTTCATTTCCTACTATTATCCCACTATTTTTGGTCCCATTTTACAGATGGGGCAACTGAGTCATGCCACTAGTAAGTGGAGGAGATGGGACTTGAAGCCAGGCTGTCTGGTTTCATGGCCCACTCTGGTCACCTCCCTACCACAGCTGCTGTGATGGGGCCCTGGCCCCTCCCTGCTTGGCACCACACCCTACCTCTTCCCTGATGGATGTCTTCCAGCTGTGCTAGTCTTTGGTGGCCTCTCTCACCCCTAGTGGAAGAGGACACAGTGTGGAATTGCCTGTCGGGGTCATAAGGACACCACCACTTCATATTAATGATACATCAGCTTTTCATCACTTTACGTGGAGGGTGAATTATTGCAGCCTTGGAAATCCTGACTGTGCACCTTCTCATTATTCTTTTTTGCTGACATGCTCCGTAACTGCAGAGGCAAAGGCCTGCATTGATTAATTTTCATAGCAGTTTTGCCTCTAAAGAATGAATGATTTGTGCTTCTAAGACTGTGATGACCCAAGTGGAGTTGTCAAGTGCAATATTTTCACTTGTTCTAATGCAAAGCTGTTTTACTCTCTTGGGTTTAAGACAACGAAGGCAAAGGAGAGAGGAAAAGAAAAGCCATGCCCCAGAGATTGAGGGTGGCCCAGTAGTGGGAGCCCTGGTGGGATGGGTGTGGCAGAGGAGGAACGCTGAGGGAAGAAAAGCAGCGTGAGTGTTTCATCACTTTGGCTGTAAGGTCTGACCTCCCAGGTTCTCATCCTATGATGGCTATGATGCTGCTATGCACCAAATTGTGTCCCCCTGCCTCAAATTCGTATGTTGAAACCCTAGCCCCCAATGTCTCTGTATCTGGAGACAGGGTCTTTAAGAGGTAATTACAGCTAAATGAAGTCATAACAGTGAGGCATTAATCTGATAGGACTGTGGTCTCATAAAAAGAAGAGAGAAAGATGGATAGTGAGAGAGAGACATACACACAGAGAGAGATCTCATTAAGGAGGCAGCAAGAAAGTTGCCCCTGCTGGCACCCTGAGCTCAGATATCCAGCTTTTAGAACTGTGAGAAATAAATTTCTATTGCTGGAGGCCCCCAATCTATGGTTTTTTGTATGATAACCTAAGGTGACTAATAAAGGTCTCCAGTGTTACTGCCATTACAGGCATACGTCGGAAATATTGCAGGTTCAGTATCAGACCACAGTGAAGCAAATGTCACAATAAAGAAAGTCACACAATTTTTTGGTTTTCAGTGCATATAAAAGTTGTTTATACTGTAGTCGATTAAGTGTGCAATAGAATTATGTCTAAAAAACAATGTACATGCCATAATTTAAAAATACTTTATTGCTGAAAATACTAATGATTATCTAAGTCTTCAACAAGTTTTAATCTTTTTGCTGGTGGAGTGTCTCGCCTTGATGTTGACGGCTGCTGACTGATCAGAGCGGTGATTGCTGTGGCCACTTCCTAAATTAAGACAACAATGAAGTGTGCCACAATGATTAACTCTTCCTTTGATGGAAGATTTCTTTGTAGCATGAGATGCTATTTGATGGCATTTTACCTATGGTAGAACTTCTTTCAAAAATAGAGTCAATCGTTTAAAATCCTTTAAAACTCTGCTGCTGATTTCTCAACGAAGTTTATGTGATATTCTAAATCCTTTGAATTGGTTCAGAAATATTCATGGCATCTTCATATGGAATAGGTTCCATCTTCAGAAACTACTTTCTTTGTTCATTCATAAGAATCAGCTCCTCACCCGTTCAAGTTTGGTCATGAGATTGCAACAGTTCAGTGATATCTTCTGGCTCTACTTCTAATTCTGGTTCTCTTGCTACTTCCACCACATCTGCAGTAACTCCCTCCACTGAAATCTTGAACCTCTCAAAGTCACCCATGAAGGTTGGAATCGGTTTCTTCTAAACTCCTGTTAATGGTGATATTTTGACCTCCCATGAATCACAGATGTTCTTATGGCATCTAGAATGGCAAATTCTTTCCAGAAGATTTTCAATTTACTTTGCCCAGATCCATCAGCAGAATCATGATCACTGGCAGCTCTAGCCTTACAAAATATCCTTTTTTTTTTCCTTTTTTTTTTTTTGAGACGGAGTCTTGCCCTGTCACTCAGGGTGGAGTGCAGTGGCGTGATCTCAGCTCACTGCAACCTCTGCCTCCCGGGTTCAAGTTATTCTCCTGCCTTAGCCTCCTGAGTAACTGGGACTACAGGTGGCCGCCACCATGCCCAGCTATTTGTATTTTTAGTAGAGACGGGGTTTCACCACATTGGCCAGGCTGGTCTTGAACTCCTGACCTCAGGTAATCTGCCTGCCTCGACCTCTCAAAGTGCTAGGATTACAGATGTCAGCCACCGCGCCCAGCCCCAAAATGTGCTTCTTAAATAATAAGATGTGAAGGTCAAGGTTACTCCTTGATCCACGGACTGCAGGTTAGATGTTATGTTGGCAGGCATGGAAACAACATTCATGTCCTTGTACATCTGCATTAGAGCTCTTGAGTGACCAGGTGTATTGTCAACAAGCAGTAATATTTTGAAAGGAATCTTGCTTTCTGAGCAGTGGTATTGTTTTCTCAATAGTGAGCTTAAAATATTTAGAAAACCATTCTGTAATCAGATGTGCTGTCTTCCAGGCTTTGTTGTTCCATTTATAGAACACAAGCAGAATACATTTAGCAGAATTCTTAAGGGCCCTGGGATTTTTGGAATGGTAAGTGAGCATTGGCTTCAACTTAAAGTCACCAACTGCATTAGCCCCTAGCAAGAGTCAGCCTGTTTTTTTGAAGTTTTAAAACCAGGCATTGGCCGGGCATGGTGGCTCATGCCTGTAATCCCAGCACGTTGGGAACCTGAGGCGGGCAGATCACCTGAGGTCAGGAGTTCAAGACCAGCCTGACCAGCATGGAGAAACCCCGTCTCTACTAAAAATACAAAATTAGCCGGGCATGGTGGTGCTTGCCTGTAATCCCAGCTACTGGAGAGGCTGAGGCAGGAGAATCGCTTGAACTCAGGAAGCAGAGGTTGTGGTCAGCTGAGATCGTGCCACTGCACTCCAGCCTGGGCAACAAGAGCAAAACTCCATCTCAAAAAAAAAAAAATTAAATTATAAAATAAAACCAGCCATTGACTTCTTTATAGATGTAAAAGTCCTAGATGGCATCTACCTCCAGTACTTTTATGAAGTGAGATGGTGGGTGGCCAGTGATTGGAGCATTCAGAACACACACAACAGTTATTAAGTTCGCCTTCTTATATAAGTATAAGGTTGTTTTGTTTAATTGAAAAAGCTCTTGTTTGGTGTAGCCACCTTTGTCAATGACCTTAGCAAGATATTCTAGGTAACTTGGGACAGCTTCTCCATCAGCACTTCCTGCTTCACTTTGCGTTTTTATGTACCGGAAACAGCTTTTTTCCTCTTTAAATCTCCTGAACCAAGCTCTGCTGCCTTTCAACTTTTCTTCTGCAGCTTCCTCACCATTCTCAGCCTTCATAAAATTGAAGAGAGTTAGAAACTTGCTCTGGATTAGGCTTTTGGCTTAAGGGGATGTTGTGGCGAGTTTGGTTTTGTATCCAGACCACTCCAGCTTTCTCCATATCAGTAATAAGACCGTTTCTCTTCTTTATCATTGGTGTGTTCACTGGAGTAGCACTTTTAACTTCTTTCAGTAACTTTTTCTCTGCATTCAAAACTTGGCTAACTGCTCGGCAAAAGAGTCCCAGCTTTTAGCCTATCTTGGCTTTTGACATGCCTTCCTTACTAAGCTTAATCATTTCTAGCTTTGATTTAAATTGAGAGACACGGGAATCTTCCTTTCACTTGACCACTCAGAGGCCATTGTAGTGTTATTACTTGGCCTAATTTCAGTATTGTGTCTCGGGGAATAGGGAGACCCAAGGGGTGGGAGAGAGATAGGGGAACAACCAGTGATGGAGCATTCAGAACACGCACAATATTTATTGATTACATTTACCTTCTTATATGGGTGCAGCTCATGATGCCCCAAAACAATCGCAGTAGTAATATCAAAGATCATTGATCACTTTGGGAGGCTGAGGTGGGCGGATCACTTGAGGTCAGGAGTTCCAAAACAGTTTGGCCAACATGGTGAAACCCCGTCTCTACCAAAAATACAAAAATTAGCTGGGCATGGTGGTGCATGCCTGTAATCCCATTTACTCTCGGGAGGCTGAGGCAAGAGAATTGCTTGAACCCAGGAGGCGGAGGTTGCCATGAGCCAAGATTGCAGCGCTGCACTCCAGCCTGGCGACAGAGCGAGACTCCGTCTCAAAAAAAAAAAAAAAAGAAAAAGAAAAAGAAAACAAAGATCACTGCCACAACAAATATCATAATAATGAAAAAGGTCAGAATATTCCAGGAATTATCAAAATGTGGCAGAGACACAGAGTGAGCATGTGCTGTTGGAAAACATGGCACCGATGGACGTGCTTGATGCAGGGTTACCACGCACCTCCGCTTTGTAAAATACGCAATATCTGCTAAGTGCTGTCAAGAGAAGCACAGGAAAATGAGGTGTGCCTGTACTGGCACTTGTCCGTTGAGGCTGGCTTCTGGCTGGTTGAGCACCTGAAGTGAGGTTGCTCCACGTTTCCGTGTGACTATGTGTTCTCTCCTCCCCCTCCAGCATCAGACGTGGGGACACGGACTTTTGGAAAATGTGTCTTGCGTTTTTAGCGTTAGACTGTTATCCTGATTGAATGTTAATGGGTCAGTAGTTCATTCATATGTTCGGAACGTATTTTCAAATTCCATTTCTACTTATCTAATTGACTGTATTTACTAGACTCACTGTTAATCTGTTTTGTTTAAAATTGGAGGGGGAAGGCATCTGTCCCTGTCTACTGCCTAAACAACCGAGAGAATGAATGAACGTTCTCAGGATAAGAACAGATGTCAGAACTTAGTTTAAATGGCTCTCAGGGCAATGTAGGTTTCTAGAATCATCTTTGAGTAGCAATGGACTGAGTCCATACACGGATATCTACATGCCAGTCTAAGCCAAGAAACAATCACTTAAATCAAAGGCTACATTTTAAGTGTTGAGAACTTTGATTAAAATAAAACTATATTAATTATTCGAAGGCAGAGCCGATCTGGCTGAAGCAGTGGAGGGCAGGGAAAGGGACTTGGGGGAGGACAGAGACTGGAAGGCCCCAGGGAAACCTTTGACAAAGCGTCTCAGCCTTACAGACAATTTCTCGATGCTGAGCAGTGCCATTTCCACGGAAGCAATTGTGCCTAGCCTGAACTGTTGTTATAGGCTCCTAACTAGTGTTTCAATGCCCAGCCAGTTACCCATCACCCATGTGCCCTTCACAGGACAGGTCATGTCAAAGCGTAAGTCTGTGCTTACTATGTCTCTGCATAAAATACCACAGTGGCTCCCGAAGCCCTCAGAATAAATGTCTTTCTCTGACCTAGCTTGTAGCACTATGTCCAGTTTCATCCCCTGACACCCACCCCTGCTACCATCTTGGGCCATTTTTGTTCTCATCCACTAACTGGTTTGTGGTGATCTGTAATACATCCTGCTGTTCTCATCTCTCAGGCCTCCGCACAGGCTGTGCCTTCTGCCTGGAACACCGTCTCCTCTTCGTTCACTGTGAGAACTCCTGCTCATCCTCCACAGGAATTCATTCATTAAGTCGATACTCACTGGGCTCTTACTGGGTACCAGGCACTCTTCTAATTTCTAAGGGTGCAGTGGTGAAGACAGTCAGTATGGCTCCTGTCCTCTTGGAGTTCATAGTCCAGGCCTCACCTCCTCGCATCAGCCCTCCTCGAGGCACCAGCCCCAGACAGTGGTGCTTTCTCCCAGATCCTGTTATGGCACAAAGGCAGCTCTGTCATGGTTATCTGCTGGGGGGTGTGTTTCCTCCATGAGCAGTGGGCTGCTTGAGGACGGAGACCATGCCTTATTCATCTCTGTCTCCCCAGCAACTGACGTTTAGTAGATTAATTCATGCAGTGCTGTTAAGGGCCCCTGACATGCCAAATGCTGTGCTAGACCCTGGTGGCAGAACTGTGAGGAAGACAGTTCCTCCCTGTCTTACAAGTGAGAGAAGACAGATGCTTACCGGCAGTCACTTGTCTTGCTTGCTCTCTTCCCTCCATACTGGGTGGTTATCGTGCTTTGGTGTCCTGGGGTAACTTAAAAACTATAGAGGTTTCAAACACCCACCATGCCCTGGAGGGTTAAGTGATATCCTGGTCCATCCCCGACACACAGAGACGGAGAATGTCCCTGGGGTTTTCCCAGTTCCAATTAGTGATGTCTTCGTCAGTCTCCAGTGCCTCCCAGACACGCCCATCACCATGGTAACATCCATAAATAGAGGGGTAAGAGGTGATGCTCTCCTGTCTGGAGTCCCTCTCTCATTCTTGACTGTTCCAGCATTTGTAGCACCATGGAAACTTCATCTTATGCTTTAAAAATACCAGATGTGTAATGTTTTCTTTGTAAGCGACATGAGTTTGTTACTCTTCAGGTAGCAGGATTGGAGGCTGTGAGTGTGGGTCACAGGATACACCTGACTGCACTCTGACACTCGGGCCTGTGCTGAGCTGTTTAGAGGGCTGTATGAGGAGCCAGAGGACACGCAGTGCAAAAACAGGAATTGGGGAAATCACAGCTGGGCTTGGGGGATTGGCTCTGGTGTGTCAGGCAGTTCCTGCAGGTGAGTGACGGAATCTGTCCAGTGGTCAGAGAAGCCATGGGGTTTACCCAGGGTCATGCGGAAGAGCCAGGACTCTTCCAGACCTGTGAACTGTGTGTGGGGTACTCTGCTGCTCCGTCACCACAACACAGCACCTTCTTGTCCCCATTTTCCTGACTGCTCTTCAGGCTTTCCCAAGGGTCTTCTGAACCAGAACTCTCTTGGTTCATGGGGAATTATTAAATTTATTCCACACCTATTTGGTAATAGTAGTACCAGTACCATTTATCCATCACCTACAGTGCATAGCTCTTTTCATATTTTATCTTGATTAATCCTCAGAACCATCATGCAAGGTGGATGTTACTATCTCTAGTTTACAGCTGGAAAAGCTGGAGACTAGTGGATTATTTGTGCAAAATATATAGCCAACAAGTGTCAGTACTGGGATTAAAAACAATGGTGTGCTGGTAAATGCTTAACAACCAGCTCTCCAGGATGGAGTGTGTTGGGGCCGGGAGGCGGAGGAGGTGGTAGGGACAAGCCCTGTTTGCCAGTTTCCATGGTGTAAATAGTTTTTCATAATGGTTGATTTCAAACTAACAACGTGGTGTTAGACAGCCTGCAACATTTCTGAAGATTTAGCATTTGATCATGATGAGCTAGTATAAGCCGGCTCCAGCACAACCCTGCCAGACTCAGATCTAACACCAAAGCCTATCCTCTTTCTAAAGCCAACTTCTGAGAGTTAGGCCCAAAGCTAAGCCTTAAAAATAAAAAGATGAGTAAGTGTAAGTGATGGATCCCACTCTGAGGGAGAGGAAGGAAGCATGGTGATTATATACTCAACAATGTAGTAGACGTGGAAAATGGCCATTCCTCTTCCTAGGTGTGAAAGCCTCAGTTTCCTTGTGTAGGACACACCTACAGCTCCCTCCCTTTCATGCTTTGTGAGCTTCAAACTAAATGAGACCCCGTGGATGGAAGCCCTGTGGAAAAGATGATTTGCTGGAGCAGTGTACATTATTATTCTTCCTTCTGAGAAAATCCAAAGTGTGAATAATACCCTATAATTTTGCTGGAGAGTTCATGTGCATGAAATTGCTAGTGGGAGGTGGCGACTGTGCAGACAGAGGCCACGGTGGTCGATGACCGAGCAATTTTATGTGAAGCTCACATCCCAAAGAGCGGCAGAAATAACATTTGAATGTAATACATTTTAATGGAAAGTATTCGCCTGCTGTAGCGAGCTTAATTAAATTGGAAACGGTGCCGCCCTTGATCCTCAAGTGTTTGAAAGTCACATGGCAGCTCCCCACAGTTTCCCTGACATCAGGCACACATGTCCCTTCTCCGACCCGCCCCCCACCCCTGCCAGGTTTTTGCACTCACTGTGCTGTCTGGCTGGATGATTTTGTCTGGAAATCTGCAAGACATACCCCTTCACTTCCTTCAGCTCTCTGTCTGCTGTCACCTTACATTTCAGGTCTTTTTCAGACCTCTCAACTAAAATTGTAAGCTGCTCCCCACCTTGGCTGTCCCAAACCCACTTCCTGTGTGGCTACACTTTCACCTGGGAACACATTATGCATTTTACTTATCTTGTTTATTTTCTATGCCCCTTTCTCCTCCCACACACAACTAGAAGAAAGATATCTCTCCATGAGGATAACTGCCATTTTTTTTTTTTTTTTTACTAAAAAGACTGTATTTAAGAAAAACAGGTATAACATGGATACAAGGCAGGGAACATCACACACTGGGGCCTGTCATGGGGAGGGGCTGGGGTGGGATAGCATTAGGAGAAATACTAACGTAAATGACGAGCTGACGAGTGCAGCAAACCAACATGGCACATGTATACCTGCACATTGTGCACATATACTCTGGAACTTAAAGTATAATAACAAAAAAAAAAAAAAGAAAGATGTAAAAGTTCACAGCAAAATTAAGAAGAGATTTCTCATGCACCTGCTGCCCCCACCCATGCAGCACCTTCCCCACCACAGTGGTATAATTTTTACCTTTGATGAACCTATGGTGGTACATCATTATCACAGAGTCCACCCTTGGTGTTATACATTCTGTAGGTTTGGACAAATGTATAATGACGTGTATTCACCACCGTAGTGACATACGGAGCAATGTCACTGCCCTGAAACCCTCTGTGATCTGCTGATTCATCCCTCGCTCCCCTCCACCCTGGCAACCACTGATCTTTTCACTGTTTTCAGAGTTGTGCCTTGTCCAGAATGTCACCCAGTTGATATCATACAGTGTGTAGACTTTCCAGATTGGCTTCTTTCACTTAGCAATATGCATTTTAGTTTCCTCTATGTCTTTTCATGGCTTGATAACTCATTTCTTTTTAGTGCCAAGTAATATTCCCTTATCTATACACACTGCAATTTATTTACCCGGTAACCTACCAAAGGATGTCTTAGTTGCTTTCATGTTTTGGCAATTGTGAATAAAGCTGCTCTAAACGTCTGTGTGCAAGTTTTTCTGCAGACGGACATTTTCAACTCCTTTGGATAAATACTAAGGAAAGTGATTGCTGGATTGTGTAGTAAGAGCAGGCTTAGTTTTGTAAGACATTGCCAATCTGTTTTTCCCCACCAGTGAGGAATGAGAGTTCCTGTTGCTCCCTCCACGTCCTCACCAGCACTTGGAGTTGTCAGTGTTCTGGATTTTGTTCACTCTAATAGGTGTGTAGTGGTATTCCGTTGTTTTAATTTGCATGTCGTCTACATTTTTACCACTCTATTCCCAGCATTCAGAACCATGGCTGGCATCTAGTAGTTGCTCAGTAAGTAGTTGTTGAATGAACCAGTTGAAAGAACAAATGTCCTTGTCTTCCCCACAAGTCATATGCAGAGAGCTGTACACGGTCAGCTCACTTGGTTCCTCACTCACACGGACCCACACTGAACTGGAAACCAGAATCAGAATAGAACACTTTAGTCCTCTAAACCCAACAGAAATGCTTTTGCTAGCCTGTACATTGACTGAAAAACTGGGATTTCAGCCTCCACACCTCTGATTCGGGGTAAGTTTGTGAAGGGAAGTAAGGGAGGTAACCTTGTATATGTTGGTGGGTAATGGTGACAATTTTCATAGCTAACATTTGTTAAGCACTTACGGGGTACCTGGCACTCTGTCAACATTTCACAGGCATCATCTCATTCATTCTTCACCAGACCTCTGTTAGGCTGGAACTTTGCTTCTCCATTTTGCAGAGGAGATAATTGAGGCAGAGGGAGGTTAGAAAACCTGTAAAGGAGTGGGCCACGTGCTTGACTAGTGCGATCAGAGTGCCCTTTGCCAGGATGCCACACTGCATTTGGTGTCATGGGTTCATTTATTCCACATATTAAGCACCTACTGTGTACCGGGCACTGTCCTAAGTACTGGTGACATAGGCAGAGGAAAAGAGTCATGGCTCACCCTGAAGAGTGCCCGCTTTCTCATTCTGGACAGGGAGATTGGCAAAACTCAAACCATTATAAACAGAGCTAGAATTCAGAATTCCGGCTGGTGTGAGTAAGGATGCTCACAGGAAGCTTTGAGACTGTGAAGTAAAATGAACCTTGTCATCCCTTGCAGACATCAGGGGTGGCTCCCGGAAGAAGTAGCACCTCTTGGGTTTTGTGACATTGGACACTCGGAGCAGGTCTCCAAGGCAGGTGCTATTACAGATGGGGAAACTGAGGCTCAGAGAAGCGAAATGATTGTCCAGGGCCACATAGTTAGCAGGAAGCGGGCCTGCGATTCATAGCCAGCCTTTGTGACTCCAGAGCCTGCACTCTCTACAACATAACACTGCCCGCACTGTTCTTCCTGATGCAATAAAAGTTGTTTGAAATTGTGAGGAATTTCAGAGGGAAAACTGAGCCCAGCTAGTGGCCTCTTATCTGCTAACTCGAATTTTGAGACCTTTTCCTTCTCTGGGCCTCCTTTTTCTCTGCTGTGAAATAAAAACCTTAAACTCTGGTTTTCCCTGGTTCCCACGGTGCCATAGGGGGTCCAGGAAGTTCCTTAGGGTCACTTGGGGGCCAATGGGGTTGAGTTTGTGAACCAGGCCTCTGCTGTGTCTTATCCTGCATTCCTTTTTTAACCTGTTGGTGTTCTACATTTGATTTCATTTAAGGAAGGTTTCTGCTGCTCAAACATTTTGGCAGCTGGTAGCCTAGTCTGTCCTGCTCAGCGAGTCTGAAAGTTGACCACCCACAGCCTGCTTCGTGGGCTGAGAATTGGGCCCAAGCGTAGCCGATTTTGATGAGTGGAGATAGATGACTCAGACTATGTGATCAAATCAAAAAAAGACTTACGGGCTTGACAAAATAAATTGCAATTTGTAAAATTGAAGGCAACACATGAATGGTTAAAGAAAAGGGTCCTATTCCAAATCCATATTAACTACTGTGCTCCCAGGTCAGTGACCGGCACAGGCTGAGGGAGGGGGGAATACAAGAGGGGCATGGCACGTGCTCCCTGCAACCCCACACACCTTCCCTGTCCAACCAGAGGCCGTGCAGTGCCTCAGGGCATCAGGACCCATGTCCAACTGTAGAGACATAGAAAACAGCACAGAGTGAACGTCTGCTGTCAGGGAGGCATGCTTCCCTAATAAATGGCCACCTGGGCTTCTACTGTGTAGAACACTTTGAGATGCCAGCACTGAATGACAGGATCTGTTTAAGGTTCACATTGCAAGGTCCTGAGTCCAAAATGATGATGTTTTCTTAGAAAACCCATCACAAGGGAATGTTGTGGATTCGAGACATTCCTCGTGTTACTGAATTCCCAGCAAGACCCCTGCTGTGTGCAACTCCAGGACACCTCATGCAACACAGCAGCCTGGTCCTCGGGGCCCTGGAAGATCAAGCTCAAGACTTTTCCACCCCAAAGTAATAATGGTGCTTTATTAATAAAAACATAGCAGAAGGTGCAATTTATTTAGAAGACACTAGCCCCAGGCTGTTCTGAGTTCATAACATTTACACACACACACGACAGAAAGTCAAATCACTAAGGGAAATAATGAAGCTGACTCACAGCGTAAGTTTAAACATGATCACAATAGGACATTTTTAAATGAAACAATTTTTCTTCCAGCTTTATTAACGTAGGATTGGCCAATAAACGTTGTATATATTTATGGCATCCACCGTGATGTTTGGATATGTGTACACACTATGAAATCATTACTACGCTCAAGCTGATTAACCCATCCATCACCTCACACAGTCCCCTTTTTTGTGTGTGGTGAGAACACCAAGTTCTACTCTCTTGGCAAATTTCGAGTACACAACTCATTCTTATCAGCTGTAGTCACCATGCTGTACTTTAGAGCCCAGGGCCTGCTCCTCCTATAACCGACAGTTTATAGTACCCTTTGACCGGCATCTCCCCTCCACCCAGCCCCTGGCACCCTCCGTTCCACTCTCTGCTTCTGTGAGTGTAACGTTTTTAGGAACACACATAGGTGGAAGTGCCCAGTCCAGCCTTTGGATCGCCTCTTCTTCCTCCTGTCGGCTATGGGGGGATGGTCCCCAGTGCCTCCCAATGCCTTCCCTCCCTGTGGCCCATGAAGAAGAGGAACCCCCGGCCACAGAACTTTCTAAGGCTTGGCTGCCCATCTCTGGGGGAGCGAGGGCAGAGAGTAGGGTGACGAGGTGATAGGTATAGGGTGGGCCACTGTCCCCTCGTGCCTCCTGATGCTGTCTCTGAACCTGACCCTTAAGAGCACGTTGGAATCCGCTCTCAGCTTGTGTCACTGCTGCTCTGCAGGACTGGACCTCATCTCCTCTCCCTCGCCCCTCATCCTCCTCCCTCAGCAGATCATGAACCTTCTTCCCCTGCAAATGTGAATGAAAGGGAATGCTATGAACAGGTAGCTCAGCTTAGTAGATGAAAGACTGAGGCCTCAAAAGGTGGAGTACTTCCCCCAGGGTCCTCAGGCCTTTATGCAGAGGAGTCAGTATTTCAACCCATGTCTGTCTGACTCCAAGCTTGAGCATCTCCCACCACAGACCTTGCCTCCCGGGCGCCATGGAAGCCTCTGCGTCATGCAGCCTGCAGAGATGGTCAGCGGGAATAACAGGTGTGCCCGTTGCTTCTCCTCCAGCTGTGCTTCTGCATCCTGGCAGAGTCAGTGCCAGTGTCCTGGCCCCTGCTCTTGCAGAACAGCCCATAGCCGTAGGGGCTTCTTCACAAGTGAGATTGGGTTTTTATTTCCAGCCACATGTGTGAAACTAGAAGAAATATCTTGGAAGGTGATGACACGAGGGCCCTTGTTCCCAACAAATGTGCAAGGATTTCAGAGCGTTTGCTGATTCAGAACACAAGTGCGTTTATGGGATGGTGGACACAATGAACTGAAAGCTTACAGACTGCTGCATTCGGGAACCCGCATGCTTCAGAGACACCTGTGCTGGGCACCTCCTTCCAGAAGCAGAAATCCTTTCCCTACCCTGCTGTCTTGGCAGGGCGCACGTCTCATGCCCCTGCACCTCTCAGGCTCTGCTTTGCACGTGTTCTATCTGATCATCCTTAAAGAGGGTTCACAGTTTGTTCATTTCAGGGAGGCCGTCCCAAACCATCTGGCCTTGTCCACTCATAGGCATTCTCCCTCTCTCACCTGCCTGTTTGATTTCAGCACAGCCCCTTTTTGTCTCTGAGGTTGTGTTTTCTTACTTCTTTGCAGAAATTTTTTCCATCCCCAGAAAAAAATGTGAGCTTTCTGAGACCAATGGTCCTGTGTATATTGTTTTCTGCTGTGTTCCCCTAAACAGTATCTGGCACATGTAAGCATTTGATCATATGTTTGTTATGTTGAAGTAGATATTTGTACTTGGTCCATAGCTTGGGACCTAGTATGTTCAGAAGTTCAGAAAGAATAGGGTGGAAGAAATGATGAGGAGCCACCTGTCCTCCCGTTGGGCAGAGATTCTCAAGGGTGGAGACCTTGCCCTTTGCTCATCCTTATCCTCAGATCCCAACACAAGACAGTGCCCTTTGCATGGGTGATAAATTACCCCACAGCATGCTGAGTTTACTGTGAAAATGTATGTGCCAGAGCAGTTGAAAGATGAACTTCAATGCATCTTGATCTCAGGAATTCTCCTTAGTTTTTATTTTTAATTATATTCTCTATAATTCGTACTGGAAGTGTGTATCGGGCATTTCTCGCACTACTGTAAAGAAATACCCGAGACTGGGTAATTTATAAACAAAAGAGGTTTAATTGGCTCATAGTTCTGCAGACTGTACAGAAACCGTAGCTGCTGCTGGTTCTGTGGAGGCCTCAGGAAATTTACAATCATGGTGGAAGGCGAAGCGTTACTAAAAATGTCTTACATGGCAGGAGCAGGATGAAGGAGGAGAAGTACTACACACTTTTAAACAATCAGATTTCAAGATAACTCATTCACTCACTATCACAAGGACAGCATCTAGGGGGTGGTGCTAACCCATTCATGAGAAACCACCCTCATGATCCAATCACCTCCCACCATGCCCTGCCTCCAACATTGGGGATTATAATTGAACATGAGATTTGGATGGGGACACAGATCCAAACCATATCAAAGTGTGTGTGTGTGTTTTTTTTTTTTTTTTCTTTTTGGGGTGGTTTGCTTTTATAGACGAGGTTGTCTCTGTTTTTTTTGGGCTGGAATGCATTCATACAATCATAGCTCAACTGCAGCCTCCAACTCCTGGGCTCAAGCAGTCTTCCGGCCTCAGCCTGTATTTTCTTTTTGATTGGCAGGACATGTACCTTTGATTTGCCAATATATTCTTCAAGATAGGGCTGTGGCTGTTTGCTCACATAGAAGTAAGGATATGAGGCATTTATAAAATGTACTGGATTTGTTCTTGCTACCTCTTCCCCTTCCTCCTTCTTAGGCCAACAACCTGCTACTCCTGGGCACTTTTCAACCAGTAAAAGAATATTGGAATGGGGTGGTTGCAGTGGCTCACACCTGTAATCCCAGCACTTTGGGAGGCTGAGGCAGGTGGATCACCTGAGATAACGAGTTTGAGACCAGCCTGGGTAACATGGTGAAACCTTGTCTCTACTAAAAATACAAAAAATTAGCCGGACTTGGTGGTGGCCACCTGTAATCCCAGCTACTTGGGAGGCTGAGGCAGGAGAATTGCTTGAACCTGGGAGGCAGAGGTTGCAGTGAGCCAAGATCACGCCACTGCACTCCAACCTGGTGACAGAGTGAGACTCCATCTCAAAAAACAAAGAATATTGGAATGACCCTCCAAAGTTATTACTTATGTTCTAGATGATAATTGATTCTGTGACGTCCTGGAAAAGAAAGCAATTCTCATGCCTCAGTCTCCTGAGTAGCTGAGATTATAGGCGCATGCTACCATGCCCAGCTAATTTTTGTATTTTTAGATGAGATGGGATTTCACCATGTTGGTCAGGCTGGTCTCAAACTCCAGTGACCTCAGTTGGTCATATATATACCACCTTCCTGTCTGAGAACCACCTGCACTATTAGGGACTTGACCTTTTTATCAACTCACTTGAACTGGATTCTTAAAACTTGGTATTACCAATGTAAGTAAAAAACAATCTTCAGTTGTCTTACATAGATGGAAACCCTAAACATATATATATATATATGAAACTTATATGGCATCATTAAATTCTAACCTTACACTGTTACCTACCAAAGTTCTGGCCTGAGACCGGGCCTTTCATTGTTTAAAATGGAGATTGACAGGGAGAAGGAAAGTGTTAAAGACAGGCTAGCTTTAAACTGAGACTTTCTCCTCCATATGATCAAGATGGAAATGCAGGTGGAGAGGGAGGGAGTGGTGTTTTTGCTCTGCGTTCCGCAGGCACCTGGGATCATCTCATGGGTAGCGCAGGTGGTGCACAACCTACATCCTCAATGACACTGAATGCTGACAGCCTACATGGGCTGATGCCACCCCACGAGGTTCTTTTCTTCTTCCTTTTCCCTCTCTTTCCTCCCCTCTCTTCTTTCTTCAGTTTTTTTTTTTTGGAGGGGGGCCCACCTCAGTTTTGTTCTGAACATACTTAAAACCACTAACAGAAATATTTAAAAATTCAAGATAAGGGCCGGGTGTGTTGACTCACGCCTGTAATTCCAGCACTTTAGGAGGCTGAGGTGATCAGATCACGAGGTCAGGAGTTTGAGACCAGCCTGACCAACATGGTGAATCCCCATCTCTTCTAAAAATACAAAAATTAGCCGGGCATGGTGAAGCATGCCTATAATCCCAGCTACTCAGGAGGCTGAGGCAGGAGAATTGGTTGAACCCAGGAGGCGGAGGTTGCAGTGAACTGAGATCGTACCACTGCACTCCAGCTTTGGCGACAGAGCGAGACTCTGTCTCAAAAAAAAAAAAAAAAAAAAAAGATAAGAAATATTACTACTAAGTGAGAAAACAAAAGGAAGAACACATGTAGGGGATGAAAATTCAGCGAGGAATAAATCCAGGTCCAGGTGAGCGCAGCACTACACACCCCTGGACGGCTGCAGCGTTGCTGCTGGTCACGACCATCTGTGATACAGTTAGGGTGGGTGCCATGGCAGATACGATGCCCCATCCTCTCCTCTCAAATCTCTAGAAGCATCAGGTATCCACCCTGCCAGGACTTAAGTTGGTTTCCTCCCACGAGCAGGTGGGCTTTAGAAATGGTCTTCACCTTCAGGTCTTTAGGCCCAAGAGATGTACCAAATTGTGACTCAAAAACTCAGATGTCTGTAGGGGCAGGCAGGTGACAAATGAATGAAGAAGGACAATAGGAAGGGACAATAAGGAGTGGTGGAGACTGCGGCTAGCAAAGAGCTCACCTTGGCACATCATCACTCTTTGGGAAGCGTTCAGGGTGGGGTTTGGTGTGGAGCTGGTCGGAGGTGCCCAGCTCTGTAGATCACTCATGTCTTGGTGACTCTGTGCTAACTTGTCATCCTCTTGGAACCACTTTGCTACATAGCATGACTGAGTTGACTGATAGTTTTCAAGCTGAACTCGATTGAGTTCCTTTAGCTGCTGCAGCAGGAGTCAGGGAGCATATGCAGTGGGGAGCTCTTATGGCCACCCAGTCCTTCAGTCTGTTCCTCATCACTCTGTGTCAGTTTTTTCAGATCGTATGTTACCATGGGAAATTATCTTGTTCATTTGTTTGGTTAGTTCCTTATTTATTTCCACCAAAACGAATGCACTATTTCTGGGCTGCCAGATTTCATCACAAAGAATTCATTCAAGAAGTATTGGTAGAAGGCGTGAATAATTGCATGAATAGTTGAACATAGTCTGCTTTTGCAAGTTATACCTCTTAACTAGTTCCCTTGTTTGGTGCATGGATAATCTTTGGATGCTATCCTTTCAATCTTGTTTTCTTAAGAGATTTTTATCTTTGGAACTGATTTTGAATTTTATCAGAAGCTTTTTGAAAAATTATAAAAATGCTCAGATGTTTAGGTTCCTTGCTCTTCAATTATGGTTAATGACAGTATTCAATTTATCAATAGTGAGCCATCCTGCCTGGAATAAGCCCCATTTATGTTTCATGGTAAAACATGCTTCCCCCCCGCCACAAATAATAATGATAATAATGAAAATATCTAGAATTCACTGCATTTTTTTCTGCATGTTAGTTTTTCTTCAAAATGCTTGAAATGTGCTATCTCATGCCATACAAACTACACCCTTGAAGAACTGTTCTTACTTCACCAGAGTAGGGGCTTCACAAAATCTATATAAAGTGAGGGCATGTTGCCTAATAATGGATACTTCTCAAAGTTAGCTATTACTATGATGATCAAACTTTGTCTGCATCCCTTATTATCTGCACAGAACATAAACGTCTAGATGTCAGCCAACACTCTTGTCAAAAAGCTTTTGAAACATACTGCGAAACTGCATTTCAGAATTTATACCACTTGACACGCCACCTGTGGAAAGGCCTCTTTCACCGCCTTCTCACCAACTAATTTGTAATTTGATGGGGCATGTTGGTGGGAAGGTGGTAGCTTATACTTGTTTTAATACATGTGCCTTTGATTCCCAGTAATACTAATAATTTTTTTCGGAGGATTAATGGCCATTTGTTCAACCAATGCTTTCTGCATGAAAGTTTGAGTTGGGTACTGAAGGACAAGGGGGAGAAAGCTGCTATGCTTCTCCATCTGGGGGAGTTGGTCTGTCTGGTAGGAGTGAAGGGTAGAAATGGACCTCTCCCACTCTCTCTGCAGCATATTTAGGCCCAAGGCCCACCTGGAATCCTGATGATCCATGGGGTGGTGATGCCACACTCTCTCTTAAAAGAGGCAGGGTTTCAAGAGGCAGATAAAGGAGGAAGGCGGCACCTGGCAGAGGACTCGACATGCACAAAGGTCTGGGAGCTTGGCCTTCATGCTCTGCTGCATCCAAACATTGTGTCCTCGTGTCACTTTTCAGTGGCACTGCTTGTGTGGGAGTCACATGGTAGTTCTTTGTGTCAGGCTGGCTTAAAATCCCTGCTGTGCACAGTGTTTATACAGAGGTGGCTGATCCTGTCTTTCCTTCCTAATTATGCACTTTTGTATGAGGTGCAGTGAAAGGAAAAATCAACCTAAGCCACTCTGACAATTTCCATTTTGTCCACACCTTTCAGGTCTGTACTGAGAGTAATGAGAATTCTGATGAAGCACAACCCGTTCCCAGGTTTTGCGTCTGGAGATTAATCTCAGGGAGTCCTGGGCATTACAGAGATCCTTTACAGGACATTATAGAGATCCTTTACAGGACATTATAAAGCAGATTGGTGACCGAGGCTGCCTTTCTCAGTCACAATTCCAGCTAAAGGTACACATAAAATGAGTATTACTTTAATTAAAGATGCAAGGTGGTTGTTTGGACAGAAGCAAGCCAAGCAAGGCAGGCTTGTGCATCAACATTGTACAGAAAGTAGAAAGACTAATAAGGCGTACCTAGGAGTGGTACCACAGGACCACAGGGACCTGTTGTAATGAATATGTTAAGTGCTTATCATTAGCATATCTTTGTTGCTGTGTGACCATGCATTCCTGAATATTTGAAAACCTATTGGTGCCTTATGTGACTTTGAACTGCTGCCTCCAGTCTTGCTTACGTTATAAATTAGCTTTGTGAATGCTTTTTTTTTTTTTACATCTCTGAATCCCTGCATGTTCCACATTAGTGAAGCCCACCTTAATAAGATTGTATTCTATGTCTTTAAATTAAATTTTCTTTTCACTTCTCTTTGGTTTTCTAATTTGACTAAGGTTTAAAATGCTATTAGTTAACCTCACTTTGTGCTTCATAAACTTTGACCTTTTTGTAGCCTCCAACACCAGATGGTTTCTTTTAATTGTCCAGGTCTTTAAATGTGCCGTACATTTTCCTAAATGCTCTCCCACTCCTGCCCACCTGGTGAACTCCCACTTATGCCACAAAACGCTGCCCTCTGCCCATCTGTGACGAAGCCTTCCCCACCCCCACCTGAGGAATGCCATTTTTGAATCGAGTGATTGAGGGAAATACTGCTTTTCCTGGGGAACTGGAATGCTTCATCCTTTCTGATAATGAATATGTTTGTGTCTGGCTATGTCAGTCTTCTTCCCTCTAGTTGAAGGGAAGCTCAGGGCTAAACCACTTTAGCAAGGTCTTGAGGTGCCATAGGAACAAAGGCCCCACCACAGGCAGCCTGAATGTGACTCTCGGGTCACCAGCTGCCAGGCTTCAGACAATCTGTTAAGTCTCAGTTTTATCATCTGTAAAATGGGAATAACGTCCAGTTCTTATACTCAAAATGTGTGTTATCGAATCAAGCAATGCCCAGTTACTCTTAACAGGTTGAAGTGTCTCAGTATATACACTGCCTGCTTTGTTTTTGATCTGCACTCCTCTGCTTTTTTTTTTTTTATTGCCTTGCTCTCTACTTGACATTATAATTCCTTGGTCTAAAATCTCTATTCCTATTTTTATAATCATTTTGTTTTCTACATTTACAGTATAAGCCACCTAAAGTCATTTGGTGAACTGGCCGAGATACACTGAAGTAAGTGATTCTGTTTTTAAAATGGTTGGAAGTCCCCAGTGTTGTTTGCCAGGAAGTCGTGGCGCCCAGTTCCTCCCACTTGCTCCCCTTCTCCTCCAGGTTCAGGACAGTAGAGCAGGCCCACAGGGATCCTGCAGCAGATGGGAGAGCATGGCTTTATTAGTATACTGGCAAAACTCTCATGCCTCATTGCACTGTTCTGCCAAAAGCAGGTTTGAAAAACATGGCTTAGGCTCAAGGCCAAAATGGAAACTTCTTCCTCCAGCTTAAATCTAGTTGCAGGGATCCAGGGAACCAGATGTAGCTATGGAGATAGGAAAAGCCATGGCAAGTGGCCGCTGAATGTACTCGTCCAAACAGATTTCACCAAGCATCACATCAATGGGGAAGCCTTACAGACTCCAGGTCATGGGTCCCCATTCCACAGGTTTCCGTTAATCTGAGACTAAGGTTCAGGTATCAGTAATTGGAAAGCTCCCTGGATGGTTCCACGGTGTAGCCAGGGTTGAAACCACTAAGCCACTGAGCCCCTCAGCAGGCAGGTGGTACATACTGGATCGGCAGAGGAAGTAGAGGCCAGGCCTCTCAGAACCCTGTAAATGAAGAAATAGCTGGCAAGAAAATGCACCAACAAATGGATTTTTGAAGCAGTTGCCCCACTCAATAGTAAAACGTGGCTCAGCAATGGAAAGTCAGGCTCTTATCAGTGGAACGGGTCTCTCTTCCTTTGTTTTGGGAGATGTGAGTGAATGGGAAGGAGAGAGATCAATTATGTGCTTAGCAGTATTCTGGAGTGAGGAGGGGCATGAGATCTCTCCTGTGCCGAAAGTCAGTGTTGCTCACAGAGAGGCCTGTGTCCTTGTCCCTGCTTCTGTTTCTGGGGATGTAGTGAGCATCCTGCAGCTCCATTTGCCCTGGGAGACCTCAGCACTGCAGGTTGCCATGGGGCCTGACAGGTTCGTACAGGACTGCCACAGTATAGGCACAACTGTGGAAGCTTCCAGCTCAGTGTCTTGATTCAGGAAATGTTTCTTTTGATATCCATACTCAGATCAGTGATTGAGGGATGAGTTGCACTCCCCAGTTTATCGTATCCCACTCCTAAAGAATGGAGAAGAGCAGAAAAAGGAAGCAAAGTGCTCCGGTTCAGGACATGTATTAGTCCATTCTCATACTGCTATAAGGAGCTACCTGAGACTGGGTCATTTATAAAGGAAAGAAGTTTAATTGACTCACAGTTACACATGGCTGGGGAGGCCTCAGGAAACTTACAGTCATGGCAGAAGGTGAAGGGGAAGCAAGGCACATCTTACATGGTGGCAGTAGGAGAGAGCCAAATACTTTTAAACCATCAGATCTCCTGAGAACTCACTCGCTGTCTCGAAAACAGAATGGAGTAAACTGGTCCCATGATCAAATCACCTCCCACCAGCTCCCTCTGTCAAAACGTGGGGATTACAATTTGAGATGATATTTGGGTGGAGTCACAGAACCAAACCATGTCATTCTGGCCCTGGCCCCTCCCAAATCTTATGTTTTTCTCACATTTCAAAACACAGTCATGTCTTCCCCACAGTCCCCCAAAGTCTTAACTCATTCCAGCATTAACCCAAAAGTCCGAGTCCAAATTCTCGTCTGAGACAAGGCAAGTCCCTTCTGTCTATGAGCCTGTAAAATCAAAAGCAAGTTAGTTACTTCCAAGATAAAATGGGGGTATAGGCATTGGGTAGATGCTCCCATTCCAAATAGGAGAAAATGGCTAAAACAAATGGTCAATAGGCCCCATGCAAGTCTGAAACCCAGCAGGGCAACCATTAAATCTTAAAGCTTCAACATAGTCTCCTTTGACTCTGTGTCTCACATCCAAGGCATGCTGTCGCAAAGGTTGGGCTCCCAAGGCCTTGGGCAGCTCTGCCCCTGTGGCTTTGCAGGGTACAGTCCCCATGTGACCCCACCCAAATATGATGGCTGCTTTCACAGGCTGGTATTGAGTGCCTGCAGCTTTTCCAGGTGCACGGTGCAGGCTGTCAGTCGATCTGTCATTCTGGGGTCTGGAGGAAAGTGGCCCTTTCTCACAGCTCTGCTAGGCAGTGCCCCAGTGGGGACTCTGAGAGAGGGTCTCAACCCCATGTTTCTTCTCTGCATTGATTGCCCTAGTAGAGGTTCTCCATGAGGGCCCCACCTCTGCAGCAGACTTCTTTCTGGACACCCAGGCATTTCCATACATCCTCTGAAATCTAGAGACAGGTTCCCAAACCTCAACTCTTACCTTCTGCACACCTAAAGGCCCAATGACACATATAAGCTGCCAAAGCTTGGGGCTGTCACCCTCTAAAGCTGCATGGCAGTCCCAGGTGTCATTGGTTCCATCTCCTCGTGTCTGTAATTTCAGGAGTCCCCTCTGGGAACTTTGGGTAAAATGTAACTATTGATGTGCATCCTGGAAGTAGATGACTGGGCATGGTGTCACATAAACATGGTGGGTGTCAACAGAAATAGCTTATTTATTAATATTAACCTCAGCATAGAACACCTCCTGTGGGCCACAATACCTTGGTTTGGGAAGCAAATTCACAGTGTGGAATTGTGGAAAGGGCTTGGATGTTGCCAAATGGGAAACCTGAAATGAAATCCCAGCTCTTCAGCTTGGCAGCTGTGTAATCTTGGGCAAGTTAGCCAACCTCTCTGACTTCAATTTCACTCTTCTCTAAAAAGATGAAGGTATTTCTTGTTGCTGTAACGAGTAAATAAAATAATGTATAAATAGTGCAGCCTACTTAGGACACGAGTGCTGAACAAAAGATCATCTCCCATCTCATCTTTCTCAAATGCACCTTTTTATATTTTCTTTTGATGATTTTCCCCTGGAGGAAGTAAATTACTGAAATTATTGTTTCTGACATTCATTCATTCATCTTCTCATTCATTCATTTAATAAACAATTTGCATATTCTATTCCCCCGTCCCTCAAACACAGCTCTTTCCCCTCCACACCTACTGTATCTATGTCTCCTTTAGACGTCTCTTTTTTCAAAATCAGCTGACAACCCGTTTCCTGGCCCCACCTCTCCCACATTCTTCTAGCACATGCTCGTGTCTCCCTTGTAGTGCTGAGCACTGTTGTGACAGTACAGGGGTTGGGTCCTGCTTTTGATTAGTGCCTGCTTCTCATGGTGAGTTCCATGAGGACAACAACAAGTTCCTTTTGCTCTGTTATTTCTTCAGTGCCTACCATACTGCCTGGCACACAGTACTCAATCATTATTCACTACAGCCTAGAAGTTCTCATTCCTAATTTTGTCGTCATTCCTAATTTTTCTATTCCAACCCAGATCCCTCAGATCATTCCTTTGCTTCCATGTGCTCACCTTCCCCAGCCTCATTATGCATCACCTCCAAGAGCGATCACTTAAACCTACTTCAGGGGGCCGCCCTTGCACTCCTGCAGAGATGCAAGTGCCTGGGAATTCACACACCCCTCCCAGGTGGCCCCATAGCTAGTGACTGGTGGGCCCAGAACTGTGAGAGCCCAGCTGTCTTGCATTGAGGTGCAAAGTCGTAATGCATTCTCCATAACACATTCTCCATAACGCATTCTCCAGAGAACCTGGTTTGATCAGGCTGAAGCTGGGTCTTACTTACACCACACTGTAGCTTCTTTTCTCTACTGGTCTCCAGGAAGCAGTGCTTAATAAATCACTTGCAGATGAAGCCTCATCTCAAGGTCTGCATCTGGAAGAACCCAACTAAGAAAGTTACGTATTTGAAAGAGCAGAATCATGGGCAGAATTGTATTAACAGATATCTCGAGTTGGCTGGAGTCCTACAGGTTAACTAGAGATCTCCATAATTCATTTATTGAACATGTGTTCTGTGCTGGGCTGCAGATGGGGAAACTGAGGCTCAGATAAGGGAAGTGGTTTGTCTGGGGTCACAGAACACGTGAGTGTTAGTGACAAGACAACAGAGTGTCCTGGGGTTTTTTGTTTGTTTGTTTTTTGTTTTTTATTTTTTGTTTTTTGTTTTTTTGAGATGGAGTCTCACTCTATTGCCCAGGCTGGAGTGCAGTGGCGTGATCTCGGCTCACTGCAACCTCTGCCTCCTGGGTTCAAGTGATTCTTCTACCTCAACCTCCCGAGTAGCTGGGACTATAGGTGCCTGCCACCACGCCTGGCTAATTTTTGTGTTTTTAGGAGAGATGGGGTTTCACCTTATTGGCTAGGCTGGTCTTGAACTCGTGACCTTGTGATCCGCCTGCCTCAGCCTCCAAAAGTGCTGGGATTACAGGTGTGAGCCACTGCTCCTGGCGTGTCCTGGGTTTTAAGCAAAATATAGTCTCAGCTCCGGTTCTTCATACTCCTTTATGGACCACTCCTAGGGAGGTGCTCTCAGGACTCCTGCCTCTTTGCCTCTTGATGGCTAATTTTTTCTGTCAACTTGAGTGGTCTACAGTTTGCTGTAATAGCTGGAAAAATCATTTCTGGGTGTGTCTGTGAGGGTGTTTCCAGAGCAGATTAGCATTTGAATCAGTAGACTAAGTAAACAAGATTATTCTCCCCAGTGTGGGAAGTCATCATCCAACCCCTGGAGGGCCTGAGCAGAGGAAGAGCACATTTTCCCTCTCTTCTAGAGCAGGGACATCCACCTTCTTCTGCCCTTGGACTCTCAGAGCTCCAGGTCCTCAGACCTTGGGACTGGGACCTATATCATTGCCTCTCCTGGTCCTCAGGCCTTTGGACACCACTGGGACTTGTGTCGTTGCCTCTCCTTTGCCCTCAGACTGAATCACAACACTAGCTTTTCTGGTGTCCAGCTTGCAGATGACAACAGTAGGACTATGGATGCAATACAGTCTCCATAATCCTGTGAGCCAATGTCTATAATTGATCTCTTGTATCTGCAAATCTCTTATTGTTTCTGGTCCTCTGAAGGACCCTAACTAATACACCTCCCCTCCCTCATTCTCTCCAAAGACATGGCAAGGTTCAGGGCACACAGAGACAGGGAGGAGGGGTTGCTCCAGTTATCACTGACAGCACTGTGGGTGTGTGGAGCCTGAGGGCCTCCCTGGCTGGCTTCTCTCGGTCTTCCCAATCTCTGGCTATCGCAGATACGGTTTTCCATCTCTGTTGAGCTGTAATTTCAGAGATTTGGGGCTGCAGAGGTAGAGGTGACAGAGGAGTGAGTGAGGTGGCAGCAGTGACAGTTCTAGACCAGGCGTGTGTGTGTGTGTGTGTGTGTGTGTGTGTGTGCGTGCACATTTAGTGTTGTTTCAACTGTGTAAGCCTGAGATTGGGCAGTGCCCATGTTCTATACTCTGGGCCTTGGGGAGATACCCGTTCTTGCCTTGGAGGAATTCTCTTTTGCTGATTCTCATCTCCCTTCCTCCTTCCATCTCGTTACTGGGACAAAAAGTGAGGGCAGGATCCTGGGCCAAAGGAATGGAAGAGGCTTTAATTAGCCTACTTGGGCTGCCTCTACCAAGGTCAAAAGGAATATTCTGTGCACCAGGTGCCCTAGCCCAGTCCAGTCAATGTGGGACCAATACTTTCTAGTTGGAGGTTGAACCAAAAAGCTTTCTAGTACTACACCAACAGATTTGGTCTAGAGTGTCCCCTTTGCTATTTCCTTCTCAAGCCTGTGACAGTGATAGAGAAGTAATTATGGGTCACAGTCAAATATCTTTCTATGTCATCATACCCAGCAAAAAAGCAGAAACCACAAATAACCCTTAGAAGCTAATGAAAGTGATGACTTTCTTCTCTTAGGGTAATTAATCAGAATCTTCCTTTTCACTCCTGATTCCCCTCCACAGTAGGATGGTCCTAGGACAGGCAGTGGCTTCCATGGGAGGGTATTTGCAGGAATATCCCACTCAATATTCAACTTTAAATATGCTCCAATGTTTCCCACTGCTCTGGAGAGCCTCCGTACCCCTCAGAAACAATAACGTGGTCAAGAGTTTACGACGGTTATTGCTTGGAGAGATCACAGCAATTCCCCAGTCTTGAGCTAATGACAGAGGCGTGACTTCTCCCAACAACAGTCAATTACCTCTCAGTAGTGGTGGCTGGTGGCTGGCGAGAGAGTGCCTGGCAGATGGATAGGCTGGTGAATGGAGGCCTCAGTAATTGAAATGACGAATGGTGAGTCATGCACACACAAGCAGAGTGGGAGTAGCTGCGGAGGGGCATATGAAAAGGCCCATCTGCAAAACATTTCCATAAACCCAGATCTGTTTCTGCTGAAGTGAGGCAGCATCTGCCAGAACCATTCTGCACCCACGAAGACAAAGACACATCCAAGAAGGAGTCTGCCCCTGGGTCTGGGAGAGAACAAGCTCAAGGGCTGGGGTTTGGGTCTGGAACGCCTCCATCTTCTCTCCTACTTATGCAAATCATTATTTTCTCTTTAACTCCTTCTGTATCATTCTTCCCACCCAAAGTGCCATTCCACACCAACCCGTTCTTGACCCAATTGTTTCTGAAGTGCTTTAGATGCTTCTGGACTTTGTTAGTCTTAGTGAGGTCAGCAAACTATGGCTCATGGGGCAAATCTGGAGTGCTATACATTTTAGTAAGTGGAGTCCTGTTGGAACACAGTCACATGCCTTCATTTATGTATCCTGTGTGGCTGCTTCTATGCTGCCATGGTGGTGCAGAACAGCTGGGACAGAGACAGGATGACCCAAGAGCCTGAACCAATTCCTTCTGAACTGTATTCCTCTGGATCCACCCTAGCCCTGTGATATGGTGGCTGTGTCCCCACCCAAATCTCATCTTGAATTGTAGCTCCCATAATCCCCATGTGTCATGAGAGGGACTCAGTGGGAGGTAATTTAATCATGGAGGCGGGTTTTCCCATGCCGTTCTCATGATACTGAATAAGTTTCATGAGATCTGGTGGTTTTATGGTTTTATAAAAGGCAGTTCCCTTGCACATGCTCTCTTGCCTGCCACCATGTAAGACGTGACTTTGCTCCTTCTTCGCCTTCTGCCATGATTGTGAGGCCTCTCCAGCCATGTGGAACTGTGAGTCCATTAAACTTCTTTTTCTTTATCAATTACCCAGTCTCAGGTATTTCTTCATAGCAGTATGAAAATGGACTAATACACCCTGGGACACTTGTCCCAGCCCAGGAGAGTGACAGAGACCAGAGAGGGAAAATACTATTTTCTCAAAAATGCAGTCTCACATGCAGTCTCAGACACTTTCTTAATGCTCCAGCATTGTTTCTAAAGAAAGTGTTTGAGACTGCAGCTGAAAAGAAGAAGCGTCCTTCATTGGGAAAGAGGACTGTGATCACTTTTTGCTGCCTGCTCTGGGAGTTCCAAGATGGGGTTGCATGACCTGTGTCATATGTTTGTTTTTTATCTTCTGGACATTTAATTTTATTACTTTTCTTTTGCTTGTCCTCTACTTTTAAAATCCCTGCTTCCTTCTCTATACATTTATTCACAAAGGAAGCATTTTCTGGGTTGATGTTATGGTACAGGCATGGCTGTATCTATCAGTCAGGATGGGCTAAGCTATGCTGCAGTAAAAAACAACCCCCAATTTTCAATGGCTTAAAAGAACAGAGGTCTCTTTCTTGTTGGATATACTACAGTATGTCCAACCTGGCCTGGGAGAAGGCCCTGCTCACCAGGTGATTCAGGAATGTAGGTTGATGGTACCTCTTGAGCCCTGACCATGTGAGGGCCTGAGGGAAAGGGAACTCAGCCCAGAAGTGGCCCACACCCATTTATTTTCCCCATTAGTTGGTTTACATGGCTTCCTCCAGCCACAGGGAGTCAGAAAATAAATTTATACCCCTTGCCTAGAAAGGAGGGAGCGCCAGATATTGCTGAGTAGAATGATTGATCGTCAAACACTGGTGCTGTGGAAGTAAATAAGAACAAACCATGGTCTGGGCTCTGGAGGAGAACCGAGTCTCATACATGATTTATTGAGTTCTCATGGCATGTACAACACTTTGTAGTTGTTATGGCATTTGATCTTCACATTAGTCATGAGAAGTTTTCTAACTTCAATTTCAGGGCAGAAAACCTAGTCCCGGCAAAACTAAATGACTTTATTAACATCACTCAGCTGGTAGGACTTGAAGGCAAATTCTGGCTTCAAAATATGAGCTCTGTGTGGTGCCCCAAGGACTCATGTCTCCCTACTTGAACGTTGGATTTCCACCCATGACATCCTGAATGCTGCTGATTGACACGGTAGTCTCGGGGTCTCTTAGATATTCTGGGTAGGGGAGAATTCAGTGATCGCCCCGTGGTGGGAAGGGAAAAGATCAGAGATTAATTTAGGTAAATCCATTCTGGCTTGATTCACCCAAATCAAGCCCATCTGGTAAATATGATTGTTTTGTCTTGTGTCAGATAAATGATCACAATGCCTCACAAGCAATCTTCATAAAATTTCATTCTTTATAAACCTTTTCCCTGCTCAGTGGGCTTCATCAGTGATTCCTCATTGCCTTCAGAAGAAGTCTAGTTTTCTTTGATTTTCAAAGTCCTGCCCAGTTGGGCACATGCCCCTCTCATGGCCCCTTTTCCTTGTCCAGTGTGCTCTGTCTGGAGCTTCCAACCCAGCTGCCTCCCCTCAGCACTTTTGCAAATGGAGAGATTTAGGTAACAGAAAATTGTGAGTCTGGACTAACATATTAACAGTAGGGTGGATGGAGGGGGAGAGATATTGGGAGACTTATGTGTCAGGAAATAGAGTTTACATTTCTTTTTTTTCTTTCGAGACAGGGTCTTGCTCTGTCATTCACGCTGGAGTGCAGTGGCACAATCACAGCTCTCTGCAGCCTCAAAATCGCAGGTTCAAGTAATCCTCCCACCTCAGCTTTTCAGGTAGCTGGGACCACAGGCATGTGCCACCATGCCTGGCTAATTTTTTTGTATTTTTGTAGAGATGGGGTCTTGCTGTGTTGCCCAAGCTGTTCTCAAATACTTAGGCTAAAGCGATCTTCCTACCCTGGTCTCCCAGAGTGCTGGGATTATAGGCGAGAGCCACTGTGCCCAGCCTAGAGCTTACAATTTCTTGATTGGGGCAACCAGTGGTCAAAATTCTGAAGACAGTGAAAGGAAGAAGAGTGGGCAAGAGAGTATCTCCATGAAATTGCTTTATCCCCTCAACTGAACTGAATTGATAATGATGATGTTAGAATCCCAGCACCTGCCATCTACACCAAACACCTCTGTGCTGGTCTCTGTGTTAGATCCCTCATCAACATTATCTCACCTAATTATCATAAAGTGCCGGGGCCTGGGAAGTGTTTATAATACTGCTGTTGACATTTGAGAAAGTAGGTTGGATACTTTAACAACCTTGTCCAAAGCTGCAACATTGAAAAGAAACAGAATCAGGATGTGGCCCCCCAACTGTCTACTTCCAAAGCCTAGGCCATTTTCTCTATACCACTGCATCTTCAAGGGCAATAGATTTCCTGTTGCTGACACAGGGATTTAGGTCAAATATGTGAATTTGTAGAGTCCAACTGCCTGATTTGGATGTACCAGCACAATTCCTGGAAGGCTTAAATTATGCGTCATTGAAGCTCTTCCATTGGAAAGTTGAAATGTCAGACACCCACAGCTCAGCACATATGCAATTCAGGAGCCATTTCCTTGAAATTAGCATCTTGTTACAAAGGCATAATGTTGAAGACTGAATCTCCAGCCTGTGTGTGCTATGTGTCCTCTTCCCCTTGTCTTTCTCCTCCTCCTCCTCCTCTTTCTTCTTCTTCTTCTCCTCCTCCTCCTCCTGTTTTCCTCCTCCTCAAGGCTTTCCATATGAGGTCTTTCACCCACTGTTCATACCTTGCCCACCTGACCTTCTGCCCTTCCCCCTCTCCTCCGCCATGCACAACAGCCTGGGCCTGGTGTTCCCAGTCTTCTTGCACTTCTTTGTCACTTTTCCTCCATCCCTCTCTGCACATTCGCAGCATAGCTAGTCTTTCATCAGTATCACAGATAATTCCCTTTCCATGAAGAATTTTCTTGTCCTGCCCTCACCCAAGACAAACCTGCACTGTTGTACTGTTGTGCCCTCTTATGGTGTGCATTATGAACTCTACTTGTGGGCTATGTCCGTGATTCCCTTACTAGACTTCAAATTCCATGAAGGCAGGGACCAGGTGTGAAGTCCACTGTTATGAGCCTTGCCCTACAGAAGGCATTGTCAGGCATTCAAATTCAAAAACAGATAAATGGGCATTTAATCCATTTTAAAATCTATTCCTTGGAACACTTACAGTATAGTTGCAAAAGTGTTTTTTATCCAAATATTGGTGAAATAAAGTAAGTTTTAGAAATACTTTTTTTTTTTTTTTGAGACAAAGTCTCCCTCTATGCCCCAGGCTGGAATGCAGTGACGTAATCACAACTCACTGCAGCCTTGACCTCCTGTGCTCAAGTGATCCTCCCACCTCAGCCCCATGAGTAGCTGGGACTACAGGTATGCACCATCATGCCTAGCTAATTTTTAAATTTGTGTAGAGATGAGGTCTAACTAAGTTGCCCAGGCTGGTCTCAAACTCTTGAGTTCAATCTATCCTCCCACTTTAGCCTCCTAAAGTGCTGGTATTACAGGTGTGAGCTACCATGCCCTGCCAGAAATACTTCTTATATCCCCTGTCTTGAAGAGTCCCATGAATAGTGGCATACCAAAGGCTCTGAGAATTCCTTCAGTGAAGAACTTCATTTTCACTTTTTAAACTAGTAAAAAACAAACTTATTTGTCTATTGGCCTGCTTTTCCATACATACACATTACTCCTCAGAACTCTTCTCTAGGTATGCTGTAAGAATGTAAGAAGACAAGGCCTTCTTGGTCCAAGGCTAATGGAAAAGATTTGTAATTCTGGGAGAGAGGAATAGATAAAGAATAGGAGCTTCAGCTTCCTGGCAGTACAGCTGCCACATGGGAGAAATGGCAGTTTCAGGGGCCCCCAGAGGTAGTCTTGTCAACAATGGGATGACCAGAAGAGTTACTTCTCCAAGGAAAGAGCCAAACCACTGGAGGTTCCCAGGAGGATGAGGGAGAAAGCACCCGTGTGTGAGTCTGGACTCTTTCCAGGGAGGTAGGACTAGGGGAGCGTGGGGACGGAGGCTTATTTGCTTGGGGAATAAGAGGCTGTGAAATATGGCCCATCTCCTCCATGCCAACCTTCTCTCTTGTGTTAACTCATCATGCGCAATGACCTCATGAGGTCAGTATCATTCTCTCCGGGGAGAAAGAACAAACACAAGCAAACAAACAATCGTGCTTCACAGTGTAGAATACACATTTGTTCAATTGAAAAGTAAACAAACTTGCATTTTACACTGTGAATCACACAAGCTCTAAAATGATCAAGGGACAAGTCTCTCTGATTTTGTTTTTACTTCAGTAAATGGGGCTTTTACAGTTCATTTTTTTTACAGTTCATTTATTTATTGGGTATTTGCCATAGTATTTTATCTTCATGACAACATTGAGAGTTAAGACTCACCAATGAAAACTGACGCTGAGGGCGTAATGGTAATTCATTCAACACTCGTACAGCAAATAATTGTTTAGCTACTACTGTGTGCCAGGTGCTAGTACAGAGCAGGACACAGGTGATTTTATTTAATGGTCTTATTACCTACTAATCTTTGTTAAGCATTTACTGTGTGTCAGGGACCGCTCTGATGTTTAATAGAGGCCATCTATTTTAATCCTCACAATTAATAAGCAAGTAGATGTGATTATTATAGACATTTAGAAGGTGGGGAAACAGAGGCATAGCATGCAGAAAAACACATCTAACATGACACAGCTGCCATAGGTCAGAACCAGGATTCAGACCTGAGCAGTCAGGGTTATTTGTGCAAGTAATGCTCAGATGGGACATCTCTCAAAACAAGTAATTTTTCCCTACAGCCTGTGGCCTTACTGTCAGCCTTTTAAAGAGCTCTGAAAATGTAAGTCATGATTTTCTGCACCGAAGTAACTATGTGGATCATGTGAAGGGTACGAAAATTGGGGATGAACCGCCGTCCCCACAAAGGTTTTCCTGCAGAAGCCCCCCCCATGACTGTTTAATCAAAGTAAACTGGCACCTCATGAAGTCAGAATGCCCTCCACATCCTGTGATTTCATCCAAACTTTCCAATTTTGTTATCTTAGCAAAGGCCACCAGGCAATTTCTCCCACATTTGTCATAGTCCCTTAAAACATTATATAATTGGAAGTTGCTGTGTTGGTGAGGGTAGGATGACATTTTATGTGCATTGAATTTGGACATAAATGTCATATTTGCACAAGGTTGGGGCTGCTGGCTGTAAGAATAAAATTTCATAAGTGATGAGTTGGCCTGCAAGAGATCTCGATGAGTGAGACAAAACACGCTTTTTATGACCCTGGCAGAGAGAAATCAATGATCGCAGGCAGAAAGTTGGCGTTGTTTTTTTAAAATCAAGTGTCTACTTTCTTTGCACTTTCTAATTCTGTCTCTACAGAATATATTCTCTGCATCCTCTATTCTAAACTCAGATAAAACCTGATCAGCACGAATTCACTTAAATAGTTGTATTTAAATAATATATATGTACATATAGATAATCTTGAGGAGCTGTTGTGCATTAGCACTGATCCTCAAGATTTTTTAAGACACTTTTAACCCATTATTTCTTTTCACTGTGATTTAATTCTGGGGCTGCTCTTTGATTCCTTCTTTTCCCTCATCCATCACCTCATTCAGTCCAAGAGCAAATACTATTGGCCCTGACAGCTTCTGATTCTTCTACTCCTGCCACCAAGCTGCCATCAACCCTGTCCTGGGTTAAGGTGGAAGCCAACTAATGATCATTTTGCTTTCATCCTTGTTTCATACAGTCTATTCTCCATACAGCTGCCAGGCTGAACTTCAAACAAGCTTGAGTCAGACCATGCCCCACTTGTTCAAAACCATCCAGAATGAAATCCAGATTCCTTTCTGTTGGGATTGGAGCCTCATAAATAAAACCACACTTCCTTTTAGCTTCTCCAGCTTAGACACAGTTGATAAATAAGACTAGAAGTGAAGCAGATAGAGATCAATGTATCATGTTTATTACTGGTGAAGAGGTTATTGATGAACATGGCTTGGGTCTGCTTAGGAAATGGATTTCTCATATGCACCTTGATTAAACTTTCTCCGCTTTAGTAAAAACCTGCTTCTTTAAAATCACAAATGCTTCCTTCTTAGAGAAGCTTCTTGTCTCATTTCTGATTGCAGCCCTCCCACCTATACTTAAGCTGTTTGCTTCTTTTTAAGAAGGCTGCCTTTTTCCTTGTTGATTTATGGGGGGATTTATATGTGATGAATATCTTCTTGTAGTTTATAGCTTGTATTTATACTTTATGATGACTTTTGGTTAAAAAATGTTTTAATGAGATTAAATTGCCAATTAAATTAAAGATAGTGATTTTATGTCTGCTTTGAAAAACCACTCCCAATCTTGAGGTCACAGTGATATTTTCCTAAATTTTCTTTGAACAGTTTGAAGCTTGGCTTTCACCTATTTAAATTCAGGATTCTGTGCATGGTATGAGGTGCTGATTTTTGTTTATGGTGATTGATATGGTTTGGCTCTGTGACCCCACCCAAATCTCATGTCGAATTGTAATTCTCATGTTGGGGGAGAGACCTGGTGGGAGGTGATTGGATCATGGGGGCGGATTTCCCCCTTGCTGTTCTCATGATAGTGAGTGAGTTCTCATGATATCTGGTTGTCTGAAAGTGTGTAATGCTTCCCCCTTGGCTGTCTCTCCCCTGCCGCCATGTGAAGATGTGCTTGCTTCTCCTTTGCCTTCTGCCATGATTGTAAGTTTCCTGAGGCCTCCCCAGCCATGCCTCCTGTAACAGCTTGTGGAACTGTGAGTCAATTAAACCTTTTTTCTTTATAAATTACCCAGTCTCAGGTAGTTCTTTATAGCAGTGTGAGAACAGACTAATACAGTAATGTGTAGGTCCAGGTTCATTTGTTACTTATAGACAACTCACTATTCCAGCATTATTTATTATAGACATTCATGGTCTCCAGGCACCTGCAGTGCCATCTGTCATTTCCTTCTCTGGGTGGGTTTTTGTCTGTTCTGTTCCAGTGCTCTATTTGTCCAACCCTGCACTACACGCACAGTATCTTAATTATTACAACTTGACAATAACACAAGACACTTAAGACGAAGTTAAAAATCACTCATGATCTCATAATCTAAAGACTATCTCTGTCTCAATTTCTTTGACATTTCCTTTTGGTCTTTTGCTTATTTTCAGACGATACTGTATATACAGATTTGAATTTTCATTTTTCCTTAACATTATGTGTTGTCACATATTGCCAAATGCTCCAAATTTTTGTTTTATTGTGAGAGAGGTATGAACAAAATGTTAAAGTTTTAAGAGGAAGCAAGAGAGCATTTTTATCTTGGGAGAAATCGGAGAAGATTTTATGTCTCCAGACTATATAGTTACATAGGTATTTTCTTCTTGATAAATGAGCTGTGACAATACATGAAAAGAGATGGATCATTGATGTTAAAAAAACAACACAAAGACATTGGGAACTGATGGATATACTGAAAATCTAAACATTGCTTTTCAAGTTTTTTAGATGGGAGCAAGCCATTTGCTAAATGGGATCTTCATTGAACTATTTCTTTGGGAACAAACAATGACACAAAAATATGTGGAATCCTTTCCCTTCTGCAGTGGGCCCAGAGCTCTGAGAACATAGTGTTTTAACTGGGTTCGAAGTCAGAAAGGAAATTTCTTGGAATCTGCAGGGACAGTGATGTGAACTGCAGTTCTCAACAGGTAGTTGATGTATTGATTATGGTTGGTTGGGAATTTAAAGATCTTTAGTCACTGCAATCAGATATCACATCTGATTTTTATCCCTAATTTTACTGCAGGACTTCCCACATCGTTTTGCCTCCAAATGAACCTATTCAGTCAGCTTCAGTTAAGAACTAGAGGGTAAATGCAGAAGGGGCACCTTTCACGTGAGAACAATTTTCCTTTTGATTTCCAATAGAGGCAGTTTCTCCTCTTCAAGTCTCCTGGAGACAGGGGCTTCTTTGTTCTGTCAAATGGCTTCCTATTTGCATTTAACTGAGTTTTTTATTTACAGTCATTTATAAAATCCTTATTGCTTGGCTTCTGCTGGGATGAGATGGGGGAGTGTTAATGGTTTTTGTCATATTTATGCAACATTAGATGTTGTTTAAACCAAAGCTACTCTGTACTTTATTACAATCCTTTAAACCCTCAGAGCAGGCACAATTGTGGCATCTCTAAGAGTCTTAGAGATGGATGGGAACTTAGACACAGCTCACCTTGCCTGACTCAGGACTCCCTTCTTTGGTGTTCAATCAATATCCATTGAGTGCTGCCTCTAGGCCAGAAGATGGACCTGCACAATTAGGTGCCCATTGTGGTCTGCTCACTTTACTCAGTCTGTTTTGTTATAGATTTTTTTTAATTGTGAGAAAATCCTGCCTGTCCCTTGTCCAAAGTTGGCCTGCAAAGAATGTCTACCCATTGGTTCTAGTTTTGCTTTTTGTGATTGCAGAGTGAAAGTCTTGTCCATTAGACTATGAGTGCCTTGATATTCTAGACTAGTGGTTCTCAAACCTCAGTGTGCATGAGAATCACCTGGAATGCTTGTTAAAGACCAGATCACTGGACCCCACCTCAGAGTTCCTGATTTAGTGGATCTGGGTTTGGAACTAGTGGACTTGCATTTCTAACAAGTCTCTAGGAAATGCTGATGTTGCTGGTTTGGGGAGCTGCACTTTAAGAACTGCTTTTTTGTTTGTTTGTTTGTTTGTTTTTTGAGACGGAGTCTCGCTCTGTCGCCCAGGATGGAGTGCAGTGGCCGGATCTCAGCTCACTGCAAGCTCCGCCCCCCGGGTTTACGCCATTCTCTTGCCTCAGCCTCCCGAGTAGCTGGGACTACAGGCGCCCGCCACCTCGCCCAGCTAGTTTTTTGTATTTTTTAGTAGAGACGGGGTTTCACCGTGTTAGCCAGGATAGTCTCGATCTCCTGACCTCATGATCCACCCGTCTCGGCCTCCCAAAGTGCTAGGATTACAGGCTTGAGCCACCGCGCCTGGCCAAGAACTGCTTTTAAAGACCAAGGTAATCCCTTTATCTTGGTACCAGGCACTTTGTTAGGGGCCAAGGATGAAGCAACAGACACAGCAGACACAGTGCTTACCCTCACGGAGCGTATGGTCCAGTGGAACTTACTGGACATATAAACCATAAAGTGAAGTGTTTGTTATAACAAGCAGCAGTTGAGAAGCTCTGAGAATATAAAGTAGGAGAACTTATCTGGCATCAGGGTCTGAGTCAGGGAAGCTTTCTTGCAGAAACCTGAAAAATAGATAGGAGATGTTTGTACGACTGAAAAGAGGAAGGTGGGGAGGGAGAAAAAGAAGCTCTAATGTGAACAGCATGGATGAGGGCACAGCAGAGGGAAGATGGACAGTGCAGTCTGTACAAGGCACAGAAAGACAGCCAGTGCGATGGATGTGCAGAACACAGCGGGGAAGGCTGAAGGAGCTGGAGGTGCCTTCTGAACTAGCTTAAGAGGGTTAGGTTTGTACTTCAAGGTTAATGGGAAGCCATGAAAACCCCACCAGGCTTTAAACCAGGTGTGGTGGGTGTGATAGGAACAGATTTGTTACTTTATGAAATAAAGTCTTATTTGGCTCTGTTTCCAGTGCCTACCATTGTAAGTATAAGTGCATGGAGGAGCTTAAGTGCTCTTTGCCTTGTGTATAGTGAGCGCTCGATAAATATTAATCACCTCACATGGTGTGTATGTGAGTGTGTGTTGAACAAGGCAGCATTTTAGGCATCCATGTGTAGTTGTATGCCAGTGACACAGGAAATAAATACCTTAGGCTCAGCAAAATTGAACTTATGTGGTAGCATGGACTGCCAATGCTCAGCTTCCTTGAGGCTGATTATGCATTGCCTTGTGGGTAACACCATGGCTCTGGGCCCCTTATACAACACATAACTTGAATTATAGATTTAAATGATTTAGAGGAGGCATAATCTTTCATTATTTCAGGCTTAGAGGTAGGATTATGATTGACTGATATAATTTAAAGTCCATAAAAATACTGTTGACCTGTAGAACTGAAATATTTTCAGTTCTTCCTTGCCAGGAGGTCATTCTGCATTTTATGAGAAAGGAAGTCTGAAGAGCAACGAAGGTGAAGGAGGCAGTGGGGGAGGAAGCATTAAAAATGACATTGACCACAGATTTTGCTGTTACTGAAGTGATACAGGAATGCCAGTCTCCTTTTACCTCATTGGCAGTTTTTGGAGAACATTGAGATTTGGAAAGAGAGAATGTACAAGTGTGTTTAGGGCATTGGTTAATATATGGCTTCAATTACAAGATTCGGCCCTTGTACTTATGGGGAGTTTCTTAGGGCAGAACAAATATCATAGTCATACAAAGTGGCATCCAAGAGCCATCTGACTTATTGTTTTAATAATTTGGAGAACATAAGATCTTGCCAACAATGGGACTTGTCTCTTGAGTCTAATGTCTGAGCTTGGGGAAGAACATTTGTCAGAGTCCCCAATAGAAAGGGAGGAGGACTTGGAGATTTCTCATTCAGGAAGAGACAGTGGAAGGAACAAAAGTGTCAGCTTCAGGTAGCCCTTCATTTGAATGCTGGCTCTTGTTTATTGAGAAAATTAGTCTACCAGCACTATAGTATTCTCATGCGGTGAAAGTACTATGAACCTGACACATAATGAAAATTATACATAGAAGGTCTCAGGGTTTCTAAGAATTCTTCTTAAAAGCTGTTATTATTATTATTACTGTTGCTGTTTTTTTTCCTGTGTGATGTATCAGTGGGTCAAGTGCCTCATTACCAACCTTTCAGGACTCTTTAAATTGCTTACATGTATGCACCTGCCATTCAAGACCCAGTCCTGGAAGTTACACAGAGACACTTCTGCTGCATCCCACTGGTAACACAGGCCACTGGACCAGCCAGACTCAAAAGGAAAGTAAATTGATTCCACTTCTTGATGTGAGTAGTGGCAAAGAATCTTGGGGCCATCTTTCATCCACCAAGCTGATTTGTAGTTTTAAAAGATCACTCTGACTGTTATGTGGAAGATGGATTGAGATATGAAAGCAAGTAGCCTATTTAGGAAGTTTCAGTGATGGCGCAGGAAAGAATACCATCTTGAAATAGGCTTGTAATGAAGAAATGGAAAGTAGATATATTGAAATATATTTTAGATATATTTAGAGCTAACTAATAGATTGGTTCTTGAGGGTAAGACTGCAAATTCCTTTGGCCAATTCCTGTAGTTAGGACTGTAACCTGAAAGGGAGAGGACATGGCTCCAGGACCTTACCCTCAAACTGCGTCCTTGGCTGGTTCTCATTCCAGACATGCTGGCCTCCCCATTCAAGTGCTAATTCCTTTTACAACTTCATAGGAGAGGTGAGGTGAGGTGGATTCCTTTAGCACCCCTTCTTGCTAGTCAGCCTTTCTCTGGAAAAGTTCTAAAAAACTTAAAGCAGTAACGCATTCTTTTTCTTTTTAAATGCAGAGTAGAAAGCAGTTTCCTTGCTGGGCCAAGAAAACGGTCAAGTATTCTCCTGCTCCTGCCAGGCACGTGGCTCCAGGCTCTCCTGGCTGGCCTGGCCACTGGGACTGGGCACCACCTGCTCCCCTTTGTCTGCCTGGCCCCAGCCGGGCCACAGGTGGTGCGGGCCCGCCGAACTCCAAGCTTGTTTTATCAGCCAGGCAAGGAGGCTCATATTCCCAATGCTGCCCTCGGTACTCCAGGCTAGCCCCAAATTGTGGTGCCTGGAAAGCCCCCGGTTCACTCGGGTCCATTGATGGTGGACCCCACTGCTGTGTCTGTTGGCTCTGTGCCTTGTGAATGCTGTGTCTTTTTTCTGATGTCACTTAGAAAGCTTCTCCAAGGTGGAGTCTGACCAATGTTTCAACCCACAAGGGCTCTCAGCAGTCTGACTGAAGAATGGTTTTCCCCCTACACCCGGGAGGGGCCACAGTCCTGGGGCAGGTGCTGGCCTCTGGAGGCCCCGGGTGGCCAGGCCCCCTCATGGGAAAGGACTGGGCATCCCTTTGGTGTGTGGAATTGGGACCTTCCAGCTCCTTCCTGTGGAGGAACCCAGCAAACATGGGCCTGACAACAGTACTTTCTTTTTCGGGTTATCAGTTTTAAAAGTTGGAAGCCCAGGAAAAGTGAAGAGCTTTGAGGAAGGTCAAGCTTTCCGTGTTGTAATTTGCATGTTACTTAATTCACTCAGCTTGCTGAAGTTGGTCGTGTGTGTGAAGACAGACAGCAGAGGGTCACAGAGGTTGAGAACGTCACCAAGGTCACACAGCAGTGCGTGAGTATCAGGACAGTCGGCCTGACTTCCAAGCTGGTCCTCTGGGTGCCCTCCTCAGGGCAGTGCCTTTCAGGCCCTATGACCTTGACTTGCAGTAAGAAGTCCCTGTTAGGGCTGGACTGGACCAGCACCTGCCTGTGTACTTGTCATTGACAGTGGGTCTTCAGGAAGCAACCCCAGCTCACTGCTCCACTGTGTGCACTTCCCTGAGATGCTGTCTTGTCTAATTCATTTGTCAGCATACGTTGGCCCTCAGGATCTGCATTTCTGTCACTAGCTGCTTTTTGGAGATTGTTGCTTTGGTGCGGGCCTGGTAGGGAGCGGACCCTCTGGAACAGGACAGTGGTTGAAAGAATAAATATGTCTGCAGGATAATTCATAGCTAAAGGCAGTATGGGAATGCACCCAAGTTTCAGGTTGTACACATGTGCTGTAATTATAAGGCTGTGGACAAGTCCAATTTTATTCCACACACTAAGGCTTTTAATTTTGTTTAAAAGGAAGACTACAAATTCCAGTCTAAAGGATTTGAGAGCTCTCTAATATAAGTTTAGAGTCCCAACAAGAAGATGTACACCGAGTGTGTGTAGTAACCATTAGAGCCATGGCATGCCCAGGAACTATCCAGGGTCCTGAAGCATTCACTCCGCTTTACCCATTCATCCATCCAGCAGTCTCTGGCTTTGTGCCAGGCATGGTAATACGTACTAGGAGTGTAAAGACCAGTAGGACAGGGTCCCAGCTCTCAATGAGCTCACAGTTCTTTCGTGATGATTGGCAAGAAATCCCAGGACAGTGCAAGGAGTACTAAGATAGAGAGTAAACAAAGGGGACACCTAGGCCAGCATGAAGAGTTCAGATAGGGTTTTTGGATGAAGTTGACCTTTGAACTGAATACTGAAGGATTAACGACAGATGTCCAGGTTATAAAGAGGCAGGGGGAAGGTATTTCATACACAAACAGCTTGCAGTAACAAAATTATAAGATGCAAAAGGTTAAATGACTAGAATTGAGGCTGGAAAGGCAGGGAGAATGTCACCAAGGACCTTGTATGTGAGACTTGGGAATTTAGATTTCATCCTGCAGGCAATGAGGAGGCACAGAAGAGTTTGAAGGAGGGAGAAAGACATGGGATGATGTCTACCATGTTAGCTAGATCTCCGTGTCAGCATAGAATTGAGTGGAGGCAGAAAGAACAGAGGCGGGGAGATCTCTATTGCAGTAATCAACTAAGGTGGTGGCAGTTGGGATGGAAAGTATGAGGAGGATTATTTTCTCCCTCTCCTCTTTATCAAGTTGACTGCTCAAGAATTTATGCTGATAATTCTATTAAGGAACTTATTGGGGAAAGTTGCTGCCATCTCTTTCTACCTCTTGTAGCCTTATTGGGTTTCTGAGTGATTGAGTATCTAACATAACTTAGGTGTCCTTTCCCTTTTGGAGATAATTGTCATATTGAAGTTGAGTGTTCCTCTGAGGGTGCCTGGCCGTCTCAGTTCTTCAGAGACTGGAAGCAGTTGATGTTCTTCTCTCTGTTGCTTCCTCCCTTCCCTAAATTGATGGGTTAAGAATCTGCTCTATAGATCCAACTCTTTTAATGTTCCCACATCCATTTTTGGAAGGCAGTAATAGGAGGCACCTCTACCTTCACAAATAGAATGAACTGTATTCTTCACACCAATTTTACAGCAATAAAATGCACTCAGCATTTTTAATGGACGTGCATTCCTGAGATGTCAAGGAAACAAAATTAGCAGGAGTTGGTGGCCAAGTTCCTATAGGATATAGAAGATAGAGAAGAGATGGACTCTTAGATAATACCTGTGTTTAAGGCTTAGAATGATGTTATCGTTTGCTGGGATGGATAATACAGATGCTAATAAAGATAATCTGTCTTTTCAGGGAAGACATATTTAGGTGGGACAGAAATAACTAACCTCAGATGTGAAATGGGGATATAGCAGATGCTCTCATGCTTCATGTCCATGTTCATGGTTGCTTTGATTCCTACTATGGTTTTAGTGTGTGTCCTCAAAAATTCAGGTGTTGTTTGAGACCATCCTAGCCAACATGGTGAAACCCCGTCTCTACTAAAAATACTAAAACTTGCCAGGTGTGGTTGCGCATGCCTGTAGTCCCAGCTACTCAGGAGACTGAGGCAGGAGAATCGCTTGAACCGGGGAGGCAGAGGTTGCAGTGAGCCGAGATCGCACCACTGCACTGCAGCCTGGAGACAGAGCGAGACTCAGTCTCAAAAAAAAAAAAAATTCAGGTGTTGTTAATGTGATAGTATTAAGTGGAGCCTTTAAGAGATGATTAGGCCATCAGGACTCCTCCATCACAAATAGGATTAAGGCCCTTATGAAAGAGGTTTCACACAGTGTTCAGCTAGCTTGAACTTCAGCCTTCTGCTATTTAAGGACCTAGTATTCCACCCCTCTGGAGGATGTAGCATCAAAGTGCCATCTTGTATGCAGAGAGCAGTCCTGACCAGACAAACGAACCTGCCAGTGCCTTGGTCTTGGACTTCACAGCCTCCAGAACTGTGGCAAAACTAATTTCAGTGTTTCTGAACCACCAAGGCTCAGGTATTTTGTTATAGCAGCATAAACAGACCAAGACAGAAATTGGTACCAGGAGTGGGGTGTTACTATGCCAAATACCTAAAAATGTGGAAGTAGCTTTCAAACTGGGTAATGGGTACAGGCTGAAACAGTTTTGAAGTGAATACTGTAGAAATTCTACAATGTCCAGAATTGACCATTAAGGGCAATTCTAGGGAGGGCTCAGAATAAGAGAAAAGCTGTAGTGACAGCTTCAGTCTTTATAGTGGTTACCTAAGTGGTCATGATCCGAATGTTGGTAGAAATATGGAGAGTAAAGACTGTTCTGATGAGCTCTTAAGTGTAAATGAGCAATATCTTATTGAAAACTGAAGGAAAGACAACCTTTGTTACACAATGACAAAGAACTTGGCTGAATTGTGTCTGTTCCCTGGGACTTCGGGAAAAACACACCTTAAGAGTGATGAACTAGAATATTTGCTGGAAGAAATCTCTAAGCATCAAAGTGTTCAGAGTACAGGTAACTTCTCTTAGTTGATTACAATAAAATGCAAAAAGAGAGAACCTATTTAAGGATAGAATTTATAATCAAAATGAAAGCAGAATGTAAAGATTTGGAAAATTCTCAGCCTGGCCATGTATACAGTAAAAAAGTGTGGTTAGGAGAACAAAATCAGGGGAATGGTCAAGTGATCATTTGATAAGAAGGTTAGTATGGATATAAGGGAACCAGATATTATTCACAAAGATAATAGAAAAGTGACCCAGAGATCTTTTGGGCAGCCATGCCCATCACAGGCACAGACTTCCAGGGCCTTGAGGCATAGTGGTTTTGAGGGAGAGTCCCAAGGCCCATGTGAGGTCTTAGAGCTCAGGACCATCTCAAGTCTCTGGTTCCCCACATTCTTGTACAGCAGTCTTTGGCTACCATAGCCATAGCTTAAGAAGACCCAGATGCAGCTTGGACTGCTTCTCCCGAGGGTGCAGATGGTAAGCCTTGGTAGCATCCATGTGGTGCTAATTCTGCAGGTTTGCAGAGTGAACAAGCTATGGAGGCATGACTTTTTCCACCTAGATTTCAAAGAATGTCTCAGAGTCCTGAGACTCATGCAAAGATCTGCTGCAGGGGCAGAACTGCTGCACACTGGCACAAAATGGCAGCCTGGGAGAGCTGTAGACTCCAACCTGTAAGATCTGGGGCATGGGTTGTGCCCAGCAAAGCTATGGGGCGGGGTCCCCTGTAGCCAGTATGTACAGAAGGAGGACAGGGAGTCAAAGAAGATTATTCTCAGCTGGGCACAGTGGCTCATGCTTGTAATCCCAGCACTTTGGGAGGCCGAGGTGGGCGGATCCCGAGGTCAGGAGATCGAGACCATCCTGGCTAACACGGTGAAACCCTGTCTCTACCAAAAATACAAAAACAAAATTAGCCGAGCATGGTGGCAGGCGCCTGTAGTCCCAGCTGCTCGGGAGGCTGAGGCAGGAGAATGGCGTGAACCCGGGAGGCGGAGCTTGCAATGAGCTGAGATCTCGCCACTGCACTCCAGCCTGGGCGACAGAGCAAGACTCTGTCTCAAAAAAATAAACAAATAAAAATAAATAAATAAATATAAAATTATTCTCCAACTTTAAGATTTAATGTTGTTTACCTTTTGAGTTTTGGACTTTTGAGACCTGTTATCCCTTTCCTGTTGCCTATTTCTTCCTTTTGGAATGGGAATGTCTAGCCTATACCTGTCCCACCACTGAATTTTGTAAGCACATACTTGTTTGATTTCACAGGCTCACAGCTAGAGGAGAATTTGCTTCAGAGTAAATCTCACCTTTGAATCTCCCCCATGTCTTATTTAGATGATATCTAGATGAGATTCATGACTTTAGACTTTAAAGTTGATTCTGGGATGAATTAAGATTTTGAGGGGCTATTGGGATGAAATGATTACATTTTGTATGTGAGAAGAATATGAATTGTGGAGCCCCAGGGGTGGAATATCGTGGTTGAATGTGTTCTTTCCAAAATTCAGTTGCTGCCAATGTGATGATATTAAGAGGTGATTAAGGGCTTACATGAGGGCTCCTCATGTAACCTCCCAATGCACTTAGCTCCAGCTTGTCAGAACCTGCATATCTTTTTTGGAGGGCTTCTCTTAGACTACTAGAACGTTCTTTGATGCATAAAAAGCTGGAATTGCCTCTGGAGATACTTGAGTATAAATTTGTAACTCCTCCAGCTCCCTTGTAGCCCAATCAAGGAGCCTCTGAGAAGTGACTCGCTGTCCCCAGTCTCTCCCTTGGGATTTCGCTGGAGACTCGGCTTGATATCACATATTTGCTGCTGGTCTTTTCCTTCTTGGTTCCACTTCTCTACTCCCTGGTGGTTTTCCCAGGAGAGCTTACTAATAACTACTGTCAGACGAATCTCAGGCCTACTACTAGGGAATCAAAACACAGACTGGGAATATCACTAATGTTAATTAATATGATATTAATTATATCAATTCATCATTAATTAATATTAATGACAAATAATAGTGATGTATTAATCATATCAACTCTGAGTATAAATCATATTAACTTATAGAGTTGATATGATTAATTAATAATACTTATAGAGTTGTCAGGATTAAATACAATCATGCTTACAAAGCATTTTATTACAATACTTGGCACATAGTAAAAATTCAGGAATTGTTAGCTAATTTTTATTAAAGTGAGATTTTAGGAATGCCTATTTGAAGTGTTCGTGGTCATTCATGCAGACATGAAATAGGCATTTTAGAGCAGTGGTTTTCAAAATGTTTGTTCCGAGGACCTCTTATGCTGTTAAAAATTATTGAGGACCTCGAAGAGATTGTTTTTGTAGAATATATCTGCCGATAATTACAGTTTTATAAATATATAAAAACTGGGCCAGTCACAGTGGCTCACGCCTGTAATCCCAGCACTTTGGGAGGCCAAGACAGGTGGATCACTTGAGGTCAGGAGTTCAAGACCAGCCTGGCCAACTTGGCAAAACCCCATCTCTACTAAAATTACAAAAATTAGCTGGATGCCTATAATCCCAGCTACTCGGGAGGCTGAGGCAGGAGAATTGCTTGAACCCAGGAGGTGGAAGTTGCAGTGAGCTGAGATCACGCCATTGCACTCCAGCCTGGGTGACGGAGTGATACATCTCGAAAAAAATAATAATAATAAAAATAAAATAAAGCAAATAAATAAAAACAGGAATTTTGAGAAAATATTGATTTATAAATGCATTTTAAAATAGCTTCCCCTTATCAGCAGTTTCACTTTACATGGTTCCAGTTACCTGCAGTCAGCCAGTCTTTATCTTCTGGTTGGGAAGGAGGGCTGTAGGCACCCCCGGTGGCTGACAGGTTCAGAACCTTAGAGGGTTGGTGATTTGGTGCCATTTTCGCAGCCTTTAGCCAGCACTTTCTGTGCTTTGTCCTGTGCATAAAATTCTGTGGACATTAGACGGGAGAAGCTTCATATCCTCTTTGTTGGAAGGGCTCAAGGAAGGAACAAGAGCATCTCTAACCAACGGAGTTTTAGAAGCATTTTAGCACTAAGCCAGAACATTTTCCATTTCCACGTGGAAGAGGGTAATAGTTTGGTCTTTTGCTTAGTAACTCTCAAAATGAGTGCTTAGGAGCCGCACTTGACAGTGGGAAGCATGAGAATTTATCCAAAAAGCTTTTGGTCCTTGTTTTTCCCTCTCAAATATTGTCTGTTTCTTCAGACTTCTGTTCTCAAGGTTTGTCTCCTTTCAAGAATCTGATAAAACCCAGTGCTCAGCACTGTGTGTGATAACTCGAACATTGTTACAAAATATTCTGCTTTTAAAATCAATTAAATAAGGACATTTTCAGTTGTGAGGGAATGTACTCAGGTTCTAAATGTGAGGAAGGAATATCACATGTAAGCAAACCAGATCTTAAATGACATGCTTTTATGTTCTGAAGCTAATGTGCTGACTAGAGCTACAAAAGTTATTTTTTGCAGATGCCATTATTTTCTTAAAGTTTTAATAATTGTTCTTTTCTCCCCATTGCATTTGTTTTAATATGCAATCATTGTAAAATCCTTACACATGGACATCCAGGACGCAAGTATAGTAGTCCCTCATTTTTGCATGGTTTCATTTTCCATGGTGTCAGTTACCCACAGTCAACCATGGTCCAAAAATATTAAATGAAAAATTTCAGAAGTAAACGATTCATAGGTTTTCAATTGCCCACCGTTCTGAAAAGCATGATGAAATCTCATGCCTTCCCCATCCATCCCACCTGGGACATGAACTATCCCTTTGCCCACTGTATCTATGCCATCTGCGCTATCTGCTCGTTAGTCACTTAGGAGCAGTCTTGGTTAGCAGATCAAATATCACAGTTTTTCAATCCTTGTTTTCAAGTAGCCCTTACTTTACCTAATAACGTCCCCAAAGCACAAGAGAAGTGAAGTTGGCAATTTGGATATGCCAAAAAGAAGCCAAATATATGCCGAAGAGAAATTGTTAATCTCTTACTGGTTCTAATTTATAATGTACACTTTACCAGAGGTATGTATGTATAGAAAGAAACCTGGTATATATGGGGTTTGGTAATATCTGTGGTTTCAGGCATTCAGTGGGGGTCTTGGAACATATCCCCCCCATGGATAAGGTTGGACTACTGTAACATAATGTTAACATAAATAACATTTTAACTAAAAATACTTATTTTTTTCAAAATGAAAATACAGTGAGGAAATGCCATTGTTTGCATTCTTGCAAATCTTTTTAATATCTGTTTTTATTGAAACCAGTAGTCTTATGTCTGCTTCATCATGTATTCAATTGCAATGTCATGTTTTAGTTGAAATATATGAAGAAAACTCAACTTCTGCCAGATATGTAGTTGAAGAAGTGAGAAATATTTTAATAGTTTCTTTTTCCAGGTCATTTTGAATATTCTTTGATACCACGCCAAAACCCAACAAGCAGTGTTTTCTTAAAGATTATTTGAGATGCAGAATCCGAAATCATGTCAATGAGATTTTCATTCTCTCTCACATTAAAATCCTTTATTCCATCTTGAAATTTAAGTGGTTCTTTTACCCACGCATGATTTTTGTAATACAATATATTGTTAATTTGGAAAATAGTCACTGACTTATTTAGACTTTCCACGTATTGGCATATTCCATTATAAAAATTTTAAAATTTAATTTATTAATACCACCACCGAACTCATTAGGAAAGTCTTTAAATAACTGAAAAGCTGTCTAATTCATATGACAGACACACATTTTCTAAAAGATGAATTGTCACTTGAAAACTCAAATATTATTGGCAACAAATACATTCAGATGTTTTTCTTGAAATGACAGGCTTCTTTCAGTCATACTCAGGTTTGCAGGTCACACATTCTGTGAAGTAAAAATAATGTACCATGCAAAAAGTGTCAGTTCAGCTTACAACTCAATTGCAAAAGTGCTTTCTTCTCCCCTGGAGAGAAGTACTTTATATGTACTTTCTGTTTTGTCAGACAGAATATTAAAAAGCATACTCAAGGATGAAAATGCAGTAATTTTTTATCCTGATTCATCCGTGCCATTCTTAAGTGAAATTGGCTTTTATTTATGAATTTGAGGTAGTGAGAAATCCAATGACTACCTGGAAAGTAGTTTGGTACCACTGCTTGAATTTGTGCAAAGGAACCAGCAGTTTTGCCCCATCACTGAGTTCACAGTATCTGGGAGAACATTTGTTTTATCATTTATTCTTGGAATAAATGAGATCCAGTATCTGGGAGAATATTTGTTTTATCACTTATTCTTGGAATATTCATGAATATACAAGAATAAATGATAACCTTGAGAATAAAAGGTTATTCAGCACCTTGAATATTTCAGCACTGCTGTGTTTGTGCAAGGTATTCACGTAAAAGGTCTTTGGTGACTAGTTGTTGCTGATACCAGACAACTGCAAGCAAAACTGCGAGTCCAGTCAAATCTGTAGACTTGTCCGTTTGTAAGACAAGAGTGAAATTCTACAGTGAGCGATTGAGTCAGTCTTCATGTTTGCAATTAAATCTTTAATTGGAAGGGTTGCTATATGTCAATATCACTGGAAACTGGCCATGCTGCGATTTCTTCTGCTGACTTTTGACCCAACAGGGACGCCCACGTAAGCCTTCATCAGCCTCTGAGCCACCCTTTGAGCTTCTTCAGCCAGTGCACTGGATAGCTTATCCTGTAATATGCTTCAGTGGCTTCTTCATTTATGGTTTGAAAAGCTGTAATAAATTTTTTTTTGTCTTTTATGGATCTTTTTTTTTCTGTATTTAACATAGAGACATGCCTTGGAGATAGTGCAGTTCAGTTCCAGACCACTGCAATAAAGTGAATATCACAATAAAGAGAGTCACAATAGTTCTTTGGTTTCCCAGGGCATATAAAAGTTATGTTTAGGCCGGGCGCAGTGGCTCACACCTGTAATCCCAGCACTTTGGGAGGCCGAAAAGGGTGGATCTCCTGAGGTCAGGAGTTTGAGACCAGCCTGGCCAACATGGTGAAACCCCATCTCTACTAAAAATACAAAAATTAGCTGGGCATGGTGGTGAGTGCCTGTAATCCCAGCTACTCGGGAGGCTGAGGCAGGAGAATTGCTTGAATCCAGGAGTCAGAGGGTGCAGTGAGCCGAGATCCAACCATTGCACTCCAGCCTGGGTGACGAGCGAAACTCTGTCTCAAAAGAAAAAAAGAGTTATGTTTACACTATATTGTAGTATATTAAGTGTGCAACAGCATTGTGTCTAAAATACCAATGTATATACCTTAATTAAAAATACTTTTTTGCTAAAATATACTAACAAAGTCAGCACATGTCTTTGGAAAAATGACGCTGATAGACTTGCTTGACACAGGGTTGCCAAATACTTTCAATTTGCAAAAAAATGCAGTATCTGCAAAGAACAATAAAATGAAGTATGCCTTTATTAATTTTTTTTTTCTTTTAAACTCTGAAAAAATTGGCCTCAAAATGATGCCACAACTTAAGTAGTACCACAGTATTATTCTAAAATGAGCTGTTTGGGTTATAGCTACACTAGAAGCCCAGACCTCACCACTACGTAATGTATCCATGTCACAAAACTGCATTGGTACCTCTTAAATCTACATAAAAATTCAATGAGAAAAATTATTAGTATCTATGATGATGGAGGAAAGAAAGTATTTTTCTTCATTTTCTGACCTGGTTTCTTTGGCATAGCTTCCTCTACTCCAAAATCAGAACTCCCTGATATGTCAGTTTCACCTTTTCCAGCACAGTTAGACATGTATGATACAGCTTTGGGCTGAGGAAGCATGTATTTTAGATTTTCTAAAGCTAATGAACTATCCTTCAAGATAAGAAAAATACACTGTAAATAAATGTTTATTTTAAAGTAAAATTTATTAAATTATAGAATAATGGTTTTAGGCAAATTGAAAATTTTATATATATATATATATAAAATTTTCTGGAAGTTATCTTAAAATTATTTCCTAAACATTGACAAAATGAAATGGTAAAATGCATTTCATGTTTGTGTTTCTAAGTGAGTATAAGGAAAATTTTAGAATTTCATATGAACAATTTTGGGGGATGATAATGAGGTTACAGAGATCAAGTAGTTACACTGAAGATGGCTAATAAGGACACAGTAGAAGTTCTGAGAACAATTGGAGATCATTTTTGAATATGCACATTTATGCCCCAAATCTACTACTTTATCTTATTTTATTATATTTTAAGATGGAGTCTCGTTTTTGTCGCCCAGGCTGGAGTGCAATGGCACGATCTTGGCTCACTGCAACCTCCACCTCCCAGGCTCAAGTGATTCTCCTGCCTCAGCCTCCCAAAACCTACTACTTTAGAAAACTCTAGCAAACAGAAGAACACTCAAGCATGCATTCCACTTTTTTTTTTTTTTTCAGTGTAGTCTTGCTCTGTCGCCCAGGCTGGAGTGCAGTGGCATGATCTTGGCTCACTGCAACCTCCGCCTCCTGGGTTCAAGCAATTCTCTTGTCTCAGCCTCCAGAGTAGCTGGGACTACAGGCGCCTGCCACCACGGTCGGTTAATTTTTGTATTTTTAGTAGAGATGAGGTTTCACCATATTGGTCAGGCTGGTCTCGAACTCCTCACCTCAGGTGATCCACCTGCCTTGGCCTCCCAAAGTGCTGGCATTACAGACAGGAGCCACCACGTCCAGCCACATTCCACTTTTACAGGACATTGTCCTATGTCATGTAGCCTCAGGAGAATTCCATAATACACTCACGAAGACTATGAAGCTTTGGGCAAATAAAGTATTTTTATTATGAAAATCATTTTGAACTTCTAGACACCCTGGAAAGGTCTGGTGCAGCCCCAAAAGCCACATTTTGAGTGCTGATATTACCACACTTTGGGCTGGAGATGTGGTGTTGAAGCAGCACCTGTGTGCATGTATGTGTGGAAAACGCTCGGTGCAGATGCTGGCATAGAGCACTCAGGAAACCTTAGCTGCGACCATTACAGAGGGGAGATGTATCCACAGAAAATTTCCCTAGAACAAGATGGGGATAAGAGAGCATAAGATGAGAAAAGTGTTCTGAATGGAACCTTCAGGACCTACACTATTTATGGAATGAATTGGGTGTTCCAGAGATGGGTGTGAAATTGCCAACAGACAATTGAGAGTCTGTGGAAAAGGATATGGACACTGCAGACAGTGACAAGGAAGCAAGTGATAACTTGCAGATGTAGGTACAGCTCAGGTGCCCCAGAGTTCCCCATGGGGTTGTGTGCAGTGGCTCACGTCACCTGCCAGAGTGAGGACCCCACGGCGTGTGAGGAACTCCACTGTCACTCTCACAAGGATTTTATACCCTCCTTTGACACCTTTCATCATACTTGCTATTACTTGTTTGATGTCTGCTTCCTGGAGCTCCAAGAGGGAAGAGCCCATACATGTCTTCTTCCCTGCTCTGGCTGCCTCGCCTCCAGGCAGCAAGCACTCAATAAATATCATTTGGCCAAATGAATGGATGGACTTGACCTTAGAAAGAGTAGTTCTTAGCCAGGCACGATGGCACATGCCTGTAATCTCATCACTTTGGGAGGCCGAGGTGGGAAGATCACTTGAGGGTGGGAGTTTGAGACCAGCCTGGCTGACATAGTGAAACCCCATCTCTACTAAAAATACAAAAATTAGCTGGGTGTGGTGGCGCACACCTGTAATCTCACTACTTGGGAGGCTGAGGCACAAGAATCGCTTGTACCTGGGAGGCAGAGGTTGCAGTGAGCTGGGATTGTACCACTGCACTCCAGCCTGGGTGATAGAGTAAGCCTCTGTCAAAAAATCAAAAAGAAAAGCAAAGAGAAAAGAAAGGGGAAGGAGAAGGGGAAGGGGAAAGGAAAGGGGAGGGAAGGGAGTTCTCAGTGAAATAGATGGAATAGTTGCGGTTGGAAAAGAAAAAACAGATGACCAAGGGCTGAGGACCGATGGTCAGGGAGGAAGCAGAGGATACAAGGGTGACAAATCTTCTAAGAAACCTGATAGTGAAGAGTTGAAAAGAAAGAGACAAATAGCCCATGAGGATCAAAGGACCACAGTGGGTATTTTTTGAGGTGGGGAGGAAGGATTAGCAGAGCCTTGTGCTGAGATGAAAGAGCCAATAGAGAAAGAGAGAACAAAGATACACAGAAGAAAGGATCCCATAATTAATGGTAAAAATTGCTTCCTTCATTCAGAACATACTAGCCAAGTGCCTGTCATGTGCCAGGGCTTGTGATGGTTACTTGGGGTGGAGTGGTGAAGAATAGAGGCACGTCCCTTCCTTCACTGAGCTGACAGCCCAGCCCAGACATTTCTAAAGAGGTGTGTCCTGGACCTTTTTGATAGTCTAGGGAAGGCTATGGGGTCCTCTCTCAGAATAATGCTTTTAATTCTATATAATAGAATGCACAGAATTACAAAGAAAATTGATGACGGTCTATTAGATAAAATTATTGAAATATTTAAAAATAAATTTGTGATTTAATAACATATGGACTTTGATTAATATATTAAATAAGATCTAAGAGCATGGCAAAGTAGTGATGACATATTTAGAAATATGTGCAATATCTATCATGTGATATGAAAATATCTGCACTTTGAACTCTACAGAATCATAGACACTGCTAATGCAACTGTGATTTGTTTCTTTCACAATTGAAGGATATGATAATTTCAGTCAGATGTGAAAAAATACATCTTTATGTTCACTGAATTCCAAGTTAAGGGACTCCTTAAATTCTGTCTAAATACCTAAGGACTCCAGGTCTAGAATTCCAGATGGGATATTGGATGTACTGCACGTGTTCCCCGGGCCTGGAAGGGAGACCCTTCAGGATGGTCAGGGGTGGTGTCAATGGTCGGTAAGTTAGGAAGCAGTGAGTGGGAGCATTTCCATGTGAAGCTGGAGATGAAGCCATTTGCTGAGTGTTTGCATGGCAGGGATGGCCTGCGTGCTGGACAGCTCTCCTTTGCCCCTTTAGGTCCACTCTCCACCTGCCTCCTTCCTGCCCTGTGCCCGACACCAATAGGCTCTGTTTATCCCTCCTTCTGTTTGGGACAGGCCAGTGGGAATACCAGCAGGAGATGAAGGAGATGAAGAATTCCAAAGTGTAGCCAAGGTAGTGGATAGTTGGAGTGAAGGAGAGAAGTTATCACTGGGGATGGGGACATCTAGTAAGCCAGAGGCCAGAGAGGTGGACAGCCATTCACATGGAGGCTGGGGTCACCCATGCTGAAGGAGGGACTTGGAATAGAGAGGAAAGCTGAGATCAGGAGGTGAGGTCTGTGGGCACAACATGGAGGTTGGTAAGTGGCAGAAACAAGAAGTGATAACAGATGGTGCAGCCAAGCAGTAAGGTCTCCAAGAAAAATAGTCTTTATCAAGAAGGTGGAGCAATATCTGGAAATGAGATGGCCAGAGTGTACACAAGTGCCCCCTTCTCTGGACCTGATCTGACCTGTGTCTTGCTCTCTGGACCTCCCTGGGACTCCCTCTTGCCCTGACCTGGATCTGCCCTGACTCCAGCTAAGTCTAACCTGACTTAGCTGACCTCATGTGATCTGATGAGGTTTGTTCTGTTCTGGACTATCTATCATCCAGGTTCTTTTTTTTTTTTTTTTTTTTTTTTGAGATGGAGTCTCGCTCTGTCACCTGGGCTGGAGTGCAGTGGCCGGATCTCAGCTCACTACAAGCTCCGCCTCCCGGGTTTACGCCATTCTCCTGCCTCAGCCTCCCGAGTAGCTGGGACTACAGGCGCCCGCCAACTCACCCGGCTAGTTTTTTGTATTTTTTAGTAGAGACGGGGTTTCACTGTGTTAGCCAGGATGGTCTCGATCTCCTGACCTCTTGATCCACCCGTCTGGGCCTCCCAAAGTGCTGGGATTACAGGCTTGAGCCACCGCGCCCGGCCTCATCCAGGTTCTTGACCTGGTTCATTTACAAACATAAATCGTACTTCATTAGGAAATGAGGTTAGATTACTGGAAGCATTGGGTAGTACAAGTGGCCACTCTTTTGAATCAACTCTGCTACTAACTAGCTTATGTACAAGTTAGATACTCTTACTGTTCTTGTTTTTTCTCATCTGTAAATAGGTTTAATAAATAATAACTATGTCTGAAATGAGCTATTATATACCAAGTGCACATTGCACTTTGCCTGGCACGTAGGAAAAGTTTGGTAAAATGGAAGCTGTTTCTTAACCCCACATCTTTTACAGATACTGGCCTAGACAAGGTTAAGTAACCTTCATGAGGATGGAGACTTGTCTTTCTTGGTCACTGCTCTATTTCCTAGCTCAGTGCCTGGCACATAGAAGGGGCCCAATAGAAGATATTAATTAAATCTGTACCAATCAAAGCTCATAAAATAACTATATAGGCTTATGAAATCCTTCCTTTTTATTTCTGTATTATAAGTGGAAAGGACGGATATGGGATCTTTTCACTCTTATAGACTTTGTTGTTTATTTTTTCCAAGCACTTTTACGTGTGCTTTGGTGTTGGGGCCACAGCAGTCCAATGACTTAGCCAGAGAGTATATTCCTGTCATCTTTGAATGGGAAGAAATTGGAACAGAAAAGCTGCATTTCTTGTCCACGGGCACTCAAAGCATAAATAGCTGAGTTGGGTCTCCCAGTTGGGATACATTTTTCTAAGAAATCTTTATGCCCAACAAGTTTGAAATAATTTAGAAATACTTTCAACCCACAGGTTGAATCAAAAGAATGAATGTTAACAACACATAATTAGAAGGAAAGGAGGTGCCTTTCCTGAGAACTTCCCATAAACCAAGCACAGTGCCAGGAATTTTTACATATAACAGTTGAGTTCATTATGATGTTAAGTAAACCAGAACATTTCGTTTCTCAAGCAGTCTTGCCATAGAGTGGGAAATGTGTGGATTTGGAGATAAGATAGACTTAGATTCATCCTTTACTAATGGGTCACCTTGGGCAAGAAGCTTAATGTCTATAAACTTAAGTTTTCTGGTCTATAAAATGGGTATTGTGCTGCCTGTTGCACATGGTGGTTGTGCAAAATGCTGTGTACACTCTACATGTGTGTACGCAGTGGGCACTGGGCAGCAGAGTGTGGTGGTCAAGAGCATGTTCTCAGGAGTCCCAAGAGCATGTTTTCAGGAATACATGATTTTGAATCTCAGCTCCATCATTTACTGGCTGTGGGACCAGGGGTAAGTTACCCAGCCGCACTGTCTTCCATTTCCTTATGTTGGAAAGAGAATGACAACGGCATGCCACTCCTACTGCTTTGTTGACGATGAAATGTGTTAATACATGGCAAGCACTTAGAATAGTACAAGGTACACGGATTATCCAAGATAGCCTATCGAATTAGCAACTTTATCTGAGAATTTCAGATAAATAGAAGGTTATACCTTAGCCAAATATATCCGAAATTTGCCTATCCTTAAAAAATTGGCATCCTACTCTAATAAATCCAAGTTACACAACGACTTGTTAAAGTACTTGTCATTGTGGAATGGAGTCTGCTCAAAGCAGTCTGTTCCAGCCTCATTTTGCTAAAAATAGAGTCTTCAATTTGAACCTTTGAACCCAGCAGCACTTCAGATGCTTAACAAGGCTAATAACGCTTAACAAGTTCTCCTGCACAACTTTCTCCTCCTGAAAGTAGGGATGCAGAAGTGAGGACAGAGAAGCCTGTAGACACATAGGAGAGGAGATGGTCTTTCCAGGGGGCAGTAGCTTCCTGCCTGTCGCATACAAAGTCTTTAAAGTAAGCAGGGAAAACTGAGCTTTCCACATGGGGGACCAGCAGGAGGGGATGGGAGGGGATTAGACTTCAGGACAAGCTCTGACACAGCAAGAGCAGCCAGGAGGGGTGGGTGCCTGCAGGGGCAGTGTCTGGGAGCATCTGGACTCTTACTGGCATGTCAGTTATGGTGCATTGGTGGCAGAGCTGCCTCTCAAGGTAGCATAGCTTCCACAGGGAAAAGTCCTAATTCTCAAAAAGCTCACCCTACACTGAGCTCCATGTGTCTCCCAGTCACTCTCACCATGTTCCACCTTTACTTTTCTGAACTTCACACCTTCCACCTGGCACTCACTCAGATATGTAAAGACCTACAGTCATGCCTCCCCTCCAAGACTCTCCTTTTCCCCAGTGAATAGCCTTTGTTCTTTAAAAAAAAAAAAAAAGCAAAAAAACTTACTTAAAAAACTTAAATACATACAGAAAAGTGCACTTATGATAAGTGTACAGCTTAAAGAATTTTCAGACATTGAACACACTCATGCACAAACGGGAACAAGAATCAGAACATACCGGCACCCTAAGAAACCACTTCTAGGCTGTATTGCCAAAAAATTGCTACTATTGTGACTTCCAACCACATCAATTAGCTTTGCCTGCCTTTGTACTTTATATATATGCAATCATACAGTAGGTCTGAGACGTATGTAAAGTACACACAGCACCATGCCTGGCACATGGCACAAAATGACAAGGGTCTTTGTGTCTGGCTTACTTTGTTCAACAGTGTGTCTGTGAAATTCATCCGGACTGTCACAGGCAGCTGTAGATTGCTCCCATGCATTGCTATATGGTATGGTGTAGCATGAATACACCACAATTTATTTATTCATTCTACTGTTGATGGGCTTTTGAGTTATTTCCAGTTGGGAGCTATTAAAATTACTGCTGCTAGGGACATTCTAGTATGCTTTTTGGTGCAAACATGTACACCCTTCTATTGGATTTACACCCAAATGTAGAATTACTGGGTGGTAGGCTGTGCTTATGTGTAGTTTGAACACATGCTGTCAAACAGTTTGCCAAAGCAAATGTACCAACATCCACTGTTCTTTTCACCATTTGTCACTGATTTTGCTGCACAGGAAGCTCTCTGATGAACTTGGTTTGTAGGAGGAGAAGTGGGGCACACAGAGACAAAAGATAATCTGGAACTTTCAGGAGTTTGCCAGGTAGGAGGCTGAAATCCAGCTGGAATTAAGGCGCTAACGTCTACAACCCCTGAAAGTCCTGAAAAGATTGGCTAGGCTTGGTCATGCACCTATCCCTGAGCCACTCCCTGTGTTGGGAGGGAGTCACCATCTGATTGGCCAGCTCAGCTCACGCCAGATTCCTACTTCTCTTCCTGGGTGGGACATTGTGATTGACAGCTGCCTGCAGGGGACTGTTGGGCGCATCACATGAGGGCTTGGATGTGAAAATGCTCAGTGAACAAGGAAAACACTACAGATGTTCATTATTACTGTCCTGCTTCCATCTCATTTATTATTGTGAAGAGTTTTCATACTCGGGAGATTAATGAGAAAGAAACCCAGCTTTTTCAATGAGGTCTCCAGGCCCAGCTGGGTTTTATTGTTGGGAAATAAAGAACTGGCAGATGTTTTCTCTGAGTCTTGATCAGAAATATGAAGACAACAAATCTAGGATGAGGGAAACGACTTCTTAAAAAGAGAAATGGAAATCTGTGCAGGAAATGAATGTGAGGCTTGATGAGAATGGATCATTGCAAGGTGGTGTGTGCCCACAGAGATGCAGATAGCCAGTGCCTTTTCATCAAGAACACGCCATGAGAAAGCAGCCTCCCTCCATGATGGCCGTCTCTCTGCGTGGCACAGAGTCTGTGTTGGATGTCTGTACTGCCAGGCGTCATGTGTGAGGACGCTGGAGATTGACAGTGAGTTTTCTGGTGAAGGACCTAGGACTCTCCTTTTTCCCATATGACTAATATTTTTCAATATTTATTTGGATGGATAAAATTGAAACAGAATCAGAATACTTTGGCCTGGATCACAGTTGGAGGCCTTTCTTCCCCACTCTAGACTGTAGTTTTCTTATTTGAAAACGAGAGAGTCTGATTTAAAAATATCCATGATTGCTCTTACGCTCACATCCTATGATTGTGATTCCTTAATGAACACATAGGAAGCATAAAAAGTTGTATTTGTTTCCTAGGACTGCCATAACAGATGACCACAAACTGGATGTCTTCAAATAACATAAATGTATTCGTTCATGGTTCTGGAGACCAGAAGTCTGAAACCATGGTGTCAGCAGAGCTGTGCTTTCTCTGAAAGCTGTGGGAGAGGCTCCTTCCTTGCCTTCTTCAGCTTCTAATGGGTGGTTCTAGGAATTCCTTCGCCTGTGATGGGATCACTCTAATCTCTGCCTCCTTCTTCATAAGGCCTCTCTGTTTCTTCTCCTTTTTTTTTTTTTTTGTCCCTTTTAAGGACACATCTTAGAATCAGGGCCCACCCGAATTCAGAATGATCTCCTCTCAAGATCCTTAATTCCATCTGCAAAAAAAAAGAGTGCAAAGACTCTTTTTAAATTTTTCAAATAAATTCACATTCTCAGATTCCACATGAACGTGACCTCCAGGGAGTCAGCATTCAACCTGCTACAGAAGGTGTAAGTGGCATCCTCTTAAAGGGATGGTTTAGACTGTGGATGGAAAAAATCCATTTGTATCTGTTCTGGCTTAAATTCTGGGTTCAAAATTGGCAATTTAAATTTTTTTTTGTTTGTTTTTTGGTTTTTGTTTTGAGATGGAGTCTCACTCTGTCGCCCAGGCTGGAGGGCAGTGGTCGGATCTCAGCTCACTGCAAGCTCCGCCTCCCGGGTTTACGCCATTCTCCTGCCTCAGCCTCCCGAGTAGCTGGGACTACAGGCGCCCGCCACCTCGCCCGGCTAGTTTTTTGTTTTTTTAGTAGAGACGGGGTTTCACCGTGTTAGCCAGGATGGTCTCGATCTCCTGACCTCGTGATCCGCCCGTCTCGGCCTCCCAAAGTGCTGGGATTACAGACTTGAGCCACCGCGCCCGGCCGGCAATTTAAAATTTAGTTGTGAAAAATATAAAAGTCAGCATTTAGAATCAAGTATGGTAGGTGGGACATGATAAATTTTTCATTCAGTCATTCACTCACTCATTCAACAATTGTGTTCTCAGAGTCTACTGCGTGTCAGCACCACAAAGCATAGATAAGCATATGCCAGTGTTTCTGCACTCAAGGAGTTTAAAGCCCAGTGGGAATATGGATGAGAAAACAATTTAAAAGTAATACATTGAGTTATGTAACAGCAATTAAAAGAAGTACTATGGAAAGTACAAGAGGAATTGCTTAATGCTTTTGGAGAGATTTGGGAGGTGTCCAGAAGACATGACATTTATCTTACATTTTGAAGGATGAAGGAGTAGGGATTAATCAGAAAAGCCCTTTGGTGTGGAGATGCATTCCATGCTGCAGGAGCAGTGCATGAGAAGCCCTGAGGTGAGAGCGTAGTGAAGGTTGGTGTTACTGGAGCCCGGCGTTCGAGAGGAGGAGAGTGGGACAGGAGACAGAGAGAGGTGAACAGGGGTGGGTGTTTGGGTTTCATTCTGGGAGGCCACTGGAGGGTTTGAACTAACACCAAGAGATATTTTGTAGAGATTTCTCTGGCTGCTGGGCAAATAATGCATGGGTGAGAGTGAGGTTATCCCAGTGGGGGACCTCTAGGGGAAGCCACGCGGTCATTAGAATTGGAGGCAGGCAGGAGGCCAGCACCATGTCTGTCCAGGTGATTTGTTCTCTACCTGCAGACCCCTGCTTGTAGCCTGAAGGTGAGGGGACAGTTGCAGGGACCAGGATTCAGCCCCGTGGTGGCAGTGTGGCTACAGTGAGGTACTGGGCTCTGGCTCTCCCTAAGCGTGTGGGAGATGCTAGGTCTGGAGAGTGAGGCTTACTTCCAGGGCACCCCAGATACTGGCACTGGGCGTGCACCAACTGATGCTGGGCGGGGCTGAGCCAAAGGTGGCTGCGTTCTCAGGAAGTCCAGAGGCATGAGAGGGGTTGTGGAAAGAGACTCAGAGGCAAGTTTACAAGATGGGTGTTTGCTGGCAGCTTTAATTATTTATATGGCTATACTAAATAACAGTTAGAATTTTTTTTCTGGAATGAATGACTACAGGTTAAAATCTGGTCCCTGGTCTCCAACGTCATCCCCCAGCTTTACATCTGGGCCCCAGTAATATGAACTACTTGATCGGTTCCAAATGCATCTTGCACACTCTCCACCTTATCTCTGCTGTTCCCTCGGCCTGGGATTCCCCATCCTCCGCAAGGTTAACTCACCTGGCCAATCATACAAGGGTTAAATTAACTGTACCTGTCATTCTTTCCCGTCTTTCTCTCTCCCCTTTTTTTTTTCTCTTTCCCCCCCTTAATTTCTCTTCTCTCTCTCTCTCTCTCCCCCCCCCCCCCGCTCTCTGTATCTCATATTTTTCTCTTTATCTTTGGATTTGACATGTTTGATTTCCATGTGCCTAAATATGATTTCTCTGTATTTATTCTCCTTGTGGTTCATGGAATTTTTTTACTCATCTCTTCAAATAGTTCTTCTGTAGAATTCTGGCCATCGATTGCTATTACTCAAATATAAGAGATATATAGAACGGGATTCAGAGAAGTTAATTTTATTAAGGTCGCACAACTAAGAAGGCTCAAAGTTGAGTGTCAAAAATCTTGTTAAATACATAGATTAGTGAATGGATTATGACACGGGATCTGATGTCTGCCTGTCTTTCCTTCCTTCCTTCCTTCCTTCCTTCCTTCCTTCCTTCCTTCCTTCCTTCCTTCCTTCCTTTCTTCCTCCCTCCCTCCCTCCCTCCCTCCCTCCCTCCCTCCCTCCCTCCCTCCCTCCCTCCATTCCTTCCTCCTTTCCTCCCTCCCTCCCTCCCTCCCTCCCTCTGTAACTTCCTTACAGATCCTGGATATTAGACCTTTGTCAGATGCATAGTTTGCAAATATTTTCTCTCATTATGTAGGTTTTCTTTTTACTCTGTTGATAGCCTCTTTTGTGGTGCAGAAGCTCTTTAGTTTAATTAGGTTCCTTTTGTCAATTTTGGTTTTGTTGCAATTGCTTTTGGCATCTTCACCATGAAACCTTTACTGGGGCCTATGTCTAGAATGCTACTTCCTAGGTTTTCTTCAAAGGCTTTTACAGTTTTAAGCTTTATATTTAAGTCTTTAATCCATCTTGTGTTGGTTTTTGTATATGGTGTAAGGAAAGAGTCCAGTTTTAGTCTTTCTGAAAAGGGTCCAGTTTCAATCTTCTGCATATGGCTAGTTATCCCAGCACCGTTTGCTGAATAGGGAATCCTTTCCTTATTGCTTGTTTTTGTTGACTTTGTTGAAGATCAGATGGTTGTTGCTGTGTAGTTTTATTTCTGGGTTCTCTATTCTGTTCCATTGATCTAGTATTTTTGCACCAGTACCATGCCGTTTTGGTTACTGTAGCCCTTTAGTATAGTTTGAAGAGTCTCACTCTGTCGCTCAGGCTGGAATGCAGTGACGTGATCTTGGCTCACTGCAAGCTTCACCTCCCGGGTTCATGCCATTCTCCTGTCTCAGCCTCCCAAGTAACTGGGACTACAGGCATCCGCCACCACGCCTGGCTAATTTTTCGTATTTTTAGTAGAGACAGGGTTTCACCATGTTAGCCAGGATGGTCTCGATCTCCTGACCTCGTGATCTTCCCACCTCGGCCTCCCAATGTGCTGGTATTACAGGCGTGAGCCACTGCACCCAGCCTTCAGGCTCTCTTTTGGTTCCATATGAATTTTAGAATTTTTTTTTTTAATTCCATGAGGAATGTCATTGGTAGTTTGATAGGAATAGCTTTGAATCTGTAAACTTTTGAGCAGTATGGTCATTTTAACAATATTGATTCTTCCTATCCACGAGCATGGAATGTTTGTCCATTTGTTCATGTCATCTTTGATTTCTTTCAGCAGTGTTTTGTAATTCATGTTATACAGATCTTTCACCCCCCTGGTCAGCTGTATTTCTAGGTATTTTATTTTATTTTAGTTTATTTTTTCTTAATTTGTTTTGTAACATGTCAAACTGCATCTGGGCACCAATTTCTTCATCTTGAAGATGACAGTTCTGTCCTTGCTGCTTCTCAGCAGGTAATGCAGAGGTAGAAAAATGTCCATGAAAGCAACTTGAGAAGGTATAGTTGTAACTGGATATGTTTAAGGATTATGTTAAGTTCACATTCCTTGAACTTTTCCAACCTGAAGATCCCCAACTAGTCTTTGAAGAAATCCAGCTCAGGCAGCAACAACCCCCCATCAGATGTCTCAGTTGAGGCGCTCCTAGGAAGAAAATTTAAAAAGAATAGTTTCTGTGATTAGATACCTTTTCTATACTCAGAGTCGCTACTTTTTATCCCCTTCCCTACATATAAATACTTGCCAAAGATTTGTCATTATTGGCCATAAAAACATTATTCAGTGACTGTCTGCCATGTGTCAGGGCCAGTGCTAGACACATTGAATAAAGACCCTCCAGTTCTTATAAGAACATTGTGAGATCAATTTCAGTGTTCCTGTTTTACAAGAAAATAAAGCTAAAGCTCATGGCACAATGTCCCATTAGTTGTTCCCATTGAAAGAAGCTGGACCATCAGTGGCACCCACTGGAAATGATTGCCAGTGCTGCTGTACCTCATCCCAGAGTATATTACTGGGAAGGTAGATGATGAGTGGCACCATCTGCAAGTCTTTGTTTCTGTGTCCTCCTCTTGTCCCTTGCAATTTGGTCAATCTGTTTTCCAACCTGTCCACTCTATTACGCTTAGCCATCCCCTCTACCCTAGGCTGTCATGGTCACTTACCTGCTTTTAGGAGAATGAAAAAGAGTAAGGAGAAAGAGCCTGCGCTGTTTGAAGTCACACCTGGACACAAATCCCAGTAGTACCACTTCTAACCTGTGTGGTCTTAGGCAATCATTTTAGCCTATGCTTGGGTTTCCCCACCTGCAGACCGGAGGCAGTAATACCGTAGAATCAGCATGAGGGTTACATGCAGTGATTCATAAAGTGCCTGGTGTGTTGCCTGCCATTTAGTAAGGGCTGAGTATACGCGAGATTCTTTCCTCTTGTCTCACCAAGATTGTTGTAACCCACTCTCTGTGCACCGTGTCTCCATTGTATTTGTCTCTTCTAATCCTTCTGCCACCACTGCCAACTGACTCTTCCTAAGGGCTTATCCTTGCTCTTCTTTGTGGCCCCAGAAGATCTACTAAAATAATTCCAGACTTTTCATCCTAGGTTGTCAGGATTTACAAAATTTGGCCTCAACTCTTTCCAATGCTGTCTTCAGGAAGCCTCTGGGAAGCCCTCCAGCAGCATTGGGTTGATCCACATGCCCTGTTGCTTCCTGGGTACAGCTTACGTTGCTCCCTCTGTCTAGAGGGAGTTTCCTTCAACTCTGGGGGTTTTACCATGTTGGGCAGGCTGGTCTCGAACTCCTAACCTCAGGTGATCCACTTGCCTCAGCCTCCAAAGTGCTTGGATTACAGGCATGAGCCACCGCTCCTGGCCTCCAGAGTTTCAGTTTTGCATGAAGGAAAAGCTCTGGAGATCTGTGGCACAATGTACATAGAGTTAACACTACTGAACAATTATATGTTTTTGCCACAGCTAAAAAGAAAAAGTTTTACTGGGGATGGATAATGGTATCTACTCTAAAGTGTTTGTTATGAGCATTACGTGAAATAATGTGTGTAAAGTGCCAGGCAACAGGCCCCAAACAAGGAACTGCTCAAAATATTATAGCCACGTGCCCAGCTAATTTTTGTATTTTTAGTAGAGACAGGGTTTCACCATGTTGGCCAGGCTGGTCTTGAACTCCTGACCTCGTGATCCACCTGCCTTGGCCTCCCAAAGTGTTGGGATTACAGGCGTGAGCCACCACGCCCAGCTGAATCGTTTTTATGGGTATAGGACTACCTGGATATTCTATTTTTGCCCATGTTAGTTTTGGTAAGCTATGTTTTTCTAGAATTTTAAAATTTATCTATGTTTGTAAATTTATACCTCTTTACTATATGTTTAATGTCTGTAGGCTCTGTAATGTACCTTTTTTCATTCCTAGTGTTATTTATGTCTTCCTATTTTATTTATGTTTCCTATTTTCTTTATCAGTGTTACTACGGGTTTACCAATTTTATTGGTGGTTTTCAAGAATTTGCTTTTGGGTTTATTGGTCTTCTATATTGTATATTTGTTTCTATTTCATTGATCCCACCCCTTAAAAAATTATGTCCTAACGTGTCATTTTTAATACTCTTTTCTTAATTTATGTATATACATGCTTACATTCATACATCACTGATTTTCAGCATTTTTTTCTGACAGTGCACTTAAGGTGATAATTTTCTTTCCAGCATTGTTTTATATCAGTCACGTAAGTTTTAATATGTCATATATTCATTATAGGTGACTTCAGATGATTTTCCAATTTCTGTCCTAATTTCCACTTCTACTAATTTTTGAGAAGTGTATTGTAAAAGTTCCAGACATTTGGAGATTTTTTTGTTTTTTCTTATTGAGTTCCAGCTTAATTTAACTATAACCAGATTGTAAACTTTACGAATATAGTGGATTTGGCCAGAGTCAGGTCTTGTTTTCTGGCTTCACAGGTGCTGTGTTCTTTGACCCGGGTTTTTAGGTTTTACCCGTACATTTTGTAAGGTTATAAAAAAATAGAATAAAGGATGAGACTCATGAAATAAAGTAGATGTTCTTTGTTTTTCTTTTGAGTTATCCTTAAGCCTCAATAAACTTTCCATATATAGAATTCTTAGCTTATTACTAGTTGATATCTTTCACTAAAATATATATATATGTTTATTGAACATCTTATGCACATGAGGCATTTAACTAGATATTGGGTATTTACAGTGATTAAAATGAGACACCACCCCAGACCTCACAGCCCAGTAGGGCAGACTGATAGTAATCAGTTGAACAGCAGAATGGTGTGTTTATAAACTAAGATGAATAGTGTGTTACTTTAAACTAAGATGAATGCTCTAAAGAAAATGAACGTGCTTCTCTGAAAGCATATAGCAAATGAATCTTGCCTGCTTGTTCAGGGTTGTAGGGGGACAGGAGGGCAATTCTCTTACCTATGTATTAAGTTGTCATTGTATGTAGAAAATTTAAAGAGATTTGATGTCTAAAAAGATTAATTGCTTGCATGTTGCAAAGCTCTTGTATTATTTTTAGATCATCACAACCATTTGATTTTCTCCTACTGATTAATATTTATCTCATAGGTTCTTTAAAATTTATTTTTTATTTACTCTCTCTCTGTGTTCCTGAAGCCTTTTATTAGCTGACCTTAGCTCTGGGCACAAGATGGACTAGGCTTCTTGGATATATGCTCCATGGAACCCTGAACTTCTTAAAAATGAACTGTGTCAAGTGTATTTCTTGTCTCCTTTCCTGGTGAGAAGGGGCTGTGAGGATGGATATTGGGGATGCCTTGACTCCACTAGCTCCTTGACAACTAGCACAGAGCAGGTACCCAGTGAATGAGTGAGTGGATGAATAAGTGAGTGAGTGGATGAATAAGTGGGTGAGTGGATGAATAAGTGAGTGGATGAATAAGTGAAAGTGGATGAATAAGTGAATGAGTGAATGAATACATAAATGAGTAAATAAATGAATGAGTGAATGAATGAATGAGTGGACAAGTGAACATGAGGGTGAATGAGTGAATGAGTGAGCGAGTGAATGAATAAGTGGCAACTGAGTGAGTGAATGAGAGGGTGAACGAGTGAGTGAATGAGTGAGTGAGCAAGTGATTATGTGAGTGAATGATTGAGTGAATGAATGAGTGAATGATTAAGTGAGTGAATGAATGAATGAGTAAATGAGTGAGCAAGTAAGTAGGTGAGTGAATGAGTAAGTGAATGAGTGAGTGAATGAATGATTAAGTGAGTGAATGAATGAGTAAATGAGTGAGCGAGTAAATGAGTGAGCAAATAAGTGGGTGAGTGAACGAGTAAGTGAATGAGTGAGTGAATGAATGAGTGAATGATTGAGTGAATGAATGAATGAGTAAATGAGTGAACAAGTGAATGAATGAGCAAGTAAGTGGGTGAGTGAATGAGTAAGTGAATGATTAAGTGAGTGAGTGAATGAGTGAGTGAGTGGGTGGATACAGAGCACTGTTCAGAACATGGCAGCTCCTCCCCACTCCGCCATAACCATCTCAGCAGCCACCATCATCAGCCCTATGGGTCTTCTTGCTTCTACCCTTGGGCTCCTGCATCCTCTGCTCGTAGCAGCTAAGGAGACCCGTTTCCATCGTATCACACCACTCTTCTGCCCTGATCCCTTCAGTAACTCCTACTTCACTTAAACAATACAGCGGGGGCTGGGCATGGTGGCTCACGCCTGTGTAATCCCAGCACTTTGGGAGGCCAAGGTGGGTGGACCAACTGAGGTCAGGAGTTTGAGACCAGCCTGGCCAACATGGAGAAACCCAGTCTCTACTAAAAATACAAAAATTAGCTGGATATGGTGGCAGGCACCTGTAGTCCCAGCTACTCAGGAGGCTGAAGTAGGAGAATAGTTTGAGCCTGAGAGGCGGAAGTTTCAGTGAGCCAAGATTGTGCCACTGCACTCCAGCCTGAGAGACAGAGCAAGACTCCGTCTCGAAAAAGAAAAACAAAACAAAAAACAAAAAACAATACAATATGGAAAATGTGAGCTGTGGTTAGATTTCCCGAGTTCAAATCTCAGTCCTTTGTGTGACTTGGCTCAGTTCCTTCACTCTCTGTGTCTGTGGATGGTGCATGGAATGTTATGTGGCTCAATTCATAGGAAACCCTGAAAACAGCACCTAGCGGATAGTCAGGGACTTCATCACTCTTCATTATCAGTGTTGTGAGAATCAAGTTCAGAATAAAACAAAAAATTATAGTGATATTGAGAAGTGACACATCTGAGTTAAGCGTGCAGGGAGACAGTGCCTGGGTTCAAGCCCCAACGTGTCACTTACTGCTCATGTGCCCTTACGGTACATTGGGGTGATAATAGTTTGTGCCTCACAGGTTTTCAGATAATTATGAGATTGAAAGTATGAACATAACTTGAACAGTACCTAACATACCCCCAGTTCTCAATAAATGTTGCTGGTGAATGTTTATTTCATTAGGCTCCACGGCCTCTCAGGGCTCAGACAGCCTGTGCCCCGCCTCCCTGTCGCAAGCTTTCTGTGCATAAAGCTAAGCTCTTGGCTGCTCCCAGAACTGCTCCATTCTCCCCTGTGGGAGCCCTCAAACATCAGTGATCTGTGATTGTCCTCTTCCTTTCCCACCCCACATCTAATCCATGAGGAAATCTTGTCTCCTCCTTCAGCACACCCGGGATCCAGCCACTTCTCAGCACCTCCCCAGCGTCCACCCTGGTTCAAGTCACCATCACCTCTACCCTTGGTGATTGTGACAGCTTCATGCCTGGTTACCCCAATTGTCCCTTTGCCCCTGTTAGTCAATTGCCAGTGCAGCTGTGGGGGATCCTATTAAAACCTCAGCCAGGTCATGTCGTTCCTCTCTACTCAACCAGCCCAAGGTTCCCCATCTCACTTGGAGGTAAAGCTAAATTGCAGGCAATTGTTTACAAGGCTCCATGTGGTCCAGTGCCCGTTATCTCTCAAGCCTCATCTGCTTGCCTCACTTCTTTCCAGGCTTGTGAAAGCCTGTTTTTCAGGCACCTGCCTTTGAGCTTATTGCACCTTCTTCCTAGAATGCTGTGTCCCAGAGTTTTACATGACAACCTCCCTTTCTCCTCCAGTCTTTACTCAACAACACCTTCTCAAGAAAGCCTTTCCTGGCAACCTCGTCTAAAATTGCCACCCTCAAAAATTACCCACACGCCTCCTATATTTTTTTCTATAGCAAAAATCAACATGATGTATTGATACTTATGTTTACCTTTTTATTTACTGGCTACCTCATTTAGAGTGTAAGCTCCATGAGGACAGGAATTCTTATGTCTGTTTCTTCTCCAAAATGTTCTCAGCACCTAGAGCTATGCTTGGCACACATTAGGTGCTCAGAAAGTTCACGTCACTTGGTGGATATTCACAGAATGCAGGCAGAGGCAGGGTAGCTTTGTGATTTAGAGCCCAGGCTCTGGCATTCGACTGCTAGAATTTGATCCTGGTTCTACCGCCTATTGACTATGGATTTCCGTTAAGTTACTCAACATCTTTGGACCTCAGTTTCCTTATTCTGTCTTTATAAAGCAGAGAGAATAACAGTACTATGTCACCCAGTTACATAAAAATTTAATGAGTTAACATTCATGAAGCTCTCATAATATTGCCAGACACACAGTAAATGCTCAGTGAGTGTTACCTTCACTATAATTTTCAAAACCTGTTTCCTTCCTCATTCTTTCTAATAGCCTTTAGGATGCCAGGCAGAAACCACGTACTGGGATGAGAGATCTGAGGCCCGACTCTTCCTTTAAGAGGATGCACTCTAGTCAGGGACACAGATGCACCAGACTATTTTAATGCACAATAATAAGGGGTATATTTAGGAGGGTCTCAGAACACAGAGTTTGGAGCTTATAATCCTGCTCACAGAGGTCAGGAAGGGTTACTGGAGAAGATGCCATCTGAACAAGACCTGGGAGTGTGGTGGGTGGGGATGGGGCAAGAGTTTCCACACTGAGGAGCCTAAGTGTGCGGAGCTAGGGGAATCCACTTGGAGGGGGCTCAAGTCATGCTGACCTGCTTCTTATCATTCTTATCCTCCAATGTGGAAACCATATGCAAACATATACACACATGCACGCACACACACACACACACACACACACACACACACACACGGAGCCATACACACTAAAATTTACAGCTTCACGAGATTTTTTGCAAGATTATATTAAGTGAAAAAGGGAGGAAGCTACCAAATGCTTCATGCTCTGAGTTTTCCCAACATTGCAAATTAGCGACACCCTTACCGAATGTCCATGAAGTTCCCAGCATTGGTTATGGCAAGATTTTCATACATTAAAGAGAAATTTGCTAAGCTTCTGACATGTACCAGACCCCAGCTGAGCGCTGAGATGATTGAGATGGGGCCAGAAGGAGCGTACAGCTGATAGCTAAACAGGAGATGACAATACAGTAAGATCAGTGCTCACAGAGACACAGACAGGCCCCTCAGGACACAAAGGACCCAGCCTTTAACTCTGCCTGCAGTGATCAGGGAGGCTTCCTGGAGGAGGCGCCATTTGATCTAAAACTTGCTGGGGGAATAGGAGTACACTAGGCTACTAACTTTGAAAGGGCCTTCTGGAAAGGGAGAGAAACACAAGTAAAGACAGGGACCTGAGAAGTGAATGGCCTATTGGGGAAGGAAAGACATCTGGCACATGTCAGATGGGAGAGGTGGGATACCAATCTGGAGAAGTAGCCTGTGTTGCATGTTGGTTTCTCAGGAAGCAGACTCTGAGGTGAAAATTAGCAAGAAGGAGGTCTACTAGGGGGTGCCTAATTAGGAGGTGCCCTAGGGACCAACATTTGGGGAAGGCAACAGAAGGGAAGGAGGGAGAGTTGTTTAGAGGCAGTAGCTGGCCTTGGTGCAGTCTCAGTGAGGCTTCAGTGGACCCCAGGGTGGTCTGAAGCTGGATGGCTCTTCAGAGTTGTCCTGAGTTGGGGTGAGGGGGCAAGGCTTTTATGCACCCATGTCAATCAGCCAATCACTGTGGGCTGCCCAAGGAAGGGGGACACGTTGGTCAAGGTGGTTCTTTAGCAGAGACAACTCCAAACATGGCTGATAGCTGAAGGCTGTCTCCTCTCAGTACCTCCAGCAGCTGGGGGGCGAGCCTGCAGTCCTATAAGGGGGTCTGGGTAGCACATCATGGCATCCTTCACTAGAGCCTGGCCCTGCTCATGAAGGTGGCTGCTCATGAAGGCTTTGTGCACCAATTATGAGGCTTGCAACTTATCCTGAGGCTGCAGACAGCCATCAAAATTCTATGACCATGGAAAATATATGCATCCAGATTTGTTTATTAGAAAGACTTGCTGTGTGTCAGCTGGAGGAGAGAGGAAGGAGACAGCAATACCTGTTAGGAAGTTATTGTGTCAGTCTAGGTGAATGGTGGCGAGGCCCTTAGCAAAGATAGTGGCAATGGGGACATAGAGGATTTGTGGGTAAAGGAAAGTAATGGCAATCATGATTGATTAAGACCCTGTCACACATCAGACTCTTTAACCTATTGTTTCTAACCTGCCCAATTGTTCTGCAAAGTTTACATTTTTACACATAAATTGAAGATCAGAGAGGTTTAATAACTTGCCTACAATTACACAGTAGTAAGGAACAGAGCTCGGAATAAGCCCCAATTCCATTCTTAAAATTCTGTGCTATTTCTTATGAACTAGCACCTAGGACAGCTCCCCCAAACACCGGACACTCAGAACAGTAGTTCTTATTACTATTGTTATTATTACTATGACTACTACTATTGCCAACATTATCTGAATAAAATCAAGGCCCCAGTACCAGATCTGCATTTTATTAGCAGAAGCACTGAGGATTGCTGACGGCTAATGATGATCTTGACAGTATTAGCAGCAGAAATATTCAAATGCAATTAAAAACTGCAAATATAATAATCAAATGTAAATGAGCGGCAGCCAACAATTACTGGTGCATATACAATTAGCACATATGGTAATTTAGCAGGAGGCATAACTCGCTCCATTTCATTGCTTCTAACAAATTGCTAATTCTCCGCCCTCCCCTTCCTCCTTCCCCTCCTCTTTGCTGCGAACAGTTTCCTCCCCATGTTTGTCCACTCTCTCTGTTGGCAGACACAAGTCTAATTAACTGGACTCTCTTGGAGCCAAGATGCATCCAGTTGCAGCTCAGCAGAAGGGCAGGTCCCATTGCCTGTCTGGAACTGGCAGGCGGGCATAATTTGAGAATGTAGCATCCTCTCTCCCTTGCTGAAAAATAGCTAAGCTTATAAAATAGCTTCCAGTGTGGAATTCTACACAGCCATTAAAAATGGCAGTGTGGACTCATACAGACATGAAGAGATAGCCACAATTTATGGTTGAGTATTAACCAGTTTTTTAAAAGCATATGAAAACAGCATGTAAATGTGATCTCATTTTCATATTAAATACATAGAGAGCACTTTGCTGGCAGGAAAGACACCATTATAATCATTGCAGTGATAACTTGTTGGTTGATGTTCATTTAATACTCAGTGCTTTTTTTCTATTTTATGTGTATTTTTCACAGTAAACATTTATTACATTAATAATCAAAGACAAGTCATTGAGTTCGTTAACACCCACAGGGAAGAAGACTTAGCTCAAATATCGACTGTCCCCTGAAGCCTTCCCTGATCACCCTCCCAGCCATCCCAAAGACTTGAGCGTCTCTTGCCCATACCTCTATTTTAGCATCTTATTTTATTGAGTTGGTTTGTAGAGCTCTCTTCCCACTAGACTGTGAGCTCCTAAAAGACAGCAGGGGCTTAGATAATGTTTGTGGGTATGAATTGGTGCTCTCTAAGATAGTGAAAAAAGAGGGACCTCTCACTGGAGGATGGCCCATGTGTGTCAGTGCAGTCCCATGTAATTCATATGTATCATCAGTGCAGTCCCATGTAATTCATAGGTATCATCAGTGCAGTCCCATATAATTCATAGGTATCATCAGTGCCGTCCCATATAATTCATAGGTATCATCAGTGCCGTCCCATGTAATTCATAGGTATCATCAGTGCAGTCCCATATAATTCATATGTATCACCAGTGCAGTCCCATGTAATTCATATGTATCATCAGTGCAGTCCCATGTAATTCATAGGTATCATCAGTGCCGTCCCATATAATTCATATGTATCATCAGTGCCGTCCCATATAATTCATAGGTATCACCAGTGCCGTCCCATGTAATTCATATGTATCACCAGTGCCGTCCCATGTAATTCATAGGTATCATCAGTGCAGTCCCATGTAATTCATAGGTATCATCAGTGCAGTCCCATGTAATTCATATGTATCACCAGTGCCGTCCCATGTAATTCATATGTATCACCAGTGCCGTCCCATGTAATTCATAGGTATCATCAGTGCAGTCCCATGTAATTCATAGGTATCATCAGTGCAGTCCCATGTAATTCATAGGTATCATCAGTGCCGTCCCATGTAATTCATATGTATCACCAGTGCCGTCCCATGTAATTCATATGTATCACCAGTGCCGTCCCATGTAATTCATAGGTATCATCAGTGCAGTCCCATGTAATTCATAGGTATCATCAGTGCAGTCCCATATAATTCATAGGTATCACCAGTGCAGTCCCATGTAATTCATATGTATCACCAGTGCAGCCCCATGTAATTCATATGTATCATCAGTGCAGTCCCATGTAATTCATATGTATCATCAGTGCAGTCCCATGTAATTCATATGTATCATCAGTGCAGTCCCATGTAATTCATATGTATCATCAGTGCAGTCCCATGTAATTCATATGTATCATCAGTGCAGTCCCATGTAATTCATGTGTATCATCAGGGTGTGTCTGAGGCTTGATTTGGTTTTCACTGGGCCAGTGGTCCCAGCTGACGATAAGATCACATTCTGCCCAGTCTCCTAAAGCCACAGCAGGGGTGTCATCCCATGTGTTCCCATTAGCCTCTCCCTGCAGAACTCTGTGAAATGTTGACAGTTTGTTGGAGCATTGATGTCCATCTCTGTAGTGAAAGGCAGAGGATGTCCTACTTATTATCCCCAAAATACAACTGCCACAGAACTCACCTCCATCCACCTATGCAAAATCACCTGGCCTGGAAAATCGTCACAGTGGCTAAGAGTGATCAGGAAAGCATGTCCTTGTGTTGGATGGCTTCATTTTTTTCTTTTCCCTAAACAGTATTTTACATATTATGACATGCAGATATCTTAGCGTCCTGTTTGATTTTGACGTATGTATTCGTTTGATCAGTTTTGACAAAGGACCAGTTTTGACAAAGGTACTCTTGTAACTCACACTCACTTTATAGAGTATTTCTATCATCCCCCAAATGTCTTTGATGTAGCCTCCTTGTTCGCTGTTACTGTTATCACTGCCTTCCGGGAAACCACTGTGCTTATTTCTATCACTATACATTGGTTTTGCCTATTCCAGAATTTTATATGAATGAAAATATTGTGGGCCTGGCTTCTTTCACAAGCATAATGTTTTTGAGATTTGAGTATATCATTGTATATAGGAGCAGTTTATTTCATTTTATTGTGTAGAATCCCACTGTATGAAAATACTGCAATTTGATAATTCATTCTTCGATAGATACACATTTGGGTTGTTTTGGGTTTGGACTATTATAAATAAGTCTGCTGTGAGCATTCCTATGTAAGTGATTTTGTGAACATATGCTTTCATTTCTCTTCAGTAAATACTTAGGAGTGGAATTGTTTGGGTGTACAGTAAGCATATTTTTAGCTTTTAACTGACAAAGAGTTTTCCAAAAGTCATCATAAAATTTTACTGGAGTTTTGGTTACTCCATATCCTTATCAACATTTGCAGTTGTCAGTTTTCTTAATTATAGCCATTCTAGGCAGTGTGCATTGGTATTTCTTTGTGGTTTTAATTTCCTTTTCTCCAATGACTAGTGATATTGGGTACTTTTAATCTAATTATTAGTATTATGTATCTTCCTTTGTGAAGTATATGTCTAAGTATTTTGCCTATTTTTAAAACTTTTAAAAAAATTGCTGTGTTGTGCAAGTCCTTTATACATTTCTGATGAAAGTTCTTTGTCATGAATGTATTTTGTGATTTCTTTATCTCAACATATGGCTTGCTTTTTATTAGTGATGTCTTGATGCCATTATGAATAATATTTAATATTTGGATGAACTGCCATTTTTCTTCTTTATGTTCATTGCTTCCTATCCCCTAATAATTATTACCTACCTCATATCACAAAGGTAGTCTTCTGTGTTCCTTCTAGAAAATATACTTAACTAATAGATCCATTATTGATCTCACATTATTTTTGTGTATGGTGTGAAGTAGCCATTGATATTTTTCATCCCATATAATCCGTTGTTCCAGTCCTAAATGTCAGAAAATCTTTTTCTAATGAATTTCTCTGGTCCTTCGTTAGAATCTGGACAATGGTGCAAAGCACCCACCTCAGAATTACAGCACCTGACACGTGAGAATGCGTGGGTGTTTCTACAACTCCTGAGAGTAGCTGAAGGCTGCTCCTTGGAAAGCGTTAATTCTTTGTTCCTTTTAACCTGCTGCATACATGGGCTTCTGCAGGCCCAGATAAATTTTCTCAGACAGAGAAATGTGGTACCCATGTGGAAGAAGACTTGGCTCAAATATCAACTACGCCCCGAAGCTTTGCCTGAGCACTGCCCCCTTTCGTCCACCTCCAGTTGGAAGCACCTCAGAGCTAATTGAAATGATGGGGTCCCAGGTATATGGACAGGCAGTGACATATTTGCTATAGAGAACTACTAATGTAAATATTCCAAGCCACACCAAGAACGTCGAGATGTTTCTAAAATATTTTGAGTTATGGTAGTCTCACTTTTATTTGTTGCATATTTATTAACTTAAAATTAAACATGCTAATAAACCTTTCCACATCTTGTAATTCAAAATTGACTGTTTTCATTTTTTCCCTGTCATTTCAGTCTTCGGCCTACTTTTATGTACTCTAGTTGTTGTAAACTTTACATTTTTTATCCTCTTTATTTTTGGCTTGATATTCTAAGTGTTTTCCTTGTCATAGCATAGTGTTGATTTTAATAGCACATGATATTCCATAATTTGGATGTACTAAAATGTATTTACTCACTGTCCTACTTTTAGATAATAGGATTAGGTACGTTTAATATTTGGTAATATATTAAATGATGAGCATCTTTGTACATAAAAATGTTCAGTTATTTAGTTTCAGTTCTTTAAGGAAACTTTCTAGGTGTTGGCTTCCTGGATGTAAGGGATAGTATACATTTAGTCTCTTAATATACATGTAGTCTCCCAATAATCAAATTCATTAGTAAGTTTAGGATTTAAGCCACGAATGCTACAGTGAATTTTATCAAGGATTTCTCTTATTACCCAAAAATAATAACAATAGCATCACTATCATTCAGACACAATGTCTTTGTTGGGATTTTGACAAACAGATAGGCTCACAATCTGTCCCTAGAGAAATCAGCTTTTTAAGATAGTGCAGTTATAAAACTCACTCTGCAAACTGAGCATATAATGTGGGATTAAAATATACAGCTCTCTTCAGAGCTGCACAAATGTCTCCAGGGAGTGACTGGGGGTAAAAGGGTTAGGTCTGGTTTCAAAAACAATATACAGAGATCTTAATTAATGCTCTGGGAGATCTCGCAACAATAGCTGGTTAATTAAATTCACAGATGGGACTCCACTGAGAGGTGGTGTGAACTCCGGGAAAAGGTGAGGAAATTAGAGAAGGAACTCTGTGAAGTGGCCAAGGAACATACAGTGAATCTGAAGATGTGCGGTTTTCTGAATCAAAATTTTTTAGTCTCGTATTAATTCAGTGTTTTACCTCAACCGCTCGTCCCTCTTAGCTTGGCTTGTTTAAAGGAGCACTGAGTATGGGTGGGAATCTGGGTGGGGGTTCCTTCCTTTCATCTTGATGATGTTTAGCAATTCCCCTTGGCCTCTTTGAGATCCAGGTTCTTGTGTCTTTGCGGAGAATAATAGTTACATTTACTTTGCAAAGTTAAATGAGAGCAAGAGTAGGTAAATGCCTGGTCAACTCCAGCATTAGTTTAAAGTTGCTCATAATTCTTTTTCAACTCAAGCATCTTTTGCCTGAACTTTGATCATATACTTTAAAATATATATTTTTGCCCACTGCAGTGCAGGTTAAATAAAGGCCAACCAGAGGGCTCCCCATCTCAAACATCTATACTTTTTGGGGTCTATGGACCAAGATAGGACCTGGGAGGTGAATTCCTGAATCCTAAAACCAGGGTGGCATGCAGTGCGTGGATGGAGGACATTGTACTAAAAATGTCATCGTTTGCAAAAGAGAAAATCACATTTGCAGTCATCTTGTTGAAACTGTGAGTGAGGAGGATCTGAAAGATTCCCAGTGAGCAACGGGTAATAACTGGGAAAGAACTGTCCAGTGTCCATTATAGCTGAGTCAGGCTGGGTGCAGTGCCACTGACATGCTTAAATTCAGTTCAGTCTTTATAGTTTGAAAATTGAATAAAAGGAAAAACATTTATTAGTCTGTGACCTTGATGCTTTTACCCGCCCCTTCCTGCTTTCCCTGAGTTTCTCAGCTCAGTGCCTAATTTTCTTACATGGAGGTTTGTTTGTACCTAAGCCTTGTATCTGGGTAGGGAGGAACTCCTGTGTTATCAATCTGAGTAACAGCAGCTCCCCTGGGAGAGTGTAGGAAGATGAGAGCATTCTCACATCTCAGGAAAAGAAATGAAAGCTCCAGTACATTAAATGACTCGCCCAGGGTCACGCAGCAAGTCTGGCACACAGCAAGTCAGTTGCACAGCTGGGATGAAAATCAAGTTTATTCATATATTCTGGTTATGCAAGTCTCCTGATGTCTCATCCAGTCTCACAGCCAAAGAGTAGAGAGAGAACAAATTACACGAGAGTGCGGGGGAAGGAAACTGAAAAATGGTCCCATTTATTATTGTAAATGGCAACCCACTTTAAAGAGACGCTGCCTGTACCGTATTTTCTAATGAAAAGAGAATCTGTGAATCCTTCATCTGTTCCTCAGCTCCACCATCTCTGGAAGCTGCTCAGAAGCCGACAGCTCTGCTGCCTGTCTTTGGGGGATAGAGAGTGGGGAGGATGGTTACCGACTCTGAGAAGGGCTTGCCAGCGATGCTTGGGGCATGCTCTTGGGAGGTTGCATTGGACAAGGTACAAGAATAGTTACAGGACAGCAGTTGGTTCAGGAGCCATTCCATTCTGCTTGCCAACAGCCTGTAGGCTGAAAATGCTCTGCTGTTGCAAGGAAAGGTAAGCCAACTTCTCTGAGGTTTGTTGAGCATCATTTTAGGGAGAGGAATGTAAAGAAAGTCTCACTTTGATATTTCTTTGTGTTTTGGGGCACAGTTCTACCACACTCCACTGCATACCTTTTTCTCTGATGTGGAAAGTTCAAGCAATCTAACCCCTGCTTCTCTCACCACATGCCAGCCTCTCTGGCCTCATTATATGCTGCAAATGTGCTAATCTCATTCCCTACTCAGGACTGTAGTGTTTGCAAATTTATCTGCTTCGACTGCTCTGCCCCAGGACCTTTGCATAGCCACCTTCTCCTCCTCATGCAGCTCAAATCCTTCCTTATCAGATACACATTCCTTGACTAATGTTTGTCCAGCTGCTTTCCCAGCTCCTTTGGTCACTCTCATTACCCTAATTTACTAAGCACTATTTGAAGTTGTTGTGTGTGTGTGTGTGTGTGTGTGTGTGTGTGTAGCAAATACATATGCTTTATGTTGCTTGGCTTTATGTTTTGCTTTATGCTGGTTGACTGCCACTAGACTGTAATCTCCAAGAGTGAAGGGACCTTCTGTCCTGTTCACGATATATTCCTGCACCTGCACATGACACAGTTGTCAATTTTATTAACATTCCTTTGAAAAGTCTCCTCTGTAGCAGAAAGCAGGCTAAGGGCTTCTGCTTCTGGTTGAAATGGGATAACAGGGACCAAATTTACCCTCCTACCTTAAACAAACAAAAAAGGGGGAAAAACAATAAGCAATAATTTGGGAGACACTGGACTGGACATCAAGCAACAGAGAACAGTGATCCCTGAGGGATCCGAAGTAAAAGACAGGAGCTTTAGGATGACCCCACATTACTGACTTGAGGGAGTTTCCAGGCTGTGACTCTGGAAGCAGGAACTGAGGAAGATCCCAGAGTTCTCTCTGAGTAGAAGAGACGGAATTGAGAGTCTAGAAAGACCAAGGCGGCTAGAGTTCATAGATCAGCGTACCAGAGAGCAGAGCATGTACAGAGACCTTGAGAGAGATGAAGATGGCCTGCCTCGAGTATTCAAGTGAGTGCTGATCAGTGGATGTGAGGACCATCCAAAAGAATTAGTTATAAATGGGCTGAGAAAAGTGCCCGTGCCCACCAGCCAGACCGGAAAACCTCAGAATTCAAGAGGGATCGAGTAGAGAACATAGAAGGGTCTCAGGAGTAGGGCATACTAAGCTTTAGATTAAGTATTATTCCTGCAGTCCTCTCTAACAAAAAGCAAGACTTACAAAGATCAAACTATTTCCAACTAAATAAACTGCCCTTCAAATTAAGGCTCAAGATTAGGAACACAAAAAGGTAATATATACAATGTTTGGCATGCATGGAAGCAAGGCAGTGTGAGGCATTGTGAGGTAATACAGCAATCAGCTGAAACAGACCATTCGTTAGAATTAGCAGACAAGGGCGGTTAAATGGCGGTTATGACCGTATTCCTCATGTTCAAAATAGATGGATGTTATTTAAAAAAGGCCTAAATCATTCTTCTAGAGATTAAAACTGCAATATTTGTGCTGAAAAACACACTGTATAGAATTTACAGCATATTACACATTACAGAAAAAAATTAATGAACTTAAACATAGAGCAATAAAGGAAATACACCGCAGTTCATTCTATGAGTCTAACATTATGTGATATGAAAACCAGACAAAGATATAAGAAAACTGTAGGCGGATATTCCTCAGGAACAGATACAAAAATTCTTTACAGTATTTTAGAAATTCAAATTCAACCATATATAAAAGAATAATAGTGAAATTCATACCAAAAATTTAAGGTTAGTTTAACATTTGAAACACAGTCAGTGTAATTCAGTATATATACAAACTGAAAGACAAAAGGCACGTGATCATCTCTATAGAAGCAGAAGAAACATTTGACAAAATCTAACATTCATTCCTGGTAACAGAAAAAAAAAAAAAACCTCAACAAATTTGGAATAGAAGGGAACTTCCTCAACACAGTTTGGGGCATTGTATTAGTCAGGCTTCTCTAGAGGGACAGAATGAATAGGATAGATATATATATAAAGAGGAGTTTATTAAGGAGTGTTGACTCACACGATCACAGGTGAGGTCCCACAATAGTCTGTCTGCAAGCTGAGGAGCAGGGAAGCCCGTTCGAGTCCCAAAGCTGAAGAACTTGGAGTCTGATGCTCGAAGGCAGGAAGCATCCAGCATGGGGGAAAGATGGAGGCCAGAAGACGAAGCTAGCCTAGTCTTTCCATGTTTTCTGCCTGGTTTTATTCAGCACCGGTAGCTGATTAGATGGTGCCCACCCAGATTGAGGGTGGGTCTGCCTTTCCCAGTCCACTGACTGAAATGTTAATCTCCTTTGGCAGCACCCTCACAGACACACCCAGGCACACCCAGGAACAGTACTTTGCATTCTTCAATCCAATCAAGTTGACACTCAATACTGACTATCATGGGCGCCTACGGAAAAACTACAGCTATCATGATACTTAATGAGGAACAATTGAATGCATTCCCCTTGAGATCTGGAACAAATATCCGCTCTCACTACTCTCAGTAAACATTGTACTGGAGGGCATAGCTATTTCTGTAAGGCAAGAAAAAGAAATAAAAAGCATTAAGATGGGAAAGGATGAATAAAACTTTATTTGCTGGCAAATGATATGCTTATGTCATTTATCTGAAAAATCAGAGTTTACCAAAAAGGTGGTAAAACTAATAAGTGAGTTCATCAGGGTTGCAGACAAGATCAATATATAAAATTCAATTCTATTTCCATATAGTGGCAACATAATCAGAAATTGAATTTTCTTAACTCTGCCCCCCCACCTCCCTGCCCAGAGACAGAGTGCTTGGTCACCCAGGCTGGAATGCAGTGATGCGATCTTGGCCCACTGCATCCTCAGCCTCCCAGATTCAAGCAATTCTCCTGCCTTGGCCTCCCAGGTAGCTGGGACTACAGGCGCATGCCACCATGCCCAGCTAATTTTTGTATTTTTAGTAGAGATGGGGTTTCACCATGTTGGCCAAGCACGTCTCAAACTCCTGACCTCATGATCCACCCACCTCAGCCTCCCAAAGTGCTGAGATTACAGGTGTGAGTCACCACACCCAGCCTGAATTTTTTAAATATCTTTATAATAACAACAGAAATATGAAATAGGGATAGATCTGGATAAACATGTAAAAAAAAAAAAAAAAAAAAAAAAAAACCTGTACACTGAATACCACAAAACATTACTAATAGAAGGCTTAAATAAGTGGAGATGGATGCCTTATTGATGGGTCTTAAGACTCAATATTGCTAAGCTGTCAGTTCTTCGCAAATTTATCTATATATTCCACACAATCTCAATCAAAATCCCAGCAAGATTTTATGTAGAAATCGACAAACTATTTCAAAAATGTATGTGGAAATGCAAAAGACCTGGAGTAGCTAAAACAACTTTAAAAAGTGAACAGAGTTACAAAATTAACCACTTAATTTCAAGTTTTATTATAAATACACAATAATCGAGACAGTATAGTATTGGTGCCGAGATATACAAATAGATCAATAGAACAGAATAGAATTTTAAAATAGAACTACAAAGATGTGATCAATTGATTTTTGACAATGTCTCTGCCCTCATGAAGCTGCCCTTTTAATGGTAGGGGGTAGGGTGGGGCAGACCATATTGAGATAAACAAACTGAGAGACAGGACTAGCTGGATTTCCTAGGCCAACTAAGAATCCCTAAGCCTAGCTGGGAAGGTGACCACATCCACCTTTAAACATGGGGCTTGCAACTTAGCTCACACCCAGCCAATCAGAGAGCTCACTAAAATGCTAATTACGCAAAAACAGGAGGTAAAGAAATAGTCAATCATCTATGGCCTGAGAGCATAGCGGGAGGGACAATGATTGGGATATAAACCCAGGCATTCCAGCCGGCAACAGCTACCCTCTTTGGGTCCCCTCCCTTTGTATGGGAGCTCTGTTTTCACTCTATTTCACTCTCTTAAATCTTGCAACTGCACTCTCGTCTGGTCCGTGTTTGTTACCACTCAAGCTGAGCTTTGGCTGCACTACTGTTTGCCGCTGTCGCAGACCCGCCACTGACTTTCATTCCTCCGGATCTGGCAGGGTGTCTGCTGTACTCCTAATCCAGCGAGACGCCCATTGCTACTCCTGATCGGGCTAAAGGCTTGCCATTGTTCCTGGCTAAGTGCCTGGGTTCGTCCTAATCGAGCTGAACACTAGCCACTGGTTTCCTTGGTTCTCTTCCATGGCTCCTGGCTTCTAATAGAGCTGTAACACTCACTGCATGGCCCAAGATTCGGTTCCTTGGAATCAGTGAGGCCAAGAACCCCAGGTCAGAGAACACGAGGCTTGCCACCATCTTGGAAGTGGCCCCCCGCCATTTTGGAAGTGGCCAGCCACCATCTTGGGAGCTCTGGGAGCAAAGACCCTCAGCAACAAAACCAATTACATACTATTAAGAGATGATGTAGGTTCAACTTAGTCACATCCTGTCTGGCCTTTTTGTTCTGTTATCACAGAGAAAGAGAACGAATTGATTTTGTTCCAGTTTGGCAGATCTTATTTTATGGTAGATAATTCTTTTCCAGTCGTGATTTTAAGAATCTGTTGTGTTCATTTTATTTAAAACTGCTGCTAATCAATTTTGATGCAAATATCTGTTTATCATGGTTCATGTCTGGGCGCTCTCTCACCTAGCCTGGGAGGAGAAGGAGAAGAAGCTCTCTCAGAGGAGGTGCACCGTCTTTCAGGATCATTTCATGTCTTCACCATCCCGTCGAACCCTCTGTAAATCCGTTGCTTGCTAACTCCTGTTCATGCCTCAGATCTTGGCTTTGATGTTGTCTCCATGATTACCTTCATGCCACCCCCATCAGCTTCCGCAGCATGTGGTGTGTCGTGGGTGCTTTGGACACCTCGGAAGAATGGATGGAGGAATGAATTGGGATTGAAGTCTGAGTTAAAGACGTTCTGGAAGGGTCCTCTGTGAGCAGAACCACCCTGAGAGTGGACCACACTGAGTAATGCTGGTGGTGCTGAGGTCACTGGTGGGGTGAGGAGGAAGAAGTGGGGGCCAGTGACCTCTCATGTAAGATTTGTAGTATTTTAAATAGGACCTATTTTGGAGCCATGCATCCAGTTACCTGCTAGGAGACCTGCTAGTAGAGACTCCAAGTCATCTCTTTTTGTCAAAGAACAAAATGAGAGCACAGCCAGCTATATTTTAAAAGATATTTAGGCTGAGTGTGGTGGCTCATGCCTGTAACCCCAGCACTTTGGGAGGCCAAGGCAGGCGGATCACCTGAGGTCAGGAGTTCAATACTAGCCTGGCCAACTTGGTGAAACCTCATCTCTACTAAAAACACAAAAATTAGTTGGGTGTGGTGGTGCATGCCTGTGGTCCCAGCTACTTGGGAGTCTGAGGGAGGAGAATCGCTTGAACCCAGGAGGCAGAGGTTTCAGTGAGCCAAGATTGCACCACTGCACTCCAGCCTGGGCAACACAGCGAGACTCCATCTCAAAAAAAAAAATACATTTAACCAGTTTTATTACATTTTCCTGTCTTTTAAAAAATTATCCAGACTTGTTAAAATGTGCATCCTACTTTGGGGAGGTCAGCGAGGGGCCCTCTCCTAATATACCACCCTTACCATGCAAGGGTTTCATTCTAGACACTTCTTGGGGCTGTGACTTCGAGATAGAAAATGTGATGTTTCCTGTGCCTCTTATGTGAAATCCTGAAGGAACTCAAACAAAAGGGTTGTTATACATTATGTTGCAGCTTCCTTGCTGACAAGAAAACCAAAGGACTGAAAACAAGCAGATTCTTTTTTTTATTTTAATGGAATAGTAATTGCATCTGTTTTTCATAAGGCGTCACGTGTTACAAACTGCTGCCACGTGCATCTTTTCATCAGCTTTTCATCACGAGGCTGAGATTTGTTATAATTTTTACAATAATCGTATTACCAAGAGGGGAAATGCAGCTCAGAAACATGATGTGCTTGCCCAGAGAGGCACAGCTGGCCAATGGTAGGGTGCGGTTTCCACTTCTACGCTGTCCAAATGCCCAGCCCTTGTTTTTTGTCTCAGCACTGAATTGCCTCCCAGTGAGAAAAAGAGCCTACAGGCTTTTCCAATTTCCTCATTAATTGAGTCATATAGAGGACACTCTATAAATACTTGTTTAATGCCATTCATTTGGACTGGTTTCCGCTGAAGATGAATGCCAGACTTTGGAATGGGCACCGATTTCTCCAGATAAACTTTTGTCTTATGGAGTTTGTTCTCCCTGACTCCAAATCCTTATAATACATGTGGGGCATTCGAAAGACAACAGGTTGATTTGTTTGGGGTTTTTTCTTTGTTTGTTTTCAAAATAGGACATAACAAGCTTGTTTAACTGTCTGTTTTAAGAAGACAGTGCTGTGGACAGAATGGTGCAGAGAGTCATGCGCATTCTGGCATTGGCTTCAACATGCCTCCTTCATTGGAATCATTGTTTGTGCAAGTGCATAACTCACTCTTTCTTTTCAGCAAGGACAATGGAGAAGCTATTAGAGAACAGGTCATTTCCAGAACAAGAAAGCTGTCTGGAGTATTTTTTTTTTCAGCCAGCCAATTCATTCTTTTTAAATTGCCGTAGAAGCGTTAGAACATGATAGTCAGACAGTAGCAATTTTACTGGGGTTTCAGTGGATCAACTAAAATAGACATTGAGAAGCTGAAGTGTCTGATTCTTTGTTTGCTTATGAATGCTCTCTTGGACTCATTGTCTCCATCTGTAACATGTGGATAAAAATCTCTTTTCACCTGCCTACTCTACTGTGATGTGAAAATTAATAGGATGTGTTTTACTCACTAAAAAAAAAATTAAAAGATATTAAAAGCTGCACTTCCTCATTTATAGCTGTGCAGTTCATCTTTGTATGGTTTCCGTAGTGTTCAGATTGCCAGATTCTTTAAGAGCCTTTACATTTTATTTTTCTTTCATATCTGAAATGGTTACATTGACAGATACGGATTTTTTTTTAAATGATATGTTCCTGGCAGCCTATAATCTGGTCCTTTGGAATATGTCTTTGACCATCCATAAGAATATTTTGACCCACACTAAACCTGGCCTGTCACTCAGCAGGTGTTCATTATCATTTGTTCAATGAATAAATGAGTGAGTGACCTAGAAACGAAACTGTTTTTAAGGCTACATGCGACACTTTACCACGTAGCCACCATAAGGCTGCCTAAATGAAAGCAGTTGATCAGGAAGACACACTTTGTTGTACTTATCACTGGCAGTCAGTGATGAGGTGACTCAGGTCACTAAAGACAGGCCCCAGGGGTGGCAGGTAGAAGATGATGTGGGAGGTTTTGACTTCTGGAAAGTGATGGGCTAGTCTATGACATGAAGAGCCTGTCAGTAAAAATGCTGAGGAATGGTGGACAAAATACATTTAAAAACTAAGCACAGAACTGAGCTTGAAAGGAAAAATCTTCATGCACCAGGAAGGAAGGAGGCTTCTGAAAACCAGAGCATTAAGGGTCTGAACCCATGCTGTAGCTACCCAGGGGGCAGGTCAAGGAGCTGAGCTGGTCTCAGTTATGTTGGGAGTTGGGGTTCAGCACATATGTGGGTGTAGGAGATGAGACCTTGGGCCCTTGTGAGACAGGGAGTATGAACTGAGATTGCTACATAAACTGAGGACCTGCCAAAGACTGTGCTTTCATTAAAGAGCCAACTAGAACAACAACAAAAATCTGTCCATCAGCATAAGAGACAACAAGAAGTCTCTAATGGACTCTAGTAAGAAAAGAAAATTCACTTGTGAATTTGGAAACCTAGGCATATATCTCATAAGCACTGAGGCCTGAATCTATATTACCAATATTGTTATAGAGAATAACACTACTACTATAAAGACATACCTGAGACTAGGTAATTTATGGAGAAAAGAGGTTTAATTGACTCGCAGTTCCACAGGCTGTACAGGAACCATGGCTGGGAAGACCTCAGAAAACTTACAATTATGGCAGAAGGGGAAGCAGGAACAATCTTCACACAGTGGAGCAGGGAACAGAGCAAATGGGGAAGCGCTACACACTTTTAAACAACCAGATCTCATGAGAACCCACTCACTATCATGAGAACAGCAAGAAGGAAATCTGCCCCCATGATCCAGTCACCTCCCACTAGGTCCCTACCCCAACACTGATGATTACAATTTGACATGAGATTTGGGTGGGGACGCAGAGCCAAACCATATCATTCTGCCCTTGACCCCTCCCAAATCTCATATCCTTCTCACATTTCAAAACTTTCCCATGCCCTCCCAACAGTCCCCCGAAGTCTTAACTCATTCCAGCACTAACTTGAATGTCCAAGTCCAAAGTCTCATCTAAGACAAGGCAAGTCCCTTCCACCTATAAGCCTGTGAAATCAAAAACAAGTTAGTGACTTCCAAGATACAATGGGGGTACAGGCGTTGGGTAAATGCCCCTATTCCAAAAGGTAGAAGTTGGCTAAAACAAAGGGCTACAGGCACCAGGCCAGTTTGAAACCCAGTAGGGCAGTCATTAAATTTTAAAGCTCCAAAATAATCTTCCTTGACCCCGTAATTCACATCCAGGCCACACTGGTGCAACGGATGGGCTTCCAAGGCTTTGAGCAGCTCTGCTCTATGGCTATGGAGGGTACAACCCCCACAGTTGCATCCACAGACTGGCATTGAGTGCCTATGGCTTTTCCAGGTACACAGTGCAAGCTGCCAGTGATCAACCATTCTGGGGTCTGGAGGATGTTAGCTTTTTTCTCACAGCTCCACTAGGCAGTGCCCCAGTGGGGACTCTGTATTGGAGATCCAACCCCACATATCCTATCTGGACTGCCCTAAATAGAGGTTCTCCATGAGGGCTCTGCCCGGTGTTTCCATACTTTCTCTGAAATCTGGGCAGAGGCTCCTAAAGCTCAACTCTTGTGTTCTGTGCACTCGCAGACTCAACACCACATGGAAGCCACCAAGACTTGGGACTTGCACCCTCTGAAGCAACAGCCCAAGCTGTACCTTGGCCCCTTTTAGTCACAGCTGGAGCTGGAGTGCCCAGAATACAGGGCGCCAAGTCCCAAGGCTGCACAAAGCAGCAAGGCCTTGGGCCTCACCCACGAAACCATATTTTCCTTCTAGGCCTCCAGGCTTGTGATGAGAGGGGCTGCTGCGAAGGTCTCTGAAGTGTCCTGGAGGCATTTTCCTCATGGTCTTGGCTATGAACATTTGTTCTTCTTTACTTATGCACATTTCGGAGCCTTGATTTCCTCCCCAGAAAATGGGTTTTCTTTTCTACCACATGGTCAGGCTGTAAATTTTCCAAACTTTTATGCTCTGTTTCCCTTTTAAATATAAGTTCTAGTTTCTGGTCATTTTTTTGTTCAACATTTCTCTCAAGTTCAAAGTTCCACAAATCTCTAGGGCAGGGTACAATACTACCAGTGTCTTTGCTAAAGCATAGCAAGAGTGACCTTTACTCCAGTTCCCAGTAAGTTCCTCATCTCCATCTGAGACCTCCTCAGCCTGGACTTCACTCTCCATATGACTATCAGCATTCTGGTCACAAGCATTCAACGAGTCTCTAGGAAGTTCCAAACTTTCCCTCATCTTCCTGGCTCTCCCTCTTCTCCCTGTCTTCTTCTGATCCCTCCAAACTGTTCTGAACTCTTCCCATTATGCAGTTCCATACCTGCTTCCACATTTTCAGGTATCTTTATAGAAATGACCCACTTTTTTGGTACCAATTTTCTGTATTAGTCTATTCTCGTACTGCTATATAGACATACCTGGCTGGGTGCGGTGGCTCATGCCTGTAATTCTAGCACCTTGGGAGGCCGAGATAGGTGGGTCACATGAGGTCAGGAGTTCGAAACCAGCCTGGCCAACATGGTAGAACCCCATCTCTACTAAAAATACAAAAAAAAAAAAAAAAATTAGCCAGGCATGGTAGTGAGCACCTGTAATCCCAGCCACTTGGGAGACTGAGGCAGGAGAATCACTTGAACCCGGAAGGCAGAGGTTTCAGTGAGTTGACATCGCGCCACTGCACTCCAGCCTGGGGGACAGAGTGAGACTCCATCTCAATTAAAAAAAGAAAAAGAACCATACACACACAGACATACCTGAGACTGGGTAATTCATGGAAAAAACAGGTTTAATTGACTCACAGTTCTGAAAGCTGTACAGGAGGCACGGCTGGGGATGCCTCAGGAAACTTACAATCATGGTGGAAGGGGAAGGAGAAGCAGACGCAGACATAATCTTCACATGACAGAGCAGGAGAGAGAGAGGGCAAAGGGGGAAGGGCTGCACACTTAACCAGATCTCATGAGAACTCACCCACTGTCATGAGAACAGCAAGGGGGAAATCTGTCCCCATGATCCAGTCACATCCCACCAGGTCCCTCCCCCAATATTGGGAATTACAATTTGGCATGAGATTTTGGTGGGGACACAACCAAGCCATACCAGTCACTATGGTATAATAATAACATGATGTCCATTCTCAGCAAACTAACACAGGAACAGAAAACTGAACACTGCATGTTCTCACTCATAAGTGGTAGTTGAACAATGAGAATACATGGACAAAGGGAGGGGAACACCATGCACCAGGGCCTGTTAGGGGTTGGGGGTCAACGGGAGGGAGAGCATTAGGACAAATAACTGATGCATGCAGGGCTTAAAACCTAGATTACAGGTTGATGGGTGCAGCAAACCACCATAGCACATGTATATCTATGTGACAAACCTGCATGTTCTGCACATGTATCCCAGAACTTAAGGCAAAATTTTAAAAAGAAGAAATATAATAAGCAAATAAATAATAATACCATGATGTAAATTTTAAATCATGCTAAACTCAGCAATAGAATTGAGAGATATGCACTGTTGTGTTAATGCTTTAAAAAGGCAAGACAAGAATAAATGCAAAACTCAAATTAGTGTTTCCATCTGGGGGATGGAAGAGGACATAATTGAGATGAAACACACAAGGTTTAGGTACCATTGGACAGGTTCTGTTTCTTAAGTTGGATAATGGCTATACCATTTATGTAATTATATTTACAAATCACAGATATATATGTTACATAGTTTATTCTTTGAAATATATTTTTAAAAAATTGATTTACCTATTTTTAATTCATTAATATTGTTTTTTATTGACAATTCATAATTACATATACTTATGGGTTATAATGTGAGGTTTTGATATACATATACAATATTGAATAACTAAATTAAGCTAAGTAACATATCCATCACCTCACTTACCTATCATTTGATGATGAGACATTTGAAATTTACTCTCTTAGTTAGTATAAAACAGTCCCACTTATCCGTGAGGGATACGTTCCAAAACCCCTAGCAGATACCCGAAACTGCAGATAGTTCCAAATCTTATATATATCATGTTTTTTACCTATACATTAAACTGGCCCTCTGCATCTGCAGAGGATTGATTCCAGGACTCTTTACAGATGCCAGAATCTACAGATTCTCAAGTCCCTTATACAAAATGCCACAGGATAGTTAGCCTTCCATATCTATGGGTTCTGCATCTGTGGATACAGAGGGCCTACTATATATACTTATCATGAAGTTTAATTTATAAATTAGGCACAGTAAGAAATTAACAGTAATAACTAACACTAAGAACAGTTATACAATCTACTGTAATAAAAGTTATGTGGATGTGATATTTCTCAAAATATCTTACTGCGCTGTACTAATGCTGCTTCTTGTGGTGATGTGAGATGATACAAAGTTTATGTGATGAGATGAAGTGAGGGGACTGACACAGGCATTGTGAGGTAGCATTTGGCTATTATTGACCTACTGATGAGACAGAAGAAGAATCCTCTGCTTCAGGTGATCCCGGATTATCAAGCCATGACAATGTCAATGACCAGTGGCTGGGTAGCATATACAGCATAGATACACTGGGCAAAGGGATAATTTGTGTCCTGGGCAGGACAGAGCAAGATACTATGAGATTTCATCACATTACTCAGAACAGCACTCAACTTAGAACTTATGAGTTGTTTATTCCTGGAATTTTCCATTTAATATTTGCAGACCACAGTTGACTGTGGGTAACTGAAACCACAGAAAGCAAAATCATGGAGAAGAGGGGAAATACTGTATACAATACATTATTATTTACTATAGTACCCTGCTGTTCCATGGGTCTCAAAACCTATCCTTCCTGTTTATTTGAAACTTCATACCCTTAGATGAACAACTCCCCATCTCCTTCCCTGACCACCCCTCCTTAGCCTCTGATAACCACTCTGTACTTCTATGAGTTCATCTTTATTAGATTCCACATATAAATGAGATCATGTGGTATTTCCCGCCCTGTGCCTGGCTTATTTCGCTGAGCATAATGTGCTCCAGAGTCATTAGTGTGTCACAAATGATAGGATTTCCTTCTTTTCATTAAAGGCTAAATAGTATTCCATTGTTTATACTACCCAGTCAGCAGAACAAAAAGGAAAAAAAGAATAAAAAAGAACAAAGAAAGCCTATGGGAATTATGAGACACTATCAAGATGTTCCTGAAAGAGAAGAAAGAGAAAAAGTCTGAGAAAGCGTATTTAAGGAAATAATGGCCCCCATATTTCCCAAATCTAGGGAACGACAACAAAAACATCCAGGTACAGGAAACTCAGGTTGCCAATCAAGTTTAATCCAAAGAGGAATTCACCAAGAAACTGCATAATCAAATTGTCAAAAATTAAAGACAAAGAATACTGAAAGCAGCAGGTCATAAGAAACAAATCACATTCAAGGGAGCCCCAAGATGGCTTTCAGCAGATTCCTCAGCAGAAACCCTGCAGGCCAGGAGAGAGCGGGATGATATATTCAACATGCTGAAAGAAACACAAATGTAAATCAGAAATATTTTACCTGGCAAAGTTGTTCTTCAGAAATAAGGGAGAAGTAAAAATTCCTGGACAGACAAAAGCTAAAGGAGTTCATCACCATTAGACCTGCAGAAATTGCTAAAGGGTGTTTTTTGTTGTTTTTGTTTTTGTTTTCTAAGCTGAAACAAAAGGCCACTAATAACAAAAAAATATGAAAGTAAAAAAAAAAAAAAACTCAGTGGTATAAGTAATATACTGCCATACTCAGAATTTTCTAATTGTACTGTAAGAGTGGTGTGTAAAAGCAATTTTATTCCTACTTGGAGGGTTAAAACACAAAACTATTCAAAAATTGTCTAGGGATACAAATTACAAAAACAAATGTAAATTTTGAAATCAAAATCATAAAAGAGGGAGAGGGAGTGAATGCATAGAGCTTTTGTATGTGATTTAATTTATCTTAAATTAGGTTGTTATAAGGATAAAATATTTTATGTAATCCTCATGGCACCCAAAAAGCAAAAAAAAACTATAGTAGTTGCGTAAAACACAAGAAGAGAAAACCATCAAACCTCAAAAGAAGACAGCAAAAAAAGAAGGAAATAGTTTTAAATGGCAACAAGTAAATTGAACAAGATTAAGACAAAAGTAAACTTTAACTCTAAAAACTAGGTTTAAGAGACGACTTAGGCAGTAATAATAGAAGGGATAGAATACAATAGTAATAGAAGGGATAGAATAATAGAAGGGGTGATATAGTAAAACTACTCGAGGGTTCTTATGGTTTTCTTGGCCTTATCAATTACTATGCTAAAATGTACATTAATCTATTATAAAAAGTTAAAATGTATTCAAACTTACACACAGACCCTTACAGACCATACAGGGGGACATTCGAAGTCGATAGACATGTAAACAAATGTAGAGATGTAGTGTGAAATCGTAACTGCATAAAACTCACTGTAGCACATACAGTACGACTGTAATAATTTTACAGCCACCTTCTGTTGCCAATGCAGTGAGCTCAAGTGTTGCTTCTGCTTAAAACATCATATGATACTAATCATCTCCACGTGAGCCGTTCATCTTTCCAGTCAATTGCATATCACAGAAAAAGTGATTTATCTCTCGCAGTTCTTGTGTATTTTTTCATCAAGTTTAGTGCAATACTATAAACCTTGAATAACACCGTGGAACCCATACAAAGTGCCACTTGTGATGCTAGAAACACTCCCAAGAAACAGAAAAGTCATGATATTACACAAAAAAGTTGAATTGCTTGATATGTACCACAGCGGCAGCAGTGGTTGCCCATCATTTTAAACAAATTGTTCATCTTATAAACAGAGATGTAAACTTATAGTATCAATATACAGTACAGTATTATAAATATATTTTCTCTTAAGATTGTCATAATAGCATTTTAATTTCTTTCTTTTTTTTTTTTTTTTTTGAGATGGCGTCTCGCCCAGGCTGGAGTGCAGTGGCCGGATCTCAGCTCACTGCAAGCTCCGCCTCCCGGGTTCAGGCCATTCTCCTGCCTCAGCCTCCCAAGTAGCTGGGACTACAGGCGCCTGCCACCTCGCCTGGCTAATTTTTTGCATTTTTAGTAGAGACGGGGTTTCACCATGTTAGCCAGGATGGTCTTGATCTCCTGACCTCGTGTGATCCACCCGCCTCGGCCTCCCAAAGTGCTGGGATTACAGGCGTGAGCCACCGTGCCCGGCAATAGCATTTTAATTTCTCTAGCTTACTTTATCATAAGACTACAGCACATAATACATATTACATACAAAATATGTGTTAATCAACTGCTCATGTCCTTGGTAAGGCTACTGGTCGACAGTAGGCTATTAGTAAACTCTTAAGACAATCAAAAATTACACATAGATTTTTTAGTGTTGTGGGGGTTGATACCTTTAACCCCCATGTGGTTCAGGGTCAACTTTATATAAAATGATAAAAATATATCTGTGACCACAATAGTTATAAACATTCTGAACTTACTAAAGAATACCCAAACTCTCAGTCTGAATATTTTAAAAACCTATGTGTAGCCTGTTTACAAGCATCATGATGAAAAGCATGAAGATAGTGAAAGACTGGACATAATGGGATAGAAAAACATAAACCAAGAAAAGAATTATAGTACAAATCGACTGCACTGCAAAAGGAATTTTTTAGGATCCTGAGAATAACTGCGGCAATGATAAGAACAATTCACATTTCTGAACTTGTATGATCCTCACATAAAATTGAGAAATATATGAAGGAAAAATTGCCAGAATTACAAGGAAGAGTAAGAAATCTAATATTTGGTAAGAGATTTTTAACACACCTCCCTTATTGGCAGATAGATCAAATGGTAAGTAGCGCACAATTTAAAACTTCAAGCTAATGGATGGAAATACAACTCTGCATGACACAGTAAAACTGCATGTCAGTAGACATCAGGCTCACTCTGAATTGCGTTCTCCCCAAAATTCTCATGATAAATTGCTAACCCCCTGTACCTCAGAATATGACTGTATTTGGAGACAGGTTCTTTAAAGACATAATTTAATTAGATCCCATTTGTCAATTTTGGCTTTTGCTGCCGTTGCTTTTGGTGTTTTAGACATGAAGTCTTTGCCCATGCCTATGTCCTGAATGGTACTACCTAGGTTTTCCTCTAGGATTTTTATGGTATTAGGTCTAACATTTAAGTCTCTAATCCATCTTGAATTAATTTTCGTATAAGGAGTAAGGAAAGGATCCAGTTTCAGCTTTCTACTTATGGCTAGCCAATTTTCCCAGCACCATTTATTAAATAGGGAATCCTTTCCCCATTTCTTGTTTCTCTCAGGTTTGTCAAAGATCAGATGGCTGTAGATGTGTGGTATTATTTCTGAGGACTCTGTTCTGTTCCATTGGTCTATATCTCTGTTTTGGTACCAGTACCATGCTGTTTTGGTTACTATAGCCTTGTAGTATAGTTTGAAGTCAGGTAGCGTGATGCCTCCAGCTTTGTTCTTTTGACTTAGGATTGTCTTGGAGATGCGGGCTCTTTTTTGGTTCCATATGAACTTTAAAGCAGTTTTTTCCAATTCTGTGAAGAAACTCATTGGTAGCTTGATGGGGATGGCATTGAATCTATAAATAACCTTGGGCAGTATGGCCATTTTCACGATATTGAACTAAAGAGCTTCTGCACAGCAAAAGAAACTACCATCAGAGTGAACAGGCAACCTACAGAATGGGAGAAAATTTTTGCAATCTACTCATCTGACAAAGGGCTAATATCCAGAACCTACAAAGAACTCAAACAAATTTACAAGAAAAAAACAAACAACCCCATCAAAAAGTGGGCAAAGGATATGAACAGACATTTCTCAAAAGAAGACATTCATACAGCCAACAGACACATGAAAAAATGCTCATCATCACTGGCCATCAGAGAAATGCAAATCAAAACCACAATGAGATACCATCTCACACCAGTTAGAATGGCGATCATTAAAAAGTCAGGAAACAACAGGTGCTGGAGAGGATGTGGAGATATAGGAACACTTTTACACTGTTGGTGGGATTGTAAACTAGTTCAACCATTATGGAAAACAGTATGGCGATTCCTCAAGGATCTAGAACTAGATGTACCATATGACCCAGCCATCCCATTACTGGGTATATACCCAAAGGATTATAAATTATGCTGCTATAAAGACACATGCACACGTATGTTTATCGCGGCACTATTCACAATAGCAAAGACTTGGAATCAACCCAAATGTCCATTAGTGACAGATTGGATTAAGAAAATGTGGCACATATACACCATGGAATACTATGCAGCCATCAAAAAGGATGAGTTTGTGTCCTTTGTAGGGACATGGATGCAGCTGGAAACCAGCATTCTCAGCAAACTATCACAAGAACAGAAAACCAAACACCGCATGTTCTCACTCATAGGTGGGAACTGAACAATGAGATCACTTGGACTCAGGAAGGGGAACATCACACACAGGGGCCTGTCATGGGGAGGGGGGAGGGGGGAGGGATTGCATTGGGAGTTATACCTGATGTAAATGACAAGTTGATGGGTGCAGCACACCAACATGGCACAAATATACATATGTAACAAACCTGCACGTTATGCACATGTACCCTACAACTTAAAGTATAATAATAATAAATAAATTAAAAAAAAAAAACGATAAAAGAAAAAAAAAGAATTTGAATCTTTTAATGCTATTTTAAATAAAATTGTTTTCTGTATTATATTTTCAGATTATTCATTCCTAGTGTGCAGAAATACATGCGATTTTTTTGTATATTAATTATGTTTGCTGCAGCCTTACTAAATTCATGTATTAGTTTTAATAGGTTTCTTTGCAGATTAAAAAAATCACATACAAATCAAGTAATTTTTGATCAGAGATAGTTTTACTTGCTTTCTAATCTAGATGGCTTTTATTTATTCCTCTTTCCTATTTTCCCTGACTGTAGCTTCCAATACAGTGTTGAATAGAAGTGGTGAGAGCTGGCATCCTTGTTTTCTTCCTGATCTTAAGGGGAAAGCATTCAGTCTTTCTCTATTAAGTCTGATGTGGTTGGGTTTGTTGTTGTTTTTGTTTTGTTTTGTTTTTGTTTTTTCATAGATGCCCTTTATTAAGTTGAGGAAACCCCCTTCTTTCTTTCTTTCTTTTTTTTTTTTTTTTTTTGTTTCTTTTGTTTCTGAGGGATACATGTGCAGGTTTGTTACATGAAAATATTGCATGATGCTGAGGTTTGGGCTTTGATTGAACCTATCTCCCAGATAGAGAACCTAGTACCCAATACATAGTTTTACCACATTTTCTTTATTCAGTCCACCACTGATAGGCACCTAAGTTGATTTCATGTGATAGGTACCAAGGTTGATGCCATGTCTTTGTTATTGTGAACAATGCTGCAATAAAAACACCAGTGCAGCTGTCTTTTTTGGTAGAACAATTCATTTTACTTTGGGTATATACCCAGTAATGAGATTGCTGGCCCAAATAGTAATTCTATGTTTAGCTCTTTGAAGAGTCTCCAAAATGCTTTCTATGGGAACTAAACTAATTTACAACCCCAACAACAATGTATGAATGTTTCCTTTCCTCTGGAACTTTGCCAAAATCTATTAGTTTTTGACTTTTTATAATAGCCATTCTGACTGATGTGAGATGGTATCTCATTGTGGTTTCGATTTGCATTTCTCTGATGATTAGTGACATTGAGCAGTTTTTTCGTATGTTTGTTGGCTGCTTGTATGTCTTCTTCAGAGACATGTCTATTCATGTCCTTTGCCCACTTTTTCATGGGGTCTTTTGTTTTCTTCTTGTTGGTTTGTTTTGGTTCCTTATAGATTCTGAATATTAGTGCTTTATTGGGTGCATAATTTGCAAATATTTTGTCCCATTTTTTACATTGTCTGCTTAATCTTTTGCTGTGGTAGTTTCTTTTGCTGTGCAAAAGCTCTTTAATTAGGTCACAACTGTCAATTTTTTTGTTTTTGCTCTCTTTGCATTTGAGGACTTAGTCATAAACTTTTGCCTAGGCCAATGTCCAGCAGAGTATTTCCTAGGTTTTGTCCTAGGAATTTTTTTTCTTTTTTTTTAAATTACACTTTAAGTTCTGGGATACATGTGCAGAATGTCCAGGTTTGCTGCATAGGTATACATGTGCCATGGTGGTTTGCTGCACCCATCAACCCGTCAGCTAGGTTTTTAGCCATGCATGCATTCAGTATTTCTCCTAATGCTATCCCTTCCCTTGCCCCCCACCCCCTGACAGGCCCTAGTGTGTGATGTTCCCCTTCCTGTGTCTGTGTGTTCTCATTGTTCAACTCCCACTTATAAGTGTGAACATTTGGTGTTTGGTTTTCTGTTTCTGTGTTAGTTTGCTGAGAATGATGGTTTCCAGCTTCATCAATATCCCTGCAAAAGACATTAACTCATTCTTTTTTATGGCTGCATAGTATTCCATGGTGTATAAGTGCCACATTTTCTTTATCCAGTTTATCATTGATGGGCATTGGGGTTGGTTCCAAGTTTTTGCTATTGTAAATAGTGCTGCAAAAAAACATGTGTACATGTGTCTTTATAGTAGAATGATTTATAATCCTTTGGGTATATACCCAGTCAAATGGTATTTCTGGTTCTAGATCCTTGAGGAATCTCCACACTGTCTTCCACAATGGTTGAACTAATTTATACTCCCACCAACAGTGTAAAAGCATTCCTATTTCTCCGTATCCTCTCTAGTATCTGCTGTTTCCTGACTTTTAATGATCGCCATTCTAACAGGCGTGAGATGGTATCTCACTGTAATTTTGATTTGTATTTCTCTAATGACTAGTGACAATGAGCTTTTTTTCCTACGTTTGTGGCTACATAAATGTCTTCTTTTGAAAAGTGTCTGTTTATATCCTTTGCCCACTTTTTGATGGGGCTGTTTTTTTTTTCTTGTAAATTTGTTTAAGTTCCTTGTAGATTCTGGATATTAGCCTTTTGTCAGATGGATAGATTGCAAAATTTTCTCCCATTCTGTAGGTTGCCTGTTTACTCTGATGATAGTTTCTTTTGCTGTACAGAAGCTCTTTAGTTTAATTAGATCCCATTTGTCAATTTTGGCTTTTGTTGCAGTTGCTTTTGGTGTTTAGTCATGAAGTCTCTGCCCATGCCTATGTCCTGAATGGTATTGCCTACGTTTTCTTCTAGGGCTTTTATGGTTTTATATCATATGTTTAAGTCTTTAATCCATCTTGAGTTATTTTTCTATAAGATATAAGGAAGGGGTCCAGTTTCAGTTTTCTGCATATGGCTAGCCAGTTTTCCCAATACCATTTACTAAATAGGAAATCCTTTCCCCATTGGTTGTTTTTGTCAAGTTTGTCAAAGATCAGATGACTGTAGACGTGTGGCATTATTTCTGAGGCCTCTGTTCTGTTCCATTGGTCTATATATCTGTTTTTGTACCAGTACCATGCTGTTTTGGTTACTGTAGCGTTGTAGTATAGTTTGAAGTCAGATAGCATGATGCCTCCAGCATTGTTCTTTTTGCTTAGGATTGTCTTGGCTATACAGGCTCTCTTTTGGTTCCATATGAAATTTAAAGTAGTTTTTTTCTAATTCTGTGAAGAAAGTCAATGGTAGTGTGATGGGAATAGCATTGAATCTATAAGTTACTTTGGGCAGTATGGCCATTTTCATGATAATGATTCTTCCTATCCATGACTATGGAATGTTTTTCCACTTGTTTGTGTCCTCTCTTATTTCCTTGAGCAGTGGTTTGTAGTTCTCCTTGAAGAATTTCTTCACATCCCTTTTAAGTTGTATTCCTAGGTATTTTATTCTCTTTGTAGCAATTGTGAATGGGAGTTCACTCATGATTTGGCTCTCTGTTTGTCCATTATTGGTGTATAGGAATGCTTGTAATTTTTCCCATTGATTTTATATCCTGAGACTTTGCTGAGAAGGTGCTTATCAGCTTAAGGAGTTTTGGGACTGAGACTATGGGGTTTTCTTAATATGCAGTCATGTCATCTGCAAAAAGAGACAATTTGACTTCCTCTCTTCCTATCTGAATACGCTTTATTTCTTTCTCTTGCCTGATTGCAGTGGCCAGAACTTCCAATGCTATGTTGTATAGGAGTGGTGAGAGAGGGCATCCTTGTCTTGTGTCAGTTTTCAAAGGGAATACTTCCAATTTTTGCCCATTCAGTATATTGGGTGTGGGTTTGTCATAAACAGCTCTCATTATTTTGAGATAGGTTCCATCAACACCTAGTTGATGTTTTTTTTAGCATGAAGTGGTGTTGAATTTTGTACAAGGCCTTTTCTGCATCTATTGAGATAGTCATGTGGTTTTTGTCATTGGTTTTTTTTAGTGTTTTTTTTTAGCATGAAGTGGTGTTGAATTTTGTACAAGGCCTTTTCTGCATCTATTGAGATAGTCATGTGGTTTTTGTCATTGGTTATGTTTATGTGATGGATTACATTTATTGATTTGCATACGTTGAACCAGCCTTGCATCCCAGGGATGAAGTCGACGTGATTGTGGTGGATAAGCTTTTTGATGTGCTGCTGGATTTGGTTTGCCAGTATTTTATTGAGGATTTTTGCATCGATGTTCATCAGGGATATTGGCTTGAAATTTTCTTATTTTTTTGTTGTGTCTCTGCCAGGTTTTGGTATCAGGATGATGCTGGCCTCATAAAATGAGTTATGGAGGAGTTCCTCTTTTTTTATTGTTTGGTCTAGTTTCAGAAGGAATGGTACCAGCTCCTTTTTGTACCTCTGATAGAATTCGGCTGTGAATCTGTATGGTCCTGGACATTTTTTGGTTGGTAGGCTATTAATTACTGCCTCAATTTCAGAACTTGTTGTTGGTGTATTCAGGGTTTTGAGTTCTTCCTGGTTTAGTCTTGGGAGTGTGTATGTGTCCTGGAATTTATTCATTTCTTCTAGATTTTCTAGTTTATTTGCATAGAGCTGTTTATAGTATTCTCTGATGATAGTTTGTATTTCTGTGGGATCAGTGGTGATACCTTCTTTATCATTTTTCATTGTATCTATTTGATTCTTCTCTCTTTTCTTCTTCATTAGTCTGGCTAGTGGTCTATTTTGTTAATCTTTACAAAAAACCAGCTCCTGGATTTACTGATTTTTTGAAGGATTTTTCATGTCTCTATCTTCTTCAGTTCTGCTCTGATCTTAGTTATTTCTTGTCCTTTACCAGCTTTTGAGTTTGTTTGCTCTTGGTTCTTTAGTTCTTCTAATTGTGATGTTATGGTGTCGATTTTAGATCTTTCCCACTCTCTGATGTGGGCATTTAGTGCTACAAATTTCTCTCTAAACAATGCTTTAATTGTCTCCCAGAGATTCTGGTGTGTTGTGTCTTTCTTTTCATTGGTTTCAATGAACTTATTTATTTCTGCCTTAATTTCTTTATTTACCCAGTAGTCATTCAAGAGCAGATTGTTCAGTTTCCATGTAGTTGTGTGGTTTTGAGTGAGTTTCTTAATCTTGAGTTCTAATTTGATTGCACTGTGGTCTGAGTGACTGTTTCCTATGATTTCCATTCTTTTGCCTCTGCTGAGGAGTGTTTTGCTTCCAATTATGTGGTCAGTTTTAGAATAAGTGTGATGTGATGCTGAGAAGAATGTATATTCTGTTGATTTGGGGTGGCGAGTTTTGTAGATGTCTATTAGGTTCACTTGGTCTAGAGCTGAGTTCAAGTACTGAATATCGTTGTTAATTTTCTGTCTCATTGATCTGTCTAACTAATATTGAAAGTGAGGTGTTAAAGTCTTCCACTATTATTTTGTGGGAGTCTAAGTCTCTTTGTAGGTCTCTGAGAACTTGCTTTATCAATCTGGGTGCTCCTGTATTGGGTGCATATATATTCAGGATAGTTAGCTCTTCTTGTTGCATTGATCCCTTTACCATTATGTAGTGCCCTTCTTTGTCGTTTTTTTATCTTTGTTGGTTTAAAGACTTTTATCAGAGACTGGGATTGCAACCCCTGCTGTTTTTTGCTTTCCATTTGCTTGGTGAATATCCCTCCATCCCTTTTATTTTGAGCCTGTATATGCATTTGCACATGAGATGGGTCTCCTGAATCCACAGATGGATCTTGACTCTTTATCCAATTTGCCAGTCTGTGCCTTTTAATTGGGGCATTTATCCCATTTACATTTTGGGTTAATATTGTTGTGTGTGAATTTGATCCTGTCATTATGATGCTAGCTGGTTATTTTGCACATTAGTTGATTTGGTTTCTTCATAGTGTCGTTGGTCTTTATATTTTGGTATATTTTTGCAATGACGGGTTTGCAGGGGCTGGTACTTGTTTTACTTGCCATATTTAGTGCTTCCTTCAGGAGCTCTTGTAAGGCAAGCCTGGTGGTGACAAAATCCCTCAGCATTTGCTTGTCTCTAAAGGATTTTATTTCTCCTTTGTTTATGAAGCTTAGTTGGGCTGGATATGAAATTCTCGGTTGAAAATTCTTTTCTTTAAGAATGTTGAATATTGGCCCCACTCTCTTCTGTCTTGTAGGGCTTCTGCAGAGATATCTGCTATTAGTCTGATAGGCTTCCTTTTGTAGGTAACCTGATCTTTCTCTCTGGCTGCCCTTAACATGGCTTCCTTCATTTCATCCTTTGTGAATCTGATGATTGTATGTCTTGGAGTTGCTCTTCTCAAGGAGTATCTTAGTGGTGTTCTCTGTATTTCCTGAATTTGAATGTTGGCCTGTCTTGCTAAGTTGGAGATATTCTCCTGGATAATATCCTCAAGTGTGTTTTCCAACTTGGTTCCATTCTCCCCATCACTCTCAGGTACCCCAATCAATTATAGGTTTGGTCTTTTCACATAGTCCCATATTTCTTGGTGGCCTTGTTCCGTTCTTTTCATTCTTTTTTCTCTAATCTTGTCTTTGTGCTTTATTTTATTAAGTTGATCTTCAGTCTCTGATGTCCTTTCTTCCACTTGATTGATTCGGCTATTTATACTTGTATATGCTTCACAAAGTTCTCGTGCTGTGTTTTCAGCTCCATCTGGTCATTTATGGTTTTTTAAAAACTGTTTATTCTAGTTAGCTTCCTGTAACCCTTTATCAAGGTTCTTAGCTTCTTTGCATTAGGTTAGAACATGCTCCTTCAACTCGGAGGGGTTTGTTATCACCCACCTTCTGAAGCCTACTTCTGTCAATTCGTCAAACTCATTCTTCATCCAGTGTTGCTCCCTGGCTGGAAAGGAATTGTGATCCTTTGGAGGAGAAGAGGCATTCTGGTTTTTGGAATTTTCAGCATTTTTGCACTATTTTTTCCTCATCTGCATGGATATGTCTACCTTTGATCTTTCAGGCTGATGACATTTGGATGAGGCTTTCGCGTGGGCATCCTTTTTGTTGATGTCAATGCTATTGCTTTCTGTTTGTTAGCAATTTGTAGATTCACTGCAATTTCTATTAAATTACCAACATCATTCTTCACAAAATTAGGGGGACACCTCCTTCCTTCCTAGTTTGTTGAATATTTTTATCATGAAAGGGTACTGAATTTTATCAAATGCTTTTTCTGAATATATTAAGATGATCATATAGGTTTTATCTTTTATTCTATTAATATTATATTTTAGATTGATTTTTGTTGTGTTAGACCAACCTTGCATTCCTGACATAAATCCTACTTGGTCATGATGTATAATGCTTGTATATGTTGCTGGATTCTGTTCCTAGCGTTTTGTTGAGGATTTCTGTGTCTGTATTTATGAAGGATATTGATATGTAGTTTTCTTTCTTATGATGTCATTGGTTTTGGTGTCAGGTTAATGCTTGCTAGAAAGCATTGGAAAGCGTTTCCCTCTATTCTGTCTTTTGGAAGAGTTTGCAAAAGATTGTTATTAGCCCTTCTCTGAATGGTAGAATTAATCAGTGAAGCCATCTGAGTCTGGGCTTTACTTTGTGAGTATTTTTTAAATTATTATTTACATTACTAATTCAATCTTTTCACTTATGAAAGTCCTTTTCAGATTTTCTATTTCCTCTTGAATAGTGTTGATAATTTACATAATTCTACTAATTTGTCTGTTTCATCTAGAATATCTAATTTGTTGGCATAAAATTCGTTATACTATTTTTTTATAATCCTTTTATTTCTGTAAAGTTGGTAGTAGTGTTTTCTTTTTCATTTCGAATTTAATAATTTGAGTTTCTTTTTTTTTTTGGACAATCTAGCTAAAGTTTTGTAATTTTTTTCACTTTTCCAAAGAACCAGATTTCAATTCCATTAGTGTTTTTTGTTTTGTCTTGTGGTTTTTTTTTTTTTTTTTTTTTTTTTTTTTGGAAAGCCATTAGTTTATTTCAACGAAGTAGAAAATACTCTAATCTTTATCATTTCCTTTGTTTGGGTTTAGTTAATTTTTTTTTTCTAGTTTCTTAAAGTAGAAGTTATTAAGATGTGTCTTCCCTTTAATTGTAGTGTTTAGTCCATTTGTATTATGTAGTTACTGATAAGGTATTATTTATGTAGCTACTTTGTGATTTTTTTCTATATGTCTTGTGGGTTTCCCCCCATTATTCCTCCATTACTTCTATCCTTTGTGTAATAAAAACATTTTCTAGTATACTATTTTAATTACTTTGTTCTTTATTTTACTGTATTTTTAAGTTATTGTCTTACTGGTCACTTTGAGAATAACATTTTTAAGTTAAAACAGTCTGATGTATGTGTGTATGTGTTTTAGCAACTTTTTATTTCCATATAATTTCAAAATTACAAAAATTGTAAAAAAAAATAAAGAATTATATATGCTTTCAGTGTACCCCCAGATTAACATTTTTCCTCATTTGCTTTACATTCTGTGTATGTTTTCAGAACTAAAATTCCTAATTTTAATCAAGTTTAACATATTCTTATTATTAGTTCTTTTAACATCCTGTTTAGAAATCTGTCTACCCTAAAGTCATAAAGATTTTATTTTATGATTTTTCTAGAAGGTTTATTGTTTTACATTGTACATTTAGATCTACAAGTCATCTGAAATCATCTGCATATAATTTGTAGTTTGTACCAAAATTTATTTTTCCCTGTATGGATACCCAATTAATACAGAACCATTTGCTGAAAAGATCAACATTTGCCATTGGTTAATATATTCCTTTCCCCTTTGTTTTATTAAATTTTAATTGGTTTTGAGGAAACAGTTAGTGTTTGGTTAGATTAAGTTCTTTAGTGGCGATTTCCAAGATTCTGGTGCACCCATCACCCGAGCAGTGTACGCTGTACCCAATATGTAGTCTTTTATTTCTCACCCCCTCTCACCCTTCCCCCAAAGCCCCCAAAGTCCACTGTATCATTCTTACTCCTTTGCATCCTCATAGCTTAGCTCCCACTAATGAGTGAGAACCTATGAAGTTTGGTATTCCACTCCTGAGTTACTTCATTTAAAATAATGGTCTCCAGTACCATCCAGGTTGCTGCAAATGCCATTATTCCATTTCTTTTTATGGCTGAGTAGTATTCTATGATATATGTGTGTGTGTCTGTGTGTCTGTGTATATGTATATGTGTGTATCTGTGTATGTATATCACATTTTTTTATTCACTAGTTGATTGATGGGCATTTGGGCTGGTTCCATATTTTCGCAATTGCGAATTATGCTGCTATAAACATGTGTGTGCAGCTATCTTTTTTGTATAATGACTTCTTTTTCTCTGGGTGGATGCCCAGGAGGGGCATTGCTGGATCAAATGGTAGATCTGCTTTTAGTTCTTTAAGGAATCTCTGCGCTGTTTTCCATAGTGGTTGTAGTAGTTTTCATTCCCACCAACAGTGTAAAAGTGTTTCATTTACACCACTTCCATTCCAACATCTATTATTTTTTGATTTTTTGATTATGGCCATTCCTACAGGAGTGATGTGGTATGGCATTATGGTTTTTATTTACACTTCCCTGATAATTAGTGATGTTGAGCATTTTTTCACATGTTTGTTGGTCATTTGTATATTATCTCTTTATAATTGTCTATTCGTGTCCTCAGCCCACTTTTTGGTGGGAGTGTTTGTTTTGTTCTTGCTAATTTGTTTTGAGTTCCTTGTAGATTCTGGATATTAGTCCTTTGTCAGATGTATACATCACGAAGATTTTCTCTCTCTGGGTTGTCTGTTTAATCTTCGGATTATTTCTTTTGCTGTGCAGCAGCTTTTAGTTTAATTAATTCCCATTTATTTATGTCTGTTTTTATTGCATTTGCCTTTGGGGTTTTGGTCATGAAGTCTTTGCCTAAGCCAGTGTCTAGAAGGGATTTTCCAGTGTTATCTTCTAGAATTTTTATGGTTTCAGGTCTTAGATTTAAGTCTTTTATCAATCTTGTGTTGATTTTTGTATAGGGTGAGAGATGAAAATCCAGTTTCATTCTTTTACATGTGACTTGCCAATTATCCCAGTACCATTTGTTGAATAGGGTGTCCTTTCCCCACTTTGTGTTTTTGTTTGCCTTGTCAAAGATCAGTTGGCTATAAGTACTTAGCTTTATTTTTGAGTTCTCTATTCTGTTCCATAGGTCTGTGTGCCTATTTTTATACCAGTATGATGCTGTTTTGGTGACTATGGCCTTACAGTATAGTATGAAGTCAGGTAATGCAGTGCCTCCAGATTTGTTCTTTTTGCTTAGTCTTGCTATGGCTATGCAGGCTCTTTTTTGATTCCATATGAATTTTAGGATTGTTTTCTCTAGTTCTCTGAAAAATGATGGTGGTATTTTGAGGGGAATTGCATTGAATTTGTACATTGCTTTTGGCAGTGTGATCATTTTCACAATATTGATTCTACCCATCTATGAGCATGGGATGTGTTTCCATTTGTTTATGTCGTCTATGATTTCTTTCGGAAGTGTTTTTACTTTTCCTTGTAGAGCTCTTTTAGCTCCTTGGCTAGGTATAGTCCTAAGTATTTTATAGTGTTTTTTTGTTTGTTTGTTTGTTTGTTTTTTGCAGCTATTATAACAGGGATTGAGTTCTCGATTTGATTCTCGGCTTGGTTGCTATTGGTGTATAACAGAGCTACTGATTTATGTACGTTGATTTTGTATTCAGAAACTTTGCTGGATTCATTTACCAGTTCTAGGAGCTTTTTTCAATTAGTCTTTAGGGTTTTTCTAAGCATACAATCATGTCATCAGCAAACAGCAACAGTTTGACTTCCTCATTACCAATTTGGATGCCCTTTATTTTTTTTTTCTTGTCTGATTGCTCTGGCTAAGACTTCTAGTACTATGTTGAATAGAAGTGGTGGTGAAAGTGGGCATCCTTCTCTTGTTCCAGTTGTCAGTGTGGGTGCTTTCAACTTTTTTCCCATTCAGTAGAATGTTGGCTGTGGGTTTGTCATAGATGGCTTTTATTACCTTAAGGTATGTCCCTTCTATGCCGATTTTGCTGAGAGTTTTAATCATAAAGCAATGCTGGATTTTGTCAAATGCTTTTTCTGCATCTATTGAGATGATCATGTGGTTTTTGTTTTTAATTCTGTTTATGTGGTGTATCACATTTATTGACTTACGTATGTTAAATCATCCCTGCATCCCTGTTATGAAACTCACTTGATAATGGTGGATTTTTTTTTTTAATATGCTGTTGGATTCCCTTAGATAGTATTTTGTTGAGGATTTTTGCATCTATGTTCATCAGGGATATTTGTCTGTAGTTTTCTTTTTTTGTGATGTCCTTTTCTCGTTTTGGTATTAGCATGATACTGGCTTCACAGACTGTTTTCAGGAAGATTCCCTGTTTCTTTATATTTTGGAATAGTGTCTCAATAGGATTGGTCCCAATTCTTCTTTAAATGTCTGATAGAATTCAGCTGTGAATTCATCTGGCCCTGCACATTTTTTTTATTGGTAACTTTTTAATAACCATTTCAATCTCACTATGTGTTATCGCTTTGTTCAGGGTTTCTATTTCTTCCTGGTTTAATCTAGGAAGGTTGTGTATTTCCAGGAATTTATCTGTCTCCTCTAGGTTTTCTAGTTTATGTGTGTAAAAGTGTTCATAGCATCCTTGAATGATCTTTTGTATTTCTGTGGTATCAGTTGTAATACCTCCCATTTAGTTTCTAATTGAGCTTATTTGGATCTTCTCTTTTCTTTTTGTCGTTAATCACACTAATGGTCTATCAATTTTATTTATCTTTTCAAAGAACCAGCTTTTAGTTTCATTTATCTTTTATATTGTTTTTTGTTTGTTTCCATTGTATTTTGTTCTGCTCGAATCTTGGCTATTTGTTTTCCTCTGCTGGGTGTAGGTTTGGTTTTTTCTTATTTCTCTAGCTCCTTCACATGTGACCTTGGATTGTCCACCTGTGCTCTTTCAGACTTTCTGATATAGGCATTTAATGCTATGAACTTTCCTCTTAGTACTACTCTTGCTGTATCTCAAAGGTTTTGATATGTTGTATCACTATTATTGTTCAGTTCAAATAATTTTTTAAACTTCCATCTTGATTTCATTGTTGATCTGATGATCATTCAGGAGCAGGTTATTTAATTTCCACGTATTTGCGTGGTTTTGAGGGTTCCTTTTGGAGTTGATTTCCAATTTTATTCCACTGTGAACTGAGAGAGTCCTTGCTATAATTTTGATTTTCTTAAATTTGTTGAGGCTTGTTTGTGGCCTATCATATGGTCCCTCTTGGAGAATGTTCCATGTGCTCATGAAAAGAATGTATATTCTGCAGTTGTTTGGGTGGAATGTTCTGTAAATATTTGTTAAGTCCTAGGGTATAGTTTAAGTTCATTGTTTCTTTTCTGTCTTGATGACCTGTCTAGTGCTGTCAGTGGAACATTGAAGTCCCCCATTATTATTGCATTGCTGTCTATCTCATTTCTTAGGTCCAGTAGTAATTATTTCATGATTTTGGGAACTCCAGTGTTATGTGCATATATATTTGGATATGTGATGTTTTCCTGTTGGACTAGTCCTTTTATTATTAAATAATGTCCCTCTTTGACTTTTTTAACTGTTGTAGCTTTAATCTTTGTCCACCCCTTTACCTTAAGTTTATGAGAGTCCTTATGTGTCAAATGATTCTCTTGAAGAGAGCAGATACTTGGTTGGTGAGTTCTTACCTATTCTGCCATTCTGTATATTTTAAGTGGAGCATTTAGGCCATTTATATTCATCATTAGTATGAAGACGTGAGGTACTGTTTTATTCATTGTGCTGTTTGTTGCCTGAATACCTTGCTTTTTTGTGTATTATTGTTTTATAGGTCCTGTGAGATTTATGCTTTAAGGAGATTCCATTTTGTTGTGTTTTGAGGATTTGTTTCAAGATTTAGAGCTTCTTTTAGCAGTTCTTGTAATGCTGGCTTGGTAGTGGCAAATTCTCTCAGCATTTGTTTGTCTGAAAAAGACTGTACCTTTCCTTCATTTATGAAGCTTAGTTTTGCTGCACACAAAATTCTTGGCTGAAAACGGTTTTGTTTAAGGAGGCTAAAGATAGGACCCCAATCCCTTCTAGCTTGTATGATTTTGGCTGAGAAATCTGCTGTTATTCTGATAGGTTTTCCTTTATAGGTTACCTGATGCTCTTGCCTCACAACTCTTAAGATTATTTTCTTTGTCCTGACTTTAAATAGCCTGATGATTATGTGCCTAGGTGATGATCTTTTTGTGATGAATTTTCCAGGTGTTTTTTGAACTTGTATTTGAATGTCTAGATCTTTAACAAGTCCAGGGAAGTTTTCCTTGATTATTGCCTCAAATATGTTTTCCAGACTTCTAGATTTCACTTCTTCAGAAACACGAATTGTTCTTAAGTTTGGTTATTTAACATAATCCCAAATTTCTTGGAGGCTTTGTTCGTTTTTTAAATTCTTTGTTCTTTGTCTTTGTCAGATTGATTTAATTTGAGAACCCTGTCTTCAATCTCTGAAGTCCTTTCTTCTACTTGTTTGATTCTATTTCTGAGACTTTCCAGTGCATTTTGCATTTCTCTACATGTGTTGTTGATTTCCAGAAGTTGTGATTGTTTTTTATTTATGCTGTCTGTTTCACTGGAGAGTTTCCATTCCTGTTCTCTTTTTTTTTATTTTTTTAAGCTGGACTTCACCTTTCTCTGGTGTCTCCTTGATTACTTAATAATTGACCTCCTGAATCCTTCTTCTGGCAATTCACAGATTTTGTCTTCATTTGGATCTATTGCTGGTTATCTAGTATGATCTTTTGGGGGTATTAGAGAACCTTGTTTTGTCATATTGCCAGAATTACCATATTTTCTGGTTCCTTCTCATTTGGGTAGAGTGTGTCAGAGGGAAGATATGGGACTTAAGGGCTGCTGTTCAGATTCTTTTGTCCCGTGGGGTACTCCCTTGATGGGGTGCTCACCCCTTTCCCCTAGGGATGGGGCTTCTTGAGAACCAAACTGCAGTGATTGTTATTTCTCCTAGGGATCTAGCCACCCAGCAGAGCTACCAGGCTCTGGGCTGGTATTGGAGAGTATCTGCAAAGACACTTGTGATCCATCTTCAGGTCTCTCAACCATGGACATGAGCACCTACTCCAGTGGGGGTGGCAGGGGAGTGAAGTGAACTCTGTGAGGGTCCTCAGTTGTGTTTTTGTTAAGTGTGCTGGTTTTGTGTTGGTTGGCCTCCAGCCAAGAGGTGTCACTTTCAAGAGTGCATCAGCTGTAACTGTATGGAGAGGATGAGGAGATGGGCGGGGCCATAGAGCTCCCAAGACATTATGTCCTTTGTCTTCAGAGTTCTTGGCTGTCCCACAGAGCCTGCAGCATCAGTCCACTTCCTTCAAAAGGTCTTTGGATTCTTTTGGCTTTCTTGGTATGTTTCTCCAATAGTTCTTGGAACAAGAGTTCACGAGTGGTTCTCCACATGCTACTCTGTCCATCCAAGTGAAAGCTGCAAGTTAGTCCTGACTCCTATCCACCATTTTTCCCAAGTAGGTGACTTTAAGTAATCTACACTCTTCCAACGCCTCAGTTTCTTCCTTAGTAAAATACGTATTTTTGTGTATTCCTCTAGAGTTACTATAAAGATTATAGGAGTAAGTACATGCTATGTGTCAATCACTCTGTGTGCTTAGCATCGGAAAGTTAGTGTCATTCATTTAGTCACTCATTCATATGTGCCAGGTGCCTTCTTCTTATCAGGTAACACCATGGAGGCAGGGACATGATTCCTTTTACTTAATATTGTATCCAGAACACCTAAACCAGTGCCTAGCGTGTAGTTGGTATTCAATGAATATTTGTTTAATAAATTATCTTGTATATCTCAACAAAATGAAGGCTATACATAACAAACCCATAGTCAACATCATACTGAGCAAGGAAAAGTGTAAAGCTTTCCTCTAATATCTGGAACCAGACAAGGATGCTCACTTTCACCATTGTTATTCAGCTTAGTACTAAATGTCCTAGACAGAACAATTATGCAAGAGAAAAAAAAAATAAAGGGCATCCAAATTGAAAAGGAAGAATCAGATTGTCTCTGCTTGCAGACGACATGATCTTATATATAGAAAACCCTAAAAGCTCCACAAAAAAACTCTTAGGAGTGATAAATGAATTCAGTAAAGTTGCAGGTAAAAACTGACATACAAATGTAATAGCATTTCTATACACCCACAAAAAACTAGTGGGAAAAGAAATTAAGAAAACAATTTCATTTACAATAGCTACAAAACAATACATATAAATAAATTTAACCAAGGAGGTAAAAGATCTCTACAAGGGAAACTATAAAACAGGGGTGAAAGAAAATGAAGAAGACACAGAAAATTGGAAAGTTTTCTCATGCTCATGGATTAGAAGAAGTAATATTGTGAAAATGACTATACTACAAAAAGTGACCTAAAATGGAATCCTTATCAAAATACTAATGACATTCATCACAGAAATGGAAAAAAATCCTGAAATTTTTATGAAACTAGAAAAGATGCAGAATAACCAAAGCAATCCTGAGCAAAAAGAACAAGGTTGGAGGTATCACACTACCAGACTTCAAAATGTACCGTAAAACTATAGTAGCCAAAACAGTATGGTATTGACATGAAAACACATAGACCAATGGAACAGAATAGAGAATCTAGAAATAAATCCACATATGTACAACCAACAAACTTTTGGCAAAGGTACCAATAACATTTACTGGGGAAAAGGACAGTCCCTTTAATGAATGGTGCCAGAAAAACTGAATATTTTAATGCAGAAAATGAACCTAGACACCTATCTCTCATTATATAAAAAACAACTTAAAAGGGATTAAGGATTTAAATGTAATACCTGAATCTATGAAACTTCTGGAAGAATATATAGGGGAAATGCTTCAGGACATTGGTCTGAACAATGATTTTTATGGAGAGGACCTCAAAAGCACAGACAGCAAAAGCAAAAATAGAAAAAATGGGGCCGGGCACAGTGGCTCACGCTTGTAATCCCAGCACTTTGGGAGGCCAAGGCAGGTGGATCACCTGAGGTCAGGAGTTTGAGACTAGCCTGGCCAACATGGTGAATCCCCATCTCTACTAAAAATACAAAAATTAGCCGGGCGTGGTGGCAAGTTGCTGTAGTCCCAGCTACTCGGGAGGCTGAGGCAGAAGAATCGCTTGAACCCAGGAGGTGGAGGTTACAGTGAGCCTAGATCACATTACTGCACTCCAACCTGGGCAACAGAGCAAGACTCCATCTCAGAAATCAAAAAAGAAAAATAGGATTATGTCAACCTAAACACCTTCTGCACATCAAAGGAAACAATCAACAGAGTGAATAAACAACCTTCAGAATGGGAGAAAATATTTGCAAATTATTCAACTGGCAAGGGATTAATATTCAGAACATAAAAGTAACTGAAGCAACTCAACAGCAAAAAACAAGCAAATAATCTGATTTTAAAATGGGCAAACGAACTTAATAGACATTTGTCAAAAGAAGTCATACAAATGGCAAGCGTATGTGGAAAAAAATGTTCATCATCACTAATCATGAGGGAAATGTAAATGAAAACCACAATGACATATCATCTCACCCCAATTAGAATGGCTATTACCAAAAAGACAAAGATAACAAATGCTGGCAAGGATGTGGAGAAAAGGGAACTCTTGCACACTGTAGGTGGGAATGTAAATTAGTATAGCCATTATGGAAAAACAGTATGGAGCGTCCTAAAAAAATAGAAATAAAATGAACTATCATACTACCCAACAATCCCACTACTAGGTATATATCCAAAGTAAAAGAAATCAATATGCAGAAGAAGTATCTGCACTCCCACATTTATTGCAGCACTATTCCTAATAGCCAAGATATGGAATCACCTTAGGTGTCCGCAAATAGATGAATGGATACAGAAAACGTGGTATATGTACATGATAGAGTACTGTTTAGCCATAAAAAAGAATGAAATTCTGTCATTCATGGCAACATGGATGAGCTTGGTGAACATTATGTTAGATAAAACAAGCCAGGCACAGAAAAGAAAATGTCTCATATTCTCTCTCATGTGTAAGAACTAAACATTTGATCTCATAGAAGTAGAGAGTAAAATAGTGGTTACTAATGGTGGGGAAAAGTGGCAGGGAAAATAAGCATGGAGGGAGGATAGCCAAAGCTTGGTTAACAGATATAAAAATACATCTGCCTAGGAGAAAAAAGTCCTATGTAGATGTGGTATAGAAAAAATCCTGTACCACTATAAAATTACTTTAGTTAACAACAATTTATTGTATATTTTCACATACCTAGAAGAGCAGATTTTGAATGTTTCCAACACAAAGAAATGATAAACATTTGAGATGATGCTTATGCTAATTACTCTGATTTTTATCATTATACATTGCATACATGTATCAAAATATCACACAGTACTTCGTAAATACGTACAACTATTATGGGTCAATTAAACATAATAATAAAAATTTAAAAGAGCAAAATAAACCCAAGGCAAGCGGAAAGAATGAAATAATAAACAGTAGAAATCAACGACATTGAAAACAGGAAAGCAATAGAGAAAATCAGTGAAAGGATAAGCTGATTCTTCAAAAATATTTAAGAAAGTTGATCAAGCTCTAGCAAGACTGGCAAACATTAAATGAAAGAAGGACAAATAATGAAAACCAGGAATTAAACAGAGGCTGCCAATACAGATTCTGCAGCCATTGAAAAGATAAGGAGAATATTGTGAACACATTTTTACTCATAATTTTGACAGCTTAAAAGACATGGACCAATTCCTCAAAAAGCACAAACTACCAAAATTCAACCAAGGAAAAAATAAACACTCCTATATCTGTTAAATAAATTAAATTCACAGTAGCTCCTGAAAATTAAATCAGGTTCAGATGTTTTTATGAGAGAATTCTATCAAATGTTTAAGGAAGAATTAGCACCAGTTTTACACAATTTCTTCTGGAAGATGGAAGAGAAGTGCATACTTTTAAATTCATTTTATGAAACTTGTATTATCCTGATAACAAAAGCAGATGAAGACAGTATGATAAAAGAAAGACCAACATAGCTCTTGAATATAGATACAAAAATCTAAACCAAAATATTATTAGGTTGGAGCAAAAGTAACTGTTTTTTTGCAAAAACCACAGTTACTTTTGCTCCAACCTATTATCGAGTAGAATCTACCAATGTGCAAAAAGAATTACACACCACAACAATTTGGGATTCACTGTAGACATGCAATGCTAGTTCAATATTTTTAAAGCAGTCGATGTAATCTACCATGTTCAACAAGCTAACGAAAAAATCCTATTGTTATATCAATTGATGCAGAAAGAGCATTTCTGCATCTAACATCTGTGGTAAACATTCATGATAAAAACTCTCAGGCAACTAGAAATAGAGGGTAACTTTTTCAATTTATAAGGAACATCATGGTGACAGACTGAATGCCTTCCCCCTAAGACTGGGCATGAGATAAGGATTTTTGCTTTTACTACTCTTATTTAGTAAACTACTGGAAGTTCTAGCCACTGCAGTAAGTCAAGAGAAAAATAAGGCATATAAATTAGAAAAAAGAAAATAAAACTGTCTCTATTTTCAGATGGCATCGTTGTTTACATTAAAAAATAACAACAAATTTATTAAAATTAAAATATCCTGGAACTAAGAAGTATGTATGTGTGTGTGTGTACAATTGTGACAGCAAGGTTGTGCTCTACAACATTCATGCATAAAGATCAACTTAGAACTGTGACAACAACGTTACAGTATACAGCATTAACATCTAAAGATTAATCACACTTCTATATACTAACAACAAACAGGCGGAAAGCAACAATTTAAAAATCCCATTTACAGTCATTGCATAGATAATAAACTACCTAGATATAAATGTAACAAAAACATTTACACTATTTATATGCTGAAAATGATAAAATGCTGATTAGAGAAATCAAAGAAGACCTAAATAAGTGTGGAAACACACCATGTTCATAGATTCAACATAGTAAAGATAACAGTTCTCCTCCAAGTGATTTAATGCAGTTGCTATCAAAGTCCAAGAAAAGTTTTTTGCAGACATGGACAAACTTATTTTAAAATTAATGTGAAATGTCACAGGGTCTATAATAGCTAAGTGATTTTGAAAAAGAAAAATAAAGCAGAAGGAGTCAGCCTACTCAATGTTAAGTGTTATTATGTAACTACAGTAATCAAGACAATGTGGTATTAGCATAGGAACAGACACATAGATCAGTGAAACAGAATTTGAACCACACAAATATGCCCAACTGCAAAATTTCAAAAGCAGTATCATGAAGGAAGGATACCTTCTTCAACAAATAGTAACTGGACGACTGTAAGCAGAAGAATGAACCATACCCAAACCTCATGCCTTACGTATTTTGAAACAACTCAGCTGGGCGCTGTGGCTCACGCCTGTAATCCCAGCACTTTAGGAGGCCGAGGCGGGTGGATCACCTGAGGTCAACAGTTCAAGACCAGCCTGGGCAACATGGTGAAACCCTGTCTCTGCTAAAACTACAAAAATTAGCTGGGCATGGTGACAGACGCCTGTAATCCCAGCTACTCAGGAGGCTGAGGCAGGAGAATCGCTTGAACCCAGGAGGCGGAGGTTGTAGTGAGCCAAAATCAAGCCATTGCACTCTAGTCTGGGTGACAAAAGCAAGACTCCGTCTTAAACAAAAACAAAAACTTAAAATGGATCATGGATTGAAGTGTAAAGTGTAAAACTGTAAAATTTTGAGAAAAAATATCATAGGAGAAAATAGAACCAGTCACATAGCCAACAAAGTAGCAAAACGGGCTGGGAAATTTGCAGAGTATTTTAAAACTTTCTATTAAATAAAGGAGATAAAATAAAAATACAAAGTTTGTTTTAAAAATTTGACATTGATAGAAAAAGTGAAGAGTGAAGAGCTAAGTGAAGAGTCTTCAGACTTGCTTCAGACCAAAAGCATGTTACATAAAGGTAAAAATTCATAAACTGGACCTCATTAAAATTGAAGATTTATGCTCGGCAGAAGACTCTGTGAAGAAGGATTAAAAAACAAACTACAGAGTAGAAGAAAATATTTGCAAACCACGTATTTGACAAAGGACTTGTATCTAGACTATATAATGAGTTATCAAATCTTAACAGTAAATTTTTTTAATCCAATTAAAAATGAGCAAAAGACATGAACAGACATTTCACAGAAGAGGACATACAAATAAACACATGAAACAGTGTTCATCTTCCTACGCCATTAGTGAAATGCACATTAAAATGCAAAATGTCCATTAGGGAAATGCAAATGAGATGTGACCACACACCTGTCAGAATGGCTAGCTTAAAAATAGTGATAACATCAAGCGAAACAAACAGATCTATATGTATCTTGGATAAATTTTACAAGAATTTCTTTAAGAGGGAAGATAAGCCACAAAACAGTAACAATAATACTCAGCAATGCTTACTGAGTATTTAATTATATGTCAAACACTGCTTCAAGTAATTAATATGCATAAACTCAATATTATCTAAAACCATATATTATGTTTATCTGTTTCACAATTTTATATGATTTATGGATGCATATATTGTAGTAAAAGTAAAAAGAAATAAGGAATATCTCAACATCAAGTACTAATTGTTAATACCTCTGGAAAGAGTAGATGAAGGAAGGAACGGATGGAGTAAGCCAATTCTTGAGTGTTTTTTTGTTTTTTTGAGACGGAGTCGCCCAGACTGCAGTTTCCCCTGAGACTCCAGCACCCAGGCTGCAGTGCAGTGGTGCGATCTCAGCTCACTGTGACCTCTGCCTCCTGGGTTCAAGCTATTCTCCTGCCTCAGCCTCCTGAGTAGCTGGAATGACAGGTGCATGCCACCACGCCCAGCTAATGTTTGTTTTTTTAGTAAAAGTGGGGTTTTGCCCTCTTGGCCAAGCTGATCTCGAACTCCTGACCTCAGTTGATCTGCCCGCCTCGACCTCCCAAAGTGCTGGGATTATAGGTGTGAGCCAGCGGGCCCGGCTGAGTATTTTATTTTTTAAAGAGAGCTGACATTAATAAGGCAAAATGTAACGTCTGCTTAGTTTTGATGGAGAATATATATGTGTCTGTTATGCTACTTTCTGTATAAATATATTTATATATTTTTCAAGTTATAGATATATAACTTGAAAAAAAATTTGTGAGGAGGACATTAGGCTTAACCACTGAAGCAACACTCAGTGAACACTCCTGCCCTGGACCAGGCCCTGAGTGGATACTGGAGGATTCCAGGGAGGTCAGACAAGGTGCCATCTGCAAAGAGCTCCTATTCTTGTTTGGGAGGCTTCTTGGAGAAGGTGACAAGTGATTTCCTTATTTGAAGGATAAACGAATAGATAAGAGTTATTGACTTAAAAATCTATTGATGAGCTTCTGTGTTCATTAGGCATTCATCTGAGTGTTCTGGATAGAACTGTGAAAAATGTAGCTCGGCACTTCTCAAAGTGCTGTCCCCGTACCAACGGGATCAACATCACCTGAAGATCTGTATGTATAGAGTTGCCAAATTTCAGGTTTTATCCCAGGCCTACCAAGTCAGCAACTCTGAGGTGGGGCCAGCAATCTGTGTTTTCACAAGGCCCCAGGTGCTTCTGAATGCCTGCTGAAGTTTGAGAACCACTGGTAGAGAAAGCCTTGGCTCTCAGGGCTTGCATTTGTGTGTACTTGTGCACATGCGTGTGTGTGTGTGTGCGCATGCATGTGTGCACACGCTTGTGTAAATGCATCCGTGTGTGTGTGTGCTTGTGTGAATGCATGCACGTGTGTATATGTGTGTAGGGGGAAAGGGCAGACAGGATACAACGAAACAGGTGAGTAAATGAGATTATTTTGCGTAGGGGTAAATGTTATGAAGAAAGGTTTAAAGGGGCTTAGAGAAAATTATAGTATGTCAGAAAGAAGTGGGGCTTCTAAAAATAGGCTGTGAACGAAGGTCTGCCTGAGGAGTTGTCTTAGGAACTAAGACTAAATGATGAGAAGGAATGATAGGAAGATGGAGCAGGGGTAAGAACTGCAGGCAGAGAGACCAGCAAGTGCGAAGATCTCAACCCTGGAACAGAAAGAAGAATGAAAGTCAAAATAAATAGATGAAGAAAACAAAGTCAGGAGCAAGATAAAATGAGATTGGAGAGTCCTGATCACACAGAGCTTTGTAGGCTGTTAAGGGATCCTGAATTTATTCCAGGTATATTGGGACATCACTGCAGTGATTTAAATGGTGAATTGGCTAGGCCCAGAATCACAGGGTAGGTACTTTCAGACAAAGGAACAGCATAAGAAAAGGTACAAAGGTATGAGAGAGAGAGCATATTTGACTAACTCCAAGTCCTTCAGGATGACCGGAGCAGAGTTCATCCTGAAGAAGGATGCAGTAGGCTGGATTCATGGGAAAGCTCTTGAGAATAATAAAAATAGCAAAGTTTTTTTTTTGTTTGTTTTTGTTTTTGAGATGGAGTCTCGCTCTGTCACCCAGACTGGAACGCAGTGGCGTGATCTCTGCTCACTGCAAGCTCTGCCCCCCGAGTTCACGCCATTCTCCTGCCTCAACCTCCCAAGTAGCTGGGACTATAGGCACCCACCACCACACCCGGCTAATATTTATTTATTTATTTATTTATTTTTGTATTTTTAGTAGAGATGGGGTTTCACCATGTTCACCAGGATGGTCTCCATCTCCTGACTTCATGATCCGCCCACCTTGGCCTCCCAAAGTGCTGGGATTACAGGCGTGAGCCACCGCGCCTGGCCAAAAATAGCAAGTATTTTTCAAGCACTCATTATATGTCAGTCAGTTTTCCAGTCCCTTGACTCATAATAACTCATGAAATCTTTGCAGCACCAGGACGTAAACACCACGATAATCCCTGTATGACTAATGAGGATATGGGGCCCAGAACCTAGGACTTTGCCTCCAGAGCCTGTACACTTCAATAGGGTTTGTGTACTCGGCTGAATGGGGCTCATCACTGCTTACCAATGAAGCAATAATGACTCAACTGCTCTCCTGCCTAAAGCAAAAGTCCGCCGACTAATCGGATATGTAGCCGCCAGAGCAGCTGTTCCAAAACTCAGATCTGACCAGGACTTTCTCCTGTTTCCAACTCCTTCGTAGCTTCCCCTTGTGCAAGAATAAAGTCCAAACTTCTCATCATGATGTACAAAGCCCTTCTTGAAGGGTCTCCTCACTCCCATCTTACCCCTCTCCAGCACTCACCCCAGCCATCCAGAGCTTGAACCCATGCTCACTATTCCTCTCAGCCTTTGTTCATGCTGTTCCTTATTTCCGGACTATTGTCTCTGCTCTCTGCTCTTCTCTGGTTGTAGCAACCAGGGCTCAGCTTCAAGGAAGAGAATACAGTCTAGTTAGTTCAGAGAAAGGGATTTGTTACAGGGTATGAAATGTCTTCTCAGAATCCCTGGGAGGCAGAAGAACTGACTCTGGGCTGAAACTCAGAGCTCTGCCCCAAGTCACAGGGAGAACTGACCTGCAGAGGATGTGGCTGCCCCTGCTGCAGCTGAGAAGCTGCCTCCCAGAATGAGACCTCAGACATCGCCCCACTTTGCTGAGTCTTACGTGGATGCAACTTACTGAGAAACCTACATCATGAAGGAGCTCTAGCTGCATGGAGTCTGGGAAATGAGCTTGGCAGATTTCTAGCCTTTGCAGTTACAGGAAGACATTCTTGCAGGAGGGTGGAACAGACATTGATGAGCCAATTCAAGTCTCCACTCTACCTAGACATCTCTTCCCTTTCAGAATCCCTCCCCTTTTTTGATAGGTCCTCCCCTCCTAGAGTACAGTGAGCACCTTGAGTAGAGCGACCACATCTGGTTGATGAATGATTCCCCCTCCCATGATAGGGCCTGGTACATAGCAGGTGTTCAGCAAACGTTCAGGCATACTCACCCTGCAGAACGCCTCTGCAGTTAACATTTTCCTGGTCCAGTGCCTCTTGATTTTTATTACTAAGGCTGTGTGGACTGTATTAGATTGAACCATATGAAATTTACTTCTGTGGTCAAAACTGGGTAAACACTGGCAATTTCACATGACTCAACCCTGGATGTATCTATCAATACTTTTTCAGCTATTGTTTATATGGAAAAAATTAGATTTACAGTCCTGAAACTCAATATAACATTTTTACAATGTGATATCAGGGCAAGTCTCAAGTAACATTTCAGGTACAGCTAGTGAAACATCAGCACCAAGTGTAGTCAGTTTGAAAAATCATATTAAGTATCTATCGCCACAGGGATGTGGGTCTCAGACACTGCTGAGGGTAAACAAGACCCTGTTACTGCAAAAACCCAAAACTAAAACATCATTCACTATATTTAGTGTTTGATCATGAGGATGGAATGGAAACACTTGACATATTAGCAGATGGATCTCCTGTCTATTTTGTTGTGTTTACCTTGTGTTTGAAGAAATTGGTTGAGAAATTTGGTTTGAAGAGCGATGCATTGTAATTTTTCCCACTTAAAGTAATGGGAAATATATTTTCAGTGTCTTCAAACAGAATGACTGGTTTTTAGGAACAGGTTGATTATATTCAACAAACGATGCATGTGTCCTGAATGCTGAAAAGTTCATCACTGTAGACTCAGAAGGGTGTGTACTGTGTGGCTGAAGGGAAGGGTCTTTGAGAGAGTATAAAAGGGCTTTGAAGGTGTGGTTGGCAAAAGGATTTCAGAGGGAGGGGGTTGGAGCAAAGCTGAGTGCGACACTAGGCAAGTTACTCAGCTTCTCCGAACCTCAGTTCTGTCACCTCTAAAATGGCCATAATAATGCCTGCACTAAAGCATTGGAAGATTAAGTGACATCTCCAATGTAAAAAGCTCACATAGAGCCAGGAGCCTCTGTCAGTGGTATTATAAAAAGCACTTAGGACCATGGCTAGTACATAGGAAGCACTCAGCGTGTGTGAGTTATCATTATTCCTTCCCCATTCTTTCATTCAATGCCCCTTGTAAGAGAATGCAAGTTATAAATTTCTTTTGGAATTTGGCCCAAGAACAGCAGTTTGGCTTCATCTTATTTAATCAAGTGGTGAGAGCTGCATTGGTCATTCTGCATTGCCCTTTGCTTTCTTTCCACTGCTAAGGGAGCTGGAGCTACTGTTTCAGGCTCACTGTCCCCGTGAACAGTATGTATGCCTCTCCTTTGTTGTGCATTTATCCCATTGTCTCCTCTATCAAAAGCCCCTGGTGCCTGTTTCAAAGCCCCTCCATGGAGTGGGACGGGGGCAACGTGGATCTGTAGCCTGCCTTCGCCTCATCACACAATCGCTCCTGCCCCAAACTGCCTCTGCCTGGAAGTGCTGGATGGCTTTGAGAGGTTCCTATGTTGTTGCCTTGGTATACGGGAGGCAACTGGAAGCTAACCAGCTTCCTTCGGCTTCCTGGAAAGGAGATAGGAGGTGAGAATCAGTCCGGTGTGAAGAACGATGAGAGCTATCATGTTTGAGTGGCTTTAAGACTCTTGCACCTCAAGTCAAATTTAAAAAAAGGTGGGTGGGGGGGAGCGGGGGGCTGGCTGAACACAGTGGCTCACACCTGTAATCCCAGCACTTTGGGAGGCCAAGGCAAGAGGATTGCTTGAGGGCAGGAGTTCAAGACCAGCCTGGGCAATACAGCAAGACCTTGTCTATAAAAAAAATAATAAAAACCTTATAATTGTGAATGTTATTAAAGACATGTATCAAGCACAAGTCAGGCTTGATAAGCTCTTTTTTCCTTGTACAATATGAGCTGTCAGAAAGCCCAGCGCTCCATAGTTGGATTTCTGTAGCCTGTGAGGCTATTCTTAGCTCCTCTCTTGCTGGCTGTTACATTTTTAAGAATCGCTAGAGGTGAGCATAGTGGGTGAGACCTCCCCTCCATCTGCTTCCCTCAGTGGTCAGATGGAATGGAAAGTGGCCTGAGGAGATGCCCAGCTCATTGCTCCTGCAGATGCCACCCAGTAAAAACACAGGAGATGAGTGTTGTAGACATGTGGCTTTTCCTGGCTGCAGAGATTTTCTGAATCCCACAGAATCATCTCTGGGCACCCAGTGACTTTTGCCTCAGGAAGAAGAAGAAAGGTACCTGTTTCAAATAGTTCAAGTGGCATCATGCTGCCTGGAGACTAAAAAGGTTTAGGGTTTTCTCCAGACTCTTCCTTTCCCTTTCCACTTCCCCTACCTTTAACAACTGCGTAAGTTTTGTGGATGCTCCACTGTTGGCCAGGCCCTGGGCAAGGTGAGATGGAGAGTCAGTCCCTCATCAGGTAAGAGGAGGAGCTGAACCAAGCTGTTCCAACTCCAGATTTCCCCCAGCAACAGGCACTACCTCCCTCATACGTGTTCACGTGTATTTCCTGTGTTATTAGCATGGCTGACCTTTAGTTTGTAAGCAGCCTTCGAGGCTGATGATGACATGCTTTCCAAGAAAACTGACCTAGGGACCTTGGACCAGTTAACCTCTCCTGGACTTGGTTTCCTCCATTGGGCAATTGAGGGTGATAATGCCCACGTCCCATGGTTAGATGGGACAAGTGTTAAGGGATGAGCAGGGGGTCTGTGAAGAAAACCTCTTCTCCCTTCTTGATTTTAGGACTAACAGAGAGACCAGAGTCTGACAGGTAGAGGTGGAAGTATCCAATTCATGCTAACGTCAATCAGAGCAACCCACTGTAGATCAGCAGCCGAAACGGCTTGCTAACTCTTGAGTTCTGAAATGGAATCACCTCTGAGGCACAGGAAACCGTGGTCACCTGCAAGTCCCCCTCCACTAGCCAGGCCCTGGCTGTTGGAGAGAGCAGGCAGGAGTATAAGCCCTCTGTGGGCAGGTCCTGAAGCAGAAGGGGAGCCCGAGGGAGCTGTGCTGAGCACTGCTGCTGCTTCTAGACTCACTCATCAGATCTATCACTTCTGCACCCTGCAAGGGAGGGAGAAGGCTATGGAGGGAGACGGGTGAGTCACTCAGGCTAATGGGAGTTCCTGGTCTCTGTGACAACAAGAGACCAGAGAAAAAGCAGGTTCCTGTAGACAGTGACATAAACAGCAGGGCCTAGCACCCTTCCTTCGCCATCAACCCTCTACCCTCTGTCTTTTTTCTGTACAATGCCCCACTTTTGTGTAGACATCATTGACTGACCCAGTGTGCCCCACAGAATGTGGGTGCTTCAGGTGTTTGTGGCCCATTCATTCCAGAGTGTGTGGGATGCTCCTGGCTATGTGCTAAATGCAGGGGATGGTGCTGAATTAGCTAGGTCCCTGCACTCAGAGTTCACTGGCTGGTGGGGAAAAGAGACCAGGAGAGCGATGGTGACTTGGCCGCAAGGAAAGTGCTATAGGGCATCAAGCACAGAGTCTGGGTTCTGGACATGGACTATCTTGGCTCAGTCCCAGCTCTGCCATTCCCTGGCTGCCATCTTGGACATGTTACTTAATCTCTCTCAACCTCAAGGTCTTGAGCTGTCCAAGGTAGTTTGTAATAACTCCTACCTCAAAGGATTGTTGGGAGCATTAAATGAGTGCATATACATAAAGCACTTAGGCTGGGCATGGTGGCTCACACCTGTAATCCCAGCACTTTGGGAGGCCAAGGCAGGCAGATCACTTGAGATAAGGAGTTCAAGACCAGTCTGGCCAACATGGTGAAACCTTGTCGCTATTAAAAATATGAAAACTGGCTGGGCGTGGTGGCTCAAGCCTGTAATCCCAGCACTTTGGGAGGCCGAGACGGGCGGATCACGAGGTCAGGAGATCGAGACCATCCTGGCTAACATGGTGAAACCCCGTCTCTACTAAAAAATACAAAAAACTAGCCGGGCGAGGTGGCGGGCGCCTGTAGTCCCAGCTACTTGGGAGGCTGAGGCAGGAGAATGGCTTGAACCCGGGAGGTGGAGCTTGCAGTGAGCTGAGATCCAGCCACTGCACTGCAGCCTGGGCGACAGAGCGAGACTCCGACTCAAAAATATATATGTGTGTGTTTGTGTGTGTGTGTGTGTGTGTATGTGTGTGTATATATGTGTGTGTGTATATATATATCTATAAACTAGTCAGGCATGGTGACACGCACCTGTAATCCCAGCTACTGGGGAGGGTGAGGCAGGATAATCGCTTGAACCCAGGAGGCAGAGGTTGCAGTGAGCCAAGATCGTACCACTGCATCCCAGCCTGGGCAACAGAGGGAGACTGCATCTCAAAAAATAAAAATAAGAAAATAAGGCACTTAGAATGGTGTCTGGCAGAGAGTATGCATCACATCAGTGTTAACTGTTATTATCATAAGGGACTAGGGGGTTGCCCGCCTCAGTTTCCAGAGTTAGGGAAGGCTTAAAGAAGGGAGCATCAGTCTTAACCAGGGTTTTTCAACCTCAGCGCTGTTGCCATTTTGTAGTAGGTAACTGTGGTGGAGGCTGTCCTGTGCATTGTAGGATATTTAGCAGCATCCCTGGCCCCAACTCACTAGATGACAGCAGCACCCCTCCCAAATGTGACAACCAAAACTGTCTCCACACATTGTCCAGTGTCCCCAGGGGAGCAAAACTGCTCTGGGTTTGGGAACCCTGCACTAACCTGAGAAGTGAGTGATGGACAAGAGGACAGAGGTGGTGCTCCAGGAATAAGGAATATTGTGGGTGAACGTGTAGAATTGTGAGAGTGTGGGTCCATCCAGGGACTTGTCCTAACATGACAGCTCCCTTATGAAGATCTTAAGCCCAGTTAAGCACTCAAGTGCTGACTTCTCCCACTAAATCCTTGGCTTCTGGCAAGAGCCAAATGCATAGGAGAAGCCTACTGAGTACTTGCTGCTGTGTGTGTGAGCCCGTCTTTGTGAAGTCGTCCCTGAAGAACATTCACCTCATGCTCTGCTCTAAATTTATCCTGTTCTGAAGAAAGTTCATCCGTGAGCATGATGCACAGTCTCATTGCTTTGCCCCATGTAGCAGTGCTTCTATGAAATTGGATTTTTAATGCCTTCAGCCTACCTTGAAGCACATCATGCAAAAAATTCCTGTTCCACTTATTACTGTGTTTAGAGTTATTTTATGTGGACCCATAGTTCACCACATTACAGAACACTATCTTCATAAGAATCCAGTGGAAGAAATTTCCCGCTGATTTCAGTACCAGGACAAAAATCTTGCTTTTCCTAAACAATTGGTTTTTTTCCACATCAGCTCTGAATCATGTGGCAGATCGCGTTTCTCTTTTTACTCTGTGTGCTGGGGAGATTTGAGGCACATTGATGGCCCATTTCAGGCAAGCACACAGGATCTTGAGGCATAAATTGGGGTATTTTTTCCTGATTCTATTTTCTTGGTTTCCTTTTTTTCTGTGAGTTGATCTTTGTCTTCCTTATTTTTAATTCCATTATGTTATATACATTTCACAAGTCACCTGAATCCTTTCTGGAATAAGGTAGGAAATTAATAATTTTTTAAAAAATAAAACATGGAAAATCGCATTCTTTATGTTGTTCTATTGCAATAGCCAGGCAAGGATTTATGCCTTCACAGCACACAATTTTCTTTGCTCTTGCAAGGAGAGCCTAATTATCCAGATTTTTCCATTAGGTCAGAGTTACTGTGATAGAGCTTAGCTCTCTTATTTGTGATCTCCATCATTTCCATGACAATGTTCAGCACTATTATGAGAATATAATTATAATTCTAATACGAGAAGAAGCAAAAGGGACAATGTCACAAAGCTGTGGAATAGTGCAAAACTACAGAGAGAGAAATGAAAGGTCATTCTCTGTTCTCCAGTAATAATATTGAGTCTCCCGGGGAATGTAGGGTCTGTGGCCTGGGGCAGAATGTGGATCTGCAGTGAGAAAAAGCTACAACCTGAATTATTGCTTAAATTATTGTTCTCTTTGCATTTTGGTTTTCCTCTTTAGGATTCATTCCAGTGTGCAAGTTTCCCTCTGAAAATTCATGTTGCTCCTTCAGAGAGTTTTGATGGAATACTGAATGAGATACCCTTTGACAGTTTAGCTGTGACTTGAGAGTACAGAACTCACTGGTTATTAATGTAATGTTTCAACAGTCCATCAGCTATTAGAATACAAAATTGCACATCTGTAGGAGGCATATTATATTTGATTCCTGTGGTTTCTTTTGGGGCATCTATATTCTTCTATCCAGTAGCAAATACATGAAAATTTGTATCAGGTAACTGAGTTCCAAGTCACAGAAACTCAAAGTAAAGTAACTTAACTTTTTAAAAAAACAGTCATTGCTCATGTAAATATGAAGTTTAGGGATAGGTCTTTCTTCTGACGAGGTGGGAGCCAGTACCTCCAACAGTGCCTCTTTCTGCATTTAGCTCCCAGCCCTGCTTCCCTCTCTGCAGGTTCTCTCCCCAGTCAGGTCTTATTGACATTCTTTTTTGTTTCCTAGTGCCTGTAAAAGTTATGTTTATATGATACTGTACTCTATTCAGTGTGCAACAGCATTATGTCTAACAAGTATACATAGCTTCATCTGAAAATACTTGATAGGTACAATGCTAACACTCATCTGAGTCTTCCTTCAACAAATCACAGTCTTTTTGCTGGTGGAGGGTCTTTCCTCAATGTTGATGGCTGCTTACTGATCAGGGTGGTGGTTGCTGAGGGTTGGGGTGACTGAAAATTTCTTAAAATAAGACAACAATGAAGCTTGCCACAGTGATGAACTCTTCACTTCATGAAATATTTCTCTGTAGCCAGTGGTGCTGTTTGTTTGCATTTTGTACACAGTAGAACTTCTTTCAAAAGTGGAGACAGTCCTCTCAAATCCTACAGCCCCTTTATCAACTAAGTTTATGTAATATTCTAAACCTCTTGTGTCATTTTAACAATGTGTACAGCACCTTCATCAGGAGCAGATTCCATCTCAAGAAGCTAGTTTCTTCACTTATCCATAGGAGAAGCAGCTCCTCATCTTTTAACATTTTATCATGAGATGGCAGCAGTTCAGTCACATTTTCAGGTTCTACTTCTGATTCTAGTTTTTCTGCTACTTTTACCATATCTGCAGTGCCTTCCTCCACTGAAGTCTCGAACCCACGACTTCATCCATGAGGGTTAGAATCCACTTCTTCCAAACTCCTGTTAATGTTAGTACTTTGACCTTTTCTCATGAATCACGAATGTTCTTAATGACATCTAGAATGGTGAATCCTTTCCAGAAGATTTTCAATTTACTTTGCCCTGATCCATCAAAGGAATCACTATCTATGGCAGTTATAGTCTTTCAAAATGTATTTCTTAAATAATGGGTCTCAAAGGTCAAAGTTACTCCTTCATCCATTAGCTGCAGGATGGATGTTGTTTTATCATGAGCTCTTGGGTGACTAACAGTGGTAATATTTTGAAAGGAATTTTTTTTTCGAGAAGTAGGTCTCAACATTGGGCTGAAAATATTTGGTAAATTTTGCTGTAAACTGGTGTGCTGTCATCTGGGGTTTTTTATTCTACTTACAGAGCACAGGCAGAATAGATTTAGCGTAATTCTTAAGGGCCCTGGTATTTTCAAAATGGTAAATGAGCATTGACTTCAACTTGAAGTGACCAGCTGCTGAAACAAGAGAGCCTCCCTAACAAGAGAGCCTGCCTTTGAACCTTTGAAGCCAGGCATTGACTTCTCCTCTCCAGCTATGAAAGTCCTAAATGGCGTCTACTTCCAATATAAAGCTATTTGCTATTTTTTTTCTACTTTGCAAATCTCCTGTTTGGTGTATTCACCTTCACCAATGATCTGAGCTAGATCATCTGGGTAACTTGCTGCAGCTTCTCCATCAACACCTGCTGCTTCACCTTGTGCTTTTATGTCCTGGAGATGGCTTCTTTTCTCAAACCTCATGAACCAACCTTTGCTAGCTTCCAGCTCTTTTTCTGCAACTCCCTCACCTCTCTCAGCCTTTACAGAATTGAAGAGAGTTAAGGCCTTGCTCTGGATTAGGATTTGGCTTAAGGGAATGTTGTAGCTGATTTGATCTTCTATCTAGACCACTAAAATTTCCTCCATATCAGCAATAAGGCTGTTTGGCTTTCATGTCTTACATGCGTACATTGGAGTAGCAATTTTTATTTCCTTCAATAACATTTCCTTTGCATTTATAACTTGGCTAACTTTATGGCGTTAAGAGTCTAGCTTTCAGCCTATCTTGGCATTTGGCATGTCTTTCTCATATGTAACAAACCTGCACGTTATGCACATGTACCCTACAACTTAAAGTATAATAATAATAAATAAATTAAAAAAATAATAATAAAATAAAATAAAATAAAAAAAAGAAAAAGCATTAGGCTTAATCATTTCTAATATTTGATGTAAAGTGAGAGATGTGTGATTCTTCCATTCACTTGAACACTTAGAGGTCTTTGTAGAGTTATTAACTGGCCTAATTTCAATGTCGTCGTGCCTCAGAGAATAGAAAGGCCCAAGGAGAAAGTGAGAGATGGGAAACTACTGGTCAATGGAGCATGAGAACACATCCAACATTCATCCATGAAGCTTTGGGTGCTATACGGATGCCATTTGCAGTGCGTCAAAACAATTGTAATAGTGACATCAAAGACCATTTATCATCGATCACTATAGCAGATATAATACTGTTTGAAATATTGCAAGAATTACCAAAATGTGACACAGAGATACAAATTGAGCAGGCGCTATTGGAAAATTGACCCTGATAGACTTACTGGAGGCAGGGTTGCCACAAACCTTTAATTTGTAAGAAAGTGAAGTACAGTAAAACAAGGTAGTCCTGTGCTTCCCAGCGAGACTGTGTCACTTACGCGCTCCTCTTTGTTGAGGGGAAGGAGCATGAATGAGGTTATACTGGCCCTGAAACAGATCTAAAGTCCAGCTGGTGGCCGGGCTCGGTGGCTCATCCCTATAATCCCAGCACTTTGGGAGGCCGAGAGTGAGAGTGAGAATAATAATTAGTAATATCAACAGTAATAAAAGCTTTCTGGGCAAACAAAAATATTTTCACTGAAACTTCTAGAAATAGTGCCTTGAAACTATGACAGAAATATTGGGAACGTCTGGGCAGCAGTGAGGCTTTGGGCTGCCCCTGGGTACTCTGGGTGCCTCTGCCCAGAAAGGCAGAAGAGCCTCTCAGCACGGGACAGCCTGGGAGAAAGACGGCAGCTTCAGCCCTGCCCCCTCCACCCTCGCAGCACTTCCTGTGAGTCTCTGACCGTACACACTTCATTCCATCTCTGAGGTTTGTTCCGGTCTCTAATTCCATGAGGAGCAAGGACTGTATCTTACTCCACTCCTGCTCATCCATGTCACCACGGTGACTCCCAAAGGTGGCCCTCCGCTGTTTGTGCAGGTTGTGGGTACTAGGCCATGATCCAGCCTCCCGCCATGGATCACGCTGTTTCCCTCTCTGTCTGAGTCACACAGCCTGTGTGTTCCTGACCCGGTAAACCCCTTATGGGCAATGACTTTCCCAATTCCTCCCGCCCACCTTCGCCTCCTGGAGCACTGGCCTCCTCCCTTCCCACACTCCCCCGCACCCTGGAAAGACTCCTAGAATGCCCACCTGTGCATTGTCAGTGACTGTCTGCCTGGCCCCTCCCAGGGCACTGTGCACTCCTCCAGGGCAAAGACAGTTTCTTTGTCCCAGTGTCCCCAGCACATAACCCAGTGCCTATCAGACAGTAGGTGTTCCGTAAGCACCTGGTAAATTCATGATCTGGGGACACAATAAATAGCCCCCTTCCTTGCCTTAATTTCTGAACAATTATAAACAATGGGTAAGACACACAAAGAGGATAGATACGACTTGTGTCCAGCCATCTCCTCTCGCCTGGACCCCAATCTCTGCAACAGGAGCTGAAGAGGATTAGAGGTCCTTCCAACCCTGGAATTCCCTGTCCTGTAAGCATGCAGTTCTGTTGCCTGTCCTGGGACCAAATCATACATCAGGCTCCCTCCCCAGGGCTGCACACCCAGGATACTGGAACACAGTGGGGGTGCATTACAGCAACATCCCAACAGTGTATGGTCATCAGGGCACTGCAGCGAGTGAGAGCCAGGGGATTTGGGTTCTTGTCTCCATACCTACACTGACTCACCAAGTCCCTTCTTCCCTCTGGGCCTCAGTTTCCTGTTCTGTTAAGTGAGGGGAAGGACCTAACTGATTTGGACTAATATCTAAGGATCTAAGACACAGATCTAAGCTTCCATGATTATATTTTGCAATTCTGTGATTATGTTACATGATTCCATTATTATACCCCATGAATCTACAAGGAACTTGACAACATTTTGTGATGTGATGCTATCCTACAATTGTTTAACAACAGTCTCAGATTCTATATGTTGGCTCTTCAGTCCTTAGAAAGCCCAAGTGCATTTTTAAAAAATGAATTTGGTACTGTATCAATTTTCTACTGTTTCAAAAACAAAACAGAATACCACCCTAAAACTTAATGGTGTAAAAACACCACCATTTAATCATCTCATGTTTTGTGGGGTAACTGGGCTCAGCTGGACTGTTCTTCTGCTCCACATGCTGTCTGGGGCTGCAGTGGAATATCAAAATGCTCAAGGCGGCTGACTTGTGTGGCGGCCAGTGGCTCTGGCTGTCACTGGGAACTCAGCTGGGGATTCGGTTTTCCTTCTTTTGTCCTCTTCATGTGGCTTGGATCTGGCTGGGTTCCAAAAGGCAAGAATTAGAAACTGCCCATTCCCTTAAGGCCTAGACTTGGATGTCCCGTAACACCACTGCGTTCAAGAGCTGCAGAAACAAGCTCCACGTGGGGAGCAGCATGCATGTGCAGGGAATGGAGGGAGTGTTTGGGAGGGGAGTGTGTCTTTGGAGGCTAGCTCCTGCAAACAACTGACACCATCTCATTAAAGCACCTGCTAAAAACAGATGAAGAAACATGCTGGAGTCCTGTCGTAGTTGAACTATCATCTGTCTGCCAGAGCCTGGGAACTAATGCTGGGTACTCCTGCTTGCCTTTGCTATGTAAGAAGTGAGGAAGCCCCAACAAATGTGGAGGCAGCCTGAGAATTAAAAGCCTTTGCCCCTTCCCCTGCACTCCCATAGCACCATGACTCAGGCAACTCAGTGCCTGTCTCTGAGCCTCAGTTTGCTCTTCTGTAAAATGGGGGCATTGGTCTTGAGGGTGCTGAAGGTGCCTCCACCCCTAATGTTCTCTGTCCCTCTGTGCTCCTAGGTACTCCTTCCAGGACGAGGAGGACATGTTCATGGTGGTGGACCTGCTCCTGGGAGGAGACCTGCGCTACCATCTGCAGCAGAATGTGCATTTCACAGAGGGGACTGTGAAACTCTACATCTGTGAGCTGGCACTGGCCCTGGAGTATCTTCAGAGGTACCACATCATCCACAGGTAACTGGGCTGCTGGCGGGATGCCTGGGACAGAGGCACCATGGGCTAGGGTGTCATGAGCAGTCTGCGGTAGTAGGGGGAGAATTTTGTCTTTGACATGGTTTAAAAGTGGTAGTGCATCAGGGGAAGAAAAGCAGAACACTTTTATTCCTATTTTTTTTATGTTCTTTACAACCAGCACGTACACCTCCCATCCTGTACCCATACACTACTGCTTAGAGATGTAACTGGTGGCTGGCCTTATCTTCTCTGCTCCAGTATGCCTGGGGAAGCTGGAACATTCTGTCCCCCTTGTCTCAAGTCAGAAAAGTTATAGTAGCATTATTATACTAGTGAGTTGGGAGTGTGAGGGATTCTACTCTCTTTTTTTCCGTACTTAGAAATCAGTGCTGTGCATTGTGGAGGATTTCTTTCTCTTGGGAAGCCTCAGTGCTGGCTCTGGGCTTTGCATAAAAGCTCTGAGTTTCTGCAGCCTCCTCAGGGACCTTGCTTCTCCCTGCTATGCACAGCAGTGCCGTGTCCTACACAGATGAGCAAAGTGACTTTGTCTGCAGAAGCTGGAACTCAATGAAAGGCTTTGGAAAGTGATGGTGTCATTCATAACTCTTCTCACTGACCCCAGAAGAGGTAGCTGGTGTGAGGGGCTCCAAATTGGTTTACCCATGGTCTTGCGCTGTGCTTAGTTGATCTCCTTGTAACTTAACTAATTTTGGAAGATTTGGAAAAGATGAGGACTTGAACTTCTAGGTAAAGATGACAGATTAAGCACATATGTCTACATTTTACCCTTCTTAAACTCCATTAAATGACAGTAAGGAATATTTTAAAAGTGATAAAGTTATGAAGATAGGGAACACTGGAAGGGGGCCTCAGTGAAAACAGTGGGGAAAGGTGGAAAGAAAGATGTAAAGTGATCGATGACTTAGGATACCAGAAACTGAATTTAATGTTGCTGCTGAGAGTGTCAAGAACTAATAGATACTAAAGAATTCCCCCAAAGCTCAGGAATTGGCAGCACCTGGTTATCTATGGGATGGGGGCGGTTGGTGAAAAGAGGCTATAATAAGGTGAATTGTTGAAAACTTCTTAAGTAGTATTGAGAAACACAGACCTGTTTCCCAACTCCACAGAGCTGGGCGGTTGCCCGCTTCCTTACCCAAAAGAGAAAACTAAAGGTGAGTCTGCTAATGAGGGTAAAATGGAGAGTGTCTGGGCTAAGTGACATCAAGCCTGCCTGGGTTGGGATACTGTACTAACAATGGCAAGATTATCTGAACATATATGTACTACATACTGAAATGACAGCACCCTCCCCCCCACACACAACTGAGAGAATGGTGCCTTTATGCCTTCATTGGCTACGCAGGGAACTCAAGTGATTTCAGTGGAAATGTGACGGAGCCCAAAGGAAAGAGATTGTGCCAACAAAGGTTTTCCAGGACACCTTAGAGTATAGGTTATAGTAAACAAGCGCCATTTATTCATTATCAGCTCCCAATTAAGTTAATGACAGCATGGGATTATCAGACATCCAAGGAAATCATCTAACTTGAACATCAAGATCCAATCAACAAAATGGGAAAAAAATAATAAAGCTTAGGCTAAACAGCGACTCTGGAAACATCAGAATAACTGATCAGTATTTTCAGAGGATAAAAGAAGAATTTTGCATGTGTGAAACAAGAAATAGCAGTTTTTTTTAAAATTCAGGGAACAAACATCAGAGCTCTTATAAATCAAAATTGTAACAGCAGAAATTTAAAGAATTCAAAATATATGTTGAAAGATAAAATCTTTATACTTTTCTATAAAGTAGAGTAAAAAGGCAAAGAAAAAATATGAGAGAAAACATAACAAAGTTAAAGAATCACAGGTTTCAACACAAGAAATAATAAAGACAAAACATAAAGGAAAAAATCATCAATGAAACGATTAAAGAACCATCTCCCAGACCTGAAATACATGATTTTCCATATTGAGAGAGCCTACCAAGGGCACAGAGTAATGGCTAGAAACAGAGACATACCAAAACAACTGTCAGATCTGATCAGCTTCCAGAGAAGAACCACATGTCATAGAGGCTGAAGAATCAGGATAGTTTCAAATTTTTTTTTGTTTCTGTTTTTGTTTTCTGTTTCTTGAGACAGGGTTTTGCTGTCATTCAGGCTGGGGTGCACTGGTGCGATCGTGGCTCACTGCAGCCTCAGCCTCCTGGGCTCAAGTGATCCTCCCACCTTGCCCTCCTAAGTAGCTGGGACCACAAGCACACACCACCAGCCCTGTCCAATTTTGGGGGGTATTTTTTTTGTAAAAACAGGTTTTCAGCACGTTGCCCAGGGTGCTCTCAAACTGCTGAGCTCAAGCAATCCACCCACCTTGGCCTCTCAAAGTGCTAGGATTACAGGTGTGAGCCACAGCACCCAGCCAGTTTAGAGTTTCTTAAATGCTCAAAGGCAGTGCAGACCTGCTACTCAACCATGTGTGAGGGTATACATTTTTCCCAGTTCCAGGTTTCAAAAAGCGGTCCTCCCATATACCTTTTCTCAAGTACTAGGAAAATGAGATGGACTCCAAAATGAATGAATGAATCAAAGAGGACAAAGACATGGAATGCAGAAAGCTGGAACTCCAGCCAATCAGGTAGGCATAGGCAGTCTCCAGGATGATGCTGACGGGGTGTCAGTTGTGCCTCACATGTATGCCATGACCAGTTCTGATTAGTGTGGATCAGAGACCCTGGGAGGGACTTATCCAGGAAAAGTGAACTGATAGAATTCCTGATGCACCTGGCCTTGAGAGATTTATTTAGCTAGCTGGGAAAGAATCTGAAGTGGAGTTATGAGAGGTTCGGGGGAAAAAACTCAGTAAAAATAACATCATTAATTTTAGGGAAGGAAAATGTTGCACATGACAACATCTGCATAGAGTACAGCTTACTAAATGGGTCAGCCCTGGATATAATACCTAGTCCTATCACCTAAACCCTGAAAATCTAACCAAAAACTCCATGATACTCCATTGAGAAACTGGGGAAATGGGAAGGATGACTGAGTCTCCTGGGATTAGAGAAAGACGGCTAAATCTTTATCTTCCCTAGTAGGAAGTCCAGTCTCCAGGGAGAGCCTGGAGTTAAAAAGTGAAGGAGTCATTAGAAGTCTGTCATTTAGAGATAAGGAGTTAGATACCAAAATTATAACCTGGAAGAGATGAGTGGATAGAGGATAAATGGGGGAGAAAGTGATAGGATTAATGCTATTGTGACAAAATGTGTTTGTAACAGAAAGTGTTAGGGATTGTTGTATTGTAACAAAACTTGCAAAACGATTGGCTCTTTGAACTATTTGCATATAACGTTGATACAAATAACAGTAGCAAACGCAGCAAAATGAAAAGGAGGAGAAGGAGAATAGTAGTAGTAAAGATATTGTTCAGCGTAATACACAACTGTTCATTCACTCAGTCATTCACTAGCTTTTGAATGAATGCAGGCATTCTGGTTGTGGAATCTGTGCTTGTCAGTGTGATGCTGTACTTCCTAAAGAAGGTCACACCATGGTAGAGTATGCTTCTGTTCCTTGATGGGGCTTCTTTCAAGGTGCCGAAAGAGTTCTTTACAGATCAGTTGTATATGTGTCATTCATGAATTACTGTAGCCATTCATGAACTAGAGTGCAATAGATAGATGATCCATGTGTCCAAATTCCCTGAGACACTAAGTCATGTGGACATTGGTGAGATAAATGCCAGTGTTCCAGAGCTGAGCTGGATGAACAAGGCAGGAAATGGAACCATTGCATGACAGCATGGCTGGCTGGAGCCATTTCATTATGATTCACCAGATTTCAGAAAAAGTTTTAAGTCATTCTCAAATATTCCTCTGGTAGAGGTCATCTGCTCTTAGATTCCAGATCTACCCTGGGGAAAGGAGCTGTCCGGTAATTTATGGGAATGTTTTAAAGTTTACTAAGCAAATATGTAATGATTAATTTTCTATGTCAATTCGACTGGGCTAAAGGATGCCCAGAGAGCTGGTAAAACACTACTTCTGAGTGTGTCTGTGAGGATGCTTCCAAAGGAGATCAGCATTTGAATAAGTGAACTGCATGAAGCAGATGGCCCTCCCCAATGTGGTGGGCATCAGCGATTCCTCGGAGGGCCTGAATAGAATGAAAAATTGGAGCCATTCACTCTTCCTACTTGAGCTGAATCATCCGTCTTCTCCTGTCTTCAGTCATCACTGTTCCAGGTTTTTGGGCTCTCAGGCTTAGACTGGGACTTACACTCACAGCCTCCAAATTCTCAGGCCTTCATGCTTGAACTGAATGGCACCGCTTGCTATCCTGGGTCTCCAGCTTGCAGATGCAGATCCCAGGACTTCTCAGCCTCCAAAACCAGCCGATTCCCATAATAAATCTCTGTTATATATGTTTATCTATATTCCATTTCTTTTGTTTTTCTCGGAGAACGCTGACTACTGCAGTTGAATTACCTTCCCAATTCTAAAATTATAAACTTGGCAAGGCTTTGAATCAGTCTTTTTTACCCCCTTCCGTATGGTTCCTAAATCCCCCTTTCAATGTGTGTATGTGTAATTTGAAACTATGTATCTGAACACAACCATGTGTAAGGATGTATGGAAATGCTGTGCGATGTTTTGCATTAATTCAACAGCTAAATTGTTGAATCCTCCACTGCGTCTGTACCAGACACTTTCAATGCCATATTTATACCCTCAGATGAGTGTTGCTTCTTTCAAAGTAGCCACACTTGGAAGTGGAGGAATTATCCCACAAATGCAAGCCTGGGTTGGATTGCCAAGGATATTTATCTTCCATCTTATTGGACTTAGATGGGCTACCAAACTCTGCTCAGCTTTTTGGACCTCGATTTTCTAATCTGAAAAATGCTCCTAATTAAACCTACTTCTTGGGCTGTTATGCAAATTTTATGAGAAAATGTTCATAAAGAATTTATCTGTGCCTGGCTTCTTTTAGATGCCTCATTCTTATTTCCTCTGTCTGGGGGAACTGGACTTGAAATCTGATGTTCAATCTTTCCTATATACTCTGTGTGACAAAACTCCACCCTTTGAGGATGGTGTTATAGACCTTTAGAAAATAAAAGATATTTTACGGCATAGCCCAGTGACTTTGATAGTGCCCAAGCAGGGAAATACCACTATCAGTCCCAAACAAATTGTTTTAAAGCAATGAGAAGATTTACTTTTCATAGCATTTGAATTGGCCTTTCATTCTTTAAATACCTATCTGGGCAAGGCTGTGTACCAGCTCCCAGGAAGAAAATGATGAATGGGACTCAACTTTCTGGGTAGAACAGGCACCCCCACAAATGATTGCAGCCAAGGCTGCTGACCATGACAGAACACTACACAGCACCAGTGGGAGCTTCAAGGAGGGGCGCCCAGCCAGCCTGAGTTGGGGAGTGGGGCAGGGGCTGAGTTGGCAGAGAAGGCTTCCTCTGCCATACTCCGTCTGTGATTTGTGGGATAATTAGGAATTAGAACTGAGAAAAGGAATGCAGAAAGCACTGGGCAGAAGGGCCCAAACTTGAGAGGCCCCAGGTGGGTGGACCCTGTATTGCAAGGCTCAAGGGTGGTAGGGAGCACACCCTAACAGGCCCTGCTTTTCTCATTTATTGATGGGTTGAAGCTTGGGAGTGACATGGTCTAACTTGTCATTGAGAATAATCTTTCTGAAGGCCCTAGAAGTGCATCCCAAGATGGATCTTCATCCAAGGCAGGACTCCTTGGCTACGTATCCAGGGTATACAAAACTAAATAAATAACAGCAGTGACAATGAATCAAGTTTATTAAGCAATGAATCAAGTTTATTAAAATGTGTTGACACTACTTTAAACTATATACGTATACATATGTGTGTTTGCATATGTGTATATATGCACATGGGGTATATACATGTGTATGTACACACGTCGTATATATAAATATTTATAAACACCCATACATATATAATACACACACCCACATACATGTACACACACAAATATCTTATTTAATCCTTACAGCAATGAAATGAGCTAGGTAGTATAATGACCCCATTTTGCAGAGAGATTGGGTGATTTGCCCCAGGACACACAGCTGGTGGGTCATGGAACCCTGGCTTTGAAACAAGGCATTCAAACCCCAGATCTCAGGCTGATGACCACTGAGCATACAGCTCCCTTGTTCCAATTGCACTGAACTGTTTACAAAATGCTCATAGGAGTGAGTGCCTGCATATATTAACATACAAATGAGCACATATGGATTTCATCGACTCCTCACATCCGCCCCAGAGGAAGGCACTGTTCCCATGGTGTGGATGAGGCAGCAGGCATTTCTGGGAGCTAAGCCTCTAACCCGGGGTCACACAGCTAGTTAGCAGTGGAATTAGAGCTTTTAACTGGAACATGACTTGTAGTCAAAGGCTCTCTGCACTACACCTTGTTGCCTCCCCAGATGCAAAAGCAAAGCTAAGGTTATGTCCTGTTCACAGTCACATCAGCTAATTGTTCATAGATACCCAAAACAGGAACCAGATGCTCGCTTCTTCACGGAGTGTTCCTGACCACATTTTATCTAGCTAGGTTCTCACTTTATTGCTCACCACATACTTTCCCAAAGCACTTTGTCTACTTTCTTCCTGGCATGTAATCCTAATTGATAATGATTTAGGCAATAACTTACTTCTAGGCATCCAAGGAATAAATTTGCTATATTAGGCTGTTCTTGCATTGCTATAAAGAAATACATGAGACCGAGTAATTTATAAAGAAAAGAAGTTCATAAAGAAAAGAGGCTTAAGTAGCTCATGGTTCTGCGGGCTGCACAGGAAGCATGGTGCTGGCATCTGTTCAGTTTCTGGGGAGGCCTCAGGAAACTTGCAATCATGGTAGAAGGCAAAGGGGGAGCAGGCACATCACATGGCCAGAGCAGGAGCAAGGGAGAGAGGGGAGGTGCCATACACTTTTTAAAATATACTTTAAGTTCTAGGGTACATGTGCACAATGTGCAAGTTTGTTACATATGTATACATGTGCCATGTTGGTGTGCTGCACCCATTAACTCGTCATTTACATTAGGTATATCTCCTAATGCTATCCCTCCCCCTCTCCCCACCCTATAATAGGACCCAGTGTATGATGCCAACAGTCAGGAACAACAGGTGTTGGAGAGGATGTGGAGAAATAGGAACACTTTTACACTGTTGGTGGGAGTGTAAACTAGTTCAGCCATTATGGAAGACAGTGTGGCAATTCCTCAAGGATCTAGAACTAGAAATACCATTTGACCCAGCAATCCCATTACTGGGTATATACCCAAAGGATTATAAATCATGCTACTATAAAAACACATGCACACATTTGTTTATTGCGGCACTATTCACAATAACAAAGACTTGGAACCAACCCAAATGCCCATCAGTGATAGACTGGATTAAGAAAATGTGGCACATATACACCACGGAATACTATGCAGCCATAAAAAAGAATGAGTTCATGTCCTTTGTAGAGACATGGATGAAGCTGGAAACTATCATTCTGAGCAAACTGTCTCAAGGACAGAAAACCAAACACCGTATGTTCTCATTCATAGGTGGAAATTGAACAATGAGAACAGCCATACACTTTTAAACAAGCAGGTCTCGTGATAATTTCCTCACTATCAAAAGGACAGCACCAAGGAGATGGTGCTAAACCATTCATGAGAAATCTCTCCCCAGGATCCAGTCACTTCCCAGCAGGCCCCACCTCCAACATTGGAAATTACATATCAACATGGAATTTGGGCGGGGATGCACATCCAAACTATATCACCTGCCTAGTCTGTAAATTCTCTAAGGGCACACAATTTTTCTGCCTTGTTCATCTTCATATCTTCAACACCTAATATAATGCCTGGCACATAGTAAGTGCTTTAGAACTATTTGTTAAATCAGTGAAGAAATAATAAAGAAAGTAAGAGCCTACCTTACTTGAAGTTGCTTGACAATAGAAGTTCACATTTAATAAATCAATATCGATATCCTGAACTGCTTCCTAGAACTTTTCTAACCAAATATTCTTTGATATATGAGAAGCTAGCTCCTGAAAAGTTTGTGAGGGAGGGGTGCAAAGTAGCCTATCACAAGTATGACATTCCTTTGAAGTCTTAGATATTATGTTAAAAATTTCTCTAAGTTTTGCATTCTGCTCTATGATGTAGTCATGATTCTTTTAATATACAAAGTAGTGCTTTAAGCTATGATTCATATGAAAATAGAGAAAATGAACAATGAAGGCTGTTCAGAGTCTCCACCATCCATAGGCAGTGCTGTTGCATTGCATCCATCAATTTGGGGAAGGTGAGCTGATTTGAAGAGAACTCATGCCTCATGTGAAGTGCAGGACCCCGGTAATTCTATCCTTTCTCTGGCCTCTTAAAAATCCAATTCAGAGTCACATAAATATGAAGCTATGAACAGCAACCATTTGTTCACTGTTTTGAACAGAGCACTGATCTAAATACTAATCAAAGTGGGTTTGGTACATTTTCAGGCTTTTTTTGGTGAAAATTTTTACCAGTAGGGTTACCTACATGAAATCGTGTCTGAAATGCCTGAAACCTATTGCGTAGTGTCTCTTACTATCTTGGGAAACATCTTCCAGCGAAGTCCAATGACCTATGATGCACTGCGTTTTTCTCCTGACCCTGAATTTGCATCCCATATAAATTAACTAACAGTCTCAGTACTGATGACCCACTCACTTCATCAGACTCACAGTCTCTTTTTACAAGGGAGGAACCTTGACATGTATAAGAAAACCTTTGCCTTGGAGTTGCTGATTCCAGTCTTGGGAAAATATCTGCTTATTAAATTAAATATTTGTGAAGGCTTCTTTATTATTGAGTGAATTATGAATCTTATCTGAGTTTTTTCTTTTTTCCATTTTTTCTTTTTGGCAAACTTTGTCAGAGATCTTTTTCTTTTTTTTGTCTTTTAATTATTAAGAGCAGTAATAGATTACTTCTGAAACACTCTCCAACACCTTTCTTTAGTTAAAACAGTATTATCTATGCAAGCATGCAAAGACACTTCACATTTCTCAAGGCCAAGTGCGGTGGCTTACACTTTGGGAGGCCAAGGTAGGAGGATTACTCAAACCCAGAAGTTCAAGAGCAGCCTAGGCAACATGGCAAAATCCCATCTCTACAAGGCTACTTGGGAGGCTGAGATGGTAGGATCACCTGAGCCTGGGAGGTCGAAGCTGCAGTGAGCCATGATAGTGTTGCTGCACTCCAGCCTGGGCGACAGTTGAAAAAGATTAAATAATTAAAAATAATACTTAAAAAAAAGAAAAATGCTTCCTGTTTCTCTGCAAAATTACCTAAAAGATAAGCATAGAAATGCTAACTTTTATACAATTTATCATTTTTATCATCTTATTGAATTCAACAGGAACATTTTAAAGTAAATTCTTTTTTTTTTTTTTTTTTGCTATGACAGTGTAACTGGGTTTAAGCCCAGATCTTATTTTAAATAGATAATATGTGTACATATTATAAAATTTAAGATTCAAATGGTATCAATGAAAAATAAGTTATAATTCTCCCTTTTTTTTTTTTTGCATTTTCATGAATTTACAGCAGCTGCTTCAAACTCTGTCTTTAAATTCCTCGTTCCTGTTCCCATAGACCACTTAATTTTAAAATGTTAACACATTAAGGCAAATAAAGGATACACTAAAAGCACATGCATGTTTGAAATGTGTTATTGGAAATTAGAAAAAAAAATTGTTTATGAGACATTAGACCATAATGACAACCAACATTTCTGAGCATTTTGCAACTGGTTCTGTGTTAAATGTTCTGCAGGTGTGAGTTCACCTAGTCCTATTAGTAGTCCCATTTTACAGGTGAGACCACTGTGTCTCGTGGAGGGTGAATAACTCACCTAAGGGCAAACAGGAAGTGACCACCCCAAGTCACCAAGCTTGAGAGCCTAAGCCCACACTGTCTCTAGTCTGATAACCTATGGTAATCAAGTTGTCCAACAACACGTATCCATAGAAGTGATCTGATATCCAAGCTTTCATGACGGAAACGTCACATGGATGACCCTCATGGAAAAATGAAATTCTTTTCTTTTGCTTGTGCGTGAAACTAAATATGTATTTTAAGTGACACTATTCAACGTCCTCCCTCCCTGAAGTTCTTGGCATTCCCTGTCATATTGTGGGACAGTGGTCCTTTCCCATTGAGTTTGCATGAACTGACGGGAATATCATTTGTGTTCCTACATTGAAATGCTTGTGGGTGTATGGTTGTTATTTTCACATACGGATTTTGAGCTTGTGCCTCGTGAGTTCTGGAAGGCAAACTATCTTGACTCCTGATATTTTGGCAAAATTTTCTGTGTCTGTCTTAGAAAACTAATTGCAGGATGAGGCTGGGGTAGTGGCTCCCATTTGCGAATACTACCTTACTGAGAAGTCAAGTGTGTTTAAGCTGTGGGGACAAGAATTATACCAAGTAGCAAGTATGATCAGGCTTCTGGTCCCATGACCTTTTTGGCAAAGGCTCATGACTCATTTAATAGCAGTATACGTGAAGAAGATTCCAGGTTTTCCCAAACAGTGGCTTTAGTGGCTTAAATTGGGCCTTGGACAGTATCCTGCCCTCTCTGGGTCCAAGTCTGGGTTCCTTCTGATGAGCAGTGGAGTTTGTAAACAAACAAACCCAAACCTCTGACTTAGTTCCCAAAATAATGGGACACAGGAGCAAGACTGTGAAGTGGACAAAACCCAAATTGCATAACTGACGCAGGGAGGGATTGGGGTTACCCTTTGTGTAGACAGGGTCCAGGCCTGGCCACTCACCACTGTAAAGAGTAGTGCTAAGAGCCTTTACATGTTGTTCTAGCTCAGAGACCATGGGTAAGTCAATGACTGCTCTGGACATGATTTTGCTACTCTATTAACAAGGAGGAGTGCTCACCTCCCACAGAGTTGTTGAGGGATTGAATAAACTGAATTGAGTGTCAGTCACTGCCTTAGTTGATTTTCACACTGTAATAAAGAAATATCCAAGACTCAATAATTTATAAAGAAAGAAGGTTTAATTGACTCATGGTTCTTCATGGCTGGGTAGGCCTTAGGAAACTTACAATCATGGTGGAAGGGGAAGCAAGCATGTCTTACATGGTGGCAAGTGAGAGAGAGGGAGCGCATGTGAAGGAGGAACTGTCAAACACTTATAAAACCATCAGATCCTGTGAGAACTCACGCACTATCATGAGAACAGCATGAGGGAAACTGCCCCTATGATCTGGTCACCTCCCTCTAGGTCCATCCCTAGACATGTGGGGATTATGGGGATTACAATGTGAGGACATGAGATTTGGGTGTGGATACAGAGTCAAACCATATCAGTCACCATAAAAAGTGTTCACCAAGTGCAGCTCATTTGTCTTGGGGAGCTAGAAGGGAGCTAGAAAACTCTACAGTTAGAAACTGGATTCAGCTAAGAACAGAGTGTGACTCTTAGATTTCGCTAAAGACAGCTGACACCTTTGTTGTGAGTTCAGGCACATCATCTAATCTCCCTGAAGCTTTGGTTTATTTTCTAAGGTTAAAAATACTATCTACAGTGAATGTAAACATGATCTCCCCAAAATATCCACATTTTAATACCTAGAACCTGGGAATATGCTATGTTATACAGCAAAGGGGAATTGTGGTGCAGATTGAATTAGGGTGGCTCATCTGCCATTATTGAGATGGAGGAGATTGTCCTGGATTATTTAGTAGAGCTTATTTACTCAAAGAGCCTTAAAACTGAAAGGGGGTGTTTCAAGATTGCTGACTACATACATCTGGTAGTCACTTCATCCATGGAGAGTGATATGGCTTGACTCTGTGTCCCCACCCAAATCTCATCTTGAATTGTAATCCCCACATGTCAGAGGAGGGGCCTGGTGGGAGATGATTGGATCATGGGGGTGGATTTCCTCCTTGCTGTTCTCATGATACTGAGTGAGTTCTCACAAGATCTGATAGTTTAAAAGTGTTTGGCACTTCCCTCTTTGCTGTCTTTCTCCGGCTCTGCCATGGTAAGACATGCCTTGCTTTCCCTCACCTTCCACCATGATTGTAAGTTTCCTAAGGCCTCCCCAGCCATGCAGAACTATGAGTCAATTAAGCCTCTTAAAAAAAATAATAAATTACCCAGTCTTAGGTAGTTCTTTATAGCAGTGTGATAATGGACTAATACAGAGAGGAAACAAAATAATGAGTAGATAATCACTCTTTCAGTAGATCATCTAGGAGAGAACACAGGAGTTCAACAGAAAAGTAATGGGAAGCACCAAAAGCAAGGAAGGAGAGGGAAGCAGGGCAACCCATTTGGCTGGGATAGGCTGTTAGGAGAGGTTCCCTAATGCTGGAAAATAAAGAGACCCCTGAGGGGTCCAGATTCCCACAGCAGATTCCTACAATCCTAGGCATGGGAGAGCCCCTTAACCTTTCTGGCCCCTGAGACTAACACAAGGAACTGCATGGAGACTGTGGGAAGGCACTGCTCCAGAGAGGGAGTCCATTCTGTGTCCCACACCTTCTCCCCAGTCCTACACAGCTGCAGCAGGCTGCCGTTTTGAGAGCCCAGCCACACCAGACTGCATTCTTCCCTGGGACCCAACACCCCTTGCACTTTTGCATCTCTGGAATTCCCTGGACATTCCGCACCCATAGCCTTTGCTGTAGGAACCAAGGAGGGAGCAACAACTGGCAGTGACATCACCCGACCTCCAGTGAGGGGTGGCTGCGCAGTTTTATGTGTGTTGAGGACAAATCCCCACCTACTGCTGCAGGGTGCTGTGGGGCTGAGGTGAAAGCAAAGTGCACACCCCCAAGTTGCCTGCTTACAGCTGCTCCCACTAACAGCATCCCCACACTACTCAGTAACAGAGCTTCGGCACAGCCACTGCCACCTTCACCTGAGCATTCCATCAGAGGCCTGAGGATCACCACAACCCTACCTACAATAGGCAGCGTCTGCATGCACCATCGGGGGGCCTGAGGGCAGTTCTGCCTTTCCCAGCTTCACCCCTCACCAGTACCTGAGTATGCAGTTGAGGGGCCTGGGGGAATCATCTAACCCAGTCCACCACTGATGGCACCTTAACACTCCTCCCAGAGTCTGAGGTCAGTCCCAGTCGGCCTGCCACTACCGTCACAGCAGGTACCTACCCACATGTGCCACCTGTAGGTCTTGCCCAGCCCATCATTGCCACTACAAATACCAGCATGGACTGCTTGGGTTCCAAAGGGTTGTTCTACCATTGCTACTGCCCATCATTCATATCATGCCTGCTGCCCAGGAGCTTGAGAACCCGCCAAACTTACTGGCCCACTACTGCCATTCTCGGCACCTGAGAAAGCCACCTAGAGGCCCAAGAGCTGGCCTGCCTGGAACAAATAAAACCAATGCCAGTATATGCCACCCTTGGGCCCAAGGACGGGCATACACACTGCATCACTGTCACCAGTGTGACCCAAAGACTGGCCCACCTTGTATCCCAGTGCCCAATAGAACTTCAGCAACAACATGCTAAGCCACAAAGGAAACAACAGACACTATCAGTGCTGTTTCATACCTGAAGAAACCATACAGAGACTACACTGCTGCACCCACCCAGAATCAAAGCCAAAGTTCTCTACACTGCCAACACAATATACACATCTTTAGGAGAAAGTCTTCCCCTATGAAAGATGCCAGATGCACAGATAACAATGTAAGGACACAGGAAATATGAAAAAGCAAGGAACTATGACACCCCAAATGAACAGAATAATTCTCTGGCAACACAGATCCCAATCAAAAACAAATGTATTGAATCCTAAAAAAAGAATTCAAAATATTGATACTAAAGTTCAGTGAGATATAAGAGAATATTGAAAAGCAATGCAAAGAAATCAGAAAAGCAACTCAGGATATGCATGAGAAATCTACCAAAGAGATAGATATAAAAAACAACAAAGCAGAAATTCTGGAACTGGAGAATTCATTTAATAAAATACAAAATACATTAGAAGGCTTCAGTAATAGACTAGATCAAGAAGGGGAAATAACTTGAGACAGATCTTTTGAAATAAACTACTTAGACAAAAATAAAGAGAAAAGAATAAAAAATAATGAGCAAAGCCTATTGATATGTGGGACACCATAAATCAATTGGATATTCAAATTTTCAGTTTCCCAGAAGGGGAATAGAGAATGAAAGGGAAATAAAACCTATTTAATGAAAATTCTTCAAGTCTAGCAAGACATTTAGACATCCAGATACAAGAAGTTCAAAGTTCCCAGCATAGATACAATTCAGAAAGGTTTACTCCATGGCACATTATAGTCAAAATGTTAAAAGTCAAAGATAAAAATTAAAAACAGCAATAGAAAAGCATCTAGTCACTCATAAAGGACTTCCCATCAGGTTAATAGCAGATTCTTCAGGGAAAAAATTAAAACTGCAAGTCAAGGATGCTACACTCAAAGTTATCTTTCATAAATAAAGGAGAAATAAAGTCTTTCCCAGACAAGCAAAAGCTGAGATAATTCATCACCACTAGACCAGCCCTACAAGAAATGCTTGAGGGAACCCTACCCCTGGGAGTGAAAGAATCATAACTCCCACCATGAAAACACACAAAAATATTAAAACCACTGGTAGAACAAGACACAAACAAACAAAAAAAAAATGGGAAAAACTCAAATGTTACCACTAGAGAATACCAACAAAATGCAATGATAAACAGTAAAAGAGAAAGGAACAAAAGATGTACAAAACAACTAGAAATCAATTGAATGACAGGAATAAACCCTCACATATCAATAATAACCTTGAATTTAAATGGATTAAACTTTCTACTTAAAACATATAGACTGGCTGAGTGAATTTAAAAGCATGATCCAACTATATCCTGCCTGCTAGAAACTTATCTCATCTGTAAAGACATATATAGACTGAAAGTAAAAGGATAGAAAAAGATACTCCATGCAAATAAAAACCAAAAATAAGCAGGAGTAGCTCTACTATATCAGATAAAACAGACTTTAAGTGAAAAATGTAAAAATAGATAAAGAAGGTCATATAATGATAAAGGGCATAATATAAAAATATATGTACCCAGTAGTGGAGCACCCAGATACATAAAGCAAATTTTATTAGCTCTAAAGGGAGAGATAGACTCCAGTACAATAATAGTTGGGGAATTTAACAACCCACTCTCAGCATTAGACATATCACTTAGACTAAAATTAACAACAACAACAACAAACACATTGGATTTATGCTCCACATAAGACTAAAAGGACCTACCAGACATTTAAGACCATTTCAACCAACAGCTACAGAATACATCAGCACATGGAATATTCTCTAGGCTAGACCATATGTTAGGACACAAAACAAGTCTCAACAAATTTTTAAAAATTGAAATTATGTCGAATGTCTTCTTAAGGCATCAATGGAATAAAACTAGAAATCAATACCAAGAGGAACTTTGGAAACTATACAAACACATGGAAATTAAACAACATGCCCCCTGAATAACAGCTAGATCAAGAAAGAAGTTAAGGAGAAAGTCAAAATATTCTTAAAAGAAAATCAAAACACACATGCCAAAACGAACATTAAAAGCAGTGCTAAAAGGGAAGTTTATAACAATAAATATCTGCCTACATCAAAAGAGTAGAAATATTTCAAATAAACAGTCAAATGATTTACCTCAAGGAATTAGAAAAAAAAGAACAAACCAAATTCAAACTTAATTAAAGGACAAAATAATAAAGATCAGAGCAGAGCTAAATAAATGAAATAGGGACAAAACAAATACAAATGATCAACAAAAAGAAAAGTTGGTTTTTTGAAAAGATGAAATTGATATATCACTAGCTTGACTAAGTAAGAAAAAAGAGAGAAACCCAAATAAAATCAGAAATGACGAAGAAGACATTACAAGTGGTAACAGAAATATGAAAGATCATCAGATACCATGATGAACAATTATGCACTAACAAACTGAAAAACCTAAAGGAGATAAATTTCTGAACACATACAACCTACCAAGATTAAATCAGGAAGAAATAGAAAACCTGGGCAGACAAACAGCAAGTAATGATACTGAACTAATAATAAAAAGTCTCTCAAAAAAGAAAAGTCCAGGACCAGATGGCTTCACTGCCAAATTATACCAAACTTTCAAAGAACTAACACAGTTTTCCTTAAACTATTCTAGAAAAGTGAAGAGGAAGAAGCTCTCCCTAACACATTCTATGAGGCCAGCATTACCTTGATACCAAAACCAGGCAAGGATGCAACAACAAAACAGAATTATAGGCCAATATTCCTGATGAACTTAGACATAAAAATTCTCAACAAAATACTTACAAACCAAATCCAGCAACACATCAAAAAATTAATACACATGATCAAGTAGAATTTACCTCAGGAACACAAGGATGGTTCAACACATGCAAATCAGTAAATATACTACATCACATCAACAAAATTAAGGGCGAGAAACAAATGATCATCTAAATAGATGCAGGAAAAGCATTTGATAAAATTCAACATCCCTTCATGATAAAATCTCTCCATAGACTAGGCATAGAAGAAACATCCCTCAACAAAATAAAGGCCATATATGACAGAACCCCAGCTAACATCATACTGCATGGGGAAAAGCTGAAATCCTTTCCTCTAGGAACTGGAATGAGACAAGGATGCCACTTTTTCTGCTCTTATTCAACATAGTACTGAAAATCATGGCCAAAGCAATCAGAAAAGAGAAGGAAATTAAAAAAAAAAAAATCCAGACTAAAGAAGAAGAAGTCATTTGTCCCTCTTTGCTGATGATATTATGTGATATCTAGAAAAACCAAAAGACTGCACCAAAATACTCTTAGATCTGATAAATAAATCTAGTAAAGTGGCTAGATACAAAATCATATAAAAATCATCAGCGTTTCTATTCACCAATAATTAACTAACTAATATTGTTAAAATGACCATACTACCCAAAGCAATCTACAGATTCACGGCAATCTGTGTCAAAATACCGACATCGTTTTTCACAGAAATAGAAAAAACAATCCAAAAATTCATAGGGAACCACAGAAGAGTCCAAATAGCCAAAGCAATCCTGACCAAAAAAGACAAAGCTGGAGACATCAAAATAACTGACTTCAGAATATCGTAAAGCTATTATAACCAAAACAGCAGATTATTGGTATGAAAATAGACACGCAGATCAATGGAAAAAAATAGAAAATCCAGAAATAAATCCACATATTTAAGGTAACTGATGTTTGCACAAGATGCCTGGGGAAACAACACCCTCTTCAATAAATGATGCTGGGAGAATTGATATATGCAGAAGAATGAAACTGGACTCATCTCTCACCACATACAAAAAACAACTCAAGATAGATTAAAGACTTATATGTCAGACAAGAAACTATAAAACTACTGGAAGAAAACAAGGAAAACCCTTCAGGACATTGCTGTAGGCAAAGATTCTGTGGCTAAGACCTCAAAGCCTAGACAATGGAAGTGAAAATAGACTAATGGGACTATATTAAAATAAAAAGCTTCTTCACAACAAAGGAAGCAGTTAATACAGGGAAGAGGCAACATTTTGAATGGGAGAAAATATTTGTAAACTATTCATCTGACAAGGGCCTAATATCCAGAATATACAGGGAACACAACAGTAAAAAAATAAAAATAAAAAGTGGGCAAATGACATGAGCAGATATTTCGCAAAAGAAGACATAAAAATGACCAACAGGTATATGAAAAACTGCTCAACATCACTAATCATCAGGGAAATGAAAATCAAAAGCACAAGAAGATATTATGTTACCCCAATTAGAATGACGACTACTAAAAGGACAAAATAATAACAGATGCTGGTGAGGATGTAAAGAAAAGAGACCTCATACACTATTGGTGGGAATGTAATTTAGCACTACTACTATGGAAAACAGTATGGAGATTTCCAAAAAACTAGAAGTAAAACTACCATCCGATCCAGGAATCCCACTGCTGAGTGTTTATGAAAAGGAAACGAATCAGTGTATCAAAGGGATACCTGTGTGCTGATGTTTATTGCCACGCTATTCACAATTGCGAAGATATGGAATCAACCTAAGTGTCCATCGGCAGACAAATGTATAAAGAAAATGTGGTACATAGACACATTGCAATTCTATTCAGCTGTGAAACAGAATGAAATCATGTCATTTGTAGCAACATGGATGGAACTGGAAGTCATTATGTTAAGTGAAGTAAGTCAGACACACAAGGACAAATTGTGTGTTCTTACTCATGTGCAAGGCCGAAAAATGTTGATCCCATGGAGGTTGAAAGTAGAATGGTAGATACCAGAGGCTGGGGAGGGTGTGTAGATTGCAGGGGATGAAGTAAATTTGATCTCTGTGTACAATTTTAGATGGAGTCTCACTCTGTGGCCCAGGCTGGACTGCAATGGCACCATCTAGGCTCACTGCAACCTCCATCTCCTGGGTTCAAGGGATTCTCCTGCCTCATCCTCCCGAGTAGCTGGGATTACAGGCATGTGCCACTATGTCCTGCTAATTTTTATGTTTTTAGTACAGACAAGGTTTTGCCATGTTGACCAGGCTGGTCTTGAACCCCTGACTTCAGGTGATCCGCCTGCCTCGACCTCTCAAAGTGCTGGGATTACCAGCACGCCTGGCCCCAATGGAAGGCATAAGTTCTAATGTTCCATAGCAGAGAAGGGTGACTCATTAGCAATATTATATTGTATATTTCAAAGTAGCTAGGAGCCTGAACTTAAGTTGTTCCCTTAAAACTTAAAATACTTAAAATACTTTGTATTTATGATAAATATGATATGATAAAATACTTCTATGATAAAATACTTCATATTTATCATAGACATGATAAATACTCAAGGTGATAGATATCCCAAATATTCTGACTTAAACATTACACATTCTATGCACCCCAAATATTCTGACTTGAACATTACACATTCTGTGCACCCCATAGGTCAAATATGTATCAATTAGTTTTTTAAAAATTAATATAAAAACTAAAAAATAAAGTGAAAGAGGGAGGCAGAAGAGGGTGTCAAATTGATGCGACATGAGAAGAACTCAAACCTTAACCCACTATACCTGGCTTTGATGATTTCATGAGCCAAGAAATGCAGACAGTTCTAGAACCTGGAAGAGGGAGGAAAACATTCTCCCTGAGAGCCTCCAGAAGGGACACGGCCCTGACAACACCTTGACTTCCCATGCTGGTCTTCTGACCTCCAGATACATTTTGTTGTTTCAGTCCACAAAGTTTGGAGTAATTTGTTAAAGCAACAACAGGAAACGAATCCTCTACGTCACAGGGATGTTGAGAAAACAAACTGAAATAATGTGTGCTGCATATTTAAGCTTAGTACCTAGTGAGTGATCAACAAATGTGAGCCACTGTGAAAATGCTCACTGCTGTTATCGTTAGAATATATGAGGACCTTATATATAAGCCTGCCATGCCCATCTCTCCAGACTTGACTCTTGCAACCGTCGTCTGGCTCCATGCACAGACCCTAGTAGTCTCCATGCCAGGACTACCTACATTTCTTTCAAGTTCACGTGTTTTCTACCTCTCTTCTTCCTTTGCATGATTATCTCTCTTTAAGACATACTTTTATTTGTCCTATCCACCTGATTAACTTTTTCTTATCTGTCAGAACTTATGATGAGATTCTGAAGGCACTGGCAGAATTTCTCAACCTTGGCATTATTGATATTTTGGACCAGACAATTCCTTGTCATGGGGGCCTGTCCTGTGCACTGTGGGATGTTTAGGTGGGGCAGTGGCTTCCCTACCCTAGATGCCTGAAGCGTCTCCCACTCCTTTCCCCCAAGCTGTGATAATCAAACATGTCTACACACATCATCGAATGTGCACCAGCGAGTGACATCACCCCTGGAGGAGAATCACTACATTAGGAGGATATGATACCTGAATCCTTCCCTGAACCACAGCTATGCAACCTCTCAACTTCCTTGAGGAACACAATCTTCCAGAAGCTTCAAGTGCCACTTTATTTATCGCTGGACTGGAGCTCCAAACCTTGATGAAGACATTTCTAGTAGCAGCAGTGGAGGACAGGAAACCTCATTCTGCTGAGCTGGTTAGGACTGAGCACCTTCAGACCAGAGGCCAAATGTACCCAGGAGGATGCCACTGAGAGAGGCAGGCACTGGGATTGGTTGGTCCCATGGCAAGCGCAGAGCAGATCCATACCCTGGCTGTGGCCACCTCCCTGGGCAGGGCTGCAATGTGAGAAATAGATCATGGAGGAGGTGGCTTTATATCTGACTGCATGGGAGGGAGAGACAGATGAGAGACTCCTTTCTTGCCTTCTGGTAGCATTCCTCAGCCTGTGGCAGCATCAGTCTGATTTCTACCTCCATCCTCACATGACCACATCCTCCCTGTCTTCCTGTCTCAAATCTCTCTTTCCCTTAAAACAGCACCAGTCATTGGGTTTAAGACCCACCCTAAATCCAGGATGATTTCATCTCCAGATACCTAATTTAATTACATCTTCAAATACCCTATGTCCAAATAAGGTCACATTGAGAGACATCAGGGTTAGGACTGGGACATAGATTTGAGAAGACACAATTCCACCCACTACAATCATGTTCTGACTCCAGGACTGCTGCTTTGCGAAGACTCCCAACTGCCCCAAGAAGAATTGGGTGGACCCCTCTTTGAGCCTCTTTATGAGCTACACTAACCCCTTCACTAGGGCTTCCCTGCAGTCGCTTATTGTGTATATGAGACATCCAAATTTGCAAACAGGCAGTCCTTCTGGAATTACCTCTATTTCCTGGTTACCTATTGTAGGTCTCAGCACATGGTAGGTGTTTAATAAGTGTATATTGCTGGGCGTGATGGCTCACGCCTGTAATCCCAGCACTTTGGGAAGCTGAGGCAGGTGTATCACCTGGGGTCAGGAGTTCGAGACCAGCCTGGCCAACATGGTGACAGCCTGTCTCTACTGAAAATACAAAAAATTAGCCAGACATGGTGGTGCACACCTGTAGTCCCAGGTACTCAGGAGGCTGAGGCAGGGGAATCGCTTGAACCCGAGAGGTGGAGGCTGCAGTGAGCCGAGATTGTGCCATTGCACTCCAGCCTGGGCAACAACAGTGAAACTCAATCAATCGTTCAATCAATCAATCAATGTATATGCCTTGAGTGAAGGCTTGAGGCCCCAGGAATTGAAAGGATTTGCTCACACAGTGAGTTCTTTCTGCCCTGGCAGGCTCTGAAATAAACCAAATGGCAGGTTCACATTCAGTCAGTCACATTTAATTGGCACATACTGTGTTCCAAACAGTGCAGTAGAAACTACAATGCATAAATACACTGTCCCTTTCTTCAAAACCCAGACGCTGTGTGAGTGTGCATTGAGCACCTACCATGTGCCTGCCATAGGGCTCGCAGTTGGCCTGGGGGGCAGGTGTGTGATGACAACTTCAGTTGATTTGGGAGGTGCTAGGTCAGAGTATGGAACATGAAGGAGCAAGGATAAATTGTGGCATCAAGGATCAACCGGGCTTTTAGGAGATGATGACCCAGATTGGGTTTTGCATTTTGAGGGAAGGGGATGTTTCCTAAGACAAAGCATTCTGGAAAAAAAAAAAATTATCTGGGCAGTCTGAATGTATATTTACTAATGGCAGTGGAAACTGTTACAGCCCTTTTGGAATAGTATCTGGCAATAAGAATCAAGTACTTTTTAAATATTCACACACTTTGACCTGCTAGTTTCACTTTCTGGTGCTTTCCAGTGTTACCAGCAGTGAATCTGTCCAGGTCTGCAGCAACCTCAATTCTTTGCTTCCCCAGAAGAAAGAATTTAACCAAGGAGGCAGAAGGCAGAAGGAGAGACTGAGGCAAGTTTTAGAGCAGGAGTGAAAGTTCATTGAAAAGCTTTAGAGCAGGAATGAAAGGAAGTAAAGTACTCCTGGAGGAGAGCCACGCAGGTGACCTGAGAGATCAGGTGTGCGGCTTGGTCTTTTGACTTGGGGTTTTATACATTGGCATACTTCTGGGGTCTTGCATTGCTTCTCCCTGAATCAGATTCTTCCTTTGGGGTGGGCTGTCTGCATGTGCATGCTGGAGCCAGCTTGCCCCTCTCCTGAGATCCTATCAGAAAACTGCTGATCACCCATTTCAGGTGTTTTCTATTAGGAGACGGCCTTTCTCTGGCACCAGCCATGACCAATTATTATTTTAGAGACTGTTAACAACTGCCTGATCATCACCTGATGGTTGCCTGACATTACTGACGTGTATGTGTAGGTGGGGTGAGCCCTCTTCTGCCCTGCTTATGCCTAACTACCTACTGTAACACTGGAATGTATCAAATGGCTCCAGTCTGGCCTGCACAGAAAGTTTTGAGCATGAGGATATTTATGACAGTATTGTTTGTGATAACCAGTAATCTTGAAATAAGCTAAAGGAAAGGAGTTTGCTTAATAAGTCATATACATCCTTTTAAGCAACTATGAGACTGTGACGCATCCTTATCTAACGCTTACTATGAAAATCCTGCAATATTGAAAAAGGTTATTTTTACAATCTTGAGAGAAAATTATAGCTTATAAAATGTGTGACTGTGTAAGGAAATGTCTGCTTATTAAACCAAAAAAGACGAAGAAGCAGTTTCGCAATTGCATTTGGGTAAAAGGGAGATTCCATGTAATTTCCCTTGTCTTCTTTTTTATTTATTTCTAAGGTTTTTTTTTTTTTTAATAAGCATGTCATCCTTTTAACAAAGAAAATCAAAGTATGATTAACTTTCTCCCTAAAGGGAAGGTGTTTATCAAGCATGAGTTTTAGATTAGACAACCTGGATTGCAATCCTGGCGCCACCACTTAAGCCAGCTGTGAAAGCTCAGGAAAGTGAATCTCATTATGCCTCAGTTTTGTCATCTTTGAAATGGGCTATGTGAGAATTGAATGAAATGATTCATGTGGAACTCATAGCACAATTTTGTCTATCACATACTGAGCCTCAGTAAGATCAATAATGAGATAGTGATAATTAATAAACGGGGGAAAAACTGGTATAACCTATTTTTGTATCCCAGATAGCTCCCCACCATCACCTCCCATCACTGTACCAAAAATAAATTGCCAATTGTCACCTGGTTAAAGAACTACTTAAGCAGTGCTCTTTCATTACCCTGTGGTTCAGGAGTCATATCAGCTAGAAAGAAATATTCAGACAAAAAAAGATTGAAGACATGCAGATGTGTCATTTAGGATGAAAATTCCAATTCAATTTAAGGCACAACTTTGTCATTTCTGGACACAGAGCTTTGGTTTCCCTTATGTTGCAGGCTAGCATTTTCAGAATTTATGGTTTTGTGATGATAGAAAAGTGAGATACAAGAGAATCCAATTTATTCCTTAAAGGGATTGTTCCATCTCCTAGGTATAAATTGCACCCGCAATTGGGTGGAGAGTGTTTACGTTAGATAATAAATTTTGGAAATAGGGACTTGGGTCTTAAGTTAACGTCAAAGAAACTGGAATGAAATCTGAGAGTAGAATATGAAAGCAGGAAACAAATCTTTAAAAGGATCCAATAAATTAGAAGCTGTTTTACAGGAGATGTTCAAAAGCAAGACGATGAATGTGGCATCAGGAAATTGGGTCAGCGTTTTGGAAATGTCAGCATGCAGTCAGAACAGTAAGATTGTTAAAGCTTTATTCCCGTGTTCTCCCCGCCGCCCTTCCCCAAGTGGAATCTTTCATTCATTAATCCAGGCACTCAATACACAATAATGGGGACGTTTCAAAGCTTGAGCATTAAGAACAAAGACATTAAGATGGAAAAAAACCCCAAAAAACTCTACCCTTGAGAGGCTTCAAACCTTGTGGAAGGAGACTATTGGATATTAATAATAACAGATAACATATTTGGGCTGTTACCTCCAGGAGATGCCAGGACACATTCTCACACACACACACACACACACACACACACACACACACAAATTGCACACAGTTGCACATATTTATATCTTATTACTATCCAGTGCAGTCTCCCTTTCCCCATCTTGAAAGTGAGGAAAATGTAGGGCTAGAAAAGGTATGATTCATAACAGAGACAGGTAGTGACAAAGTGCTCTGAGACTTCTAAGAAATGGGGTAACGCATATGCTTTATGTTTTCCCTGGGCTCATACAGAAGCTGAACGTTGAAGTCTGAATAGGATGTTGACAGGCACAGATGGTGGAGAACATTTTTTCAGGAGGAGAAATTAACACAGGAAAGGGGTTGGCAGATTCATTGACCAGCAAATGTTCTACGTGGGCTCACTTCAAGTCTTCTTGTGCAGGATCTTGAGTGCACAGTTATTAAACGTGGGCTTTATCTAGTAACAATTGCCACAAGGATTTTTGAAATCATTCCTTAAAGTCAGATTGTGGTTAAGAACAAGAAATAAAAGAGGAAAATGCTGTATATTTTCCATATTTATAGGTTGGTGATACTAACCATGGAACTTGCTGTTGTCTTCCTCATGCTCAACCTGACAGCTTGTGCAGTCTTGAAAATGCGGAGCTATTCATTCATCCACTCACTCATCTACCCATCCATCCACCCATCCACTCATCCACCCACTCATCCATCATCCCTCCCTCCCTCCCTCCCTCCATCCATCCACCTGTGCACTCAATAGTGATGTACCAAGCACCTACATCGTGCCAGTCTCATGATGCAGCAGTGAACTACTGATCACGTTTCTGCCATCTTAGTGCATGTGTTCTAGTGGAGGGAGGCAAACAACAAAAAAAATCTGTGTATATAGCATGTCAGGCAGTGATAAGTGCTGTGAAATGTTACAGCAGCATAAGAGGACCACAGGAGGGGGTCTGTTTTGCTGCTGTCTTACAGAGACCAGAGAAAGACCTCTCTGATACAGGGACATGTGAGTAAAGAGCTGGAGGAAGTGAGGGATGAGATGTGACAATTCAGGGCAACATTTCCAGGCACAGGTATGGAGGGTCCAAACGGAAGTGTGCTTGGATGCCTCAGGAACAGTGAGCAGACCAGTGCACCTAGAGCAACGTGAATATTGGGAGAGTGGTAGGAGGCCAGGCCAGGGGGAAAGGTGAGACATGAGGTAATAGGGACTCATCAGCGTCTGTTTTTACTCTGAGAGAGTGGAAAGCTATTGCCGGTTTTCAGCAGTGGAGAAACATGATTTGATCTGTGCTTTTGATAGAGCACACTGGCTGCTTTTTGGAGGGTCATTCAGGCTGCTGTGTGGAAGATGGACTACAGGCAGGAGGGGGGCGAAGCAGCCTTTCTACCTACAGGTGATGAGAAGGCAAGGCTCTTGCTGGAGATCAGAGGAATATCCCAATGGAAGCTCAGATAACCCGCCGTGTACATCTTTTGGCCAAACTAGCCATAGTTCAGTTGCTTGGAAGGACAGACTCAAAGAACACTTGTCCATTTCAAAAATTCCATTGTGAAGTGCCAGACCCAGTGCCACATTCTGGGATGACAGAATTAGGGCACAACCATGCCAACTTGAAAAACACTCCATGGGGGCAGAACCATGCCGGCCTTCAAAGTACTCCATGCCCAGCAGGGAAAAGACTAGATGCGCTCACAGATTACAATAACAATGAAGACAGTGCCAAGTGCTTTGAGAGAGAAAGCCCTATGTCAAGAGAATGTCACTGGACCAGCCAGAGGAGGGAGTGCAGGTGAGATCAGACAACCCTTTGTGAAATAGACCGTGTGTGTGCTCTACTGTGAGGGGCTGGTTGTTGTCTGATAATCGGAGATGTGGGGTATTGGGGGCATTACTGATGCAAGAGGCTCATAGCATGTTTGATAGTTTTATAGCTGGGAAAGAATGAAGCTGGAAAGCTGGAATAAAGATGTGGGTTTTTTTTAAAATTAGCTGTGCATGGTGGCACATGCCTTTAATCCCAGCTACTCGGGAGGCTGAGGCAGGAGAATCGCTTGAACCGGGGAGGTGGAGGTTGCAGTGAGCCGAGATTGTGCCATTGCACTCCAGCCTGGGAGCAAGAGCAAAACTCTATCTCAGACAAACAAACAACAACAACAAAGCTGTGGTAAAATACACATAACAGATAATTTACCACCTTAACAGTTTTTAAGAGTATTGTTAAGTCCATTCACAATGGTGTGCAACCAATTTCCAGAACTCCTCATTTTGCAAAACCAAAATTCTGTACCCACTAAAAAACTCACCCCTCCCCCCAGTCCCTGGTAACCACCATTCTACTCCGTCCCTATGATTTTGACTATGGGTACTAGGTACTTCATATAAGTAGAATCATACAGTCTTTGTCCTTTTGTGACTGGCTTCTTTCACTTAACGTAATATCTGCAAGGTTCATCTATGTTGTAGCATGTGTCAAGATTTCCTTCCTTTCTAAGGCTAAATGATATTGCGTTGTATGGATGTATCGTATTTTGTTTATCCATTCATTGGCCAATGGACACTTGGCTTGCTTCCACCTTTTGGCTATTGTGAATAATACTGCTATAAACTTAAATGTACAGATGTCTCTTTGACACCCTGCTTTCAGTTATTCTGGGTATATACTCACAAGTGGAACTGCTGGATCATATAGTAAATCTATTTTAAATTTCTATTTTTATTTTTCATTTTATTTACTGTGTCATCCAGGCTGGAGCACAATGGCATGATTGTGGCTCACTGCAGCCTCGACCTCCCAGTCTTAGGCGACGCCCCACCCCACCTCAGCATCCTGAGTATCTGGGACCATAGGTGTGTGCTATCATGCCCAGTTAATTTTTCTATAGAGATGGGGTCTGACTATATTGCCCAGGCTGGTCTCAAACTCCTGTGCTCAAGTGATCCTCCGACTTGAGCCTCCTAATGTACTAGGATTACAGGCATAAGCCATTGTACTTGGCCTATTTCAAATTTTTGAAGAAGGGGCTTAGTTGACTGTCTGTGGTTTATTTGTGCCTTCATATCTGCAATTCCAACTTTAAATCGAAGAACACAAGTAAATTTTCTATTTTCAGCACCACGGAGAGTTCCTCAGCATAGAATGCTGACAATGAAAGTATACAAATTTTATAAATACGTCTTTTAGATAGATGTTTCAATAGTTTGAATTTAACTTTAAAGGGTCTCGCATCATTTAATTTAATTTATGCACCTATTATTTTACTAGAATTCTGTAATAAAGAGCTTAAACTGCTGGACTAAGGAATTCTGATTTTATTACATAGGCCATGGGAAGGCAATGGTGTACTCTGGGCAGACACACATAGCGGGTATTCTAGGAGGGTAAAAGTTTAGGTCGGGGTAGAGCATTAGGAGATGGCTACAAATATTAATATCATGTGATATATAAAACGTAATGTCAAAATCAGCATTGCATTGTTAATTCTAATGCTCACCGTTAGAATTAACCTGTCATATTCATAATAATTGAGATTGCTTCCTTTTTTCACCACCATGAAACGGACTTGCAAATTATAAATGTTTTGGTGCAGAAACCAAATTTATCTCTGGAATAATAAACAAGATTACTTTAATGTATGAAAGACTTCATGATCATCAAGATGTATAGAACACTTTTTTTAAGCAATAAAAATTGTATGTTGGGAGCAAGGAACTCTCCGTGGTGCTGAAAATAGAAATTTTACTTGTGTTCTTCGATTTAAAGTTGGAATTGCAGATATGAAGGCACAAATAAATCATAGACAGTCAACTAAGCCCCAGGCATTGAATGAATAAATTTCAGCCTTTATGCACTCATGATCTATTTGCAAATTGTCAGGTGCCCCAATTCTTCCTCTCCCATTCCAACATCCACTGAAATTCAAAACCCTCCTGTTTCAATTCTCTGCCTCAATGCATCACCATCTCTCATTTGGGCTAATTGATTGGCCTTTGGATAGCTAAGGGTACAGGTAGATGATAGAAACCACATGAGTCTTTCAAACAGAGGGCACTTTGTACAAGAAATTAGTGACACAGATGCCTTTCTTCTGTATTGTGGAGCAAATGGGATGATGGAACAACCCCAAGATTAGCAGCAGCCAGGTCCCTGCAATGGAAACTACACCTTCAGAAGACCTGCTCGGTGAAAGCCGGGCAGCCACCACAGAGGCAGGGGCTGTGTGACAAAAGCTGTAAAAACAGCAGTGGAAGAGTTACAGTTCTTCCAGAGGCATACCCAAAGAAGGCTGGGGTGAATACCCTGAATCCTCCCCAATTTTCACTCTCTAGTCGTCCATCTGTGCCTTCCCTGTGGCAAAGGCACCTGGACACTGGAGATCTGATCACTACCAGGCACATGACTAGTATAACCTTGACTCTATGGTTATACTTAGCACTTTCACCAATTCAGCCTCCATACTGCCTGCCTGGGTGATTTCCCAAAAACATTGTTGTTATGTTGTCACTCCAAACTCAGGCACTATGCCTTCCAAGACAGCTACCATGACTTCACAGGAAACACATTGGGGATCTCAGTGTTTTTCCCTCTCTGCTGCCAAAGCAGGTGGAGGTCTACCAACAACCACATTCCTGCAGTCTTCACTTAACACATTTCTCCCACTAGGTTTCTGTCCCATGTTCTCATCATGATTATATCCCCAAGCCTAACACGGTGTCTATCAGGAAAGTTTAAAGGGTGAGCATAGAATGCTGTCATGAAAGTATACAAATTTTATACATACGTCTTTTATATAGATGTTTCAATAGTTTGAATTTTAACTTTAAAGGGTCTCGCATCATTTAATTTAATTTATGCACCTATTATTTCACTTTGGCTCTATTTTATGATTCCACTTTTTTTTAGGGGTGTAGAAAATAAAGACTCAGAAGCTATGACTTGCCAAGGCCACAGGGTGATCCAGGGTTGGCACCAGATCCTGCCACTGGTGTGTGACTGAGAGTCCAAAGCCTTGATGAGCTGTGTCCTGTGGGTTCTGGGCATGTTTTAACCATTAAAGGCAGACTGCAGACTTGGTGCTAGGTTCATGCCTTAGCCCAATTACTAAGCCTGACATTGCTTTTTTTAGAAATTACAGAGCTTTTAGGCCACAATAGAATGACTTCTAGATCAGGACTAAGAAGATCAGCTGGAGAAAACATGCTCTCATCAGCCAAAGAATTATGGGTGGAGAAAAGCATTTATGAGCCTTCCTATTGTGACTATTTTTTGTTTTCTTTATTAATTGATGTGCTTGCTAATTGTGACACATGTCCTCTTACCTATGGGGGTTCTGCTGGGTGAGAGATTTTCCTTTGAAGTGTTACCCATTATTTACCATAGAAGAATCCAGTTTTCATTGCTAATGAAATAATCTTAGTTACTGAGAAGGAAAACTGCCTCCTGGCATATTCAGATGAAATTAGCAGTTTCAGAATATGTATTCTCTCTCTATCCCTACTAAGTAGGTTGAGGCTCTGTCAATATTTACATGAACTGATGAATTATGAGAGATATATTGATCCACCCCCTGCTGGAGACATCCTTTTGAAACAAAATCAGACCATATCACTTTGCTTCTTAAAAACATTCACTGACTCCCCATTGTCTACAGGACAAAGTCTTAATGCCTCAGCCCTGTCATTGAAATCCTTCAAGATTTCACTCCCTTAATTCTCATCTTTCCCTCTGGTGCTTTAAGCTACCAGGGTACAGCATCTTGTCATAATTGTTTGCACAAATTCAGAATGATAGAAACCCAAATCAAGCCAGTTTAAGAAAAAAGAATTTTATTTTAAAAATAAAGTTCAGCCTATCTGATATTATTATTATTGGGCCTCAGTGAAAGAGACAGAGAGAGAGAGAGAGAGAGAGAGAGAGAGAGATCCTGCTTTGCAGGTCCCTGCTAGCTTCATTTGTCAAGCATGCACTCTTCAGTGGGCTGGCAACATGCTTGCCAGCAAATCCATACTGCCTGTGTCCAGCTGGGCTGTTACAGTGGAAGGGGGTTTCTCTTTCACCAAATTCATATACCAACCCAACAGAAGACTCTGGTTATTTTTGAGTCGCACAACTAGCCTAGAGAAAATTCTGATTGGTTCTGCCTGAGTCACGTGACTGTCCCTGAATGAGTTGAACCACGTACTACCTCTCTAGTGGGCTGTGCCCCAGGGACAGCCCCTCTGGAATTATATTCAGTAGGGAGAGGGCTCCCCAAAGGAGCTAGAAGAAGAGAACAGGAAATCATGCTAAGCAGAAAAAACATGCTACTCCAGCCCCAACCCACACATATACCTTCAGGCCTCCTTGTGTTCACAATGATCTTTCAGCCTGAATGTCTCACTTCTAGCATTCTAGCAACCCTGTCTGGAAAAAAATATATTATTATTATTATTATTATTATTATTATTATTATTATTAGACGGAGTGTTCGCTCTTGTTGCCGAGGCTGGAGTGCAATGGTACGATCTCGGCTTACTGCTACGTCTATCTCCTGGATTCAAGCAATTCTCTTGCCTCAGCATCCCGAGTAGCTGGGATTACAGGCATCCACCACCACCACGCCTGGCTAACTTTTGTACTTTTAGTAGAGAAGGGGTTTCACCATGTTGGCCTGGCTGGTGTCAAACTCCTGATCTCAGGTGATCCACCTGCCTTGGCCTCCCAAAGTGCTGGGATTACAGGCGTGAGCCACAGCATCTGGCAAAAAAAAATATTATCTCTTTAGGAAGCCTTACCAAATTCTACTGAACAATGTAATTACTTCCCCTTCTATGTTTCCACAGAACTTCTGCATACTTCTGTAACAGAAAAGATTTATTTACATATCTGCCTCCTCCACCAGATCAAGGGTTTATTCACTTGAACTGTTTGGCACATTTTGCTCTCTTCAGTGTGTCACACAGTGCCTGGCACACAGTAGGTTCTTGATATGTCTAGAGGAAGTGAGGGAATTGAGCAATTAGAACCTTTAACATTTCTCTAAAGGAAACTAAATATAACCTCTTTTTATTCTTATTTTAGAAGTCTGTCAATGTTCTCACCATTCATTCTGTTCACCTGCATTCTTAAAAAGCTGCATATCAAATAGCATTCCGTTTTACAGCAGTGAAATTAGAGTCTGGGCTGGAGAGGAAACTTTCATGTTTGCAAACCTTCAACCCCACCAATTGCATGAAAGTACAAAGAATTTCTATTGAACGTGGAAGCAGGTGGCATTCTCAACATTTTAACACCCATTTTCCCATGGAGCATTGAAAAGTTAACTTGGGAGCTTGTCTTTGCCGTTGATGTTACTCATTCTTCAAAAGGAACTGATGAGTGAGTCACTAGGAAGAGGAAGTTACAAACGCGAGCGCGTGTGTGTTTGCATGTCACAAAGGTGTGCTGGCAAGAGTCAGACCGCCGAGGGTGTGGGATTTTAAAGGGCAGCCTGAGAAAGGACTTGATTTAGAAATTGTGACTCAGCACTCCACACTCCTTAGTGTTTACAGATGTGCCTGAAGAGTTGATGGGCAACTCACAGTTGTGCAGACTCTGGATACATTCTCCTGCCCTGTGTTTATTTCTGTAGGATGCATGCCTACCTGGAACCTACTTACAAAAGAAACTAGGCCAACCTGTCAATGGAAAGAGAGCAGGAGAGGTGGTGAGCCAAGGACCCTTGATCCCCCACCTGTTGACTGTGCTCCTAGTGGAAAGTGGCCTCAATCCCTTGGCCCTTGATAGAGTTGTCATCCCTAAAAATGGGGATGGGGATGACAGCCTCAGAAATGCCATGAGGATTAAAGCGATAAAGGAAAAGAGTGCTGAGACTCAGGTGTGTCCCGTCACAGCTCAGTCTGTTTGCTCGCACCTCCCTCCTCTTAGCTTCCCAAAGGGTTTGACAAGGAGGAAAAATTAAAACAGAGTGGAATATTTATTAAGTAAAGCTTGAACTTGGAGCTTGGCTCTGCCACTTGATCTCTGAGTCACAGGAACAAGCTTATTAATCTCCTGGATACTCATTTTTTTTCCATTGCTGACAGTGGAGATGAGACAAGATAACACAGAAGATTCTGGGTGCTTTGGAGGTGCCAAAGCAACACCCGTGAGGGAAAAATATGCACAGCAACCCCACCAAGGGGGGAAAGAGGCACAGGTGGCCCAGTCACCCGGCCCAGGCAATGACTGAAATGGCTTATTAATGGGCTCTTTGCAAACATCACATTGAGTGGAAGCCCTGGGCATTTCACAAAGACAGACATGGGTCAAAATCCTGACCTTGTCTTTGTTGAACTTGATGCCAGATTCTTTGACTACTGAGTTTGGAAAGCAAATCCGAGTGAACGATATCAGTAGTGGCCCTGATGGTAGCTGCCATCTGTTGCATACCCAGTGCGTTACAGGGGTCTACTGGGTGCATCCTGTGTACCTTCTCATATAATCCCCACAACTACCTGGTTTGTTAGCATTCTTAGCCACACCCTCCCATTTTGCAGCTGTGAGCATTAAGGCCCAGAAAAGTTAAGTCGGTTGTAGAAGATTAAAACAATAGTAAGTAGTGAAGGGAGTTTAAACTCACATCTGCCAACTCCAGTGTCTTCCACTTCCCTTCTCTCCACGTTTAGATTTTAATTGCAGAAGAAAAAAAGAAAGACTTCTTTTTCTCCTGGAAAGAATTCACATTTCCCCCTAGAACTAAGCTAAAATAGAAACGTAACACATGGGCCTTTTGTAAGGTATTGAAGTTGCTCTTGTTACTGTCCAGTGAAATGTTGGTTGGCCCCATGGTTTGGAAATACCACAAGGCAGCTCCAGGATAGTTCTTTATGCCTTTTGATTTGTCAAACAGAAAAGGAAAGATGCTTAAATGTGTGGTTACACAGATAGAACTGGAGCGAAAGGGTGAATGTGATGGGGGTGCTGGGTGGACTCTGCATCAGGTAGAGCAGGGTTTCGAGCTGTCCATCCCTGTGGCCAACACTCTTTTGAGACTGCAGCTTGCTCCTCATTGACCGCATGTCATTGGAGGCTGGTGGGGTCACTGAGTAGGATGCTGTAGAAAGGACAGATACATGGATGGAGCACAGGGCTGGAAGGCCAGCAGACTCAGTTGCCTCAATGCTAAAGCTCCCTCTGGCTCGTTGATACCAACCCAGTCAAGCCACCCATAGGGCTACTAAACCCAGCTGAGTACAGGTCAACTTTTAAAAGAAAAATGTGAGCATGGCCAGTTTATTATGTGATCTCTGCCACTGGGCTATTTAAATAAAATAGTCTTTACTTTCCTTGTATCCTTTCCCATTTGTGCCATAGAAAATGTCGTTTCTCTGCTGGATAGCAGAGCCCATCTTGGGTAGATCCCATCATATCCCAGAAAACTTTAGTAATTACAAGTCCAATCTAGTCCAGTTTAAAACTCCAATCTCATATAAGATTCAGACCTCTCCCCACCCACATTGCTGCCCAGGTGTGGCTTAAGGAACCTGAGGTGGGGAGGGGGCTTCCCTGCTCTGTCATTTCTTTTCCCTCTTTCTGTCACTTTGAAATGTGAGTGTGGAGGTCAGGGTCTGCCTCTGAGATACCCACCCCCAATTTCTACCTCTTCTGGGTTTCTTGGATCTCTAATGTGTAAATCGAAATGGGGAGAGATGGAAAGGAAATGGAAAGCACAAAGTCCTTTTGCTGTGGGATGACTGGATTTTGACATCCTCTACCTGGAGGTGTCCCAGTAATAATCACAACAGCACATTCACCACTTGCTGGGTCTGCTTCTAAGGGCTTTGCTTTCAATAACTCACTAATCCTACAACAACCTCATGAGTTAGGTCTACTATTATTCCTAATTATAAACGAGAGCACTCAGGTACAGAGAGGCACTGCAGTGTGCCCAAAGTCATATGGGATGTAAACCCAGGTAGCCTTGGTGGGTGATGGACCCTCCATCTTCCACCTTCCTGCAGTTCCTGTCCTCTGAAAAGCACCCCAGAAGTCCACTGCTCGTGTCCTCTTGCCTGGGGACACTGCAAGCCCAGCTAAGTGCTTTCATATGCTCCGCAGGAAGCTCATGCATCCTTGCCATGCCAGATGCTGGGGCAGAGGAGGGGTTGCCTTCCCACTCTCCTCTTCCTCTTCCCTACTGTGGCAAAGATGGCGACTGTCCTCCAGCAGCGGTCCTTCCCATGGTGTGTAGTATTAGAATTGTAGCTGGGCATGTGGACACACAGCTGTCCACAATGCACCCCACACTCCCTGCCTCCCTTGCATTAGCTGTGATTGTGTGACTGGGTTCTAGCCAATGAGATGTGAGCAGAAACATGGCAAGGCAGCTTCCAAGAACTTCTTGAAGATCCGGCTGACACTTATTCTTTGCCTCTCCTCCCGCCCTTCTTCCATCTCGCTGCTTGGATTAGTGATATGAGTCCTGGAGCTTCATCCTAGTGGGTAGAGAACCACACCCTAAGGATGACAGAGTGAGCCTTGTTCCCCGAAAGATTTCACAGTGCCCAGCTGCTGGACCAGCTCCAAATCAGCTACCTCTAGATTTCTACATGAGAGAGACATAAACTTCTTCCTTTAGTTAAGCCACAATTATCTAGGAGTCAAAACTAATTCTTGCTCATCTGTCTACATCTCATTTTCATTCTTTCTTCTGCTGCTTAGATCAGCAGAGGGCAGGCAGCAGGCTCACTGCACAAGCAACCATGCAGCCAGGGGACAGAATGCAACTCATCAGTTCTTGCAGGCAGCTCTGATACCTACCTGTGGGACCCTTTAGTCCCTCTCTTGGCTTCAGAAGGTGGGCGTCCTCATGGGCAGGGGAAGAAAAGGTATAGCTCCTTCTCCATGCTGGCACATTATGACTGCTGGTTTCTTCTCTACCCTCATGGTCTTTGTATTAATACATGAGAGTTTGGGGTGAGGGGTGAATGGTTGCCGGGAGTCAGACCAATTGTGCCAAGATTTGATGCGTCCCTTCCTTGAGCCTGGTGGCCAATTCTTAGGCAACATGAGGATTTCAATTATGATCCTATTAGGTGCAGTTTCTAGTATGGGCCAAGATTAATCATCAAGGTAGCTATGAAAGAGTACATTAAGCAGAATTATATGGAGCAGTTCACCAGGCTGCAAGGTCCTTACAGACATCTTGTTCACTGTGGTATTTCATTGCCGATTTGGTACCTGCCACATTGGAGCTGCACCATATTTGTGAATGAATAAACAAAGGAATGAATGAATTCTTTAGAAACTCTTTGGAGAGAGACAAATCCTAAAGAGTGACTAATGACACCAGTGGGTAAAGATGGTTGTGAAGAGACTGAGTCAGAGGTTTGTTTACACTTCTGTCATGATGAACAATCTTACTCAAGCAAATGGAAGCCCCAAATTCAAGCCCAGCCTTCAGTGTGTAAAAGAAGCTTCTGGGCTTGGATGCTTCCAAGAAGCAGGTGACACAGAGCAAAGTCACTGTACTTCACTGCCACAGAATCTGGGTTGCAGCCCTGGTGTTGCTATATACTGGCCATGAGACCTCAGATGAGGTTTTCACCTCATCTGTTAAAAAAAAATTGTTTAAAAAAATTATTCTGACAACCGGGCATGGTGGCTTTTGCCTGTAATCCCAGCACTCTGGGAGGCTGAGGTAGGTGGATTGCTTGAGGCCAGGAGTAATCCTATCTCTACAAAAAATAAAAATAAAAATAAATACAAAAATTAGCCAGAGGTGGTGGCGCATGCCTGTAGTCCAGCTACTCAGGAGGCTGAGTTGGATAGATCACTTGAGCCTAGGTGGTCGAGGCTACAGTAAGCCATAGTCATGCCACTGCACTCCAGCCTAGGTGACAAAGCAAGACACTATCTAAAACATATATATATTTATGTTTATTCTAAAACACATATATATATATATATGTATATTCTAACACTTGTTAAAATGGTAGGGAAGACTTTATTCAGGACTATTACAGTGAGTATGAAGATTATCACAGTATCGCAGAGAGATGGAGTTTAACTCAGAACCACAGCAAAGACAGCTGGGATTCCAGGCAATGAGCAGAAGGAGTGATCAGTAGAAGGAAAATGACTAAGAGGAGACATCAAGGTAGGGAGCTTCTTGATAAACTGATTTAACAGGATTCCTGCTAAAGACAGGCCAAGGGCTTATACATCAAAGGTGGGGGAGAGGAATTTGATCAGGTATGGAGGGTGATCCAGTATCAAAGGTGAGGGCCTCTTGCTGAAGCGACTTAGTGGGAATCTTGCTAAAACTGGATTTAGCAAACCAAAGATGGGTCTCGAGGATGAGGCCTAGGAGAAAAGCAGGTTCAGGGGAGCCTCTCTAAAGTTTGGTCAAGGAGAGTCTTTGTCATTCCCGAGCCTGATTCTTGTCGTATTTCCCTCACGCGGTTGTTGTAAAAACAACACCAGGCCCAGCCGGCTGAAGGGGAGCTGGGAGGCTGGAATCCAGCTCTGGCTGTGCTCTGCATGCCAAGCAAACATTTGCCAAAGCGGCCAGATCATAAATACTTCAGGCTTGCAGACCATAGGGTCTTTGTCACAATTACTCAACCCTGCCACTGCAACAAGAAAGCAGCCCTAATAAACAATGCATCTGTGAACAGCATTGACTGAGTTCCAATGAAACTGTATTTCCAAAAGCAAGACTTGAGCCCCAGGACAGAGTTTGCTGACCTCTCTCTCTGGAGGGAGACTTTTGCCAATTCAGACAAAAGTACTGTGTAAGCCCATTCCCCGGGTGGTGGCAATACCCCATGGGGCTGAAAACACTTCCATGCAGAACACACACAGATGACTGCAGAGATGTCCTTCTGGGCACAAGCCACTTATCTTCAGCCCTGGAAACAGGCCAGGATATGGGCTGCATTGGTCACACTCACGCCTGCAGGCAGGCAAGCAGATACAGCAGATGGCACAGAAGGAACGAACACTTTAACCTTAGCCAACAGCTGAGCAGCCCCTTGGAGGAGAATGCATACCAGCAGTCAGAGGGGCGTACATATGAGGAAGTAAAGTCAAAGGATTGGGACCGTGGCAGGCAGCAACAGCACAGTAAATGTGGAAGCAGAGGGTCAGTTGCAGATTCTGGTGAACATCTGAACCATGAGTGAAGGAGGAGCAGCACCTTTTGAATCATGCTGCAGCTCTGGGTACTCCCCTGGGTCCTGCCACCTCTATCCAGCCGGGCTGTAGGTGGACTTGGTTAACTTACCAAAAATACCATGTTGGTGCTGTCATTCGTTTTGCAGGAGCCCTGAAGCTTCAGGTAGCCCAGGACTCCCGACCTCTCACTCCCTTAGCACGCATTCGAGACACGGCCATTACTATTCAATATTACCATCCTATTAAGGAATGTGTCAGTAATCTAATATTTCATCCTACACTAGACCAAAAATTTCAGAATGTTTGAAAAGGAGAAGATGACAACTCTGTTCCCATCTTTTCTGGGTCAGTGGACTATTTAATAAAATTTCAGCTTTACCTCTATCATTACAGTAATAACTGCATCTACACACTTTAAGCTTATGGCCTCAGCAGGAGAAGGAGGGGCATTATTTCAGACTAATAGGCCCAGCTCTTCCTTTCTGCCACGCATCTGTATTTCTTTCTTGAATTCAGATTGATTTTTGCAAGGGATTTTATGCTATGGAGCATGAAAGCCTAGATTTCTGCCATGAGCCCCAATAAAGTTTATGATTGGGTTCAGCATGGTTGAGCCTCTTCAAGACATAAGACCTATGACCCAAATGAGGAATCCTCATTTCATTCATCTGAAGTCAATAAAGATTGAATATTGAATATACGTCAAGCATTTCATTCACAGCAGTTGGGAGATGTGATTGGAATTGCTGTGGGGTCAGCCTATAAAGCCAGAAAAAGCTTTGTTGGAGGGTGGGGAGGGGAGAAAACTTTGAAACTGTGATTTGGCCACAGCCTATAAAGCCAGAAAAAGCTTTGTGGAGGGTGGGGAGGGGAGAAAGCTTTGAAACTGTGATTTGGCCACAAGTGGGACTCAAACCGAAAACAGTAAGGAAAAGATGCTCCGGTTTCTAGGCACTCACGCGTATAGTTTGCCCGTCTATGTTAGGATTCTCCAGAGAAACAGAACCAACAGGATGCGTGTGTAGGGAGAAAGGTTTATCATGAGGAATTGGCTCAGATGACTGTGGAGACTGGCAAGTCCCAAGATCCGCAGCGGAAGCTAGCAGGTTCAACATCCACGTGAGCCGATGGTGGTGTTTCTGCCTGAAAGCTGGCAGATTCAAGACCCAAGAGAAACCCGCATGTTTCAGTTTGAGTCTGAAGGTAGTAAAAAGCCGATATCTCAGTTTTAAGGCAGTCAGGCAGAAAAACTCCCTCTTTCTCAGGGGAAGATCAGACCTTTTGTTCTAGCCAGACCTTCAACTGATCGGACAAGGCCCACCCCCCTCTTAAGGGGGGCAGCCTGTTTTACCCAGTCCACCAATGTAATTATGAATCTCATCCAAACACCTGGCAATCACTGGGACCAGACATCTGCATAGCAGCCCACACACCTTTGTGCCCTCCTTATCTCCCATCTGCGGGGCCCCTAGGAAATATCTCAGGAATCTGCCTCTCTCCCCATCTCACCAATCTTGTCCCAGATCTTGACTGATGCAGTCTTCCCTGCCATTCTCACTCCACACAGCAAAATGCTGAGTCTGCAATCTGAGCATGTGGGTCGCTCATAATCATGCTTCCAAGATGGTTTCAACCTTTATGATTTTTGCTCTAGCTACACATCATCAAATATTACGTACTGTAATTGAATCGTGTTCCCCCAAAAGTAATGTCCACCTGAGACTTCAAAATGCAACCTTAATTGAAAATAGGATCTTTGCAGGTAAGAATGAGGATGAGGTCATACTGGATTACAGTGAGCCCTAAATCCGATGACTGGTGTCCTTGTAAGAGACAGAAAAGGAAATGCAGAGGGGAGAAGGCTGTGTGAAATGGAGGCAGGGAAGTGAGTGATGCAGCCACAAGCCAAGGAATGCCAGAAACTGAAAGAGGCAAGAAGAGTTCTCCCCTAGAACTTCAGGCTAACACCTTGACTTTGAAATTCTGGCCTTTGTACTTTGAAACCACTCAGTCATGGTCATTTGCTACAGAAGCCCTAGGAAACTAATACTGTATCTTCATGATTTTTACTTTAGCTGGAAACTGTCTGTACTACTATTTGAATAACATTCTATAATAGACAAAATGCTTTTTGCTAAGATAAGTGTGTTTCAAAAAGACGCTTCATATCAGTCCCTTAAAGAGGAAAGAGGTTTGTCATAAATATAAACACTAATAATAGAATAGATTGATGTCTTAGCCCATTCAGGCTGCTATAACACAATACCTTAGACTGGGTCATTGATAAACAGCAGAAATCTATTTTTCAGAGCTGTGGAGGGAGGAAGTCCAAGACTGAGGTGCCAGCAGAATCAGTGTCTGGTGAGGGCCTGCTCCCCACAGAAGATGCTTCTGTGTGTCCTCACATGGTAGAAAGGACAAGGCAGCTCCCTTCTGTCTCTTTTATAAGGGTATTAATCCATTCACAAGGGTGGAGTCTTCACAGCTTAATCATCTCCTAAAGGTTCCACCTCATACTGTTGCATTGAGGCTCATGTTTCAGCATATGAATATTGGCGGGGGGGAACACCAATGTCCAAACCACAGCAGTGACCCTAAAAATAAATACAGCGAGACCAGAAAGATGCTCTTAAGTGCCAGCTAACACCACTGCCTGCCAAGGGTGCTAATCCTCATAATGTCTGTTTTTTCTTCCCTAAAAGGGGAGGTTAGCAAGCATCCAAAGTTAAGGAGATACTAGAATCCAAATGAGGCTCCTCTTTGAGGTAATTAGAAGGACTGAGTAGGAATTTCTAGAGAAGAACCTTCTCCTCCCATGACCCTATGAACCAATGAACCTGAGTGAAGTCAATGTGAGCGCCTGTAAGTCACTTCCCACCCCTGGTGGTCTCACCCCCTGGCTTCTGAAACTCCAGGTGCCCAGCCTGCCATGCACGGCCTTCCGTGATCTCGCCGCCCCCACTGCTGCCCAGCTTCCTCCCCTACTGTCTCTGCTGGTTCCACCCCTCAGTCCATCCAGCTCACTTGCAATTTCACAGCCATGCCCTTCTGCTATTCCCCACCATGTCTGTGCACAGCCTGCTCCTAGAACCCCCACACTGAACCAGGAACACACAGACCCCTCTGCTTCCATGGTGCTCTCTGCCCCAAACTCCTATTATTTGGACAGTGGACTGGTTGATAAATCTGTTATTTTTCTTTCTCATTTTTCTCTTATTTTTCCATCTCTGGGACTTTTTATCCTACTTTCTGAGAAATTTTCTTGACTTCATCTTCCAAACATTTCTATGGAATTTTTTTTTCAGTTCACATATACTTCATTGCCAAGAGCTCTTTCTTGTCCTAAAATTACTTCTTTTTCATCACATCTTCTGTGTTTTATGAACACAATATCTTCTCCTACCTCTTTGAGGATATTAATTTGAGTTATTATGAAACTTCCTCTTTGCTGCCTTTGTTTCTGTTTCCTCTGAGGTCCTTTTCTCCCTTTGTTTTGGCCTCTGTTTTTTGAAGGCTTTCCTCAAACGTCTACTGATCACCGATGACTGTTCCTCAATATTTAAAAATGAGACAGTAAAAAGTTGATTGCTCAGTCCGGGTTGGAGAGTTCTCCACAATGGAGAATCAAGCAGCAAGAGCCTGGAGGGTGGTTCCTCCGTGGGATGATGAGGAGGGCAGGGAAGGAAGTAGGGGTTGGAAGCACTACTCACAGTTCAGACCTTGGTTTACTCCCCTACCCATTTTCAGCCTATGCCCACCTCCACCCTCATCTCTGCATGGCCCAGCACCACAGGACTGCAGAGTAGATTTATGAGTCCAACACTCTGGACGCAGAGTTCCCACTATCCATCCCCCAGTGCACCCCATCTTCAGTGGTCCCCTCCCCTTCCAGGTCTGGAGATTTTCCAAGGTCCTGTGGGGGTGCTCTGCTTTGCTGGGATCCCCTCTCAGAGCCCAGAAATAGTTCTTCCACTCTGCCGGACCGGATTCTCCACCTGCTTTTGCTTTTTAAACACGTGCTATAGGAGTTCGTCCTTTGTCCCTGTGGATTTATACTTCCTTTATTCTTTTACAGTCTTGCTAGGGGACTCATTCATCGCCAAATAAATATTTACTGTATGACAGGTGCTCAGATAGCATTGAGCAAAAATACAAAAATCTCTGCCTGCCAGGACTCTCTCTCTCTCAGTCTCTCTCTCACTCTCTCTCTCTCTCTGCGTCTGTCTCTGTGTGTGTGTCTGTCTCTCTGAGTCTCTCTCTCTCTCTCTCTCTCTCTCTCTCTCTCTCCCCCTCTCCCCACCCCGTTATTGCTCCCCTTTTGGCCTAGGCTTCCACCTGACAGACAGCAGGTTAGAGAGGGATCTACTCAGAGCACTGGCAAGACCCAGGGACCAGGGACCCTACCCATCTTAGAAAGGCCAACACTTGGTGAGATTTACCTCTTTCCTCCTCCGTAAGGGCACATGGATCCCTGGGAACTATCACAAATAGGCGATTTGTCAGCATCAGGATGATGAAAATGAGGCTGGAGGGAGCAGAGGACCCCCAGGATATTAAGCCCCTTTTTAGGTCATTGGTCAGACTTCGTGTCCACGCCTCCACCCCACACTTTCCAATGCCAAATAGACAGGTCACCGCCATGTTAGAAATTCTCCAGTGGCTCCTCTTCAAAAAGCCTAGCCTCCTGGGTCAGTTCTCCCCACACCCTCTCTGGCCCCATGCTCTGCCCTCGGCCTGCCCCAGCCTCCACCTCTGCCACACCCACCTGCTCTCCTGTTTGATGGTGCTCTGCAGTCTGCCCAGAGTCTCTGCCCCTGCTTCGATTTCTGGTTAGTTCCTAGCTCTAGGAAGTCCCCTCTGAGCCCTCCCCACCAAGAAGGGCCTCAGTGCCACACTCCTGCCCCCAGCTCTCCCCATAGCCACCAGAGATTCCTGGCGGCTCTCTGCACTTCATCCTGAGGACTGCAGTGCTCTATCTATGGCCAAAGGAGTCTTGATTCTAGAGGGGGTCATTGGACTTCTATATGGTGTGGTGTGATGTATCTAGGAATATTCTCCAATTTAAAAATTCCCAGCCCCAACGCTAACATTTCTCCCTTAAAAATGCACACTTTTTAATTGAGGCAGAGCAAAGAGTCTCAAATTAAAAATAACAGCAAAAGGGATGAAATATTAAGAACTTACTTTCAAAGGGATTAGATTCCCACGTTGTGTTCTAGGCTGGCAGACGGTTAGAGAAATGTTTCCCAATTTCAGATTCAGGAAACTCTTTCTCAATGTCTGTCTTATCACAACACCTATAAGCACCTTCTTACTTTTTTTGTCAATTCTTTTTCTTTTACTTAATGCACTTATTTTAAAGGAGAACATTATGTCAGTATCCTCAATGGCAAACCAACCTCACTTACTTTCCACAGAAGATATCCAGTGATATGGTTTTCCTCTATGTCCCCACCCTAGTCTCATCTTAAATCATAATCTCCATAATCCCCACATGTCAAGGGAGGGCCCAGGTAAGAGGTGATTGGATCATGGGGGTGTTTTACCCCATGTTACTCTGGTGATAGTGAGTGAGTTCTCATGAGATCTGATGTTTTATAAGGCAGTTTTCCTTGCTCTGGCTCACTCTCTCTTGCCTGCCGCCATGTAAGACATGCCTCTTCCCTGTCTGCCATGATTGTCAGTTTCCTGAGGCTTCCCCAGCCATTTGGAGCTGTAAGTCAATTAAACCTCTTTTCTTTATAAATTACCCAGTCTTGGGTATGTCTTCATAGCAGTGTGAAAATAGACTAATACAACCATAAAAAATAAATAAAAACAAAATAGTAGTACCAAATTCTGATTAGATCCCACCAAGGATTTGAGGCTGGATTCTACTCTCTATGTTAAAAAGGGTAATGGGAATTAGCAAATGTTATTGAGATGTTAAAGACGTAGTAGTACCAAGTTGAGACATTCTTCCTGACATAATTAGGAAAATTAAAAATAACTGGAAAAGGAGTAACTGCCTCCTCATCTGCCTGAGTGCTTATTCATGTCCTGTCCAGTAGCGCCCACTGGTGACAGCAGGCATTCTATGAAAGACAGGCATTAGAGGGGAGGAGGGAACTGATGAGAGGGGATGAGGATGACAGTCCATGGTGATGGTTTTCACACTTAAGGCTGCAGATCCATCACTTGGAACCTTCTTTAAACAAAAGGCAGACCAATAGCCAAGCTCCTAGAGATTCTAAAGCCCTGTGCCTGGGTCGTAGCCCCGGACTCTGCATTTTATTTTATTTTTTTCCTTTATTATGTCAGTTAAATCATTTACATTTATCATGATTCCTGATACATTTGGACTTGTTTTTTTTCTAATTCCTATGCCCTTTGTCTTTATGTTTTCTTCTTTTTTGCATTCTATAGTATTGATAGTGTTTGTTATACCCCTTGTCTTCTCCGCTGGTTTGGAAGCCCATTTCTAATTTTTATGGGTATGTAGTAGGTGTGTATATATATGTATGGGGTACATGAGATGTTTTGATACAGATACGCGATGTGAAATAAGCACATCGTGGAGAATGGACTCTGCATTTTAGTCAGCACCCTGCTGCTGGTTGGTGGAAACTTCTTTGAGAAATGCTGGCTGGGTAGATGAGTTTGTGATGGGGAAGGTCTCTTGGAGCCCCATCCCAAAGCCCCAGGCTTCACTGCTGACTGGGGCTTGTTACCCTGGCACACTGCTGCCATCCTTGCAACATTAAAGGCGTCATCTGCCAAAGGGGTGACGATTCTACCCTGCCTCTGTGAGACCCCAGGAGATGGCTGACAGAAAGCTCTGTGGAGAGAGGTCAGGCCCTGGCTGTGCTGATGGTGAGCTCTGAAAGAGATTCCAGGGTCAACACTAAGGTCAGGGAGAAGGGAACACCAAGGAAAGAAATTCCAGAATTTAGCCCTGAACCAGGCTGCCCCCTCCCTACCTGCTGGTCAGTGGTAATGTTGAGGTTGGTAGTAGCAAATGATTGGGCATCTACTGTATTCCTTATGAGATTGTCGGCGGAGCTGGACTGGAACCCACGTCTCCAAAGCCTGTGGCATCGGCCTTTGTGCTACCCCTGGCTGCCCTTCCCCACGTTCCCTTTCTTTCCAGAACGTTCACCAGGGCCCCCTTGTATCCAGCGCATGGTCCACACTCTCCAACAGCCTTGTCTTTGTGCTGACTACACACTCTGCTCCTTGATTTCAGGAAACACAGCTCCTCCTGGGCTCTCTATTCCTCAGGAGGTGTCCAGAGCAGGAGGCCCCCCGACCCTGGTACCCTATGGTCCATGGGGTTCCCATCTCTCCACATAAAAGTCCTATGAGAGAGTGCTATGAGATGGATTGTGCCCACACACCCCCCCAATTCATACATTGAAGCCCTAACCCCCAGTACCCCAGAATGTGATTGTATTTGGAAACAGGTCTTTACAAAGGTGCTTAAGTTAAAGTGAGGTCATTAGGACGGGCCCTAATACATGCAATATGCCTGGTGTCCTTATAACAAGAGGCCATTAGAACACAGACAGGCACAAAGGGAAGACCGTGGGAGGACACAAGGTGAAGATGGCCGCCTGCAAGTCAAGGAGAAGGGCCTCAGAAGGAACCAATCCTGCGGACACCTTCATCATGGACTTTTGGACTCTAGAATGGTGAGAAAGAAAAGTCTGTTGTTCAAGACCCCTGGTCCGTGGTGTTTTGATATGGCAGCGTTCTGTTCTCCTCCTGCTGCACATGATAAAACTTTGGGATCACCTCGCTTTGGGATCACCTTAGGGATGAATGCCCAGCTGGGGACAGTTCAGAACAGCTCCGGGCTATGGCACTGTGACTCCCAGGGTTGCAGCTGGAGCCACCACCGTCAGAGACGGGTCCTGAGGAAAGCCACTGCCTGGATCACAGGGCCATGCTCACTGCGCAGAGCATCTGCCCAGCCCACTGCTTGCTTCTCAGGGACAATTTGAATATGTTTATTATTCTGGTGAAGCCGCTCCTAACCAGACCCATCCTGCAGCTGGCTGCGAGCTATTTCATTATCTCTTCACTTAGCAGATAAAAAAGAAAATGGAACTGAACATGCTATGTCAGAGCAACCCCATCCCCATGGCCACGCACACCCTGGTCTGTCTAATCCAGGCCCTCGCTTCCTTCCCAGCCTTCCTCCCGAGCCTTTCCAACGCTACCCAAGAGAATGCAAGAGGTCAGCCTTCTTAGAAGAGCGTTACTCTGAAGAGGTACAGGAATTTTACTGCTGCCATATCTAATTTTGTGAACAGATATTTTGTAAAGTAACTTGGGCAAGAATCCTGTCCAAGCAACACACTAATGGGATCTTGAGCCAGTGACTTCTCGCTAAGCCCCTGATGGTGTGCAAAGCAGGAAGTGCAAGTCCCACCCCACAGGAGCAGCCGGGACTGAGCACCCATGACACACAGATGCCTTCACGAGGGTGGCTGGTGACACAGGGCCCCACACGCAGAAGCGTCCGTGCTTGGTTTAATGCCCATCTCTTGCCATCTTGAAATCCTTAAAGCTTTGAGCAAATGGTCCTGCATTTTCTTTTTGCACTGGACTCCACCCATTATGTAGCTGACCCTGCTGTTACCTACAATCATGCAATCCTTAAAACAGCCTACAAGGTAGAGCTCAGCTCTTCATGGTGTGGTAAAGAAATTGAGACTCAGAAGAGGAAAGGCGCCCGTACAAGGTCCTGCAGCTCATCATGGTTGTCGGTGCCAAGGTCATCGTCATCCTCTCCAGCAGCCCGCCCCTCCTCCCAGCGCTCTGGCCCACCCCCTGGGAAGCAATTTGCAGAGCAGTTACACAGCGTAAATGACGATGCTGATCATTTGTTTTTCTCCCATTCCTTGTCTTTCCCTATTGGAATGTAATCTCCATGTGAGTAAGAACTTGCCTGAGTTTTGTCCACTGTATTTTGAGTAGACAGTAGTGCCTGGCACACAGTAAGCTCTGAATACGTGCTAGAATGAATGGAAATAGATGATTTCCCAAGACTCCCTGGTTAGGAACTAGGCTGTGACCTTGGGTCCTTTATCTTCATTATTCTCCAGGTCGACACCTCAAGGAAGAACTGTTGTCCCTGTTTGATGGATGAGGAAGCCAGACTTAGAGAATTTAAGTCTCCAGGTCAGATTGTTAACAAGAGGCAGAGCCAGGCTTAGAACCCAGGTCTCTGATGCTGTTGGAGGGAGCGTCTGCTCGTGGTGTCTTCAGCCGAGCACCAAGCAAGACAGCAGCAGCCCTCTCATCTGCAGTACTAGCACAGTGGCAATCCCCACAGCCCCAAGGGGCTTTAGAGTGAATGAGATTATGCCTGTGCAGTAGCCAGTTCAGTGTGGCATGGAAAATGTGGTCAACGCATGCTGGGGGCTGGCCACCTTTGTCCCTGTGCCACCTCCACCATCCTATATGGAACTCTGTTTCCTTCTTGCCTTCCCTACCCAGAGATGTGGATTCAGGAAATGGCCCATGGATTATTTGTAATACAATTCTTTTTTGGAAAGTGGCTCTGCCATGTCTGCCCCCACCTTGCTCCCACCCTGTGTCCTTGGGGCCCCGTAAAGATGGTAATGGGCATGGGTTCTGGGAGCAGCTGTCTGGATTTTTAATCCTGGCTCTTCCAGCACTTACTAGTTGGGTGTGGTAGTCAAGATTCTCCAGAGAAACAGAACCAACAGGATGTGTGCATATGAAGGAGGGAGGAAAGGAGGGAGGGAGAGAGATTTATTTTAAGAAATTGGCTTATGCGATCATGGAGGTATAAGTTCAAACTCTGCAGGCAGGCCAGCCAGCAGGAGACTCAGGAAAGAGCTGATGTGTCAGTTCAAATCCAAAGGCCATCTGCTGGCACGATTCCCCCTTGCTTGCGAGAGGCCAGTTTCTTTTCTGTTAAGGCCTCTGACTGGTTGGATGAGCCTGCCCGCATTATGGAGGGCAGTGTGCTTTACTCAAAGTCAACTGACTTAAATGTTAATCCCACCCAAAAATACTCCCACTGAAACATGCAGAAGAATGTTTGCACGAATATCTGGGTACTGTGGCCCTGTCAAGTTAACTCATAAAATAAACCATCCCTCTGGTGACCCTGGGAAAGTCACTCAAATTCCTTGAGCATAAGACTCCTTCTCTGTAAAATAAATAAAATGAGTCAGCATATCCTATACCACACAAAACTGCTATGAGAATCAAATGAAATAATACATGTAAAGTGCCGTGAATGGTGCCAGACAATATAGCCATAGTGTCGCTGTGGAGTCATCTGCATTCCTCCACGGGCACTTGGCTCCTTCCCTCTCATCTGTGCCCTCCTGCCCCTTGGGTGGCAGGAATGCAGGAATGAGATGGTCCCCTGGTCCCTCTCTGTGGTCTTCCTAAAGGGAAAAATTCCCAAGAGTTCTCAGTAAAAAGACCCCAGCTTGTATCCCAGTCTCAGTTTTACTGCTTTCTGTAAGACTCTGTCTGGCATTTTTCTTCTCCCAAGCAAGGTTTTCTTGTTTGGAAATTGAACATGTTTAAATGTTTGATGTATTCATTAAGCTCTCACCATATGCCAAGCCTGGACTCATTCTTTTGTATGCATCATTCCTTTTCATTCTCACAACAGCCGATACAGATGGACATAATTAGCTCACTTTACAGATGAAGAAACTGAGGTTCACAGAGGTCAGGGACCCGGGGCTCTTGCTTCAGAAAGAGTTAGGGTCCCTTCCAGTGTCGGCAGCCAGGGCTCTCTGACTCTTATGCGCTTTGGCAGTATGTCCCCTTGGAGGATACTCACGGAGAGACTGGGCCCTAAAAATAGCAATTCTTAAAATATTAATTCACTGGAAGGTCTCCACGTCGACTCTGCTTTCAAACCAGGGCTCACATTTCTAGTAAAATCAGGAAAAAGAAATCTCTGGTTTTGTGAGGCCACCCTGGGCCCTGCAGTCAGCTGTGGGTGGGTGAGTGTGTGTCCAGAGCTGGAGGGTGCATATTTTTCCACTGATCTGTGCCCACCGCACCAGCTTGTCTGACTCCTACACGCATATTCATGCTGTGCCTCAAGAGGTGATGCTCCGGCCCTCCCCCATCACACGAGTCAAACTGAACATGCCAGACTCCTGCTCCACCTACCTGTGGGATTCAACAACTATGACAGTCATCCCAACCGGCTCCCAGAGGAATCCGAGCTGACCACTGGAGCCTCATGGTTTAATGAGGCGATGCCTACGTGCTGGGTGTTGGAGACTAAGAATTCCAAAAAAGTGGTCCCCTGAACGAGCCCAGGACTCGTGGTGTCCCATTGTGAGCCACCTCAGGTGGTCTTTCTTGCCCTAGCAGCGGAGCAGAGCTCTCAGTCCCCAGGAGGCATTGGAACTGCACAGGGGCTTGTGGGAAATGCAGGTACCAGGCGCCGCCACAGAGGTGGAGGCTGTGACTGGCCTGGGGTGCTGCACTGGTAATAGAGACCCTTATTTCTGAAACCACTAGGCAGTGGACTCACCCTGAAAAGATAGGTGATGAAGCAGTTCTACCCACAGCCCCACCTACAGCCCTACCCATAGCCCCACCCATAGCTCCACCCATAGCCCCCACCCACAGCCCCCACCCATGGCTCCACTTGCAGCCCCTACCCAGAGCCACCACCCACAGCCTCCACCCACAGGCCCCACCCACACCCACATCCCACCCACAGCTCCACCCACAGCCCCTACCCAGAGTTCCCACACACAGCTCCACCCACAGGCCCCACCCACACCCATATCCCCACCCACAGTACCCACAGGCCCCACCCACAGTTCTTGGCCCACAGCTCTGCCCTGGTGAGCATGTGCTGGAGAGGAAAGGGAAGATGCAGGAATACTGGAGGGGAAAGTGCTCTGCAGGTTTGCTATTCAGGCGGATGTGGGGTGTGGACAGTGCAGTCAATGGTGACACCAAGACTTCGGGAGTAAAAGGTGCTGGCGGTTTGAAAAGAAAGAGAATGCCTTCTAAAGTGGAGAATGAATGGACCAGGAGGATATCCCGGGGTTGGGGCAGCTTGAAGGACCCATAGAGACACTGTTAGGGATTGGGGATTTAGAGGGAAACTCACTTCCCTGCTTGTATTTTTCTCCAGCCACGTTCAGCTGGGTGCCTGCAGTGCGGAGTCATCAGGAAGTAGAAATTAACCAGGCTTTGGGTTCCAAATGAGGCTGAGGGAGAAACACAATTATTTCTTAGATCCCTTTTGGCTCTAAAATACCTTTCCCAATGACTCAGATAAAATCCACACGGTCAAGAAGTTTACAAGAGTCAGGAAAGTAAATTTCAAATCCCAGCTCTGGCACTAATTTCCCAGACAACTCAAAGGAAGTTTTAACTCATCTACACATAAGTCCCCTTAACTGGAAAATGACCAGGTCGTTTCTGGTGGTGGCTGGACCCTCCATTGGGTCCAACTCTCCGATTCCAATAGAAGTCATGTGGATAGAGTCAGATTCAGCCTTGATACGGACTTGAGATCTTTCCCACATTGCCCTCAGAAAGCTGGATGAGGAACATGAGACCATGGCCTGAGCATCTTTACAGAAACAGGAAGCTCTCGACGAGTCACAGCGTCTCACAGGCCCAGCCACGTGGAGCCCGCCGGGAAGGCCAGATCCAGGAGGAAAATGAGAAACCACATGATCGTGGCAAGATGCACACTGCTGAAAGTGAGTGACATCAGACGAGAGCTGGGCGGTGGCCCCTGGGAAAGCTGGGGCTCACAATGAACTGTGATTAACTGTCAGCAGGAAGTGCTCAGGGACCCCAGCCTGGACCAGGGCCTGAGCCCCAAGCCAGGACCTGATGCTGATTGGCCTTCTACGGAACCCTGGGCCTCTCTGGGGACCTCTGGACTCAAATGCTATGGAGTTTTCGCCAACATTCACCCAGTGCCTCATGACAAATTTACAGACGGGATAATGCCACCAGTGTCTGTTGAACAGCTGCTGGGTGCTGGGCGCTGTGCCAGGGCTGCAAATCTAGGAATGGGCCCTCATTTGATGGAACTCAGCACCTCCTGGGAAGGACAAGCATCCGTCAGATAATCACACAAACGCATATACCCCGTGCTCACTGCCAGGCCAGTGACATACAGTGAGGTACAGGGAAAACACAGACTGTAACCTGGTGCACCCAGGGCTTGAAGGGGGGCTTCTCAGAGGGAGTGACACCCGAACAGAGCTGATGGGCACAGAGGAGTTGACCAGGCAGAGATTGGGGGCTGGAGGAGGGCACTCCAGCCACGCACACAGACACAGGACCCTGGTGTATTGGAAGCATGCACAGGTCGGTCAAGCGACTCTGCCCCTAACATCTCTGCCTCACCCAGAGGCTGGAAATGGAAGAGCACCAGATGGGCATCAGAGGAGCTGGGCTCAAATCATGCTTCTGCCACTGTTTTGTTTGTTTTTGTTTGTTTTGAGACAGAGTTTTCTCTTGTTACCCAGGCTGGAGTGCAATGGCACGACCTCAGCTCACTGCAACCTCCGCCTCCCGGCTTCAAGTGATTTTCCTGCTTCAGCCGCCCGAGTAGCTGGGATTATAGGCGCCTGCCACCACACCGGCTAACTTTTGTATTTTTGGTAAAGACGGGGTTTCACCATGTTGGCCAGGCTGGTCTCGAACTCCTGACCTCAGGTGATCCCACCCGCCTTAGCCTCCCAGAGTGCTACGGGCATGAGCCACCACTCCCGACCACTTCTGCCACTTTTTAACTATGACCATGGAGAAGTCGCTTCACCTCTCCAGGCGGCAGTTTCCTCATCCATCAAAAAGAAGATAATGCTGGGTCTCTAGGGCTGGCAAGTGGATTAAATAAATCACAGTATGGGAAGGGGCTTTGTGAACTGCAAAACTGCACAAATGTGACACATGGTCATCATCATTTTGGAGTAAACTCCTCCATGTTTCTTTCTGCCATCTCCTTTTTCTTCTAAACTCCCTGCTAAGTAGGGATGGGTGCAGGGGATGGGAGAACTAATCGTCACTTACTGGGCTCTTCTGTATGCTAGGAACTGAGTAAGTCCTTGACATACATTATTTCATTTTATTCCCATTTTACAGATGAGAAAAACGGAGACCCACACAGTATTGGAGTAAGGATTTGAACTGATGTTGGTGTGTGAGGGGCTTCAAAACATGACCCATACTCACAGGGTGTCTTGCAGTCACTGCAGGACCATAGGACCCCAGCTCTCCATACCCTTCTGTTGTTTTCCGTGTGCTACTATCATGGCTCCAGCCTTGGGGAGCTCAGGGTCTGGTGTAGCAGGCTGACTCACAGATCTGTCATTGCAATTTAGTGTTCTAGTTGGAAGTAGAAAGAAAGAAAACTGAGATGGGCGGGTCTGTGCAGGCTACGTGGACTGAGAAGGTCCGAGCTTCTTAAGAAGATGACTCCCTCATTGGGCCAAGGGAGGTGTGTCACAGGGCTCATCCATTCATGAAGGAATTAATTGAGCCTGGTGCATCCTTGCACATGTTTGTGAATCCCAAAAGCTTTGAAATCTCCATGAGATATACTTGGGAATAATTAGCTGAATGCAATTGCCTTAGTAGCCAAGTTAACATCCAGGCCCCCGTGGAGTGGCACAGCTTTTGAACTGAATTAATCATTGTCAACCAGGCTGATGTTTGTTCTTTGCAGGATTAAAAAATAATAATCAACAACCCCCAAGCATGACTTGACTGGATTCATTTTCTCTCCCAAAGGACAAAGCAAGAATAAAATGATTTGAATAGCAGCATGGGGTTTTACAATAGATATAAGACAGAACTACATTTTTAGGCTGTGTGTACATTTAAAAAACTGCTTCCATGCCTTCAAATTAAATCATGGATCTCTAACTGGTGTATCCGGGCTGTCCCACATACGGACTCTGTGACAACTCCTCTCACCTTGGTTTCATTGTACAGTAAAATACGGGTAACAAAACTGCCTACCTGTGATTGTCTGCTAAAGCTGCTGTACAAAATACCACAGGCTGGGCAGCTTAAACAACGGAAATTAATCTTCTCACAGTTCTGGAAGCTGGAAGTCCAGGATAAGGGCGCCAGCAGGGTTGGTTTCCTCTGAGGCCTCGCTCCTTGGATTGCAGATGGCCGCCTTCTTGCTGCTCTTCACAAGGCTGTTCCTCTGCACACAGGCCCCTAATATCTCTCCATGAATACTACTGTCCTCTTCTTACAAAGACACCAGTCAGATTGGATTTGAGTCCACTCTAATGTCCTCACTTTACCTTAATCACCTCTTGAAAGACCCTGTCTCCAGATATGGTTGCATTCAGAAACACTGGGAATAGGGACCTCCACATAGAAATTTGGTGGAACAGCAATCCATCACACTACCTGGAAGGGCTGTGCAGTAGACTGAAAATGTCCCCCCAAAGATGCCACATCCTAATCCTCATAACCTGTGCCTGTGTCACCTTACAGGGCAAAAGGGACTTTGCAGGTGTGATTTAGGTGAGGATCACCATGTAGGAAGATTCTCCTGGATTATCCAGGTGGGCCCAGTGGAGTCACAAGGCTCTTGCCAACAAGCAGGTGGTAGAGTCAGAAAAGCAGTAGGAGATACAGCTGCAGGAGCAGAGGTGGGAGTGCCTCAAGGAGGTGCTAGCAGTCAGGGAACCTGGGCAGCCTCCAGAACCTAAGAAGGCAAAGAATAGAGCTCCTCTGTTGACTTAGCCCCTGAGGTTCACTTTAAACTTCCACCCTCCAGAACTGTGAGAGAATGAATGTGAGTTGTTTGGAGTCACTCCATTTGTAGTGATTGTTATTGCAGTGGCGAGTCCCTGATATGGGTAGTTGTGAGGATTACACGAGGAGCACATGCCAAGTGCCTGGGACAGTCATTGGCAGAGAAGACACACTCAGTGGGGCTCAGGTCTGCTGGCCACAGCCATCCCAATTGCAATGGGCAGTTTGGGCAGAGGCTGCATCTACAGGAGCTGCCAAATTTCCCCTTTCACATTGGTGCTTCCTGCCCCATTTGTCAAGGTGAAGTCAAGGTCCCAGAGGGTTGAGGACCCTGGGAGCTTCACAAGCTTCAAAGTTGGAGGAGGCCATGTGCAGCCCTTATGTAAGGTCTTTCATTTTTTCATATTTTCAGTAACCCTTTTCTGAATAGCGGCCTGGCCCCACTCAGAAGGCTGGTGCTCTTCTGGTCCCTCTGCGTCTGTCTTCACGTGGCCTTCTCTGTGTGTACCTGGTCTCCTGACAGCAGGGAGTAAATGGACAATGTCAAGCTGTACCATCAGTACCAGGACATAGGAAAGCAGTGAGGTGCAGGGGGCCAGAGGAGGTCTTTAAGTAGCACAGACTGGGTGGCTTTAATCAACAGAAGTGTATTTGTTTGCAGTTCAGGAGGGGAGGCCAGAAGTCCAAAATCAAGGTGTGGGTACAGTTGGTTCTCCTGGAGGCTCAGAGAGAAGTCCCCCGCCTCTCTCCCAGTTTCCAGTGGTCTTGGGCAATCCGTGCTATGCCATGGGCTGTTAGATGCATCACTCCACATGCTACCTCTGTCCTTCTCCTCTGTGTCTCTCCTCTATGTGGCCTTCTCTTCTGTGTCTACCTGTGTCTCTTTTCTCTCTTCTTATAAGGGCACCAGTCCCTGGATTTAGGGTTCAGCCTAATCCAGGATAACTTCCTCTTAACTTATATGCAAGACAGAACTACCTTACTAGCAAAGTAATAGTTTTCTGGCAAAGACACTATTTGCTGGCACATATAGACACACACTTTCTTGCAAAGACACTATTTCTAAATAAGATCACATTATCAGGTAGCTGGGTGACATGAATTTTGCAGAGACATTCTTCAACCCTCGACAGTATCCCAGGAGGAGATTGCAGCTGAGCTGTGTCCTAAAACCTGGGTCAGAGTTCAGTAGGGAAGAGGATGTACCATCCAGAGATAAGGCCAGGGAAAGACTGAGGCACCCAGAGCACTCAAGGTGGTCTGGCCTGGCTGGGCCACAGGGCGCAGAGGGCCAAGCCTAGTGGCCAGATAAGGAAATGCCTGAAGGCCTTTGGAGTCTGGCCATTGGGTCAGTGCTTTCTAAACACATGACCATGAATGGGCCCGGGACACGTGACAACTGTGCTTCCATCTAAAATTGTGTCTTTGTGACTCTTCTGAGCTAGAATGGCTCCCTCTGCCTCCCCTCTCATGCACATATGATGGCAGCACTTGGCGGTTATCATTAATGACCTTAGTTGTCAGATTTTAAAGCGGACAAGTACACCTCAGTGTTCACTTTTCATCTCTGAGATTATATTGAAACATCAAATCTGGAGTCTGGCCCCAGCACCATAGGCACCACGGCCATTTGGAGGATTTATGTAAAGAAGGGACAGGATGAGATTTGTGCTTTGTAAGGACATTTGAGTCATGTTAAAAAAGAAATGCAACCTTGCATATGGATTGTGTAATAAATGAAAAGTTTCCTGAAATGTGAATAACATAATTTTTAAAAATCAAATCAGAACAAGCACGGTGGCTCACGCCTGTAATCCCAGCACTTTGGAAGGCCAAGGCGGGTGGATCACTTGAAGTCAGGAGTTTGAGACCAACTTGGCCAGCATGGTGATACCCTGTCTGTATTAAAAATACAAAAATTAATCAGATGTGGTGGCACATGCCTGTAATCCCAGCTACTTGGGAAGCTGAGGCACGAGAATCACTGGAATTCAGGAAGCAGAGGTTGCAGTGAGCTAAGATCACGCCACTACACTCCAGCCTGGGTGACAAAGCAAGACTGCATCTCAAAAAATAATAATAAATTAATTAATTTAAAAATCAAATCAGATCTTTATTATAAGCATGTTCCTCAGATTATTACTGCCTACTTTAGAATTCTGGGAACACTCATTTATTTTTTTTCATTTCCCCACCCACAGAGAGAGAACATTGATCTAGAGACCAACGTGAGAGTAGGTCTTATCTCTACCAGTGTTTGACCTTTGATAAATCACAAGGAGGAACCAGACACATCACTGACCCTCTGAAATAGTTCTCTCTTTATCAGTAAAATAGGAGTAGCAATACCTGTCTCTAAGAGTCGTGTCAAGATGGTGACATATGGAGTGCCTCCCCAGCACCTGGTAACAAATATCTACACTGCACGTGGCTAAATCCACATAACACACTTCAGATTGTCCCTGACATACGACCAACACTCAATAAAGTTTAGCTGTTAATACTGTCAGTACTTCTGTTAACACTGAAGCATCGTGTTGGGGGCTGCTGTTTGTACATGGTCCCCACCTCCACAAGAAGCAGGAGACAGAAGGGTGAAAGAAGTGATATTTAATGAGTAGAGCTGATGTGTTGTCATTTCTTAATTGTCACTCAGTTTCTAGGAGAATGATCCATGCCAATACAGTGAGAGATTCTAAAACTTGAGAACCAAGTTCCTTAGCATCCTATCCCACATCAGCTTGCTGATGGATGGGTGCAAGGTCCCATTCAAGCTGGCTAAGGCAGAGGTCAACAGCCAAGGTGAAGCCCTCCCATTCCTCCCCAACCCCCAATAAATGCCTTTGGTCATCCTTCCCCAGTGCCTGTTCTGTTGGCTCAGCCTCCTACTGAAATGTCTTTGCCCGACTCTGTTATTATTAACAATTGTGCCTTTCCATGTGCCTGGCCCTGTGCTGGTTGCTGTCGTAAGAACCATCTCATCCAATCCTCACTGTAGCCGTAGAGAGGGCATTATTACCCAACTTATAGGTGAGGAAGCTAATGTTCATTGTCTTAGTCCATTCTCACATTGTTATAAATACTGGAGACTGGGTTGTTTATAAAGAAAAAAGGTTTCATTGACTTATGGTTCTGAAGACAGTACAGGAAGCATGGCAGCATCTGCTTGGATTCTGGGGAGGCCTCAGGAAACTTACGATCATGGCAGAAGGCAAAGTGGAAGCAGGCACGTCTTACATGACAGGAGCAGGAATAAGAGAGACATTGGGGGAGGTGCTACACACTGTTAAACAGCCACAACTCACTGTCATGACAATAGCACCAAGGGGATGGTGCGAAACCATTCAGGAGAAACCACCCCCATGATCCAGTCACCTCCCACCAGGCCCCACCTCCAACACTGGGGATTACAATTTGACATGAGATTTGGGCGGGGACACAGATCCAAACCCTATCATTCACCCAGGGCAGTGTGCTCCTGTCTGCATGGTCAGCAAGAGGCAGACTCAGGACTGGATCTCAAGTCTCTCTTCTCTGTCCTTTACTACCTCCCTTTCCCTCTTGCATGAATATGGATAGCATGTTCCCTTCACTAGTGATAAAATAGCCACAGATTTTTACTTCACTTAGTTTAGCTTTCCCCTCCAGGTTTTTGTATTTCTCTTTGCTGCTGCTTAAGATTGCCAGCATAGAATATTGAGAAGCCCCCTGCCAAAAGACACATGCAGAAACATCCTGGTGGCCCTGCTTGGCAGTCTGGGCATGGGTACCTCTGGATCAGAGCCATTTCTATGCTGTTTTTTAAAATAGCCCAGCTGACATTTTATGCTTTGTTTTATTTGAGGGCTGGGGAATAATTCAAGAGCAGCGCTGGGTTTTATAGCTCTGCATGCATACTTTCCATCAAAGTGTCATTTTGCCCAGCTCTGAAATTATGGGCCTGTCCTCAGAAAACATCGTCACCGCCTTCCCATCCACGCAATGCTCCTAATGCCCTTTCTGAACGTTCAAACCCATTTTCAACAGGATGACGCGCTGGAGCTGAGATATGATCGATGTGAAAAATAGAGCTGGAGGAAACGGTCCTGAAACTGGCTAAACTAAAGGCTCTGCTAAGATGCTTTCCCCATAAAATGCTATTCTTATTAAATCTCAAGTGATTGAGATTCTCCATCTCCTCCACGCAGCTTTGCAGGCGTCTGTCCAGCAAGTCTCCTTTGAAAGAGACCTAATTTGCTAAAGGCTCAAGAATCTGCCAGTCTGTCTCTGACTTCTCCCCAGCTGTTTTTGAAAGAGCAATGACAGTCCCATCACTGTGACTTATTTCAGCACTTCTTCCACACTGCACTGGGACTGTGTGAAGCACTGAACAAATGTCATTGTACACTCAGCAACAGTGAGATGGCTGCTGCTGTGTTCCCATTTCCCAAATGAGGAAAATGAGGCTCAGAGTAAGTGGCCCAAGATCATATAGCTAGAGAATTAATTTTCTGTTGCTGTGCAGCTAATTACCACTAACTTAACAACTTAAAATAAGTTGTTATTTATTTTCCCTCCATTTCCATGGCCCAGGAGTCCAGGTGAGCTTAACTGGATCGTCTGCATAGGGTCTAACAAAACTACAATCCACATGCCCAGGCTGCACTCCTTTCTGGAACAGGGTGTGGGGTCCTCTCCCAGGCTCTTGTGGTTGTTGGCAGATTCAGCTCTTGTGGCTGCGGAACTGAGGTCCCGTTCTCTTGCAACACATAGGCCAGTGGTCATTCTTCCTCCCAGGGACACCTACATTCCCCGCCATGTGGCTGGCTCCCACATGGCAGCTCATGTCTTGAGCTCTCACTCCAGTCTGCCAAGACAGAGTCATACAATGTAATATAATCCCGGGACTGCCATCCCACCAACTTTGCCCTGTGACATAACCGAATTAACAGGGTGACACCCATCACCTTTGTCAGCTTCCATGGCTAGAACCACATCACAGGCCAGATCATTTATTCTCTCATCCTCCTACTTCCTCATCTGTAAAATGAGAACTTGCTCACTAGATGGTACACAGCTGACCTTTTCTTGCCATTCAGTTGTCAACCCAATGTCACCTCTTCTTAAAGGTCTTCCTGAGCATCTACCAAAACTAGGGTCCCTCTATTAGTCTTTTTTCTAGACTCTGGTTTGCCTTCTTCACCTGCCCCAGTTTACAATCCTGCCATTGATTCCTGTGCCTTCTGGCCTGCCTCTCCTCCTAGAATGCAAGCTCCATTTGGCTGGGTCTGTCTTGTTCACAACATGTCCTTCGTGACCACAAAGGGGACACCCCGTAAATGCTTGAGATTCAACTCTGTGCTAAGAGCCAGCACAGAAGCAATGTGTGTTATGTATCAGGTATTTAATCCACACAGCAAAGGAAACTGAGGCAGAGGCAGGGATCATGCAGATAGTCCAGCTCATGGACTGAACTCTCCCAAACAGAACAGCCCCTTTCCTTGGCTCTGTGGGGTCTAGGAACCAAGCTGGGCACATCTGTGCCCCATTCTGTTCTCAGGATATGAGACACTGTGAGCCGGTGCAATGTGGATGTGAGGGCTCGGCCAGGCACTGGGCTTGTCCAAGGCCATGCTGTGGTTAGTGGGGCCCTAGCTGCCCTTTGAGGTTTGCCCTCCCCTCTATCAGCTCTCCTTCCACCGTGCCAGTTGTGTTAGGTTCCTGGGACTGCCACAGCAAATTACTGCAAAATTGGTGGCTTAAAACAGTACAAATTTATTCTCTCATGATTCTGGCCAGAAGTCCAAAATCAAAGTGGAGTCATGGCTGTGCTTATTCTGGAGGTTCAGGACGGAATCCACTCCTGGCCTGTTGCAGCTCTGGGTGACTCCAGGCATTCCTGGTTTATGGCTACATCACTCCAGTCTCTGCTTTCATCTCCCCATGGCCTTCTTCTCTCCTGTGTCTGCATCCAAATCCCTCCCCCTACTTTGCTCCTATAAAGACACGAGTCTTTAGAGTCCTCCCTAAATCCAAGATAATTCATCTCGAGATCCTTAAGTAATTGCCTCTGCAAAGACTCCATTTCCATATAGGGTCCCATTCTGAGGTTCTGGGTGGACATGAATTTTGGAGGGACACCATTCAACCCAGTACACCAGATCACATCTTCTTGGGTCTGTCATCCCACCCTCACCTCACCTGTGTCCTGACTCTAACTCTATCTTTAGGCTGTGGCCCTTGTAGGCATTTTGTAGCTCACATTCCCTGGGCCACAGCCACATCCTCCCTGGTCCCCACACCACACATTAAATCATCTCAGTCCCGGTGATACCTTAAGAGATAAAGCTTGAGCATTTGCTGCTGTGTTTTCATTCTTGACACGTATTTTCTTTTCTCTTTTCTCATCTTTTGTTGAGAAATCCTGCTGGGAGCCACCCTGGGCAGGGACCAAGCATTTGCTGACTTCATTCACAAGCACTTGACTCTAGGCCTTCTGCCTTTTGTTTTAGTTTTATAAGTTATCAAGTTCATCCCTCCCATGTGGCTCCACGTGTGTCTCTGCAGTAATCTCTTTGTTCACAGTGGAGGCTTTGTGACCTCGGCAGCAGGGGCCCACATACTCAGTGCTCCTCAGTACTCATGGGCTTGAAAAGTCACAATGAAAATAAAAATTTAAATGTATAGGTTAAGTGCTTCTTTCATCCCCAAACCCATAGGCATTGCATTGCATTACTACCAATTACCGCAGTGTGTTTTCGGGTAGAGTTAATATTTGATAAACTCAGTTGCTCTTTATTTTGAAGAAAGCTATCATTAGTCTCAGTAGATTTGACATTTGTTATAAATGAGTGAAAATTTATGCATTTGTAAAATCTATGGTTTTAATGCAGAGCTTCACCAAGTGTGTACGCGTCAATAATAAGTAAGCTGGGGCTGAAGTTGTTCTTCTCTCACTTTCATTCTTCCATCCTTACACTTGGTAGTGTTTCACATGTGTCTACCACCGTGTCAGGCACTGTGCTAGGTACAGGCATGTAGACGTAAAGAAAGCAAAGCCTCAGCCTTCAAAATGTTTCACTTGGAATTGAGAGGCCTTTTGTTCTAATGGTGATGTAGAGCAGAACTTTCCAGAAACTCCTCAGCCCAGATTTTGCCCCATGTGTGTCACTATGTTACTCTTAAAAGAGGTCAGGAAACTTTCTCCATAAAGGGCCAGATAATCAACACTTGAGGCTTTGACGACCACGTTAATCTCTGTTGCATGTTCTTCTGTGTGTGCATGGGTGTGTGTGTGTGTATATGTTGTTTTGTTTTTACAGTGCTTTAAAGATGTTAAAGTGATTCTTAGCTCCCAGGCCATACAAAAACTGGCCCAGGGCTGGATTTGGCCAAGAGCCATAGTTTGCCCATCTCTGACCACGACAACTTCCAAACCCTCATTGAGCTCAAGTGGATGCCATGACACCTGCAGGGAGCCCTGGTGGGATGGCTCAGCTACCTCAGGGTGGGCAGGTGCCTCCCTTTGCTGGCACTGATCACATGCTCAGTGAGCAATCACTGCTGTTACCATTACAGCTGGAGCTGAGAGGCTAAAAATTAAGAATATTCAGGAAAAAAATATTCAAACAATCTACTTGCACTTCCAGGAAAGAGAAGAGGCGATAAGAACACAGGCATCCCATTATCTTACCAATTACTGTCACGCTCCCTGTCTGAGGCCTCAGGTCAGGGAGAGGTGAGCAGCCTGGGTGTTGCCAGCATTTGTCCTGATGTGGCGCTTGTGGATGTACTCATCTGTGGGCTCAGGAACCACATTGCCAGCTTCTTTGTTTTCTTTTACAGAGACATCAAGCCAGATAACATCCTGCTGGATGAACACGGTAAGCCTGCTATGAATCCTTTACAGGGACTCTCAGTGGAAAGTTTGAGGCACTGGGAAATGGTGCGGGGGTGCGGGTTGGGTCTTGCTGAGTTGGACATTAGTATTGGCTAGAAACCTTCTCTTGTTTCAATCCTCGTGGATGAACATCTGTGTAAATTTCTGGTCCGTGTTCTGCCGTGGTAAGTTGAATCAAATTATTTAAAGTGTTCACATCGGAAGTCATTGCTGTTCGTATCCCTGTGTGAGGACGACAGAGCCGCCGTGAGGATGAGCATGGGGTCCTGGAGTTCCAACCCCAGCTCCGTCACCTATGAACGTGTGGCTTCAGAAGTCACCCACCTCTCTGAGCCTCAATGTAATTTTCTGTAAAATGGGGAAAAGGCCCCTCCCTTGCAGGGTGTTCATGGGGGTGAAATGAGAGTGCACACTCATTTCTAGCAAGCAGAGCTTAATACTTGATAATCCACTAAGCATTTACTCATCCATCGGCTATGTCAGGCTTCTCAAAATTTCCTTTATGTGCACACAGATCTTCTAGACATCTTCTCAAACTGACTTAGTAAGTCTGAGATGGGACTAGACTCTGCAAACTCCAGAGTCTGCAAAGCTCCCAGGTGGCTGATGCTACTGGTCCGTGGACCACACTTTGAGTAGCAAGGCACCAAGTCAATGGCTCTCTAACTCTGGCCTTACCAGAATTTTACCTGGGGGGACCTGGTAAAAATCAGAGGTCAGGCCTAGTCCTGCTTCAGCAAGCCTGGGCTCCTGTGTTCTGGATCAGAATTCTGGGGATGGGATGCCCAACAAAGTTTAAGAACCATGAGCCTAGGGCTCAGACCAAGAATGCTCAGTGGACTTGACAATACAATTGCGGCTAATGCCAACAGGAGCCTTATAGCCTTGAAAACTAAATTCACTGGCATTGCTTCAGGGGCCCGTCTCTCAGGGCCTAACACGGGGTTCGCTGGAGGGAGCAGGTGGGGATTCTTCTAAAGTAGGGATTATCATCCCTGCTGAGTCCTTCAGGGATAAATGAAGGGACGTTTTCTACATAGCTCTCCCGCCCTCCTTTCCCACCCCTGCAGACTGAGGTCATGGTTCTATCTAAGCTCCTCTCGAACCTTCCAGGTGCCATCAGCATAGCTTGGGGCATCCTCACCTCATAGTGTGCATCCCTATGTACAGGAGTGGTGGATGGGACCATTTGCATCTCTGCATCAGATGCTGGAATCAGACTAAGTGCTTTGGGGGCAGTAGGATTGAACTCACTGTGCTCCTGAATGGAAGGTCAGCAGTGGCCCCAAGATGCCTGGGGCATGGACAGAGCTGAGGATCCAAATCAAGCCTGGAAAGGAAGCAAAAGCAACGTCTCCAGTTTGTATCTAAAAGTCAGGATCTTCAGATGTGGCACTCAGCTGAGCCCCCAGCCAGCTGAGTGTCCTTGGGCCAGTGGCTGTGCCTCTGTGTCTCAGCCTTCCCAGCAGTGACGCAGAAGTAATCGACCCACCTTGCAGGGAGGTGAAAGTCTCGTCTCAGGTGAGACTCAAAGGTCAGCCACCCATCACAGTATGCAAGTGCTCGGGAAGGGGTAGGTAACTCGCCCTCTTCCTGTCCCCTTTCTCTGCTTAGGTCCAGGCAAGGTCAGATCACAGGAGCAGGGTAAAGAGGTGAGAAGACACAGAGTCTGGTTCTGCATGGCTGTCTGGAAAGCAGGGGTTTGCAAGACTGGGTTCCGGGCAGCAAGGCTCTGTCCTGTTGATTAAGAGAGACTGCTAGGGGGAGACTTCCAGGCCCTGCAAAGCGGTGCAGAAGCAAAATTCAAGCAGAAACATTAATAGCAATAAGCCAGCCATTGCACTGATGAGAAAACATGACACAGAGAGTATGGAGGTAACCCAGGACTGCCTGGCTTCATAGTTCTGGCTCCATACTCATAGCCCCTGGCCACAGCTCCCCTGAAGCTGCTGCACAAAAGATACAGGCAGGTGAGCTGCTCCCAGGTGGTGTCCCCTAGGTTTTCTCTTTCCATCCATCCCATCCCACCTTCCTTTCTGCACCCATTCTCAGCCTCCACCTCAGCCTTTCCCACATTCTTTCTGGATCCTATTCTGCCCCCTTGAGCTCCTCATCTTTTGCCACCCCCTGCTTGGCCTTCACAGTGTCCCAGCCCTGCCTTCTGGCTATGCAGCACCCCACACACTCCCCAAGTGCCCCTGCATCCAGTCTTCTCTCTCTCCAGCCTCCCATTTCATCAAAAAGTCTCTGCTAGCTGGTGGGACTGAGCATTGAATATAATATTTCATACTAAGAGGTGACTGGCTGATAACCCTTCCCCCCTTCAACACTCAATGAGTGGCTTTGCAGGTGGTACCAAATATAAATTTAGGAGCAAGGAATTTCACTCAGAAAAAGAGGAGTCTCCTTTCTGGGGAGAGAAGGGAAAGAGGGGAGTCTATGCCCATGGCCCTCCTTTACCTGCTCTTCCAAGTGGAGAAGCTGATTGGCTTTTAGAGCAGAGCCTAAAGCTGGACATTCTTGCCTTTGTCTTTCCTTCAGTAAACAACTCTTGAGCACCTGCTGTGTGCCAGGTTCTGGATAACAGAATGATGAACAAGGCAAATAGGGCCCAATGCTGGTGGGTTGCATGGTGTTGGGGAGATTGTGGGGAAGCTCAGAAGAGGTCAGGGGCAGAGGGTAAAGGGAAAGGTGTCTGCAGGGGTTGTCTTAGAGGCAGCCCCATGACAGTGGAATCCTAAAGGCATGACAAGGCCAAACAGAGGAAGGTTCCTGGATGGACAGGTGGTAGAGACGGTGGGGCAGAACTGCAGAAACAAGAGGGAAATGGCTGTTTGAGGAATACAACAGCAGTTTATTTTGTAGGATTTTAACATTTACAATTAATCTTATGCCTTCAAAGCCTTTACTATGACACATGACCTAGCCATAAGACGAGCAGTACAGTATGTGTTCCTAAATGAGTCCTAAGGGCACCCCATTTGTGGTGGCATCTACTTGTACCTTTTGTAAACTGCATGACAAAACCTTTCACAAACCAATAACTGTGTATTGCTATTTCAAGAGTTCCATCACTGGTTGCATTAAATACTTTCTCAGAGAACAAGTTGGTCAGTTGTGTTTCAAGTGAAATATAAACATAATTAAACAAATGCATTAATATTTTATTAATGATGTCCAAGATCTGCTAGTTACACAAAATCCAAGCATCTCTCACAAGCTTCTCTGCTCCCCTAGTGTCTTCCTTGCTTTCTGATCTTTCAGGGTTTTATGTCTTAGAATGGACATTTTAATTCTGCTCAGAGATTTGAGTTTTTGAGCCAGCTGCAAAAGCAGAGAGAGACCATGCATTGAGGTAAAGTAGAGTGAAAGAGAAGATACAGCACCTCAGAACAAGGCAGGGAAAAGAGCTGAGTTCATTTTAGGCTAAGGATCGTGAGATCAAGACAATGGGGAATTTAAAGACATAGAGGAAGAGAGAAGCAACTGAATTAATTTTCTGTTGGTACAATAAAGCTGAGTAATGAATAACCACATAGCTTAAATGGCATAAACAAAAAAACATCCATTTAGCTCACAGTATCCTGGGGTTGAGAGACTCTAGGCTGGGCTGGGCTGATCTTGGCTGGGCTTGCTCCTAAGACCAAGGTTGGGTAGGCAGTGCTGTTGATGTTGGCTAAACCCACTCCAATGTCTGAGGCTCAACTGGCTGTCAGGCGATCCCCTCTGGCCTTGGCTGGCTCACTGGGTGACTCAGCCCGGCTCCTTGAGCTCATCCCCTGCAAGTTCATCTGCATGGTCTGCTCATGGCCATAGCAGCAGCAAGAGCAGGAGAGCCCAACCACTCAAACCTCCACCTGTGTCGTGTTTGCCACCAATGCAGGAGACAAAGCAAGTCACTTGGCCAAACCTAGAGTCTGAGGGAGAGGACACTGCAAAGGCACATGGCAATGGGGTGATCCAGAGAGGGGTGAAGAATTGAGGCCATTAATGCAGTTTTCTACCACGAGGGTGATGGAAGAGGCCAGTGGAAATGGAATGGATGGAGCCACATACACAGGCAGGTGGGCTAGTGCTTTCCACACAGGAGCTGGACTTCCCCAAAGGTGGGCAAGGAGAGAAGAGTGAGAGACAGAAGGAAAGAAGCTGTTTTTTGCTCTTAAGTGCCACTGAGGGCTCTGGTTCAAAGATCATTGATGATGACAATGAAGAATGTAGTCCTCGTCCTCTTCTGTATTTGGGAAGTGGTTCGCTTGTTGTGAACTGGGCATTGTGCCCAGTGACCACAGGAGGCAGAGTCCCTGTGGCCGAGGACCTCATGGTCTGGGGTGGCTGTTCTCTGTCCTGGTGGCATGTCACCTGGGTCCCAAGGCCCCACCTCCAGAAGCTCTCATTTGATTCCTATACAGAACAGGGTGCTGAGTAGTGGGATTTTTTACTGTTCCCAGGTGGATCTAATCTGCAGCCAAGGCTGTGGGAGGAGTGGAAATGTAAACAGTTGATGATGACCCATTGGGGTCAAGGCCAGGACAGAGCAAGCATGGGGCTGTGGCCAGCAGGTCACTGAGGCCAGGAGAGTAGTGCAGGAGGGCTTCCTGGAGGAAGGGACATGTACATTGGATCCTGAATCATACTGGAGGTCAGTAGAGCCTTTGAGGGATGGCATTTCAGAGGTACACACTCATTTCTTGTGACTGTGGGACGGGCACAGTGGGGTTCAGAAACCTGATCTGGATCTTCAGCAGCTGGCAATGCAGCAGCCATGTGGTCAGAGTGGATTTGTTTTCTTTATTGAATGATCCATGTCTTGTATTTTCTGGAGCCTTGCTAAACTGATTGACTGCCCTGCCCAGGGCTGGCCAATCCTAGAGCTGGTAAACAACTTGCCCTAAGGCATACTTTTCAGATATCAACCAACCAATCCAGAGCCATACCCCCAACACCTTCTTTATCTGCTGTCCTAGGAATTTTATGTTCCAGGCCCCTCCTCACCTCCCCTAATTCCCCCAGGTACCGGAAAACTAGAGACAGCCCCTAGAACCCAGAGTCCACTGAAATTACTCAGACTAGTCAATCCTAAGCTTGCTAACCTTGCCTCACCCATTCCTTCCCATGGAAACCACAATAAAGGCTCTGGCCCACATTTCCCCACTCCCCATCCTCCTGAGTGGCCCTGATGCTTCCCTGATGCTTCCCTGTCTCCCCTGCCCATGATGTGGCCTGCCCCCATTCTTGGGAACTGTAACAAACTATCAGTCATCTCCTGATCTGGTGACCTTATTGCACCTCAAATTTTCTGTTAATGTACTGTATTTTATAACACTCATTAACTGAACTCGTTTCAAAGAATTGCCTCCCCATCTGTTGCTAACATATTTGTTGATAAATGTGATGAGTGCTCCCCAAAATGGCCATGGCCAGCCATGTCGACACCCCCTTTTCTCTTGTCAAAACATTGTATGTGCTACCCCCAGCATGCCAGGAGGAAGAGACTACAGGAAACTAAAAACTTGGGCATGTACTGTTTATGAAACATCAGACGTGGGGATTGTAGCAGTTGAGAAGAAAGAGAAAGGAAGCCACTCATACAATTTGGAAGGCTGAGATGTTTCTGTTAAGCCTGAGGAGCCAATGGTGGATGTCTTGGAACCATATGGGTCCCAAGACTGTAAGAATAAGCACATAGTAATGCACTTTAAAGCTGTTCTGCGTCTCCTGAGGAAGATTGTAGTAAGATTCTTTCCAGTGAGCTGCCAGAAACGGGGCTTCTGCTGCAGCACTGTGCCAAGGGAGGGTGTTAAAGTCCTGAAGACATGGTATGTGAGACACTGAGGATGCCAGCAAATAGCCTCTGTATTTTCTAGGGCTACCATAATAAAGCCCCACAACTGACAGGCTTAAGCAGCAAAAACAATATTGTCTCACAGTTCTAGAGGCTGAAAGTTCAGGATCATGGTGTCAGCATGACCCTGCTTCCTCTGAAGTGGGTGGGGAAGGCTCCGCTCCAGGGCCGCCTTCTAGTTCTGGCAGCTTCTTGACTTGTGGTAGCATAACTCTGCTCTTCACATGGCATTCTCCTTGTGTGCATGTCAGCATCCAAATTTCTCCTTTTGATAAGGACACCAGTCATACTGGATTTGGGGCCCACCCCATTTCAATATGACTTCATCGTAATGAATGACATCTGTGATGACACTATTTCCAGATAAGGCCACATTCTGTGGTACTTGGAATTTGGACTTCGGTGTGTGAATTTTGGGGGGAAAAGGGACACAATTCAATTCATAACACCCCTGTCTTCTCTGTATGGGATTTTAACAATAAGAAATAAAACAAGAAAGTAACAGACAGAGACCAAGATATCACCCACATCCCTGAGAAAGGCTAGTAAGGGCTTCCCTAATAAGGGACCCAGACAGAGACAGATTCACCACCAAGTCCCCCCACCCACCCAGTATGGAGTGAGGGACTGCCCAAGTCAGACCAAGAGCTTGGAGGACCAGGAGAGAGGTCCCATTCCTGGTAAGAGGAACCTAGGGAGAGCCAAGCTAAGTAGGGCCAGTTTGCTCACCCTAAATTCACCCTTCACATAATCACTGCACCTCCCTTGGTGGGGGAGTGCTATGGCCTGAATGTTTGTGTCCCCCCAAAATTCAAAGGTTGAAACCCTAATCCCCAAGGTGATGGTGTTAGGAGGTGGAGCTGTGTTAGTCCATTCTCACACTGCTATGAAGAACTACCTGAGACTGGGTAATTTATGAAGAAAAGAGGTTTAATTGACTCACAATTCCACAGGCTGTTCAGGAAGCATGTCTAGGAAGACCTCAGGAAACTTATAATCGTGGCAGGAGGTGAAGGGGAAGCAAGCACATCTTCACATGGCTGGCAGGAGTTGGGGGAAGTGCTACACACTTTTATAAACAACCAGATCTTGTAAAAACTAATTCATTATTACAAGAACAGCAAAGGGGAAATCCACTGTCATGATCCAATTGCCTCCCACCAGGCCCCTCTTCCAACACTGAGGATTACAATTAGACATCAGATTTGGGCAGGAACACAGACAAACCATATTATTTCACCTCCAGCCCCTCCCAAATATCATGTTCTTCTCACATTTCAAAATACAATCATGCCTTCCCAACAGTCCCCCAAAGTCTTAACTCATTCCAGCATTAACTCGAAAGTCCAGAGTCTCATCTGAGATAAGACCAGTCCCTTCCACCTATGAGCCTGTAAAATAAAAAACCGGTTAGTTACTTCCAAGATACAATGGGCATTACAGGCATTGGGTAAATACAACTGTTCCAAAAGGGAGAAATCAGCTAAAACAAAGGGGCTTCGTGCAAGTCCAAAACCCAGCAGGAAAGTCATTAAAGCTTAAAGCTCAAAAATAATCTCCTTTGACTCCATGTCTCACATCCAGGTCACATTGATGCAAGGGGTGGGTTCCCAAGGCCTTGGGCATCTCTGGTTCTGTTGCTCTGCAGGGTACAGCCCCCTCAGCTGCTTTCACAGGTTGGCATTGAGTGCCTGTGGCTTTTCTAGGTACACAGTGCAAGCTATGGAGGATATATCATTCTGGGGTCTGGAGAATGATGGCCCTCTTCTCACAGCTCCATTAGGCAGTGCCTCAGTGGGGACTCCGTATGGGGGCTCCAACCCCACTTTTCTCCTTCACACTTCCCTAGTGGAAGTTCTTGATGAGGGCTCCACCCCTGCAGCAGACTTCTACCTGGACATCCAGACATTTCCATACATCCTCTTAAATCTAGGTTGAGGCTCTCAAGCCTCAACTCTTACCCTAAGCACACCCACAGGTTTAACACCACATGGAAACTGCCAAGGCTTATGGCTTGCACCCTCTGGAGCAGCAGCCTGAGATGTATCTGGGGCCTTTTAGCCATGGCTGGAGCTGGAGTGGCTGGGATGCAGGGAGCAGTGTCTCAAAGTTAGGCAGGGCAGCAGGGCCCTGGACCTGGCAGCAAAACTAGTTTTTCCTTTTAGGCCTCCAGGCCTCTGATGGGAGGGGCTGCTGCAAAGGTCTCTGGAATGCCTTTGAGGCATTTTCCCCATTGTCTTGGCTATTAACATTCGACTCCTTTTTACTTATGCAAATTTCTGCAGCCAGCTTGAATTCCTCCCAAGAAAATGGATTTTTCATTTCTACCACGTGGCCAGGCTGCATTTTCCAAACTTTTACATTCTGCCTCCCTTTTAAATACAAGTTCCACTTCCAGGTCAATTTTTTTACTCATGAATATAAGCATAGGCTGTTAGAGGCAGCCAGACCACATCTTCAACATCTTGCTGCTTAGAAGTTTCTTCTACCAGATGCCCTAAATCATCACTCTCTTCTACCAGATGCCTTAAATCATCACTCTCAAGTTCAAAATTCCACATATCTCTAGGGCCTCCAACCTCTTTGCTAATGCATAAGCAAAGTGACCTTTGCTCCACTTCCCAATAGGTTCCTCATCTCCATCTGACACCACCTCAGCCTGGACTTCATTGTTCATATCACTGTGCATTTTGGTCACAATTTAACAAGTCTTTGGTAGGTTTCAAACTTTCCCTCATCTTCATGTCTTCATCTGAGACCTCCACACTCTTCCAGCCTCTGCCAGTTACCCAGTTCCAAAGTCACTTACACATTTTCAGGAGTCTTTATAGCAATGCCTCACTCCTGGTACCAATTTTCTATATTAGTTTGTTGTCACACTGCTATAAAGAACTACCTGAGACTGAGTAATTTATGAAGAAGAGGTTTAATTGACTCACAGTTCCATAGGCTGTACAGGAGTCATGGCTGGGGAGGCCTCAGGGAACTTATAGTCATGGTGGAAGCAAGACTTCATATGACTGGCAGGAGTTTGGGGGGTGGGGGAAGTACCACATACTTTTATAAACAGTCAGATCTTGTGAGAACTCACTCACTAGTACAAAAACAGCAAGGGGAAAATCCAACCCTATGATCCAATCACTTCCCACCAGGTCCCTCTTCCAACACTGGTGATTACATGAGATCTGGGTGAAGACACAGACCTAAACCATATCAGAGGCCTTTGAGAGGTGATTAGGTCGTGAGGGTGGAACCTTCATGAATGGGATTAGTGCCCTTATTAAAAGGACCCCAGAAAGTTCCCTCACCCCTTCCACCATGTGAAAACACAGCAAGAAGTTGCTACCTCTGAACCAGGAAGCAGGCCCTTCACAGACACCAAATCTGTCAGGGCCTTCATCTTGGACTAGCCTCCAGAACTGTGAGAAACACATGTCTGTTGTTAATCAGTCTATGACATTCTGTTACAGCAGCCCAAATGGACTAAGATGGGGAATGAAGGAGTGGAAAGAAGCTAATAAGGTACTTAGGACAAATCATTCTGATATGGTTTGGATCTGTGTCCTCACCCAAATCTCATGTCAAATTGTAATCTCCAGTGTTGGAGGTGGGACCTGGTGGGAGGTGATGAGATCCTGGGGGTGTTCTCATGAATGAGTGAGTTCTTGTGAGTTCTGGTTGTTTAAAAGTGTGTAGCACCTTCCCACTCTCCCTCCTCCCCCTCCTTCATCCATGTGACTTTTCTGCCTCCCCTTTGCCTTCCATCATGATTGTACATTTTCTGAGGCCTCTCCAGAAGCCAAGGAGTTGCCACTATGCTTGCTGCACAGCCTGTAGAACCATGAGCCACCAATGATACCTCTTTTGTTTATAAATTACCTAGTCTCAGATATCCCTTTATAGCAATGCGAGAACAAACTAATGCATCCTTCCCATGGAAATTGAAAGTGAAGGACAGTCCTTCCCTCCTATATTCCTGCTACCACTGGGTCCAATTCCAGCTTGGCCTGGTAAGAATAATCTTAATTACCCACTGTTCCCAGGACAGTATTTGATACTGATCTGGAGAAACATGTGACCTAGCCCCTGGCTCCATGAGGCACACCTGTCTGGAAAAGAGCCCCATATCATGGAATGAGTTAGGAGCAGAGTAGGGGAAGCAGTGGTCTTGCCACCCCATGACCCAGGGTGGAGGCAGCGCCATCCCTGGGCAGCTGCCTATTCTCAGTTCATTTTGCCTGTCGGAGCTTCATTGCCCCCAAAAGACAATGGCTTAAAGAAGTAGGAAGACAAGAGGGCTTAGAGTGAAACCTACCTGGGGCTTGAATTCTGGCTCCAGGAGCTTGGATGAGAGGGTCACTTTCTCAACTGTTTACACCGTGGATGGCATGACTAGACAATGTTCAGACAGGCCCTACCCCAGCAAACTCCTTCATCTATTGAGATTGCTCTGCCCCAAAAAGTTGGCCTCTGTTTGGCTTTCACAAATTCTCACCTGAGTGCATCTCATCAGCAGAATCGAAATCTCGGCCAGAACCCTTGCTGCAAGAGAGTTAGAAAATGCATTTCCCCCTTCTGGCTCTTGTGATACAGGAGGTAGCAAAGAAAGGAGTGGGAGAGGATGCTAAGTGTGAGAATCTAGTGTCCAGCATGGCACCTCCTGGAGTCATTGCAAGGAGCACATCATAATAGGGAAAGTGTTGCAAAAACTTCTCCAAAATGTTACTAATTGTGATTAATATGATTCATAAAATCACACGCTCACTACAGTGAGATAGAAAGGAAGTGTATTAGGGAGCCTTGGCTCTGCAGCCCTAATGAACGTCAAAAGCTACTGGCTTGACATTAAGAACCATGGACCTAGAGAAATGGTGGAATAAAACTAAAAATTTCTGAGCTCTCTCAAAAGCCTTGGACTGGGTGCTTCCCATGCAGCATCAGCTCAAACTGGGGGCACATGCCTGGCAGGTTTTATGGAATCAAAGGGCATGGGGGCACCGGAATTAGCTGGGGATGGAAGTGTCCCTCCCAAATCTCAGCGAAGGAGTTCAGTAAAGCCCAGAAATGTTGCATTTCTTGTCACTGGTTGTTTTCCATTCTTCACCTGTGCATGGGAGCAGCCTGGAGCAGACAGATGATTTTTTTAAGGCCCTGCATTCCCACCCCACGACCAAGGTACAGAAGGAAGCCAAATTAAATGGAACAGAAAAAAAAAATCAAAGGCTCATTTTATTCTTTATCAGGCAAAGACACGTGCCGAAAACATAGTCTTCCTACCGTCATAAGCCAAAAGAAGCTTGGATAAGCTAGTACCATGGAATTTGATTGGGTTTCTTTTTCCCTTTTGCCATTGTCCTGTGATAAGTTTGCTGTGATCTCCATGAAGATAAATGGGAAGAAAAGAATAGTTCTATGTGGTGCCCAGAATGTTTGATCCTGTGTCCAGCAGCGGCAGCCAGTGTTACAATCAGTGCCCACAGCTCCAAAGTGCGATTATTATTAGCAGAGAGCCAGGGTTGCTGGAAATGGCCGGAGCCTACCAGGGGAGGGAGCTGCAGGGCCCACAGCCCTGATTCTCATCTCTTTTGGGCTTCCGCTGCTTCTTTGAAGCAACCCCACTTTGACTTCTGGCTTAGGCATAATTTGGGTCCTGTAAACCAGCTGAGATGGGGACAGATGTTCACCTGAGACTTACTCCAAATTCAAGAATGATGAAAGTGAAACAAGCCAGAGAATACTTGAAAGGAGACGACTGCTTGTAGATTCCCTTTCATCCTAACTCTTGGTCTTCCTTCCTCTAGAGGGAGCTATATTTGCACCCACTCCCAGGAATTTCTAGGGAAGCATGGCACCCATAAAAGTGTTCACAAAAGGAGCAAGGCCTGCCCCTACAAGCAGTTGTTCTATTCTCCCAGGCTGTGGCCTTGGAGGTCCCAGTAAGACAGCCATACTAGGCTACAGCCAGGCTCAAATTCCTTTGATAAACACCACGTGGAGTTATTCCATCAGGTTGCTGCAGTCTTAAAAGTCAAGAGTTAAAATGGAATGTTGTCTATACTCCTGTGACTATTACGATATCCCTACAAACAATAAGGAATGAAGAAAGGTGATAGGATTCAACTGCCCCAAGGTCTCTTTCATTTCTGGGTAGTTTACAAATAATAGAAATTTATTTCTCACAGTTCTGGAGGCTGGGAAGTTCAAGATCATGGGCAGATTCAGTGTCTGGTGAGGGCTGCTCTCAGCTTCCGAGTTGATATCTTGTAGTTGTGTCCTCACGTGGCAGAAGATGGAAGATCAAAACAGTGAATGCAATGTGAGGCCTGTTTCATGAGGTGAATAATCCAATCACCTCCTAAGAGCCCCATCTCTTTTTTTTTTTTTTTTTTTTTTTTTTTTTTTTTTGAGATGGAGTCTCACTCTTATCGCCCAGGCTGAAGTGCAGTGGTGCGATCTCGGCTCACTGCAAGCTCCGCCTCCTAGGTTCATGCCAGCCATTCTCCTGCCTCAGCCTCCCAAGTAGCTGGGACTGCAGGCACCTGCCACTATGCCTGGCTAATTTTTTGTATTTTTAGTAGAGATGGGGTTTCACCGTGTTCACCAGGATGGTCTCCATCTCCTGACCTTGTGATCCACCTGCCTCGGCCTCCCAAAGTGCTGGGATTACAGGCGTGAGCCACCGCCTGGCCAGGGCCGCATCTCTTAATGTAGTTGGCCCTCTGTATCCATGGGTTCAATTCAACCAACCGTGGATAAAAAATGGTCAAAAATAATTTTGTAGCAGACAAAAAATAACAATACAACAATAAAAAATAATACAAATACAAACAATATATGTAACTAAAAATAGCTACTTGCATAGTCTTTCCATTGTATTAGGCATTATCATTAATCCAGAGATGATTTAAAGTATGTGGGAGGTTGTATGCAGGTTAAATGAAGTACTAAGACATTTTATTTAAGAGGCTTGATGTCCACAGATTAAGGTATTCCTGAGGTGTCCTGGAATCAGTTCCCCATGTGAATACTGAGGCATGACTGTAACTTATCACATCGGTGATTAAGTTTCAACATATGAATTTTGACAAATACATTTAAACCGTAGCAGGAGTCCTCACCAAGAACCCAACCATGCTGGCACCCTGATCTCAGACTACTGGCCTTCAGAACTGTGAGAAACAAATGTCTGTTGTTTAACTCACCCAGTTAAGGGCATTTTGTTGTAGCAACCCAAACTGACTAAGACTTAGAGATACCACTCTCTGTGGTAGTGCATTTCCTGGTATGAGCACAAAAACTAGAGTAGAAAATCAATAGTGTAAATTCTATCACTAGTCTATCAATAGTGTAAATTCTGGGGTCAGTTTTGAAGAATTAGTGGAAATCTACTAGGAAGTCAAGAGGGAAGAACATTCCAAGGGGTGTCAAAGGCTTGGAGATGAGATGCATTTCCATGTGTTCAAAGAAAGGAGAGATGCATGTCTGGAGTACAGGGTACGTAAACAGGCCTGGGAGCATGATTATTGATTATTGATACTCTATTAGCACTTGTATTAATGGGTCATACACAATGTCCTGGTCTCCTTCTCTTTGATTTTTGGATGTTTTCAGTTTATGGAAAGTAAACCAGTTCATATTTTCACATTTTATAGTAAACTTTCATTCTCCTGAGAAGGAACTCATAGGAAATCTTGTTGGGCACTGATTTTCACTTTCCTACATCTTCAGTCGCCCATTAGATGAGGCCCACTGGGAAGTCACAGCTTGTCAATTAGCACAGCCAGGGGAGAGCAGAAGTGGAATCCTGCTGTCTGTCATGCAGGATGTTGCCCACTGTGCCTGAATTCCTGGGTGAAAACAGCACGTCTCTTCCAGAGCATCCCTGAAGGCCAGGAGGTAACAAGGTGAGGACCCAGCTCTGTAGGAGGAGAGTGGGACAGGGGGAAAAGCCCCACTCTGGCTTCAGCACATATCAGCCTTGAGACCTTGGTCCTGACACTAGTGACTGGAACCTCAGGTTATTCTTCTGTAAAGACAAGGATAGTAATACCCTCCCCTCAGGACCCCTTGAAGGATTAAGATGAGACTTGACATCGATCCCACACCAGTTATTAACCCTAAATAACAGTGGCTTAAAGGAACCAGGGGTTGCATTTTTCCCCCTCTTTATGAGTTTCCCTGCTTTGGTTCTTGCCCCTGTAATCCATTCACAGCAGCTGAAAGAGTATTCAAAATTGAGTCCGATCATATTGAAACCCTCTCACATGGAGTAAAAGCCACCATCCTCTCTCAGCCCAGAAGGCCTGACACATTTTTCCCTTCCCTTCCTGAGCTCCTTTCCCACTGCCTCCCTTTTTCTCCCTGGCATCTTTGCTGGCCCTTGTGTGCTGACAGTCCCCTCCACCAGCTGCCCTCTTCCTCCAGAGTTTTGAAACTGTGTTGACAGCTTGCTTTCCTCTTCTTCAGATCTTTGCTCAAATGTCATGTTCTCAGTCCCTAACCATCCTGTTTAGCCCTATAACTACCCCACAAGGCCCCTATTAATATTAGCCTCTTCTTACAGATGAGGAATCTGAGGCTTTCAGAGCTTAAATAACCTGTCTAAGTCACATAGCCATTAAGTGTCTGCATCAGTTGGGATACCACCAGTGGAAAGGAACAAAGAGCCCAACTTAAACAGTCCTAAATAGTAAAGGGTATTTTTTAGCTGAAGTTCAGTGGAATGAGGCTTCAGGCAGGGTTTGATCAGGCTCTGGCACCATTTCTCTGCTATACTTGAAGCTTTACCTTCTCCATGGACAGCCTACATCTTTATACTGTTTTTCCTTGTGGTCACAAATAGCTTCTGCAGTTCTAGGGAATCATATCCACGCATGACACTGTCCAAAGACAAAGGATATCATTCTGGGTAGCTCCTGAAAATTGGAAAATTACAAGAGAAATAACACTTAACATATTATTTGCATTTTTAAAACTTCCTTATAGCAAAAGGCACTATAAACAAAGTCAAAACACAAACAATAGGCTAGGAGAAAATATTTGCAACACACATAGCAGAGAAAAGGGCAAATGTATCTTGAAGACAAGGAGCTCCCAGTGAAAACTGACCAAGGTTCCGAGAGGCTGATCACATGGGAAACGGACAGCCTCCTCTGCGGCGAGATAACATTTCTCACCATATAATTTGCAAAACATGAAATCACTGATAACAATGAGTGCTGGCAAAGTGCAGAGAAATACACATCCCCTTATTCTGTTTATAGTGCCATCAATTATGGCTTTTTAGAACATAATATGCATACCCCTGAACTCAGCAATCCCACTTCTGGGATTTATTCAGTCGAAATAAAAGTACTAATGTATAAAGATGTATTCAGGAATTCTTGTCACATATTCTATAGTAACAAGACAAACAATTAAGCAAGCAAAGTTGGAAACAACATGAATACCCATAGTAGGGAATTGCTGGATAAATGATACATTGTATGATACAAACATACTATGGAATACTGTGTAACTATAGGTCCATGGCTTCTTATCTGAAACCCTTGGGGCTGATATGTTTTCATAATTCAGAATTTTTTTCAGAAGTAAAAATTCACTTAGATAATATATATGATAATAATATAAAATAACATGCTTAACATAATATGTAATAATATCTTAAATAATATATTTTTATACTATGTAATACTCCATACAGGTTTGTGGGAACACCTTGTAATCAAATACGTTAATATTTGATTTTATTGGATATTTATCCAACAAATAAATTTATATGGATAAATTTATTGGAATAATTTATTCCATTCATCCAAAATGGAATAAATGAAACTGAAAAAGAATGTTTCAGGTCAAATCTTATCACCAAAATAATTGTGGAAAAAACTGGACTTAGAATGGAGGATAAAGGATTGTGGATGTCATAGGTAGACCTATGTATACTAGCTTGGGGGACATTGGGGGGCATTGTGGGTATACATTCTTAGGCACACTCCATGATACATGGCTAAATTCAAAAGTAACTTTTAGAGTGACCCATGAAGTATGATCTCATTATTGCAAGAACAAACCAAAGCCCCCATATATATGGATATGCATTTGCATAAGCCAAGAGAAATCATGGAGGAGCCAGATGAATTGTGTGATTGATTACATGGGGGTGGGAGAGATATTGAGGGGCTTAAAGGGGTAACCCAAAAACATGTCTGTATTCTTTCACTTATTTTAATGAGCTGGCATCACTTTCATAATGAAAATACCAAACTTTTGAAAGAGGGGGAAGGTGCAAGAAAACCAAACAAAAGCCATATTTGAAGGCTTCATAATCCTCTTGCAATGCTGACGTGTGCCACCGTGTGTGGAACTATGTGGGTGTAGGGCACAGCAGTGACCACAGCATACACTCACCTTCACATGCCTCAAAGGGCAAAACAGTAATGAGTTTTCTTTCTTGTTGGTATTAGAAATAAGGGAATAGGAGGGTGCAGGGGATAGACTGGTCCTCACTGGAGAAGATGGGTTTTGAGTCACTCCTTGGCAGGATAATAATGCTAAGAGCAAACACTTATGAGAAGCTTCCCTACTTCCTGCATGTCAGCCTCACTCTAACCGTTTCATGCATATAAACTCCCTGATTTCTGCGACAGCCTTCTGAGATAGGTATTTTATTATCATCATCCCCATTTTATAGGTGAGGAAATTCAAGCCCAGGGAGATTAAGTTATTTGCCCGAGGTTATACAGCTACTCCCAACAAAGCTGAGGCCCAAACCAAGGCAGTCTGGCTCAGAGTGTGTGCACCCAACTACTACTACACACTGCCATTTTTCAGACAGGACCATGGATGGTTGAATGGAGACATACCCATTGCAGCCACAGGGAGGGGCCTGAGGAAGCCCCAGAGTCTAAAGCAGCCAGGGTATGTTCTAGAAATGTTACCTATGTAGGAATACTGTGCCTCCCAGCAAAGACCTGGCTGGATGCCTTAAGCTTCATTCACAAGTACCTGAGAGGATTATGGATCCTCACTGAATCCTCACTGATGCACCTTGCTGCTGCATCTCACCTAGGTTCACTGGACAGATAGCTGGCTGAGCAGCTTGCTCACACGTCAGTGCTGGCAGTTCAGTCTAAGATTAGAGGGTTGTATGTTACACTGCTGGTGCTTTTTTTGTCCACTGTAGCTGATCACATCGGGCATACCTCTCCCGTGTGTAGTCCCATGGGCTTCTCAGCATGCCTCAACGCACCTGCTCCAAAATGTGTTTTCCCATCTCTTGGTGATGCCTTCCAAGTCCCTCAGAGTCAATTTTGCATGTGCCACCCATCTATGCATTTCAGTCCCACATCCCAAATACCAGTGTCAGGTTTGGTGAAAATCCAGCCAGCCATTTTCACATGATATGATGACAGACAAATAGAAATGTAATTGAAGTTATAATTATTATCCAAGGCTCTCTGAGCTGGAGTCGTATGTGTACCAAATTCCCCAAAAAGCAAGTACTGACCAAAATTTCCCACAAAACAAGTACTGACCATTTGGGTGTTTCCTTCCTCCCTGTCCCCTTCCTTCCTTCTCTTCTGTTTCCCTCCTTTACCTGCACATCACTGAGTTTCCTTCTCTCCTTCTCTTTCCCTCTACCTTCCTTGTCATGTTTCTTGAACACCTACTTTGTAGGTACACCCAGCCTATCCATGCCCATCTGCTGCCATCACTTCAGCCTGGAGGAAAGGTGGTCTCAACTCCCCACCCTTCTCCCTACTAAATTCATCAGCTACAGTACTAAAGTCTCCAGTAACCATAGCGGACAAACAGCACAACAAGCAGTGTCCTCTGGGTGGGAGAATCCTTCACCCACCCCTGCCCCAGCCACGGCCCACCTACAGTTTTCCTGAGAGAAGGCGTCTGGAGTGACCTGTCTCATTTCTTTCCAGGAGCTTTAATTCGCCACATCAGTGTCTCCAAACTTTTAATCCATAAAAAAATGTATCCTGCCCCTCAATATATTTAGGTAAAAATAATATGCATGTTACCAAATGAATTTACATTCTGAAACATGCACACAAAATAAACATTTGTAAAGTATCATGTAAGATAGTATTATAAATAGAAGTTCTAACGTTTTATTCCCAGTATCCCACCTTGCAAACCACAGCTTTAAATAACCCAGCTGCCTGCAGCCCATGCTAACTGGAGTTTCTGTTTCTGTATTTGCAGGACATGTTCACATTACAGACTTCAACATAGCGACGGTAGTGAAAGGAGCAGAAAGGGCTTCCTCCATGGCTGGCACCAAGCCCTACATGGGTGAGTGTTCCAGGCCCCTTCTTTTCATGTGATCAGGCTCAATGCCTAAGACTCAGCATCCTTCTCTTGTTTCGTCTGCCACTGCCCGCTGCCACACACCCTCCTCCCATGCTCCCATGAGGCCCCACAGTTCCCAGTAGATACAATGCTCTCTCGAAGCTCTGGACCTTTTCCAAGCTGTCTCCTCTGCTAGACAACCACTCCCCTCTTGGTTTTTCTAGAGAACTCCTGCTCAGCCAGAGAGCCATGGCTCAGGCTTGAGAGGGTGGCAAACAAAACAAGTACTTTCTTTTCCATTTACGTTCAGTATTTTCCAGAATTTAACTTGGTGATGGCCATTCTGGGTCTATATTCTTAGACACACAGTGTTCTTTCAATATGCAGTTTTAAATCGTTTTTTTAAGGAATTTTTATGGAATTATCATTTTTAGTATGCATTCTGTTCTCTTGCTTTTATTTTCTTGGTTATGGATGCCTCTTATCTGAATGCTGGATCTTCTTTGCCAATCTTCAACATTTCTCACTGTCTCTCAAATCTTTACTACCTCTTCCTTCATTTCTTTAAAAATGTTCTCATTGTTATATTTCTCTTTCTCCCAAGGCATTATCTATTGTGTTTATTTGTTTCGTGCATTTTCTAGTGAAGTCTTCATTTCTGAAATCATTTGCCCTTGATTTCTTTCTCCCTAAGTTCTCTTACCTGATTTCTGAGTTTTTTATTCTAATTTATGTTGTTTTTCATGTCTGATATAATTTTGTTAATGCTTTTATTATGTGTTAATTCTGAATATCTATATTGTTATCAATTGCTGTGTAACAAACTGTGGCAAAACATAGTGGTTTAGGACAATCACAATATTATTTCTCGCAATTCTTTTGGTTGACCAAGTGTTTTGTCTTCGGGTTTAGCTGGTTCACTGATGAAAATGCATTCAGCTGGTAGGTCAGCTGGGAGCTGGGTTCAGCTAGGACAGCTGAGATGAACATATCACTCTTTCTCTATGTGGTCTTTCATCATCGAAGTGGCTAGAGTGAACTTCCTCACATGCAGTTTCAAGATGGTAGAGCCAGTTCCCCCATGCTTATCAGGACTCTGCCTGCTTCACATTTCCTGATGTTCGGTTGGTCAAGGCAAGTCACATAGCCAACCACGTGGAAGGGAACTGCATGGAGCATGGGTATCAGAAGGCTGATGCATGGGGGAACCGTGAATGAAACAACCCATCACTGTGTCTTTTAACTCCTTTGAAACGTAGTCTATAGGTTCGTTCTGTTTTATCAGCACATCTTTCTGTGTGTTTGTATTGCAGTGGTGTTATTCTGCTCTTCATTCTCCTTTTACTTGTAACAACTTGGTATGGAATTTGACTTTGATACTTTTCTGTTGCTCTTTTGTTTCAGTAATTGTTGATGATTACTAATATATCATATGCATGGGTTTTATGCCTAGATAATCCACATTTACCATTACAAATAATAAAAGAAATACATGTTTAAGGCTAGAAAATGTAATCAGTGCTGCACAAAGGTACACACACATTTACAGCCCAAATTTCTCCATATCTTTCTTCCAAAGGTTACTGCTTTTAATGTTTTCCTTTTATTTTCCTTTTTCAAATGGAAGAAGGAGGCCTTAGGAAGCATAGAATCTGAAAAATGGATGAAGCATTAATAGGTGATACCAAACCAGAGGTGCAACTTTTGCTGCAGAAAACTAACCACTGGGATGAGGAGTCCACCATCTCGGCTGAACTCTGTGCTGCTGTCTGTCATTCAGCAGTGAAAATGCCCTGTTTGGCCTCACTTACCTCTGGCCAGATTGTGCCTTATAGGGCACCGTATATTGAATTAAACAACCAAAATCTTTCCTCCCCAACCTCATAAACAGCACCTAAAACCGCCTGGAGGAGTTAAGAGTTGCACATGGGTATTGGAGTGGAGGAGGAGGCTTAGTTTGGACGTGGTGGAGGGTTTGAATTCCACATGGCCTGCGGAAGAAGAGACCTCCCTGAGCCCTTGGCAAAACCTAAATTCCAATCTATCTTCATGAACACTAGGGTTTTGGGGATCCACTATATCCTTCTTATTATCTTCCTTACAGATTTAAAAAGATATGACTATTTCCCTGGAAGGATAAATTCCACCTTTGGACTTGAGATCAAAATAGAGCCAGCTGAGGGGCCTCCAGCAAGAGAGAGGGGTAGAAATTGCTCATTTTATGTGAACTTTGTTCTTCTAAACTTTTAGAAGATGGTGTGGTTCAGGATCGCATTCCTTACTTAACAGACCTGTCTCTTGTGTTGTTTTGTGAAGTGTCAACATCTAAGGCAGCTTGCTATCCAGGTTTCCTGGCTTTGTTCTCCTCTCCCATTTTTATCTGGAGTTCCTCTTTCCTTTGTCTGTAGGGTCCTTGTCCTGATGCATTTTGGTTCCATGTCATACAGTTTTTCCTTGGGGCTTTTTCCTGGAAGGATTTGTGACTGGGTGGATTATAGACTTTTGATGTCCCGATTCTTCTACCTCCTTCAGAATTTATCGAGAGCCCTTTCAATGCCCCTGATACTAGACTGGGCAAACTCCTACCAGCTTCAGCTGCTGTGCTCAGAGTGGTCAGCTGTGTTTCCCAGTGAATACCTGCTGAATACCTTGGAGTTCTTTGTTTTCTGGTCCATAGAATGCTGCTTTGCTGCTTCTCTTGGTTTCTGTGTAGAAATCACTACCATGCACTTCTTGTCACTGTGGGTGTTTTGCTCCTACCCACCTGTATTTTGAGGGTTGTGGAGACAACTTATTTTTGTAGCAAATGCATGCATGGGTTTTTGGTTTAGCAATCTGTTTGCTCTGTTTTATATGCAGATTTGGGGAGATTCAAAATCTATACCATCATCTCTCTAGAATCTACTACTCATGTCATTAATCTTTCATTTATTAAATAAATTGAATAAATAAAGTTTGGCTACAAATAAATTGAATAAATAAAGTTTGGCTACAAATACCCTCAATGGTATAAATAATAGGCAACTTGCTTTTAAGTATTGACTACATGTCAGGCACTGAGCTAAGTGCTTTCCACCTAAAATTTAACGTGAAGATAGGCCCATTAACTATAACCTCTAAGCTCTTCTAATGCCCTCGAACATGGGATAGACACAAGTATCTCTTTCCATTTTAGAGTTAAGGAAATGGTGGCTTAGGAGGTTGGGTGACTTCCCCATGTTGACATTGTTGGCAAGAGTCAGACCCAGGTAAATGTGACTCCAAAACCTAAGCTCTGAAGTACATCTCAACCTGACCTCCCATGGCAGCAACTCCTTTTTAGCAAAAATACCAGCAGATATCCATATAAGTGAATTCATTCACTTACAGGTAGTCTTCATGGGAGCCTGAGCACTTACTCCAATAAGGCTTTTTTTTGTTGACGACCTTTCTGAGATCCCTTTCCGGAAGGATCTAGAGCTGGGGCAAATCTGACCGAAGAAGTCACTGCGTTGAGAGTCAAGAGAGATCAAATGGGTGGGATTCAGCAACTGATGGGATGGAGAATGGGGGCAAAGGCAACTTCCCAGGTCTCTGGATTTTGCAGCAGAGTGGTGCTCACTCTGTAGGGGACACAGCAAGACCAGTAGGTTTGTGGAGTGGCATGATGCAGACTGGACGTGTGGATGGAGAACCTGCCGGCACTGAGATGCAGCACAGCCAAGGAAGTGGGCGGGATACCCCAAGAAAGATGCAGGAAGGCAGAGAACCAGATTCCAAGGCTCAAGAATGCCGTGCTGGAAGGGGCACGTGGAGGCTGAGGGGGACATCCCACAGGGGAGTGCCAAGAAGAGAGACACAAGGTAAGGGCAGCAGCTCCCATTAGAAGCCTCCTCGTATTCCTACAGATTCGTTCTGACTGCTTTCACGCTGTTTCCAAAAAGCAAATTGATGTCAAGGGGTGTAGATCCTGGACCACTGGAGAAGTTCAAGACAGTTTTTGTTCTTGTTTTGTTTTGTTTGAGACAGAGTTTCACTCTTGTCACCCAGGCTAGAGTATAATGGCATGATCTTGGCTCACTGCAACCTCTGCCTCCCAGGTTCAAGCGATTCTCCTGCCTCAACCTCCCAAGTAGCTGGGATTACAGGCACGTGCCACCACGCCTGGCTAATATTTGTATTTTTAGTAGAAACAAGGTTTTACCACGTTGACCAGGCTGGTCTTGAACTCCTGACATTAGGTGATTCATCTGCCTCAGCCTCCCAAAGTGCTGGGACTACAGGCATGAGCCATTGTACCTGGCCAAGTTCAAGGCAGTTTTCTGCCAGCCCTGATGTCTCTGCCTGCACGTGGCACCATGCCTGACAGACTCACCCGAGCCTCCTCAAAGGCTCTACTTGGGCTTCCTGGCCCCGCTCTCTGCCTCACACTGTCTGAGGCAGCCCAGTCCAGGTTCTTAGTCTCCAGGAAAGCAGAGCCATGGGGACCCAGCTGGGCACTCTCCTCCATGGCCCTGCTTTCTAAAGGGAGAAGAAATCTGGCCTGTATTGGGACCTCGCTACCTGCCTGTCTTCACATTTAATCCTCGGAAGATTCACACGACGTTTCTACATCTCTCTTATTTTATGTGTGAGGAACCTGAGGTCCAGAGAGGTTAATTAGCCTGCCCAGGGCCACACAGCTCGTCAGCGAAGGAGCCAGGATTTGAAGCCAAGTCTGTTTGCATCTGAAGTCTATGCTTTTGCTGCTACAACAAGCTGCGTTTTTGACACTGAGCTCCTGAATTATAAAGACGACTTTCTCAGCCAAGAAATAAGTTCATTGTCCCAGCTGTAGGTGAGAGTTGGGGCTACTGATGTCCTTCCAATTAGAAAAGCTTCAGGCCTGACTTAATGGCCAAATGTACAGAAGAGATTTTTATAGGCTTTAGAGGACACAGCTGATTTTTCCAAATGGTTGTATTTTCAGACATTGTAGTTGGCGAACAGTACCAGTCTGTGGGAGTTTAGTGGGGAAGATGGGGTTAAGGGAGAGCTCTCTCAATAAAGTCAAATCTTGCAGCTCCTGGGGCTGTAAATTCCTAATGCCAAGTGGCAGGTTTGTTTATTTCACTCACTTGAGCTGTTCAGTTCAAAGGCCCAATAACAAGTTCCCAGAATGTTCCCCACACAGATTCAGAAAATGGGCTGATGAGTAAGCTCCCAGAGGTAACTCACAAAAGATGATCCCGGAAGAAAAATTTGCATAGGGCTGAATTTTCATTAATTAAAAGAGCAGATGGAATTTGCAATTGGAGAAAAAAAAGATCTGTCTAAAATGTGCCAGATTAGAAGTCAGAATGTTCCAGCAGCCACACGGGGCTTCAGAGTTTATTAATTTGAGGTGAAATGAAGAGCAGGGCATTCATTCAGTAAACATTTGCAGAGTGTTTAGGAGGTACAGGGCTTAGTTAGGCACTGGGACTGCAGAGGGAAATACTGCTCTCCCAGTCCTTACGCAGATCGTATGAACATAGTCGTACACAGGTCACAGTCAAGGAGGACGATGGTGTAGCTACTGGAAGGAGGTGCTTCTGGCATGAAAAGGGGGAGGTGAGATCGTTTTGGACAGTTTTAAGACCGGTTCCTGGAGAAGGTGACAATCTGAATTAGACTTTAAGGAGGTGCTCTGTTGGGTAACGATACAGAGAGGACATTTACACTGATGGAACAGCCCATACAAAGGCATGGAGGAGTGAAGCACCATTGTGTGAAGGGAGATCTTGGCAGCTCCATTGTTTTACAGCTTCTAGGACAAGAGGAGGTGGGGAGGGAGAGAGGAGACAGGCCAAAGCACAGGAGTCTTGAATGCTGTGGTAAGAGCCCAGGGAACCAGTGGAAGGTTCAATGCTGGAGACCACTGAGATCAGACTCATAGGATTAGGGCCTCAAGAGTGGTGACCTTGGAGAAATAGATGAGTAACAGGAAAGCATTAGGGGTCAGGCTCACGGAGGGTCCAGGTGAAGTGTGGGCTTCAGCATGGGGTGGTTGGGTGTCTTCCACTAAGTGGCTGAGTGAACCTGGGTGAATCTCATTACCAGACATAGTGCGCATAAAGCACTTACCATGATGAACACTCAGGAAATGTTGGCCGCTGAACCACAGGACCTCTCAGAATCCTCGTCTGAGAAATGGGATTAATGGTTTATGCAGTCAGCCTCAGGAGGTTGCTCTGAGGATATATTGACATTAAGTATGGAAGGCATATAGCATAATGCCTGACGAAAGGTAACTACTCAAAACCAGTAGCCAATATTAATGTTTGTTCTGATTGCTAATAGTTCAATGATTATTTGGTGTATGCCAAAGACTGGGAACACAGGACTAACTTCAACATTCCCCTGCCTTATGGAACTCACACTACAGTTGTGGAAACAGACTAACCAAATCCTAGTTCCCTGCAGGGTCTCGGTTGGCCGGGGGATGGTGGATGCGCTAGGGAGATGATAGGGCTGTTGCATTGTCAGCACTCACCAAATGTCAGTTCCCTTCCCCCAGGACACTGCAGTGAGCACAGAGGGATGCTGGTGGTGATGGCAGCAGTGGCCTGTCTGCAGTGGGGGAGGTGCAACCAGGGCTCTGTGCTCCACGGAGCCAACAGGAGCCAGGAACAGGTGGAAGCCCCGCCGCCCCCTTCTGAGTTGGAGAGGTGAGATCCCTGCCCTCCTGGGTGCAGCTGTAGCTGCTCAGCTGCAGCTGCAGACCTGGGCATCCCTGTGCTCTCAGGGAAACCCCATTCCCCCCATAGGCTCAGGGGCACCTGTTCCTGCTGCCTGGACTCTCCCTGCTTCTGGTACCCACTCTGATTTCAGAGTGGGGTTGTGGCCAAGCCTGGGTACATACCAGCTAGGTATGCACATACTCAGGGCAGCACTGACATGCCAGCCCCCTGCTACCTTGGCCCCCTCCAGACATTGGGCACTGACAAGCATGAGAGGGAGACTGAAAGGGTGCTGAGAATGGCTCATAGCTGGCCTGCAGGAGCCCATCAGCACAAACAGCATGGGCACCATGAACAGTGGCAGGAGGCAGACAGGCTACTGGGTGGAAAGGAGTGGGTCCCCATGAAGCCCCACTTTCAAGCCAGGGATGGTGTGAAGCCTGAGGGCTGGGCTGCCAGTTCTGCTGACCGGAGTGAGAACTTGTGATGCCTTTTCCAGGCCCACCCATGGCCACCCATGGACCAATCACCACGTACTTCCTTCCCTCTGAAGCCCATAAAAATCCCAAACTAAGCAAGACTGGGGCAGATGTTAGGACAACCTGCCTGCGGAGAGGAGCTACCCACTGTGGGTTTCCTCACAGCTGACAGCTGAACAGACATCTGCACAATCTGCCTGTGGAAAGGAGCTACCCACTTCAGGTCTCCTGAGAGCTGTAGTGTAGCTCAATAAAGCACCTCTTTGTGTTGCTTACCCTCCAGTTGTCCATGTACCTCATTCTTCCTGGACACAGGACAAGAACTCAGGACCTGCCGAATGGTGGGAGTGAAAGAGCTGTAACACAAACAGGGCTGAAATATGCCCCCCACCTGCTCACCACGTTGTGAACACAAGGAGAGAAGCAGAGAAGAACTGTAACCCTTCAGGGAGCCCAGACTTAGGAGCTCCCCAAGCCAGGGCTGTGATGCCCTCTTTGGGGCTCTGCAGTTCCTGGCATCTCCAAGCTTCTAGGCACCACCATGTTCCCCAGTGCCCACAGTGAAAGCCACTCTCAGTATGCCTGGTCCAGCTGAAGCCTTGCAGGGAGCTGGCGCTCGTGCCAATACCTGGAGCTGTCCACCCCACCACAGCCAGCATGCCTTCCTGTGTGCAATGCCCGGACCCCCATGCTCGCTCGCTCATGCAACCCTCACTGCTGACTGCCTGGCTTGCCCTTGGCAGGCATGGGATCTGGGCCGGTAGCACAAGCCGAGTGCAGCCTGCCAGGCCGAGCGAGCAGAATGAACCATTCAGGCCCGAGGAAAAACTCAGGTGAAGGCACCACCAGCCAGGGGGGTTTCCGGCTGGGGAAGCAACACCCCAAGGATCCCGTGACAGTGGGGCCGCCATGGGAGTGTCGTGCTCTCCTTGTAGATATTATTGAGGCCAGGGAAAGTGAAGTTTGCTTCCCAGAGAAAGTGGCAAAGCCAGCATTCGGCCCTAGGTCAGTGAGGCTCCGCTGCCCATTATCTTTCCTGAGAACCATTCATTCATTCATTCATTCATTCATTCATTCATTCAACAGAGATTTGCTGAGCACCTTCTACGTGCTAGGCAGTGTTCTATGAGCTGAAAATGCATGTGTGAATAAAACAAAGTATTCCTGCCCTCATTGGTTTGGCTGTTCGTGAGGGAAACAGTCACTTTAAAAATCATCAAACTGATAAATATGTAGTTTGAGATGCTTAGTTTTGAGGAATAATTTTCATGCAGTAAAATGTACTCCTTTAGTGTATAGTTCTCTGAATTCAGACAAACACATACAGTCATAGATAAACACCACCATGATAAAGATATAGATGGGTTCCGTCACCCCCACAAAAGTTCCTCATTCCCAGTCCCTGGCAACCAGCAATTGGTTTTTTACCCCTATGATTGTGCCTATTCCAGAGAGTCATATAAATGAGATCATATTGTATGCAGCCTTTTGAATGTGACTTTTTCACTTAGAATGATGTATTTGAGACTTACTCATGTCGTGTGTATCAGTAGTGCCTTCCTATTGCTGGATATACATACACATGTTTTATCTGTTCATCAGTTGAGGGACACTTGAGTTGTTTAGAGTTTTACATATTTATGATTAAAACTATTATGGACATTTGCATACAGGTTTTATATGAGCTTAAATTTCCATTTCTCTGGAATAATTACCTAGAAGTAGGATTGCTGGATCATTTGGTATGAAACTGCGAAATTGGTTTCTAGAATGCCTAAACCACTTTACATTCCCACAAGCAACAAATGAGAGACACAGTTGTTCTGCGTCCTCCCCAGGACTTGGTATTGTCCTGTCATTGAGGTCATTAGGCATTCTAACAGGTCAGTCATGATTTCAACTTGCAAATCCCTAGTAACTAATGGGGTTGAGCATCTTTTCACTTGCCGATTTGACATCCACATATTTTCTGTGTGGTGTATATGTTCAAGTCACTTGCCCATTAATTTATTGGATTATTTTGGCCAGGCACACTGGCTCATGCCTGCAATCTCAGCACTTAGGGAGGCTGAGGCGGGCAGATCACTTGAGACCAGGATTTCAAGACCAGCCTGGCCAACATGGAGAAACCTTGTCTCTACTAAAAAATACAAAAATTTAACTGGGTGTGGTGGCATGCACCTGTAATCCCACTTACTCAGGAAGCTGAAGCCCAGGAGGCAGAGGTTGCAGTGAGCCAAGATTGCACCACTACAGTCCACCCTGGGCAACAGAGCGAGACTCCATCTAAACAACAAAAAAAAAACAAAAAAAGAAGGAAAGAAAGAAAAAAACATTTACTGGATTATTTTATTTTATTACATTTTGAGAGTTTTAAAATATATCCTGGATAGAATTCCTTTATCAGATGTATATTCTAAAAATATTTTCTCCAAGTCAGTGGCTTGTCTTTCTATTATCTTAAAAGAGTCTTCTTAAATTTATTTTTATTTGACTATTCAAGTGAAGCAGTGGGACTGCTAAAGGAACAAAGAAGTTTGTTACCAGTTGTGATCAATTAGTTATAAACACCACTGTACTTAGATCAATTTAAGAGTCTTTTTTAAAAGCAGAAGTTTTAAGTTATGATGTCAGCTGTAAGGTTTTTGCAGTGCTTCATAAGGTGAAGAAGTTCCCTTCTACTTCCAATTTATTCAGTTTTTTTTAATCATAAATGCGTGTTGAATTTGGTCACATGGCATTTCTAAATCTGTCGAGATAATCCTGTGGTTTCTCTTCTATAGTCTGTTGAAATACTGCTGACTGACTTTGAAATGTTGCACCAGCCTTACCTTCCCAGAAGAAACCCTGTTTGCTCATAACATATCTTTTACATATAATCCTGCAATCAGTGTACTAATATCTTGTTCATGATATTTACATCTAGGTTCTTGAGGAATTTTTGTCCGTAGTTCTATTTTCTTGTAACAACTTGGTGTGGTTGATATTTAGACCACTTATATTTAATGTAATTATTGAGATAATTTTATTTAAATCTACTATCTTGCCTTTTCTTGTATTTGTTTCGTTTGGTCTTTGTTCCTCTTTTTCCTCCTTATTTTGGATTAGTTAATCCTTACTTATGGTCCACTTTAACTTCTCCATTAGCTTAGTATTTATACCTTTTTAAAAAGCAATATACTTCTTCAATTAGTCAGAAAACACCTTAAAATCTGTTACAGCATGTGTAATCTTATAATATACCCAAATTCATTATATTCATCCCTTTTTACTATAAATATATAATTCATAGAATTTATTTTTGCTTTACATAATCAATTATATTTTGTAGTGGTTAAAACTTAAAAAAAAACTTTACATTTACCTTCTTTTTGCTATTTTCATATTCTTTCTTTGTGTAGCTTCAGTTTTCTAGCAGTTATTATATTCATTCTACCTGGAGGACTTCCTTTAATAATTCTGACTATTAAAATCTACTGGTAATGAATTCTTTCTTCTTTTGGTTTGCTTATATAAGGAAAAGAGTCTTTATTTCCTTACATTGTTACAAGATATTTTAACTAGATACAGAACTCTGGGTTAAGAGGGTGTTTTTTTTTTTTTCCTTAGTCACTTCAATATTGCCACTCCATTGCTTCTGATTTGCAGTGTTACTGACAACAAGTCTGCTGTATTCCTATCCCTGTTCCTCTGTAGGTCATATGCTTTTTTCCTTCAGCTGACTCCAAGATTTTCTCTCTCTCTTTGGTTTTAGATATGAGGTACCAAGGCATATTGGATTTTTTTTCTTTGTGATGTTTATTCTGGTTGGTGTTTTCTGAGCTTTTTGGGTATGTGGTTTGATTACTCATCATTTTTAGAAAATTCTTGGTCATTATCTCTGCAAATGTATATATCTTTGACCCATTCTCTCTCTACTCTGTTTCTGGGATTTCAAAAGTGAGATCTTTGATATTTTCCCTCACAATATTTGCATGCTCTCTTCTCCCCATCCCCCACCACACTTTTGTCTCTTAGTGTTTCACTTCAGGCAATTTCTTTTGACCTATCTTCAAGTCTATTGATAAACCTATTGGAAGCATTCTTTATCTCTGGCACTATGTTTTGGCATTTGTTTTTAGCATTTCCATCTGCTTTTATAGTTTCTATCTTTCTGTTGAAATCCCCGTCTGTTAACGCATGCTGTCTACCTTTCCACTAGAGCCTTTGAAATGTTTTAAATTCCTTGTTTGTTAGGTCTGACATCTAGTTCATATCTGAGTAGGATTCTATTGATTTCTTTGTCTCTTCACAATGAGTTTTTGTTTTTTTGTCCTGTGTCCAATAATTTTTTATTAAAATATTTGCATGATATAAAGGAAAATGTTTAGGCCTGGAAATTGACATGTTTCTTTTAATACTTTGCATTTAGTTTTTTTTTTTTTTTTTTTTTTTTTTTTTGAGGAGGTAGCATTGAGTCAATCTAATTAGGAGTTGAGCTCGTCTTGAGTTTTGTTGTTCTGTGGTTATTTTCAAAAGATCAGCTTTAGAGTTTGTTTTCAGTGTGGTTACCAAAGTGTTATCCTCAATGTTCCTGTTCCACCTTTGACTTAGTGTTTCTCTGTGAATCTGTGCCTTAAATAGGGTCTCTCTTTAAGCTCCTGTTCCCTAGCAATAGACTTCTGTTTCTAGTTCCTTGCCACTTGCTGATGTGGCAGGGGGTGGGGAGAGTACATGTCCTCTGCTGCTTTGGTTCAGCCTGTCTTAGGTAGGCTCTGTGTCAATGGGTCTTGGGGATCTTAGGGGTATGTCACATTGATCCTGTCTTTCTCCAGCAATAGGAAAACACTAATGGTCTGATCCCAGGATCTTGGCAAGGAAATGAAACTGCATTTGCTAAGGCCCTGAGGCAAAAGAAGCTTGGCCCATGGAACCAAAAGAAAACTAATGTGACCTGAGCAAAGTCAGCAAGAAAGATAACCCTTGAGAGACGTGTAGGGCCAGATTATGTGTTACCTGTGTGCTGCATTATAGCTTTTGGTTTTTTAGAGCAAGTTCAAGGGAAAATTTTAAAGAACATTAATTGTCTTGGATAAATAGAGAATTTGGAATCCTTTAAGAGAGTGGTACTGGATAAACTAACTTTTCTATCATCTCATATGCTATTTAGAAGTTCATCTCAAGTTTCACATATTGACTGTAAAATGCGCCGACTCTAATTCTGTGCTTCCAGTTAGAATATCATTTCTCCATGAAAACTTCCAAAAGTCTTTTTTTTTTAGTTTACTAGTTGAATCGGACGCATTTAACATGAAGGATCTTTCTGGCACTGGTGCATCATTTATTTCTGCCCTTTATCAGAGCTTACCTATTTACTCATTAGCCAATTAAGCTTTCTTTCCTCTTCTTCTTCCTATGCATACCTGTGAAATACTAATGGTCAACAGCTGAGCAGTTTCTTGCATACATTAGTGAAATGAGTTTTCTATTGCTAGCAATGTTACTAGCATCTCCCCAAAAAGAAAAATTATCAGACTGATGCAGTGGTTTCATGTTATCTCAAATTAATATGTAAGCGGGTGACACCTGAGTTCATCTGAGTAGCCGAGAGCCAAAGAAATATAAATTACTCCCCAAAGGATTAAGAGAGAGGCCAAGCATGCTACTTATCTCTTCTTTCCACAGCTTCTCAGCCCACTTTAATGCAATGAATTATGGCAGAGCTCTTGAATCATTTGGGGAACATGTACAATATGTGCCTTGATGAGTTGGGCTTCCATTTATGCATTCATTTCATTGTCCATTCAGTAATAATGAATTACTATAACAAAAACTAGCTAACATCTGTTGAGAACTTACTTTATGTCAATCTCTGAAGTAAATGTGTCACATAAGTTGTCTCATTATGGGGTAAGGGCTATTATATTCCATCGAATCTGAAACTCAAAGTTAAATGCTTGCCCAGTGACAAACAGCCAGCAAAGGTACCCATTGAGATTCAAAGCCAGGACGCTGTGACTTAAGTTATTTGCCACTATGACACATTAAGCATCTACTTCTAGATCAGCTACGTGCTAATCCTTTGAATCTGGAGCTGACTTAGGCATGTCCCTGCCTTCAGAGAGCTCACCACCCAGTGGGGGAGATGGACATGTATACTATTAATTAAAATAGAGCATGATAAGTGCTGTAAGGAAGAAATGAGCAAAAGTTTAGTGAGAATCTAGGCCATAGATTGATGTATTAGTAATATGCCAGGAGAGAGGGTAAGATGGGAAACAGGAATAGCAAGGGACTTGGTGAAGATCCCATAGTGAAATGTGGTCTGAGTCTCGAAGTATGAATAGGAGTTCATGAGTATGAAAAGCGGGCTAAAGTCATTGATGATTCAAAATATAGTATATCCTATTGTTTGAAGCTGGCACAATGGGTGTAACAAGAATAGTGGCCAAATATGAGGGTGGCTGGGGCCTGCTTTTAGGAAGTTTTTAAACTTTATAGTAAATAGGAAAGTTGTAATGATTTTGAGCAAGTAGTTTAAACATGTGAATAATAACAATAATACTAGATACCATTTATTGAGCACTTACCATGTGCTTAATCAACAGATACATAGCCATTTTCTCTTCACAATAAGATTATGTAGCAGACATTGTTATTCCTTCTTGCAGATGAGGAAACTGAGGTACGTATAAGAGGTTAAGCAGCTTACCCAAGGTCATTGTGCCAGTAAACATGGGAGCTGAGGTTCAGTTGCAGGCCTGAGTAATGACCACGTTTGTAATCCCTCTGTTTCACTGATTCTACTACTTAGAAGTCTCTCAGGGGCAGGTGGAGTTGGGATTGAAGAGCCCCAGGCTGGAGACAAGCAAGTGGTTGAGGGAGCAACAATGAGACCAGACACAGATGAAAAAGGACCAGAGTGGAGGATAGAGAGGAGGGTAGAGAGGAAGTTTCTGGAAGGGAAAAATGGTAAGTCTTGGTGACCAATCTAATTATCAAACACAAAGGCTGAAAGAGTCCTAGAGTCCAAGTTGATGCCCAGGTTTCTGACTATGCAGCTGAAAAGACCCTTGTGGCTGAGATTGAGAACTCAGGAGAAGGGGCAGTTCGAGAGCTTAGTTCAGACAGGTTGAGTTGTGCCCATGGGACCGTAGGTGGAAGTGTCCAGTGGGTGTTGGCTACCCAGATCTGGCCATCCTGCCAGCCAGGATGTGCAAGCTGGAGACATGGTCTTGCCTTGAAGAAAGTATCAATGGGTAGGAGACTTGGGTTCTAGTCCCAGCTGGGCCAGAAGTCATTTAACTCCTCCATTCGGCCTTGGCCTCCTTGTCCATAACATTTAAGGGAGGAAGGAAATTACCTTGAAGGCCCCGTCTAAGCCAAAATTTAGTAATTCTGTGTTCCTAGTCAAGAAGAGAGCAAACACCTGTGGAAACAGATCCTGGAAGGCTGTCAGCTCGCAGGCTAGATGTTGAATAGCATTTCACACTCCACTGCAGATATCAAAACCTTCAGCAATATTCACAGAGCTCACTGCAGCAGGCTAATAATTATACTTTAGGAGGTGATTGTATGCTTTTCGTATTTTTAGTCTAATGAGGAAGTAAACTCTGTGTGGTTAGTGAGGGGGCAAATCCCACCACATGCGCATCTACATTTCTAAGAGAAAGAAAGGCGATCTCTCATTTCACACCCCATGTTCCTGCTTTTCTAGAAGGCCCATTATATGATGCCCTAATGCTCCTTGGCATCAAAACTCACTTTTCATTTCAAACTTTCATTGGCAGAATTGCCTCAACCACTGGTAGAGATGGTTAGCAGGAGGTGAGGCTGATCTTTCCAGGCCATTGCAGGGCAGCCAGAGTTCCCTGGTGCCCAGTGTCCGCCCAGTGTATTTTGGACTCACAAGAATCCATAGAGCATGCACCATGCACCCCATGCAGTGAAAGCTAGTGGGCAAGAAAGCAGGCACTGTCAGGGAATGTGAATCAAGATCCAGTTTCAAGAGGATTTTAAATCACTTTTATTAATAGCAAAACCACATTTATTATCCTCCTTTTATCTGCTAATTCAATTGGAACCAAAACGAATAGATGACTAATTCAGTTGCAACCAAAACTAAGAGAGTTTATGAACATCAGGACATTTTGGAATATGAAACATAGAGAGTATATGCTATATGTGTGCACGTACATGGATAGATATGATTTTTATATGCAGCATGTTTATAAAGATGGCATAATTGCTGGAAAATGTATGGCCTTTGAAGGAGACAGAACTAGGTTGTCATCATTCTGGTTGATCTTGGGGAATGGAACTGGGTTCAAATAAGCCTCGGTAGCTGTGTCACCTCAGGTGTGGTACTTACTGCCTCCAAGCCTTGGCTTCCCGAAATGGAGGTAGTACTGACCTGACAAGGTCCTTGTGAGATAAAATGAGATAACGCATGGACGCTCAGCACAGTCCCTAGCATCTAGAAGTGCTCGCCAAGGTTAGCTTTTCCAAGACATGAATAGCATATGTAAAGAATTAAGAAGAGCTTCAGGCACATAGGAGGCTCAATAAATTACCACATTACTATTGCAACTATTGGCATTGTCAGTAAAGCCACTATTCATAGTAATAGTGGAACAGCTGTGTTGAGCCCTGGCCTTAAAGTCATAAGACTGACATTCCGGTGTGGGCTCCTTCACTCATTATCTCCATGACCCTGAACATACCCCCTAATCTCTGTGGGCCTTGGTTTCTTCATCCGTGGCCTATGCTTCAAGGATGAAAAGACTGACATGTGAAGGAACCTGTTCCTCACAAAGCCCTGCACAAATGCTATGGACATGATGGCAGTTACAGTTGGCATTTCCAATGGCTGATAAATAGATTCAGGGTTGGCCATTCCCCTTACCAAAGCATTGGAAGAAGTTTTAGTTGTCGTTGTTGTTGTTGTTGTTGTTGTTTCGTGGAAGGCCTTGGGGAATTTTATTCATCCATAATCCAAGCAGGTGTAACTAAGTCTTGGACCCTGGACAACCTTTCTGGGCATAGCTACACCCTCCCCCGATTATCTGCTTGGTTTGTTGTTTGCTGCCCCTAGAGCTGCCTTTATCACACAGGTGCCCCAGGGGGTCCTCAGTCCCGGCCTTTTCTGTGTCATCCCAGAGCAACTGGCTCCTTCCTCTGCAAGAACCCTGAGCAGCAGCTCAAAGCCTATGTTGTTGTGAAGATGAATCAGTACTCTTAAAACAAGACTTTGCACAGAGCAGATGCTCCTTAAACATTAACTCTTTTAATTAGCAGGATGTAAAGATCTTAGACAGTGCTTGGCACCCAACAAGGGCAATAGAAGTGTTTGCTATTTTTATTATGACCGTTTATTTATTTAGTCAGTCAACAGATTTTTCCTTTGTATCTTCTTGGTACCAGGCAAGGGATGAGGCACCAGAGAGAACAAGACAGTCTCTGCCCTCAAGGAGCTTGCAGTCAAGAGAAAAGGGAGACAGATAAGCAAAAATGCATGAGGAGATGAAGAGCATGGGGGAAACGAGGAAGCCCCTATCTGGCTTGGGTAGGGGGGAGACGGCAAGGAAGTGATAACAGCAGAGACTTATTCTGAGGAGTCCACTGTACCTGTGAAGATCCTTGTCTGGCACATGGTAGGTTCCTGGAGGATGTAACCCTAGGGCTGCACCTTCTGTGAGCTGGGAAAGAGTGGCAGGACCAGAGACAGAGAGAGGGTGTTCCAGGAACAGCACTCAGCGTGGAGCCAGGCAAACGAGGCAGCACAAGACAGCTTGGGGCCTCCGTGCTGGGCTGTGGATTTGAACTACCCTCTGGGCCAGACTGGTCCCCAGCCCCTAGTACTTTGTGTTCCGCCAAAAATTAAAACTAGGAAAGATTCCAGGATCAAGTCAAATACATTTCCAAGCCATGCCTGCTATTGAGTTGGGCCTCTGTGAACATCACCAAAGCACATCAGCACACGAAAGGCTCCAAGGATGATGATAGAACACAACAATATTGATGTCATAATCCCTGTGCCACCAAAATGATGTCATTGGCTACTCAGAATCCCAGCACTTAAGACGCGAGAGAACTACACAGGTTTAGAGCTGGAAGGACATGGAGCCAGTGGCATTGCAAGCAACACAGTTTATGAAACAGCCACCGTGATGGGAAGATCTTTTAGTAGGGAATACCATCATCTGTGGCATGTCAGAAAACTGACTCCCCGGTCAGCAGTGAGAAGGACAGATTGGAGGAGTCTCAGGGGCCAGAGGACCAGCTTGGAAGCTATGCTGGTCCTAGGGTACTAGAAGGGAAAGCGAGCATCGGAACATGAGCAGCATGTGAGCAAAGGCGAGGAAGGGAGGGTACACACGCGATTAGGAGGTAGAGTCATGCACACGTGGCGAGGAAGGGAGGGTACACACGCGATTAGGAGGTAGAGTCATGCACACGTGGTGAGGAAGGGAGGGTACACACGCGATTAGGAGGTAGAGTCATGCAGACTTGGCGAGGAAGGGAGGGCACACACGCGATTAGGAGGTAGAATCATGCAGACTTGGCAGCTGAGTATCACTGTGACAGTCATGGGAATTCCCTGAACCTCGGAGTCAGGACCAAGAATTCTAGACTTGACTTCAGAGGCACTACTGGGTGGTTGAGGCAAGCCCCTCTTCCTCCTCGGGTCCAGTGTCCGGTTCTAACAAGGACATGTGTGAACACGATGAGTTTCACAGGACCCTTCGGCCCTGCGATGCTGACATCTCGAGATGCTGTGAGCTGTTTCCACCTCTGATGCAGACATCAGTGAGCCAGACAAGCCCTATGGCATCAGGGTGAAAGAGCCAGTCCACACATTTATTAAGTGCCTTCTGTATACTGGGCTAAGCACCAGGCCCTGGGAGGGAAGGAAGGAGGGTGGAAGGGTGTACCAGGGCACCAATCCCCGGGTAACTCAATTACTTCTGTCAGTTACCCAGAACAGGGGAAAGGTCCCTGAAGTCAGAAAACCAAGAGGTGCTAATCCCAGCTCTGCTATGCTAGCTGGGTGACCTTGGCAACTTCCTTACCCCTTGTATTCATTTCTTGTGGCTGCAAAACAAATTACTACCGAGTGGCCTGAAACAATGGAAATTCATTTTCCCACAGTTGTGGAGGCTGAAAGTCCAATATCAAGGGGCCAGCAGGGCCATGTGCCCCTCGGAAGACCCCACAGGAGGATTCTTCTGCCTCTTTCAGCTTCCAGGAGCTCCAGGCCTTCCTGGGCTTGTGGCCGCATGGCTCCTATCTGCCTTTGTCTACACATGGCCATCTTCTCTGTGTCTCAGGTCTTTCTTTTCTCTTATAAAGACATCAGTCGTTGGAGTTAAGGCCCAATCTAAATCCAGGATGATTTTATCTTGAGATACTTGATTACATTTACAAAGACCTTATTTTCAAATATGGCCCTATTCACGGATCCCAGGAGTTAGGACTTGAACATAGCTTTTAGCGGGCAATGATTTGGCCCACTACACCTCCAAATGCCTCTGCCTCCTCATCAGAAAAATGAAGATCATCGTAGCGTTTATCCTGTTGGGTGGCTGGGAGAGAACTAAAGAGGTAATACACACGTAATCCTTAACATGGCAGCTGGTAAATCATGGTTGCTGTTGTTCAGATATGTGGCTCACACCTGTCCTTCTAGCTCTAAACCTGTATAGTTCTCTCGCGTCTAAGTGCTGGGATTCTGAGCAGCCAGTGACATCATTCTGGTGGCACAGGGATTATGACATCAGTATTGTTGTGTTCTATCATCAGCTCCAAGTGTGTATGTGGGGCAGGGGGAGGGAATGTTACCGTCTCTAGGACTGCAGACATCTGTCGCTTGACTGGGCATGACAGCCAGGACAGGATCACTCTGCTGTTGCTTCTACCCTGAGTTCTAAACGGACTTGGGGCTGCCAGGTGTGACAAGGATTGATGGGGAACATCTCAGCACACACAGCCATTCTGCACTGCTGGGTGCACCCTGCACTATTGGAGCTTGTGGGCTGGGCCAGCAGCTGTCAAGGCCCTGGGAACACACAGACAAGCATGACGGGACTCCTTCTCTCTTGAGCCCTCAGGATTGGGAACAGGAACAGGCACACACAACGGTGCAGGGAAGGAAGTCCCTGTAGGCTCAAGCTCAGCTTCGGGCTCAGTGGTAGGATCCAGGTGGGATTCAGAATAACACAGCACAATGCCCAGCATGTACTAGGAAAGCATTCAATATTCACTCATCCAATGCTTAATGAACAAGTGTGATCACTGACTTTGGAGACAGGATGATCTATCATTGATAGGAAGAGGCAGACAAAAAGATGCTGAAGATACAAAACACACAGAATTTGGAGACTGATCGTTCATGAGGCTAAGGAGGATGGCATTTAGGAGGGTTCCCAGATTTCTGCTTTGGGTAACTATGGACGATGGGGAGGCATGGCAGAGGAAGCAGAGGTTGGAGTGATGATTCGACTGTTAGTAATGCCTGATGTTCATGGAGCACTCACTACGGGCCAGGCATCCTGCTAAACTCTTGGTATAGATTATCTTATTTAATCTACTTAATCCTCACAACAGCCCAATGAATAAACCATTATTATTATCTACATTCTACACAACTGAGGCAAAGAGAAGGTACGTAGCTTATTACTAACGAGCAACTCCATCAGCACCGGCAGTCTTCCTGTTTCCCAGGGTATGATGTCAGTTCCTTTTTAAGGGCCAAATCTAAGGGGCATGTTCTCGAATTCCCAGTTGCACCATTCTACCATGTGGCACTAAGTATGTAGTTTGTACCGAACGATATGTTGAGACAAGTCTTACTTCAAACAGGAATTCAGCAGACCTGTAACGTGTGCATCTCAGCTTTGCATTTCCTGACTGTGTGACCTCTTCATACTGCTGGCCCTCTCTGAACCTTCCCTTAAAACATGTCCCCAGAGGCTGTTGTGAAGAGAAAAGGAGAGCCCATGGGTGAAAGTGCACTTAGAAAATGTGAACCAAATGGAGAATATCACCAGGGGGCAGCTAGAAAGTGGCTGCTGGTCAGATTCAAGTGTGAAGCTGCCCAGCCAGCGCCCCCAGGTCAACTCATCCTGGATCTTCTTTCCATGCCGAGTGAATGCCCATCTAGAAACTGAGTTGAGACAGTTTTAATCACAACAGGTTGTGACTCCCCAGGGCAGATTTCGGCTGCTCTGACAACTGTAAAATGGAATTATGCCTGCAAATTAATTTACTAGAAATAATCAACAGTTCACAAAATGTTCCTGGAAGCCCACATGGACAATTAGACCCTACAATGCACTCCTGGCCTAGTGAGGTGGGGGTGAGGCACTGAGATCAACCCACCACTCAGCCCCTTGGAGAGTGATCAGGGACAAAGACCCCAGGACAAATGCAGTACCCTGAAGAAGAAGGGTCCACCACTCTTGGGCCTCCATCACCTTCACTGTACTTTTTCTATTGAGGTGAAATTCACATAAGATAAAATTAGCTATTTTAAAGTGAAAAACTCAGTAGCATTTAGTACATTCACAGTGTTATATGACCACCACCTCTTTCTTGTTCCAACCCATTTGTTTTCACCCCCAAAGGAAAAGCAGTACCCATGAAACAGGTGCTCCCACCTTCCCCTCACCACCCACAGCCCTTAGCAACCTCCAATCCGCTTTCTGTCTTGCGGATTTACCCATTGTGGGTATTTCATGTTAGATGCCACCTATGCTAAAACAGAGTTGTCCCTGAGATAGGCCCCAGGCACAGAGAGCTCTAAGTGTTCATTTATCAAGGTTCTCAGCCCCTTGGGGGCTCTGTTCCTCTTCTTCACTCTGGGTTTACCCCACCAGTTCTCCCAGTGAACATGCTCCACCAGTCCACCCCCTCCAGGGACATGTCTTCACTTTCACCAAGCCCTTCCGTGCCCCCTCAGGGCGTCCCATCTGCATTCCACCCGGCAGTGTCACTCCAGAGCCTCCGGTGATGCCTGTAACTTGTTCTCAGGCAGTTCATGGCTTACTGAGGGTGTAAACCATGTGGCATAGTGAAAAAAGTACAGGTTTTACTGTCCAAAAAAGCTAGATTTCTGGCCGGATGTGGTGACTCACGCCTGTAATCCCAGCACTTTGGGAGGCTAAGGTGGGCGGATCACCTGAGGTCAAGAGTTCGAGACCAGCCTGGCCAACGTGGTGAAACCTCATCCCTACTAAAAATCTCAAAATTAGCCAGGCGTGGTGGCAGGTGCCCGTAATCTCAGCTACTCGGGAGGCTGAGGAAGGAGAATCACTTGAACTCGGGAGGTAGAGGTTGCAATGAGCTGAGATCGCGCCACTGCATTCCAGCCTGGGCGGCAGAGTAAAACTCTGTCTCCAAAAAAAAAAAAAAAAGAAGCTCGATTTCTCTCTTTGTCCCCTCTCTAAGGGGTGGTGGCCATAAACTGGGATACACAATGATGTTCTGTTTGTCCTCTCGTTGACAGCCCCAGAAGTATTCCAGGTGTACATGGATGGAGGCCCCGGATACTCGTACCCTGTCGACTGGTGGTCCCTGGGCGTCACAGCCTATGAGCTGCTGCGGGGCTGGGTAAGACAGGCGCCTGTGTGGTGCACACCAGGGGCTATGCAGTGGGGGCTCAAGTTGTTCCTGGGCAGGTGGAGTTGACAGGGCACGTGGTGCAGGAAGGAGAACTGGTGGAAGAGTCACTGCCCCCCAGGTTTCAGTCCTGATGCCTGTGTGCCGCCTATGAACGCCCTGAGCTTCTGGTCCAACCTCCTCATTGTACAGATGGGAAAGAGGCATCCAGAGGGGGATGCCTTACACAAAGGCCCACAGCGGATCAGTGACAGGTCAAACATCAAAGCGCCTTGGCCTCGTCGTTTCAAACACTGTCCCCTTTGAACCCACAACACAAGGTCTCCATGTCTGATTTTCTAGCTGATTGGAAAATCTTGAAGGGTGAAGACTATGCTTCTTTTTTCTCTTTGTTTGTTTTACATCTTCCCTGAATATGTAACTCAGTGTCCTATAAAAATGTGACATTCAGTATGTATTTGTATTTTATTACATTTACATTTACTAGCTGAAGATGATTAATGGGACTATTTGGCGGCGGTAATAACACATACTTTTATTTGAGCAGAAAGTATTATGTCTTGGCTGGACGCCGTGGCTCAGCACTGTAATCCCAGCATTTTGGGAGGCTGAGGTGGGAGGATTGCTTGAGCCCAGGAATTTGAGACCAGCCCGGCAAACATAGGGAGATTCCATCTCTACAAATAATAATAATTAAAAAAAAAATAACCGAGCATGGTGGCACTCACCTGTAGTCTCAGCTACTTGGGAGGCTGAGGCAGGAGGATCACCTGAGCCTGGGAGGTCAAGGCTGCAGTGAGCCATGATGGCACCACTGCACTCTAGCCTTGGTGACAGAATGAGGCCCTGTCTCAAAAAAAGAAAGTATTTTGACTAAAATTAATTTTGAGGTGTTATTTGTTTGCACAAGTATCATTTGAAAAGGATGTCACTTCACCATGTCTCAGGACCATGGTTTCCTCATTGGTACAATGGGAATCATAATATCCTTTCTGTCTATTTAGCGGAGCTGGAGTTTTAGGATTCTTGGGTTCCTGGACTGTGGGAGACATGGTTTGCCTGAGACTCGTCTCCGCAGCACCAGTGCCCAGCACAGAGCTGACAGAGATTCTCCCACCAACTACAATTTTAATGTTGTTTCAGTCATTTGCATACATGCATATTCATGCATATAGAAGGTTCCTTCCTTGAGGGCATGGTGGTGTCTTATTCATTGTGGATATCCCATTGCATGGTTATAATGGATGTTGAATGAATGTTTGTTGAATGAATGAATGAATGAGTGATGAGAGCAGTTTGTACACCATGAACACTGAGCGCAAGTAAGTATTACTTATCACCCCGTAGTCCGGCAACAATTTTCTGCTCTTGATCTCAGTTATTTCCCCTAAATTCCTCAAAAACATAATTACTATACATTGCATTCTTAGAATGCAAAGAAAATATGAGCTTGTTCACTGAATGAAAAGAATTAATGTCCCACAGGTTTACTGTGAGCTGCTGCGGGGCTGTGTAAGACGGGTGCCTGTGTGGTGTTCCTGCTTGGTTCATTTCTTGTCAGCTGTTTACTTTGATATATATGCTCAGAGGAGGAATATGAGGGTGGAACCAGAGCACACAGGCATCCGTCAGAGGCTGTTAATCTCATGTAATCAATCACAGCAATGACCTTGGCGAGCAGTTGCCCTAAACGTGACTGGCCTCCTGCCAACAGAAAGGATATTCGCAGTCATTCCTCATGGGTCTGTGCAATCAAAGATGATAGCTTGGCAAAAAGCCCCAAGGATGGAGTGGTCCCTGCTGATTCACAAATAAACTATTTTATTTTTTAATTCTTCTGAGTTTTCTGCTTAAAGATCCAGATGCTCTTTTTAAGGACGATGCTCCTTGGAAGAGGAAGCAGCAAATGATGGGGCATCCAGGCCTTTGACATGGCAACAAAGTAATGGAATGAAAGAACACCACCTGTTATGTACTACTGTAAATCTTTCTCCCAGATATTCCTGACAGGCTTCTTCTTTGACCCAAAAGACAACAAGTTTATGCAAATAATTTATTCTCTGTTTTTCATACTGGAAACAGTTGATTTAGTCAAAAAGCTGTGCTGAAAAACACTCGTATTTATCCATGGACGATGTAAATTTAGGAGTTACCCCCAACTCTTGCAATTCCTCAGTCATGTCAGTGACAATATCCTTGGGTAGGATCCAGGAAGCTCCTTACGTCCAAAAGAGGAAAGAAAGTCACAGTGGAGGCCAGGCGCGGTGGCTCACATCTGTAATCCCAGCACTTTGGGAGGCCGAGGAGGGCAATCACCTGAGGTCAGAGCTCGAGACTAGTCTTGTCAAGATGGTGAAACCCCGCCTCTACTAAAAATACAAAAAAAAAATTAGCCTGGCATGGTGGTGAGTGCCTGTAATCACAGCTACTTGGGAGGCTGAGGCAGGAGAATCGCTTGAACCTGGGAGGTGGAGGTTGCAGTGAGCCAAGATCGCGCCACTGTACTCCAGCCTGGGTGTGACAGAGCAAGACTCTGTCTCAAATAGAAAGGTCATAGTGGGAATTCCCAATATTGTTCTAGGATCTTAAAGTTGGAACGCATTGAAAATAATGGGTGGAAAACTGGTACTATGGCTTGTTGGCCAGGGATCCAGGAAAACAGCTGTTTCTCCTCACAAGGAGCCAAGCACTCTTTATGGACAGCAGAGGGGCCAAGTCCCATTGGCAGGTTTGAGACCACAGTGCAGAGCAGGGTTCTCCAACCCCGGGGGCTGGATACCGGTCTGTGACCTATTAGGAACTGGCCGCACAGCAAAGCAGGGAGTGAAGGTGAATAGCAGGTGAGCCAGGGAAGCTTCATCTGTATTTAGAGCCACTCCCCATCACTCACATCACCACCTGAGCTCCACCTCCTGTCCGGTCAGCGGTGGCATTAGACTCTCATAGGAGCACAAACTCTCTTGTGGACTGCACATGCGAGAGATCTAGGGTGCGTGCTCCTTATGAGAATCTAATGCCTGATGATCTGTCACTGTCTCCCATCACCCCCAGATGCGACTGCCTAGTTGTAGGAAAACAAGCTCAGGGCTCCCACTGATTCTACATTATGGTGAGTTGTATCATTATTTCATTATATATTACAATATAATAATAATAGAAATAAAGCGTACAATAAATGTTATGCACTTGGATCATCCTGAAACCATCCCCCCAACCCTAGTCTGTGGAAAAACTGTCTTACACAAAACCAGTCCCTGGTGCCAAAAACGCTGGGAATCACTGATGCAGGGAACCCTGTGCTTTTGGTTGGAGCTTGTAGGCTGGACAGGAGACATAAGTAGGATCCAACTTCTCACTGAGCCAAACTAGAATCTTAGCTCTTACCCTGGCAGGCCTGCTGAGTGAAAGAAAAAGGCCCAAGTAGGTGCCACTCGTCAGAATTCCTTTTGGTGCCCTAGTCACCCTGGCATTCTGACTACTGCCTCTCCAGAGAACACTGTGGAAAGAGATATGAGGAGATCTCCCTTCCCCTGACCATATCCACAGAGAAGAGATGGACAGATCTTTAGCCAGCCATTGTCCCAACAAACCTCAAAGTCTCTCCGACAGGTGAGCACCCATCTGTTCATTGATTATCCTCAGGATCCAGGGGGCGCCGTACTGCCAGAAAGAATCTTTTTCACTCTTGGACAGCTCTAATGGCTAGAAATTTTTTTCCCCGGCCGGGCGCGGTGGCTCAAGCCTGTAATCCCAGCACTTTGGGAGGCCGAGGCGGGTGGATCACGAGGTCAGGAGATCGAGACTATCCTGGCTAACATGGTGAAACCCCGTCTCTACTAAAAATACAAAAAACTAGCCGGGCGTGGTGGCGGGCGCCTGTAGTCTCAGCTACTTGGGAGGCTGAGGCGGGAGAATGGCGTGAACCCGGGAGGCGGAGCTTGCAGTGAGCCGAGATCACACCACTGCACTCCAGCCTGGGAGACACAGCGAGACTCCGTCTCAAAAAAAAAAAAAAAAAAAAAGAAATTTTTTTCCCCTTAACTCAGTCAAAAGCTGCTTCCTTATAATAGAGAAAAATAATCTTAAGGGAATCTCACAGGTTCAAACCCTGGCTCTAACCAGGTACCCCATCTGGGATCCTAAGCAACTCTTTTAAACAGACCGAATATTCAGAATCCTTTTGTGTTAACAAGAAGAAATTAGTAATTATATCTACCCAATAGGATTGCTTTGAGAATTAAATGATTTTGATTATGTTAGTTACCCAGCTCCTTGACTGATGAATGGCTGGCACTCAGGAAACATCCCCCTAGGACTTCTACCCTGGAAGGACCTTTTGGAAAGCCTGTGTCCTTCCCAATTTAGCGTCTTTCAAGCACTAGAGGCAGGCACTGAGAGCAGAGGCTGGATCACACCTGCTTACTGACCATTAGCAAGTAAGGCCAATGGGCTTCATGAGCAGAGATGGGTTCCCATCCACACTCTGTGCTTCTTGGTGCTGTGATTTGGGCTAAGTCACTTACCTCATCTGATCCCTGACTTCCTCATTTATAAAAGAAGGTTTGTCAGGCCCACCTGCAGGATCAGTGTGAGATTACATGAGAAAATGTGGTCAGGGCATAGGCGGTGTCTGGCACATAGGAGACATGCTGATTATTATGCAAGTAAGTAAATACACACACAGCAATGATTCCACAAGACTGGTAGATGCAGGTGAAGTTCTGCTGACCTAGGTTTAGAGGAGCAGGGGAGAATTTCAGAGGGAGGAGACATTGAAGTTTGGTCACATATGAATGGTTGGAAGGAATAGTGTGAGCTCAGGTAGAGAAGTGGAAGCTAGGGCTGATTCGACAAACATTTTGGCCTACCCACTGGTCAGAAGGATAGTGAGGAGACGTCTGTAAAGGACCTGCGGCCAGCTGGAGACATTTGGCTTTACTGTGTAGGTAGTGTGGTACTATCCATGGTACCTAAGCAGGGAAGTGACAGCACCGTGGTCATATTATACATAGAACCATATGTGTCTGGGTTCAAATCCTGACTTTGCCACCTAGACTCTCAGTGATCTTCAGTGAGCCTGTTTCTTATCTATAAAATGGGGAGAATAGTAGTACATGGCACAGGTTTCTCCACCTCGGCACTATGGACATTTGAGGCCAGATCATTCTTTGTGGTGCAGGGCTGTCCTGTGCATTGTTAAGATGTTCAGCAATATCACTGGCCTCCACCCATCAGATGCCAGCAGAACTCCCCACCCAGTTATGACAACCCAAAATGACTCCAAACATTGCCAGATATCCCCTGGGGGACAGTTGTCCCTTATTGAGAACCACAGCCATAGAACAACCAGGAGAACTAAGTGGGATCCTGCGTGTAAGGCCATTAGCACATTGCATTGCACCCCCATGGAGTGGGCTTTCAAGGACCCCTCACCCCTTTCACATCTCCCTAGGACTTCTACCCTGGGAGAACCTGCTGGAAAACCTGCATCCTTCCCACTTTAACACCCTTCAAGCACTAGAGACAGGTACTGAGAGCAGAGGCTGGATCACACCTGCTTGCTGACCATTAGCATGTAAGGCCTGTGGGCTTCATGAGCAGAGATGGGTTCCCATCCATATTCTGTGCTTCTTGGTGCCCACTCCATGGGGACATGAGGACTTTGCCCTCTTTACTCACTCCCTGACCTGGTGTTACCCTTGCCTTTGACCCCAGTCAGCACTTCTCCTTAGGAATGGGTGGACAGAGAAGGTTGAAGGTACAGAGAGGCCAGCAAGTCAAGGGAGGGTACCCAGAGCTCCCCCTAGAGGTGAGAGTGCAGCACTGAGTACCGATGGTTGTGAAAGGGGTGGGTGGGCTGAACCGGGAGAAACAGGACCGTGTAACCTCACCAAGGGGGCCAGTAGAACTGTGCCAGGAGTCACAAGCCCGGGAGGTAATGGAGTCTGTGATCTCCATTCAAAGGAGGAGGAAGGACCATTTGTGAATTTTTCAGTGTTTTCAAGCTGTTTCCCAGACTCTAGGACCCTGCAGAGATGATCTGACAGTTCCAGAGGCAGGGAAAGTGTTTCTCCAGGCTTTGGAGGTTTAAATTACCTAAGGAACTGTTCTTCACTGTCATCTGTTCAGTGTTTGGGATTTTGAATAAAAAGATTTTGGGGAAAAAAACATTGGATTAGATGGTCTCCAAGGCCCAGCTCAACTTTAACAGTTAAAATGACAGACATCCGGCAATTCTTTTCCTCTGTCTTCTATTTTTTTGGTAAATTGGCATTTTGTTTTTTGAAACCGAGTTTCCTGGAATAGAGACACACCTGCACTTGATAATAAGTATATCCAATGTCCCACTGCTAAAATTGCTTTTACCAGCAGTACATGGAATTACTTTACCTTGTAACTACCAGCTGGTGTTCTGACTCAACACATCCTAAGGCCAGCGAGTGAGAACTCAGCATCAGTACCAGCAGACAGGATATTGATCTTAATATTTGTGAATCTTTTTGTAAAAGAGCCTACGTTTCTCTACAACCACCCAAACAGATGAGGGCTGAACCTGGTGCCTAAAGCTGTGGAACTTGTTTTAGTCATGATGTTCCAAATTCATTTCTAAATGTATGTCCTGCACTGGCTTCCTGGCGCATCGGAGTTATTATTATCATCATTGTTTTTGTAATTGGTCTGGTTGCCTCTAGAAGGAGAGAGAATTACAGAGATTAGGGAGAAAGAAACAGAGAGAGAGAGAGAGCGAGAGAGAGAATAGCTCACGTGGAGGTCCAGTGGAACAGCAGAATTGATGAGCACCTTGAAGTGACCAAGAAGGAAATAGGGAATGAAATGTAAATGATGGGAAAACATTTACATTTGTTTCTGGCTGGTGTTCAGGTTGGGTGCTTGGATCCTTGGTCTCTGGTGGCACTGCAGAAAGACCAGGGGATGAGAATCGGGGACATTGGGAAAGTCTCTTTTCATCTGCCAGCCTCAGTTTCCTTACGTTTGAAATGAGGGATGAAGTGCTGCGTCGTTGTCCAGAGTCTTTGCACCTCCAACAGCTGGGTTTTCAGGGTAGGGGTGGGACTGTGTTGGGCAGAACTGTTTATTGAAAGGTAAAAAAGACAGGAAGGAGCAATTCTAAATAGTCCAAAATGGCCAGGTGCAGTGGCTCATGTCTGTAATCCCAGCACTCTGAGAGGCTGAGGCGGGCAGATCACCTGGGGTGAGGAGTTCGAGACCAGCCTGGCCAACGTGGTGAAACCTGGTCTTTCCTAAAAATTAAAAAAATTAGTGGGGCATGGTGGCACACGCCTATAATCCCAGCTACTCAGCAGGCTGAGGCAGGAGGATCTCTTGAACCCGAGGTGGAGGTTGCAGTGAGCCGAGATCGCACCATTGCACCCCAGCCTAAGCAACAAGAGTGAAACTCCGTCTCAAAAAAAAAAAAAAAAAAGTCCAAAACTGAACTCAGCCCCAGCTCATCTCCCAGTGGTGGCCCTGAGCTCTGGATCTCCTGCCCCTATCCCTGTGGAGATTATAGAGAACTCCCCTTCCCTAAACGTGCCCAGCAGCCCCATAGATTCCCTCCCCAGCACTGATTCCACCCCCAACCACTCTTTATTGCTCATCTCCCTCCAAGTCAGTGAGCTCAGTGCGGGAGGGACCATGTCTGTCCTACTCACGCCAGGCGCCATGTACAGAGGGCACCAGCTCATCACAGGAGCAGAGTCAAAGTCAGCCACCTCCAGTGAGAGCTCTGTGTGTGGATGGTGAGGGCTGCTGTTCATTACCTGTGATGGCCGTAACTAAGATCCACACACTGGGTGGCTAAACAAAAATTATTCTCTCACAGTTTTGAAGGCCAGGAGTCTGAGATGAAGTGGTTGGCAGGGTTTGTTCCTCCTGAGGCTGAGGGAAGGACCTGTTCCAGGCCTCTCTCCTTGGCTCGTGGATGGCTGTCTTCTTCACATTGTCTTTCCTCTGTGCGTCTTTCTGTGCCTTAAAGTCCCCCTTTTATAAGGACTCAGGTCTTGTTGAATTAGGACCGACTCTAGTGACTCGATTGAATTACTTCTATAAAGAGCCTCTGTCCAAATGAGGTCACATTCTGAGGTCCTGGGGGCTAGGACTTCAGCATATGAATTTGGGGGACACAATTTCCCCTGTAACAGCAGTGATCAGAGGCGAGCCTTGGCCATTCACACTGCCTGGCCTTTCACCTCGGTGCCCAGCTCCAGGACATAGAGCCTCGGTTTTGTCTTCTGTGAAATGGTCGTGTTAACAGTCACCAGTTCATAACGATTCTAAGGGGCATTTTCAGTTGAGATCGGCTCTCATCATTCTAACTATGGTAGTTGTTTCTGGCGAAGTGCGAAGGGGTCTCACACACGCACTGGTGGGCAGAAAATGCTCATCCATGGAAGTCACCACTTCCCATTAGATTTTTTAAAAATTGAAGAAAGATTTTTAAAATGTTAGTGTATCCAGTTAATTCACCTTTCTAGAGAGCCCCCGGGTTTTGGTTTTGCTCTGCCTATGATACGGTGAAATGGACAGGCCCTCGTTCAATTCACAGATAAGAGAGGCGGCTAAAAAGTCAGGGAAAAAAGCTCCTTTCTGGGTGTGCACATCTGAGCGGGCACAGGCGCACCCCTCAGGGCCAGCGTCTTCTCCAGGGCCCCCTGTTTGGTAAAGATAATGGTGTCCCTTCCCTCCAGGGAACCGTAGCCCTCCAGGGATCAGGACCCCGTGCCCCTTTGGGCTGGCACCCTCTATCTGCAGCAGCGCTGTGGGAATTGCGCTTCCATGAGGCTGGAGCCAGAGCCTTAAGTGCCACGGTGTTACCCACACAATGTGTGGGCTTGATCACGTGGTGGGTGACAGTCCAATGAGCACAACCTGGGAGGGTGGCCAGTGAGGTTGATGCAAGCAGATGATGCTTCTACATACGCCGCATGCAGAGGAAATCAGCTCCTCCCTGGGTGGGGTTTTCAGGATGGTGATCAGGGGAGTTAGTTTCCAACTCAGGCATCTCCGGATCCTACCAGTTTGCGGGGCTGGGCTTCTTCTTGGAACTTTTCTGAAGCAAGAACTCAAAGTGCAGCCAGTACAAGTGATTGCTTTTTCACAGTGTGTACCTGGAAACCCCAAACCCAGGGACCAAGGTGGCAGTGGAATCCCAGTGTGGTGTCTGACTCAGGGTTAGTGTTCGCTCAGCACCTGCGGAGGGACTGAGACGGTCGCCGTCGCCGTGCTCTGGGACTCTGCTCGATGGCAGACACTCCTGGGGCCCTGAGAACACAGAAATGAGCGTGGTCAAATTCCCCCTTTGAGCAGCCCACAGCTTCGTGGAGGAGACAGACAGCAATAATTGTATTGGCACATATTAATGGCAGTCAACTTCATATGGGTTAATCGCGGATTCATCGCTCAGATTTCTCCAGGATCAGTTTGTTGCACCACCACACATGCCAGGGAAATTGTTGCTCTTGTAATCCCAAGACATGTGGCCATGATACCAACCTGAAAACATCTTGGAGCGCGGTTCAGCTGGAGAGGTTCCAGGAGAGACATTCATGGGGGCCGGGGCAGAGGGAGCGGGGGCCGGGAGTGCACTGCTGCTCAGAAGCACTCCAAACCTTGTCCCCAGGGTCACAGTCAAGAAAGTCTGCCCGAGCTTTGAGAGGGGCTTAGAAGCAAGAAACTGCACACAGCAATGTTGAGAAAACATGGTCAGGAGGCTTCATTTTCTACCAAGTTCGGAAACTGGGGGAGAGCAGAGCTTACACGTCCTCATCGTGAGGAGGGGAGGGCAGGCGAGAAGGCAGGGGACGAGGCTGGAGTCCTCCCATCCCTCAGCCCAACCACACCCAGGCACTGGCCATCTCAGCCCTGCCCACCCCATGGGCCAGTTCAGCCAGGACAGGGAAAGTGGCAGCCAAGGCCCAGTAGCAGGTGGGGGCTATGACTGGAGATGTCCCTGGGTGCCCCAAGCCAGTGACTGGAGCAGGGACTCTGGTGTTAAGCTGCTGAGAGTGAGTCCTGCCTCTGGCATTTATGGGCTGTGTGACCTCGGTGAGCCACTCCTAACCTCCTGTGGCCACAGGAGCAGCACCCACCTGCCGGGTCCTTCCTGCATTGGCCCCTGGGCCCGGTTACTGTTGGCACATGGGTTCAGGCCACCTGCTCTGCTGTGAAAGAGAAGCACCCACTCTTACTTGAAGAGGAAGAATAAACCGTCCCTCATAATCACACAGTCTTAAAGTGTGTGGATGGTGCCTTCTGATGGCCCTCTCTCTGATTCTGGCTGTTGTCCTTTGGTTGCAGAGGCCATACGAAATCCACTCGGCCACGCCCATCGATGAAATCCTCAACATGTTCAAGGTGGAGCGTGTCCACTACTCCTCCACGTGGTGCAAGGGGATGGTGGCCCTGCTGAGGAAGGTAAGGGGGCAGCTGCCAGCCTGCCCCACCAGGGAGCTACAGTGAGTGTAGAAACAGCCATATCAGCAAACAAAAGGGTGAGACTACAAATGGCATACCAGGGGTAGAAATGATCAAATCAGCTGCATTCAAATGCCAAATGCCTTGGAATAAGCACTGTTATGGGGGTGCTTGCAGATCAGCACACCTCGGAGGACAGTGGCAACTGTGACAGCTCTTGTCACTCTGCTACGAGCTCCTAATAAATACTTAATGCCTGTGGGGTTTTTTTTTTTTGTTTTTTTTTTTGTTTTTGACGGAGTCTTGCTCTGTCACCCAGGCTGGAGTGCAGTGGTGCGATCTCAGCTCACTGCAAGCTCCACCTTCCATATTTACGCCATTCTCCTGCCTCAGCCTCCTAAGTAGCTGGGTCTACAGGCCCCCACCACCACGCCCGGCTAATTTTTTGGATTTTTAGTAGAGACGGGGTTTCACAATGTTAGCCAGGATGGTCTCGATCTTCTGACTTTGTGATCCACCTGCCTCGGCCTCCCAAAGTGCTGGGATTACAGGCGTGAGCCACCACGCCTGGGGCCTGCATGTGGTTTTTAAAATCTGCTGTACATGGTCTTTTCACTCAATGACCTTTAAGAAATTGGATATCTCGGCCGGGTGTGGTGGCTCAAGCCTATAATACCAGCACTTTGGGAGGCCAAGATGGGTGGATCATCTGAGGTCAGGAGTTCGAGACTAGCCTGACCAACATGGAGAAACCCTGTCTCTACTAAAAATACAAAATTAGTCAGGCGTAGTGGTGCATCCCTGTAATCCCAGCTACTCGGGAGGCTGAGGTGGGACAATCACTTGAACATGGGAGGCGGAGGTTGTGGTGAGCTGAGATCACACCATTGCATTTCAGCCTGGGTAACAAGGGTGAAAGCAGAAAAAAAAAAAAAAAGTAAGAAAGAAAGAAAGAGAAGGAGAGAAAGAGAAAAGAGGAAAGAAGGAAGGAAGGAGGGAGGGAGTGAAGCAGAGAGGGAGGGAAGGAGAGAGGGAGGGAGGGAGGAAGGAAGGAAGGAAGGAAGGAAGGAAGGAAGGAAGGAAGGAAGGAAGGAATCTCCTTGACTTTCTGCAGGAACTGTTGCTATTAGAATAAAGCAGTGGTTCTCAAGGTATGGGCCTAGGACCAGCCAGCATCAACGTCACGTGGGAGCCTATTAGAAATGCACATCCTCAGGCTCCACCCAGACCTGAATCAGATGCCCCGGGTGTGCCCCACTCTCTGTGTCTCCATGAGCTCTCCAGGTGGTTCTGGTGTGCACTCCAGTCCAGCATGGGCAGGAGATCTTGGTGCCCTGCCTTCAAGGCTCCCTTCACATCCTCCATGATGCATGGAGCTGAGTCTTGCATGAGGTTGGCACCCAGTTGTTTTTAAAGCAATGATGACAACAGCAGCCAGCACTGTTGAGGGTCCTGTGTTCTAGGCCGTGTGATTGCTCTTCTCCCTTACCCCTCTCAAGCCCTGTGAGCAGGGGGAGTGTCATTATCCCAGTACCAGAGATGAGAAAGCCAAGGCATAAGAAAGCAAAATCATTCAATCAATGCCACAGAGCTATTAAAAGGCAGAAGTAGGATTTTAATCCAAACCTTCCTAACTCCAGGTCCCAGCTTTTAATCCCTACATGGCTATAATGGCTTGTTGAATTACTGATCAGTTAAATTACTTTAAAGGAAATCCACCACCTAGTTCTTGAGAGCTTGTTTGGAGGCTGTAGCAGGGGAGCACAGCTGCTCATATACCCTTGACCGAAGACCGGTCCTCCTCTGTTGGGGATGGCCGTCCTCTTTGACCGAGTGCACAGCTTTCGGAGGGACACACATGGAGCCATGAGAGAGCAAGGGCACACCTGCGTAGCCAGCCAAATCAGCCAAATCAACCCTGGAAATCAGTGGCGTGGCAGGTGTCACAGCCAGGTCGCCCTCACATCCCATCACTTGGTTCTTATAAGTCAGTGTCTCTTAACCCTGATTGCTTATTAGAACCATGTGGAAGCCTTACGTACCACCAATGCCTGCACCTCCCAGCCCACCCAAGTGGCTCAGAATCTGGCCCTCGGGTCTGGGCATCAGCATGTTTTCAGAACAGCCACCCTGAACAGTGAACTTCCAGATGGCATTGAAGTGGAACCTGCTTAAGTTGGCACCCATTGTTTTGGGACAGTCCCTAAAGAGTGGCAGCCATGATCAGCAGATGCAACCCCTGCTAGCTATCCCTGTGGGCTGTGACTCCAGCCACTCAATGGGCATAGCTGGAAGATTTCTGCAGTGACAGGTGTGTGAGAACTGACAGGGGGCTCTGACTTCCAGCTCCACCTGTGGATGCTGCTGTGCCTCCCCTTTCTAAGTATGTGCCAGGTCCTTACCAGTCCCATTTGGTCTCGTCCTACCATGAGCTGGAAGTGAAGTGGAGGAGTCTCCATTATTTCCCCTGCTTTCGGGGGAGGCAGTGAGGCAAGTAACAGCAGCTCGCCCAAGGTCACAGCTGTTAAATGGCAGTCCCAGGGCCAGGCCTCTGAATTTTCATTCTTGGCCCCTGTGCTTTTTCAATAGATAAGCTGCAGGGTTTTGGCAAGTTGGGAGCCCCGCTGGGATGCCAGGTCATAGTCTTTGGCTGTTCTTATCCTGCGTCACTCCTTATTAGCTGAAACTCAATTAGAAGAGAAGCTAAAAAGTGTCCCCTTGGCTACAAATGAGGTCACTTCATTAGGTCACAGAGGTCACCTCGTAGCTGTCCAGGGACAAATTTTATTACAACTTGGTGCCTCCCGTTACCAAGTTGGAAATCCTAGTATGAGGCAACTAATTCTTTCTATTTGTAATTGGATGCTTCTGCAGACATCAGAGAGGCCGCCTGTTACAGGCTCCAGTCCCAGAAAGGAACGCGGGGGCTGAAAGTCTGGTCCCTGCCCCAACAGCCCCTCACTGGGTGACCTCGCAGAAGCAGCCTGACCTCTCAGTTTCTCCCTGGCTATAAAGAGATGAGTGCAGATGGCGCTTCCAACAACAGTGCCCCACACAGGGCATGACATCAATAGGGCATGAAGAGCAGAGGCCCATTAATTGCCGTGAGACCCCATCCTTCAGAGTCCCTGCTACCCTTGAGGGATGCCCAGTTCACGGAAGCTCATTTGTCCTCTGACTGCAGCTCCTGACCAAGGACCCTGAGAGCCGCCTGTCCAGCCTTCGTGACATTCAGAGCGTGCCCTACTTGGCCGACATGAACTGGGACGCGGTGTTTGAGAAGGCACTGATGCCCGGCTTTGTGCCCAATGTGAGTAGAAGTCCCACCTGATGTCATGCCACCCCTCTGCAGGGTCCGGTCCATGCCTTGGTGCAAAGCAAGACTTTGGCAGCTGGCCAGTGAGCCCTCTGCTGGCCACGGCTAACCTGAGCACCAAGGGCTTATGTCTTGCTGGAATTCGGGGTGAACTTGGACCTGATTTCCAGGGTCCCAGCCGTGCATCTTCCCTCCTTGTGGTAGGTCTTTTGGGGGTGCCAAGCCTTCTCTCTGTCACTGAATCCCACCCCCCTGTGCTCAGGTCCAGGTGTGGGGGTAGCAGGCTGATCTACTCTTCTGCCTCCACGGAGCTGACTGCCCAGTAGAGGAAGACAGGCGATGACCTACCCCGACAGGGCAGTCTGCACTTGTTGCACAAGCTCGGAAGAGGGAGAGGTGCGATGGGAGGGCCACAGGCAGGGACTTCTTTTAGGGAGAGTCGGCAGAGACCTAGAGGTGAAGTGAGGGAACCAGGACTGCAGGGATGGGCACTGAGCCCTCCAGGCAAAGGGATCGCCAAGATCACACTCTTGAAGGCAGCAGAAAGCCTGGGTTTCAAAGAATAGTTTTATAGCATTTAAGGGAATAAACCAGAGGGAAAATAATAGGAAATGGGGCCAGGAGGGAATATATGCCACACCAAAAAGGCTTCCAGAGGCCACGGTCAAGGTTTTAGGTTTTGTCCCCTGGAAACTGGAGTGTTTAAGGCAGGGAGGTGAAAGCAGTGGATTTACATTTTAAAGGAGGATTCTGGCAGGAGCTGCAGGCTCCTGGGTCCTCCAGGAGAGACGCTGAAAGTTTGGACCTGCCTGGAAGCCTCCTGTGGTCCCTTCCTGCTGGGCAGTTGCATTTCTCCTGGAGAGAATTGCAGAGAGCACCTGAGGAATAGTGACAATTGGGGCAGAAATCCTGGGTGACATTCTGGTTCAGCCACCTCTGCCCTCTGTGACGGAGGAGAGCACAGCCCCCCCACCCCCGCTCACCTGTCCTTGCCCTGCCCGGTGGCATGGTGTGAGCAGGAAAGAGATCACAACATGTGCTCATTGTCGTTGCCTGTTCCAGCCCCGTATAATGTGAATGGAGGTGAAGACTCCAGCCTGGAAGGCAAGAGATTTCTTGGGCCCACTAGGCTGGTTCCTGGGGAGCCTCAGACGTTCCCGGCTGGTGTTTCACGTCATATTATTTTAAAGAATTCTGCCACTCCTTTTGGTGCAAAAGTAATGTTTCCCACATCAGTTTCTCCAGGAGTGCCAGGCTTCCAGACCCTTTTCGCAAACCGTGGTAGCAGCACATGCACATTTCTGAACACAGACCCTCCCCACAGCCTGCCCAGTGTTCACCACTGAATCCAACCGAAGCCACGCCTGGCTGACGCTAGTCTGTTCCTGTCCTCTCCCTGTAAGCAGTGGTGTATCCTCACCTGCTTAGCCAGTCCACCTGGTCCAGGGCTGGCCCTGCTCTCCCCTGAGCCCACCTTTCTCCCCACTTCCCTCCCAGGCAGGGCTCTAGACAGGCTATGTAATGGCAGGTCGCACAGTGCTGCGTCCCTGTCTCCCAGGCCTGGCCATGTGCCGTTCCCACTGCCTGGACCTCCTTCTACCCGCCCAGACCTGCCTGGCCTTGGGGACTCTGCCCGGCTGGAAGGCTTCCTTGACCCCGGGGTGGATGTGATGCTGCCTCTGAGTCCAGAAAGCTCCCTGGCTCTGCAGACACCCCTCGGACTGCTGTGGGAAACAGGCCATGGGGACAAAGTGTCCAGAGCAGGCTTAGCATAGAGTGGCTGTTCAGGTAGAGCTCTCCGCTGTTCTCCCAATATAATTGTTTTAGGGTTTCACTTGGCCAACTGGGAGCTCTGTGTGAGCTGTGTGTGCCTGTGTGGGTATGTGTGGAAGTGTGTCTGTGTGTGTGCCTGTGCATCTATGTGTGCCTGTGCATCTGTATGTATCTGTGTGTGCATGCCAGTGCACTTGTGTGTACCCATGTATCTGTGTGTCTGCATGTCTGTATGTCTGTGTGCATGCCTGTGTGTGTGCCTGTATGTCTATGTGTGCCTGTGTATCTGTGTGTGTGTGTATCTATGTGTGCGTGTCTGTGTGTACCTATTATGTCTGTGTGTGTACCTGCTTGTGTGTCTATGTATCTGTATGTCTGTATGTGTCCGTGTGCCTGTGTGTGCGCCTATAGGTCTGTGTGTGCCTGTGCATCTGCGTGTGTGTGTGCCTGTTTTGTTGTGTCTGTGTGCCTATGTGTCTTGTGTGTGTCTGTGGGTCAGCAGGTGTGCCTTGGGGCCAGGAGGGGCAGCTGCGGGGGCAATGGCAATGGCTTCATGCTGGGGACAGGCAGTCTCCATCCCATTTCCCACCCTATTCTGCTAGCCAATGAGAAAGTCAGTGTGGGTGAAAGCGCAGACCTGACTGTCACCATTCTGTGTCCGCCAAGCACCTACACCCACCAGCACTGTCCTCACTGTCACCATTATGTGTCCGCCGAGCACCTACATCCACCAGCACTGTCCTGCACAGGAGCTGAACCCCTGGGAAGAAAACAACCCCAGGGCCAGCTGCCAGGGAGCTTACAGATGACAGTGGGCAGCCCCCACTGTGGATGACCTTTGGGGAGGGATCATTCTTTGGGATGGGGACTGTCCTGTGCCTTGTAGGGTGTTGAGCTGCACCCCAGGACTGTACTCATGAGATGCCAGTAGCATCCCCTCTGTTGTGACCACCAAAAATGTCTCCAGACATTGCCAAGCATCCCCTGCGGATAAAGTTGTCCCCAGTTGACAACCACAGGGCTAGGGTTTTGTGGAGCCATAAGCCAATAAGCCTACAAAGACAGAAAATAAACCATGGGGCAGTGCCCTCGGAAGGAGACCAGCAGGCTCCACTGAGCCGGGAGTAAAAGTTTGGGTCTCTTCTGCCATCTCTGTGACCTCAGGCGGCTGCACCCCAATTCTTCACAGATCAGAGGAGAAACCAGGACCCTCGCCGAGCCTGGGGAGTAGTGTCCGGAGGCTTCCAAAGCCTCAGCTCTGAGCCTGTTCCCCTGGCTGACTTCCTTCTGAACACAGGTTTTGGACAGCCCAGAGAAATATGCCCGCCTTCTCCATGGGCTCTGATCTGCCAAACTCAGGGTGAGACTGACGAAGGGTAGGAATCCCGATGCAGTCCTGCACATCAGGCACAGATTGCCTGATTAACGCTTCCTTGCGTGGCGTCTGAGCCTTCCCCGAGGCTGTGTGCTGGGATGCCCTGGAGGCAGCCAGGGCCAGCCTGTGGCTTTGCCATATTGTGTGCCTGCGCCTGTTGGCAGGTGCCTGCCTTTGCAGCCCCCTGGCCTGCCGCTCCTCCTCAGCCCCTCTCCTGCACACACCCACAGACCGTTGCACACTCACAGTCACACACACACGCACACTCATTCCCATGCACACATGCACACTTGCCCCCACACACAGTCTCACACACATACATACCCTACACACATGCATTCACATATACACTCACCCACACATACCTTCACACACATGCACACTCCCATACAAACACACACACACGCAAGCCCCCCACCACATGCTCACCTACAGGGTCATGAGCCTCAGCCCCACCCACAGGCCCATAGCCTCCCTCTGGCTGTGCTGTCTCCTAGCGGGAACCTTGCACAGGCCGCTTCCTCTTCTGGCAATCCCTTCCTCTCCTTGTCCACAAGGCAGTCTCCTACCCCTCCTTCAAGACAGCACAAAGCAAGGACTGGCCCATTTGCCAGTCTCAGCGGAAGCCTTCTGTCTGTATTAGGCCATTCGTGCATTGCTATAAAGGAATAACTGAGGTTTGGTAATTTATAAAGAAGAGAGGCTTAATTGGCTTACAGTCCTGCAGGCCGTACAGGAAGCATGGTGCCTGCATCTGCTTTGCTTCTGGGGAGGCATCAGGGAGCTTCCAGTCACGGCGGAAGGTGAAGCAGGAGCAGGTGTGTCACGTGGCAGGAGCAGGAACAGCAGTGGGAGTGGGGGGTGCCACACATTCTTAAACTGCCAGATCTCTCACGAGAGCTCCCTCACTATTGTGAGGACAGCACCAAGCCATGAGGGATCCATCCCCGTGAACCAGACACCTCCCACCAGGCCCCACCTCCCAAACCAGGAATTACATCTCAGCATAAGATTTGCAGGGAACATGCAAATTATGTCACCTTCTGAGTGAGAGACAAGCCCAAGCCTGGCCGCCCCTGCAGCATTCCCAGCCAGCGCCACCACCTCCCTGCACAGAGCAGGCCTCAGCCTCTCCCGAAACCCTCTGCACGGGTGTCTAGGGATACATCAGTGGTCAGAACACTCTGTCACAGTGCGCCTGCCATCCTGCTGGGAGCTTCGGAGGGTGGGGGCCCCGGAGTGTTGGCTGGCCTTTGCCTGAGCCAGCCCCCAGAACAATGGGTGACGATCGAAGGCACTAGAAGGCCTAAGTGTGTGCTTGTCATGTGAGTGAACGAATGATGATGGCCAACAGGACTGAGCATGTTCTGTGTACCTGGCATTGTCCTGATAACTCTGTGTGCCTTATCTCGTGTCAGCTTCACACCAGTCCTGGGAAGTGGATCCTGTTAACGGCAATCTCAGCAAGGTTAGGCAACTTGCCCAAGATTTCCCAGTGAGAAATTGACAGAGCTTGAATTCAGATGGTCTACATCCAGAGTCTGCATTTTTATGAATGAATGAATGAGTGGCAGGCAAAACAGGGCAGAGCCTGCATTTTTATGAATGAATGAATGAATGAATGAATGAATGAGAGGCAGGTAAAATAGGTCTGGAGAGACCAGGGCCTGAAATTCAACTTGCTTTTTGGGGGAGGGCAACTTCTGGAGGACAGACGTGTGAAATCAGGGAAGGGGATTATAGTTGAATTCCAGGAGTTGGTGATGATGGACAAAGCCCAGTGCCAGGCAGGGGAAGGGAGAGGCCACTGGCACCGCGAACCCACGAAGGGCCCACAGTAGGTCACAACAGAAAGGATGAGGCCCAGCCTCTAGAACTGGGAAAGCAAGGTGCAAAGGACATAGGACTCCACTCCATCAGCCCACGAATGACACAGTAACAACAACGGTAACATTTATTGGGCACCTACTGTGTGGCAGGGGCCAGGGTAGGAGCTTTTCTTGCATTTTCTCATGTCAGCCTCACAAACTTGCACTAGTGCCCTGATCTCACAGTGTGGAAACTGAGGCCCATAGAGGTTTAGGGAGTTCCTGGGGGTTAGGGAAGCCAGGACTTTCCTCAGTTCTGTCTGCAAAGTCCCTGTCTTCCTCCTGCCCCCAGGTCATGGCAAAGGCACTGACTGCCTAATCAAGTGGATTAGGCAGCATGGCCAAGGCAAGTTCAGCCTTAGGTAGCGAGACCCTTTCTTGTAAATTGGGTTCAAGGCCAGGAATCCTAGGGAGGTGAGGGGACAGCAGAGAAGCAGAGGGAATGGGCAGTTGTGGAAGGGCCACCGTGGTCAAGCAGCCACTGTTCTGGAAGCTTGGCAAACTCTTCTCATCTGATCCCTCAGCAACCTCTGAGCCTGCCATATTTCACAATGATGAGGAAACTGAGGCAGAGAGAGTTTACAAATCTCCCTCAGCGTCACGCAGGTAAAAGGAGAGGACACAGGGCCCAGTGGCAAGGCTGGCTGACCCCAAGGCTGTGCCTCGCCTCTCTCCTTCTTGGCCAAGTCACAGCAGGCCCAGGTCCTAACAGGCCCAGGGACCACCACTGTAGGGAGGACTTGCTTCGTGCCTGGCCCTACTTGAAGTACTTTATAGATATTATATTATTAATTCCCTATATGGGAATGATTGTCACCTGAACTTTACAGATAATGAACTGAGTCCCAAGGAAGTCATGAAACTTACAAGGTCAGGAAGTAGCAGAACTGGGATTTTTCCCTGTGCAGCTCCAGAGCTGCTGTCATAGCCACCGGGCTGCATTGCCCTTGGGGACCGGCACCTGCGGCCATCATCTGGGCTGCAGCTCAGGAATGAAAGTGGCTACCAGGAATCTGGGTCCAAGGCCCAGAAGTCAGGGAGACCTAAATTGCTCCTGACCACAGCGGGAGGAGCCCCTGGCCAGGAGCAGGGCCAGGCCTGAGGGTCAGCTGACTCTATCTAGCTCCCTGGGAGGAGCAGGGAACCAGGGCAGGAAGCTGGGCAGGTTTTGAGCTGAAATTGTATTCTTAAGTTATTTAGAATGATTTTTCTAAAAAAGATAGTCATGACAGGACAATGTGCATAGGATAAAATAATAAGTGAAAAAATCAGATTTGAAAACTGAACTCAACCTAGTATGAAAAACAGGCATAGAAAGGGGCCTAAGGAAATACCTAGATGTTAACAGGAGTGGGGTTGCCCCAGGGGGACCACATGTGTAAACAAATGATGTATACAGTGAGAACGTGTTGCTTTTTATCATCAGAAAACAGAAACAAAGGTCACCCGTGTATCCCATGGGGGTAGTTCATCATTACTTGTTGAATGAATGAATGATTGAATGAATGAAAAGAAAATTCAGTGATGGGTGGAATGCAGACAGACCATGTTTTCTTTTCTACTCCCCTTTAGAAAGGGAGGTTGAATTGTGATCCCACATTTGAGCTTGAAGAAATGATTCTAGAATCCAAGCCACTTCACAAAAAGAAGAAGCGGTTGGCAAAGAACAGATCCAGGGATAGCACGAAGGACAGCTGCCCGCTGGTGAGTGCTTCGCGGGAGAGAAATCCTGTGCTCATAGGGTAATGACTGAGTCAGGCCACCGTTTAGCAAAAAGCGGACGTTTCACTCCTCCCTTCCAATTACCTTATTTTGCCGTAAATAAAATGCTACCATCAAACAAGTAGGGCGAAAGAGTGAAGGAAGGCATTCACGCTCCTGGCATTCCTTGAGTGCTATTCCTACAGCAGGAAGCTTATGTAGCTCTAAGGCACAGGGAGGGACCCAGTGGTCCCGCTGCACCCTTGAGAAAAATGTTGTACTGCAGAGGCCCCCAGGGCTGCACGATGACCTTTGTGGGTCCTGGGCACTTTGCCTCTGTGGGCCTCTGTATTCGTTTCCTGGGGCTGCCACAAGCTGGGTGGCTTATAACAACCCACATGTATTCTCTCACAGTTCTGGAGGCCAGAAGTCCAAACTCAGGGTCTCCACAGAGCCTGGCTCTCTCCAAAGGCTATAGGGGAGGGGTCGTCCTTGGCTCCCCAGGCTTTGAGTGGCGGCCAGCCTCCTTGTCCTTCGCTAGCTCACTGCTGCATGACTCCAGTCTCTCCCTCGATCACCGCATGGCCTTATTCTGTGTCTTCACGTGTCTTCATGTGGCCTTCATATAAGGACCCCAGTCATTGGGCTTAGGACCTACCTAATTCACTGTGACTTCATCTTAACTGGATTACATCTGTAACGGTTCTATTTCCAAATAAGGTCACATTTATAAGTACTTGGGGGTTGGGACTCAGGATACATTTCAGAGGACACAATTCAACACACAACAACCTCTCCTCTATAAAAGTCTATTCAAAGTTGAGCCCCTGGCATGATGGTTGTGAATTTCTGGTTTTCCATGCCCCTCACGTGGTCCTTAAGTGGTCAGGGAAATAAGCTCATGAATTTCAGCCCATATTCCATTCTAACGTGGCTTTTACGTTGGATTTAATGGCTTAACTTGGAGAAAAGCATCTTTGTCCACCAGGCTACCCTTGGACACAGCCGCCCATGCAGTCAGGCCAGCCCCAGACACTTAGCTTGTCTTGTGCTGGTCCCAAGCATCTGAGGTTTCCATCTAGATCAATCTGCCATCCTCTGATGCTCCATCACCGTGTCTCCCTGGAACATGCTTTGTCATTTAGTCACCTCTCTGTGCTCTTTGACAGAATGGACACCTGCAGCAGTGTTTGGAGACTGTCCGGAAGGAATTCATCATATTCAACAGAGAGAAGTAAGTTCTTCATGCTGTACCCTTTGGGCAAAGCCCATCCTAAGTGACCCAGGGTCCCCCTGGCAGAATCACAGTCCCTGTCCCCCAAACCAGCCTTGACGATGAAAGGGAAGGTATTACTGGAGTGAGTCACAGGGCCCTGGTGGGGATGAAGCTCCTGGATTTTGAATTAGACAGGGCTGTGTTCTAATCCTGCCTTGCTGTGTGGCCTGAGCCAGTCTCTGGGAGCTCCCATGAGAGTGGGGAGGCTGCAGCAGCCCTGAGCGGGCACACGGGAACACAGGCGGCAAGGCAGGCTCACTGTGATGAAGAGCAAGAGCCTGGAGTCAAGTTGCCTGGGGCCAAGTCCTGGCTCTGCCACTGCAGAGTGACCTTACCCTGCCTGAGCCTCCTCGTCAGCATCAGCATAGTGTGTCCACTCCTTAACACGTGGGGCTGTGAGAATTAAATGAGGCTGTTGTCCCACAGCACCTGGTATGGAAGGGGTTGTCAACACGGGAAGGTAATGACTTGTTATTAATATTTACTTGGGTAAGGTGGGTGGGCGATGCTGGAACCTTAGCAGCCTGGGATGGCAAAAGAGACACAGGGAGTCTGGGTGGGGCTAGATGGGGTGTGCCCTGGCCGTGGGACTGCCCTCTAAGGGGCTGGTCACAAAGCAGGCAGACACCTCAGGTTGGGTTCCAGCCAGTGAAAATATCTAGGGGATTTGTGGCTGTGGCTGACTTGTCAGAGCTGGGGCCCCAGCAGAGGCAGCCGATGAGCCCCATTTGACCCACACTAAGCGAGGCTTTGGGTTGGTAGAGGCAGATCAGAGATGCTTCCTGCCCTCCAGGAGATTCAAATATTCATTGACTCAAAAATTCATTGACTGCTGGCCCCTTATGCAATCCCCAGTATTCAACCGTTTTGGTTTTCAGCAGATGCTAGCAGCACAGGGGATACGTTGTGAGGCCAAGGGCAGCCCAGGGCAGCCCAGGGCAGTGCATATCACAGCAGACACCTGGCTTAGCCTGGATAGTTGGAAGTTCTCTAGTTGCCGTGCTGAGCTGCGTCCTAAGGGACACGTAGGGGAAGACGTGGCATTCCAGGAGTGGGAACAGTGCACAGAGTAGGAAGATGGCATGGCCGACGCAGGGCCCTGCAGTTGGTTAGGAGGCTTGGATTACCAGAGCCTAGAGAGTTGGGAGAGGTGAGGGCTGGGGCAGGGATGGGTGTTTGGATTCCAGCCATGGGCCAGTGGGCAGGACAGGGCCCCAGTCCCAGTCGACACTGGGGAGACAAAGGAGGCAGCAGCCTTTCACTGACCCTGGGTGGCTACAGCTCTGAAGGCCAGTAGGTGCCCAGATCAGCACAGACACAGACACCAGGCTTGGGCAGCAAGCCTCACCTGCTTAGGGGACCACATGCTGGGGTCTCCTGGCTCCAGCCAACAGCACAGAAAGGGCCTGTGCAGCCACAGCCCATCAGACTTGGGGAAGGTGGGGGCTGACGTCGTGAGTGGTTTTGGAGCTTATCCCAATTTCCCTGCAGTCCTGCCCGCTCTGAGGCTCGTGGCCCTTCCCCCTGACTTACAAACCCGGACCCAGGAACTTCTGCTCAAAGAGCATCAGTGATCCTGGGCTCAGGCAGCCTTCATTCTCTGTCTATGGGCCATGGAGTCCAATGAGAGCAGCTGCTGGCAAATGTGAGCCTGCAAAAAGCTAAGCTGTGCGGAACCCAAGCAGACAGCAATCTCATTTCACCTTTTGCTGGGTGCCAGCACATGCTTCAGTTTGGATTCTTCCTTTTAAAAGGAAATGAGAATGAGACATCCTTCCCTGTGTCATTTAGGAGTTGCGTCTGGCTGCTTTTAGCAGAAACCCCACTGTATAGGAGCTTCAACCAAGTCGATGTTTTCTTTCTCACATGGAAATGTGAATTGATGAGGGAAATGCAGTCGGCCTATGGACACCATTGAGATGTGTCATCGGGAATTGGAAGTGAGAGTGAGGCTGGCATAGTTTACAGGAGTTGGCAAAAAAGAAAGAGGGGAGAAGTCATGTGTTCCTGACAATGGGGAGCCAGGGAGAGCATGGCCATGGGGGAAGCTGTTGGCTGGGGTCTGAGCTGCAATTTCTGCTTCTTCATCCTGTCTTTGCTCACCTATGTGCTTTCTCCATGGCCCTGATGGCTGATAGGCTTCCTGTCACAGCAGGCATATAGGCTTACTGCCATATAAAGATATCCAGGTGAGAGGGCTTGGCCGTGTCCCCCAAGATGCTATATGAGCATCAGCTGACTCCATCTCCACCTCGTCTCGTGGGAAGAGAGCCATGCGCCATCTACGCACAGCCCTCCCTGCTGCAGTTTCTCAGCAGTAAAAAATGCCTATGAGAAGCTGATTCATGATGCATGATTGCCCCAAACCAAGCATTTTTCCTTTAAACAAACAAACAAAAAAAAGTGAGACCTGTTTATCCTCCACTTCTGTCTGGAATCCCATGTTAGAGGCACTTGCTGTGCTGGCACTTGAGTAGCTGGAAAATTAAATCGAGCACCTTCTTCCCCACTTGAGCAGTGTGGTGAGTCGAGGGCTGGTTAGGGGAAGCCAAGCACCAAGCTGGGCTTGTCATCATGCTCCGCCTGGCCCACGTCCCTGGTGCCCAGCAGTTCTGCCTCCTTTCAGTCTCCGCAGACCTGGCCTCAGCCTGACACTGACTGCTCCCGCAGGATGTGCAGGCTCCCTGCATAGTGGGGGCTGCGGAGATAAATCACACATCATGCAGGAGTGCCACAGTACAGGGGGCAATCAGAATTGCCTGGGGGCCTGATAGCGTCTAGAGATGCTGCACCCGGCCATCAGTCTGACACTGACTGCTCCTGCAGAATGTGCAGGGGGTTGCCGGCTCCCTGCATAGTGGGGGCTGCAGAGATAAATCACACATCATGCAGGAGAGCCACTGTCCCAGGGGGGCAGTCGGAATTGCCTGAGGGCCTGTTAGCATCTAGAGATGCTGCACCTGCTGCAGGTTGCATGGTGTCCCTCAAAAGACGTATCGAAGCCCTAAGCCCCACTACTTCAGAATGTGACCTTATTTGGAAATAGGGTGGGTGCAAATGTAAGGAGATGAGGTCAGACTGGAGTAGGGTGGGCACCTAATCCAACATGACTGGCATCTGTCCTGACAAGAGAAGAGATGCAGGCATGGGGAGAAGACCATGGGGAGATTGCAGTGATGCAGCTATGAGCCAATGAGTGCCCAGCATTGGCGGCCGTCCAGAGCTGGGAGGAAGGACTGGAGCGGATTCTCCCTCAGAGCCCTCAGAAGGAGCCAGCCCTGCCCACACCTTGATTTCAGCCTCTAGAAGTCTGGGGAATACATTTCTGTCGTTTAAAGCCACCCAGTTGGTAGTACTTACTTATGGCCACCCTGAGACACTAATACAGACAATACAGCTCCTTAATCCATTCCTTCCCAACCAGAAGCTGAGAGAATAAGCCTGGGGATCTGCATTTTAATATATCCTGCAAGCCATTCTGATGCTTAACAGTTTGGAATCTTCTGCAGGAGACAAGGGTGTCTAAGTGGTGCATCCTCTAGGGGGTTCTGAGTTGAGTCACAAGGACCCTGTCTAAAGCCGCGAACCCTCCCAGCTCCGGCTCCTTTGCCCTCAGGTATTCATCTGCAACTCCTATACTGAATTTATCTTAAAGATACATTCCTGCTATTCATGGTTTTAGCAAAAGTCTACTGGCTGCAGGATGCTCCTGGGGCCTTAACTTCCCTGCACAGCTGACTTCCTCTTGCATAGGCCAAGTATGCTTCCTCAGCTAGAGAAAGCTCTCGGGCAGAGGGACGGTTCCTGCAACTCCCACTGTGGTAAAGACACCATCGTCTGCATGAAGCAGCAAGTGGGAGCTGAGAGGACACGGGCAGGGCGTCCACTGTGTCAGCCCTGCGGGACAAATTCATTGGGTCATTTGACAGCTAAGTCATAATCCTGGAGTGGGCCTCACACAGAAATGCGTCTTCAGGACCCGTGTGCTCAGAATGCGCATAGCCTGCAGCAGGGAGGATTACCAAACAGTGCGGTGTGTGTGCCGTGAGGCAGACACACAGGGGCCACCATGGGGACAGGAGGACGTGCCCTGGGGCTAACCTCTCTGGACCCTTGTTTTTAAACAGAGAACAAAATTAAAATTAGCACTGCCGAATTTTCTGGAAATGCAGCTTATTATTGGCTAATGGTCTCAGCTGGCAAAAGGCCACTGAGCCAGGTGAAGCATCTGCTTCCAGGGCTGGTCAGGGCTTCGAAGGCCTTGGCAGCTGAGACTTCCAGTGGGTTGAAAAATGCACCGGGGAGCCCGTCCTCCTATTCTTGGCCAAAGATCTGAGCAGGCCTGATTTTTCCAAGAGGTCTTTTCAATAGCATTTGACAACATTTTGCAGAATAAGAAGCTCCTGGTGAGGAAGGAACTTAAGGGGCATTTTCTATCTTTGCTATCTCTTGAAGAAACAAAAACATTTAAAATCATATAAAACTACCCTTGGAGTCCTTGAAAATATCACATTTAAAAACTCTAATATTGCATTTGTTACACCAAAGAATACTATTAATACCAATAACAATCATCATTTGTATGTGACTTTATGGTTTTCGATCATGTTCCTTTAATCTAGGGTTTCTTAACCTTGGCATTGACTGTTGACATCAGTTCTTGGTTGTGAGGGCCGTCCTGTGCATTGCAAGATACCTGTAGAATCACTGCCCTCTACCCACTAGATACCAGTAACACCTTCACAGAGTGACAACCAAAAATGTCTCCAGATATTGCCAAATGTTCTCTGGCAGGCACAGTCACCCCCAGTTGAGAGCCAGTGCTTTAGTCCTTACTTATCACATTTCCCTAAAAGAAATATCATTGGTATTCTCAAGGTCTTGCAATATGAAGAACCTGAACTCTAATCTCCCATCTCCTAGTTCCCAGGCTCTTTCTGCTAGCTGTGCTTTCATCCAGTGGTTTGGCAGATACTTACTGAGCATCTCCCTGGGGTCAGGTACAGGGGATACTGTTGGGAGCAAGGCCCCTGCTCTCATGGAGCTCATACCCCGCTGGCATGAGCTTTCAGACGTGCAGGAAGGATTGCTTCGCACAAGTCGGTGGCCTTGAGGGTTCTCTCCAGTGCACCCAGTGGGCAGTGGCAGGTGTGGCAGAGATGGTCATGAGAGCTCCCTTTTATTGGGTGTTCACTCTATGCCATTTAGTCTGTATATCCATCCTCTGAGCTGGTTATGTTTATTCCCCCACATTTCACAGGTTAGGAAGCCCAGGCCCAGACTGGATTGAGAGCACACAGCCAACAGGTGGCAGAGCCGGGGCTCCATAGAGACAGTCTGGCTCCAGAGCCCCAGGCTGAATCAAAATAGCCCCTGGCCATGTACATGAAATGTTGGGCAAGGAATTGCCATTCTCTCTGTAGACACCATCTGTTGGCGAACCCAGATGTTTCGGGTGCAAGATTATACAAATTAACATGACCTCAATGCATCCTTCTTACCCCTCCTTAGCCCCAGCTGGCTGTGGATGGAGGGTGCCCTGACTAAGGCCACAGCAGGGTAAACAGTCAGAAGATATTTAAAGGCTGGGCGCAGTGGCTCACACCTGTAATCCCAGTACTTGGGGAGGCTGAGGCGGGAAGATCACCTGAGATCAGGAGTTCGAGACCAGCCTGGCCAATATGGTAAAACCCCATCTCTAGTGAAAATACAAAAATTAGCCTGGTGTGGTGGTACATACCTGTAATCGCAGCTACCTGGGAGGCTGTCAGGAGAATCGCTTGAACCTGGGAGGCAGAGGTTGCAATGAGCTAAGACCACGCCATTGCACTCCAGCCTGGGAGACAGAGCGAGACTCCATCTCAAAAAAAAAAAAAAAATAAGAATGGTGACTTCATCTGCTTAGGTGGCCTCCCTGGAGGACTCTGGCCTTGGAGGATCCCAGCAATATGATAGGGACTCTCCAACATGGCCTGGAGCCCTTGTGAGCCAGAGCCAATGAGGCATGAGGGGTGCAATTCATCACAGGCTTCAGAATCTGATGGGCCTGGTCAAGTCCTGGTCTTGCTGCTCATGGGCTGTGACCCCAGTGAAGGCCCAGCCTCTCTGAGCCTCGGACATCTCATCTGTGCCATCAAGGGGCTGAACAGATATCAATGACTCTTTGACTTTACCAAGGTCTGTGCCATCTGCAAAGTGCTCTAACATTTCTCGTATCTCTTCAACAACCCCACTAGTAAGAAAAGCAAAGGTTAGTCCTTATATTAATCTGCAAAATGGGGAAAACTCTTTGCATTTGGTCCCTTCCCCACAAACCTCATTGCTGGGAAGTAGCAAACTTCAAAACTCTAGGCCTCCCAAAGTTAAGGCCAGCACATGCAGGTTCTGTCCGGTCTTTGAATTAAACATTGTGGTCCAAGCTTAATAGAAAAGGCAGTTAACAGGGAAGACCACCTTCCGTGTGCTGGCCATGGGGGAGCTGCCCGCAGCCATTTTCTCATTCCATTCTCCTTGAGATTCTATCCGTAGATATTTTTATTCCCGTTTCACAGTCAGCTACACTGATTACAACGTAATTCTGACTTGAATGGTGTCTATGAACCTCAGAAGTCTAGAGGATTTACTGCCCAGTGAGGTGGAGGGGAGGGCAGAGCTCAGATAATTGAGCAAGGCGGGGCTGGGCTTTCTGGGAACCCTGATACACACAGCAGAGCAAATGCCTTTCAAATGACTGGGAAGAATCAGCTCAGTGACCTGACGCAGCGGGAGGAATTCCAGCCAGAGATGAAGGTAGCCTAAAAGTCTGCGTGGATTGCAGAATGTTAATAGTGCCACAAAACTCATAATCAAGACGCTGCACGGGAATTAGGGCCCGGTTTCAAAAGTGTGGCCAGGCACGGTGGCTCATGCCTGTAATCCCAGCACTTTGGGAGGCCGAGGCTGGCAAATCACGAGGTCAGGAGTTCGAGATCAGCCTGGCCGAAGCTCTTTTGCATTCCTTATCATATGAAAATCTGTTAGAAATTGGCACTGTTGGCAAGGTTGAACCATGACTCCTATTTCACATGTGTGCTCAATGCTTAGCTACCACATGTAAGTGAGAACATGCAGTATTTGGTTCTCTGTTCTTGCATTAATTTGTTTAGGATTAGGACCTCCAGCTCCATCCATGTTGCTGCAAAGAACATGATTTCATCCTTTTTTTATGTCTGCATGGTATGGTATTCTGTGGTGTACATGTAGCACATTTTCTTTTCTCTTTCTTTTTTTTTTTTTTTTGAGACAGCGTTTTGCTCTGCAGCAGAAATACTGTTTAACTGTTTCTGCTTTTATTTTTTCTGGTTATCATCTTTATCATCCAGTTTTATATGTTCATATCTGTGTGCTTTGATATTATATATACATACTTTTTGGTTATTATCTACTTATTCATTACATTGGAAAAGAAGAGATCTATTCTGCTTGCTCTATAATCTACATTCCCTTCCCTCCTACATTTTTTTAGTTTTCTTGATTTGGTTTCTTATTGAAACTAGAGGTAGACTGACTGTAAATAGAAAGTAGTTTAAGCTTCAGGACCTTTAATCTCTCAGGCTCCTTCCAATGTTCTGGACCTAATTTTGTTAGGTCTCAGACTCCTTTCAATGTTCTGGACCTAATTTTGAATGTGCAATATGTACTCATGTTCTTTCAAGACAGCCTCCAAGTTAGATAAGCTCCAGCCATTCAAAATCTAGATCTGCCCCATTAACTTTATAAAGTCAGTATAACACCATTAACAAGATATAATCACCGGAAAACGGCCTACTCAATTGGGCACCAAGATGGCTGAATAGGAACAGCTCCAGCCTCCAGCTCCCAGCGTGAGCAACACAGAAGGCGGGTGATTTCTGCATTTCCAACTGAGGTACTGGGTTCTTCTCACTGGGGCATTTCAGACAGTCAGTGCAGGACAGTGGGTGCAGCCCAACAAGCGAGAGCCGAAGCAGGGCGAGGCATTGCCTTACCCAGGAAGCACAAGGGGGAAGGGAATTCCTTTTCCCAGCCAGGGGAAACTGTGACACACAACACCTGGAAAATCGGGTCACTCCCACCCTAATGCTGAGCTTTACCAAGGGTCTTAGCAAATGGCACACCAGGAGATTATATCCCACACCTGGCTCGGAAGATCCCACGCCCACAGAGCCTCCCTCATTGCTAGCACAGCAGTCTGAGATCTAACTGCAAGGTGACAGCGAGACTGGGGGAGGGGCGCCCGCCATTCCTGAGGCTTAAGTAGGTAAAGCCACTGGGAAGCTCGAACTGGGTGGAGCCCACCGCAGCTCAAGGAGGCCTGCCTGCCTCTATAGACTCCACCTCTGGGGACAGGGCATAACTAAACAAAAAGCAGCAGAAACCTCTGCAGATGTAAATGTCCCTGTCTGACACCTTTGAAGAGAGTAGTGACTCTCCCAGCATGGAGGTTGAGATCTGAGAACGGACAGACTGCCTGCTCAAGTGCATCCCTGACCCCCGAGTAGCCTAACTGGGAGACATCCCCCACTGGGGGCAGACTGACACCTTACACCTCCCACAGCCGGGTACAGCTCTGAGACAAAGCTTCCAGAGGAGCAATCAGACAGCAACACTTGCTGTTCAGCAATATTCTCTCTTCTGCAGCCTCTGCTGCTGATACCCAGGCAAACAGGGTCTGGAGTGTACCTCAAGCAAACTCCAACAGACCTGCAGCTGAGGGTCCTGACTGTTAGAAGGAAAACTAACAAACAGAAAGGACATCCACACCAAAACCCCATCTCAGAATAAATTTCCATCTCAGAAATTTATTCTGAGCCAAATATGAGTGACCATGGCCCATTCCAGGAGGTCCTGAGAACATGTGCTCAAGGTGGTTGGGGTACAGCTTGGTTTTAAACATTTTAGGGAGGAATGAGACATCAATCAAATACGTTTAAGAAATGTATTGGCTTGGTTCAGAAAGGCGGGACAACTTAAAGCAGGGTTGGTGGGGGAGCTTTCAGGCTATAGGTAAATTTAAACATTTTCTGGTTGACGCTTGGTTGAGTTTATCTGAAGACCTGGGATCAATGGAAAGGAATGTTTAGGTTAAGATAAAGGATTTTGGAGGCCAAGTTTTATTGTGCAGAGGAATCTCTCAGATAGCAGACTTCAGAAAGACAGCAGGTTGTAAAATGTTTCTTATGGGAACTGAAAGGGTGCCTGGCTCTTAGTTGACTATCTCCTGGATCTGGAAAGAAAGGAAGGAAAACAAAGGGGAAAGGGAATTCTCTATAGAATGTGATTTTTCCCACAAGAGACTTTGCAGGGCAATTTCAAGGTATGACAAGGAAATATATTTTGGGGTTAAATATTTTTTCCTTGTCTCTTAATGTTATGCCAGGGTCAGATTGAAAGTAAATCATGATACATGGGGTCAAATAAAATCCATCTGATGAGAATTTATGATTTATAGAGCATGACTCCCCAGACTCTTTAGATAGGAATTTGGGCAAGATAAAAAGTCAGAGCTTAGTCCTACACACACACACACACACACACACACACACACACACACACACACAAAATAAACCGCCTATCCCAACTCTTTGAGCCACAAGAGCAAAAGCTTCATGTATGTTGACTTGCCAGTGTCCACACAGCCTCCCAGATTGCCAGTGCTGCAAATGGAAATCCAATTTTTGTCGTACTAGGATGCCTTGTAGGACATTTAATTACAACTAGCTTCCTTCCCTCTCACAATGTTGAGACAGAGTTTGCCAACCTGTATACACAACCCCTGCTAAAGAGAAGTAAAAACCATGCTGGACCATTTATTCCCTTACTCACTTTCCCATCTACTCAGCACACATGGATGGTGCACCAGCCCCAGGTGCTAGGGGCTGTGAAACCACAGGTGGTACACACCCCCTGCTAATGAAAAGTAAAAACCACGCTGGACCATTTATTCTCTTACTCACTTTCCCATCCACTCAGCACACATGGATGGTGCACCAGCCCCAGATGCTAGGGGCTGTGAAACCACAGGTGGGACAGTAGAAAGACACTGTGGTCCTTGCCCAGTAGAAGACAGACCCATCTCAGACCAGAGACCAGGTTACCATTGCCAGTTCCATGCCCTGGTCTTCCCTGGCTTTTGGACCTCTCTGGAGACCCCTGTGACTCCTGGGGCTGGATTCCATCCCCTTCGCCTGTTTGTCTGCTCACCCACTTGAGGTCCTGACCCTCAGACACTCTTGTATGTACTCCCCCCTAACACTTTCCATTCCTTTGGGCCTTCTGCCCTGACCCCCCAGGATAAGGCCTGCAGAACCAGCTGGGGTGGAGAGGCATCATGAGACATTCATTACAGTGATGGCAGGAAATTAGCTTTACCGATCTTCATTTTCTCCATCTGAAAAATGGGAGGATGTCCACGCTGCAATTATCACAAAAATAGCTGCCCTTCATAAAGTACACCCTACACTGCAGGCCGATGACACACATTCATTCATCTTACCCTTTAAGGAGGTATCATTGTCCCCGTGTTAGAGATAAGGCAACAAGGTGAAAAGAAGTCAAGTGAGCTCCCCCAGGCCACTCAACTAGTAAATGGCAGAACTGGCATTCTGATCTAATGCTGCCAGACTCCAAAGCCTGCATTCTTCCCACTGTATCTCACTGCCACTCAGAATTCTACAGAGCCAGGAAATGTATAGGGAAAGAACAAGAGAAATGGTATGAATGGGTATGGAAGCCTTTTTAAATGTTTTTGTTTTTTAAACCACACTGCAGAAAGCAAGCTGGTCTCTCTCATCTAGGAGGCCAGGCCTCACCTGTGGGTAGTCTGCTGTGGATTGATGTTGATGTTAACTGACTCCATCCTAGATGTGTGTAAAAGCTTGATTTGAGGTTTATTTGCTGGACATTTTATTCTACTCCTACATAGTGCCTTGCCTTCGAAAAATGCCTCTAGCCTGATTTATCACAAATTTCACTATGTGTCCCACTCTCAGTGATCAAAATTCTCTGTCACAGAGGACTTCCTTCTGGCATCTCATGGTTGAATCAGGAGGATAAGGGCACACACATTCATCACTCAGGACTGTGGTCACAAAGCTGGCAATTAATTTGATAAGTTGTCTGAAAAACTGAATGTGCCTGCCATTGAGGAGATAACTAGCCAATGTGTATCAGTAGAATTGAGCTACCCCTAGTAATATATGCAAAATCCCTTTTCATTTCCTCCCAAGTTATAGATAACTGGACTGTGGGCTAGTCCTATAACTGAGCTCTCAGGGCCAACCGTAAGTGCTTCATACCTTTGTCTTGGTTCATGGATTTCTATTTGAGCAATGCAAGCATTTCTAATTCCTTTGGAGCATGGAAAAGTCATCCCATGCTATCTTCTTTCCAGGTTCAGATTGAATGACCCAGGATTCAGTGGGAAGAGGCAGACTGCCCTGGGTTTGACTTCAGCCTCCCAAAGTCGCATGATGACTAAGTGGCAGACCCAGGGTTAGGACCAGACAGTCTGACTTCAAGCCCAGGCCCTTAACACTGTGCCATGCTACTTCGTCCTGCAGAGACTTTGTCACCATGAATGCTCACTGTTTGCTCTCTGCCCTGCCCCCAGTCCTTTCAACAGTGAGCCTGGCACACAGATAATGCTGGTGGAAAGGAGGAGGGGAATGATGGGGGAGGGAGGGCGGCATCAGCAAATGGGTAGATAGTGAAAGATAACAGTGATGGATGGATGGTGAGTAGGTGGATGAGTAGATGGATGGGGGTTGTGGACAGATGGATGTATTGATGGGTGAGTGGATGATGAATGGGTGAGGTGTATAGATGAATGGATGGGTGAATATGCAGATGGGTAGGTGTATGGGAATTGCACAGGTGGGTGGGTGAATGTGTAGCTAGATTAAGGGGTGTTCAGGTAGTTGGGTGAGGGTGGACAGGAGGGATAGATGGATGGACATATCAGAATGGATAGATGGAAGGATGGGGTAGATGAATGGGCAGATTAATAAGTGGATGGATGAGTTAAGTGGATGGGTGGGTGGGTGGATGGAAAGATGGGGTAGATGAATGGGTAAATGGATAAGTAGATAGATGCATAAATAAGTGGGTAACAAATGGATGAGTGGGCAGATGTGTTCATGGTGGTAGATGAATGGTGGTTAGGTGGACATTTGAGAGTACAGATATAAGAAAAACACAGGCTTTGAAGCCCCCTCAGAATTAGATTAGAATCTAAGCTTTATAAGCCTGCAGGTAGATGGGTGGATGCCTCTAGAAGAGTATGTCCTTCTTGATTCTGCCTCCTGGCTCAGAAATAGAACCTGGTGGTGAGACATTGCCCACACCTCATTTAGTTACTGTTACAGGCCTCCAATACTCAGGGTGACAGTGTGCCATGTGTCAAAGTCTAATAAAATATATAGATAAATCTCTAAAATTAAAATATTTTAGGGTATCTGTGTTAGTCTGTTTTGCATTGCTATAAAGGAATACCTGAGACTGGTTAATTTATATGGAAAAGAGGTTTATTTGGCTTATGGTTCTGCACTCCATACAAGAAAGATTGTACCAGCATCTGCTTCTGGTGAGGCCTCAGGAAGCTTCCAATCATGGCAGAAGGCACAGAGTGAGCTGGCATCACACATGGCAAGAAAGAGAGTGAGAGAGAGGAGGCGCTCCTAGGCTCCTTTAAACAACCAGCTCTCACATGAACGAACAGAGTGAGAACTCACTTACAACTGCAAGGACAGCACAAGCCATTCATAGAAGGATCCACCCCCATGACCCAAATACCTCTCACTTGACCCACCTCCAATGTTGGAGGTCACATTTCAACATGAGATTTGAAAGGGACACACCTCCAAACAATATCAGTAGCCATCACCCAAATAGCATACGTCGTACGCATTAAGTAATTTCTCAGCATCCATTCTAAAGCCCTGACTTCACCACTGTGCAATCTAGCCATGTAACAAAATTACACTTGTACCCCATAAATTTATACAAATGAAATTTTAAAATCAAATTAAAATGTTTTATTTGGGAGGAAAGAATTGCAATTCAGGGCATACATGCAGATCGAGTGGTCTTTAGTATGTCCAAAGAACAAAGAGAAGGTTAGAGGTTTCATAAGGAGAAATGTTACCTATTGCTCTTTGAGAAATTTCATTGGCACTAGTAGGATGTTGAGGAGTTGGCAAGTTCTGATTGTTAAATAATAGCAGTGGGCAAAACTAGTCTTAGAATTGCAGCAGGTCATTTACTCTATTTCATTTGGGAATGACAAGAATGACCCAGTTCATATGATTAGTTTTTGCATGTTCCCTTTTTGGTCTGAAGCTCTGTCTCTGAAAGTGTCATTGATCAACCATGCTATAGTTAGGCTTAATTATCCCTCAGCACCAGGATGGATCTGTCCCAGTTGTCTCTGTCCCATGTTGCGGGGAAGATATGTGGGTCTTTGTCAGGGATCCAGACCACAGTAAAGTAATAAAAAGGCCAGAAGGAAAAATCGTCTCAGAGTGAGTTTGTCTGTGGTCTAGTATTGATTTCCATCTTATTAGTCCACGGGCATGAGCAGTCATCTTGAAGTGTTGAGTTAACATGATTCTGTTAGGAGAGTTGGCATCACAAAGATTGGAGAGGCAATAAGAGTAAACTTTAAAAATTATAATACAGGAATTCCAAAATTGACCACATAATTGGAAGTAAAGCACTCCTCAGCAAATGTACAAGAACAGAAATTATAACAAACTGTCTCTCAGACCACAGTGCAATCAAACTAGAACTCAGGACTAAGAAACTCAATCAAAACCGCTCAACTACATGGAAACTGAACAACCTGCTCCTGAATGACTACTGGGTACATCACGAAATGAAGGCAGAAATAAAGATGTTCTTTGAAATCAATGAGAACAAAGATACAACATACCAGAATCTCTGGGACACATTTAAAGCAGTGTGTAGAGGGAAATTTATACCACTAAATGCCCACAAGAGAAAGCAGGAAAGATCTAAAATTGACACTCTAACATCACAATTAAAAGAACTAGAGAAACAAGAGCAAACACATTCAAAAGCTAGCAGAAGGCAAGAAATAACTAAGATCAGAGCAGAACTGAAGGAGATAGAGACACAAAAAACCCTCCAAAAAATCAGTGAATCCAGGAGTTGGTTTTTTGAAAAGATCAACAAAATTGACAGACCGCTAGCAAGACTAATAAAGAAGAAAAGAGAGAAGAATCAAATAGACGCAATAAAAAATGATAAAGGGGATATCACCACCGACCCCACAGAAATACAAACTACCATCAGAGAATACTATAAACACCTCTACGCAAATAAACTAGAAAATCTAGAAGAAATGGATAATTTCCTGGACACTTACACTCTTCCAAGACTAAACCAGGAAGAAGTTGAATCCCTGAATAGACCAATAGCAGGCTCTGAAATTGAGGCAATAATTAATAGCCTACCAACCAAAAAAAGTCCAGGACCAGATGGATTAACAGCTGAATTCTACCAGAGGTACAAGGAGGAGCTGGTACCATTCCTTCTGAAACTATTCCAATCAATAGAAAAAGAGGGAATCCTCCCTAACTCATTTTATGAGGCCAACATCATCCTGATACCAAAGCCTGGCAGAAACACAACAAAAAAAGAGAATTTTAGACCAATATCCCTGATGAACATCGATGCAAAAATCCTCAATAAAATACTGGCAAACCGGATTCAGCAGCAAATCAAAAAGCTTATCCACCATGATCAAGTGGGCTTCATCCCTGGGATGCAAGGCTGGTTCAACATATGCAAATCAATAAACATAATCCAGCGTATAAACAGAACCAAAGACAAGAACCACATGATTATCTCAATAGATGCAGAAAAGGCTTTTGACAAAATTCAACAGCCCTTCATGCTAAAAACGCTCAATAAATTCGGTATTGATGGAACGTACCTCAAAATAATAAGAGCTATTTATGACAAACCCACAGCCAATATCATACTGAATGGGCAAAAACTGGAAAAATTCCCTTTGAAAACTGGCACAAGACAGGGATGCCCTCTCTCACCACTCCTATTCAACATAGTGTTGGAAGTTCTGGCTAGGGCAATCAGGCAAGAGAAAGAAATCAAGGGTATTCAGTTAGGAAAAGAAGAAGTCAAATTGTCCCTCTTTGCAGATGACATGATTGTATATTTAGAAAATCCCATTGTCTCAGCCCAAAATCTCCTTAAGCTGATAAGCAACTTCAGCAAAGTCTCAGGATACAAAATTAATGTGCAAAAATCACAAGCATTCTTATACACCAGTAACAGACAAACAGAGAGCCAAATCAGGAATGAACTTCCATTCACAATTGCTTCAAAGAGAATAAAATACCTAGGAATCCAACTTACAAGGGATGTAAAGGACCTCTTCAAGGAGAACTACAAACCACTGCTCAGTGAAATAAAAGAGGACACAAACAAATGGAAGAACATACCATGCTCATGGATAGGAAGAATCAATATCGTGAAAATGGCCATACTGCCCAAGGTTATTTATAGATTCAATGCCATCCCCATCAAGCTACCAATGAGTTTCTTCACAGAATTGGAAAAAACTGCTTTAAAGTTCATATGGAACCAAAAAAGAGCCCGCATCTCCAAGACAATCCTAAGTCAAAAGAACAAAGCTGGAGGCATCACGCTACCTGACTTCAAACTATACTACAAGGCTACAGTAACCAAAACAGCATGGTACTGGTACCAAAACAGAGATATAGACCAATGGAACAGAACAGAGTCCTCAGAAATAATACCACACATCTACAGCCATCTGATCTTTGACAAACCTGAGAGAAACAAGAAATGGGGAAAGGATTCCCTATTTAATAAATGGTGCTGGGAAAATTGGCTAGCCATAAGTAGAAAGCTGAAACTGGATCCTTTCCTTACTCCTTATACGAAAATTAATTCAAGATGGATTAGAGACTTAAATGTTAGACCTAAAGCCATAAAAACCCTAGAGGAAAACCTAGGTAGTACCATTCAGGACATAGGCATGGGCAAAGACTTCACATCTAAAACACCAAAAGCAACGGCAGCAAAAGCCAAAATTGACAAATGGGATCTCATTAAACTAAAGAGCTTCTGCACAGCAAAAGAAACTACCATCAGAGTGAACCGGCAACCTACAGAGTGGGAGAAAATTTTTGCAATCTACTCATCTGACAAAGGGCTAATATCCAGAACCTACAAAGAACTCAAACAAATTTACAAGAAAAAAACAAACAGCCCCATCAAAAAGTGGGCAAAGGATATGAACAGACATTTCTCAAAAGAAGACATTCATACAGCCAACAGACACATGAAAAAATGCTCATCATCACTGGCCATCAGAGAAATGCAAATCAAAACCACAATGAGATACCATCTCACACCAGTTAGAATGGCGATCATTAAAAAGTCAGGAAACAACAGGTGCTGGAGAGGATGTGGAGAAATAGGAACACTTTTACACTGTTGGTGGGATTGTAAACTAGTTCAACCATTATGGAAAACAGTATGGCGATTCCTCAAGGATCTAGAACTAGATGTACCATATGACCCAGCCATCCCATTACTGGGTATATACCCAAAGGATTATAAATCATGCTGCTATAAAGACACATGCACACATATGTTTACTGCGGCACTATTCACAATAGCAAAGACTTGGAATCAACCCAAATGTCCATCAGTGACAGACTGGATTAAGAAAATGTGGCACATATACACCATGGAATACTATCCAGCCATAAAAAAGGATGAGTTTGTGTCCTTTGTAGGGACATGGATGCAGCTGGAAACCATCATTCTTAGCAAACTATCACAAGAACAGAAAACCAAACACCGCATGTTCTCACTCATAGGTGGGAACTGAACAATGAGATCACTTGGACTTGGGAAGGGGAACATCACACACCGGGGCCTATCATGGGGAGGGGGGAGGGGGGAGGGATTGCATTGGGAGTTATACCTGATGTAAATGACGAGTTGATGGGTGCTGACGAGTTGATGGGTGCAGCACACCAACATGGCACAAGTATACATATGTAACAAACCTGCACGTTATGCACATGTACCCTAGAACTTAAAGTATAATAAAAAATAAAAATAAAAATAAAATTAAAAATAAAAAAAAAATAAAAAAATAATTATAATACAATTATAATAAGATAAATAATTAACAACAATACAATTAGTTTGTACAATGATTTTGAACTCAGAGCCGAAGCCTAAGGGCAAAAAACTAAAATCTAAAAGACCGTGGGGGAAACTGGGTGAGACGTGTTGGAGCCATTGAGTCACATTTTATGACTGGGTTGAATTAAAGAAGAAAATGTCAACTTGACAAAAGAAATCACTAATATAACTTGGCCAGAAAGCTGTGCGAGGGTTATTGTCAAAGCTGCCTAGAGCAATTACTTATTGTGAAATGTGAATTACAGCATTATCCTGCCAAATGAAAAAGGTAGCGTCCGGGAGGGGAAGAGTCTTATTCTGATATGGAATCTTGTGCTGACACCTTAGGATAAGCTGTTTACAGTGTGGAAAACACGCCCTTCTTATTTTGGTTTGCAGTTTAAATGTCTCTGGTTATGGCATCAGGAAGCTTGGTGAGCCTTCTTTGTGGCCCACACATGAGGCATGAAACCTGCTCCTTAAAATGTATCTAGTTTCAGTGTGTCAGGCTTTAGGAACAAGCAAGTCTCATTTTAGTAATTTTATTTAAAAAAGAAAGAAAGTTGAATTGGAAGAATTCCAGTTTAGGACCTAGGCTAGTCTATAGGTAGATAACAAGAATTCAAAAACAATGTACAGAGTTACAACCCACTAACAGGTGTATTATGGTTTTTCTTTGGAAACTTTTTCTCTATAGTGATCATATAGGGATCTCAGATTTAAAGTCTCTTGAGGCTAGGAAGCCACACCAAGGCAGACTTTAGATTTTACTTAGAGTCTTGTATTAGTCAGGGCTGCCTAGAAGGACAGAACTAATAGGATTTATGAAGGGGAGTTTATTAGGAGAATTAACTTACACGATCACAAGGCCAAGTCTCACAACAGGCCGTCTGCAAGCTGAGGAGCCAGGAAGCCAGTCCCAGTCCCAAAGCCTCAAAAGTAGGGAATCCGATAGGGCAGGCTTCAGTCTGTGGCTGAAGGCTCCAAAGCCCCTGGCAAATCTAAAACTGGAAGTCCAAGAATCTAAAAGCTGAAGAATTTGGAGTCTGATGTTCAAGGGAAGGAAACATCCAGCATGGGAGAAAGATGGAAGCCAGGAGACTTAGCTAGTCTGGTCTTCCCATGTTCTTCCGCCTGCTTTTATGGTGCCCATCCAGATTGAGGGTGGGTCTGAGTCTCCCAGTCCACCGACTCAAATCTGAATCTCCTTCGCCGACACCCTTACAGACACACCCAGGAACAACACATTACATCCTTCCACCCAGTCAAGTCGACACTCAATATTAACCATCACAAGTCTTAAGGTTCCTGGGCCCACCAGGAAGTGACAATTGTTATTTACTCATTAAAAGATGGGGATGCTTAAAATCAGGTACTTTGTGCATATTTTTAATATGACATTTCAGTCAAAACCTTGATAACATACCCCATGTTTGAAATTGTATTCAACTATAAAGAGAAGGCAGAATTTTATTGGATTTATGCAAATAACCATATTACCATATGGATACTCACATATATTTCTATGTAGAATTTTAAGAAAATAACCAGAATTATGCCTGATAACCTATCAGATTTCTATGAATTTACATAATTATTGAAACATTCATATCAACAACATGACAGTGTTTCTTATATGATTTATCAAATAAACCCAATCATTTACTGCCTCTGCAAGATGAGAGATGTATCCTTTGGTACCTTCCAGGCGTCCAACTAGAAAACCCTAAAGTCAATTTTAAGTAAAAAAAAAAAAAACAAAAACAAAAAAAACCCTTAATGTAGGATGTGATTATGGGGAAGTTTGTTAAAGATCTTAAAAGGCTCAAAACATTTTATCAAAACAGAATCACATGTCACTGTAAAATAATAGTCATTCACTTAACCAAAGCGATAATCAAAAGACTCCAAAAGCAATACAGAAAACTACAAACCCTTTCAAAGCTCAGTTTTCTTATGCAATAAAAACCTAATAAAGGCCACACAGAAAATTATCTTGTTAAAACATAAAATCTTTCTTTCTTAGGACAAATACCAAAAAGATAAAGAAAAACCTTCTGCAGTGTGATTGTTTCTCCTTATAGGAAGCTCATTTAGATAACCTGGAAGTATAGGACACAGAAATAATGTATCCAATGATACGAGTATACACTTAAAGTATAAAGGAATGTAAACAAGAAAACTAGTACCTTAAGCAGAGGAATACATGGCTCTGAGTAACAACATTTGAGGTTTCTGGTTATGACGAAAAGCTCAGACATATCAAGAAAAACCAAGAGTACAGAATTAAGTTATACTGAAGAAAAACATTGCCTTTTTTAGACCTTCAGATAAATGTTCCAGCATCAGGCCATAACAGCAGAGTTAGAACCGGAGAAAGATTTCATGGGAGCTGACAAAAACATTGAAGGAAAAAATTCTCATCCCAGGCCTTCTGAACGGGAGAAAAAAACTGAGGTCAAAGACGTATGACTCCGAAGGCACATACAGGGAGGTATAGCAAAAGTTGAACCTCTGGGAAATTTCAAAAGTAAAACATTACCTCAAGAATGAAATGACCATTTTGAATGAAGAGAACAGCACTTTTAACCTGAAACTAGGGAAATTAAATAGATCTCAGGAATAAGATTACTGTGAAGAAACAGATCTTACGCCAGGTGTGATGGCTCACACCTGTAATCCCATTTGGGATGCCTGAGCTCATGAGTTCGAGACCAGCCTAGGCAACATGGCAGGGAGGCTAAGGTGGGAGGATCAGTGGAGCCCAGGAGGTTGAGGCTGCAATGAGCCAAGATCACTCCATTGTGCTCCAGCCTGGGTGACAGAGGAAGACCCTGTCTCAAAAAAAAAAATAAGAAAAATACCTTAGAATTGAAAATCAATGTAAGATTCGCGGGGTACAGTGGCTAATGCCGGTAATCCCAGCACTTTGGGAGGCTGAGGTGGGCAGATCACGAGGTCAGAAGATTGAGACCAGCCTGACCAACATGGTGAAATCCTGTCTCTACTAAAAATACAAAAATCAGCTGGGCTTGGGGGGGCGCATGCCTGTAATCCCAACTACTCAGGAGGCTGAGGCAAGAGAATCATTTGAACCCGGGAGGTGGAAGTTGCAGTGAGCCGAGATCATGCCACTGCACTCCAGCCCGGGTGACAGAGCAAGACTCCGTCTGAAAAAAAAAAAAAAGTAATGTAAAATTGTATGGTGTAATGGTGAACACTCTGGACTTGGAATCCAGAATTAAAAATAAAAACATCTTGCAGTTTTATTAAGAGCAGATCAATACTTCAAAAACATCTTCTTTTTATTTAAATATAGGGAACTTTTTTTTGTAGTTTTTTGCTAATGTATTTTGAATATCAAAGCTCAATTGTTAGAAAGGTTATCACAAATAATTCCTTTTAATTGTAGCCAACTTGATCACATACAACATTACTTTCATACATTTCCCTTTCACAAGCCTTTCTGTGACTCACACAGACCATGCATGACATGCCTTAAATATTCTGCTTTGTCTTCTGCCTCCTCCTCCTTAAATAACTCAGTCATTTTATTTTAGGACAAAAATTTACCACACAAGATTCTTTCTTATTCAAAATTAGTCTCTTTTCTTTGCAACCTTCCTTACCAAAAATTTACCTTCATATCTATAACTTTCTTCACATCTTTCTCTCCTACTTACTGATTCTTTTATATCTTGTTTCTATTTTCTTGCTAGATGTATATTTTAAAACCACCTTTAAATAGCCTCTGAATTAGACAAAACATTTTTTCTCAATAAAGAACATATTTTATGTCTTTCTTATAATTCTTATTAAAAACTTCATATTTTTGTATATTTTATATACAAAATTTTATATATTAATTAAAATTTTTAACTCTCAGTAACCTTGAATTTTAGTAAAACTCTAGGAAGCAAGATCTTTAATTGTCTGTCATGTATCAACATTGTGAATGAGAACCAGTTTATAATTTGAAGTCTTAGTTGAAAATGACCCAGACATTTAATGAGTACCTATTAATTAAACATAACCTTAAGATTTTAAATCACATGAAAAGTTTACTTATAGACATTTGTCCAGTTTACATTTTTCTGCTTTATAGCTTACCTAAATTACTTATGAGAATTGAGATATTAGACAAAGGTAATCATCATTTCAAGTTATTTCTCTATTAATAATTTTTTAGCCTGTAAATATCAATTGTTTACCGAAGCAAAAACCCTAAAGTTAAATGCATGGTGTCCTGTCAATAACTCAGAAAATATGTCTGCTTTTATTAAATTAGCAATATTAAATTATTTCTATTCATCAAGTAATTGCAGGAAGATCATTTTGTTTTAGGCTGGGTTCATAGCCTTATGATCTTAAAACATATAGAAAAAGCAAAATATAAAACTGTCTGACAAGTAAACCCAGGCAAAAAAAAATGTATGTAGACAATTATGAAGACATTTTAATTTTATTTCATTAACAATTTTATTTTTATTTTATTTATTTACTTTTTATTTATTTATTTATTTTTTTTTTTGAGATGCAGTCTTGCTCTGTTGCCAGGCTGGAGTGCTGTGGCACGATCTTGGCTCACTGCAACCTCCACCTCCCAGCAAGCGATTCCCCTGCCTCAACCAACTAGTTTACCAAAGATTTACTTAAGTGACATGAACTTCATAAAATTGATTAATTACTGTATATTTTATATGAGTGCTCTTTTAAATCAATCAAAATAAAATTTCTTAAAGAGATTTCTGGCTGGCTACATCAGATTTTATTATGTAGACAAGATACAATGTAATACGTGTATATATACATAAACACATCTAGATATATATACATACAAATGAAGATCTTGTGGTTTTTATTTTAGAATTTTGTCATGGGATGGTAATACAAACTCACCAGTTTACAAATGATGGTTGGATCCAAATTATTTTTTGAAAAAAATGAGGTAAGACTAAATTTTAAGATTTTTTTTTTAATTAGGTAATCTTTTTTTTTTCTTTTTTTTTTTTTTTTAAGACAGTCTCACTCTGCCACCCAGGCTGGAGTGCAGTGGCATGATCTTGGCTCACTGCAACCTCCACCCCCTAGGTTCAAGCAATTCTCCTGCCTCAGCCTCCCGAGTAGCTGGGATTACAGGTGTGTGCCACCACACCCAGCTAATTTTTGTATTTTTAGTAGAGATGGGGTTTCACCTTGTTGGCAAGGCTGGCCTTGAACTCCTGACCTAAGGTGATCCACCCACCTCAGCTTCCCAAAGGGCTGGGATTACAGGTTTAACCCACCACATCTGGCCTATTAGACAGTCTTATGAAGGCTGTGAACCAAATTTGGGGTAAGGCAGTTTAAGTTGCCAATATACTGAATTGGACAAAGAATAATGTGACTAAATTATGTCAGGAGGCCCAAAAGATAAGTTATTTTATTATAGCAGGGTTTGTATCATATTTTCCTGGTCTTAAGTCTTTGTCCTTGAAGATCAAAATGTTGCAGTTCCTTTTTAGTATGAAGAGAATGTCTTTTACATGGAAATTTTTTCTTTGCTTTAAAAAAAAAAACAGCATGAAGATCAAAGTGATTTTATTTCATTTCTGCTGGTTTGCAAGCGTTCTTCACAGATATTATGTCAGACTAGCTAAGGAGTTTTGGACAAAGAAAGTTTAGCTTAGAGAAGGATAAAGAAAAGAAATTGTGAGAAGGATGGGAAGAGCTCTGGAGAGAAAAGAATTTCAACTAGTTTTAAGACAGTATATTGTAGTGAGGCAATCTTTGAGTACTGAACAATTCTTTTTTTTTAGCCTCAAGATATCAATGAGGTATCATATCTTATTTGAAATCCATGATTTTATAGTCATGGTATTTTAATTCAGTTTTAAGAACGCAGACTCTTTAAATAATCCTTGCAGTGTTTGAACATGTTACCAGCTGGAGTCCCAGAAAATATGTTGGCCTGCCTTTGAACTTTGAGAGCCCCATTTTGTGAATGTTCTGGTCTAATGTCAAATACACAAAAGCCAATTAAACACAAGTGCTGAAGGCAAAAAGTCCAAATAAATGCCAACACAGACAGAAAATAAAGTATATTTTTACTAAGAAGGATGATAAGCCACCTCTTCAACTGAGGGTAAGAGGAAATATCCTATCACCAAGGCCTCAACCCGAATGGAGCCTCCCAGCTCTGTCCTCTGGCTCCTGCCCACTTCACTAGGATGATGTATTTTAACCATGACCACCTTTCCCAGTTGCCCTATCTGGAGAGCTGCAAGCCACGGTGGCAGAGGAACTGCCCACCTTGGTCCTGGGCCTTTGCATGAAGGATTGGGGGAAGGAACCACCAATTCACTGTCTTATGAAACACAGTGTTGCTGCTGGTATTTCAGTGTTATCTGAAGGACTTATTCAAGTACCAGCATTGTTGCAAACACTAGGCATTCCCACTTTGCACACACTCACATTCACACACACAACCATGACCTGTCTAAGGGCATAGACTGTTGTAGTCATCTTAGGATAACCCTGAGGACCCTGCATATAACAAGCATACACAGAGGCTTGCTGGGTGAAACAGCTCTTTCATTTAAATCAAGACAACAGGTGTTGACAACCCGCTCTGCAATCTGTTGGAAAGAAACATACTAGTTTTAAAATTCAGGCTAAAACCTCTTTTTCAGAACAAGGTAGAACTAAGAGTAATTACTATTATTCCCAGCCCTATACTAGATATTTTACATGTATTGTCTATGATCCCCTTAGCCTCCTGCAAAGTGAACGATATAATTCCTAGTTTTACATAAGAAAGCTGAGGCTAAGAAGAAGATAAAGCAACTTGGCTAACATAACCCAAGTAGAAAGTGTTGCAAGCCAGGATGTGAGTTGAGTTCTTCCCTGCTCTAAAAATTCTCACTGCCTCCTTAAATGTCTCCATTCCGTACTTGCTGCCGCCATCCACAGGCAGTGACAGCTGTGGTATAGTGACTGAACTTTAGCTTGAAGATCAGAAACAGAGGGACACTGACATCTTCCAACACGTGAAAGGTGACCAAGTGGCCAACTGCTAGGAAATGCAGTGTTCGGAATCACACCCCCTCAACATAGTTTGTAATAGGATATTTTGTAAGTCTGTGTTTAACTGTTTGGATATTTACTTGTGGGATTCTTTCATTAGTGCCTGTCTCCCCTTTCAACATTGAGCTCCTTGAGGACAAAGAATATAACTGTTTGGCTTGCCAGAGGATCCCCTGCTCCTAGACATGGTGGCTGGTACACTAGTGGGCAGTTAATACATATATACTGAATGAATGACAGCTGGGACTCACCACCTTTACTGACTGTGAGCCTGGGCAATATAAATATATGATGTAAACAAAAATATAAATATATGATCTCAAGTAAGCATCAAAAGGAGCCACAGGATGGGAATTATTATCTCCATTCTATAGACAGAGAAATTGAGGGTCTATGCATTAAGTAACCCACCCAAGTGCGCCTCAGCTGTGCTTTGATCCCAGGCCCATCTGGCTGTAGTCCACAGCACCCTGGATGCCTTAATGATCAATCCTTCCAGGCAGGGGAGGGTTTGAGCTGACTGCCTGCCCAGTGTGTCTCCTGGACGTGCCTCCACAACCCCGTGCCGCACCACTAACTCACATCTGTGCTTGTTTGCAGGCTTAGGAGGCAGCAGGGACAGGGCAGCCAGCTCTTGGACACCGACAGCCGAGCTGGAGGCCAGGCCCAAAGCAAACTCCAGGACGGGTGTAACAACAACCTCCTCACCACCACCTGCACCCGCGGCTGCAGCAGCTAAGCCCACACTTGTTGCTGCTCAACAGGACTGCACTCGTCTCCGCCCTGCCCACCCAGAGCCCCTCTTTATGCCCGGAAGGTCCCTGTCTTGCCCCTGAAAACATCAGATGCAGAAAGAGCCCCGGACTTGGAGCTGGGAAGCCTGGGTTCTGGTCCCATCTCCATGACTGATTCACTGTGTGACCTCAGACAAGTCACGCCCTCTCTGTGCCTCAGTTTTCTGCATCTGCCAAAGGGGTGAAACACTTCTGCCCCACTTCAAATTACAAGATCATGGGGAGAGCCCAATTAGATAGGAAACATGAAAAACCTCTGATATTTATAAAGTCATTTTTACGTGCAAAATGCAACCTTAATATGTGAAGTGAACCCCCATTCCCCAAAGCAATTAAACCGTCATGACTTTGCAATTTGGCACATCCTAGCTTGTTAGAGAGCACTTTCGAAAAACACCACCCTGACAGCAAAATAAATATCTGATATTTTGGCCCCTTCTGTGAAAACAACACTCCCAAATCCTGAAGCAAAACCTGAAGTGTCTTCATGTGCATTCTCTGGCAGGCCACAGTCCTTCTGACCTTGTAAGATGGTGCAGCATGCAGACCAGCCTTGTCCCCAGGGTCTCAGCGCTGCGGTCTCGCTCCTCCCCTCATTTAAGAAGACCAGCCTTCTAATTTCAGCAGTCCTCACCACCACCATATCCTTTGTGCTGGGATGGCACACAGGTGTCCATTCAGACGAGAGTCGGCTTACTCCTACAGAGTGTAATCAGCACCCCATCCAACTGGCCCGAAAGCCCAGACCTGCAGCAGAACTCTCCAACTCTATCGGCTTTCAGGGTGTTCTCTCCTGGGAAGGGTGTAAAATCAGCTTGTCAGCATCTTCTTACAGAGAGTACCCCATCTGTATTGGTGGGGCGGCTCCCTCTTTATACATTAGGAAGCATGGGTGCTTAGAAAGTTTATTTCAGGAAGAAAATGGGTTCACACAAAAAGCAAACTACGATCTGCTCAGGGAGAAGCTTGCCTTTGAACTGGAAGATGTTGGGATAAGCAGGGAAAGCTTCGACTTTGGAGTCAGGTTTGTGTTGAGAATCCAGCCCTGCTGGCTACTAAGTGGGAGACCTTAGGCAAAGCATGCAATCGCTCTGAATGGCAGTTTCCTCATTTTTAAATGAGGATGGTAAAACTAACGTTGCAGGGGAGTTATGGGGTTAAAGAAGATCCTGTGTGTAACCGCAAGCATTGGATGACTCATTGAATGGCCTTTTTTGTCAGCGTAATTATCATCATTATTTAGATACTTTCTTCCTTCACTCACCTGCCAGGTCAGTTTTCTGTGCAAACAAGCCTCCTGTGTAGGATTCTTCCAAATGGTCTTCCTGGAGTCTTTGATATTTGTTACATCCTGCTGAAGTTCGATTGTGTTTTTATTTTTTCATCCACCTTCCATTGTTCACTTTTTACATGATTACTCAATCCTTGGGGCTGTCCATGTCATCTCTTAGATTTATTAAAAGACATTTTAATGTATGGTGAGGTTTTATATTTTTGTTTTTTAAAAAAGAAATAGTCATTGTTTTCCTCCTTTGAACTGAGGCTATTTCTGGATTGTGTGGTCCTCGTCAGTCAGCTTGTTTTGCACACTTTACTTCATGTCCCCATCAATAACCAACCTGCTCCCCACCTCCCCCAGGAAATAATGGGCCTGCTCCTCTCCTCACTGTGACCCTGGAGGCTCTTAAGATTTTTTTTTTTACTGGGCTGAGTTCACAAATTAGGGGCAGGAGCTGGAAGTTGCCCTAGGAACACCAGATTTTCTGGTTCTGTTCAAGTTGGCATTTGTTGTTTGGAATAAACTATTTCTTGGACATTCCTTCTCACCACTTTGTTCTTACTTCAGGGTTGGGTGGGATGGGCCACATTCCTCTTAGAGTGAAGAGACTCAAGTTTAATTAGAAACACAGAAATGGTTGGTGGACACCAACCATTTGATGAAATCACTTTGCCCACAGATGAAATCAAACTTAGCTTGGCAATTCGAGACTCTACCTAACTTGATCACAATCTACATGATTATTGTTACTATTTTGTATTTCCTAAGGTACCATCTATTCACTAAGGAAAAAGTACAGAAAATTCTTCATCAAGAGAAAGACACTTTAACATTCCCTCACATTACCACTCAAACCTTTATACAGCACACACGCACAGGTGCCAATAAACCAGTATTTTCCTTTTCATACCCACTTTTTGATTTTCCACTTTCCTGCTTTCATTCGTCCTGTCCTCTCTATTGGGGATGCCTTTCAGCGCTCATCTGTACATGTTAAAATTCCCATTTCTCAAAGGCCAATTCCATTTCTCCCATGATGTCTTCTGGGGCTCATGGCACCACCCACCCAAGCTAGACGCCACCTCCTCCACGAACTCTCGCACACACTTGCTGTCACTCATGGCTCTGCTTGCTTTACATCATGCCTTTGCTTGCTGACAACTACAGCATCACGTTACTCTCACCCATGCCTCACCCTCCTCACCTTCAGGCTCCCTCAAAGAAGCCGGGTCAGATTCATGTCCATCTCCTGATCCCACCCTCCTGTCCTGACAGTGCCTGGCTCCTAAAGGAGCAATCAACAAACTCTGCTTAGGGACGACTTACTTCTGGCACCCTCCTGTCTTCCACCTGGCTCCACTGTCACTTCCCAGAGCTTTTTCCTCTGCAGGTCGCAGTGTTTTCCCAGGGGCTACCCTCCAGTGGCATGCCCAGTCCCCATTCACCCCCTTCAGAGCCACCTTTCCGTGATCTCCAAGTTCCAAATGAGTTTCGCCCTTCCCTCATCCGAACCCCCACTCCCAGTAAAGCACTGCCAAGAAAGCAATCTGATTAAAGAAACCCATTGCCACGCAAGAATCTGTGTCAGGATTTACCTTATGAATGGAAATTCAGGTGCACCGGGACCAGCTGCAGACCAGTGGTGCACCAGGACATGCTGACAATACCGAGTCAGGGCCCATGCTGTGAGTCGCAAGGATCTAGAACTAATGTCTGTAGCCAGACCAGCCATGCCTGTTGATTTCTGTATAGTGTATGGTTGTTCTCTTGCTACAACTGCAGTGCTGAGCAGCTGCAACAGAGACCCTGTGGCCCACAATGCTGAAAATATTTACCGCCTGGCCCTTTAGAGAACAAGTTGCAGAGCCTTGATCTAGAAAACACATCTGGGACACTAAGTGGGCGGATGGCAAATGCACATTTGCTTCACTCACCTGCAAACGCCAGTGGGTCTCAGAGCTTGGCAATTCAGCCCTGTGGGTTCCCAGCGGGAAGAATTTGCAGGGGAATGTATAGTCGATTTGCCCTCACCAGTTGACCCTTGAGCTTTTTCCAAACTGGAGCCTTAACCAATAACACTTCCCAGGTCAGTATTACTGAAAGTCTCTGTATTAGTCCGTTCTCACATTGCTATAAGGAACTGTCTAAGACTGGGTAATTTATAAAGAAAAGAGATTTAATTGACTCACAGTTCCATAGGCTGTACAGGAAGCCTGGCTGGGGAGGCCTCAGAAAACTGGGAATCATGGCAGAAGGTAAAGGGGAGCAGGCATGTCTTACATGGCTGGAGAAAAAGAAAGAAAGAGTAAAGCAGGAGATGCTACATACTTTTAAACAACCAGATCTTGTGAGAGAACTCACTATCAGGAGAACAGCTAGAGGGAAATCCACCCTCATGATCCAGTCACCTCCTGCCAGGCCCCTCCCCCAATATGGGGAATTACAATTTCAAATGAGATTCGGGCGGGGTCCCGTGGCTCATGCCTATAATCCCAGCAATTTGGGAGGCCTGAGGACCACCTGAGGTCAGGAGTTCGAGACCAACCTAGCCAACATGGTAAAACCTCATCTGTACTAAAAATACAAAAAAATTAGCCGGGAGTGGTGGCGCATGCTGTAATCCCAGCTACACAGGAGGCTGAGGCAGGAGAATTGCTTGAACTCAGAAGACAGACATGGCAGTGAGCTGAGATCATGCCACTGCACTCCAGCCTGGGTGACAGAGTGACATTCTGTCTCAAAATAAATAAATAAATACATAAATAAATAAGATTTGGGTGGGACGTAAATCCAAATCATATCAGTCACCCTCTTCTTGTGACCCTCCTCCCATGGAACCAGGCCCTCCCAGAAGTCCGCTACAGAGTCTCTGCTTCATGTAGTTTGGTTTCCACGGCACTTGTCACACTGCCCAGTTGATGGTTTTGTGCCCCACTTCTCCCCGCTGGAGACTGTGGGCTCCATAGGGTGGGCTGTGCACAGGCAGCCCCCAGCACAGAGCTGCCTCAAGGTGGGTCCTCAGTGGATATGGAAGTTGCACAGATATGCCCACCCCAGCCCCTAACTTGAGCCACGTTTAGCAAACACATGTCACTTTGATGATTCAGCCCACGCACTGTGCCTCTCCTGTGGCATCATTTGCTATCTGTCCCCTTTCCTCTTCCAATCTCAAACGTGAAATCACAGCACAGTCTCTTCCATTAGCGACTGCCACAAAGAACAGATATCTGTTTCTTCCTGGGTGATCACAGACAAACATGATTAATGGATTTCCCTGTCGGTGTTTCTGTGTTTCATGTTTATCCCCTGCCACTCTCAACACACGTTTTCTAATTCTTTCCACCTAGCAGGGAGAGTGGCGAGTCACACATGAGCCTTTCCCAGGCAACATAGCTGCCATCCTTGCATCATCCTATTTCTAAAAATCCATTTGTGCAACCACCTTCTGTGCTTAATTCAATAGCATTTTCTAAATAGAAATTAATTTCACACATTGCTTTAGTCTGAATGTTTGTGTCCTTTTAAATTTCATATGTTGACATGTCAACCTCCAGGGTGATGATGTTGAGAAGTAGGGTCTTTGGGAGGTGATTGAGCTATAAGGGTGGAGCCCTTATAAACAGAATTAATGCCCTAAGAGGTCCCAGAGAACTCTCTGGCCCCTTCTACCATGTGAGGACACAGGGAAAAGGTATCAAAAAGCGGATCCTGCCAAGACACCAAATCAGCCATAATCCTGAACTTCCCAGCCCCCAGTACTGTGAGAAGTAAATTTCTGCCATTTATAAACTACTCAGTTTATGATATTTTGTTATAGCAGCCTAAACATACTAAGACACGCATCATATTTTTAATCCTTAACAATTAAGAGTGAGGTTGGGATGTTCTCTAAACAGAGTTTTGGCCAAGACCAAGAGAAACCTGAGTCCTGCCTGACCAATCAGCTTTCTCCATCTGTCTCAAAGCTCTTTTCTGTTCCCTACCACCACACCATGTTCCCAAGAGAGTTAGGGAAACCTCAAAATAGGAATCAAAATGACTATATCAATATTGAAGGTCAAGTCAAAGCAAGAAGCACAGTACCAAAGCCTTAGCAAGGCCCTGGAATCATCCCAAAATTTCACCTTGGTACCAGCAGACTCAAGGGTGCCAAGCACAGCAGCCCAATCCATTAGTAATAGTGGCCCCATCAATGGCTCAGGTTCAGACCTATCAGAAGGAACATTTCTCTTTCATTGTGGGAGAAATGAGTAAGGTACAGACATGCCTGGCAGAGGAAAATGTGTAGAGATTCCCTTCTAAGCTGTCACAGAGTCTTATTCTCTCACAGAAACCAAAATCAAATAACCCAGAATGTATTCACTTGCCTTCTAGACATCTTCTTCCATAGAGTTTCCCCGCTCACTCTTTGTGGTCATGACAAGAATGTATTGGTGGATATGCTTTTCTATATGACATTTTATGTCTATACCTCTGAAGTATTAGCCCCAGAGCCCTCCAAACCTCCATCTTGGAGGGCTCTGGATGTTACTAAGGTCTTGACACTGGCCCACCTGCCCACACAATAACAGGGCGACCCAGAGAGGGGAGCTACCTTGGTGTGCTCAATGAACGCCTCCTTTGCCAAAACCAGCAAGTTGGAAAAGAGATGATGGAGGATGCATTCCAGGCAAAGAAGACCAACAGGCAAAGGGCCCTGAGTTCAGAGTTACCCTCAGTTCTTCCAAGAACAGTAAGGAGGCCAAGGTGCTGGAACTTAGTGAGTTGACTGAAAATTGGTACAGATGTGGCTGCTGAGCCAAGCAGGACCAGATTATGGAAGTCCTAGGGAACCCCAGGGAAGATTTTGGATTTGTGTGATGAGATGCCCTTGAACTGTTTAAGGAGGGGAGTGGCTACTGTGTAGACAAAAGACAATGGGGTAGGGGTAGGGACAAGGGTAGAAACTGGGAGGATATCAGTTGGATAGATGAAACAGCAATCCAGGAGAGACACCATGGCGGGGTGGCTCAGTGGGGGAAGCCTGAAGATGTAGATGGATCAGTGATGTAGAGCACATCACCGTGATCTACCACTACATCACAGTGGCTCTCAAACAGATGGATTTGAGACATTTCTGGAGAACCTGAAGGTTGGATTCAGGCGATAAAGGAAAGGAGCAGGACTTTAGCATCAGAATGATCTGGCTGTGTTACCTTGGACCAGTAACTTGAGATTTCTGAGCCCCAGTAATAATATGTTAGAAAACCAGCATACAGATTAAATAAAATCATGTATTTAGAGCTCCTATTGCCTGACACGCAATATACTCTGTGAGACATGTCCTTCATCTCTCTTGCAAGAGCAATAAAAGCTTTAGAAACTTTGGGTTGAGCTCTTTTCTCCCATCTGCTTCTCTTCTTAGGGAGTTGGCTTTCCCTCTGCCCAACGCCCATATCCTGCCTCTTCTTCCCCTTCAATCCCTGATTCCCATACTTTACCTCTCAGATAAAAACATCAGCCTTGTTGAAAGGAGATCTTAGTAACAGTCTCCACTGAGGTCTTCTGAAAAGATTGCTTGTTTGCAAGAGGATTTTTCTAAAGGTATACTGTATCTATTTGCTTTCTGCTACAAGCAATGGAAAACCCAACTCCGACTGCCTTAAAGGAGAATAAGGGTTATCCCACTTAATAAGGAGTCCAGCCAGGCACAATTGCTCAACCCTTGTAACCTCAGCATGTTGGCAGGCCTAGGCAAGAGGATCCCTTGAGGCCAGGAGTTCAAGACCACCCTGGGCAACAAATTAAGACCTCATCTCTACAAAAAGAAAATTTAAGAATTAGCCGGACACAGCGGTATGCATCTGTAGTTTCAGTTGCTTGGGAGGCCGAGGCAGGGAGATCACTTGAGCATAGGAGATTGAGGCTGCAGTGAGCTATGATCACGCCACTGCACTCCAGGCTTGGCAACAGAGCAAGACCTGATCTCTAAACAAACAAACAAACAACAACAACAAAACAATGAGTCCAAGGGAGGGAAAATCCATGGCACAGAATGGGCTTTAGATCAACACCATCAGAGCCCAGGTTAGTCCATCTCACTGCGGTGATGTCCTTAATGTGCTGGCATTGTCTTCAAGCTGGCAGCCCTCATGGTTTTAGGTGGTGCCACAAACATGCACATACTATCCAGACAGAAGAGCACTCAGGGGACATAGAAGGGGCTCTGCCTTCCTACGGATCTTTCTCAAAGAAGAGAAGTCTGTCCCAGAGTGCCCCAGACTTTCCCTTATAACTCACTGGTCAAATGTGGGTCACATGCCCATCCTGAACCAGTCATAGGCACAGGGATTGGGATTGCTATTATTGGTTTATGCCAATTACAATCCACTCTCTGAACCAGGAGATCGGCACCCCCTTGCCCTGTGTGATGTGGAAATGAGAGATGCATGTGGCCCACATTGAAGTTCTGTAAGGAAAGGGGAGAAGACATGTTGGCTAAACACATAGCTCTTAACAGAGGGAAACTGAGACTTCATTGGATTTGAGAGAAATCATTACAGTTCTGTTAGCAATGGTGCCCACATAGACCTCTCTAGCTTTGATTTACCAAAGAGAGACAAAAGGCACAGAAATGATAACTTTGTGTTCTCTTATTGTTTCATCACATAAAATCCCCTTCTGTGAACACAGTTAGCTCATAGTCGTTTACACTGTATGGTGGCTATAACTTGCCAGGCTTCAGCGCATCAGAGGTGGAGGACCCATGAAGAGCCTGGACAAAGGGAAACTGATGTTTATTGAGAACCAACCACATGCTGGGCCCTGGGCCACGTGCTCTGCCTGGATCATCTCATTTGATCCTCAGGTTTCTGCAAGGCCAATATTGTTATCCCCTTTTCACAAAGGTGGAAACTCAGACCCATTGTCTCATACCAGAGAGTAGCTTTCTGTACATGATGAACTGAAAAAGTGCCCTCAGTGGGTATCTAATTCCAAAAATTAGGCACCTGGAGAGAGAGCGAGAGAGAGAGAGAGAGAGAGAAAGAGAAAGACAGTCTACTGTGTCTTCCATGTCCAAGGTCTCAGAAAATGCACTCATTACCCAACTTGGCCGGGGAACCAATCCATCTACCAATCAGGAGCTGCCAGGGGGATGTACAGGGAAAAAGCATGGTAGTCATCCTGGAACCCTTTGGGCTGAACTCAGAGACTCAGCTCTAACGAATAGAGCATGGAAAAAGAAAACAAGTAATGTTGGGGTAGAGAAACCCAGCAGACCCCACCTAACCAAGTGATCAAAGATACCATTGACAGAAAAAGTCACGTTGATATCATCTATTCCCTGAAAAGATATGATGAGAAGGGCACTTCCGTTCTGTCATACACTTCCAAAACTTCCACAACTTCATTTCTTAATGAAAACACATCAGATAAACTTCAATTGAAGAACATTTTACAAAATACCTGACCATCACTTACCAAAAGTATCAAAATCATGAGCGATAAGACAACAAAACAAGAAATTACACAGATGACAAGAGATGAAGGACACCTGACAGTTAAATGCGATGAGGTGTCCTGCATTGGATCATGCCACAGAGAAAGTGCATTAGTGGAAAAACTGGTGAAATACATATGAGTCTATAATTTAGTTCATAGTAACGTCTCAATGCTAATTTCTTAGTTTTGACAAATGTGCCATGGTTATGTAAGATGCTGGAATTAGGGGGAGGTGAGTGAAGGGTATATAAGAACTCTTTTGTGCAGTCTCTGGAGCTCTTTGATACAACTAAAATGATTTTAAAATACAAAGTTTTTGAAAAATGTCTGTAGAACTTCCTGGCATCAGTGCCCCGACATCATTCCCTCTACCCTCACCCAAGCAGTAGCATCATTTTTTTCTAAGACTGACCTTGGAATTCTGCTTTCTAAAGAAACAGAAAGATACTCCTGAGAAAGGCAAACTTTCTAATTGTAGGTATTGGTGGAGTTTACATGTGCAAGAATCTTCACCTCCTCTGTCTGTCTTGGTGTGTACAGACTGACATCAAGCCTGCTGGTTGAGAGGCCCCATTCCCAGGTGGAAAATTCAGTCAATCTTCCACTTGTTGGGGATCAATTGAAAGCACAGGCCAAGATCACCCAGGCACTGGGGGGAATCAATAGCACAAAGGAAAGGGAGCAGGCAGGATACACACAGAGGCGTTCTCCACAAAAGGCATAGTTGATTTGGGGAAGAGAAGAGAACTTAAAAGATTGAATTCATCTCCTCAAAAAGATTTGAGAAGACATTGCAGCCATAAAACAATAGAACAAGCTACTCTGAAAAAGAATGAAATAATATGAAGGAATTTTTGAAAGGTGATGGGTATCCCAAGTACACGGAGAAATCCAAGACCACACACATTATATGGATGTATTAAATGATCACTTCTACCCAAAGACTATATACATCTATTATGCATCAGTAAAAGTTTTTCCAATTATTGCCAAAATAGAAAATTCAATAAAAGAGCTGAAGGAATAAGTAGAAAAAATTCCACAGAACTTCAATCATCTCGATAAACACAGAAAAAGCTTTTGATAAAATCCAGCATCCCTTCATGATACAAACTCTCAACATCCTGGGGATTAAAGGAACATACCTCAAATAATCAGAGACCATCTATGACAAATCCACAGCCAACATCATACCGAAGGGGCAAAAGCTCAAACCATTCCCTTTGAGAACTGGAACAAGACAAGGATGCCCACTCTCACATTCAGCATAGTACTGGAAGTCCTAGCCAGAGCAATCAGGCAAGAGAAAGAAACAAAAAGCCTCCAAATAGAAAAGCTATCTCCCTTTGCTGATGACATGATTCTATACCTAGAAAATCCTGAAGACTCTGCCAAAAAGCTCCTAGAATTGATAAGTCAATTTAGTAAAGTTTCAGGATACAAGATCAATGTAAAAATTCAGGAGCATTTCTACACATCAACAATGTCCAGCCTGAGTGCCAAATCAAAAACATGGTCTCACTTACAATACCCACAAAGAAAATGAAATGCCTAGAAATACAGCTAACAAAGGAGGTGAAAGTTCTCTTCAAGGAGAACTACAAAACACTTCAGAAAGAAAACAGAGACCACACAAATAAATGGAAAAACATTCCATGCGCACGGATTGGAAGAATCAGTATAAAAATGGCTATACTGCCGAAAGCAATTTATAGATTCAATGCTATTCCTATCAAACTACCAATATCATTATTCACAGAATTAGGGAAAAAAAACTATTCTAAAATTTATATGGAACCAAAAAAGAGCCCAAAGAGCCAAAGCAATCCTAAGCAAAAAGAACAAAGCTGGAGACATGACACTATTTGACCTCAAGCTATACTATAAAGCCACAGTAACCAAAACAGGTTGGTACTGGTACAAAAACAGACACATTGGCCAATGGAGCAAAATGTAAAATTCAGAAATGAAACTGCACAAGTACAAGTACAACCATCTCATCTTCAAGAATGCTGACAAAAAGAAACAATGACAAAAGGACTCCCTATTCAATAAATGGTGCTGGGATAACTGTCTATCCATATGCAGAGATTAAAACCCCCTTCCTTTTACTATATAAAAAATAATTAACTCAAAAGGCATTAAAGATTTAAACGTAAAACCTCAAACTAAAAATCCTGGAAGATAACCTAAAAAATACTCTCCTCGACACGGGCCTTGGCAAATAATTTTTGGCTAAGTCCCCAAAAGCAATTGCAATGAAAACAAAAATAGACAAGTGGCAGCTAGTTAAACTAAAGAGCTTCCACACAGTAAAAGAAACTATCAATAGAGCAAACAGACAACCTACAGAATGGGAGAAAATATTCACAAACTACACATCCAACAAAAGTTTAATATTCAGAGTTCATAGGGAAATTAAACAAATCAACAAGTAAAAAACATATAGCCCCAATAAGAAATAGGCAAAGAACACGAACGGACACTTCTTAAAAGAAGACATACAGCCAGAAAACATATGGAAAAATGCTCAGCATCACTAATCATCAGAGAAAAGCAAACCAAAACCACAACGAGATACCATCTCACATCAGTCAGAATGGCTATTATTAAAAGGCCAGGCAACAACAGTTGCTGGTGAGGCTGCAGTAGAAAGGGAACACTTATTCACTGTTGGTGGACATGTAAATTAGTACACCCACTGTGGGAAGCAGTCTGGAGATTTCTTAAAAAAAAAAAAAAAAAAAACTGAAAACAGAGCTACATTCAACCCAGCAATCCCATTACTGTGTGTATACCCAAAATAAAACAAATCATTCTACCAAAAAGACACGTGCACTCATATATTCACTGCTGTGCTATTCACAATAGCAAGGACATGGAATCAACCCAGATGCTCATCAATGGTAGACTAGATAAAGAAAATGTGGTACAGGCTGGGCACGGTGGCTCGTGCCTGTAATCTCAGTACTTTGGGAGACTAAGGCAGGTGGATCACTTGAGGTCAGAAGTTTAAGACCAGCCTGGCCAACATGGAGAAACCTCATATCTACTAAAAATAAAAAAATTAGCTGGGCATGGTGGTTCACACCTGTAATCCCAGCTTATAGGTGTGAACTGTAAGCTCATATCCCTCGGGAGGCTGTGAGCAAGCCTCGGGAGGCTGGGGTGCAAGAATGACTTGAATCTGGGAAGTGGATGTTGCAGTGAGCCAAGATTGTGTCACTGCACTCCAAACTATGAGACAGAGCAAAACTCTGTCTCAAAAAAAAAAAAAAAAAGAAAGAAAAAAGAAAATGTGCTACATGTACACCACAGAATACCATACCATGCAGACATAAAAAAAGAATGAAATAATGTTCTTTGCAGCAACATGGATGGAGCTGGAGGCCCTAATCCTAAACAAATTAATGCAAGAACAGAAAATCAAATACTGCATGTTCTCGCTTATATGTGGTAGCTAAGCACTGAGCACACATGGACATAAATATGGGAACAATAGACACTCAGACTACTAGAGGGTGGAGGAGGGGATGAGTTAAAAAAAAAAAAAAAAAAAAAAACTACCTAATGGGTACCATGCTCACTACCACAGTGAAGGGATCCATACTCCAAACTCCAGGATCACACAATATTGCCATGTAACAAATTGGCATATATGCTCCCTGTATCTAAAATAAAAATAACAGCTAAAATAAAAAAGGGACTGTGAGAAAAATCTGACTGGGAAATTGGGACACAGAAGATCAATAATATTAATAACAACAATGAGGCGTACTGAGTGTTCACTATATGCTAAGCAGTGTACTAAGTACTTTGCACACACATACAGGATTTCTATTTTATAGAAAAGGAAACTGAGGCACAGAGATGAGGAATGACTTTCCTTCACACAGCTAGTGAAGGAAAACACCAGATCTCAAACCTAGGCCTAAGTCACTTTCCTACTCTGATATTTTCACCAGTGGCTTCGTCTCCTTGGGTCTAACCAAACTACTTGGCTCAGTACATGTATTAGTCATTTCCATATTGCTATGAAGAAATACCAGAGACTGGGTAATTTATAAAGAAAAGAGGTTTAATGGACTCATAGTTCCATATGGCTGGGGAGGCCTCACAATCATGGTGGAAGGTGAAGGAGGAGCAAAGGCACATCTTACATGGCAGCAGGCAAAGAGCATGTGCAGGAGAACTGCCCTTTACAAAACCATCAGATCTCATGAGACTTATTCACTATCATGAGAACACCATGGGAAAGGCCTGCCCCCATGATTCAATGATCTCCCACCAGATCTCTCCCACAACACATGGCAATTATAGGAGCTACAATTCAAGATGAGATTTGGGTGGGGACACAGTCAAACCATATCATTCCACTTCTGGCCCTTCCCAAATCTCATGTCCTCACATTTCAAAACCAATCATGCCTTCCCAACAGTCCCCCAAAATCTTGACTTGTTTCAGCATTAACTCAAAAGTCCACAGTCTAAACTCTCATCTAAGATGAGTCAAGTCCCTTCTGCCTATGAGCTTGCAAAATCAAAAGGAAGTTAGTTACTTCCTAGATACAATAGGGGTACAGGCATTGGTTAAATACACTCACTCCAAATGGCAGAAAGGGCCTACAGGCCTCATGCAACTCCAAAATCCAGTGGTACAGTCAAATCTTAAAGCTCCAAGTGATCTACTTTGACTCCATGTCTCACATCCAGGTCACACTGATGCAAGAGGTGGGTTCCCACAGTCTTGGGCAGCTCTGGTCCTGTGGCTTTGCAGGGTATAGCTCTCCTCCTGGCTGCTTTCACAGGCTGACATTAAGTGTCTATGGCTTTTCCAGGTGCACAGTGCAAGATGTTGGTGGATCTACCATTCTCAGGTCTGGAGGACACTGGCCCTCTTCTCACAGCTCCACAAGGGAGTGTCCCAGTGGGGACTCTGTGCGGGGGCTCCCACCCCCCATTTCCCTTCTGCAACTGCCCTAACAGAGGTTCTCCCTGGACATCCAGGTGTTTCCATACATCCTCTGAAATCTAGGTGGAGGTTCCCAAACCTAAATTCCTGACTTCTGTGCACCCAAAGGCTCAGCACCACATGGAAGCCACCAAGACTTGGGGCTTGCATCCTCTGAAGCAATGGTCTGAGCTATATGTTGGCTCCTTTTGGCCATGGCTGGGACGCAGGAAACCAAGTCCTGAGACCGCACAAAGCAGCAATGCCCTAGGCCTGGTCCAGGAAACCATTTTTCCCTCCTAGTCCTCTGGGTCTGTGGTGGAAGGCATGAAAGTCTCTGACATGCCCTGGAGACATTTTCCCCATTGTCTTGCTGATTAACATTTGGCTCCATATTACTTATGCAAATTTCTGCAGTGGGCTTGAATTTCTCCCCAGAAAATGGGTTTTTCTTTTCTTCCGCATCATCAGGCTCCAAATATTTCAAACTTTTATGCTTTGCTTCCTCCTGAATACTTTGCCACCTAGAAATGTCTTCTTCCAGATATCCTAAATAATCTCTCTCAAATTCTAAGTTCCACAGATCTCTAGGACAGGGGCAAAATGCCACCAGTCTCTTTGTATAGTACAGGTGACCTCTACTCCAGTTCCCAACAAGTTTCTCATCTCCATCTGAGACCACCTCAGCCTGGACTTTTTGGTCAAAACCATTCACAAGTCACTAGGAAGATCCAAACTTTCCCACATCTTCATGTCTTCATCTGAGCCCTCCAAACTGTTCTAGCATCTTCCTGTTACCCAGTTCCAAAGTTGCTTCCACATTTTCCGGTATCTTAATAGCAATGACCCACTCTACCAGTACCAATTTACTGTATTAGTCCATTTATATACTGCTATGAAGAAATTCCTGAGACTGGGTAAATTATAAAGAAAAAGAGGTTTCATGAACTCACAGATCCACATGACTGGAGAGGCCTCACAATTATGGCAGAAGGTGAAGGAGGAGCAAAGACATGTCTTATATGACGACAGACAAGGGAGCTTGTGCAGGGGAATTGCCCTTTATAAAACCATCAGTTCTCATGAGAACTAACTCACTGTCATAAGAACTAACTCACTGCCATGAGAACAGCATGGGAAAACCTGCCCCCATAATTTAATTGACTCCCATTGGGTCCCTCCCACAACATGTGGGGATTATGGGAGCTACAATTCAAGCTGAGATTTGGGTGGGGACACAGCCAAACCATATCAGTAAAAAATTATATTCATATAAACATAACATTGCAAAAGCTTTTAATGGCTTAAAAATTTTAGAATCAAATCATGGACAAAGCACAGATGCTTTCCTTGTATTCGGTAAAGAGGATGTGCTTGTGAGGTAGCTGATAGAAGTCAGGAGTGGTGGTATGGAGTAAAGAGAAAGAATTGGCAATGTGCTAACCAACTTATTTTTCACAATGGGAGTCCACGGGCACACTTTCAAGGTGATGAAATAAGAAATAGAGTTTATTACCATCCCCATTATATTATGGTGATTATATCTTTTTTTTTTTTACACTTTATGTTCTAGGGTACATGTGCACAACGTGCAGGTTTGTTACATATGTATACATGTGCCATGTTGGTGTGCTGCACCCATTAACTCATCATTTACATTAGGTATATCTCCTAATGCTATCCCTACTCCCTACCCCCACCTGACAACAGGCCCTGGTGTGTGATGTTCCCCTTCCTGTGTCCAAGTGATCTCATTGTTCAATTCCCACCTATGAGTGAGAACATGTGGTATTTGGTTTTCTGTTCTTGTGATAGTTTGCTGAGAATGATGGTTTCCAGCTGCATCCATGTCCCCACAAAGGACATGAACTCATCCTTTTTATGGCTGCATAGTATTCCATGGTGTATATGTGCCACATTTTCTTAATCCAGTCTGTCACTGATGGACATTTGGGTTGGTTCCAAGTCTTTCCTATTGTGAATAGTGCCACAATAAACATACGTGTGCATGTGTCTTTATAGCAGCATGATTTATGATCCTTTGGGTATATACCCAGTAATGGGATGGCTGGGTCAAATGGTATTTCTAGTTCTAGATCCCTGAGGAATCGCCACACTGTCTTCCACAATGGTTGAACTAGTTTACAGTTTCACTAACAGTGTAAAAGTGTTCCTATTTCTCCACATCCTCTCCAGCACCTGTTGTTTCCTGATTTAATGATCGCCATTCTAACTGGTGTGAGATGGTATCTCATTGTGGTTTTGATTTGCATTTCTCTGATGGCTAGTGATGATGAGCATTTTTTCATGTGTCTGTTGGCTGCATAAATGTCTTCTTTTGAGAAGTGTCTGTTCATTTCCTTTGCCCACTTTTTGATGGGGTTGTTTGTTTGTTTTTTGTAAATTTGTTTGAGTTATTTGTAGGTTCTGGATATTAGCCCTTTGTCAGATGAGTAGATTTCAAATTTTTCTCCCATTCTGTAGGCTGTCTGTTCACTCTGCTGGTAGTTTCTTTTGCTGTGCAGAAGCTCTTTAGTTTAATTAGATCCCATTTGTCAATTCTGGCTTTTGTTGCCATTGCTTTTGGTGTTTTAGACATGAAGTCCTTGCCCATGCCTATACCCTGAATGGTATTGCCTAGGTTTTCTTCTAGGATTTTTATGGCTTTAGGTCTAACATTTAAGTCTCTAATCCATCTTGAATTAATTTTTGTGTAAGAAGTAAGGAAGGGATCCGGTTTCAACTTTCTACTTATGGCTAGCCAGTTTTCCCAGCACCATTTATTAAATAGGGAATCCTTTCCCCATTTCTTGTTTTCGTCAGGTTTGTCAAAGATCAGATGGTTGTAGATGTGTGGTATTATTTCTGAGGGCTCTGTTCTGTTCCACTGGTCTATATCTCTGTTTTGCTACCAGTACCATGGTTACTGTAGCCTTGTAGTATAGTTTGAAGTCAGGTAGCGTGATGCCTCCAGCTTTGTTCTTTTGACTTAGGGTTGTCTTGACAATGTGGGCTCTTTTTTGGTTCCATGTGAACTTTAAAATAGTTTTTTCCCAATTCTGTGAAGAAAGTCATTGGTAGCTTAATGTGGATGGCATTGAATCTATAAATTACCTTGGGCAGTATGGCCATTTTCATGATATTGATTCTTCCTATCCATGAGCATGGAATGTTCTTCCATTTGTATGTGTCCTCTTTTATTTCATTGAGCAGTGGTTTGTAGTTCTTGAAGAGGTCCTTCACATCCCTTGTAAGTTGGATTCGTAGGTATTTTATTCTCTTTGAAGCAATTGTGAATGGGAGTTCATTCATGATTTGGCTGTCTGTTACTGGTGTATAAGAATGCTTGTGATTTTTGCACATTGATTTTGTATCCTGAGACTTTGCTGAAGTTGCTTATCAGCTTAAGGAGATTTTGGGCTGAGACGATGCAGTTTTCTAAATATACAATCATGTCATCTGCAAACAGGGACAATTTGACTTCTTCTTTTCGTAATTGAATACCCTTTATTTCTTTCTCTTGCCTGATTGCCCTGGCCAGAACATCCAACACTATGTTGAATAGGAGTGGTGAGAGAGAGCATCCCTGTCTTGTGCCAGTTTTCAAGGGGAATGCTTCCAGTTTTTGCCCATTCAGTATGATATTGGCTGTGGGTTTGTCATAAATAGCTCTTATTAGTTTGAGATACGTTCCATCAATACCGAATTTTTTGAGAGTTTTTAGCATGAAGAGCTGTTGAATTTTGTCAAAGGCCTTTTCTGCATCTGTTGAGATAATCATGTGGTTTTTGTCTTTGGTTCTGTTTATATGCTGGATTATGTTTATTGATTTGCATATGTTGAACCAGCCTTGCATCCCAGGGATTAAAACCCACTTGATCACGGTGGATAAGCTTTTTGATGTGCTGCCAGATTCGGTTTGCCAGTATTTTATTAAGGATTTTTGCATCGATGTTCATCAGGGATATTGGTCTAAAATTCTCTTTTTTTGTTGTGTCTCTGCCAGGCTTTGGTATCAGGATGATGTTGGCCTCATAAAATGAATTAGGGAAGACTCCCTCTTTATCTATTGATTGGAATAGTTTCAGAAGGACTGGTACCAGCTCCTCCTTGTACCTCTGGTAGAATTTGGCTGTGAATCCATCTGGTCCGGGACTTTTTTTGGTTGGTAGGCTATTAATTATTGCCTCAATTTCAGAGCCTGCTATTAGTCTATTCAGGGACTCAACTTCTTCCTGGTTTAGTCTTGGGAGAGTATATATGTCTAGGAATTTACCCATTTCTTCCAGATTTTCTGCTTTATTTGTGTAGAGGTGTTTATAGTATTCTCTGATGGTAGTTTGTATTTCTGTGGGGTCGGTGGTGATATCCCCTTTATCATTTTTTATTGCGTCTATTTGATTCTTCTCTCTTTTCTTCTTTATTAGTCTTGCTAGCAGTCTATCAATTTTGTTGATCTTTTCAAAAAACCAGCTCCTGGATTCATTGATTTTTTGAAGGATTTTTTGTGTCTCTGTCTCCTTCAGTTCTGCTCTGATCTTTGTTATTTCTTGCCTTCTGCTAGCTTTTGAATGTGTTTGCTCTTGCTTCTCTAGTTCTTTTAATTGTGATGCTAGGGTGTCAATTTTAGATCTTTCCTTCTTTCTCTTCTGGGCATTTAGTGCTATAAATTTCCCTCTACACACTGCTTTAAATGTGTACCACAGATTCTGGTATGTTGTATCTTTGTTCTCATTGATTTCAAAGAACATCTTTATTTCTGCCTTCATTTCCTTATGTACCCAGTAGTCATTAAGGAGCAGGTTGTTCAGTTTCCATGTAGTTGAGCGGTTTTGATTGAGTTTCTTAGTGCTGAGTTCTACTTTGATTGCACTGTGGTCTGAGAGACAGTTTGTTATAATTTTTGTTCTTGTACATTTGCTGAGGAGTGCTTTACTTCCAACTATGTGGTCAATTTTGGAATAAGTGCAATGTGGTGCTGAGAAGAATGTATATTCTGTTGATTTGGGGTGGAGAGTTCTGTAGATGTCTATTAGGTCCCCTTGGTGCAGAGTTGAGTTCAATTCCTGGATATCCTTGTTAATTTTCTGTTTCGTTGATCTGTCTAATGTTGACAGTGGGGTGTTAAAGTCTCCCATTATTATTGTGTAGGAGTCTAAGTCTCTAAAGACTTGCTTTATGAATCTGGGTGCTCCTGTATTGGGTGCATATATATTTAGCATAGTTAGCTCTTCTTGTTGAATTGATCCCTTTACCATTATGTAATGGTCTTCTTTGTCTCTTTTGATCTTTGTTGGTTTAAAGTCTGTTTTATCAGAGACTAGGATCGCAACCCTTGCCTTTTTTTGTTTTCCATTTGCTTGGTAGAGCTTCCTCCATCCCTTTATTTTGAGCCTATGTGTGTCTCTGCGTGTGAGATGCGTCTCCTGAATATAGCAAACTGATGGGCCTTGACTCTTTATCCAATTTGCCAGTCTGTGTCTTCTAATTGGACCATTTAGCCCATTTACATTTAAGGTTAATATTGTTATATGTGAACTTGATCTTGTCATTATGATGTTAGCTGGTTATTTTGCTCATTAGTTGATGCAGTTTCTTCCTAGCATCGATGGTCTTTACATTTTGGCATGTTTTTGCAATGGCTGGTACCAGTTGTGTTCCTTTCCATGTTTAGTGCCTCCTTCAGGAGCTCTTGTAGGGCAGGCCTGGTGGTGACAAAATCTCTAAGCATTTGCTTGTCTGCAAAGGATTTTATGTCTCCTTCACTTATGAAACTTAGTTTGGTTGGATATGAAATTCTGGGTTGAAAATTCTTTTCTTTAAGAATGCTGAACATTGGTCCCCACTCTCTTCTGGCTTGTAGAGTTTCTGCCGAGAGATCTGCTGTTGGTCTGATGGGCTTCCCTTTTGGGTAACCCGACTTTTCTCTCTGGCTGCCCTTAACATTTTTTCCTTCATTTCAACTTTGGTGAATCTGACAATTATGTGTCTTGGATTTGTTCTTCTCAAGGAGTATCTTTCTGGCATTCTCTGTATTTCCTGAATTTGAATGTTGGCCTGCTTTGCTAGGTTGGGGAAGTTCTCCTGGATGATATCCTGCAGAGTGTCTTCCAACTTGGTTCCATTCTCCCCGTCACTTTTAGGTACACCAATCGGAGTAGATTTGGTCTTTTCACATAATCCCATATTTCCTGGAGGCTTTGTTCATTTCTTTTTACTCTTTTTTCTCTAAACTTCTCTTCTCACTTCATTTCATTCATTTGATCTTCAATCACTGATACTATTTCTTCCAGTTGATCGAGACAGTTACTGAAGCTTGTGCATCTGTCACGTAGTTCTCGTGTCATGGTTTTCATCTCTATCAGGTCATTTATGGACTTCTCTGCATTGGTTATTCTAGTTATCCATTCATCAAATCTTTTTTCAAGGTTTTTAGTTTCTTTGCGCTGGGTTCGTAGTTCCTCCTTTAGCTCTGAGAAGTTTGATCGACTGAAGCCTTCTTCTCTCAACTTGTCAAAGTCATTCTCCGTCCAGCTTTGTTCCATTGCTGGAGAGGAGCTGCATTCCTTTGGATGGGGAGAGATGCTCTGATTTTTTGAATTTTCAGCTTTTCTGCACTGCTTTTTCCCCATCTTTGTGGTTTTATCTACCTTTGGTCTTTGATGATGGTGACATACAGATGGGGTTTTGGTGTGGATGTCCTTTCTGTTTGTTAGTTTTCCTTCTAACAGTCAGGACCCTCAGCTGCAGGTCTGTTGGAGTTTGCTTGAGGTCCACTCCAGACCCTGTTTGCCTGGGTATCAGCAGCAGAGGCTGCAGAAGAGAGAATATTGCTGAAGAGCAAGTGATGCTGTCTCATTGCTCCTCTGGAAGCTTTGTCTCAGAGGTGTACCTGGCTGTGGGAGGTGTAAGGTGTCAGTCTGCCCCCAGTGGGGGATGTCTCCCAGTTAAGCTACTCGGGGGTCAGGGACCCACTTGAGCAGGCAGTCTGTCCTTTCTCAGATCTCAACCTCCATGCTGGGAGAGTCACTACTCTCTTCAAAGGTGTCAGACAGAGACATTTACATCTGCAGAGGTTTCTGCTGCTTTTTGTTTAGCTATGCCCTGTCCCCAGAGGTGGAGTCTATAGAGGCAGGCAGGCCTCCTTGAGCTGCAGTGGGCTCCACCCAGTTCAAGCTTCCCAGCAGCTTTGTTTACCTACTTAAGCCTCAGAAATGGCAGGCGCCCCTCCCCCAGTCTCGCTGTCACCTTGCAGTTAGATCTCAGACTGCTGTGCTAGCAATGAGGGAGGCTCTGTGGGCGGGGGACCTTCTGAGCCAGGTGCAGGATATAATCTCCTGGTGTGCCATTTGCTAAGACCCTTGGTAAAGCTCAGCATTAGGGTGGGAGTGACCCGATTTTCCAGGTGTTGTGTGTCACAGTTTCCCCTGCCTGGGAAAAGGAATTCTCTTCCCCCTTGTGCTTCCTGGGTAAGGCAATGCCTCGCCCTGCTTCGGCTCTCGCTTGTTGGGCTGCACCCACTGTCCTGCACCGACTGTCTGAAATGCCCCAGTGAGAAGAACCCAGTACCTCAGTTGGAAATGCAGAAATCACCCGCCTTCTGTGTTGCTCACGCTGGGAGTTGGAGGCTGGAGCTGTTCCTATTCAGCCATCTTAGTGCCCGATTGAGTGGGCCATTTTCTGGTGATTATATCTTGTTAATGGTGTTATACTGACTTTATAAAGTTAATGGGGCAGATCTAGATTTTGAATGGCTGGAGCTTATCTAACTTGGAGACTGTCTTTAAAGAACATGAGTACATACTGCAAATTCAAAATTAGGTCCAGAACATTGAAAAGAGTTTGAGACCTAACAAAATTAGGTACAGAACATGGGAAGGAGCCTGAGAGATTAAAGGTCCTGAAGCTTAAACTACTTTCTATTTACTTCTATTTACAGTCAGTCTACCTCTAGTTTCAATAAGAAACCAAATCAAGAAAACTAAAGAAATGTAGGAGGGAAGGGGATGTAGATTATAGAGCAAGTAGAGTAGATCTCTTCTTTTTCAATGTAATGAGTAAGTAGATAATAACCAAAAGTATGTAATATAATTATCAAAGCACATAGATATGAACATATAAAACTGAATGATAAAGATGATAATCAGAAAAAGTAAAAGCAGAAAAAGTTAAACAGTATTTCTACTGCAGGACTCACCTGGAGGTGGTGTAGTGGCAATGGGGAGATTTTATTTTTCACTTCATCCCATTCAGAACTGCTGTGGGAAAAACTCGCCTCCATCCTCTTAAGGGCCTGGCTGAGTTCCAGAATTAAACTGAGAAGATAGAGTAACACAAGTTTTGTATGGCCTGGGAAACTTCATAAAGGAACAGAGACCCAAAGAAGCAGTTACAGTCAGTTACAAGATTGAACAAAGAATAGCAAACTGTGAACATGTGATAAAGCAAAGCGTCCTGGGCTAGGGTGGTTAATTGGGTAAAGTAGCCAGGATGGCAAGGGTTAGTTTAACAAAGCTTGTTTGTACAGAATTCCTTCAGCCTCATCTATCCTGTCCTTGATGATAAGAATGTTGCCTCTTCTCTAGTGTAGGGAGGACATTTTTCACATGGGAATCTCATCTTCTGCTTTTAAGTCTTGGAGTCCAGAGGGCAGTGGTTGAGATGTCTAGATGTTGGGTTCAAAGAATCTCCAACCGGAGTGGGACAGGCAGTGACAATCTGGCAGGTTACCCTGGTTTGCCATTTGCATGTTGAAAAGGTTGTTCATATATGAGCTGTTACAGTGACTTCACTGAAGTCTGTATTAAAGTGTCCAGTTTCAGCTTACAGGAATTCCAGAAAAGGACATTTTTAATTTTTGATGATTCCAAGTCAGAAGAGTGGGAGAAAATTGGAAGTATTAGTTTGGATACTAATAGCCAGATGCTGGAGGAAACTAGAAGAATTTACAATCTAGTCACTATTATATAGGTAAATAAAAACCTCAAAAACAATGAGTAGGTCTAATGTATCCATCTAACAATGGATACAGTATAGTTTTCTCCTGAAGTATAATTTTTTTCTCTTTAAAACTGAGACAGCCAGGTGGGAGGGGGGTCCCTGGCAAAATTCCAACTGGCCTGTGCACTGGGAACGTGCACTGGGGTGGAGCCAGAGAAGTTCACACAGTTTGCAGCCCAGAGGAGCCTGGCCCCTCCTCTTCCTGTGTGGGGACCTGGGATTCAAGGTGCGAGGTGGGAAGCACACTAGCGGAAGTCTGGCCTTACAGTGTCCCTGTTCCCCCCTTTATTTCCTTTTCACCCAATAAATCCCTGCACTGTGCACCCTTCAATTTGTCTGCAAGCTTATATTTTCGCAGTCACGTGGTGAGAACCCCTGCCTTTAGCTGAACTAAGGGAAAGGCCTGCAACATGGTCACCGCATTTTTACCAAAGGTAATCAACATAAAACTGATTTGTTAGTCAAATAATGTAGTCTCATTAAACTTGGCCTGATTATTTACATAAGTGCAGCAAAGAATAGTGATGGATTATTTAGACTTTTTTAAAAGTCTACTTTGCTGGAATCTCAGATTGTACCTTTAAAAGCCTCTAAAGGCCAGGAAACCAAGCCAAGGACTTAGCATTAGACTTCATCTGGGATACCTATAGATTTAGTGAATTTCTCTCTTCTTGAAGTTCCCAAAATATCCTGAGGGTTTGGGGCCTGTCAGAAAGTGACATTCCTTACTCAGCTATAAAGCCAAGAGCCTTTTTTTTTTTTTCTATAAAGAGGAATATGTTTGAATATATTTTGCTACATCAAAATAATAGCAAAAAATATAATATTGTGCAAAAGAAGTAGGAACACTTATTTTCATTGGCTTGGAAAGCTGTATATTATTGTATTAGCTTTTTATTCTTGTGTAACAAATTACCACAAATTTAGAAACATAAAATAACACCTAATCATCAGCCCATGTCTCTGTAGCTCAGACATCTGGCATGGCCTTTTTAAGCCAGGTACCAGGCCAGCTTTTCCAAGAAAGCTTTATAAGCATTGGCTCCATAAAGTCAACCTTAGTTCCTTAACGTTATCTAGTCATATCTGGAAATGTGATATTCCAGTCAAAGCCTTAATAATATAACCAGTGTTTCCAATTATATCCTGTTGTAAAGAGAACAGATTCTTATTGAACTCATGTAGGCAGCCATATTGCCATGAAAATAAGAATACTCACTGACAGTTTCTAAATTTGGGGGGGGATCTGGTAGGAAAAAAAGATAAATATCTCCTTTATGTTTACTAACGTATGCCTTACTAACTTAATACATCGCTAAGAGAAAAAAAACAGAAAACTTTTGTTAAATCTGTAAAGCATAATGTTAAAGAATAATCAGTGTTTCAGACAAAAGGCATAAAAATTATCTTTATCAGTTTGTTTAGTCCCATGTCATTAACTCTTATTCTGCTTGATTTTGTGATAGTACTTTCAAGAACTCATCGGTTTCTTCATTGGAGTTCTGGAAATTCTTACCCAGTCTGGCTATAGCGTCTGAAAGTTACTAGAAAACCTGTGTTTTAGAGTACTTGCAGAGGCTTTTTCTATGACTCTGTTTGAAAAAGGAGCAACTTTAGACAGTAGCTGTTTGTAAATTCCTTCAGGAAGAATCAGAATAAACAACAGCTGTCTGCGAAAAACGACAGCTCAAAATGGCCATGGTTAAGGATAAGAGTTCACTAAAATAATGATTAAATTGACAAGGAATTTGGTTATATCTATGACATACAACATTTTAACATGCTAACTAGAATCATTACTGATAATGTATTAGAACGTATAACATTTTTAGAAATTTTATATAATTTTTAGAACACATATTAATGATATACATTCATATAAATATAACATGAAGGTTAAATATCGTTTTTGACTATGTCTTCTGTATACTTTAATATATCAAATAAGCTTAATTGGTTTAATATCTCTCTTTTTATAAGGAGAGAAAACAAATCTTTTGTAATCCTCCAGATACCCATCTGGAAAATTCTAAAGTTAGCTTAAGGTCAAACAGATTTAATTTGGGAAGTTTTCGAAAATATCAAAAAGTTAAAATTATTAATTAAAACACGATCATAGATCATGAAATAACACCAAAGTGACAAAAGATTTCAAAGGCAAATACAGAAAGTTACATCATCATTAAAAAAAAAAAAACTTTAGCTTTGTTAATATTGAGAACACTTAGTTTACTTAAGTAATCAAAGACAATAAAGACAATATGAAGGAGAGGAAATTATTTTAATTAAACATGAAATCTTTGTTTTCTAGGCAAATTACTTCAAGCATAAAGAAAAACACTTTGGCCAGGCGCGGTGGCTCACACCTGTAATCCTAGCAGTTTGGGAGGCCAAGGCAGGTAGATCATGTGAGGTTAGGAGTTCGAGACCACCCTGGCCCAACATGGTGAAACCCCGTCTCTACTAAAAATACAAAAATTAACTGGGCAGGGTGGTGCATGCCTATAATCCCAGCTACTCAAGAGGCTGAGGCAGGAGAATTGTTTGAACCCAGGAAGTGGAGGTTGCAGTGAGCAGAGATCACACCACTGCACTCCAGCCTGGGTGACAGAGTAAGACTATGTCTCAAAAACAAACAAACAAAAAAAAAAAAAAAAAGAAAAGAAAAAGAAAAAGGAAAACATTTCAATAAATCTCTTATCAAGAGCAGATCAGTGCTCAAAAAAAATTTTGTCCTCATAATTGAGAAGACAAAATTCTAGTTTTGCATCAGTTTGCTTATGATATTAAGGGTCATTTTTAAAACATTTATAATAAATTCATTCAGTTTAGTCAGTTTGACTAGATCCTCTCTTTAGCTCTCTCTGTCTCTCTAACATTTTATATCCATCCAGTTTTTATCCTTTATTCATTGATTCATCCTGAAGCAACCTTTTGAACCTCGAAACCGACAAAATTATTCTTTTCCTCAACGATAGCAAAAAAACACAACTTTATTCCTTATAACATCTCACCTTCATTGTAGCTTTTCATATTGAGGTATTTCCTTCATGATTTCTAGCAGTTTTTGTATTAGAATTCTCAACTCTTAGTGACTTTAATTTCTAGTAAAAACTAGAAAGCCAGGAAATAAGCAATTATAAACTTCTATGGATTTGTGAATATATTATTTCATTACTCCTGAAATATATATGCTTTATTGTTGAACAATTTTTCGGTGTGGCACAGGACATATTTATTAACAGATCCAAATATCTTTTGTTATTCTGTAAAAGGAAGCCAAAAGAATAGAAGGTTAAACTTATATTCAGCAATTAATGTTTCAGTATTACATCTTATTTGGAAATGATTATGATATTCAACAAATGATATTTAATTTAACCAAGTATAATTTTAAGGTTTTAGCTTGCAAAAAATATTTTGGAAACTAGTTTTAAGTACACATATTTTATTTTATTTTATTTTATTATTATTTAGAACTATTTATTGTCCTTTGTTCTTTTTTTTTTAATATGTTAAGTTCTAGGGTACATGTGCATAACGTGCAGGTTTGTTACATATGTATACTTGTGCCACGTTGGTGTGCTGCACCCATCAACTCGTCAGCACCCATCAACTTGTCATTTACATCAGGTATAACTCCCAATGCAATCTCTCCCCCCTCCCCCCTCCCCGTGATAGGCCCCGGTGTGTGATGTTCCCCTTCCCGAGTCCAAGTGATCTCATTGTTCAGTTCCCACCTATGAGTGAGAACATGCAGTGTTAGGTTTTCTGTTCTTGCGATAGTTTGCTGAGAATGATGGTTTCCAGCTGCATCCATGTCCCTACAAAGGACACAAACTCATCCTTTTTTATGGCTGCATAGTATTCCATGGTGTATATGTGCCACATTTTCTTAATCTAGTCTGTCAAGTACACATATTTTATAAAACGTAACCATTGTTGAAAGGGTCATTTATAAACTTTTGCCCTGTTTACATTTATTAAGTCTACTTGGTTTTAACAATTATGTCTGAATTGTTAATTAAGACTTCATGAGACATTAAACAAAGCTAGTCATTGTCTTATTTTCTTATAGACAAATCAGCCAAGTCACAAAAAAAAAAAAAAAAACAGAAACAAAGACAAAGGTACAACATATGGCTCTTTTCAATTTTTTAAATTGTCATGTTTTTCATACATCAAGCAACTTATTATTTATTATTTTGTTCTTAGGTTGAATTTATAATTTTACACTCTGAAACATACACAAGCTTTTAGATTAGTAAGTCCAGGTAGAAGAAGTTGTGTGTGCGCATTGTATTTAATGTTGACAATGCAGCAAACGTGCCTGGTTTAATTAAATCAACAAACTTTAAGTAGGTTTTTATTTACCAAAGATTATCTAAAACCACAAGAACTTGAAAAACACTTAGGTTAGTTTCTCTTTTTCTGAGATAATAATTTATATAAGTTTTTTTTTTTCTTTTAAGCCAAATCTTCACATTTATACCAACAGGACAGTTGTTTAGGATGAGGGTTCTCTTAAAAAAATACTTTTAGATACAAAAGTCCAAATCTTCAAAGGTATACTTACTTCAATTTTCACTCAAAACTGATCATCCTTTTATGGTTTAATCATGGACAAAAGAGGCATCCATAAAGAGGGTACAAAAATCCCACCCCCCCAGATTCAAAGTTTCCTCCAAGGATACCTAAGAAAGTAAAGACCCTCATTGTTAACAGGGCAACAAAGGCTGAGACGATTATGACAAACTCTCCTGAGAGCTGGCGCAGTCATACAAAGAGACACTTTGTGTTTCAGAATCCTGGAGAGCTGGCTAACTGCTGAGCAGAAGCCCAACAGCTCGGGCCCCAGGCTGATAGAAACCAAAGAGCACGTTTCCACTGATGACAAAGCCACGCTCTTATGACTTCAAAGAAGATGCAGGAGAGTCTGATGCAGGACAGGTGAACCTCAAAATTGGGGATCAACCTGAGAGGGTTCTTGACTTCACCCAGGAAAGAATTCAAGGGTGAGCCAGTGGTGAGAGAAAGCAACGTTTATTGAACCAGGCTGCTACTGGCAGAGCAGGGCTAACCCATAAGCAGCGTGCCCAGAGTCAGCAATGTATAAGCTGTTGGCAGGTGTATTTAAACCCACTTTTAATTATATGCTAATTAAGAGGCAGATTATTCAGAACATTCTGGAAAAGGGGCAGAGAGCTTCCAGAACCATATACAGTAACTTGTGGGCCATTGCTATGGCCCGTTGCCATGGCATGTGTAAACTGTCATGGCACCCATGGGAATGTCTTTATGCTAATGAGTAGTGAGGGCAACTAGAGGTCACTTTCATGGCCATCTGCTTATTTTGGCTGGCTTCTTCACTGCCTTCTGTTTCAACCATATCCTTTCAACCAGATCAGCGGGGTCATGACCAGGAAACAAGCCCTGCCAGCCTCCTACCTCAAATCTAATTAATTATAATTTTTCTCCTTATGACAACCCACACAAAAAAGACAGAGATAAGAAAAACAAAGACTTCCTGGGAGGCTGTGGATCAATTACCAATGGACACCCAGAAGCAAATTCACAAGACTCACAATTCAAAGAACCAATTTTTAACAAATTTTTTCCCTGTCAGTTGAATTTGGGCAGGAAGGAACATGCAAAAATTTTTACCTTCTTCTTTCAACTGGATGCTACGGACAGAAATCCAGGAGAGCTGACCTTGATAAGAATTGCTACTTTCTTCTATCGTTTATTAGGCCCCTCAGGATCCCATTTGCAGGCTCCACAGTGAATCGGAAGGTGCTCAGCCTTTTAGGACAGAAACTGTTGGGACAGAAGAATATTCCTTCACCCTTTTAGGGTCCCAGGTGGGTCCAAGAATTAAATTGACATAACATAGATTAACAGGAGCAAAGCACAATACAAGTTTTACATAGCATAGGAGCCTCATAAAGAAATAAAGACCCAAAGAAGCTGTCACAGTCAGTTAATTCTATACCAGATTTGACAAAGAATTATGAACTGTAAACATGTGATCAGGCAAAAGGTCTTGGGCTAGGGTGGTTAACTGGATAGAGAAGTAGCCAGCATGACAATAGTTGAACAAGGCTTGTTTGTACAGAATTCATTCCACTTCAACTTTCTTGTCCCTGATGATAAGAACCTTGCTTTTTCTCTAGTGTAGGGATGACATCTTTCATACGGGAATTTCATCTTCTGCTTTTAAGAAAATGAAGTTCAGACTGATCTCCTTGCACCTGCTGTTTTTCAAGTGCCTTTAACTGAATAGTCAACCTACCAAAATAGCATATTTTAGCCCCTTCGGGAATGTTGATTTTGTTTATTTTCATGCATTGCTTTTATAATTATAAAAGCTCATTTTATAATTATATAAAAGGAGACCTGGGAACACCAGCCTTCTTCCCTCCACATATAGGAACTGCAGACGCTGCAGATAAAACAGAGCCAGAATGCTTTGCTGCCAGCTGGAACTTTGACCCAAACCCCAGTGCGACAGTCTCCAGTGCTCACTCAACTGGAATGCATCAATGAAGGTCACTTTCTGTCCAGATCATGGAGTCTGCATGAAAAGAATCAATGCAATCCTATTTTTTTTTTTTTTTTTTTACTGCGCTCTCTCAATTCTTAAAGAAAAACATAGCAGACTCTGAGGGTGCCCAGCTCAGACCCCCCTCTGAAGCCTTTTACTAGCCCTGTGCATCCAGCCCAGCTCCTGCATGCCCTGATGCTAAGAAAAACAAGGACTTCCTGGGAGGCTGTGGATCAATTACCAATGGACATCCAGAAGCAAATTCATAAGACTCACAATTCAAAGAACCAATTTTTAACAATTTTTTTCCCTGTCAGTGAGCACTGGGGCCTTCCCTGGAGAGCTGGAACAACTTGGCAACTCACTCTCAGCCCTTCCCATCCCCCCTAACCCACAGCCAGTGACCACCAGTGTGGGAATACAAAAGCCCAGCACCTGTGCCTTGGAGAGGACAAACCCTGAGATATCATCTCTGCTTCAGCACACCACTTAAGACCAAGATGAGGCTGGGGTGTCACCCAAGATGATACACTTGTTGAGTCTCTTCTCCTCCCCTATTCGTCCTCCACCCTCCACTGCCTCACTGGTACATCTTGGGAGCACTTCCTCGACAAATCCTTTGCATTGAATCCTTGGCTCAGGCTCTGCTTCTGGGAGAATATGACCTACTGGGGACAACAGTAATGGTGAATACAGTGGGAAACCAAACAAAGCAGACTTTGACTTCATGAAGCTAATGGGGAAGAATAACTACCATTTCATTGATTGGATGCTTGGCACAGAAGGAGGGGTGAGTACCTATATTCATAGATGAATTCTGTCAGCCAAGGTGGGGGAGTTGCTTCAGCCATCCTCTTTGGTGCTCATTCTAAGTATGCTGTTTCCAGCATACCAGCTTCTCAAAGGCACTGTGCTGCCTTCAGACACAAGGCTTCCGGAAAGTGTGTCCACATTTAATGGGAGGTGGAGAGCCAACCTTAGCCTTTGTGCCAAGTCTCCTGAGAACACACATGCAGAGCCTGCTCCCAGTTGGACAAAGGTCCAATTCCCTTTGTCTTCCCCTTAGAAGGCAGTCTCCTGAGACTCTGCCTTGAAGAAGTAGGATTATGTCTGATGCATTTATGTTTGTGGGGTTTTATGTGTTTTCTTTTTATCTTCCCTAGGAAAAAAGAACTGAGCATCGGCAGAAAGCTGAGGATGACAAGCGTAGGGGATGAAAGGCTGCCTTTCCCCCCCACTTCTGAGCTTTTCTGACAGCTCCCAGCTGGGAGAGACCAACACGATGAAAAGACAATGAATACTGGAGAAGAGAGGGGGTGGGCAGAGCCACAACCTCATCCTCCCAGTGGTTCCTCTTGAGTCTGATTTGACAAGATGCCTTCCCACCCAGGTGACCCCGTGGGAACGTGCCAGTACCTCACCCCACGACCTCACTGAGTCCTCACGACAAATCCAGGGTGCAGTTTTTTTCCCCATTTGGAAATTACAAATTGAAATGCAGGAAAGTTAAAGAGCTTGCCTGAGGTTGCTTAGATAACAAAAGAATATGGATTAGAACCCAGACCTACCCAGCTCAACAACTGAGTCCTTTTTTACTGGATTACACCTATCTCATGGGCATAATTTTATCTAGTCTCTCTCTATTCCACTGTTTAAGATAAATCCTGTGAGGGTTAAATGAGATCATGCATGTTCAGTACTTAGCCTGGAGGTTGGTGTGAGATAAGCAATCTATAAATACTACCTAGCTTTGTTATTGCTATTGATGGTGTTGTTGCTGTTTTTGTTATTGTTACTGCTGCTGCTGCTACTGCTGTTGCTATTTTTGCTGCTGTTGCTGCGGATTATGTTGCTGCTGTTTTTGCTGTTGCTGATGACAATGTTTTCACTACTGTTCTTATTATTGTTAATACCACTGTTGTTGCCATTTTGTGGCAGCTGTTGCTGCTGATGTGCTGCTACTGTTGCTGTGATGATGCTGTTGACATTGTCACTGTGGATGTTGCAGTGATGCTGTTGACAGTGTTACTGTGGATGCTGTGGTGATGCTATTGACACTGTTACTGTGGATGTTGTGATGATACTGTTGATACTGTTACTGTGGGTGTTGTGATGATGGTGTTGATGATGTTTCTCTGGATACTGTTATGTTGCTGTTGATGATGTTACTATGGAAGTAGTGATGATGCTCTAGACACTGTTTCTGTAGATGTTGTGATGATGCTGTTGGCATTGTTACTGTGGGTGTTGTGATGATGCTGTTGACACCACTACTGTGGATGTTGTGATGATGCTGTTGATGCTTTACTGTGGATGTTGTGATGGTGCTGTTGACACTGTTACTGTGGATGTTGTGATGATGTTAATGTTGTTACTATGGGTATTGTGATGATGCTGTTGACACTATTACTGTGGGTGTTGTGATGATGCTGTTGATGTTGTTTCTCTGGATTTGCTGTTGATGTTACTATGGAAGTAGTGATGATGCTCTAGACACTGTTTCTGTAGACGTTGTGATGATGCTGTTGGCATTGTTACTGTGGGTGTTGTGATGATGTTGTTGATGCTGTACTATGGATGTTGTAATGGTGCTGCTGCCACTGTTACTGTGGATGTTGTGATGATGCTGTTGATGCTTTACTGTGGATGTTGTAACGGTGCTGTTGAGGCTGTTACTGTGGATGTTGTGATGATGTTGTTAACACTGTTACTATGGATGTTGTGATCATGCTGTTAACACTATTACTGTGGATGCTGTGATGGTGGTGTTGACACTGTTACTGTGGATGTTGTGATAATGCTAATGTTGTTACTATGGGTGTTGTGATGATGCTGTTGACACTTACTGTGGGCGTTGTGATGACGCTGTTGATATTGTTTCTCTGGATACTGTTATGTTGCTATTGATGTTGTTACTGTGCAAGTAGTGATGATGCTCTGGTGATGCTCTAGTGATGATGTTTCTGTAGATGTTGTGATGCTGTTGGCATTGTTACTGTGGGTGTTGTTATGATGCCATTGACATTACTATGGGTGTTGTGATGATGCTGTCGACACTGCTACTGTGGATGTTGTGATGATGCTGTTGGCATTTTACTGTTAATGTTCTTGCTGATGTGGTTGACAGTACTATTGTTGCTATTTTTATTCTTGTTGCTGAGATGTTATTCTATTATTATTGTTGCTGCTGTTGGTACTACTGCTGTGCTGCTATTGTTGATGTGATAATGTTGTTGATGTTATTAATGTTGATGTTGTTGTTGATGATGTTGTTAATATACCCATCCAGAATCACTGCTTTTGTTACACACTTCCAAACCAAATTTAATTTAGGCATAACTTACTAGTCATACAAGGATATATGTATAGCTTACCCCTCATGTTTCCACAGAGGCCAAGAATTTCCATTCCACTCTCCGGGAGAGATTCTGAGAGCCATCTGTAGCCTCTCTTTGCCTCCTCGCTGAATGGGGCATGCTCCTCTCAGCCATTCCTTTCAGAAACCTATGCTGGTCAGTGGTACATATGACTGGCAGAATGAGTCTACCTCATTCAGGGGGGAAAGTAGGAGGAAACCCATGTGGCTACCCACCTCAGGTACAAGGGTCAATGCAGCCTTTTAGCGTGATATTTTCATCGCCATCTGTCTCGCTCCTGTGTCTTAATTGGTTCAAAATTAGGAGGTGAAGAAAGAGGTGCTATAGTTACCTCCAAGACACCAACAAAGTCTTCATGATATAATTCAATTCATTTCTTACCTCCCCAAAGAATCCTTTCCTTATTTCTATAACCCACAGTGGTCTCACCCACCTATGAAGTTTTATAGCAGTTTGTTATTTACTCACATGCCAATAAATATTGGGAAATATGTGAACCTGGCTAGACTGTGACCTCCTTCAGACTAAGAACATATCTTAAACATCCTCTCACTTAATGTGGTTCTAGACACATAGTAGGAGCTCAATAAATGCTTGTAAGGTGAAATACATTGGGAGCTTAATACTCAGGAATGTTCCCATGTGGCTGAGTTTTTATGTCATCTTTTGTTTTTGAATTAAAAAATATCAACTGGAAATTTGTGTTCCAGAACTTATATATGATGCATGAATGAATGCCCTTGATGGTACAGAAATGGGAAGAACTGATTCAGTTCCTTACGTTGTTTTGTTTTGTTTTTTGCGTTTTTTTTCTTTTTCTTTTTCTTTTTTTTTTTTGAGGCGGAGTCTCGCTATTGTCACCCAGGCTGAAGTGCAGTGGCGTGATCTTGGCTCACTGCAAACTCCACCTCTTGGTTCAAGCAATTCTCCTGCCTCAGCCTCCTGAGTAGCTGGGATTACAGGTGCCCACCACCACGTCTGGCTAACTTTTTTACTTTTAGTAGAGATGGGGTTTTGCCATGTTGACCAGGCTGGTCTCGAACTCCCGACCTCAGGTGATCAGCCCGCCTCGGCCTCCCAAAGTGTTGGGATTACAGGTGTGAGCCACCATGCCTGGCCAGTTCTTTAGTTTCTAAGGTCCATCAGTTGGTATTAACTTCTTGTCATTACATGCAATTCAATAAAAGCATAAGTCCTTACCTGTAGGGGCACTGGGATGGATGCCAGGCTTCCAAAATTGAGCATAAAATCCCAAGGAGTTTCAAGGTAGGCCACTCTCCAATGCTTCCTTTTACAACAGACATTGTGCCAGCAGGCATGGGGCCTAAGGAGGATCCCATGAACCTTCCCGCAGAATCGAGTGTGTGGCTTCGTATGATACTTACCCCTCATCTCTCTAGGATAGTTGTTTATTAATTATTGTATCTATTTCATGTGTACAGCATGATGTTCTGATACACATGGTGAAATAACAACTACAGTCAAGCAAATTAACATCTCAATCTCCTCACATAGTTACTGTGTGTGTGTGTGTGTGTGTGTGTGTGTGTGTGTGTGTGTGTGGTAAGAACACATAAAATCCAGTCTCTTAGCAAACGTTCAGCATACAACACAATATTATGAACTACAGTCCTCCTACTGTGCATTAGGTTAGACTTATTCATCCTACATGACTGCAAGTTTGTACCCTCTGACCTAGAATCTCTAGGATTTTTCAATTCCTGAATTTGCCAGCAAATTTCAGCTGATTGAGGTTACCAGACAGCTGACTACCTCCTAAGGTAAATTATTGTTTCCCAAGTATTTTAGGCTTTTTGTAGGTCTGGGTTCAATTCATACTTATCTGGTGAATAAGATTTCAGTAATTTACAAATAAATATTGTGTTAATAGTACCATCTAACAGGTGCCGAGAACTTGGTGTGAGCTGCACTCACCTAGCAAGCTACTAACATGCTGAGCAGTTTCATGGATTTTCTCAATCCTTATGTCCTGATAGTAAAGACCAGTGCATCTCTAGCCTTCAGCACTCATGGGCACTAAAGGATTTAATTCTCACAGTAACCCTCTGAGGGTGGCACTGTTACTACCCTCCCAACTTTGCAGAGGAGCCTGGAGCACGCAGGGGTTCAGTTATGTGCCCAAGGCCAGGAGCCAATGAGGGAGTGGGGACTCACATCAGCTGGCTCTGGAGGTATCACCAGTGACAAGCAAACTGAGTCCCAGGTTCACTGAGGCATGAAAAGACTTCTCTTGTATTACTCAGGGTGCTCCAGGGAAACAGAACCAATAGAATGTGTATATATGGTCCTCCCTTGGTTTCAGGAGATTGGTTCCAGGACCCCTCGCAGATACAATAAAATGGTGTGGTATTTGCCTGTAACCTACAGCACATCCTCCTATGTACTTTAAGTCAGGGGTCCTCAACCCCTGGGCCACAAACCTATCTGGCCTATGGCCTGTTAGGAACCGGGCCATACAATAGGAGGTGAGTGAGGTGAGTGCTGGGTGAGTGTGTGAAGCTTTATCTGTATTGACAGCCACTCTCCATCACTTACTTGCATTACTGTCTGAACTCTGCCTCCTGTCAGATCAGTGGTGGCATTAGATTATGTTAGGAGCACAAACCCTATTGTGGACTGCACATGTGAGGGATCTAGGTTGCATGCTGCTTTTGAAATTCTAATGCCTGATAATCTGTCACTGTCTCCCATCACCTCCAAATGGGACCATCTAGTTGCAGGAAAACAAGCTTGGAGCTCCCACCGATGCTACATTATGGTGAGATGTATAATTATTTCATTATACATTACAATGTAATCATAATAGAAATAAAGTGCACAATAAATATAATGGTTTGAATCATCCTAAAACCACCCCCTCCTGCCAGTTCATGGAAAAATTGTCTTCCATGCAACTGGTCCCTGGTGCCGAAAAGGTTGAGGACCACTGCTTTAAGTCATCTGTAGTTTACCTATAATACATAATACAATGTAAATGCTATATAAGTAGTTGTTAAATGTATTGTCTGGGGAATCATGACAAGGAAAAATCTGTACACAACTTTCACGGGTCTAACTAAATTTTTGATCTGCAGTTGGTTGAATCCACAGATGCGGAACCATGGATACAGAGGGCCACCGGTATGTTGATAGAGATTTACTTTAAGGAGGCTGGGAAGTCCAAAATTTGCAGGATAGGCAGGAAGGCTGGAGACCCAGAGGAGAGCTGAGGCTACAGCTCCAGCCTAAAGGCCATCTGTGGGCAGAAAATTCCACTTGCTCAGGGGAGGTCAGTCTTTTCTGCTGTTCAGGCTTTCAACTGACTGGACGAGGCCCATCCACATTACGGAGGGCAACTTGCTCTACTCCAGTCCACCTACTTAGATGTCAATCTCATCCAAAAACACCCTCACAGAAGCACCTAGAATCATGTTTGACCATATCTCTGGGCACTATGACTCAGCCAAGTTGACTCATAAAATTAACCAGCACACCCAATATCACACAGATATAAAAGACCCAGGACTCAGGCCCTTGCAGTGTGACTGAGCCCGCATGTTCTTACACACAGGACTTGGAGCCTCTGTTTTCATCAGCTCTGCAGCCCACCCCGTCTGCCAGCAAGCAGAGGTCAGTTGTGTCCTTCCTTCGAAAGCTGACTGTCCTTGTCCTCTCCCCAGCAGCTGCCTCAGTGTGGCCTCTGCACTAACCATCTAGCAGAGAGAGCTTAGCTGCTGATACTTACTGGCTTTAAGACTTCGTCAAGCACAGCCCTCAGATGTTCAAGGTGAAGAGCACTGACTGAATCTGTTTCCTGGGCTGCTTGTCTTGGGTAGGAAGCCAAGCGTAAGAGCTGAGCAGGGATGGGACCAGCGATGGCCAGCACCGGCAGGCAGCATGCTGGAATCTAATGCCTGAGTCTCACTCCATACTCAGTACCCTGATATCAGGAAGAGACTCTGACTATCCACTGCAAGGAAGAGGAATAAAGGAACCAAACCTTGTCCACTCATTCATTCAGCCGATCTGCCCACCCTGTGCCTGCATTCTAGATGCTAGAACATTATCACTGACAAAACAGAAATCGTTTCTCATGGAGCCATCATTGTGGTGGAGGGAGACAGACAATAAACCAGCAAATAAGCAAATGACAGTACGTGACAGGCTGATGAGTGCTAAGGGGAGAAATCAATGAGGGAAAGGGACAGGGGTTGGGGAGGAGGTGGGGTTGCAATTTTCAATAGGGCAACTAGTGAAGGTCTCGCTGAGATGGTAATGCTTGAATGAAAACTTGAAAGCCACATGGGTGTTGGAGGAAGAGCATTCCAGAGAGAGAAAGCACCAAGTGCAAAGGCCCGGAGGCAGCCACGTTCCTGGCTGCTCAAGGAACAGCAAGGGCAGAAGTGGCTGGAGCAGAGCCAGTGGGGGATGGAGTGGGAGAAGAGGTCAGGCAAGGAATGGGTCCAGTTGGATGGCTTTACAGGGCAAAGAAAGGAACCTGGCTTTTTCTCTGCCCGGGATGGGAAGCCCTTAAAAGGCTTTGAGCAGAGGAAAGACATGGTCTGGTTTCCATGTTCCAAGGACTGGAGAGATTAAGATGCTTGTCTCATGCCTTGCAGCCAGTAAGGGGCAGAAGAGCAAGCCAGTACATCTAGCTGTGAACGAGAGCTTGTTCCCCTGCACCACCCCTGTATCTGCCAGAGTTCGTCTTCGTTGCTGCTAAGAAAGCTCACTGCCACAGTCATGTGAGAAATAAAACAGGGCATGGGGGAAAGAGGGGTGGGTGTGTGCTAATTCAGGTAAGGGGACAAGTCCCAAAGGCCTACTGGAGGAGGTGATATTTGAGCTGAAACCTGAATGGTAGAAATCAGCCAAGGAAATACACAGAGAGCAAAGTGTTTGGAAATAGATGGTGCAAAGGTCCTGAGGCAGGACTCCGCTCAGAGTCCTGGGAGAGCAAAGAGAAGACAAATGTGGCAGAACTGCGATGAGCAAGGGGTAGATGAGGTCACAGCGGGAGCCAGGAGGCATATCCTTCACGGTCTTATAGGCTCTGGTAAGGAATTTGGATTTTATTCTTCAGGGCAATGAGGTGGCACTAGAAGATTTTAAGCAGGGAGTGATTTACATTTTTAAAAAAGATCAGCCTGGCTGCTCTGTGGAGAAAAGACTGGGAAAGGGCTTACAGGCTGCATGATCGGCACCTCGCTTTTTTGTTTGAAAAATGACACTGATTTTAGAGAGTTGCTGCATGAAGCTGTGAGAGAATGACATGAGAATGTTAACTCATTGAAGGGTGGGAATTTGTGGGTCCTGTTCACTGCCACATCCCCGATTCTGCAGCAGTGCCCACAGCAGATGCTCCAGCAACTATTGGTTGAGTGAGTGAGTGGATGGATGGATGGATGGATGGATGGATAGATGAAAATGGAGGCATCATATAAAGGTGAGAGTCTGGGATGTTTCCATGACCATCAAAAGGTAAAGCACTGCCCGATAGAAACTTCATCACAGCAGTGGGAACTAAAGGGTTAATGTGACCTCTGAGGATTTTTCTTCCAGAGGATTCTGATGCAGGGCTAACAAATTTCCTGTGACCTTGTTAGGGGAAAATAATCAGACCCTGCTAATGTATCACATTAACATGTTTGGACTTCCTGTTCAGAAACCTCAAACATCTCACCTCCATGTGGTCCGCAGAAAATTATTTTTTAGATGCAATTGCGTTGAGTGATGGAGGCTTTGTGGCCTCTAATATCCCCACCGGTGGAAGAGTTCTGACATCCTGGTTTTTCCTCTGCAGTTCACAGTGGTCTGGCACTTAGCATAGCGTCTGGTGCAAAAAAGAAAAAAGAAAAAAAGCTAGATTCCTATTTGAATGAACAAAGGAAATGGTTAATGGCCATAACACAAGGGTTTTCTCTCATCTCTGTTTTCTAGGGAAAAGAGGAGAATTTTAAAAAATTTATCTCCCTTTTCTTTTTGTCGGCTGTGAAGAAGCTGCAAGTTTCAAATACGCCAGCTTCCTGGTGAGCCTTAAGTGACGGGCAACAGGCAGAGGTTCCCTCAATACCAGTTTAAAGACATTAAGGAACCTCCGCCCAGACTTCTCAAAGAATACCATATCCAGGATGAATGTTCAAATCCCCTGGCTGGTCACCTGCAGTGAGGACCGCCCATTGCCATTTCCAGTGAGCACAGACATCTCAGCTCCCAGTGCCGACTGGGAGGCTGGACCCCAGAACCTCTGCCCTGCTGCCCTCTCTGAAAGTAACCTCGCTGTAATCGATACCAGAAAGTGGATTTGTCAATGTGCGTGCCTCATCCAATTATTTTTCTCTTCCAAATCAAGGTTTTATGTGAGTGCATCTGATTCATGAGGCCCAACTCACCTACCTGTCCTGAATGTCGAGGGAAACTGAGAAAGTGAGCTTCTGCTTTAGGGAGGCATGTATGGTCTCAGTCAGCTCGGACTGCTATAACAAATTATTATAGACTGGGTGGCTGAGACAACAGACAGTTATTTCACACAGTTCTGGAGACTGCAAGGCCAAGATCAGGGTGCAGCATGGTCCTTGGCGTGTGCATGCAGAGAGAGAGAGATTGAGAGAGAGAGAGAGAGAGAGAGAATCTCCTGCTCTTCGTCTTTCTTTACGGGCACTAATCCCACCATGGGGGCCCCACCCTCATAACCTCATCTAAACCTAATTACCTCCCAAAGCCCTACCTCAAAATACCATCACATTAGGAGCTAGGGCTTTAACATATACATTTTGGGGGAGGAGGACAGAGTCATTCAGTCCAGAGCGAAATCATAAGGAGGGATATTTTCCAAATATAGGCCGGATATTCCAAAAACAAAGTAGCCCCAAAGATGTTCATACCCACTGCAGCCTTTCTCTTCTACATCTGTCTCTTACACAGTGCCTGGCACATAGCAGATGCTCAGCAAGTAACAGCACCTCCTTTCCCTTGCTATGCTTCCCTGTTTAGCCTCTGCCCATCTCTACCTACAGGCCTGTCTGCTTGGGTTCCTGTGCTTGGAATTTTTTCCCATGGACCCTTTCACTACAACCAGCACTTTAAAAGAAAGAACAATTGAATACAACAAGCAAGGTTCACCATATCCAGCTTTAGCACCAATTTTAAACATAGACCCATGCAAATATACAATGCAAATATATTTCTAAGATATTATTCTCTAAAAAATGTGGGTATTGACAATCTACCTATTATATCAGAACCTAGTGCCCCTCACCCAGGAGAAGTTTAAAGAGCTTATTTGTATTACTTGGTTTCCACCTATTACTCGGTTTCCACATTAGGTGGAAGACATTATTTATGTCTTTTGTTTTGTAAGAAATATATTTAATAATTTAGAAGCAATAAGGGAAAATATTTTTACATAAAAATTTAAAAACATTTGCATGACAAAAAACACAAAAATTAAAATGACAAACATTACACTGGAGAAATATTTTTAATTTAAATCATAATACATTAAAAAAGAGTTATTATTCCTAACATACAAATCTCTGTAGCGTTTCCCAAAGCCTCAGGAGAAAGAAAAACCCTGGAGAAAAATAAGCTAAGAAGTGAATAGACAATTCACAGAAAAAGAAAAAGCATATTAATTGTATGAGAAGATGATAACCTTGTCATCTGAGAAAGGTAAATTAAAACTAGTCTAAGATTGTCAACAAACACATAATAAGAAGGATCAGATTTATCTTACCACTTGGAAAATATTTTTAAATGGACAAAAGGTGCAAAACAATAGTTTTCAAGATGTTGGACGTTAGACAACAAAGGACAGTGACCCTGAAAGGCAGGAGAGAGATGAGGTGAGCCTAGAGTTGCCCCGATTTCTGCCTTGGGAGACTTTCCAGACACTGCTGCAGGCAAGGGAACCCAGGCAGAGCCCAGGGGAGCTCAAGAGATTGCAGGGCAGAGTTTTGGAGAGAGGAGAGCTATGGAGAGCCAGAACACTGGAATCTGGAGAGAGGAGAGCTATGGAGAGCCAGAACACTGGAATCTGCAGGGGGCTATCCTCAACTATTTAGTAGAGTGACATCAGTACATGCGTTGAGAAAAGTACTTGAGGCTAGGGAGAGAATCACCCAAAAGGATTCCAGGGAGCAATATTCAGTGCTCACAACAGATGGGAAATAGTGCTGTTTCCCACCAGCCAGACTTGAAGACTTTGGAAGGCAGGGGTCATTTGGTAGAGGACTCAGAACAATCTTGTCTCAATAGTGAGGAATCATTAGCCATAGACTAAAAATCTTAATAAATTATAAAAGTTAAACTCAAAAGGATCAAAGTATTTCCAAATTCTTAACCGCATACCGGAACAAAGCCCAACAAAAGGTGCAAGAATACAAAATTCAGCACCCAACAAGTTAAAATGATTGGCATTCAATCAAGGAATACTGGGCAAGTAAAGAAGCAGGAAATGTGATGCAAAATAGAGAAGAAAATAAATCAGTTGAACTCAGTCCAGAACCGACATTATTGAAATTTGTGGGTGTCACTAACATATTTACTAGAGAGAAATTTATGGCACCAAATCCTATATTTAGAAAAGAAACCTCAAGTCCATGACTTCAGATTCCCCTTCAAGAAAAAAAAAAGGAAAGAAAAGAAGGAATGAAAGCAGGGAGGGAGGGAGGACATAGCTTATCAATATCAGGAATAAAAAAACTGGTATTACTATAGATTCCACAGAAATTAAAATAATAAAATATTACGAACAGCTTTATGCCAATAAATTCGACCACTTAGATGAAATGAATAAATTCCTTGAAGTACATACATTACCAACTGTTATTCAAGAAGAAACAGATACTGTATACTCAAACAAATTTAACTTTTAGTTTAAAATCTTCCAATAGAGAAAATGCCAGGCACCAAAGTTCAAGGGGGGAATTTGAACAAATATTTAAGGAAGAAATAATACTAATTCTTCTCACACTCTTCCATAAAAGTGAAGTGAGAATACACTTTCCAACTCATTTTATGAGGCCAGCGATAGCCTGATTCCAAAACCAGACAAAGACATTACAAGAAGAGAAAACCAAAGATCACTATTCCTCATGAACTTAGATGCAAGTTCTTAACAAAATTTTAGCAAATAGAAACTAACAATAGATTGCAAAAAAGAATAGTATATCATGACCAAGCTGAGTTTATCCCAAGAAGGTAAAGTTGATTTAATGTTTTTTAAAAAATCAATCATTGTAATTTACTCTATAAAATGATTTTTAAAAAGTAGAATATATGGCCATCTCAATGGGGAAAAAGCATTTGACAAAAACCAATGTCCATTTCTGATTAAAATCATTGTCAGAGTAGGAATGAAGGGAAACTCTTCCATCCAGTAAAGGTTATCCACGAAAAACCCACAGCTAATATCACACTCAATGGTGAACAAGCAAATCAGAAACTAGTGGGTTATATCTGCTCTCGCCAACTCATTAAACATTGTCCTAGAAGTTCTAGCCAGTAAATACGGCAAGAAAAAGAAATAAAAAGCATCCAGATTGGAAAGGAAAATTAAAAACTGTCTTTATTCAACAACACCATGGTTGTCTAAATAGGAAACCTGATAGAATCCACAAAAAAGCCACTAAAGCTAATCAGTGAGATTAGAAAGCTTGAAAGATTCAACTAAACCAACAAAAATCAATTGAATTTCTATACTTTAGTAATAAAAAACAGAAACTGGAATTTTAAAAGGCAGTATGATTAATAATAGTATTCCAATACTTAATACTTATGGATGAATCTGACAAAAGTACACTGAAACCTACAAAACATTGCTGAAGGAAAAGTTTTTTAAACACTTAAGTAAATGAAGAGATATACTGTATTTGTGGATTGGAAGACACAATATCTATTAAGATGTAAATTCTCCCTAAACTGATCTATAGATTCAACACAATCTGAATCAAAATCACAGCAGGATGTTTTGGTCAGAATTGACACGTAATTCTAAAATCTGCATGGAAATGCAATGGACCTATAACAGCCAGAACAACTTACTTTGCAAAAGAAAAAAATATATATACACCTAACACAACCTGATTTAAGACTTATCATAAAGCTACAGTAATCAGGAAATGGTGCTATTGGTGTCAAACAAATAGATCAACTAAACAGAAGACAGATGTAGAAATACACTCACTCATATGTATATGGCTGATTTTCAACAAAGGTGGAATTCAATTCAGTGGAAAAAATAGTCTTTTCAAAAAATGATGTTGTACAATTGCATGCGCAAGAAAAGAGAAATAAACTTTGATCCATAGCTTGCACCATGTACTACAAAAAAACCCACACTTTAAAATGTGACCTTGGGTTGAACAAATATGTCTTAGATAAACGCCAAAGCAAAATCCATAAAAGAAAAAGTTGACAAATGGGACTTTATCAAAATTAATAACTTCTGCTCTTCAAAAGATACCATTGAAAGAACGAAAAGACAAACCGCAGAATTGGAGAAAATATTCCCAATCCATACATTTGACAAAGACTTTGTATCTAGAATACATCATGAACTCTCAAAACTCAAAAATAATAAACAACCCAAAAGATCTAACCAGACACTCCACCAAAGAAGACAAATGGTTGGCAGACAAACACATGAAATCCAAATTAAAACTGCAACAAGAAATCACTGCTTGACTATTAGCATAAGTAAAATTTAAAAGACTGACCACCCTCAAGGTTTGTGAGAATGTGGAGGAACCGGAACTCTCCTACATGGCTAGTGGACTGTAAAATGGTGCAAGCACTATTGAAAGCTGTTTGACAGATTCTTACAATGCTTAATATACACCTGTCATATGTTCTAGCCATTCCACACAGATATATATCCAAGAGCAATGAAAGCACATGCTCACACAAAGACATACACAAATGTTCACAGCAGCTTTATTTGTAATGACTACAACCTAGACCGACCCAGATTTCCATCAACAGGTGAACGTGTAAATAATTTATGGTACATCCACACTGCTCTGCAATTAAAATAATGAACATTGATGCATGCAACACGTGGACAAAACTGAAAATAATTATGTTCAGTGAAAGAAGTCAGAGTATATGCTGTTTGGTTCCATTTATATAAAATGCTTTAAAATGCAAATGAATCTACAGTGATAGAGCAGGTAAGCTGTGGCCTGGGTGTGGGCAAGGGGATGCCCTAGAGGGAGGAATTACCAAGGGCCACAAGAAATTTTTGTGGAGGATGGAGATGTTCATTGTCTTGATTGTGGTGATGGTTTCACAGCTATACCACATTTCAAAGCACACCAAAGTGTATATCTTAACTATGTGCAATTTATTATATATTAATTATACCTCAATACGGTTTTTTAATTGCCTGAATATACAATGTCTCACCCATCAGATTGCCAAAATCCTAAAACATGGACACCATCTACTGCTGGCAGGCTTGTGGGGAGGTGGAGTTTCTTTTCAGAGAAGCCCTTTAGATTTTAGGCTCCCTCCCCTAACCAAGGTCTAAACATTCCCCATCATTGCACACTCATCTATGCTAATGAATTTTTAAATTTTAATTTTAGCTTTTCCAGCTGCCTCTGACCTTTTCAGACAGCAGAGTGTTAGTCTGACTATAGTGATAACATTGCTTTGTAAGAATACACATTTTTAAGGGAGGAATCAGGGTATGCCAAAAAAGAAGCAGTTTCATGGATTCACTCATTTGCATTCATTCCACAACTATTTATTGACTGCCTAGGAGGTGCCAGGCACTGTTCTAGGCACTGGGGATACAGCTGAGAACAAGCCCCACAAAGTCTCTGTTCCCATGATGCTGACAGCCCAGTGTCGGCTACAGACAATAAAAACCCATCAGATCAATAGGGAGTGTGTCCAGTGATGACGAACTGAGCGGGAGGGAAGCGCAGAGGAAGTTGTTATTTCAAAGAGTAGGTCAGGCAGGTCTCAGTGAAAGATGATGTTTAAGCAGAGACTTGAAGAGAGCGAGTGCTGGAATAAGATGATTCGGAAAGGTTGAAAACAAGCTTCTTTGAAAGCATGTGGCTTCCTTTCCTTCTGCACGTGTTTGGAATACGTAGGAAGGACTTCACATCCTTGTGTCTCAGCCTCTCCACCTCTCCACCATGGCTTGAAGCAAGGTTTTTGATGTGTGCGTGTGTGTGTTTGCCACTGTAAACTCAGCGTCCCAGGCCTCGCAGTGCCTGTCGCCAGCTTGGCGAGTCTGGGCAGGTCAGTTCACCTCTCTGAGCCTCGTTTCCCTTTTCTGTAAAAATAGATGATTAGGAATTCACCCATTCATTCAACCAATATGTATTAAGCACTTACATGGCAGGGCCTCTGCTAGGTAATAGGACATAGTGGAGAACAGGACACAGTCCCTGCCCTCACTGAGTTTATGTCCAGAGCAACGGACTGAACGTGTGTGCCCCTCTCCCCAAATTCAATTTATATGTTGAAACCCTAATTTCAATGTGATGGTGTCAGGAGGTGGCAATTTTGGTAGGTGGTTAGATCATGAGGTTTGGCCCTCATGAAGGATACAGCCTTATAAGAAGAAGCCAGAGAGCCAGCTAGCCCTTCCTGCCACATGAAGACAAAATGAGAAGGCGGTCGTCTGCAACATGGAAGAGAGCCCTTACCAGTACCTGACGATGCCGGCACCCTGACTTCCTGTTTGCAGGTGGGGTGTGGTGACTCACACCTGTAACCCCAGCACTTTGGGAGGTTGAGGTGGGAGGATCACTTGAGCCCAAGAGTTTGAGATCAGCCTGGGAAACATGGTGAAACCCCACCTCTAGAAATAATTTTTAAGAAATTACCCAGGCATAGTGGCGCACACCTGTGGTCCCAGCTACTCAGGAAGCAGAGGTGGGAGGACCACTTGAGCCTGGGAGTTTGAGGCTGCAGTGAGCGGAGATGGTGCCACTGCACTCCAGCCTGGGCAACAGAGTGAAACCCTGTCTCAAAAAAGAATCCTCATTTGCCAATGTCCACAGCTTTCATGGGGACCTCTGGGGCCACAACTCACCCTTGTCATCTGAAAAGGATGCAGGTTTATGGAGTAGACTGCCCTACTCTATGGAGTAGACCTACACACTGGAGAGTCTGTGCCCAGTATTGGATGATCATGCCTCAGTTTCCCCATCCATAAAATGGGATGATAATAGTAGCCCTGACCTTGCAGAGCTGTTGTGAGGCATTCACGGTTATTACACATTAAGTGCTACTCACAGTCCCCGGCAACAGGGTCAGTTGTCAGGACTGGCTCCTCCAAGCCATCCTCGTCACAAGGGCCATGGCATGGTGTCGGGGCAGTGTGCCCACAGCCAGGAACAACAGCAGCTCTCCCAGGCCCTTCCTTGGTTTATCAGGGCCCAGTGCCAGGCTCAGCAGCATCGGTCACCAATGATTTTCTCTGCCCTGCAATGTAAACAAATCCTCCTGCACTTCTTTCCTCCACCCGCACTGTTAAGTGAGGTGGGCGGAGCAGAATTCCGTATTTTTCTGACTTATTAGTATGCAAACAGAGGCTCCAAGGATTGCGGTGCTCAGTCCAAGGTAACTCAGCTATGCTTGGGACAAATCTGCAGGTAAGTTCTCATTTTTCAGACATCCACTCACTTACCCCAGTCTCTGGAGTCCCTACCAGTTACTGCCAGAAGCTCTCTGGGTTCCCTGGCCTGGAACAGGATACAATCCTGGTCTAACCAAAGTCTCTCTCAACCTTACCCACACTGTACCATCACCATCCACCCCACGCTGGCAGGAGCACTCCATAAACACACTCTTCCCTCTGAATGACACAGTGAAGATCAGGGTTAAATTCTCAGCCATTGACTTCCAAAATAAGCTCTTGAAATCCACAGAAGACACAATTTTGAAGCCCAAAGCATTCAACGGCAAAAGGCTAGCTTACAGGGTTCAAAGTGTTTCACACACCTAGGAGTTGGTGGGGAGGGGTTCTTAGTATACAGAGTATACCACAAATAACAAAATTGGCAAAAATATATTACAAATAAAAACCAGTTTCCTAGCCCAACAGGAGGTAAGGTGCTACGGGGACGAGGAAGAGAGGAGAATTGGGAAAGAGGCTGATGGGAGCGTGTTCCAGAAGGAGTTCCATACCAAACCCCTCCAGGCAGAACCACGGGGGTGGATAATAGGGAATATTATAGAAACCCCAGGTAGCTAAGATGTCAGGGGAACTGGAGAAGGAAATGGCACCTGCTTCCTAACTGCAGTTCCAGCCCCTGTGGGGTTGGCACCAGGGCTGCAAGGGGCATCTGGGCAGGACACTGTCACAGCATCCACCACCCCTGCACAGCACATTTCCTGTACCCAGAAAGGGGTGCAGGCCTCAGGCCTCAGCTAAGCCTGAGGGCTCCAGGGCCATCACAAGGAGACCCAAGCACAGGTGACAGTGTGGGTGCCCTGGTGACCAGTGGAGAAGAGATCAACCACAGAACATCAGACCGGCAAACTGCGCGCCTCCAGGTGCTCACAGGGTGGAACTGGGCACCAGACACCCACTTGCCACGTGAAAACTGAAATCTATGGGAGAAGAGGGAGGGGGACACCCTGCAGTCACCCGAGTTTAAACTAAAATTAACTAGGAAATCACTGAATTTGACAGGGCTTACCTGGCCACAACTTCAGGCTTTTTGCAAAAGGAATGTTGGCTAGATATGGAAATGAAGTTGTTATAGAAAAAGAGAAAATTCTGTTTTCACAACCTCTATTTGCAAGTTGTCGAATAGTGGATCAACAGCAGAAGGAATTGATCCGTCCCTGCTTTCACAGAGCCCTCTGAGATTCAAGTTTATTTTCTCTGGGAATAATTTGATTATCCATCTCATGCTACCCCCCTCCACACACACACACATACACAAGACGTGCAATTCTGTGGAAAGTTTGGGTACCTCCCATATTAGCTAGCCTTCAAAACAAGTGCAACGCAATCCGTGCAGGAGTCAGAGAGCCGAGAGTGACTCCATGGGAAGCCCTTGGCTAGTCAATCCTCCCAGGTCCCCAAGAGGAAAGAGTAAACTCCCATGATTCAAAACAATGAAACAGCTTCAGGACAAATCACCAGAGTTCTCCGCATATCACATTGGATGTTCACTTTGTAAACTCCAAAAATAGAACCACAGAGAACTAAACAGAGAAGAGAGTGGGTGAGGAGTTACCAATACTATGGCAAAAACATGGAGTGACCACCATTGGATGTTCAGGATTGAGACCCACAGATCCAATCTCGGTTTCTCAACTGGTTCCTCCTAAGGACATACAGGTCCAGCCCTACAGCCCCCAGGACCAGCCCTGCCCACCCTGGCTCCCTTAGCTTCAGAGCCTCCTCACTCCCGTCTCTCCAGCCACAATCAAATCCCTACAGCACTGGCATTGCAGCTCAAGCCTGAGCACATGCTGTTCCTTCTGCTTGCAACACCCTTCGCTGACACAGCCTGCTCGGCCCTCCAGGCTCAGGTGCAACGTTCTATTCTCTGTGTAGTTTTCCTGAGGCACTCCCAGAAAGGGGGCTTCCGTCCACAACGCTTCACAACACCTATAGATGGCCCTGTATGGGATTTGTGTCCCCATGTGGATAGTGAGCTCCTCTCCAGGAGACATTCACTCATTCATTCATTCATCCATTCATTCATTCATTCATTCATTCATCCATCCATCCATAGAACAAACATTTACGGAATATCTACTAGATGCCCATAAACAAATGACACACAGAAATGGTTGAAAGAATAAATAAATAAGGATTCCATTTTCAGGCCAGGGAAGTCAGGATGGTGTACTGGAAAGAACACGGCTTCCGAGTAGTCAGACAGATGAGTTAGAAGCCTGACTCTGGAATTTGCTAAGCTGGTAACTCTGAGGGAATTTCTCCTCTGAGCCCAGTTTCCTCAGATATAAAAATGAGAACAGTAACAGGTAGCGTTTGCTTCTGATATTATTATTTGTTACTCAAAACACAGAGTTATCAGGAGGAAGCGCGAATCTGTGCAGAAGATGGGAGCTTCCTCTCCCTGTAAGAGAAGAGGCTGGACCATCTCTGGTTCCCTACTGGCTACATGGGAATTTGGCAGAGACGAGCTGCCTACCGAAACCCTTTCTCCCTTTCTGTCATACTAGAGTGTCTCAATTTAAAATGACCTTTCTTATCATCCCTTGCAAGCTGGGGTGGCCATGGGACTCAGTTCTGTATAAAGATTTAGTATAAAGATTATACCACAAATAAAAAAATTGGCAAAAATACATTACCAATAAAAATCCGTTTCCTAGTCCAACAGGAGGTACGGTGCTGCAGGGATGAGGAAGAGAGAATTGGGAAATGCTTTGCAAGCAAATGTCACTAAGTGGGGCTTCTGGAAAAGCTCTTTAAAGGGAACTGACATATCTTTTATAGTTTGCTCTTTTGCTTTCTCCATCTGATGGCAGCAGCAGCCTGTCTAGAGTGGCTGCTGCCATTATGCTGGCTGCAGCAAGGAGGCACACCCCATGGAGCTGGTGGGAGCCAGGGACAAGTGGGAGCCCTGCACCTTCCAGATTGGTGGGGCAGGGGCCTCCCTGGTGCAGCCACAGCTGCCCAAGTTGTGACCGTGGAACCAGGCCTCCTACTCCATGGAGCAGGCAGGAGCCCCGCCCCGTGGGCACAGCTGCAGCCTCCCAAACCACAGCTGCAGACTCAGGAATCTCTGCACTCTCGGGGGTCCAGGAAGGCCCCCATGCCCTTGCAGGCTCCGAAGTGCCTGCTCCCACTGCCTGGCTTCTCCCTGCTGTCGGTGCCTGCTCCGATCTCAGAGCAAAGTCAGGCCCAAGTCACAGCTTGGCCAGGTGTGCACACACTTTCGGCAGTGTTGACACGCCAGCCCCCCGCTGCCTCAGCCCCCTCTGGACTCTGGACACCAATAAGCATAGGAGGGAAACCAAAGGGGTGCTGAGGGCAGTTTCTGGCTGGCCTGCAGGTGCCTCTTGGCACCTACAGCCTGGGTGCCATGAATGGCAGCAGGAGACAGAGAGGCTCCTGGGTGCAAGGGGGCAGATCCTCAGTGAGGCACCACCTTCAGGCCCTCCTTAAGGGAGGGAGGATCTGAAGGCTGGAGGCCCGGCTGCCGGTCCCACAGACCAGAGTGGGAACTTGTGGTGCCTTTTCCAGGCCACTCATGGCCACCCATGGACCAACTGGCATACACTTCCTCCCCTCTGAAGCCCCTACAAGCCCCAGGCTCAGCCAAAACTGAGCAGACATCAGGATGACCAGCTGCAGAGAGGAGCTACCCACTCCTGGGCCTCCTCTGAGCTACTGTGTCACTCAGTAAAGCTCCTCTTCACCTTGCTTACCCTCCACTTGTCTGCGTACTTCACTCTTCTTGGACGCAGGATAAGAACTTGGGACCTGTGGAAGGCAGGCTGAAAGAGCTATAACACAAACAGGGCTGAAACACACCCCTTGCTCGCCTTGTTGTGGGTGAAGAGGAGAGAAGAGCTGCAGCCCTTCAGTGAGCCCAGACCTGGGAGCCCCCTGAGCCAAGGCTGTGACTTCCTTTTTGGGGCCCAGTAGTTCCTGGATTCTCCAAGCTTCCGTGTGCCACCGCATTCCCCATTGGCAGTCATGGAAGCTGCCTGTGGTGCACCCGGTCTGGCCACAGCCTCACAGAGAGTTGGTGCCCATGCCAGCACCTGGAGCTGCCCACCCCACTGCAGCAGCTGGTGTGCCTGACCGTGCACAGTGGCTGGACCCCTCACTGGCTCACTCACGCACCCCTTGCCACTCCATGCCTGGCTGCCTTTGGCAGGCATGGGATCTAGGGTGGTAGTGTGAGCCGAGCACAGCCTGCCAGGACAAGTGGGAAGAATGAACCCAGCAGGCACCAGCAGAACTTGGGCAAAGGTGCCACCAGCCACAGAGATTTCCAGCCAGAAAAGTGATACCCCAAGATCCCTAAAAACTTCTCTTCACCTGGAATGAGGAAGAAATGATGGGAGCTGCAGCAGCCACCCTGAAACCATCAGACAACCTTGAGGGTGGAAGCCATGCGCCTAGAATGACCAAGCAGAAAGACGGCTTTAATGACATTGTGGAGCTCTTCTCCAGCCCACATTGCCTACTTCTACATTGTGCATCACATGTGAAGAAATTAAACACATATTTTATTTACATCACTACTATCTACATGCAGTGGAACTCAGTGTTTATCTGATGGAGAGTGTCTGCAGAAAATTTACCTGATCATAGAAAAGTACAATAATTGCTAAGAAGAATCGTTTCGTGGTTGATTATTGTTATGTGAAATGGGTTTTAGATACTCCTAAGCCAGAAATATGATTACAAGGTAAAATATGAAAAATTATTTTCTCTATTCCAAACCTGTGATTTCAGATATAATTTTTTGTGCTCTTATCTGATGACAAAGGCAACAGATTCATTTACACAAATTTGGAAGCTACCAGAAGGCACAAAGGAAAAATAAAAGAAAATCACCTGTAGACAACCCTCCAGTGACAAGCAGTGCTAACATTCACTCTGCTTTCCTCAAGTTATTTTTATTTATATGTACTCACTTAACTAAAACAAGAGCTCTTCTTTCCTTCCTCCCTCCCTCCCTGAATAGACAGTGATTGAAGGCTGGGTACTATTATTTAATACTGCTTCTTTTTTTATTACCCTTATTTACTAAATAATTTTTAAATTTGATTTCTCAGGTCATCAGATATTCATTAACATAATTTTGAAACTGAATAGCAACAATAAAACTAACCTACAATTTTTATATTATGATATATTGTTATGATGTGAATATAATTTCATCAATAATACAACACAACTAACCATCATTGATTAGGCACTTAACCTGTCTTGGTACCCGGGCATAGGAGTTTGCTTTCTATTTTACTCCTTGCAATAATTGTAAGATGAGGACTGTTTCATATCCTCCTTTGACAGGCGAATACAGTGAGTAGTAAAGAGGTTGAAGAATTTGTCCAGGGTCTCATAGGTAGTCCGAGGGGCAAAGTAGAGCCTAACATAGGGGCTGTCCCCTGACAATGCCCACATGTGCATCTCCTATTCTGCCACACAGATTTTCTTCATAGTGATTTAAAGCATTTACCCATTTTCCAGTTGATGTGCTCAGCATTGGACATTTAGTCCTTCTGATCTTTACGACCAGCTTACTTGGCCAATGATACGGTCTCCATTTTATAAATAAGAAAAATGAAGCTGTGAGAGGTCAAACCCTCAAGAAGAGACAGAATCCAGAATGAACCCAGAACTCTGATTCCAAATACCAAGGATGTTGAGGTTTTTAACAAAAGTAATGCATGTCCAAAGTATAAAGGTAAATAACTGAATGAATTTTATGGCATAAGACAATAGGCCCTGCTCACTCTTCCTCCCCTTTATATGGTTTTGCTGTGTCACCCCCAAATCTAATCTTGAATTCCCACATGTTGCAGGAGGTAATTGAATCGTGGGGGCTGGTATTTTTCTGTGCCGTTCTTGTGATAGTGAATAAGTCTTATGAAATCTAATGGTTTTAAAAACGGGCATTTTCCTGCACAAACTCATTTTGCCTGCTGTCATCCATGTAACACGTGACTTGCTCCTCCTTGCCTTCTGCCACGATTCTGAAGCCTCCCCAGCCATGTGGAACTGTAAGTCTATTAAACATTTTTCCTGTATAAATTGCCCAGTCTCAGGTATGTCTTTCTTAGCAGTGTGAAAATGAACTAATATGGTAAATTAGTACTGGGAGTAGGGTGCTGCTGAGAAGATACCCAAAAATGTGGAAGCGACTTTGGAACTGGGTGTCAGACAGATGTTGGAACAGTCTGGAGGGCTCAGAAGAAGGCAGGAAAATGTGGGAAAGTTTGGAACTCCATAGAGACTTGTTCAATGGCTTTGACCAAAATACTGATAATGATATGGACAATGAAATCCAGGCTGAGGTGGTCTCAGATGGAGATGAGGAACCTGTTGGGAACTGGAGCAACGGTGACTCTTGTTATGTTTTAGCAAAGAGACTAGTGGTATTTTGCCCCTACTCTAGAGATGTGTGGAACTTTGAACTTGAAGAGATGATTTAGGGTATCCAGTGGAAGAAATTTCTAGCAGCAAAGCATTCAAGAGGTTACTTGGGTGCTGTTAAAGGCATTCAGTTTTAAAGGGGAAACAAAGCATAAAAGTTTGGAAAATTTGCAGCCCGACAATGCAACAGAAAAGAAAATCTATTTTCTGAGGAGAAATTTAAGCCAGCTGCAGAAATTTGCATAAGTAATGAGAAGCCCAATGTTAATCCCCAAGACAATGGGGAAAATGTCTCCAGGGCAGGTCAGAAGTCTTCAGAGCAGCCCCTCCCATCACAGGCCCAGAGGCCTAGGAAGAAAAAGTGGTTTTGTAGGCCTGGCCCACAGTCCCTATGCTGTGTGCAGCCTAGGGACTTGGTGCCCTGCATCCCAGCTGCTCCAGCCATGGCTGAAAGGGGCCAATAGAGAGCTTGGATTGTGGCTTCAGAGGGTGGAAGCCCCAAGCCTTGGCAGCTTCCATGTGGTGTTGAGCCTGTGAGTGCATGGAAGTCAAACATTGGAGTTTGGGAACCTCTGCCTAGATTTCAGAAGTTGTATGGAAATACCTGGATGGCCAGGCAGAGGTGTGCTGCAGGGGTGGGGCCCTCATGGAGAACCTCTGCCAGGGCAATGTGAAAGGAAAATGTGGGACTGGAGCACCCACACAGTCCCTACTGGGGCATCGCCTAGTGGAGCTGTGAGAAGAGGGCCACTGTACTCCAGACCCCAGAACGGCAGAATGGTAGATCCACTGACAGCTTGCACCATGCACCTGGAAAAGCTGCAGACACTCAATGCCAGCCCATGAAAGCAGCCAGGAGGAGGGCTGTGCCCTTCAAAGGCACAGGGGTAGAGTTGCCCAAGACTAGGGGAACTCACCTCTTGTACCACCATGACCTGGATGTGAGACACAGAATCAAAAGACATCATTTTGGAGCTTTAAGATTTGACTGCCCTGCTGGATTTTGGGTTTGCGTGGAGCCTGTAGCCCCTCTTTTTTGACCAATTTCTCCCATTTGGAATGGCTGTATTTACCCAATGCCTGTACCCTCATTGTATCTAGGAAGTAACTAACTTGCTTTTAATTTTACAGGCTTATAGGAAAAAGAGACTTGCTTTGTCTCAGATGAGACTTGGGACTGTGGACTTTTGAGTTAATGCTGAAATGAGTTAAGACTTTGGGGGACTGTTGGGAAGGCATGATTGATTTTGAAATGTGAGGACATGAGATTACGGTGGAGCTGGGGGAATGATGTGATTTGACTGTGTTCCCACCCAAATCTTATCTTGAATTCTCACGTGTTGTGGGAGGGGCACGGTGGGAGGTCATTGAATCCTGGTGGCGGGTCTTTCCTGTGTGCTGTTCTTGTGATAGTGAATAAGTCTCATGAGATCTGATGGTTTTAAAAACAGGAGTTTCCCTGCACATGCTCTTTCTCTTTGCCTGCCAACTAGAATCCATGTAAGACGTGACTTGCCCCACCTTGCCTCTGCCATGATTGTGAGGCCTCCCCAGTCATGTGGAACTGTAAGTCCATGAAACCTTTCTCCTGTATAAATTACCCAGTCTCTGTTATGTTTTATCAACAGCATTAAAATAGGCTAATATACCCTTCATTTCTTTTTCCAGAAACAAGTAGTTTCAATTGTTTAGCTATTTCTTATGATTTTAACATTTATATTTCTAAAGGAACATTTGCAACTTCTCAATGTTTTGTTAATTTTACATATTGACTTTCTACTATGGAGATGAGGACTCAACTCTCCTTCTTACATGTATATACACACACACATTCTTCCTCTTTTTCCAGATATCTAATACAATTCAAGCACAATTTTAAGTAAATATTTGGCATTTACAACATTATAACTAATAACTAATACATTTTTATTTAAGGCTGAGCCATACAGTGCACTTGAATTAAATTTCCTTCCTGGTGTACCTTTTTGTATTTCTTAGAGTTAATAACTGGCTTGTATAAAAAGGACTCATCTTTTGTAAATGTACACAAATATTTATGGATGAAGTTATATGGTATCTGGGATTGGCTTCAAAATACCCTGGAAGGGTTCCTGGCTATGATAGAGTGACAGAGGTTGAGTCTACACTTTCAACTTAAACAACTAGAGAGCTGGCCAAATTATAGGAAACAGCTATTCTCAGACAGGCAACAGATGGCACAGGACCATGAATAAATGAAGCAGAACCACAGCTGCCTTTGATTAGTGCCCAGAGGCAGTTTTAAGTCTGCAGATCAGGGAGGGGAAACCCAAACAGAGGCCCCAAGTCTGGATGGGTTGAGGAGACAGACAATAAACTGAGACAACTAGAATTTATGAGACAGAATACTGAACAGGAAGGTGAGGTAGAGAGAGAAAGAACACTCGATAGCAACAGAGGGGCCTCCATAAGCCTTTGAGTGATGATCTGTGCATACAGAGAGGAAACTATCAGAGCAGGAAAAGAACCACGAAACAGTAGTTCCAAGCAATTCCCAAAGTTCACAAAGAGCCAGAAATATTTCATCTTCCTTCTGGTGTGTGATAGATCAGCTAGAGCTCTCTGATGGAAATTGCTGGTATTGGTCCTTTCTCACATTGCTATAAAGAAATACCTGAGACTGGGTAATTTATAAAGGAAAGAGGCTTAATTAGCTCGTGGTTCCACAGGCTATACAGAAAGCAAGATGCTGGCATCTGCTCCGCTTCTAGGGAGGTCTCAGGAAACCAAATCATGGCAGAAGGAGAAGGGGAACAGGCATGTCTCACATGCCAGGAGCAGGAGCAAGTGGGGTTGGTGGGGGTGGGTGCTACACACTTTTAAGCACAACAGATCTTGCGAGCACTCACTCGCTATTGTGAGGACAGTACCAAAGGGGACGGGGCAAAACCATTCATGAGAAATGGTTTTCTCATGATCCAATCACCTCCCACCAGGCCCCACCTCCAACACTGGAGATTACAGTTCAACATGAGATGTGGTGCACATGGACCCAAACCATATCATTGCCTTAATACTGGGAATAAATTAACTCTGGACCTAACCATGACAAAGCTAAAGACCAAGTCTCAACAAATCTGTAGAGACAAAAAGTCTCTAGGGCTGGGATGAGGGTAGGCAGGAACATAAAGTTTTAGGGGAGTGACTATAAGCAGATACAAGATTTTTGAAAGAGTAATAAAATTTCTTGAAAATTAGATTATAGTTTCGATTGCACAACTCTCAAAATACCAAAGTTAAACTGTTCACTTTAAATGAGTGAACTCTAGAATATATAAATTACATCTCAAGCTGTTAAAAGAAAAAATAAAGCCTTAATCAATTCAACTGATCCAAATAGACTTCACAGCATGCCAGAACAAAACCCAAAACTATTTACAAGTATCCAATAAAATCCAACACCCAATAATGTATGCAAGCAATAAAAAATCCCCAGACATGCAAAGAAGCAGGAAAAGATTACCCATATGCATAACAAAAGTTCATCAACAGTAACTGACCTGGAAATGACAGAAATGAAAGAATTCACAAGTGAGGACATTGCAACAACAAATATGCATTGCCATATTTGTTGGCAAATTGGCAACCAGAGGAAAATTGGAGGAAAAAATAGGAATATGATGACGAGAGAAATGGAAGACAGAAAAAGGAATCACGCCACTTCCAGTTTCAGTCCCAACATGTAAAGAGCTGGGATTGGTGCTCCCACTCACAGGACAAGGAAAAAGTTGAGAAAACTGAAAATCAGTGTCTTTTCTTGGACCCATCTGAGAACTGAGATCACAAAGCCAGCCACTACCTCCAAATCTGGAAAGACAAGCTCACCTGCAGCATCACAGCTGAGTCCTGCTTATCTGGAGTTAGAAGCTGCTGGAACCATAACCAGTAAGAAAACTTCATGGTCATTTTGATGAATTGCTGAGGGCTGAAAGTAGACTCCCATAACTTGCCCTGTAAGAAATGTTAGAAGTTCAGGAAAAAACTGTAAGGGCCTAGAGTCTTAGGGAGACCCTCACACCTTGTTTGGTTTTACCGATAGCAACCTCACCAGATGCTCACGATAGGGATAAGAAAAATCCCCCAGTGGCTCCGGGAGAAAGAGTAGAAAAGCAAGCATTGTATAATAGGCCTGAAGCATCTGCATGACTTTAACAGACCTTATCCCCTTCCCCACCACACGGCCAGAGGGAAGACATTTTCCTGGCTCCAGCCCCCTCAGTCTTTCCTGTCTCACTTGAGGGAACTGAAGAGAAGCTAAGAAACACTTGTGAAGGTCACAGCTTGGAGACAGAGAAGACTGGGAATACATTAAGTCTATCATAGCCAGAAGCCCTTCCAGAATATTTTGAAGCCAATCCCAGATAACATATAATTTCATCCATAAATATTTGTGTGCATCTCCAAAAGATGAGTCCTTTTTCACAAGCCAACTATTAACTCTAATAAAAACAAAAAGTTACACAAAGAAGGAAATGTATTTAATTCAAATGCACTATGTGGCTCAGCTAAACATAAAAATTTATTAGTTATTCATGTTGTAAATGCCAAATATTTACTTAAAACTGTGCTTTAATTGAATTAGATAACTAGAGAGAGGACGGGTGTGTGTGTGTGTGCGTGTGTGTGTGCACATGCATGTGTATAAGAAGGAGAGTTGAGTCGTCATCTCCATAGAAGGTCAATATATAAAAGGGGATAAAAGGGAAATAAGTACAGCCCCAAAATCATTTTAAGTATAATTGATATTTTAAGAGAGGAGATAAAATGGAGTAAGAGAAAATGATTAATCAAAACCAGAGAAAGGAGAAAAAGGGAAGGGAGGGAAACAAGCAATTCAGCAGTGAATGGAAAACACTTGAAACATGGCTGATATTAATCCAACTATACTAATAAGCACTTAAAATGTGAATGGACTAAAAACATCTATTAGAGATTGTCAGATGCATTTTTAAAAAAGATCCAAATATATGTTGTCTACCAGGAACCCACTCTAATTATAAAAATGGAGACAGGTTAAAAGTAAATGGAAAAGTAAATGGATGGAGAAAGATATACCTTGCTAACACTAATTGAAAGAGAGCTGGGATAGCTATATTGCCTTGAGGCAAAAGAGACTTCAGAACAAGAAAATTAAGGAAAAAGAAGCAGAATACATATATATGGTAAAGGGATCAATTCATCACCATATATAAGGTGTAATATGATAGAAGTGCAAGGAAAAATTTACACAATATTTTTAACAATATATGCAAATTCAACATACACAAATCCACTACTATAGTTGGAAACTTCAACACCCCTCCTTCAGTAATTCACAGATTAAGCAGGCAAGAAATCGGTAAGAACATAGTTGGCCTGAACAGCATTCTCAATCAACTTGATCTAACAGTTACAGAATAATCTCTTCTGTAAGTACAGAATATAAAATCTTCTCAACTTTGCTTGAAACATTCACCAAGATAGGCCACATAACAACAAACTTAATGGCTGGGCATGGTGGCTCATTCCTGTAATCCCAGCACTTTGGGAGGCCGAGGCAGGCAGATCACGAGGTCAGGAGTTCAAGACCAGCCTGGCCAACATACTGAAATCCCATCTCTACTAAAAATACAAAAAATTACCCAGGTACAGTGGCAGGCATCTGGCAGGCAGTAATCCCAGCTACTCAGGAGGCTGGGGCAGGAGAATTGCTTGAACCCGGGAGGCGGAGGTTTCAGTGAGCCAAGATTGCACCACCACACTTCAATCCTGGGTGACAGTGTGAGACTCCGTCTCCGGAAAAAAAAAAAAAGACAAACTTAAAATAATAGAAATTATACAAAATATGCTCTCAGATCACCATATAATTAAACTAGAAATCAATAAAAGAGAAATAAATAGAATATACCATAATATATGCAGATTAAATAACACATTTCTAAACAACACATGGGACAATGAAGTCTCAAGAGAATGGTAAAAATATTTTGAACCACATGAAAATGAAAATACAACTTACCCCAATTTGTGTATTGCAGTTAAAGTATTGTCTAAAGGGAAATTTATACTATTAAATGCATAAATAAAAAAAGAATAAAGATGTAAAATTAATAATCTAAACTTCCACCTTAGGATACTAAAGAAAAATGAGCAATTTAAGGCTAAAGCAATCAGAAAAAAATGATAATAAAAAATAGAGCAAAAATCAGCAAAGATGAAAACAATAGAGAACATTTTATGAAACCAGAAGCTGGTTCTCTGAAAACATCAATCTAATTGACAAACAGCTAACCCAACTAACCATAAAAAACAAACAAACAAAAAACAACAAAAAGAAAATACGCAAATCACCAATATCAGAAATGAAAGAGCAGTCTCACTATTGATCCCATGGACAGTAAAAGCATCATAAAAGAATGCTGTGACCAACCCTATGCCCATAATTTTGGTAACTTAGGTGAAATGAATGAATCCCTTGAAAGACACAAACTACAAAAATTCACACAACGTGAGGGAGATAAACTAAATAAACCTATATCTGTTAAAGAAACTTAATCTATAATTGGTACCCTTCCAAGAAAAGAAAGCTCCAGATTCGGGTCATTTTACTGGTGAATTTTAGTAAACGTTTACGGAAGAAATAATATCAATTTTCCATAATCTCTTCTAGAAAGTAAAAGCAGAAAGAATACTTCCTAACTCACATGGTGAGTATAACTGTAATACAAAAAACAGATAAAGAAAATACAAGAAAGGAAAACTAGAGACCTATATCTCACATGAACATAGATGAACAAATCCTGAAAAATATATTTACAAATTAAATCCAATAATTTATAAAAAGAATGATATACCATGACCAAGTGGGATTTATTCCCTATGCAAGCCTAGTTCAACATTCTGAAATCATTTAATGGAATACATCACATCAACAGGCTGAAGAAAAAAAATCCTATCAATTGATACAGAAATGTATTTGATGAAATTCAATAAACATATATGATAAAATCTCTCAGCACACAATAGAGAGGCACTTCCTCAACTTGATAAAAAATACACAAAAAACCTATATCTAATCTCATACTTAAATAATGAGAAATTGGATGCTTCCTCTTCAGATCAAGAATAAGGCAAAGATGGCCGGACGCAGTGGCTCACGCCTGTAATCCCAGCACTTTGGGAGGCTAAGGCAGGTGGATCACGAGGTCAGGAGATCGAGACCATCCTGGCTCATACAGTGAAACCCCGTCTCTACTAAAAAAATACAAAAAATTAGCTGGGTGTGGTGGTGGGCGCCTGTAGTCCCAGCTACTCGGGAGGCTGAGGCAGGAGAATGGCGTGAACCTGGGAGGCAGAGCTTGCAGTGACCTGAGATCCGGCCACTGCACTCCAGCCTCGCTGCACTCCAGCCTCGGACAGAGTGAGACTCCATCTCAAAAAAAAAAAAGAAGAAGGCCAAGATGTGCTCTTTCTACTTCTATTCAATATCATATGGGAATCCTAGCTAGTGCAATAAGACAAGAAAAGGAAATAAAACATATACAAATTGGAAAGGAATAAATAAAATTGTCTTTGTTCTCAGATGACAATTTAATTGTCTATACAGAACACTTCAGAACTGACCAAAAACAAACAAACGAAAAACCCCTGAAACTAATTGGTGAGGATAGTAAGGTTGCAGGATACAAGGTTAATGTTCAAAAATTGACTGCTTTCCTATATATCAGAAATAAATTATTGGAATTTGAAATGTTAAAAATACCATTTAAAATACCACCTAAAATAATAAAATAATCAGGTTTAAATCTAAAAATATGTACAGGATCTGTATCCAGAAAGTATAAAACTCTGATGAAGGAAATCAAAAGATCTAGACAAATGGAGGAGTAATATTTCATATTCATGATTTGGAAGATTCAATACTATGGAGATGTCAATTCTTCCCAACCTGACCTATGGAATCTATAGATCTTTACAGAATATCAATCAAAATTCCAGCAAGTTATTTTGCAGATAATGACAAACTGATCCTAAAGTTTATATGGAATGCCAAAAGACCTACAGAGTTAAAACAATGCTAAAGAAAAACAACGTTGGAGAACTCATACTAATTTCAAGATTTATTATATAGCTACAGTAATCAAGATAGTATGTAATTGGTGAAGGAACAGGCACACAGATCACTGGAACAGAACAGAGAGCCCAGAAATAGACCCACACAAATACAGTTAACTGACCTTTGACAAATTCCGATTATAAGGACATTCTAGGAAAGGCAAAACCTCTAGAGATAGTAAAATGATCAGTGATTGCCAGCGGTTCAGGTGGAGGAGGTAAAGATTGAACGTGTGGAACACAGGAAGTTGTTTAGGGTAGTAAAACTACTTTGTATGATAGTGTAATTATGGATACATGGCAATATGTGCTTGTTAAAATGATTATATATCATTTTATACAAATTTATATCATTTTATACAATCATTTTAACAAATACATAGTGCCATGTCAATGCAAAATTGACTTTATCATATGCAGATTAAAAAAATCATTTAAGAAATCCAGAGAATTCCATGAAGCAATGCAGAATGTGTCAAAATAATCTAACTGCATTTCAAATGTAAGAAACAACTTCACTGAAGAGGTTGGAAGAAAAAGATGCCGACCTAAGTAACTTTGGAAATGAGTGAAGTCTTTAAATGCAAAAGAAACTGCACATAAGTACTCTACTGAGAAATCTGTTTCCCACATGGGTCCAGGTTATCAAAACCCTGATGATGCTCCACACATGTAGTGGACCTGACCACTTAAGTAAATGGCTGGGAAATGATGGGAGCCACGTTTTTCACTGTTGGAATGGAGAGGAGAAGGGCCAGGTGTGGTGGCTTATACCTGTAATCCAAGCACTTTGCAGGCCAAGGCGGGAGGATCATTTGAGTCTTGGAGTTTGAGACCAGCCTGGACAACATAGTGGGAACCCATCCCTACAGAAACAAACAAACAAACAAACAAAACTAGCTAGGTGCAGTGGCATGCACCTGTAGTCCCAGTTACTTGGGAGGTTGAGGTATGAGGATCACTTAAACTCAGAAAGTCAAGGCTGCAGTAAACTGTGATTGTACCACTGCACTCCAGTCTGGGTGACAGAATAAGACCATGTCTCAAAAAAATAATAATAAAAAAGAAAAGGAGAGAAGGCCAGAATGATCCATGTGGCAATAGATTTGTGTTGGAGACATCAGTAAATTCATATTCAGCATAATATAGACACAGATTATTACATATGAAAGTATTACTGGACATGTGTATATAAACAGGTTAGTAAGCACACATATACTTTCTTGCTCTGTCAGCTTAGAGGGCCTAGAAGTAACAACACTCCAGTAGCAATAAGCACATCTAGGGCTCAGAGTTTAGTTTCTAATACCATTCTCCAACAAAAGGAATCAGACTCCTTGGAGAATGTCTGATTCTAGGACTGGAAACATAAAAGATGAGAATCTTTTTTAGTGCTTATCTTTTATAATGCTCACCTTTTAGAACATCTTCTAGTGCCAGAAAATAAGGAAGTACTCAGAAAAACTTAAAAATCTGCACTGATGGGGTTATGTTAAAGGGATATGGGAGACAACAGAAAGAGCTCCCAATGTTGAAAGCTGGAACAATTAGAGCAACAAATTATTATTGGATTATAACTCAAAGTATAAAATAAATATCCATGAGTCCACACCAATAGAAATAAATAATTGAAAAAATAAATGGAGAGGAGATCATCTCCCATGCAAAATTCCAAATTATCTATGTAGACACTTTACCCTCAAGGAGGTAGACTTACGTCCCCATTCCTTAAATGTGTGCTGCTCATAGTGACTTCCTTCCAAAGAGTGCAGTGTGGAAATGTGGAGGAGTCGTAAGCACAAAGCTGTCCCCAGTTGACCCCTGCCAGGTTTGACCTCACTCCCAAATTCCCACGGCAGGATTTTTGTATGTGTGTCTTACAACTTGTATTTACCAATTATTTATTTTTGTGTTAGTCAATGCAACTAGATCAAACTCCTTGAAGACAGAATACACAGGGAGCTGAGCCCCCAGACAGGCTTAGTAAATTTCTCAACTTTGCCCCACTTTTAAGTAACAAAGCCCAAACCTGAGCTCAAGTCCTCTAAATCCAAGTTCCTTGGAGCTTCTCTCTCATGAGTAGGCTTCTGTGTGAAGATACAGCCCTTCAAGAAAATAGCCTTCACCTAGAATGGCAAAAGGAATGAAAGAAACACTTCATTATCACGTTGCTGTAAGGAAATACATGAGCCTAGGTAATTTATAAAGAAAAGAGGTTAAATTGACTCACAGTTCCACATGACTGGGAATGCCTCACGGAACTTACAATCATGGCAGAAGGCGAAGGAGAAGAACAGCACCTTCTTCACAGGGCAGCAGGAAGGAGAAGGAGTGCCAGCAGGGGAAATGCCAGATACTTATAAAACATCAGATCTCATGAGACTCGCTCATGAGAACAGTATGGGGGAAACCACTCCCATGATCCAATTACCTCCACCTGGTCCTGCCCTTGGCATGCGGGGATTATGGGGATCACAATTCAAGGTGAGATTTGGGTGGGGACACAGAGCCAAAACATATCAGATAGATTTTTGTAAAGATGTTAAAATATAATAAAATAAATAAGCTACCTTATTGCACACCAACATTTCATCAGACATTATAGACATAATATCTAGTATCTTCACTCTTTACAACATCCCTCCTGTAAAATAAGGCATCAGGACCTTTGTTTTACAGATACAGAGACTGAAGTTCAGAGCAGTAAAATGACTGCTAAAAAGTTGTAGAGCCACATTTAAACCTGGTCAATCTGACTCCAGAAACACAGGCTTTCCCCAACACATGCTGGCATTTTTTGTGCAGTGAGTTTACACAAGGTAAATCAGTAGTTAGTCTTTCTCTATTAACATAAGGAGTTGTAATTAGGTTCCACTGCTAGATTTTGAGCAGCTTGGGCACCTCCTGTTGTTGCTAACAGCCTCTTCAATCAGGCTTCAGCCTGTAATTTTGAGCCATTTTTTTGAAATCTTTGCATGCAACCTACTTTCAACTACGCATAATTCTAGCAGAGCCCTTGTAGAAACAGGAAATTATCAGAAATGCAGACAATTACCTTAAAAAGCTGGAGAAGGACATAGATGTGGTGGACTTTACAGATCCAATTGTATCTGCTTGCCAAGAACACGTGGCCATCAAGCAGTGGTGCAGGATGAGAACTCCAGTCTGCTTATTCCCAAGACCATGCATTCTCCACTCTGCTGCCCTGTGTGTAAAAATCACTCCTCTTTCTCTGTCCTCACTCGAGGCCCACTGCACCTTCTGATGGATGGGAAAACCGGCACCATCATCTCTTCTCTCCTGCATTCAAACCGTTTACCTGCACCTTCCTGCCAGTGTAGCCATGTAGTCAAGTGGCAACTGAAGACGGTGCACGGTTGCTGTCCCCTGGGAGAAATGCAACCCCAGCAAAGGTCCTTGTCACGGTGCTGCATGCATGCTGATGGGAAACTGCAAATAAGACTTGGTCTTCTGGTTGCCAATGGAAACGGGACATCCAAGGCAGATAGCATTTTAGTTAGAAGACTCAGGATTCCTCCCGTATAGGTGGTTTGATTATAGGCAAATTCTCTAAACTCTGAGTCTCAGCTTCCTTGGCAGTAAAATGGGAATAGGGATACTCACCTTGCTGGGGATATTAGTGACCATTAAAAAGTAAAGTTGTTGGAAAGGTCTAGCAGCAACTCTCATGTGAAAGATGTGTGATTTTTTTTTATCAATCATCCCTCTTTTCCCTTGCTGGTGAGAGGACTCTCATCCTAATCATCCCCTACTGTCAGAAAATACCCATTGTAATTGTACTATTTGCCTGGCTGATACCGTGATGTGGCCCAGCCCTAGTGACCCATCACCGGCCTCACGCACTGCTGTGTGGATGAGAAGGGTTAGCACTTACACAAGCACTTGATAAAACACAAGCACTTGTATGGAGTCTGTTTATAGGTAACTGTGTGAGGGCTGTTATGTGTCCATGGATCAAGGCCAGGAGAAAGGATAAGGTTTGGGGGCCATAAAGTGTGAATCTTGATTTTGCTATTTATGAGCTTTATGATCTTGTAAAAACCACGTCAGTTTTCTATGCCATTGAATTTCCTCATTTGTAAAATGGGAAAATAACCCTGATTTGAATTGGTGACGGTAGACCCCAGGAGCTGGCACATGTTTTGGCAACTGGAGTGATGGAGGGTGAATCTCTCTATTGAACACCACACAGGGAACAAAACGCAAGACACAATTACAAATAAATGCTTGCTACATAAAGCAAACATGGCTTTTGTTATAAAGAGCTTTGTGCAAAACACATTTATTTTTTTAAGTTCCCTTTATAAAAATAGAATATATAACAAATACAAAACATAACAGCAGAGAATCTGGCTGTCACCGCACAGTCCATACCTTATGCAGCGGAGGATGGGGTGTGGATCGCAGGGTGGGGGTCTCCTCCAGGGCCCTGGGAGGTGAGGCTGAAAGGACGGAGTGTTTATGTCCTTGTGATACGGAGGAGAGTGGGCCATCTGGAAATTCATGAGACAAGATTAAACCGAGTCCGTGAAAGTCTGCATGCGTTGGGGGCTCTGTGCCTTCTGCATGTGCAATTTATACTTGTGAGTTGTACATTATAAACAGACAACACTGGTGGGCAGGAGAAAATAATCCCTTCTGTCTTCAGATGCTCCCGCGGGGCTTTCCCTGGGGCTAGTCCATGCCCAAGGCCCTCGTGGCCTTTTTGGCATTCAGAAAGTTCTTCTTTTTCCTGGGAGGAACATGCAGCGAAATCTCTGGCTCCTTTGGATTTCTGAATATAAAGAGCTTCTCTCCTGTGTTTAATACATCAATGGTTTCTGCCCCGACAATGGGTACAGGGGCCAGTTCGCCAATGGGCTCCAGTGACAGGTGTGGCCAACTTCCTTTTCCAGAGAATATCATCCTCTCTCTGAGAGGGAGACACGACTTCTTTAATATGCTAAAGAAAGAACAAAAGATCAAATTCAACATTTTTGGCAATGTACCCGCTGGAGTGTTCTGAGTTCTCCGAGAGAATCTCTCTCTGGGTCCTGAATTCCCCAACCCAGTGCCATTTTAAAGAAAGGTTATTTTCCCGCTTGGTCACCAGATTGCTGTAGAATTAGCTGAAGCCTGTAACAGCGGTGCACTGTAGTCAGCTCTTCCTGGCTCATGACCATTCCATTTTCAGGAGTTTTTTGGTTTGTTTTGTTTGAGATGGAGTTTCGCTCTTGCTGCCCAGCTGCAGTGCAATGGTGCGACCTTGATTCATTGCAACCTCCGCCTCCTGGGTTCCAGAGATTCTCCTGCCTCAGCCTCCTGAGTAACTGGGACTACCCACGCGTGCCACCACGCCCAGCTAATTTTTGTATTTTTTTTTAATAGAGACGAGGTTTCACCATGTTGGCCAGGATGGTCTTGATTTCTTGACTTCATGATCCGTCCACCTCGGCCTCTTAAAGTGCTGGGACTACAGGCGTGAGCCACCACACCTGGACCATTTTCAGGGGTTTTGCAAACTGTCGTCATGTTGTTAGTGTGACATCAGATCAGCCATGGTGGGAATACCTATACCATGGACACTGGCAAATGCTACCAATCAGAAACCACTGCCCGCCTCCCCACCAGCCAATTGTTAAACATTTATGAGTACACCTATGGGCCTCACCCTAAAAGCAGGCTGGTGAAAACTGGTTACAAAGCAACAGTTAGAAGTCAGGCAAAATGTGTTTGCCATAGTAGACTGTGGCACACTTTGAGAATGTCCCATAAAAAGGTTGCTGGAATCCTGGCCATGGGCAGTCCAACCCCTGACTCCCAGGCTGCTCTTGATAATGATGGTGACCACCACCAAGAGCCCTATACATCCTGAAAGCCACAGCGCTTGCTCTCTGCCCAAGCAGGGCAGGACAAGGCCATGTCACTGGGGATGCACCTGCTCCATGTCACTGCAGGCTTGCTGAGCCTCCCAGAAGGCATGTGGTAGATTCCGCTCCATTGCCATCACCACTAATTACTGCCCTTGCAGCTAGTAAGTCTGCACAAGGATTCAAACCCAGCTCCATCTCTCAGCCATGGATCCATGGTGCCTCTAGGCAGAGCAAAGGCCCACAGAGGGAGCCAGGACAGTGGGACCATCGTGTCTCTTGATCTGTATCCACTCCACTTCTATTAGTGCAGCCTAGGAATGTCCCTAATGGAATATTTCAGAGTTCTATAAAACGAATTTAATTTTCTTTATCTAGGACTGCATGTACTTCTCTTGGCCAATATCCTGATCTAACTTATCTAAGACTATATTACGATAACCAGGCTACTAATGGTTCCAAGCTTTTTATCACGAACAATCCATGAAGCTTGGTCTCAGCGCCTTCAACTGAGCTCTGAGAAATTGTGGAAGGGGCAGGACTGAGGTAGACACGTCCCTTGAACAGCCACTGTTTCCGGAGTACACACTGACATCACTGTTTAACCCCCTGTGAATCTACGTGATGTTGCTTTTTGTTTCTACATCTTCGCTAGCTGGAATCACAGGAGACACTGGTCAACACTTTGCAGCAATTTAAGACCACGCACACACTGATATCACTGTTTAACCGCCTATGAATCTACCTGATGTTGCTTTTTGTTTCTACATCTTCCCTAGCTGGAATCACAGGAGACACCGGTCAACACTTTGCAGCAATTTAAGACTACTCTGCCCCTCACTTGCTTCTGTTCTCTAAGTGTGTGACAGCCACAACTAAGGAAAAAGGCACTGGGGTGAAGGTAAAAAGCGCAAGGCTGGAAGTTTAAGGAAATAAAGGGGTCAGTGAGGCAGCCCCGGATCTCATGGCCACTGTTTACCAGCTGCTGGCCTGGGGCCTCTTGTTGTGACCTCCCTGAGCTTCCATTTTATCATCCCCACTGTCTGGAAGGCTCAGTGCAGCAAGACATGAAAGGGCTTTGTGAACAGTAGCTATAAGGAATTCTTCTAATTATATTCCATTAAAGATAGCCATTAGCTAAAATAAATACAGTAATTTAAATGTTAATAAATATTGAGAACATTCTCTCACTGCTAGCCACAAGCCCATCTTCAGCTTCTAAACTCGGCCCACTGAATAAAGATTTGTGGTCTTCAGGGTCACAAATCTTTGTCTGTTTGCAGCAACCTCCTTTTCCTTGTCATCTCCTGCCTCCCCAGCCTGGCCCACAAGCAGCTTAGCTCACCCGCTCCCCCGCCACACGGGCAGCGGCCCATCATTACCTCTGCTTTCTCTTGCGGGCCCACAGCATCTTTTCTAATCCTCTGCTTATCAGATTTCCTCGCAGTTTGCTGTCGAAGGCTTGCCACCAGCTCTGGTGTTTCCTGCAGGCAAAAAGCAAGTCTTATAGTTTCAAAAAGAATAGAATCTTTGGCCAGGTGTGGTGGCACACGGCTGTAATCCCAGCACTTTGGGAGGCCAAGGTGGGCGGATCACCTGAGGTCAGGAGTTCAAGACCAGCCTGGCCAACATGGTGAAACTCAGTCTCTACTAAAAACTACAAAAATTAGCTGGGTGTGGTAGTGGGCACCTGTAATCCCAGCTACTCAGGAGGCTGAGGCAGGGAGAATTGCTTGAACCTGGGAGGCAGAGGTTGCAGTGAGTCGAGATTGCGCCATTGCACTCTAGCCTGGGCAACAGAGGGAAAGTCCGTCTCAAAAAAAAAAAAAAAAAAAAAGAATAGAATCTTTAAGTGATGAGTAATCCTACCCATCTCTCAATGCCACCTTTGGTTGCCACTAGGACTCCTGCATCCCCAAAGCATTCGCCATTTATTCTTTCACTCATTCACTGCAGATCCATCAAACGCCTTCTCCAGCCTCATCAAGACGCAACCTCTGCCCTCAAGGGGCCAAGTCTAGGGGATCACAGACAGAAGAAAGCTGACTGGGATTGGGGGAGATGAGCAAAGGGAGCCCTTGGGGCACTCACGAAGGAATGGGACCTGTGCGCTGACTTACATACTGGCTGCCTCCCCCACTGGGATGAATGCTCTGCGCAGGCAAGGCTTTGTCACTTACCCACTGCATAGCCCTAGTACCTAAGACAGAGGACACAGTGGGAGCTCCACAAGTGCCTTATGCATATACAAATACAGAACTTGGGAAAGCACAGGGGAAGCCTGGAAGGTGGGCTAGGCAGGGAGCCCTAAAGCCACGAAGGTGTGTGGTCCTAGACTGAAGCAGAGGGCATTGGAGAGTGTTGCCCGGGAGAGTGGGAGGTGTCCAGTCTATAAAGGAAGTGCTAGACTCATTCCCCTGCCTTGGCAGCTCACACCTGCCCAGCTGGTGGTGGAGATGGAGCCTCTCCCACACTGGGCCAGGCAGGTCGTCTCCCAGGAGTCTAACTCCTGGAGCAGAGAAGGGCAGTCCTCTGAAGGCAGCACCCCAGAGAGGACGCCCCGAGTGCTTCCCTGGCCCTGCCCTTGCTGGGGCCTGAGCACTGGCTCTTTCCTGGATTCTGACATGGCCCTCAATACAACCCATTCTTGCTTGGTTTAACTATGCAGTTCCTATTGCTTGAAACCCAAGACTCGTAACTGATGTAATGGCCAGATGCCAGGTGCTGGGGACACAAGAATAGTGTATGCCTTGCCCTCAGAGACTGGGTTAGTGGCTTGGGACTCCTGAGTCATCCAGGCTGCCCGGCCATGAGGCTGGGCAAAGAAAGGCCATGCTCATGCCCATGGTGACACTGACCTCAAGCCCTCTGGCCTCGTCCCAGCTTAGCCTGTCCATCTCTCCCCACCAGCCTCCCAAACTAAGCTGGCTGCAGGGGAAGCACCAAAAACAAGGTCCACAGGGGTGGCAGGCAGGCGCAAGTGGCCTCCCTGCAGCCACACACGTTCCTACTCCAGAGTCACCTCCTTGAATACTTGCCACCTACATGTCTGTGCAGGCAGGCAAACAGTGCACTGGGAAAACCAGGCTGCAAAACCTGGTTTTATTTTTAATATTATTAATAATATTAATACGATTGGCTCCTAATATTCCATGGAGGAGCGTAGCATAGAGCATGTAACTGTCATCCTGTCACTGGACACTCAGTTTGGCAGAGGTGGCCTCCCTGTGGCTCCCTCTTGTTCCTCTGACCAGCCCACACCCAGCCCTCTGACTACACCCACAACCAGACCTCTGGCCCCTAACACCTAGCCAGCCTTCTGACCTCAGGCCCCTGACCATGCCCAAACCCAGCCCTCTGACCTCAACCCACAGCCAGCCCTCTGACCATTTCCACACCCAGCCCTCTGACCACGCCCACACCCAGCCCTCTGACTAGACTAAACCCAGCCCTCTAACTGCGGTCCACATCCCACTTCCTGACCATGCTGGGCCCCAAAGCCACTAGGAAGGCTCCTCGCCCCTGTAGCCTCCTGCCCACACCCGCGGCTATTGTTCCCTTTTCCCCACCCTCCCCCTCACCCCAGTCAGACTCTATTCACCCTCTGCAGTGCTTCTTGGCTTTTTGAGTCAGATACTCTGATAAAAAGTATCTCTGATAAGGAAAACATTACCCCTTTTCTCCGGACAAATGCTATCTACACAATCATGACAGTTCAGCATGCTCTCGGGCTCCCAGATGCCCTCCCGGCCTCCTCTGCATCCTTGCTGAGGCTGTGAGCTCTGCAGCCTGGTGCTCAACATTTTCATCCTGGCCATGGCTTTCCTTGCAGCCTCATTCCCCACCTACTTCATTCTCAAGGGGCACTGCTGGCTGCCCCCTAAACCCGCCTTACTCCACACCCCTTCCTGCCTTTCCCCATAGAGAACCTTTACTGACCAAATTCACACGTGGGGCCCCATCTTAAAGGAGACTGTCTATGCAGAGTTACCCATAATTAAGGAAAAAATGGGCCCAAACCGAATGTCCAGTGACAGAATGACAGTTACATGCTCTATGCTGCACCCATTAGCATGAGGAGCCAGTAAAAATAATATCCACCTGTGCCAGTGTCAATTACGTTGAAAGAATAAAATTTAAATTAATAACACTAGGAGGAAATATAATCTAGTGATGGGATAAGAATTATATAGGGGGATGTTTGCATGAGCGTTAAAAGGTAAGGAGCAAAATCGCTTCTGCTATAAGATTCTGAAATGCAGAATGTAGCAAGGCTGTATCCACAGTGTGTGCACTCCACACTTGACAAATACACATATTTACATGCACAACACACACACACGTACCAACACACAAACACATGCTCCCACACTTGCAGAGAAACACATTCTGGAGGAAGAAATGTAACAGGATGCTAACAGTCATTTTTCCAGGTGGTAAAACCATGGATATTTCTCTCTCTTCTTCCTTTTTTTTTTTTTTTTTTTTTTTGAGACGGAGTCTTGTTCTGTCACCCAGGCTGGAGTGCAGTGGCCGGATCTCAGCTCACTGCAAGCTCCGCCTCCCGGGTTTACACCATTCTCCTGCCTCAGCCTCCCAAGTAGCTGGGACTACAGGCGCCCGCCACCACGCCCGGCTAGTTTTTTTTTTTGTATTTTTTAGTAGAGACGGGGTTTCACCGTTTTAGCCAGGATGGTTTCAATCTCCTGACCTCATGATCCGCCCGTCTCGGCCTCCCAAAGTGCTGGGATTACAGGCTTGAGCCACCGCGCCCGGCCTTCTTCCTTGTTTATGCATGTTTTACATTTTCTTTAATGGGCACATATGAAATATTTATGGCTGTGCATAAACTTATTAAGATTCTATTTAAAAAATAAATTGGTGACAAAATTAGAAAGTATGGGCAAAATACATGGGCCTCCCATGACCTCGAGGACTCACGGGGCCCCTTCTGGACAGCGACGTGCCCCGGGAGGCAGCCCCTCCACGGCACTCACCTCCGCCTGCCCACATCGGCCTGCTCCGCTCCACCATCGCCCTCAGCTGCGTGGTCCGGATGTCTCTCGCTACCCGAATCCAGCAGGGCCAGCAGCTGAGGCTGTGAGGCCGTGGGCAGCACCACACTCAGGAGCCGGCGAAGCGTGGCCCCGGGCACCACGGCCATCCTCGCCAGGTACGATGCCAGTCTCAGCTCCTACAGGAAACAACGGAGGGAGCTCAGATCCTGGCCGCCTCTCAACTTGAACCACCATTTTTAATTTATCACATTCTGAGGACATTCTGTCCTGGAGTGATGAATATTTCAGTAGCTTCGTCTGGAAAACATGTTCCCGAACTTTCAGAGCTGTCAAAAAATAAACCTATTTGGTCAGCAACCTTGGCTCCCCAGGACCCTTCTAAAGCCTCCGTCCATCCCGTCCAACTGCTCTCAAGTCACTGGGGCAGTGCCCAAATCCCCACAGCAAAAGCCCTGCAGCAGGGTGATTCAAAACGAAGGTACTTTCTCCTCCCGCTCCTCAACATTCCGTGAGGCCATTAGGCACCAGGAGAGCAGTGCGGACTCTGGAAACAACAGAAGTGTCCCTAAACCAGTGGACAATTAAAGACACTGTGCTATACCCATGCCACAGGATACCACTCCGCGGTCAGAAGAAAGAACTGGAAGGATCCCAGAGGCATTATGTCGAGTGGAAACAGCCGGTCTCCAAAGGTCTCATGCTGCGTGACTCCATGCATGGAACCACCGGGGCATGGTGAGACTTGAAGCTGGAGAGCGGCAGTGGATGCCAGGGGTGGGGCAGGGGAGGTGGGTGTGGCCTTAAAGGGACAGCCCAGGGTGGCCTTTGTGGTGGTTGACAGCTCTGTGTCTTGATGATGGTGCTGCTGGTTACATGAATGTACATAGGATAAAAATGACAGAGAACTATACGTACATTTTACATCGATGTCAACTTCCTGGTTCTGATCCTGTCTGACAGGAACCATTGGGGGAAACTGAGTGAAAATGGGGAGCAGGGCCCTGAAACTCTCTATACTAGCTTTGTAACTTCTTGTGAATCTAAAATAATTTCAAAATTAGAAGCTTTGGCCAGGCATGGTGGCTCACATCTGTAATCCCAGCACTTTGGATAGCTGGAGAGGAAAACAGGCCCAAAGACAGAGCTATCAGGCGTCCAACACACACAGGCCATGAGAAGGAGCAGTGTCCAGCAAGGGGCCTGCACAGGGGCGCCAGCGGTGGGAGGGAACGAGTCCAGGTGCCAGAAGCCAAGGAAAGAATGTGTTCAGAAGGGTGGGCTGGGGGATCAGAGACCACAGAGAGGTCAGGAGAAACAAAGACAGGGACTCGACCACTTGGAAACATGGGGTCACTATGACCTTGGTAAGTGCTTTCAGTGAAGGCACGGGACAAGGTGCTGTTCCCAATACCAAAGCTCCTTCCACGTCCTGACGCTTCCCATCCATGGCCTCCCAGCACTGTCACACTGAACTACTCGTTCTTCCCTGACCATCCTGCTCGCCCAGGCCACTAAGCCCTTACCCATGAGCTTCCTTCAGCCTGGGGTATATTTCTCCCAGGCTACTCTCTGTCTCTCTCCAGCCCATTCTTTTGGACTCTACATGAGTCTTCCCCGATCCCATCTTCTGGGTCAGGTGTCCCTCGCATTGGTTTTAAGCAACTCTGCTGTAACTGTCCCATTCCTAGTGTGCCTCTGGAACTAGGCTCTTAGGATGAAGTCAGTGACACATGCTTCTCTGTCCCTAGCACTTAATCCAGTTCCTGGAACAGACAGAGTGACCAACATTTGTTGGATACAAGATGGATAAACAGTAACTTCATAAACACCCTGCATATTCACCTCTTCCTGAGGCAGGGGTCTAAACCTTTATAGCTGGGATCCCACCAGTCAATGTAGGGACAGGTCAGCCCATTGTCACAGCCCTTCCAGTTCCAGTAGTCCCCGATCAGTAATCCTCCAGACAAGTCAATTCACTGGGTCAAGTCTTACTAAAATTGGTGACACAAAAAGCATCCACATGGGTCATGAGCTTTGAATGGGATGCCACTATCTACAGACAGAAATGGACCACAAACGAAACACTTTTACACTGCTGGCAGGGATGTAAACTAGTTCAACCACTATGGAAAACAGTATGGAGGTTCCTTAAAGAACTAAAAGTAGAAGTACCATTCGATCCAGCAATCCCACTGCTGGGTATATACCCAAGGAAAAGAAGTCATTATATGAAAAAGACACATGGACATACATGTTTATAGCAGCACAATTCACAACTGCAAACATAATGGAACCAACCTAAGTGCCCATCAATCAACAAGTGGATAAAGAAAACGTGGTACACATACACCATGGAATACTACTCAGCCATAACATGGAATGAAATAATGGCCTTTGCAGCAACTTGGATGGAGCTGGAGGCCATTATTCTAAGTGAAGTAACTCAGGAATGGAAAACGACATATTGTATGTTCTCACTTATGAGCAGGAGCTAAGCTATGAGGATGCAAAGGCATAAGAATGATATAATGGACTTTGGGGACTCAGGGGGAAGAATGAGTGGGGAGGTGAGGGATGAAAGACTACACACTGGGCTGGGTGTGGTGGCTCACACCTGTAATCCCAGCACTTTGGGAGGCCGAGGCGGGTGGACTGTCTGAGGTCTGGAGTTTGAGACCAGTATGGCCAACATAGTAAAACCCTGTCTCTACTAAAAATACAAAAAAATTAGCTGGGCGTGATGGCATGTCCCTGTAATCCTGGCTACTCGGGAGGCTGAGGCAGGGGAATCGCTTGAACCAGGGAGGTGGAGGTTGCAGTGAGCTGAGATCGTGCCACTGCACTCCAGCCTGGGTGACAGAGTGAGACTCCATCTCAAAAAACAAAACAAACAAACAAACAAACAAAAAACCAAAAAAAAACTACACATTGGTACAATGTACACTGCTCGGGTGGTAGGTACACCAAAATCTCAGAAATCACCAATGAAGGACTTATCCATGTAACCAAAACCACCTGTTCCCCAATTAAAATAAAAAAAAAAAAATTAAAGAAACGGACCATAAAGCAACACAGGGACACAGCTCTCTAGGCAGACGAGGGTGACAGAGAGGCCCGGAGTGGCCAGTGGACAGCCTCTCTCCCTACTTTCTCTCTGCTCCTCTCCTCAGGATGAAGGAGCAGCAGGAGGAAGAAGGACAAAGAGAGAAATGGGGAACTGAGCTGCTCTGATGGTTCTTTTCTCTGGTACAAAAAGAAAATGGCAAAACATGGCTTCCATGAGCATTGTTGCTGGCCTTTTTTATGACACAGGGATGCCTTAGGGTATGTGATAAAATCTACAAGCCTTTTCTCCCAAGAAAACTTCAAGTACTGAGTCGTGCAGGGCCTGGTGTGCTTGAATCCTGTGTGGCGGCCCTTTTGTTTCAGAGTTCATTTAGTACCTATTTCTTTTGCAGATCTGCGATGAGCTGGGAGTGAAGTGGCCATCTTCCAGACTGGATGTGCTGGTTCATTTTATGTGTCCATTTGGCTGGGCCACTGTGCCCAGATGCTCAGTTAAGCATTCCTCTTGCTGTTTCTATGGGGGCGTTTTGGGATGAGATTAACATTTAAATTGGTGGACTCTGAGGAAAGTCAATTGCCTGCCATAATGTGGCTGGCCTCGGCCCATCAGCTGAAGGCCTGGAGAGAACAAAAAGGCTGACCAGCCCTGAGCAGAAGATAATCCTTTCAGCAGATGGCCTTGGGATTCGAATTGCACCTCCTTCCTGAGTCTCCAGCCTGCAGGTCAACCCTGCAGAATTTGGACTCACCAGCTTCCACACTCATGGGAGCCAATTCCTTCAATAAATCTCTTTCTCTACAGGGACGCATCCTATCAGTTCTGTTTCTCTGGAGGACTCTTTTTATTACACGGGAGTTGGGAAGAAAGAAATGCAGCTGAGTAGATATTATTGGGCAGACTATACAAAGCACCAAGTTGGGGACAGAGAAAAACAAGAGCCTACCTGCTCCCTGCTGCCCACAGCTTCCGGTCTGGCAGCATTTATTCCTCATAGAGCCAATTCTTCAGCAGAATGCTATTGTTTGAACATTTGTGTCTCTTCCAAAACTCATGTTGAAACTTAACCCCAAATGCCACTGTATTAGGAAGGGGGGCCTTCTGAAGGTGGTGAGGTCATGAGGGCTCTGTCCTCAAGAATGGGATTAGTGTCTTATAAAAGAGCTCCAGGGAACTAGCTTAGCCCTTTTTACCTTCCCATTCCCTCTGCCACATAAGGACACAGCTTTGCTGTCCTCCAGAGGATGCAGCAACAAGGGACCATCTTGGAAGCAGAGAGCAGTTCTCACCAGACCCTGCATCTGCAGGTGCCTTGATCTCGGACTTTCCAGCCTCCAGAATTGTGAGAAAATTGATAAAGCATTTCTATTCTTTATAAATTATCCAGTCTAGGAATTTTATATAGTAGCAGAAACAGACTGAGATGCATACAGAGTTCACAATTTAAAAGGAACCACAATCTAGAAATGAACCTGGGTGAAATTCCACTGGTGACGCTGGCTTTCTGTGAAGTCTCAAAGTAACAAAGAAAAAGGCGGGGGAATCAAAGTTGAGAGTGGGAGATGGCCCAGTTTCGCAGAGACACAGGCCGGAGTGGTCATCTGCCTCAGACCCTTCAGAGCCGGTCAGGAAGAGCCGAATCTGTGCAGCACCACGCTGGGCTGAATCCCAAGCCCGCCACGAGCAGTGGTGAGCTCTCCTACCCTCACCACCCCTCTGTGCCTCAGTCCCTTTATTCATAAAACCGGGGAATCCTGCCTGTTTCCCATCTTTCTGTAAGGATTAAATGAATAACAGACAGAAGTGCCTAGAACAATACTCAGGGTATGGCAGTGTTCAGGAAGCACCAGCTCCTCCCCTGCCCTGTTTGGACACTGTCACTCCAGTGCTAACACTGGCACCTTGTTTGGTACAGTCAACAGAATAATGACCCCTCCCCAAAATGTCCATGGTCCCATCCTGGGACCTGCGAAGATGTCATGTTACAAGGCGAAGGGTACTTTGCAAGTGGGAGTAAGGTTAGGGGCCTTGAGATAGGATGGGCAAGTGGTTATCTTAGATTATCCAGGTGGTTCCAACATAATCACCACGTGGGTCCTTAAAAGCAGAGACCCTCCCTGCTGTGTTAGGTCAGAGAGAGATGTGATGAGGACGCTTGCTGGCTCTGAAGATGAAGAAAGGAGGCCATGAGCCAAGGAATGTAGGTGCCACCAGAAGCCAGGAATATCCCCTGGCTGGCAGCCAGCAAAGAAATAAGGACCTCAGTCCTACAACCACCATGGGCTGAACCCTGCCAATTACTTGAGTGAGCAGGAAACAGATTCTCCCCCTAAAGCTTCTGAAAGGCAGGCAAATCTGCCAACACCTTGAGTTTAGCCTGGAGAAACCCATGTTGGATTTCTGACCTACAGAACATTAAGGTAAGTTTGTAGCTGTGCTAAGCTGCTGTTGGTGGTCATTTGTGACAGCAGTGATAGGAAACGAATCCATTCGGGAAGCTGGGTGTGCCTGTGGACGCAGCCAGCTGGACACGTAAAAGCGCCCCAACTCCTCCTCCCTGCTGACTCCCTTCTCGGAGGCTGGAGAGTAAGTGACTCGCACCTCCCCTGCAGCGAACAGGGCCCAGGGTCAGCTCTCAGGTTGTGAGGGGAATCTGCTGCAGGGACTTGGAGGCATTTGCTTCCTTGATGAGAAAGAACAGACGTGGTGGCAGTTCTTTGACCTCTTACCTCCTTGCTCTGAAAGTTATGGCAGCTGGAACTGTGAGAAGGAACTGTGGAAAGAATCGCAGCACATGACCCTGATATCACTGCATCAGCAAGCACCTCTCCAGAGGCATGTGGCTTGCATTCACCACCGTCTGAAGTCATATTTCCTGCTACTTACAGATACCAGAAGCACAGGAAGCCCATTGCAGGATGTGTATAAAACCTGAATGGTAGCAGGCAGACAGGTACATGACTGCATAAGGCTCAGCGCACAGCCTCAGGGCTCTGTATCAGGAAGGGAGGTGAGTCTGCAGCTCTGGCCAAGGATGAGGAAGGTTGACTGATCTCAACTCAGAGGTGTAGTGTGGGGTGCAGTCTCACTGATTGATGGCTCTGGCCCAGTTTTCTCTTACCCTCTTTGTTCCTGGTAGAACCTACTTTTTGTATATTAAACTTAGTTAAAGATTGAGAAGAAGGAGAATATTTGGGTGCCTGCCAAATCACAGAAAAGACATGACCGGGGCACACGTGATTACGGTTGTGGTTGCCGCCATTAGCACTGATTGAGCGTCCTCTGTGTGCTGGGCCCATGCTAGAGGCTCTGCACACATCTGCTCTGCAGGTTCCAAGGCTGGTTTTTCATCACCATCCTGGAGGTGAGGAAATGTGAATTCTGAGAAAAACATGAAATGACGTGCTGGCAAGGGGCGGCCTCAGACCTGGCCAGTCGGTTCTCACCTGGCTGCACAGGGTTGCGAAGGTGTCTGCCTCCATATTTTCCAGCAAGTCTTCTAGCACGACACTGTTCTGTTGCTCCTCTCTCAGACTGGAGTGAAAATAAAATATACGTGAGTTCGGTTTTGTTATAAAGTAATACTATGGGATGTTACAAAGTTATACTATGAGATCATCTAGTTACTTAAATAACAAAGAAGCACACATCTAAGCCACATGATTTTAAAAATATGTCCACAGAAAGAGATGGCCAGAAAGACTGCCTTCTTTTTCTTGCCTAGGCTAGTTTGCAAATAACGTGTCAAGGAGGGTCCCCCAGGAGGAAGGCTCCTCAAAGTGAAAAGTTTCATGGGAGCTATAAGGAGACTTTCCTATAGCTTTACAGGCCGATCTCTGTGATGCTGCTTTGAAAACTCTGCATCAGTCCTCATGGTGATGACCAAGAAGACTGGGGTCTACACCCACCATGTGCCCTTGGGTTGAAGTGGACCCAGAATCAAAGGATGGCACCTTTTCACATGAGGCTTCCTGATGCCCACACGAGGGGGTCTGCTTAACACATGCCTTGGCCAATTCAAGTCAGCTTCCTGAATCTGCCTCACGCTCTTACTGGCTAATACACCCCAAATCTTCTGCAGGTGCAAATCAAATCAAAAGTTTGATCACAAGTCATCTCCTCCAGGAGCATATGAATACTATATGCCCTAAAATCCCAGGTTAAATCAAATCAATACAGATTGAGCCCCCTCACAATTATTTCAATGGGACAGAACTGCACTTTGATGCATTTACACAGAAGAGTGTGGTAGGATAAAAGAAAATAATCTGTAATCTGAAATTTGGTCTATTTCCTTCCAATTACTGTGTATGCGAGTGTTTGCAAAAATTAACCACACTGTGTATAGACTTTGCCTCCAATCCTTTCCATGTCCATTTTTTATTCACAGTGGAAAATTATGAAGCTGTTAAAAATTGTGTTTTTCCAAGGATTCTTAATGCCCCAGCCAAGGCTAAGTGTCTAATGTGAATTGAAAAACAATATAAAGAACAACAAAAAGACTAGGGGTCTGTCTGTCTTATAATTTTACAAAAGCAGAATATAAAATACTACGTTTACGGTAAAATTGGAATAAGGCCTGTAATCTAGTCCGCTGTCTTGTTACAATGTCAATTCATGTACCGTGATTATGTCAGATGTTACCGAGAAGGAGAGCTGGGGGAAGGGTATATGGCGCTCTCCCTACTATCTTTGTAACTTCTTGTGAGTCTATATTTCAAAATAAAAAGTTTAAAAATATTATGTTTAGTAAAATGTCAATGATATTAAATTTAAAAAAGAAGGGTGTCAGGGAAGAAGGAGTACGCTACAAAGCTAGCAGCTCGTGTGGAGCAATGGGATGACACCTTAGGCAAGAGGGTGAGAGCCCAGGTGTGTGCGGTCGGGCTGAGTTGGAGATGCAGGTTCTCCAGGCCTGCTGGGGACTAATATCTTCGGGTACCATGGGGCACACAGCGTACCTCTGCTGATGTTGCTCCAGTAACGTCTGGCTCTTGCTCAGGGCTTGCTGCAGGACAGTAGAGACCTGTCTTTCAGAATCCACCTCCCCAGGTTCGTTCAGAATCCCGGGCCCATCGGCCACCCACTGCTGCCAGCTCGCCAGGGCCTGCTGCTGCTGGGCCGCCTCCTGCTGCACCAGCTGGTCCTCCAGCTTCCTCTCCAGCTCCTGGAGCTCCTACACAAGGAGGGGGCAGAGGGTGAACCCCACTGCACAAGGCGGATGGGCTGCAGGGCAAAATCTGACCTCCTGGGTGTCTCGCTACAAGCCTGGCATGACCCTATCTTGCCTGGTTCCCCATCCAGCTGTGCCACGTGGTGCAATGTGAGTGCACCACGATCGCTCACCCCTGTGTCACCTCCATGCCTCCACATAGGCCGTTCCCTCCACCTGCAGTGCCTTTCTCTGTCTGCCTGACCAATCCCCAGTCTTGTTTCACCCCTCAGCTTAAGAAAAACCTCCTTGGTGAAGGGCTCCTCAGTGAAAGGATCCCTGAGTTCCTTGGGAGACAAAGATGCCCTCTCCTCACGTGCCCACTCACTACCCCTTGCATGCACTCCGTTTCCTGTCACCTGAAATCACTGTCCTGTGCTTTTCTGCTAGAGTGTGAGCTCTTTGAGGGCAGGGCTGTGTCTCCTTCTCCCTGTCTGCAAAGTGCCTGGTGGCTGGCACCTGTCACTGCATATGGTGGGGTATCTGCATGCACCCACCATGAATGAAAGCCAAGTTGGAACACAGCAACCATGGCTAACACCACCATTACCGTCAGGGTCCTGGGCACTGCTCTGTGTACTTTTCATACATGAATCTCACTGAACCCTTATAACAACCCTTCAGAATATATACTGTTAGTTCTCTTGCTTTATAGGTAAAGAAACAGGCAGACAGAGTTAAATTAATTTGCCAGATGATGCAACTATTGAGTGGCAGATCCAGAATTTGAAGCCAGGCTAGCTGGCTCTGAAACTGTGTTCTTAACCACTAGTCTACACTGTCTCTTCTTGGCCAAACAGAAGGAATCTGCATTCTTAGGCCACCAGGATTAGATAATCTCACACAAGAAACTGTCCACAGCCTGCTTAGGTGGGTGGTGAGGGGAGGCAGGAGGGCCCCAGGCCTTGGAGAATGCAGGTACATTTAACCCAGTATTTACCAGATTGGTCAGTACTATAATTAGGACTGGAAGGTGGACAGGGTGTTAAATCCTAAGAGGCCTTGGTTGGACTTCACCAGGGGAGGATGGTCCTTGATCCTCCTAAATAGGTACAAAATGGTCTGCCTTTCTGCAGAGAGGCCAAAGCTTGCATCAAACACTCAAAAGGGTCTCAAAGCCCCCTAAAGACTGAAACACTATCCAAGAACCATGACAGAAGAAAATCAGCCAGAGACAGACTGCATCTCTTGGTAGCATGGAGAGCCTTCTATCCTACCCAGGCATTTGGGTGCTGAGCCTTCGAGAACTCCTGAGCAGGGCTCGTAGTATGCTGCGACGTGGAACTATGACTATCCCTCTCGCTGCAGCATCCCACAAGGAAACACAGTCCAGTGGAGTTCCAGCAGTATGTGCTGTCATGCTGTCAGCACGGCCAGGAGCTGGAGGCAGAGATCCCACTTCTACCCAGATGCCAGCCCCAGCCCACCTCGAGGAGAAGGGAGGCTCACATCTGAGCCTGTCTGTGTCACCAGAGGAACAGTGGAACATACAGAGCTTTTCAAGCACCAGGAGAGCCCTGGTCAGGAATAGAATATAAGGTGGAAATATGTCCCATGGTTTATAATCTGCTGATGGCGTCCCCAAACCCCTGCACCCTTCCACCTGCCTGCCACCTGGCACAACTGGAATCCAAAACTTGGTTCTGGAATTGTCTTCCCTAACAGCTGATCTCCTCGCCAGATTTTAAATGCTGAGGGCAGGGACTCAGGGGCATCGCTGACGTGTTCTCCTTTCTCCCCAGCAGTCAGCACAGTGCACGGCTCATGGAAGAAGAAACAGCAACAATAATAACAATGACAATGATGAGGGGGATGACGGCAGCTGGCATTTACTGAATGCCAATATGGTGCCAGATTGTATCAGCAGATTATAAAAGTTACATGTATTAGTGGTTTAATCTTCAAAAAATAACACAAGATAGGAATTTTTTTGTCATCTAATTTTATATATAAGGTAACTGAAGTAAGAGACTATAATGGAATCTCCTGAAATCACAGAGCTGGGCAAGAGGCAGAGTCGGGGTGATTTCAGGTGTCTCTGACTCTGGGTCCCATCACTCAGCTCTAATGCCCTTAGTAATCACTCCACAGGTATCTGCTGAATGAATGGATATACAGATGTTGATGATGGAGGGAAGCGTGGATGAAAGGAGGGAAAAGGGATGGAGGGGAAGAAAGACACAGAGAGAGAGAGGGAGAGAAAGAGAGATAATAGGTAGATTGGGGGATTCAGGGGTGAGTGAGACATGAAAACTCACTGTCTAGTGAGGGTGAGACTCATGTCAACAGTTGCAGAGATGAGAAATGACATCATCTGCTTTGGGATGGAGGGTTACGGGAGCTGGAAGAGACCAGCTCTGCCAGAGGGAATCATGGATGGCTTCACAGAGGAAGTAACATTTGGGTTTGTCTTAGAATATGGAGAGGAGTCTTCAAGGAGGTACAGCAGAAGCATTCTAGGCAGAGGTCCTTCAAAGGGACACATGCCTGAATGTGTCTCCAATGCTCAGGGGGCAGCAAGAAGGTCTAAGGGCTAAAATGCAGGATCTGAGAGAGGGAGCGGTGAAAGGTGGGATTTTTTAATGTAGAGCTGGGGATGGGGCTGTGAATCATCACTTTTATTTTTCAGAAACATCCCCTTGGTCACCGTGCAGAGGGGTAACTAGAGTAGGGAGAAAGGGAGGTAAGCAGAAATTGAAGTTAGGACAGGAGCATGGGCTTTGGAGGGAGGTTTAAAGTCTGCTTTTCAGCTGTGGGACCTTGGTGAAATGACTTAACCTTCCTAAGCCTCAGCTCCTCTATCTGTAGAGTGGGTATGAAAACATCATGGGATGGACATGAGGTTTAAACACTTAGCCCACTGCTTTGGACATAACGAGAGCTCCACTGATGCTGGCTAATATCAAGGTTATTTCTGTTGTTCCGGTCTAGATACATCAGACTAGTGAAGCTGAGCAGCCAAAGGTGGAAATGAGAAAACCCAGGCAGAATCAACAGATGGTGGCCAGTGGTACGTGGGAAGAAAGGCAGAGGGAAGATCAGAAGATGCCAAGGCTGGGCGCAGTGGCTCACGCCTGTAATCCCAGCACTTTGGGAGGCCAACGTGGGAGGATCACTTGAGGTCAGGAGTTCAAGACCAGCCTGGCCAACATGGCCTTGTCTCTACTAAAAATACAAAATTAGCTGGGCATGGTGGTACATGCCTATAGTCCCAGCTACTCGGGAGGCTGAGGGAGGACAATCAATTGAACCCAGGAGGTGGAGGTTGCAGTGAGCTGAGATCACACCACTGCACTCCAGCCTGGGTGACAGTGACTCTGTCTCAAAACAATAAACAAAGAAGAAGATGCCAAGTGAGGCTCAGGAAAGTAAACACACAATTTAAACTGAAATGCAAATACAGTGGGTACCATTTGTTTGGGGTCACATTATCTGTTAGGAGTAAGTCTATCCCATTTAAATTTGCCTATCATTGTCACTTGGCCCTCTGATCCAACTAAGCCTTGCATATGTTCCAAGTTCGCAAAATGAGTCTAAATCTTTCATCAGATGAGGTGCACTTGATACAGTTTTCTTAGGAGTAATTTCTTCCAAAGCATTCTATTTCATGCTTTTTTAATTCTCCTGAATGTTTAACAGCCTAAAAGCCCATTCCCAATAGGAAAGTGGTTTACACAGAATGAGCAAATTGCAGAATGCAAGTCTAATATCTGGAACAAAACAACAGGCTGTCTTCATTTCAAATGCAAACTCAAGTAAGGGTGCAATAATCATATGCATTGCCTTACCACCCATTTAATAATACGGCATCATCTGATTTATCAGCTGCTCCCAACTCAGGACACACTAACTCTGTTCTAAACAAACTGGAGGCAGGAGTTACTCAAGAGTTTTAAGATAAAAAATGTAAGTGTTGTACTCTCCAATTATTATACGAATAGAAATCAGTGTGGTTTGAAGTAAAAAGCACAACTATGTGTTTTAGGGCTGTACTGAGGGTGTTTCTTGGGCACTTAGGATGAGCAGATGAATCATGCACTGAAGGCTAAATGTTCCTGGTGTCTCCCTCTGCCCCTAACTCACTAAATGACCCTGGACCTGCTCTTCCCTCTGCAGGCTCTATTTCCTCCATCTGGAATTCAGGGCAGTGATCTGCCTCCATGCTAACCACCTCGAGTGTAATACTTGCTGTGGGCTTTGGAGGTTTCCTTCTATTATTAATTTGCTACGGAGTTTTATCTTGAATGGGTGTTAAATTCAGTTAAGGACTGATATGGTTTGGATTTGTGTCCCCACCCAAATCTCATGTTGAACTGTAATCCCCAGTGTTGGAGGTGAGGCCTGCTGGAAGGTGATTGGATCATGGGGGTGGATCCTTCATGAATGGTTTAGCGCCATCCCTTTGGTGCTGTTCTTGTGAGAGTGAGTGAGTTATAATGAGATCTGGTTGTTTAAAACTGTGTAACACCTCCTCCACTCTCTCTTCCTTTTGCTCCAGCCATGAAAGATGTGCCTCCTTTCCCTCTGCCTTCTGCCATAATTGTAAGTTTCCTGAGGTTTCCACAGAGGCTGAGCAGATGCATCATGCTTCCTGTACAGCCTGCAGAATTATAAGCCAATTAAACCTCCTTTTGTTACAAATCACCCAGTCTCAGGTACTTCTTTATAGCAATGTGAGAACAGACTAACACAGAAAATTGGTACTGAGGAGTGGGCACCGCTACAACAATACTTGCAAATGTGAAAGCAGCTTTGGAATTGGGTAACCAAAGGAGGTTGGAAGAGTGTGGAGGGCTCAGAAGACCGAAAGATGAGGGAAAGTTTGGAACTTCCTAGAGACTTGTTACATTGTTGTGACCAAAATGCTGATTGTAATATGGACAATGAATTCTAGGCTGAGGAAGTCTCAGATGGAGATGAGGAACTCATTGGGAACTGGAGTAAAGGTCACTTTTGCCATGCTGTAGCAAAGAGACTGGTGGCATTTTGCCCCTACTCTAGAGATCTATGGAATTTTGAATTTGAGAGTGATGATTTAGGGTATCTCGTGGAAGAAATTATCTAGCAGCAAATCATTCAAGGTATGACCTGGCTGCTTCTAACAACCTATGCTCATATGTGTGAGCAAAGAAATGACCTGAAACTGGACCTTATATTTAAAAGGGAAGCAGAGTGTAAAAGTGTGGGAAATTTGCAGCCCACCATAGCTAAGAGAATGGGAAAAAGACCTTAAAAGCATTTCAGAGACCTTCACGGCAGCCCTTTAATCACAGCCCCAGAGGCCTAGGAGATAAGAATGGTTTCTTGGGCCAGGCCCAGTGCCCCGCTGCCCTGTGCAGCCTTGGGACCTTGCTCCCTGCCTCCAGCCTCAGCTTAAAGGACCCCAGGTGCAGCTTGGACCACTGCTCACAAGATGCAAACTGTAAGCCTTGGCATCTTCCATGTGGTGTTAAGCCTGCAGGTGCACAGAATGAAAGAGTTGGGTCTTGTGAGCCTCCGCCTAGATTTCAGAGGATATATGGAAAAGCCCCAATGTCCAGGCACAAGCCTTCTGCCAGGGCAGAGCCCTCATGGAGAACCTCTACTAGGGCAGTGTGGAAGGGAAATGTGGGGTTGGAGCCCCCACACAGAGTCTCCACTGGGACACTGCCTAGTGGAGCTGTGATAAGGGGGCCACTACCCTCTAGACTCTGGAATGGCAGATCCACTGACAGCTTGCATCCTGTGCCTAGAAATACTGCAGATACTCAATACCAGCCCTTGAGAGCAGCTGTTGGGGCTGAATCACAGGGGCTGAGCTGCCCAAGCTTTGGGAGGCCATCCCTTGGACCAGCATGACCTGAATATGAGACATGGAGTCTAAGGAGATTATTTTGGAACTTTAAGATTTGATGACTACCATCTGCATTTCAGACTTGCCTGGGGCCTGTAACTGCTTCTTTTGGCCAATTTCTCCCTTTTGGAACAGGAATATTTACCCAATGCCTATGGCTCCATTGCATCATTGGAAGTAACTAACTTGTGTTTTAATTTATAGGCTCATAGGCGGAATGGGCTTACATTGTCTCAAATGAGACTTTGGAATTTTGAGTTAATGCTGGAATGAGTTAAGACTCTGGGGGACTGCTGGGAAGGCACAATTATATCTTGAAATGTGAGAAGAACATGGTATTTGGGTGGGGGTACATCTCATGTCGAACTGTAATCCCCAATGTTGCAGGTGGAGCCTGGTGGGAAGTGACTGGATCACGGGGGTCCTTCATGAATTGTTTAGCACAATCCCTTTGGTGCTCTTCTCGTGATGGAGTTATTATGAGATCTGGTTGTTTAAAAGTGTGTGGCACCTCTCCCTACTTCTCTTCCTCCTGCTCTGGCTATGTAAGACATGCCTGCTTCCCCTTTACCTTCTACCATGATTGTAAGTTTCCTGAGTCCTCCCCAGAAGTTAGGCAGATGCATCATGCTTCCTGTATAGCCTGTGGAATCATGAGCCGATTAAACCTCTTTCCTTTATAAATTACCCAGTCTCAGGGTATTTCTTTATAGTAATGCAAGAATAGACTAATATAAAGACTTATTCTCTATATACTAAAATGATCATGAGTCACTCCCCTTTAATTTGTTAATCAGGTGAATTTTGTAAATGGATGTTTTAATGTTAAACCAACCTTATCTTCCTAGAATAAACCCAACCTGTCCATAATGTATTAATTTTTTATAGATGGCTGTATCCTGCTATTTTGTTTTCAAATGGTACATCTATGTTCACATGCAAGATTGAAGTACAATTGTTCTTTCTGGTGCTGTTCATGTCTGGTTTTGGTGTTAAAGTTATCTAGCATGATAAAATGAGTTGAGGAATATTCCCGATTTTTCTAACACCAGGAATAATTAATATATGAGATTGGCAAAATACCTTAAACTTTGGCAATGAGTTGGGTGTCTTTTGTGTGGGTTTGGAAGATTTTAAAGTACTGAATCAATTTCTTTCATGACAACAGGGTTATATAGACATTTTTTTTTTCTACTTGAGCCAATTTTGGTGATTTGCATTTTTCTAGTTTTTGAATTCATTTCAGTTTTTGAATTCATCTGTATAAAGTTGTTGACAACATTCTCTTATTTAAAAAACTCTACTTCATCTATAGTCATGTTGCTTTTTATATTCTTAATATTATTGTCTTTTATATTTCTTAATGGTTGCTCTTGCCAAGGGTTTGTATATTTTATTAGACTTTTCTCAAAAAAATCTCTTCACTTTCTCAATTCTATGGTAGTTTTGTTTTTTATTTTGTTTATGCTGTATTTCAGAAGAAACACACTTTTTTTTTTTTTTTTTAGGGAAACTTGCTCTGTCTCACCCAGGCTGTAGTGTAGTGGCATGAACTCAGCTCCCTGCAGCCTCCACCTCCTGGGTTCAAGCAATTCTCCTGTCTCAGTCTCCAGAGTAGCTGGGACTACAGGCATGTGCCACCACACCAGGATAATTCTGTATTTTTAGTAGAGACAGGGTTTCACTGTGTTGGCCAGGCTGGTCTTGAACTCCTGACCTCAGGTGATCCACCCGCCTCAGCCTCCCAAAATGCACATACTTTTAAACATATATTTATTGAGGTATAATTTCTGTATGTTTTAGAAGAAACATGGTGTAAACAAAATAAAAAACAATACATGTGTTATTTTCCCCCTTTTTATATAATCTTAATTGTGAGCCTTTCTTCTTTTCTAATATCAGTTTAGGGCACAAATTTTCCTCTTAAAATTGCTTTAGCTGAATTTTACACAATTTCATATATCACAGTTATTCTTTGTATTTTTAAATTTCCATTATGTTATCCTTGACCTGTAAACTATTCAAAAGCATGTTTTAAAATAAATTTGTAAAATTGGTTTTTTCTAAAATTTTGATTTTTTTTTCTAAAATCAACCTCTAAAATTGAATTTTTTTTTTTTTTTTTTTTTGAGATGGAGTCTTGCTCTGTCACTCAGGCTGGAGTGCAGTGGCACAATCTCGGCTCACTGCAAGCTCCGCATCCTAGGTTCACACCATTCTCCTGCCTCAGCCTCCTGAGTAGCTGGGACTACAGGAGCCTGCCACCACACCCAGCTAATTTTTTGTATTTTTAGTAGAGACGGGGTTTCACTGTATTAGTCAGGATGGTCTCGATCTCCTGACCTCATGATCTGCCCGCCTCAGCCTCCCGAAGTGCTGGGATTACAGGCATGACCCACCGTGCCTGGCCTAAAATTGATTTTTCAAAATCAATTTAAAAATTTCCAAAGTCCAAATTATGGACACTTTATAATCATCTTTTTAAAAATGAATTAAACTTAATTTCCCCTTGTCAAAAGGTATTAAAATAATATTGTATAGTCAATTATTTTTAACTGTTCTGATGTGTGCTGGAGATATATATTCATTATTTTTTGGCTATAAGATTATTTATATGTGCATTAAAACACCTTGTTAATTGTGTTGTTTAGTTCATCTATATCTTTACCTGTGTTTCATTTGATCAATAAATCAACCACTGACAGAAGTATGCTGAAATTTCCCACTATGATGACAGATTTATCAATTTCTCCCTGTTCTAGCAATTGTTCTTGTTGTTATTTTGAGTCTTTTATTAAATATATGCAATTTAAACTCACTATATGCTCCAGGTGAATAAAATTTTTAAATCACACCTGTAATCCAAGAACTTTGGGAGGCCAAGGCGGGAGGATCATTTGAGCCCAGCTGAGATGGGGTAAAACCCCATCTCTACAAAAAATACCAAAAAAAAAAAAAAAAAAAAAAAAGCTGGGTATGATGGCACATGCCCATGTGGTCCCAGCTACTTGGAGGGGTGACGTGGGAGGATTGCCTGAGCCCAGGAGGTCAAGGCTGCAGCGAGCCAAGATTGGGCCATTGCACTCCAGCCTGCTCGACAGAGGAAGACTCTGTCTGAAAAACAGAAAAAAAAAAAAAAAATTTAAATCATTTTTGTAATATCTTTAACAATTTCACAAATTATTATTATTTTAGATTCTGTGTTGATAATTTGGATCTCTAAAGTATTCAGGGATCGTAATCTGGCTTTGTTTGTTTCTCCTGTATGCAGGTCATCTTGCCTTGCTTCTTTATGTGTTCGGTGACTTTCTTCTTCAATTGAGAGCTCACATTCGGCTGAACTTGATCTATGGAAATCCTGAGCTACTCCACTGAGAATATTTTTTTTCTGGAGAGGATCTGTCTTTGCATGCAGACAGTGAACTAACCTGGAATTATTTTAATTTATCACCTCGGAGATTTCGTGACTGGATGGCTAAAACGCATTTGGATTCGTTCTTCATGTTAGCAGAGGCCTTCGATTAAAAACTCACAGGAAGAGCTTCACCTGGAGCAGGTGTGGAGATGGGTTCTGCCAGCAGGCAGCTTTCTCCTCCCACCCCTCGCTGGGTGTTCTCACTAACTGAGACATCCCACAGCCTCATCTCCCACTCCTCTAAAATTAATCCCAAGTCTCTGTGCTGCAGGTTTCAGCCTTTGTTCCGAGGTAAACCTGGCTCCTGAAGTTGCCCCCACTTATCTCCGTGAGTTCACCTTATCTAGGATATATCTTGCATATCTTCAGGGATTTTCTTCCATAGGCCCTTGTGAGCTCACAAAGCATTAAAAATATGTTCATTTTTATATGTCCAGCATCTGGCTATTTTGTGCTGGAATTACTTACAATGCTTTTGCTTCCTTTCTATCCCTGAAATAGTTGTTACAGTGCAGGGTGCATAGTGTCTGCCCACTCCCGAAATACTTTTAGACTTTTCAGCATCTACTATTGCTACGTTTTAAAGAAAGTAATGGGAACCTCACATGGCAAACTCAACTGGTGTAGTCCATAGACATGACATAATGGGTTGAAGTCAGAAACAGATTCCATTCCTGGCTCCTTTCACAATCAGTCATGTGGTCTTCACAAAGAACTTGACCTGCCATCTGCCCCAATCTCAGTTTCTTTACCTGAGAACTAAGTATAATAACAAGATCTACTTTACTGCACAGCTAAATGATGAATATAATGACAAACAGCGTAATTGTAAAGTAGCATAAAATTGTACCTTCTTATTAATTATGCTTCAGTAATAATCTTAAGTATAACTAAGTAAAGAATTACGTACACTTAAGTGAGAGCATGTCTATTCACAACTTAGTAGCGCTTCCCTCCCCACTCTAGGGTTTCAATAAATGTGAGGGGTTTTTTCCTCACTATATGTAATTATGATAATAATATATAATAAATGAAATTCTAAAATCTACACATAAAAGACCTAAAATTAGTCACCAAAACAGTTATTACAATAGCTTTTGTTTTATGGATATACCTCGCACATTTTGGAAAGAATGTAGCACATTGCGATAACGCTAATAACTAGAATTTTTAAAATAATAAATAACCCAATATATTGTTGCATTTAGGATGTGCTAATTGGAAGATACACTGTTGTCCTCCCTAGTATAACGAAAGAAACAATACTGCCAATGAAACCATGGCAACTGCCAAGGTTCAGAGATGTTAAAATCCAAAAGGGTTGCTTCTCAGAGCAATGAAATAGAGCCATCTTTGGTTGAGAGAGTGCAAAGTACTCTCCAATAAGTCACTTCATTTAATCCTCATCACAACCCTGCAGCATAGACAGGACAGGGGTTGCAGCCTATTCCACAGGGGAAGATGCAGAGGTAGGTACCAGAAAGAACCAGCTCTGTCTGCCTCTCCTTCCCAGCGCCTGCACTCACCCGGCTGTGCGATTCCAGGATCTGCGTGCAGGCCGACTTGGTCAGCATCTCAGACGCACTTAGCTCTTCCAGGAGCAAGTCCTGGATGCTGAGGAGGGCGGTGTAGGCTGACAGGGTCTCGGTCACCCGGGCCGCCTTCTGGAACTGCAGAGCAACAAGCGACTGTGCAAAGCCTCCCTCCTGTGCCTCCAGCCGCTGCACTCTCTCCCGCAGCAATTCCCCTCGAACCTGGAAGGGGACAGGAATGGACCCAAACCCAAAGAACAGTGAGTAGAGGAGGGTGGAGGAGAACAGTCTTTCAGAGTTCACAGACCTGGGATTCTGAGGACCACCAAAGGTTTACAATGGAGATGCACTGGGAACCTGGAGGGAGCAACATCAGACAAGACTGTCCCTGCTTATGAAGACTCCAGGAGGGTTGGGGAGCCCAGCCATCCTTCATTCCATACATATCATCCTCAAGAGTCACCCGAGCCCATCGCTCTCCTGAAAACACTTCTAAGTCTTTCCATGTCCTAGCGGATGGAAGTTCAACTCCTTAGCATGGGATCCAAGGAGCTCCCTACGCCAATCCCAGCCAAGGTCCCCCTGGACAGGTCTGGTCTGTTCTTCTGCCCCTTGCCCACTCACACATGCACATCTGGGACTCCCATTCTCAACTGCGCACTGTGCCCTACACGCCATGCGCTTTGTGTCTGTGGTTCGTGCTCTCTGAAATGACTGAAATGTCCTCCTATCCTCCCTTCCTGAAATTCTACTATTTGTCCTTTGGGTCTATGGTTCCCTCTGAAGCGGTCTCACTTCTCTTTGTTTGTTTTGTTCCATATAGACTTCAAGCCAGGTGCCCAGGGTTTACTTGACCTCAGGCAAATCATTAAGCTCTGCATGCCTATGCGTCTTCATCTATACAGTGGAGAAAATAATACCATCCAACACAGAGTAGTTGTTGTTTTAATCAAAACAGCTTTATTGCGGTATAACTTCTGTACAATAAGCTGCACATATTTACAGTACACAATGCGATAAATTTTGACATATTTCTACCCCTATGAAACCATCACCACAACCAGGGTAGTGAACACATCCATGTTCTTGATAAACCTACCCCCTGCCCCCAACTTAGCAACCACTGATGTGTTTTCAGTTACAATCGACGAGTCTACATTTTCTAGTTTTTTTTTTTTTTAATAAGGGGAAATCATACAGTATGTATTTTTTTGTCTAGCTGTTTTTCTTTTTTTTTTTTTTGAGACAGCGTCTTACTCTGTCACCCAGGCTGAAGTGCAATGGTACAATCTCGGCTCACTGCAACCTCCGCCTCCTGGGTTCAAGCGATTTTCCTGCCTCAACCTCCTGAGTAGCTGGGATTACAGGCGTGCACCACCATGCCCGGCTAATTTATGTAATTTTAGTAGAGATGGGGTTTCACCATGTTGCCCAGGCTGGTCTCAAACTCCGGGCCTCAAGTGATCTACCCGCCTCAGTCTCCCAAAGTGCTGGGATTACAGGTGTGAACCACTGTGTCCAACCTATCTAGCTGTTTTGACTGAATATAATTATTTTGAGATTTACCTTTTACCATCTTCTTCTGGGTTGAGGAGCTCTTATGCTTCCCCCTTCCCTCCTTTGGTGCTTTATTAGCTATAGCTCTGTTTTGTTATTTTAGTGGCTGCTTTAGGGTTTATAGTACACATCTTTGACTTATCCCAGGGTAACTTCAAGTGATATTATATCACTTCACATGGAGTACAAAAACCAAAAATAAAATTCTAAGCCCCCCTCTCAACCATCTGAATGGACTACTACTCTCAGCAAGGGGATTCCAAAGTCAACCTGAAAAACTAGTTCAGGCCATGATGGAAATGGGGAGCTGAACATGCCTCCTTATACCACCCTTCCTTCTGGAATTTCAGATTGAACAGACTCTTTAAGTCTGATAAGAAACATTTACAATCTATTCTCTCTGAAGCCTGCTACCTGGAGGCTTCAACTGCATGATAAAACCTTGGTCTCCACAACCCCTTAGTGTAACCCAGATGTTCCTTTCTATTGACAATAACTCTTTCAACCAATTGCCAATCAGAAAATCTTTGAATCTAACTATGATCTGGAAGTCCCCACTTCAAGTTGTCCCGCTTTTCTGGACCAAACCAATGTACATCTTACGTGCATTGATTGATGTCTCATGCCTCCCTAAAACGTATAAAACCAAGCTGTGCCCCAACCACCCTGGGCACACGTCATCAAGACCTCCTCAGGTTGTGTCATGGGTGTGTCCTTAACCTTGGCAAAATAAACTTTCTAAATTGATTGAGACCTGTCTCAGATACTTTTGGCTTACAAACCTTATGCTAATTTACTTCCATTTCTTGCTTCCTGGTCTTTGTGCTATTTCTGCCATACATTTAATTTTATATACGTTATAAACTTCATACTACTTTGTCATTATTTTCATTGAAACAAGTCAATTAATCTTTAAAATTTTCTTGTATTGAAGTGAACTGCACATAACATAAAATTTACTACTTTAAAGTCAACAATTAAGTGACATTTAGGATTAAGTAGCCCCCACCTCTATTTAGTCTAAGAACATTTTCACCATTCCCAGAGTAAAAGAAAACCCCACACCTCTTAAGCAATTATTCCCCAGTCCTCCCACCCCCAAGTCCTTGGCAACTACCTATCTTCTGTTTCTATGATTTTCCTTATTCTGGATATTTCATATAAATGGAACTACAGAATAACCTTTTGTGTCTGGCTTCTTTTACTTTGCATAATGTTTTCAAAGTTCATCTACTTGTTGTATCAAAACTTCATTTCCTGTTTATGGTGGATAATATTCCATTGGATGTACAGTCAGTCAATTTTTGGAAGACTTTTAAAATTAAAGGAGAATCTAACATAAGTACCCATGTAGTTACCATTCCCATTGCTCTTTTTTTTGTGTGGATCTGTAGCAGGAAGAGCCACAGACAAAACCCCTCAGACACTGGAGTTAAAGAAGGAAGGGGTTTATTTGGCCGGGAGCATCGGCAAGACTCCTGTCTCAAGAGCTGAGCTCCCTGAGTGAGCAATTCCTGGCCCTTCTAAGGGCTCACAACTCTAAGGGGTTCTGCATGAGGGGGTCATGATCAATTGAGCAAGTGGGGGGTACACGACTAGGGGCTGCATACACTGGTAATTAGAAAGGAACCGAACAGGGCAGGGATCTTCACAGTGCCTTTTTTATGCAAATAACCAATTAGGTCAGGGGTCGATCTTTAATTACCAGGCCCAGGGTGTGGCGCTGTGCTGTCTGCTTGTGGATTTCATTTCTGCCTTTTAGTTTTTACTTCTTCTTTCTTTGGAGGCAGAAATTGGACATAAGACAATATGAGGGGTGGTCTCCTCCCTTAGTTCTAGATTTCTATCTGTTACGAAAATCCTTCTGCCTGATTTCCTATAACATTTCTTGCAGTATGAATCTCCTAGTAAGGAAAACTTTCAGCATTGTAAGTCTAAAACATTTATTTCATCTTCATTCTTGAAAGATGTATTTTTTGAATAAAGAATTTCAGGTGGCAGGTTTTCCTCATTGCTTTGAAGACATTGCTCCATGGTCTCCTCACTCGCATTATTTGAAATAAGAAATCAGCTGTCACCCTGACCTTAGCTTTGTAGTGTACATAATGTATCTTCTTCCTTTAGTCGCTTTTAAGATTTTTCTCTTTATCAATGGTTTGGAGCAATTTGATTATGATGTACCTTGGAAAAATTTTCCTCAAGGTTCTTATGCTTGGGATTCACTGAGCTTCTTAAATCTGTGAGTTTACAGTTGTCATCAAATTAGGCAAAATTTTACCATTAATTCTTCCAATATGTTTTCATCCTTCTTTTTCTGTCTCCTCTTCTCCAGGAATTCCAATTACCCACACATTAGGCCACTTGAAGTTGTCTCATGGCTCACTGGTACTCTGTTCACTTTTCTCTGTTTTCATTTTAGATAGTTTCTATTGCTATTATCTTCAAGTTAACTAATTTTTTTCAGCAATGTCTAATCTGCTGTTAATTCCCATACACACACACGTATATGTTTGTGTGTGTGTATATTCAAATCAAACTTTTAGAGAAAAAAAATGTGTGATATAGATGTAAATATAGACATATAGATATCTTTTTACGTCTTCCATATCTATACTTAACCTTTTTTGAACATATGAAACACAATTATAATGACTGTTTTACCCCATTTAGACTGGAGGTTGCAATTTTTTTTGTGTGAAAAATCACAACTTGGTGATGACCTTGAGCAGTAGGATATAAACAACTCCCACAAGCTTACCATTCCAATAATGGAACACTAGGCATAAATGGGTTAATGCCATTCTCTGTCAATTCTAACATCTGTGTCAGTTCTGGATGGGTTTCAATTGATTGCTTTTTCTCCTCATGAGGAGTTATATTTTCCAGTTTGTTTCATGCCTGGTACTTTTTAACTGAACTACAGACATTGTAAATTCTACCTTGTTGGGTCCTGGATATTTTTGTGTTTCTATAATTATTCTTTAGCTTTGTTCTCAGATGCAGTTAAACTACTTGGAAACAGGCTGACCTTTTGGGTTATGTTTTTAAGCTCTTTTATGTAGGACCAGCATAGGGCTCATTATTTCCACTGCCGAGGCAAGACCTTTTTGAGTACTATATTTGATGCCCTCCAAATTGAGGCTTTCTAGTCTGGCTGGAAGAAACTGTCACTATCCCCAGCCTGGTGTGAATGCTGGGTACTCTTCTCTCTAATTATTTTGGGTGGTATTTCCCCTGGCTTTGAGCAATTTTCTTCCATGGAAGTGCTGAGCAGGTCTCAGCAGAATACTCAAGGGGACCCAGTGGACACCTCTGGAATTTTCTCTGTGCAGCTCTTTCTTTTCTGGGATTCTGTCCTGTGAAATCTAGCCGACTTGGCTTCCCCAAATTCTAAGCTTTGCCTCTTCTACTCAAGGGGTCTACCCTAGTAGACCTGCTGTGACTTTGCCTTCTTGCTGTGCCTCAGCCTAAAAACCCTTTTAGGTCAGTAAGCTGGGACAATGACAGGGCTGAATTCCTTTATTTCTTATTTCTTAGGGATCAGTTTTGACTGCTGTCCAGTGTCCTGAAAATCACTGTTTCATAGATTTTGTTTGTTTTGTTTTAGGTAAGGAGTAATTCTGATACCTTTTATTCTGTCTTGGTCACAAGCAGAAGTCCCTCATAGGGTTATTCTGATTATTAAATAATCTAATACTTTTAAGTGCTCAGAACAGTGCCTGACACATTGGAGTGTTTAACAAATGTTGCCGTTGTTGTCCTTGGTGGTGGTGATGGTGTTAATACTCTTATTACCAAAGGTGGAATATGGTGGGTTCCATAACGGAGGTTCCATATATGGTGCTATGTAGTTTAGAGAAAGGAGAAGGTGGAGGGGTCAGGGAAGGTCATGACAACATTGGCATTTGAAGCAGACACTGAAGGATCCAGGCATTCAGGAAGAGGAACAGCATGACCAAAGGCACGGAGGCAGGGGGCCCTACAGAGACTTGTGAGGCTGAATTAGATAAAAGCTAAGAGGGAAAGTGGGAGATGAAGCCGTAAAGGTGGGGAGAAGAATCCATACTGCAGAGGCCCTGAACTGTCAGGGACAAGAAGGCAGAGCTTCCCCTTAGACCGTGAGAAGGGCAAGAGAGCCGAATGTCCCTGAACAGGAAAAACTTGAGTGATGGGCGAGGCATGGCAAGAATTGGGTAAAAGGTGATCAATAAAAATAAAATTCTAAGCCCCCTAACTGACTGAATGGGCCCCATGTCGGCCAAGAAGACCCCAGAGAAACCTTGGAAGCTGAGTTCCCAGCCATAATGGGATGGGAGGTTGGACACACCTTGCTACACCTCCTCCCTCACTAACCATCATTAGGCTTTCTTCCCTAAGGGCTAAATAGAAACCAGCTCTTTCAGAAGACTCCACCCCTGATATTAACCAACTACCTGACACTGCCCCTCCTTTTTGCTGTTTTGACAAAGCAACCAACTAGCATTCCTTCCTGATAACACACACTGACCACAGATTGGTTCTGGACAGTCTATGGAGGAAGCTCAGTGAGGGTTTTAGTGTCCTCTACTTCACATTTTGATGTCAGAAGGTAGAAAACACCACCCTCAGATCATGCCAGCACCACCATTATTTTGTACATGGGACCTGTATTAGTGCGTTCTTATGCTGCTATAAAGCACTGCCTGAGAGTGAGTAATTTATAAAGAAAAGAGATTTAATTGACTCACAGTTCTGCAGGACTGGGGAGGCCTCAGGAAACTTACAATCATGGCAGAAGGGGAAGCAAACACATCCTTCTTCACATGGCAGCAGCAAGGTGAAGTACCAAGAAAAAGGGAAAAAGCCCCTTAAAAAACTATCAGATCTCGTGAGAACTCAGTCACTATCACGAGAGCAGCATGAGGGTAACTGCCCTAGTGATTAAGTTACCTCTCACCAGGTCCCTCCAATGACACACGTGGGGATTATGTAAACCACAATTCAATATGAGATTTGAGTGGAGACACAGGACCCATGAAGGGGCATGAAGCTCAATGACGACACTTGTGCATGTTTCTCCTTTCATAAATATTCATGACTTCTCCTATAGCTTATTACATATGTATATTAAGCCACCCTGTTTAGCACAAATTCCTGTTTCCTTTGCCCCTTTCTCTAAGTGCCGTTTTCAGCTTCTAACCAGATGCTATGCTTCCTAGCCTGTCAGAATTGCCCCCCTGCAGGCTGCAACCTGTTACGAGAAATAAAGGTCTCCTTTCCAAATTTATGAACCTCATCATTCTTCAGCCAATAGAGGTCTTCTTTATTACATGCCTGCCATGAGCTAGGGTTTTCACGTTATCTTTGGTGGTCTCCATCTTCCCCTCTTGGGTGGGTGGTGGTCCAAGTGTCCCGTAAGACCCAGACCCCTGCAGACATGCAGAGCAGAGGGCAGAGTGAGGTGGCCATGAGGGATAGCTCAAGTTTTATTTATGCAAATGCATGCACAAATGTGGGTGAAGTGTAAAGCTTTTTGTATATAATATATGAACAACATGGACAGTGAAATTAAAAAGAAAAAAAAAAAGCTTCTCCAAAATTCTTTTTTCTTCTTTGGAAAGCTTAGTTTGTTAGTTCCAGCACCATGAAAATGTGTCTCTAGAGAGGGTTTTAATCCTTTTCTAGAAGAAATCCTGGGAAACAACACAGATTTGCATTTCTATGAGGTATTAATGACAGGCTTCATTAAATATTCAAGCCACTGAGAATAATACAAATTCATTTGCAAAATGATATGCTGCTAAATACTCTTTAAAGGAGAAGTTCAAACAACTTTCTTACACTTTTTCCCTGACAACATGTGGATTTCAAAGGAAAAGTTTCTTCTATGCATTATAATGTCCTTTAAACATATAATAAAGTCTACCTGTATCAACTAGCAGAGAGTTATTGGGATTCTAAAGAGTTCAATACATCACACCTCTCCTTGCCCAAGTTTGGAAACAAATACAACTAGATGAAAGGGTGACCCAGACAGACACCAAATGTCAGCTTTGATATTGAAAACTAGATTAGAGAATGTGGCTCAGATCTGTATCCAAACAAATTCACAATCCCCCAAACAGTAGGCCTCCCTACCAAATTCATCACTTAATAAACAGATAAGAGGGGCTTTCCTATAGGCAGGCTGGTTCCCAGAGAGGAGGGGGCTGAGCTGAGCCTGTCCCATTCCTTCTTTAATCCCACCAATCATAAATGCCCTCTTGCATTTATGATTATGATCATTATGATCAGATTATGATCTCCTCCTTGGAGAAAAGTGGGCAAGGGAAGGAGAATCTAGGAGTGCCACTAGCAACATCCTTCAGTGGAAAGAGAGGTATTTAGAGAGGTTTTGTTACAGTAGGTAACTAGTCAGACATGAGCAGGGCAGGAGAGAGCCCCCCAACTACCAGGAATGTCAGGTGGCCATCAGGTGATGGTCAAGTGGTTGTTAACTACATCTTTAAAATAATAACTGGTTGCAGTTGGTGCCAGGGAATGGCAGTCTCCCAACGATAGAAAAAACCTGAAATTGGTGATAAGCACCTTCCCGATAAGAACTCAGGAGTCGGGCAAGTGGGCTCACGCATGTGCACTAAGAAGCAAAATGGCAGAGTATAACTAGTATATGACCTTCTAGGAACATTCTACTGGTAAGGAAGAACGCCTCAAGTGAGCATGTGCATAACGTCAGCAAAAACACTGCGTATGCGGCTCCTCCCAAGTGCTGGCAGGCCACTGTGCATGTGAACAGCCCACCCCAAGGGAAGAATCATGGGAGAAGGGATGTGATATGGTTTGGCTGTGTCCCCACCCAAACCTCATCTTGAACTGTAGTTCCCATAATCCCCACGTGTCATAGGAGGTAACTGAATCATGGGAGTGATTACCTCCATGCTGTTCTCCTGAGAATGAGTGAATTATCATGAGATCTGATGGTTTTATAAGGGATTTTTCTCCCTCTTTGCTCTGCACTTCTCCTTGCTGCTGCCATGAGAAGAAGGGTATGTTTGCTTCCCGCTTCTGCCACGATTGTAAGTTTCTTGAGGTCTCCCCAGCCCTGTGGAACTGCGAATCAATTAAACCCCTTTCCATTATAAATCACCCAGTCTTGGGTATGTCCTTATAGTAGTGTGAGAATGGACTAATACAGTATGCAACCCTCCAGAGGTATGCCAATGTATAAAACCCCAAGTCAAAGGTTAAGCTGTGCAGTTGGTCTCTCAAGTCGCCTGCTTGTCCCTCTTCCAAGTGTGCTTTACTTCCTTTCCTTCCTGCTCTAAAGCTTTTCAATAAACATTTACTCCTGTTTGAAAACTTGCCTCAGTCTCTCTTTCTGTCTTATGCTCTTGGGTTAAAGTCTTTCTTCTTAGGAGTCAAGAATTAAAGTTGCCACAGATTTGTACAGATTTGCTGCTGGTAACATTATCAAGAAACTTGCATCCAAACATTGGGAGAATAAGGCTAAAGAAACGCTGCTGAAATATAAATGTGCATTTGAAGATTCCCATTCCAGTGGCTGGTCCCCTTAAAAAGCAGGTAAGTTTAATCCATGTTCTGTTGAATGGGTTCAAGATACCCAGAGCAGGTAAAAAGATGGGAAATGTTTAAAACTCCCTGTGGCATATTGTATCAGGAGGAAAGTAGATTCACTGATGGTCCATTGGGTTAATATTTGTTGAATGAAATACTATCTTGCTAAATAAGCATCATTAGTGCTTAAATTTTAGACACAGACAAATTAATTTATATGCCTAGAAAGTTACTTCTACCACCCCTATCATCTACATTATCAAAGTGCAAATTCCCCAAAGAAATGAGGGGCATCACCTCACATCACTTAGCATAGTTTTGCTTTGTTGTATTTTAAGGTTGATCTATTAATTCTTACATACAAACTTACCACTGACCTAGCTGTGTGATCAGGGCAAGGTGCTTAACCTCTCTGAGTCTCAGTTTCTCCTGTGAAAAGGAAATAGTATCTGGTAGCTAGTGAGTACCTAATAAACAGTAGCTGTCATCATCATTGCCACTTTATTATTTTTACTATCATCATTATTAAATAGGATTTCTTTCAAGTTGCACAAAAAAGATAAAAATAATGGTTTGCTAATAAACAGTAGCTGTCATCATCATTACCACTTTATTATTTTTACTATCATTATTAAATAGGATTTCTTTCAAGTTGCACAAAAAAGATTAAAATAATGGTTTGCCATATTGAATTTTTCCCCCTATTTTAAAGAGGTTTCTTCATTTCTAATGATAAAATACATGCACAATATAAAAAAATCTTTACAGTGGAGATTCCTAGTGAAGAACAGTAAATTTTTAAGATGCATCCAGTGCTTTCATTAAGGCAGAGGGTAAATATGGGGGAAATGAGAGAGGAAACAACAGTGGCAAAATTTTGAAAGTTAGAAACTGGATGACTGATTGGGAAAGAACTACATAGATCCCCCCAAAAAACTGAATCTTAAGTAAGTCATGGAGTAAGCAAGAAGCAACATTATTTATACTGCAGAATCTACCTTCCCAAGTCTCAGAAAATGTAGTCATCAGATACATCTAGAAGTGGGAGGTAAAAGATGGAGCTAAAACAGAAGAAAAGGGTAAACACCTCATTAGGAAATAGGCTCCTAGAATTCCCCCCACCCATCCTCTGCTCAGCAGGGCACTCTCTTCCCTATACCCAGCAAATGACTGGAGATATAGTCTCAGGAAAAGTCTCTGAATTTAGGGGAGGAAACTCAGGCACATCTGAAAACAGAGGGCCCTATTGCAAGTTTACATACTGACTACTAAAACCCCAGCTCTCTTCCTGCATTTGGCTTCCCAAATGTTGGGCAGCCAGGCCTTTACCATCTAGACAAAAGACTTGGAGTGGTCTTTGGGGGATTCAACTAGCCTTGATGAAAGAGCTAAAGATACTCACACTGGGGATTCCCCCACAGAGTGGCCCAGCCCAGCCACCAGAATGAAGGCCACAATCTACAAGCCCTGGCTGTAGGCTCAGAGCCTTAAGGCAGTTTCTTATTATCCCACTCTTAAATATCGTCAGACCATCAAAGATGACCACATACCTGGGAAAGTCTCTAATGAACACAGAGGTTAAGACTGAATATGCAGGAATTTAAAAAAATCATTAACATTATTAGAAAGATATAGCAAGTGGCCGGGCGCGGTGGCTCAAGCCTGTAATCCCAGCACTTTGGGAGGCCGAGGCGGGCAGATCACGAGGTCAGGAGATCGAGGCCATCCTGGCTGACACGGTGAAACCCCGTCTCTACTAAAAAATACAAAAAACTAGCCGGGCGAGGTGGCGGGCGCCTGTAGTCCCAGCTACTGGGGAGGCTGAGGCAGGAGAATTGCGTGAACCCGGGAGGCGGAGCCTGCAGTGAGCTGAGATCCGGCCACTGCACTCCAGCCTGGGTGGCAGAGCGAGACTCCGTCTCAAAAAAAAAAAAAAAAAAAAAAAAAAAGAAAGATATAGCAAGTTATAGCAGCCTCAAAACAATAAATTTTTTTTTTTTTTTTTTTTTTTTTTTAGGAAGACAGCATCAGGATGGTGGAGGAAGATACTCTTGAAGAATTAGAAATTGAAAACATAAATGAAAAACTCAGTTAAAGGCTTATAAGATAAAACTTATGCTATCTTCCAGCAAGTAAAGCAAAAAGACAAATAGTAAAAAAAAGGAAAAAAAAAAAAAGAAATAAAGGACAAGAGGTCAACCTTGGAATCCTGAGAGTTCTATAAAGACAAATTAGACAATAGGAGATGTAATCATTAATAAAACTCAGGAAAATTTCCCAGAATTTTAGATTGGTCAAACTATCAGTCAAGTATGAGGGCAGAATAAAAACATTTTCAGTCTTGGAAAAATCTGAAAAAATCCAAAATATTAAGTTTCCTATGTGCCCTTTCCCAGGAAACTAATAAAAGATGTGTTTCACTAAAAACAAGGATGAAACCAGGAAAGAGAGGGATGAAGGGAATTCATAGTGTGACCCCAAGATGGTAATTGTACATGAGGCACAGATGTCAGTTTCCAACTGGAACACAGCAGAAGGCAGAGAGACAGAGATGTATCCTGAAAGATGGGATTAGCAGAAGACGTGACATGTGTGATGGTCCTGATAGGGTATTTGGTCTACTATCAAGAAGTGGGTTAATAAAGCTGGGCATGGTGGCTCATGCCTATAATCCGAGCACTTTGGGAGGGCAAGGCAGAAGGACTGCTTGAGGTCAGGAGTTCAAGACCAGCCTGGGCAATGTAGTGAGAAACCTGTCTCTATAAAAAATTTAAAAAATTAGCCAGGTAGGGTGGTGCATGCCTATAATCCTAGCTACCTTGGAAGCTGAGGCAGAAGAATCACTTGTACCACCCAGGAGTTCAAGGTTACAGTGAACTATGACTGTGCCACTGTGCTCTACCCTGAGCGACAGAGCAAGACCTTGTCTCTTAAATTAAAAAAAAAAAAAAAAAGTAAAAAGGAGTGGATTAAATTGGTGATAAATACATAGAAAAGTAACCAAAAAGGAAACTAAAAACAATATTAACTCCAGGAAAGCCAAAAAGTTACAAAGTAGAGAAAAAGGATCCCAGTTTTCTACAAGATTCAACTGTGAATAACATTTAAGTGCTTATAATCATAGAAACCGCAAATACTGATCTAACTATGGTGGGGGATGAGGAAAGAGCTGATATGTGGTCCAGGTTTAGAGAAGAAAGAGAGTAAAACAGTTTCCTAAGGAAACTAAAGGACAATATTAACTCCAGGAAAAACAAAAAGTTATACAGTAAAGAAAAAGGATTCCAGTTTCCTACAAGATTCAAGTGTAGGTAACATTTACATGCTTATAATCATAGAAGCCATAAATACTGACCTAACTATGGTGGGGGATAATGAAAGGGCTGATATGTGGCACAGGTTGAGTGAAGAGAATAAAATAGAGTAAATCCTCATCTTTCATATGGAAAAGGAAACAGATAATCCCAAATTAGAGAAATCAAGAAATAGCAAAGCAAGTATGCTATTTAGAGTTATGGAGGTCAGCACCAAAAGACCAAGCTAAACAGTTGGAAGTCGTTAACTCTGGGGAGCTGAAAATGCGTGTGTGTGTGCGCACGGCTGGAGGAATCTACTCTTTTTTCAGCACAAGCTTTGTAGAATTATTTGACCCTTTAAAAGAAGGCATGCATATGTTTGATAACAATGAAAAAGAAAATTAAAAAATAGACAATCTAAAAAAGTAGGAGAAAAGTTACTAAATTAAAACCATCCCAAGATAACCATGGTAATCTTCTGGCATATGAAAGGTACAAACTGAATAGATTAGAAAGGTAAGATGAAGTCTGACCATGAGGCCTTGAATGCCAAGCTCAGGAATGTGAATTTTATTGGGGTCAGTGGGAAGCTATGGAACATCTCTCAAAATGGTGCTTCAGGGAGATGAATTTGACAGAGGCTGCCTCAAGGGATAAGATGGGGCAAGGGGAGATGTCAGGATAACTGTCTGTAGGCTTTCCTAATCTTTATGGATGGATAGATTTTTCTCTTCCCTTCCTAAATGGATTCCCTTTCAACATGCCTTCTTTTCTGAGCTCTTTAAGGACCACCAGGGTTCTCTCTTGTCAAGCCACTGAAAAGCAGCACATTATTCTGATGCTTAAACACTAGTCCCTTCTGAAGTCAGAGAGTGTGAAGGGCCATTCCTGACAAGTACCGACTACCCCTACATAATTGCTGAGGCAGCCGCAGAAACACAATAGGATGCACCATCGCTGGCAATCAGGAGCTCCACTTCTGAATGAAGGCATTTCTAGTGAACTGTGCATGCATGACACATCATGAAATCTGGAAATAGTGAATGAATAATGGATGGGTGAACAGACACGTGGCAGATGTGCCATGCAGACAGAGAGCAAGATCATTAAAATAAGACCAGAAATGATGGGTGAAGAGGAAATATGGTTATGTCATTGTCATTTACATTTAAATGTTCCTAAAGTTATTTGTGAGGGCCAGGCGCAGTGGCTCATGTCTGTAATCCCAGCATTTTGGGAGACCAAGGCAGGCGGATCACGAGATCAGGAGATCAAGACCATCCTGGCTAACACGGTGAAACTCTGTCTCTACTAAAATACAAAAAATTAGCCGGGCGTGGTTGCAGGTGCCTGTAGTACCAGCTAATCAGGAGGCTGAGGTGGCAGAATGGCGTGAACCCGGGAGGCAGAGCTTGCAGTGAGCCGAGATAGCGCCACTGCACTCCAGCCTGGGTGACAGCGAGACTCCATCTCAAAAAAAAAAAATTATTTATGAGAAATTTGTGTACACGCTGTTCAAACACAGCACAAGAATCACACCAAAGAGGAACTGAAATGTCCTTTCATTTGTGGATCCATCAAATAGATCTGCTAATCAAATGTAGGGATGGTAATGGAGAGGCCTGTGCTTTAGTCTCTGTTCTACCATGTACCAGCTTTGTGACCCTGGATAAGCCTCTTACTCTTTCTGAGCCTCAATATTCTCATCTGTGAAATAGAGATAGTAATAGTTGCTCTGCCTGCTTCACTACAGAGGGGTGTAGGATATATGCAGAGGGTCTAGGATTGTTTAAAATATCAAGGGGTTGAAAACAACCTAAATATCCATTAGTTGAGGGCAGACGAAATCACTTAAGGCTCACATATACAGTGAAATGCTATGCTGCTGTGAAAAGCAATAAGGGAACTCTCATATAGTGGTATCAAAAATCTTCAAGTTTTGGAGTAAAGCAAAAAGCAGAAATAGATAATAGGTAAGTAGATAAGCAGTTGACTCTTGAATAACTGGGTTTGAATTGCCTTTTTCCACTTACACATGGATTTGCTTTCAATTAAAGTTACGTCAATGTTAAGTGAAATAAGGCAGCCACAGAAAGACAAACACCACATGTTCATACCCATATATGTGAGCAAAAAGAACTGATCTCATGGAGGCAGATGGTGGAAGGATACTTATCACAGGTGGTGAAGGGTGTGGGGGAGATGAAAGAGGCTGGTTAATGAGTACAAACATACAGTTAGATAGAAGAAATAAGACATAGTGTTCAATAGCAGATTAGGGCAACTATAGTTAATAACAATGTATTTTCTATTTCAAAATAACAAGAAGGGAGGACTTAGATGTTCCCAACACATAGAAATGATAAATACATGGGGTGATGGATATCCTAAATACCCTGACTTGATCATTATACATTCTACGTATGTAACAAAATATTAACATGCACCCCATAAATATGTACAAATATTGTGTATCAATTAAAATATTTTAAGTTACACTGAGTGTGCCTGCGTTTCCTGCCTTCCCTTCCACCTCCTTCAACTCTTCCACCTCAGCCACCCCTGAGACAGCAAGATCAATCCCTCTTCTTATTCCTCCTCCTCCTCAGCCTATTCAATGTGAAAATGATGAGGATGAAAGTTGTGGGAAGTCAGGGACCTCGAATGGAGGGACCAGCTGAAGCCACGGCAGAAGGACATAAACTGTGAAGATTTCATGGACATTTATTAGTTACCCAAATTAATACTTTTATAATTTCTTACACCTGTCTTTACTGCAATCTCTGAACAGAAATTGTGAAGATTTCATGGACATTTATTAGTTACCCAAATTAATACTTTTATAATTTCTTACACCTGTCTTTACTGCAATCTCTGAACAGAAATTGTGAAGATTTCATGGACATTTATTAGTTACCCAAATTAATACTTTTATAATTTCTTACACCTGTCTTTACTGCAATCTCTGAACAGAAATTGTGAAGATTTCATGGACACTTATCACTTCCCCAATCAATACCCTTGTGATGTTCTATGCCTGTTTTTACTTTAATCTCTTAATCCCAACATCTTCGTAAGCTGAGGAGGATGTATGCCACCTCAGGACCCTGTGATGATTCCATTAACTGCACAAATTGTTTGTAGAGCATGTATGTTTGAACAATATGAAATCTGGGCACCTTGAAAAAAGAACAGGATAACAGCAATGTTCAGGGAACAAGGGAGATAAGACTCTAAACTCTGACTGCCAGTGAGCCAGACGGAACAGAGCCATATTTCTCTTCTTTCAAAAGCAGATAGGAGAACTATTGATGAATTCTTTTTCTCAGCAAGGAACATCCCTGAGAAAGAGAATGCACCCTGCGGGTAGGTCTATAAACAGCCCCCTTGGAGGTGGCCGTCTTTTATGGTCGAAGCCAAAGGTATGAAATAAGCCCCAGTTTCCTGTAGCATTCCCAGGCTTATTAGTACGAGGAAATTCCTGCCTAATAAATTTTGGTCAGACAGGTTGTCTGCTCCGAAACCCTGTCTCCCGATAAGATGTTATCAATGACAATGCGTGTCCGAAACTTCATTAGCAATTTTAATTTCACCCCATCCTGTGGTCCTGTGATCTCCCCCTGCCTCCACTTGCTTTGTGATATTCTATTACCTTGTGAAGCCTGTGATCTCTGTGACCCACACCCTATTCGTGCACTGCCTCCCCTTTTGAAAATCACTAATAAAAACTTGCTGGTTTTACGGCTCGGAGAGCATCACGGAACCTGCTGACATGCAATGTCTCCCCTGGACACCCAGCTTTAAAACTTCTCTCTTTTGTACTCTTTCCCTTTATTTCTCAAACCAGCCGAGACGCTTAAAGAAACAGAAAAGAACCCATGTTAACCAGCGGGGGGGGGGGGGTCTCCCAAAAGATGAAGACCTTTATAATGAGCCACTTCCACTTAATGAACAGTAAATATATTTTCTCTTCCTCATGAGTTTCTTAATAACATTTCCTTTTCCCTAGCTTACTTTCTTACACATATTTAATAACACACAAAATACATATTACTCACCTGTTTATGTTATTCGTAAGGCTTCTGTCAACAGTAGGTTATTCGTATAATGGCATATTTGGGGGGACTCAGATGTTACACACAAGTTCTACTTATGCACGTCATACGCAGGACTTAGCTGAAGACTTGACGATGCCCTGCAGATCTCTGGAGTGCACTCTGTCTCTCTCTGTTGGAGCTACCTTGTCTTTGGGAACTCTGCCCTACAAATCATAGGCACAATAGCCTCTGAAACTTTGATTTTTGTTTGTTTAACGTGGTGAGCCCGCTGGGCTCCACCTGTGATGTGTGAGGGGTCAGCACCCTAACTCCCATGTTGTTCAAGGGTCAGATAGACAGATGGCAGACAGATAGGCAGATGGATGGATGGACGGATGGATGGATAGATAGACAGATAGATGCAGACAGACAGATCTATTTCCAATCATGGGTAAGTAAAACATTAACCACATAATTTGTGCTGTGTCTCCAATCTGCTTTGTGGACTCACTCAGACATTGAGGCAAGAGAAAGAAGGCACATTATCTATCCTGGCCAGGAATTCAGCAAAGAAGGGCTTGGCCAGGAGGCATTTTGAGCGATAGCCTTACAGTCCAACAGATCTGACAAACTTGCCCCAAGCTGAGGAGACTGGCTTGAGGCCAGGGCAGGTGGCCAGAATGTCCCTACACTGAGTGGACTCTGTGCACTGGGGAGGGTGGTGGGACTGACCCAACCGAGCATCACTTACAGCAACTTTGACATCTCCCCCTCAGGTCAACCATATCCTTGCTGTGGCATGAGACCTTCCTGCGCCACGGGAACCTGTAGGTTCACAGAAGCCAGTCCCCTTCCTGAGGGGTCTGCCGTAACTTTCAGCACAGGCTGACACACAGAAGGAAAGGACTAGGTCAAACTAAGATGAGGCCCAAACCCCCTAAGCCAACCACAGGAGAGGTTAGGAGAGGAGGATGGACCAAGAGACCTCCCCAATGGTACTCCCCACCAAATATTCTCTACAAAATGACTAAATCTTGTTAATTTTACTTCAAAACATCTGAGCTGCTATGTGCAGCCTTGCAGACCTCATGACCGGCTCCCACCCACCTCTTAATGCTCCCTTTTCCATACTCAGCGGAAAATACTCAGCCTTTTTGAGAACAAATCTTTTAAAGCAGACCTAGTATAACGCCTAGTATAAATACATTCCAAAGAATCTTTATACATACTTTGATCTCTAACTAAGATGCAATGACATTAGAAATCAATAACAAATCAATAACACTTCTGGCAGAATCCACAGAAGGGCATCACCTTGGTAGTGGGAATAAATTAGTCTTAATTAAACGCAGCTGTTAACCCAAGCTAACAGCGCTTAAAAGCAAGTTTTCAAAGAATAAAACTGATTCCAGGTAATTCAACTACTTGTCAGAGCTCTAACTCTATTAAAGAGAACACAATGAAATCCAGTACGCAACATACAAAATTTACAATGCCCAGCATCCAATCAAAAATTACCAAGCATGCCAAGGAGCAGGAATATATGATCCATAAGCCAGAGAAAACCCAATCAATAGAAATGAGAGAGATGGTGGAACAAGCAGATAAGGACATTGAAACAGCAATTAGAAAAAGAAACAAGGTGTAAGAATTGGCAGGCTACAAAGCTGTAGTCATTTGTTGACATTATGACTGCGTAAAACATCAATGGAATCAATAGATAAATCCTAGGAGGTAGGCGCTTCTATTATCCATACTTGAATGATGAGTACACTAAGGTGGAGAGAGGTTAAGTAACTTGCTCAAGGTCACACAGCTAGAACATGACAGAGACAGGACTCTGGAGCCAGCAGTCTGGCTCCCAGGATAGCATATGGGAGTCTAGAAAGGCTTATAAAAATTAGTTACATGTTTTATGCCTGCATTGAATAATATAAAACATATAATCGAATCATTCACGATTACAGCCAAACCTATACTGTGTATGGGAATCACCATAAAGAATATACAAGACCTTATGCATAAGGTCACCATATGATTTCTCTCCTAAGCTGAGAAAGAAATGGGAAGGAATGTGGGGATGATAAGGCAACTGGGACTGTCTCAAGCAAATTGAGATGTACGGCCACCCTACTCATGAGAACAATTGTAAAATTTCACTAGAGGTCCTAAAAGAAGCTCCAAATAAAACAAGCAATATTCTACATTTTTGGATAGGATAGGCAACTGCTAAATGAATCTGTAAGTTTAATGCAATCATAATAGAAATTTATTCAGAAACTTGATTAACTTATTCTAAAATGTATATGCCCTCCAATGTCTTCCAGGCTGTAAATTCTGTATCTGTGCATTTGTAATCAGTCCATCAGAAGGACTGGGCATCTGTAGCTGAGTTTCCCATTTCTCATCTGCTCACTTTGGCCCCATGGGATAGCTACCTGTGACCACAGCTGACGCCTTCCTCCCTTAATCTACCAGCTGTACAGACAAAGTGGCCGCCAGAGGCTCATATTCGTCGGTCTCTCCTTTCCTCCAGGAATCAGTCATACAAGTCTTCCTGAATTAGTCACACAGACACTCTTTCAAGGTAGAGCTGCAGAGTAGTCAGGTGGGTTTTCCATGTGAAAGCAGGATGCAAACTTCCAAATGCTTGATGGAAGAATTGGCTGCTTACCTCAAACTGTGAACATCTCAAAAGCAGAAACTTTAAACTGCCTAGCGCAGAGAAACCACCACACAAAACATTCCCTTAAAAAGGAAGCAGAAGGAACAGGGATGGGGGAGAGCAGAGAAGGGCAAGGAGAAGACAGAAAATGGGAGAAAGGGGAGGGGACAGGGGAGGCAGTGGGAAGAACACAAAGAATCACCTTGGGAGGTGAAGGCCTTCTCATCCCAACAGTTCCCTGCAGTCCCAGCCACAGGCCTGGGCTACGGAGGCAGACACACCAACACCACCACTTGATGCTGGTGTGGCTGCGGACAATTCTCCCAACGCCTCCCGGCCTCTCTTTCCCCTTCTGTTGGATGGAAGAGTCCAGACAAGAGCCATATCAATTTGGGGCTGAGGGTTGGCGTGGATATCTGCAGAAGATTTCAGTAAAGGAAGGGGTCACCCAGCAGGTGCTCCTAGTCCCAGCATACTCTGCAGCCCAACAGTGAAGTCAAAGTCCCTCTGGGGACAGCACATGGCCTGCCAGGCTTGGGCTCCACAGTGGGCCTCTGGGGCAGTGTCAGCAAGATGCAGCTCCATCTTTCCAACTTCATGAACCCCAAAGGACCTCCCACTCGCAAGACATGATTGTGATGGTTAATTTTATGTGTCATCGAACTGGGCTAATAGGTGCCCGGGGGCTGGTAAAACAGTATTTTGGGGTGTGTCTGTGAAGATGTTTCTGAAAGAGATTTGCATCTTTTTATTTTATTATTTTATTTTATTGAGACAGAGTCTCAGTTGGTCGCCCAGCTTGGAGTGCAATGACGCAATCTTGGCTCATTGCAACCTCTGCCTCCCAGCTTCAAGCAATTCTCCTGCCTCAGCCTCCCAAGTAGCTGGGATTATGGGTGTACACCACCACACCCAGCTAATTTTTCTGTAGTTTTAGTAGAGACTGGGGTTTTAACATGTTGGCCAGTCTGATCTCGAATTTGACCTCAAGTGATTCACCTGCCTCAGCCTCCCAAAGTGCTGGGATTACAGGCATGAGCCACCACACCAGCCTGGAAGAGATTAGTATCTGAGTCAGCAGATAGTAAAGATTACCCTCCCCAATGTTGGTGGGCATCATTGAATCCCCAGGGCCTGAACAGAACAGAAAGTTGGGAAAAGGGTGAATTCTCTTTCTCTTCCAGAGCTGGGATATCCGTCTTCTCCTTGCCCTTGGACATCCAAAGTGCTCCTGGTTCTCTGGCCTTGGGTCTCTCAGGCTTACACCAGCAGCTCCCCTAGTTCTCAGGCCTTGAGACTGACTTATACCACCAGGTTTGCAGGTTTTATAGCCTCTAGATGGCAGACAGTGGACCTTCTCAGCCTCCATAACTGCATGTTCCAATTCCCTGAATAAATCTGAATAAATCTCTATCTATCTATCTATCTATCTATCTATCTATCTATCTATCTATCTATCTGCTATGGACTCTGTTTCTCTGGAAAACCATGATTAATACCATGATCAAGCAACTCTTAGCTATGGGCATTCACAGAACGAGAGCTGTCATTTTTCCCTCTGCAATTATCCTGCAAATAAAACATCTGAACAACTGCCATGCAAGTGCTAAGAGATGTAATCGATCAATTTCAGGAGGAACATCAAAGCTGTCAACTCAAGAGTGCCTATTCTCTTGGCACCTGCCACAATGAAATGGCCGAATGTGAAGATGGACTGTCACGAAAAGGTCACAGATGACAAATGCCTCGTGTCTGCCTTTCTATGTGAGGCCTGGATCACGTAGCATGTGGAGCTGCTTCATTAGTGGGAAAGAAGATGAGCACTGCAGCCCACTCCAAAGTTAAAAGGCACCTCACAAAAGCCCTGAAACGATTGGGCTCTCATTGTCACAAGCCGCATTTCACAGTTGTAGGAGCCAAGGCACACTCACCCTGCATTATGAAACTGTGGGAAATAACCGCCATTGTTTGGTGAAAACATTCTTTGACATTTCTGATCAGGGCATGTGGTCAGGAGGTGGCGTGACAGTGACAGCACAGAGAGCTTCTGCTTCCTGTGCCAGGTCTGCCACTGCCTGGCTACATAAAAGAACCTGGGCAAAGTCACTAACATCTCTGAGACTCAGTCTCCACATCCATAAAACAGGGATGTTAATGGTTCTTACTTGTGGAAGTTTGGAAGGGTAAAGCATGTAATGAACAAGGCACAGGTCAGTAGAGCAGCAAGAATGCAGGGTCTGAAGACCAGTCGTGACCCTGGAGTCACTTCAACTCCCTGTGCCTCAGAGTCCTTATCTCTCATAGAGCAATAACAGTGGCACTTCTGTTAACGCTGTGTAAGGATTAGGGTGGATAGATGGAAAGTGTTTAGCTCTCCATACACCTCACTAGCATAAATATGGACTATGGACGTACATATAGGTACTCATACGTAGAACTCACATGTGGATGGCTCATATGTACACACACACACATACATATACCTCTATCATATGCATATATTAATACATACACATACACACATATACAGTGTCTAGCAAGGTGCCTGGCACTAAAATGCAAACAAAGGAAGTAGGCACCATTCTTATTAAAACGCCATCACACTTTAGGAAGGGAGGTAAGTTCTTCAATCAGTGCATAAGACAAAAACGAAATCGAAATCACCCTTGGAAACACCCTGGGGAGCACCAACTGGCCAGTCCTTCCTCCAGAGCCGGAGCAGATGGCTGTGTCTTCAGCCCAGGACCAGGTGAAGGGTCTGGCTTGTGCGTGTGGGCTGGGAGGTAGGACAAAGGTCTGCCCCAAATGTAAACCACAGACGTGAGGTCAGGGCAGGGGAGGGTGCTGAAACAGGCTCAGGGAATCGCAGACCTCCAGCTCCCTTCACCTCCCGTCCTTGAAGGCCTCTGCTCACCTGCTGGGCTCACCTGCCTGGTTCAGCTGGTCTTTACTCTTGCACTATGTTCTTGGTCAGTGTCTTATGTCTTGCTCCTTTTTTTTTTTTTCCACAAATGCCTTTTGTGGAACTTCCTTAGGTGTCTATGAATGTGTGGCAAGTAGATCAGGATGGGTGAGCTGGAATCAAATGGATGTGGCTTTGAGTTGTAAGGGTCACAACCCATTCGTTGGATGGTCCTGAACAAGTCACACAGCCCCCTGGTGATGCTGTCTCTCATGTGTCAACTGGATAAGGTGGCCCAGTACACAAAGATTCCCAAGGCAAGCTGTCATCATGTGTACCCTCTGTAGCATGGAGATCCTCAGATGTCTCCTCCCCATCTGCCTTGGATCCCTTGTTCATTCTATGGAAGAAGTGATGACTAGTATGTTACTTGGGACCAGAATGCCAGTGTGAACTAGGAGATGCTGCACAGAGGGCCAAGGCAGACCAAGTCCGATCACATGCCTGGTGGTGGACCCTGGGTTGGGCACTAACCTTTTTGAGCTTAGAATGGACCTCAAGATGCCATTCTTGTAGCAATGTTGAGTATGGAGATTACGCTCATGAAGAGCATCAGCTATAAGCCTGGTATCTGATAGCAATTTGATAGAGGGTAGCAACAGTTTTTTTTTGTTTGTTTGTTTTTTGTTTTTTTTTTGAGACGGAGTCGCGCTCTGTCACCCAGGCTGGAGTGCAGTGGCCAGATCTCAGCTCACTGCAAGCTCCGCCTCCCGGGTTTAGCCATTCTCCTGGCTCAGCCTCCCGAGTAGCTGGGACTACAGGTGCCTGCCACTTCGCCCGGCTAGTTTTTTGTATTTTTTAGTAGAGACGGGGTTTCACCGTGTTAGCCAGGATGGTCTTGATCTCCTGACCTCGTGATCCGCCCGTCTCGGCCTCCCAAAGTGCTAGGATTACAGGCTTGAGCCACCGCGCCCGGCCGCAACAGTTTTTTAGTATCACTATGCCATATTAGTATAGTGTACTGATTGCCTTGTAAGCCTAGTTAATTATACACAGAGCCGTCTTTTATACATTATGATGAAAGCAGAGGCCTGGGAGAGTAACAAACTTCTAAAAGACCATGGGTGACAAACAAAGAGAATGAGGTGAAGGTATTTTCAGTAATAATACTGAGTATTGGAATTAAAAACTAAAAAAAATTGAAAGAACCTAAGAAAGAAAAGTGGTAATGTGAGATATAAAGCATTGAAATGTCTAAATAAAACAAAAATCCTGAACAGAACAAAAACAAAGAGAAAAAAACTAAAAGGCAAAGAAAACAATATTCTACACTTGCCACCAAGAGAAAATGTAAATAGTCGTGAAAATAAGTAATTTGAAACCTAAGTTGCAGAAACTTTAAATTATTGGGTGCCATAAAGGAATGTGATTTTCGGGCCTGAGTCACGTGACAGGAAGCTGTAACCTACGGGGCTGAACTTTTGTTTCTCTGATTACCGATTAGCCTTCTTCCCAGCCTACAATGTTGTGTAAAATGCCGTAAATGACTAGAGGGCGCCAGAAAAGACGGCTTCATTTTGATCTTCCTTACAGATTAACTTCCCTCTTCTCTCACACACAGACCTCATGGCTATCTCATTTGCCAAGACGGAATGTTAAATATACTCTTTTAAATTGGAAAGGAAATGAAAACGAGCCATACAGAAAAGAAAACAAACTGTAACTAATTAAACTTGTAACTTACAAACTAGCCTTGTGTAGAAAATGTTGTAATCCTGTTAAATCTCTTTGTTTTGTTCTTATATAAGCAAGACCTTAACTTTTAGCTCTAGAGTGCTGACCCCATTTCTCTGCAGTCTGTGTTTCCCAGATGGCAATACCCAGGTTTTCTCTTGGATAAACTCTCGAACACTGGGTTCTGATTCTTTCAATTATTTCAGGTTGACATGGTTTTAAAAAAAGAAGAAGAAAAAAAACTACAGGAAGGAATGTGCTTAGTTCCTTCTATTAAAATGACTAGTTTGGGAAAAAAAGGAGACGGGTCTGCTGGTTCAGGATCCATAAGGGATTAGAGCTGGGCTTTAGGAAGAGGATGCTCCCTGCTGCAAGGAGAACCAATTGGAAGGAAGGGGGAACAAACAGGAAGCAGTAGGGAGCCCACTGTATGTATCTAGGCAAAAATGGTGCTGGGCACAGCCGGAAACAGAGGAGATGGATTAGAAATAATTATGAGACAGAGCAGGGGGAGATGAGGTAGGGGCAGGGAGGGGTTATGGAGGATGTTGAGGTCCAGCCTTGAGCCACTGGGTGGGAGTGGTGCAGTCTGCACCTGATGTCCCCATGGGTTGCCACCTCTGCATCACCTTCTCGTTCAAGACATTCATCCTGTGACTATGCTCCAAGGGTGCTGGTGAGATAGCCTTTTTCTTTCTCAGTCTGGTCTTTGAGAAGGTTCCTCCACAGGGCTGCTCCCCCATCCACTGGCCATGACCCAGCACTCCAGAAAAGCAGTCTTGTCACAAGGCTTCAACCCTCTGGGTTCCCTCAGTGCAGTGTGGCCTCCAGCACAGTTCACGATACCCATTCCCTCTGCCAATCCAAACCCCAGCTTTCCCTTCACCAGCAGCTCTTCTCTGACAACAGTCACCTTCACTCTGGCGGGTTTCGCCTCTTACAGAGGATCACAAAGCAGCCGGTACTCACGGAAATGCTCCCTCTACCCCCAAGTGTGGCTACTTCCTCCCTGTGCCAGGAGCTCAATGTGCGCAGGACCTGACCTCTCTCTGGCTCTCTCCTCTTCTTGCTGTAAACTGGGAATAAACTGGGACAGCTTGGCTTATCTCTCTTGCTTCTCTCTGGGACTCCGACTTCTGCTCTGCTTCCCTAGGGGTAGGCTGCCCCCCACAAGGAACCCCCTAGTGATACTGTGATTGGATGATGGAGTTTGTTTAACTCTCAAGTAGTTTGGCAAGCCCACTGGCTCTCACATTGATGTATAGCTCTTGGAATTAGCCTTTAACAATAGGGAAGATGACATTTTGCCCCTATCTGCCTAATCTTTGTCTTACTGTTCAATTTCATACAGAACCTGGGTGGGAATAGAGTTGCCACTTCCTGGATCCCTTAAGACATCAACAGCCTGGACACAACTGATGGGAGACACTGACCCCAGAGCAGTTTCTGTGGCTCTTGGCCAGATCACACATTCGTGTTCTGAGAAGTACACCGGCACTAACATAAAACCAAGCAAAAAAGCTAGAAAAAGGAGATAGTGGGAAGGTAAGAACAAAAACAGCAGCTCTAAAGCATGGCTTCATACATTCATTCACTGAACATACTCCTGTTGGGAATCCACCCTTCACAGGGTGCTGGGAAAGGCAGACAGGCACCCAGGCTGCGGTCACATAGCGTCTACTCTTAAGCAGCACCTTTGCAGAGGAGACCTTGCCTCCTCCCCTACCTACAGTCCACCCCGCTGCCAGCCTCCTTCACCTCTAAGGCCACATCATCTAATTTATGTCCTTAATAGCACTGACGACAGTCTATCATTTTAAGTGTTTATCATCCATCTTCCCCAACTAGAACGTGCTCTCCTCTACTGGAGAGCGGGGACCAGGGCTGCCTCAGTCACTGCTGCAACCCCAGAGTGCACTGACACAGTGCCTGGGACACTGGTGCCTCCCCAAAATACTTGTGGAACAAATTAACCACGTGATAGGTACTATGGTAAGGAAGAGCTGGAAGTGGGGTGGAACGAGTGGGAAAATCTAGGGTGTTTGGGGAAGGCTTCTTGGAAGGAGAGACATCCAAGAGCTGAGGGAACAGCTCAGGACAGCAAAGGACACAAGTTACTTATCCAGGTAAACAGGTGGAAAAGTAATTCCAGAAAGACAGAAGAATACAGATTAAAGCATCCTAGGAGACTGTGTGGTGTGTGCTAGAACATCACGTATGTAATGGGGCTGCGCCAGGCACAGTGGCTCACGCCTATAATCCCAGCACTTTGGGAAGCTGAGGTGGGCGGATCATCTGAAGTCAGGAGTTCGAGACCAATCTGGCCAACGTGGTGAAACCATATGTCTACTAAAAATACAAAAATTAGCCTGGTGTGATGGTGGGCACCTGTAATCCCAGCTACTCGGAAGGCTGAGGCAGGAGAATCACTTGAACCCGGGAGGTGGAGGTTGCAGTGAGCCGAGATGACACCATTGCACTCCAACCTGGGTGACAGAGCAAGACTCCATTTCAAAAAAACAAAAAACAAACAAACAAAAAATGGGGCTGAAGGGAGAGCCTGGTGAGTTTGTGGGAACATGGAGGAGAGTGTGAGAGAGAAAAAGAATGTGATGGAGGTGAAATGGCAGATGCACACGCCCCAGGATAGAGTCAGGTACAAATACAGCAAGTGACTCAGCCAGAGAGGTAGCACCCAAGGGGAAGCCTGAAGGATGTGGTGAGATCCCCAGGCTGAGAAGTGGAGGGAGAGGGCTCCAAGCAGAATGCACAGGGGAAAGGCCCAGGGGGAGGGTCTTCCAACTCTTTCTTACCATAGCACCTGAGTGAGTGAGTGGTTGGGTGGAAATGCATGGCACAGCCCCAAGGCCTCTGTGTACCTGCAAATACATCAGCTATCAGCCCCGCCACGTGCAGAGAGAAACAGTGGGTGAAGCAGAAGTACTGACCTTTTCCACCAGGTCTTCAGAGGCCTGTTCCTCACAGAGGTGAATTTTGTCTTCGATGCACTTCTTCAGAAGCTCTCCCTTGCTTTTACTCTTGGACCGTGACTTTCTCACCTTGGACTGTTGCTGGAGAGGGGTTGGGGAAGACACTAGTAAGAAGGCTATCACCAGCAAGTCCATGCAGCCCCCCAGGGCTTTGCAGGTCACGAGAAGTTTCTGCAGCTCCCAGAACCGCGAATCTCTGCCTTAAGCCAGACAGGGGAGGAGAGAGGTATGTTCTTCTGGAAGGAGCTCAGTTTCAGAGCCTTTGATCTTCACACAATCTGGTGGGCAGAACCTCAGCTCTGCAGTCAGACAGCAGAACCAAGCTGTGTCCACCTCCTAAGTAGCCGTGGGACCTCAGACCTGTCAGCCTCTCTGAGAAGGGGATGTGATGAATGAGGTCCCTGTTCTTGCAATGCTTCCATGACAGTGGAGAAAACCGTCTGAAAACATGGAAACTAAATAAGGACACTAGGAGTAGAGCCACATTGGCAGACAGGACCTGGAAGCCCAGGGTACAGACTGGGGTTGGGAGGGGATATCCCCAGAGAGGGCCAGGCAGGGAGCCCATTGTGCACATCTCTGCCCAACTACCAGGCAGTGATGTCAAGCCGGTAGCCTGAAACTGGCCTTAGGAGGAGGATTTACACTATGGAAATGGGTGAATGCTACAAGTCAGGATTCCCCTCCCTACCTTCCCTCTCCCCTGAGAGCCTTCCCAGCATGGGTCTGGTCAGGGCCCAGGCCACAGGGAACCTTGAGGTCATGTTGGAACTTGGATCCCAGCTCAGAGAGCTACAGAAAGGGCTGAAGGGTGGTGAATCTGACTTGCACATCTCTTTAGAATTTGCAAGTGCCTTTGAAACTCATGTCCGTGAATGGTCTGGGAGCCCTGGGGGCCACCAGCAGATGACGGCAAACAGTAGACACTACCTGTTTTGCGGGCCTAGATCAAAGAGAAGTGTGCGTGGAAGAAATGCGGGGGTTCTCTGGTGGTGACACGACAGGTGGGTGAGGACGGCCAAGGGATGGAGAATGCACTAAGCATCCACTAATATTGCTCCACCTGGCCCCATATAGCCTCATGATACCCATTTTACAGATGAAAACATGAAGACTAAAACAACGATTTTCTCCCCAGGCCTTGGTGCTTAGGAAACTGAGAGCAGGCTCTCCCGCCGCCTTCTCTGCTGCTATCTCGGGGCTGAGCAAGTGAAGGGAGCTGTGGCTCCATCGGTGCAAAAGCCTGACCGTGCTGGCTCAGCCTTCCCTCTGGAGAATGTGGAGCGAGCAACTTCATGACATCTGCCTCCTCTGAGGCAATGGCCAAAGCCATTTCCATCTGAAAACCAAGCATCTTGGGCAACTTTGAAGGTAGAAACTTCGTTCCTGCCGGGACTCACCAGCTTCAAGGCAGGGGAACCAGCAGCTCATGGACTCCCTCCCCTCACTTCGGTGAAGTGAAAATTATTTTCCCCCATTGTTCAAAATTATTTAAAACTTTTATAATTTACCCGTTACTCTTATTCTGTATCTCCTACCTCCTTGTAAGAACGGAAGTAGGAAAAAAAACAACAGTACTTTAAAAAAAATTAAAAGAATGTCAAAGCTTCCAAGTGGTTTCTGCATCCACTGGTTTATATTCCGAAAGGATGTGTCTGAGTTTTTTTCTTTCTCTAAAGGAAAAGAAGTGAGTTTAAAGTCAGGAAACACCAGCTCCCAGCCCAGTTCTCTACCTCCTATAGGGCTACTCCCTTTTCCTCTGCTGGCCTGTTTTCTCATCTGTAAAATGGGACACCACATTGACCTCTTAGCACTGCTGTGAACTTCAGGGGAGATGATGTCAGCTTCGGTGATTTTAATATGTTTTCAGTCTCAACTATTACTACCGTAAGAGAAGTCTCAGATGTGTTTTACACACATCTGGTGCTTGGCTGGTGGGATGTTTAAGCCAACAAAATTGACTGCACACCTACTATGCACTTGGCACTCTTGAGTGCTGAATGGGCCGGGGAGCTTATTTTTAGTGAAGGCACAGACAAAGGGGAAGTCAAGGAACCAGCACATTTCAGATAATGATAAATAAAATCATGAAACCCAGCATGTGATAAAGAATGCCTAGGGAGAGGGTAATTTTAGACAGGTGCTCAGGGAGGGCTTCTTGGTGGAGGTGGCATTTGAGCCGAGACCTCAATGGGCTACAAAGCATATACATGGCAGAGAAAACAGAGGTTCGAAGGCCTTATTTTATGTTGGGAGCCCCAGAAGCAGAGCCTGAGGCAGGGATTAGGTGCACGTGGTTTCCTGAAGGAGGTCTCTTTAGGATCACCCTCTTGGGGAACAAGGGAACACGACAGGAAAGGGAAGAGCCAAGCAAGGCTGTGGTCTCAGGTGAAGTTGAGCCTAAATTGGTCCCTGGGGGCTTTGAAGCAAAAACTGCACCAAAGAGTTGTCTGTCCTCAGGCACATAATAGCTGCTCATTAAAAGGCAGCTGCCAGTCATCATCCTTTAAGATCTTGTGCAAGAGCCCCTCCTTCCCTGACCCACCTGAGCTGAGCTGAGCATCCCTCCTCCATGCCATATAGAAAGGCCTTTTGTACCCAGAGTAAGTCATTAGCTGTGGCTGGAGGAGTGGGCAGGAGAGACAGAGTAATATCTCAGGCCAGGCAGTTTCCATCAGGAGAAGATTGTGGCTGGGCGAGGCTGCTGGTGGATGGTGCAACAACCCAGGTGTCAGGATCAGGGCACAGCACCAGCGGTGTCCACTATAAACTTTAAAGTTGGGACAACCCTGGAGATTCCTGGAATAGCTAGACCCCAATGCGGCCAGAGAGGAGAGGATAGGTGAGCATGAGGTGAGATGGACTCAGGGTGGTGGAGAGGCCAGACCCTGTAGGCTCAGCAGCTGGCAGACAGCCCTGCTTCTATAATCGAGAGGCCACTGACATGTCCATCCTACCTGCAGCTCGGGGGCAGCCAGGGCCTGGTCCAGCTTCAGGAATTCTGCTTCTCGCCACGCAGTCTGAAATTGCTGCAGCAGAACTCGGGCCCGGATTTTGGGGAGGGCCAAGCTCCTGTCCATCTGAGCAAAGCAGCCATGGACCTCCTGCCTCATCCGGAGCAGCTCCTCTTCAGACAGGGAGAAGACTGAGGAGCAGAGCTTCCTGGAAGGGAGAACAGAGACATGCTCTTACAGAGAAAGCCTGGGGGCTGGGCTGGGGTGATGAAGCTGAAGATGCAAAGCTCATTCCTCAAATCTAGGTCTGCAGAAAAACCTTGGCTCCCTAATCATGCATTCCTGCCACAGGCATTCCTTGAGCACCTAATGCACGTCGTGGTGCACAGGACATTGTATTGGAGCTAAGAACAAGAGCTGGATGAGGCCAGGCTGTGAGGGTGTCTTTGAGGAGGCAACAGGCCTTCCAGTGTCCATGACTTTCAATTAACCTGGTCTCGCTTCAGAAACAGACACGTAAACAAAGCACTGTCTGCGGAGCCTGGTCAGCAGCATTCTCTACGTAGGACCAATGGACAGAGGAGAGACGCACAATACTCAGCTCAGGGAGGTCAGGGAAATGGGAGTCCCTTGTGATTGGTTCCGAAGGGTAATGATTGACAGCTATCATTCAGTGAAAACCGATTCCACGCTGGGAACCATGCTGAGTGACTTAGTGTTATGGATTGAATTATGGCTCCCAAAAAGATATATTCAAGTCCTAACCTGGGACCTGTGAATGTCGGTTTATTTGGAAATAGGGTATTTACAAATGTAATTAAGAAGTGAGCTAAAATGAGGCCATATTGGAGCACAGTGGACCCTTAATGCAGTATGACTGGTGTCCTTATCAGAAAAGAGACAAACACACAGGGAGGCCATCTGACACGGAGGCAGAGATTGGGGTGTGACATCTACAAGCCAATGAATGCCAAGAATTGCCAGAAACACCAGCAGTAAAGGTATGGAACAGATTCTCCCCCGGTGCCTTCAGAGGGAGCACGGTCCTGCCACTGCCTTGATCTTGGACGTCCAGCCTTCAGAACAGTGGGAGAACACATTTCTGTTGTTTTAAGCCACCCAGTTTGTGGTACTTTGTTACGGTAGTGCTCAGAAACAAATGCAATGACCTACATCATTGCTGTTCCTTACACCAAATTACAGACGAGGAAATGAACAGTCCCTCTTCCTTTCCAGCAAGGCCCATAGCCCACTCTAATGGAGAGAATGGCCACACAATTGCTTTCTCAGCCTCAACGGGGCTGGTTCTGGCCCATGAGATATAAGAGGAAATCTGTTCAGAAAGTCTGGACAGAATTATTCAATGAACAAAGATTCTCTGTAGATTTGTTTGAATGTTCTGGTAATGTTCTGTCAATGCAGCCAGCATCGACGGAGGCTTTAAAATTCAGAATTATCTGCAGAACACCCGACGTGGTTGGCCAGAGTCAGGTTTACCATACCCAAATCTCAGTGTGGGAATGTGGGGCTGTGGCTCTGCCAGAAAGGTCTCTGGGAAGAGAATGAGACCTTCAGAGACCACACGGGCCCTCTGCTGAAAACAGTCTGAGGCCTGACCCCATGTCATGTGACACCCATCTTGGGTTCCTCACTTCATGGGGCCCCACGATTTTTAAAGCAACCTTTGGAAACGGCAGCAACCCCCTTGCACCTCCCCTTGTGCAAAGCCTTCGCCCCACTGTTTGCTGATTACGCCCAACCCAAAGTAAAAGCAACTCTGAGATGACTCTCAGTCATTATTCCTGTCACTTTCAAACCAGATCGGCCCTGAGCACTCTTGTCTTAATCCTCTGTTACGTAAGTGCCAAGAGAATACAGAAATAGAGGAGGCGAGATCTTTGCCCTGAAGGAGTTTGAAATCAAGACAGGAACTCAGGAAAGAAGGCTCGAAGACACGCTTTCTCTTGCAAAGATATTCCTCATTAATTCCTACTTTAGCCAACCAGTTTTACAGCAACCCCATCTTGGTTGAAATTGGAAAGCTTCTAAAAATGTGTTTCAAATCTATTGTGCAAAGCCATTTTTGCATAATGCCTCGGAAATAAATGCTGCAACCTTTTAGAATCTTAAATAAGCAAAGTATATGAGCAGACTCGCATTGCGAGTTGATCCTCTTTAACCCTTGGAAAAATCATACACTTTTATGATAGCCAAGTGAGAGTTCTCTTTTTCCCGTTAAATGGCTAAATCAGCAGTGGCTTTGGTAATACTCCCTGCAAAATGAATCCAAATGAAGTTGAAGAAAATGACCAGCTGGTAATAGGAATGCCAAAGTTAATTCACTTGCTACGAAGAGTCCAAAGTCAATTTGAACATGAGAGGAGAATTTTCTGGAATGTAGGCTAAGCTGAATAAATACTGTTGAGGGCAATTCATGGGAATAAGAAATGGCATTTAAGGATCTGATTTTTATGGACTAAGAGAAGACAGCATCTTGTTTTCCTGGTCAAGAAAGCAAAAGCTAACAAGCATTAAAAAATAAATGAGGCCAGAATCACAAAAGAGAGAGACGGGAAAGGGCCAAACCTCACTTAATGCAAACCAAGACAGTATCAATCTTTGCAAACACCTGGGGACCTATTTTCCTGGTAGCAAGGTCAGACTCTGGGGATGAAAACTGTGTGGGAAAGGAAAGGACGTTAAATCACGGAGGCCAGCAAGATTCTAGGAGATAACTTCTACAAGGGAGGAGGGAAATTGGAGACAGATCCTGTGTCCTTTAAAGCGTCCAAGATGAGCCCAGGCTCTTATATAAACATTGTCTTCACATTTAAACTACTCGATAGTGACACTGTAATGCCAAAAGCACCTTAAATGATTTGATTTCGTTTTTGTGGTCTTCATTTTACAAGCGGGAAAGCTGAGGCCCAGAGAGGTTAAACAAGTTGCACAAATGTAAGTGGTGGTCCTGGGTATTTTGGTCTACATCGCCCAAGTCTCATTCTACACTGGCTATGTTAGAGGTCCCTCCAGTTTCCAATCTGTTGCCAGCCACAAACAACCACCAAAAGCTCTGTTGGTCTCTATTACAGCACAAAAGGCTCCCTTCCTGGGCCAGGCCAAATCCCAGCTGCACAAAGAGCTGGCAAATGTTTCAGGGAAGTAAAGGACTGTGGGCACTGGCCCCTCTGGAATACGACTCCAACTTGTCTTCATTGTTTCCACCACTCTCCCATGTCTTTAAAAAATTACTGGTGAAATTTATCTTGGGAGGCTGAGGCGGGAGGATTGCCTAGGCCCAGCAGTTCGAGACCAGCCTGGGCAACAGGGTGAGACCCCCCCTCTACAAAAAATAAACTAAATATTAAAAATAAATGTATCCATTATTTTCTAGTTACTGCAGCAGGAGTGTTAGGTGTGGTCCACTGCATCCCACTCAGAAGCGGAAGTCATTACATGGTTCCTGAATTAATAATAAAGATACATAGTCCGAGAAATGGACCAGGGATGAAAGGGCCAGGTGAAAGGATGACGTAGTGTGGTGGAAGAACTAACATGAAGGTCAAGATCATGAGCAGCCTTGATGCCTGGTGAAACGAGCAGGGCCTGGAATGGCCTAACCACAAGCTCCCCTTCCCCCTCTGTTCCCGTGGATCATGTCCCCTCCCCAGGGGACATTTCTTATTAGGGGAATCAGCATTTATCCCTGAGTACTCAGCTCCCTGGAGTTATTCAGCCCAGGGAATTATTCAGACAAGCTAATCACATCTTCCCTTGGAAGCCAGGGGCCACCCATCCTCTTGTTACTACAAACCCTACGGTCCTGGTTCTGCACTCTGCTCAATCCCTGTAGGGTCCCGTGTGACATTCAAGGTCCTCCCCCGGGAGCGTGAGTTCCTATGACTAATTAACGCTGGTAATGTCATCTGTCTGGTGCCAGGTATCTCATGCTTGGCCATCCCCACAACCACAGGGGAGGAATCTCCCTGGCATCAATGGGGTGGGGAGGTGTGATTAGGGCGCGCAGGAGCACTCACATGAAGACCAGGTGCTCCCAGCGTCTCAGCTCCGCCTGCTCCTCCGTGGCGGCCTCAGGAGCATCGTCCTTCAGTCTCTGCCTCACGCTCTGGACACCCTCCTGGTCCCTGTCCCTCTCCTCCCCCTCCAGCTGCTCGGCCCGCACGGCCATCTCCTTGCCGTGCTCCTCCAGGATCTGCTGCAGGAAGAGCCAGGGCACGCTGCGCTTGAGCAGCTCCTGGGTCATGGCTGAGTTCTGCAGGCGCCGCAGCTCATCGGTGGCCTTCTCAAACAGCGAGAGGGTCAGGGCCCTGAGATCGTCCAGGGCAGCCTGGTCCAGACGCTCCTGCAGCTCCTCCAGGGCGGCGCCCTGCTCCTCCATCAGGCTCCTCCTCTGGCGCAGGTACTGGCCGGCATCCTCAACCGCTTGAAAGGCCTCGCTGATGGACAGCTGCTCCCTCCGCTGCTCCCTGTGCTGGAGTTTCAGAAAAGAAAATTAAGTGGGGGCAGGGCTTGGCGGGTACAGCCCTTTGGCTGAAACACTTTGGTGCAGGAGGCACAGAATGTTTATAGCCTTTGCCCCAACAATCTCACATTTGGAAAGTTATTCTGTTTATTATTTATTTATTTATTTATTTATTTTTTAGATGGAATCTCGCTCTGTCGCCCAGGCTGGAGTGCAGTGGTGCGATCTTGGCTCACTGCAACCTCCACCTCCTGGGTTCAAGCAATTCTTGTGCCTCAAACACCCAAGTAGTTGCAATTATAGGCACGTGCACCGTGATGCCAGGCTAATTTTTTAAAAAATTAATTTATTTTATTTTTAAATTTATTATTTATTTATTTTTGAGATAGGGTCTCCTTCTGTCGCCCAGGCTGGAGTACAGTGGCACTACCTTGGCTCACGGCAACCTCCGCCTCCCAGGTTCAAGTGATTCTACTGCCTCAGCCTCCCCAGTAGCTGGGATTACAGGTGTGTTCCACCACACTCAGCTAATTTTTGTATTTTTTGTAGAGTTGGGGTTTCACCATGTTGGCCGAGCTCCTCTTGAACTCCTGACCTCAAGTGATCTACTCACCTCAGCCTCCTAAAGCGCTGGGATTATAGCTGTGAACCATTGCGCCAGGTCTAGAAAGTTACTGTTTTTTAAAAAAATATACGGTAGAATCCTTATGTGTTCACCATTCATTAAACATGTATTTGTTGAGTAGGTAAAGCCCAGGAGACAGACCGCCTGGGTTTGGGTCCTGGGTCCCCCATTCACAAGCTGAGTGATCCAAAGCAGGTATTTTACCCTCTCTGTGCCTCCATTTCCCTATCTGATTGGTAAAATGGGGACAATAATAGGACCTCCCTTTCAGAATAGTTGCGAGGATTATGTGAGTTACTTCACACACGTACAGCTCATAGAAAAGTGCCTGACATAGTTTATGCCAATAAATATCTGTTAGTGTTATTACTATGTGCTAGGTACACAGGATCTGCAAGCTACAATATTATAAAGGGGAATCAAAAAGCTAAGATCATTGAGAGACAACTTAAATGAGGAGGTCAGCGAAGCTTTTAAGGAAGAAGATCTAAGTGAGACCTAAGGAAGGAGGTCTCATCTGAATCAGGTTAAGAAATGGGGAAAGAACATTCCTGGGAGAAAGAACAGTTGGTGCAAAGGCCCCGTGGTGGGGGAAAAAAATTGAGATGCATAAAGATGTCCATTATGGTGCTCTTTATAACAGTGGGTCCACATGATAGTCTCAGGTCTATTTTTTTTTTTTTTTTGAGATGGAGTCTGGCTCTGTGGCCCAGGCTGGAGTGCAGTGGCACAATCTTGGCTCACTGCAAGCTCCGCCTCCTGGGTTCACGCCATTCTCCTGCCTCAGCCTCCTGAGTAGCTGGGACTACAGGTGCCCGCCACCGCACCCAGCTAATTTTTTGTATTTTTTAGTAGAGACGGGGTTTCACCATGTTAGACAGGATGGTCTCGATCTCCTGACCTCGTGATTCGCCCGCCTTGGCCTCCCAAAGCACTGGGATCACAGGTGTGAGCCACTGCGCCCGGCCTCTCAGCTCTATTTTGAGAGAACATAAGATGCTCTTCCAAAGTAAGAACTCAATAAATGTTAGCACCAACCATTATCATTAGTCACTCAAACCAGCACTCCTATTTCCTTGCCCATGCAGACATTACTAGTATACCATAACCCGTGTTTATAGGTCCTGGTGACCAGAGAGTGTCAATTCATTCATTCTACAAATATGTATTGAGCACCTACCAGGTGTCAGGCAGTGTTCTCAACAGTGGGGATGCAACCTAAGTTTTTGCCTTCACGGAGCTACATCCTAATTCTGGGCCACTTGTAATGTTTATCAACAGTAGCTGCAAGAAATAATAGTCACAGAAGACTGCCAGAATCTCCTATAGGATATGGAGTTCATCCTTCTTTCTAGACACTGACCTTCAGGTAAGACAGTAGGGAAATGGAGCCCTGGGCCCCACTGTTTTAATCCCTTAACCAGTGGCTCAGAGATGAATGGTGTGATGCTCAAAGATGGGGTATGCATCAGTGATCAAGGTCAGAATCACGGCTTTCTGTTGGGTTCCAAACTTAGTAATAAAGAGCAGAGTTGGCCGGGTGCGGTGGCTCAAGCCTGTAATCCCAGCACTTTGGGAGGCCGAGACGGGAGGATCACGAGGTCAGGAGATCGAGTCGAGACCATCCTGGCTAACATGGTGAAACCCCATCTCTACTAAAATACAAAAAAAAAAATTAGCCGGGCGAGGTGGCGGGCGCCTGTACTCCCAGCTACTCGGGAGGCTGAGGCAGGAGAATGGCATGAACCCGGGGGGCGGGGCTTGCAGTGAGCTGAGATCCAGCCACTGCACTCCAGCCTGGGCGACAGAGCCAGACTCCGTCTCAAAAAAAAAAAAAAAAAAAAAAAAGAGCAGAGTTTCCATTGATCAAATTTGAAAGTTATTATTCATCCCCTCCCTGCAAATCATACCAACCAACTACTTGGGTGTCACCCTGCATGCCCTATACATTCCCTGAATCTGTCCTTATCCCTTGTACTCAGGGGTCTGCGCCAGTTTAGGCCTTCATTTGCTCACACCTGGACAAGTACCAGAACCTCCCATGGGGTTTATATTCCCAGGTTCCTCAACTCCATCTGACAAGGTGCTCACCTCAGCTTCCTAAATCACAGATCTGATGTCTCTCTCACCTCCTGAAGACCCTTCAACATTCCTCAGTATCCTTGGATGGAGGGTAACCCCTTAGCCCGGCACGCCATGCCCCCATTGACATGCTGCTGCATTCCCTTCTGGGGCCTACCCTAGTCCCTCTGCACACTCCAGCCTCATCATATTCTTAGAGTCCCCAAATACATGCCATGCATGCCACTTACTAGATAACTGACCTTGACCACACACACACACACAAACCCAGTGGTATCTCCCTCATAGGGTTAATGTAAAGATTAAACAAGATATCTTATATAACATGCTTAGCACAGTGCTAAGTAAGCACCCAACAAATGTTAGCACCTACCATCATCATTAGTCACTCAAACCAGTATCAGGAGAAGCCCACGCCCGATATTCAACGTGGGTTCTTTTCTATTTCCCTAAGTGTCGGCTGGCCTGAGAAATAAAGGGAAAGAGTGCAAAACAGAGAGATTTTAAAGCTGGGTGTCTGGGGGAGATATCACATGTCGGCAGGATCCGTGATGCCTCCTGAGCCATAAAACCAGCAAGTTTTTATTAGTGATTTTCAAAACGGGTGGGAGTGTATGAATAGGATGTGGGTCTCAGAGATCACATGCTTCACAAGGTAATAAAATATCACAAAGCAAATGCAGCCAGGGCAAGATCACAGGACCACAGGATGGGGAGAAATTAAAATTGCTAATGAAGTTCCGGGCACGCATTGTCATTGATAACATCTTACCAGGAGATAGGGTTTGAGAGCAGATAACTGGTCTGACCAAAATTTATTAGGTGGGAATTTCCTCGGCCTAATAAGCCTGGGAGTGCTACAGGAGACCGGGGCTTATTTCATCCCTTTGTCTACAACCGTAAAAGATAGCTGCCCCCAAAGCGGCCATTTTAGAGGCCTACCCTCAGGGGCGCATTCTCTTTCTCAGGGATGTTCCTTGCTGATAAAAAGAATTCAGTGATATTTCTCCTATTTGCTTTTGAAAGAAGAGAAATATGACTCTGTTCCGTCCGGCTCACCGGCAGTCAGAGTTTAAGGTTATCTCCCTTGTTCCCTGAACATTGCTGTTATCCTGTTCTTTTTCCAAGGTGCCCCAGATTTCATATTGTTCAAGCACAAATGCTCTACAAACAATTTGTGCAGTTAACACAATCCTCACAGGGTCCTGAGGCGGCATACATCCTCCTCAGCTTACAAAGATGACCGGATTAAGAGACTAAAGTAAAGACAAGCATAGGAAATCACAAGGGTATTGATTGGGGAAGTGACAAGTGTCCATGAAATCTTCACAATTTATGTTCAGAGACTGCAGTAAGGACAGGAATAAGAAATTATAAAAGTATTAGTTTGGGGAGCTAATAAATGTCCACGAAATCTTCACAATTATGTTCTTCTGCCGCGGCTTCAGCCGGTCCCTCTGTTCGGGGCCCCTGACTTCCCGCAACAAACCAGCATTCCTAATTCCCTTGTCCATGCAGACATTACTAGTCTACCATGATCCTCTGCTGTGCTTGGGCTGGATAAGAACTGTAGCATCCTGCTGAACACAGCATTCCGAAAAGTTGCTACCAATCAACAGTAGATGGCACATCATGGTGCATGCCCAGCTGCCCTTCTGATCCTAGTGCATCAATGGCAATGTCTGGCACAGTACCTCCACTTGATAGGTATTAGAAAGTGCTTATGCAAATAATAAATAGCATCGTGCCTTATATACCTTTTGTAGCAACTCTCGTCTTCTCTTAGTTATTAATTTTTGCTGGAGTTTTTTCTTTTCCTGCTTTAAGTCATTGTCCAACTTCTGCTTGATTGAAAAGACTTCTGTCTGAGCCCGCTCCAATAGCATTTCCATTTGGTCTTCATCCAGGTACCCTGCTCTAGATGGAAAGGATGTAAAGTTAGGAATGTGGTCTCCAAACTCACTTGTAGCTTAACTGCTATTGTGCCTGAGCATTCATCTCCATATTAGTTTGGTTTGAATCAGAAAATCTTTACCCTCCAGAAGAATTAGGAGAATGGGCAGCAAAGACATTACTAAAGTACTAGCAGCATAAGGGCAGAGAAAGCTCAACACAAGAGAGACGTTATTAGGGTGGAAGTGGGCAAGAGTTCTGGGAGAAAGTAACATTTGAGAGGACCACTCTGGTGCAGACAGAAGTTTCCAAGGGGAGATGGTGGATTAAAAATCCTGGTGGATTAAAAATCCAGAACAGCACAAAGAAAGTCAAAGAGGCAAAAGCAGGGAATCCTCTGTGTGACAGTTAATTTTATGGACCAATTTGATGGGCCCAGATGAAATGTTCTTTCTGGGTGTGCTGTGAGGGTGCTTCCAGTGGAGGTCAGCATTTGAATCAGTGGACTCAGTAAAGCAGATGGGCCTCCCCAGTGTGAGCGGGCATCATCCAATATGCTGGGGTCCTGAATAGAACACAGAGGCAGAGGAAAGAGGAATCTGTCCCTTTTTTTTCTGCCTTACAATTTACAGTGGGATCTCTCATCTCTTCTCCTGCCCTTGGACTGGGACTTACACCAGCAGCTCCCTCTGGTTCTCAGGCCTTCAGATTTGGACCGAATTACACCCTTGGCTTTCCTGGGTCTCCGGCTTGCAGGCAGCAGACAAGGGGATTTCTCAAACTCCATAATTGCTTGAGCTAGTTCCTATTTATATAGGAAGCTACTTGTATGGCAAGCTGGAAACAGCAGACAATGCTGTCTATATGTTTATATATCCTGTTGGTTCTGTTTCCCTGGAGCACCCTGACAAGTACATTCTGCTACTAGCATCACCACTATCATTCCTAGACTGCCTGCATCCCTGGGCTGAGTCCCCAGCTTGGCCCAGGGAAGACTCTCAACAGAGGTTCCTTGAAGGAATGAACAGGTGAAGGATAATTATGTCTTTTAAAATAGAATTTGAAAAGAAGAGATGAAGCATCTTTCCCTGGTGACTGCTCACAACCAGCTGGTGGGCCCTTAATTTCAAGGCAAAGAACTGTTTCTTTCACTTGAGTGCAAATTAAAATCAGGAATGCCAAGTAAATTGCAGTGATAAATTCATTAGCATCTTTAGGTGGGGAGTGTTTGCATAATTTGCACCTTACCAAATCCTCATTAAACAGAGCAGGAAAGGGTCAAAGTCCCAATAAGGTTACTTAAGTAGCAGAACCACAGTAAAACAACAGATTGTCATAAGAAAGCCATTTTATAGTCATGTCCCTATTCATTTCAGAGCTTCCTGTAACCTAAAAGAATAAATTTTGTTCTTTACAATTAAGTCACCTCAAAGAATAGCTGAGAAGGAATGCTGGAGAGAGGCAAGGGATGGCACTTAGAACTCTGTGACACCACGATATACCTGACCACACGGAATCCCAGGTGCTGCTCTGAAAAGCCATTTGGAATCCGAGACAAGCATCTCTGTGTTTGTATTTAGTGTCAAAGGTGAATGCAAGAGCCAGCAGTGTGCTAGATCTTAAAGAGAAGTAGGCTCTTGATCACATGGTCGACGTGAGCCACATCACTGATTTCTCCAGAATATGTTGTTGGGATTCTGCTTCAGAATAATCCTGTGGGGGGACGTGTAGCTACATCAAAATTGGCCATGAGGGGGGTTCATTATACAGTTGTCTAGACTATTGCATATGCTTTTAAAATTCGGTAACACAAAGGATTTTTACAAGATAATTCTTCTTTAGAAATAATAAGTGAGGAGCAGTCAGCACATATGCTGAATAAACAGAAGTAGTAGGTCTCCAGTGAGGAAGGTTTGTGTCAGGCAGTTCATTTGTGCCATGGTGTGAATGTCACCTCCAAAACTAGAAATTTAATTGCCATTGTGACAGTATTAAGAGACGGGACTTTTACGAGATGATTAGGTCATGAGGGATCCACCCTCATGAATGGATTAATGCCATTTCTGTGTTAGTTATCACAGGAGTTTGACCCCCTTTTTCACTCTGTCTCACACATGCACTTCTTCCCACATGATGCCTTTCTACCATGTTATGATGAAGTAAGAAGGCCCTCATTACATCTTGAACTTCCCAGCCTCTAGAACTGTGAACCAAATATATCTCTCCTATTTATAAATTACCCAGTCTGTGGTATTCTGTCATAGCAGCAGAAAACAGACTAAGACAGTTTGCACTGTTGAGACACTGTTGGGTGGTACCTCTCGTGCTTCTGAATGAGGTGAGTCAGCTGGGCTGCAGCGGTGCTCAGAAGGCCCTGCACACGGGTCTCTGATGACTGGAGGTTCTGAACCAGATATTCCCTGTGGCCAAACCTTTTACTTAGATGATACCTCTTACTAGCCTGGAAAAAGTCCATTAACTCTTCTACATTCTCCTGTCAATAAAAAAAAAATCAAGAAAATATGCCTAATTAAAATTTAGAGCATAATCTTTCTAGACATTTAAAATATTATTTTTCCTTTTATAAGAAAAACACAAGAAAAGAAACATGACAATTAACACCTTTAACTTACCTGCCTATAACAAAGGCTTATGAGAAAATTACACACAAATAAGAAATGAGGGCTTTGAAAAGGTGCATTCTAGACCCAGATGGTAAAGAGTTAACAAAACAACTTTACTGCTCTGCAGAACATAAATTTCACTTATTCATTTATCCGTCATCCATGCACACACCCCTCCCACCTGTGGAGTTCCCACAAGTGCTGAGCACCAGGAGGACGTGCTAAAGTTCTGGGATAAGTCAGCCATCAGCCCAACCCCAAGGAGCTCCCATCACCACAGATAAGACAAGACCAGGGTGGGCACAAAGAAAGCAAGCAGGTTTTCCCTCAGCCTGCAAAATGAACAAAACCCAATCAAACACAGAAGAGTAATAACCTAGCTAATGTGAGGTGTGTTCTCTGGACCTAACACTGGGCCAAGAGTGTTTCATGTCTCATCTAACTTAACCTAGGGAGACAGTACTATTATTCCCATTTCACAGATGAGGAAACTGAGTCCACATCAGACAAAAGGCTGAGCAGGGATTTGAACTCAGCAGTCTAATTCCAGGACCTGTGCTCTAACATCATAATAGGCTGCTTCCAAAAATCCCACTTTAACCAGAGGCATAGTAATTAGACCAGGAACATCAGAAGAACTACTCTATGGACTGGCTTGGTTGTCCTTTTTCCATCTGTGGAAGTATCACCCATACAATGGATAACCAAAAGTGTCAACGCTTTGTTCAGTGGGGAACATACGATGGCATGGGCGTTCTCCTTTCCACGTAAGAGCTGTAACATCTTCACATCTCGACACTTCGGAATTAGCACCATCCAGTCGTTGAAAAGCTGCATGGTCAGTCAGGTGTGGCTTCACACACACTAGCATCTCCCTAAGAGCCACTGGCACCAGAATCCATACAATAGGAAGGTTGTGGCAATGTTCCTGTTCTCCACGGAATGGGATCCATGCGAGTTGATTGATGGGTCATAAGGAAATTCAGAATTGGCATCCTTAAATACTCTCATAGCTCTGGTCAAAAAAGCTTGTATGGTAGTACTGTTATCACCTGTGGAGTTACTTCTTCCGGCATAATATCATTCACAATAGCATGCATTCTTTTTAACTTGAGTGCTCTGGTATTGAGAGTCAGCCATTGCTCATCATGAGAGTAAAATGACAACAACTCTGTAAATATCTAAGTAATGCCATGATGTCTGAATACCAAGCTACAAATACGACAGAATTTGTGCTTTATGTGCGTATATGAATCCAGGAAAAACCTAGATTAAATGGAGCGGGGAGCTCGTTCTCTTTATGTCCTGGGTGCCTTCGGGGAGTGGGAGGCTTGTGACCATTACTAGGTCTCCTCCCGGGACGGCCCTAATGTCATAGTCCTCATGCACTCAACCTGGTGCTGGCTGCAGGTCCCTGGAGGATGGGCAGGGCCAGCCTTTGTCTTTGTCAGTAGTTGGGAGAATGCTGAGGATCTGCTCACAGATGCAGGGACGGCTGCCTGTGCCCGCACCTCCTCTGGATGTTCCAGTTCATCTTTCGCCACTGTCTTAGCAATGGAGTAACAGAGCCTGGTCGTTAAGCCCTGATTCCCTCTAGGTGGATGTGGCTCATTCTGCTATGGGTGGAGTCTGTCCTTCTAGTACAAACAGGGAATTTCACAGTGGGAAAATTCACCAGCAAGCCAACTTTCTGGAACGATTTTCACTTATAAAGATAAAAATGAGATAGCAGTGTCCACTACATCAGAAAAAGCACTGCTCAAGAACCACAGTGAAGCACTCATGACTGTGAACACATTACTGGACTGAGGAACGAATCAACCCCTGTGGACCTGACTCTGCCAGATGCTGCTCCAAGGCCTCCAGCACTATTCAAAGGTACCCTTGCTGTTTTAGAAACAGAGGTTGGCTCAAAACCTGGAAAAGGCAGCCTGTCTAAACAATGACATTTGCATTTCTCAAATATCTTACTGACATTTGAGATACAAAGTTCCATACAGCAAAATAAGAGTGTGCTCACAATCACCCTTATCATCAGCTACAGCAAGCTGTCAGCACCAGGGATAGTGCTGGAGCCAAACAACAACGTGCATTCTTGTAAAGCAGTGATGTCACTCTGTGTGCCTGTGTGTGCATGCACTTGTGCATGTAAAATACCTCACACAGGCCTCCTAAGAAATTCCACAGTGATGTGCACGGTTTCAGATAGACTATTTTCACTACTGCCTAATAAATTATTCTGTTGGACTAACAACATTCTCACTCAAGCTGACATGCAAAAATACACAAATCCTTCCAAGTAAATCCAGGCACAGATACTAACCCTACATATACATCGATACATGCACACATACATGCATATATATATATATATGTATGTATTTATTTTGAGACAGGGTCTGGCTTTGTCACCCAGGCTGGAGCACAGTGGTGCTATCATGGCTCACTGCAGCCTCCACCTCCTGGGCTCAAGCAATCCTCCCATCTTGGCCTCCCAAAGTGCTGGGAGCCACCAAGCCTGGCCTATATTTATTTTCCACTGCTATTTACATTAAACATATGTTATGCCAAGCACTAACTTTCCATGAGTCAGCTCATCAAATTTTCTTCACACCGTTGAGAGTGTGGGCATTCTATCACACTCATCTTATAGGTGAGGAAACTCAAAGAAGTGAGGTAACTTGCTCAAGTTCACGCAGTAGACCAGTGGTGGAACTGAAATTCGAATCCAGGTTAGCCTGAGTTCAAGACCTGTACTCCAAGCCACCATTTTCCTTGCTTACTGGAAACCCACACACCAAGAAACAGAAGAGAAAGCTCACTAGTGCACAGTACAAAGGAGAGGCAGGACTGAACTCTGAGAGAGGAGACACTTACTGAAACAATTAAGAAAAATTACTTTTCCATCATAGCCAGGCTGATTTGAGGCATTACCTGTATTTTAGAATAATTTTGCAGCAGCGTTTTAGCCGCCTCTGGCTTCAATTCCCCTTTCAAAATAGCACTTTTTATCTGGGTAAAAAAGATACGGTGCAGTTCGTTTCTCTGGAAAACAGCTAGCTGTCTGTGAGCTTTGGCAAAGTCTTCTTCTTGCTGCAAAGCGAGAGACTTCCTCAAGTGCTCCTGTTCCAGGCCATGGAGGGTCCGCAGAAGGCTGTTGCACTCTACAGCAGACTGGAGAGAGGAGAGGGAGCGTGTGAGAAACTGACACACTGAACATGCACCTACATGTGCACGCAATGCAGTGTGTACAGGCACATGTGCACACACAATGTGTACATGAACACACAGGTGCATGCACATATGCATGACAATATATATACACATGCACATGCAGTATGTGCACGCATATCTGTGCACATGCACACATGCAATGTGTAATGCAATGTACACACATGCAATATGCACACACACACATGTGCACACACAGAACATGCACACACACAAGGCACAAGTACATGTGCACACACAGCATATACACACACAGCAAAAACAATGCACACACATAGACACACAAACAGTACCAAGCTGACAATAATGAGGTTACTAAGCCCTGGAATATGCTGTTCCAACCTCTCCTCCCCTGTTATCTAAATGTTTTCTAGAATAATCTTAAAGCAGAATATTTACAGGGGTGGAAATGTGCAAATCAAACTGCTAGAAAATAGCCTGTAAAAAATGGAAATCTTTTTTTTTTTTAAATGGAAATCTCTTCACTATCAATGGATCATGCTGTCAGGCTCACAAGATTATTTCCCCTGTCTTTCATTCTCAACTTCGCTGAAGAGAAAAATACCAGCAATTAGGCCCAAGTGGAGATCCTTTGGGTAAGGAGAAGCAAAAGAGGCATTAAGAAATGGCTGCTTGGATGCCTGCATAGTATGAGGTCCTGCATGAGGAAAGAAAGGAAGCTTACCTCTACTCAGCTCCTGATGCATTTGCATACAGCCTCCCCGCAATTTCTCAGTAAGACTCATGCCCTCAGAGGGAGCTGCTCTTCACTCCACATGGGTAGGCGGGATTCTAGAATGGACCCTGAGTCCCAGTCCCCAATACACACGCCACATAAATTCCCTCCCTTTGAGCATGGGAATAAATCTGATTAAGTCACTCCTGTGGTTGGTTTACATTATATGGCAAAGCTGAGGGTGTCTTGATGATGTAATTAAGGTCACTAATCAGTTGACTTTGAATTAATCAAAATGAAGACTCTTCTGGGTGGGCCTGACTCCTTAAAAGCACTGGAACCTTCCTAAAGACAGAGACCGTCTCCTGCTGGCTTTGAAGAACCAAGCAGCCATGCTGTAAACTGTCTACGTAGAAGGGAAACTTCTAGGAGCTGAGGGCCTCAGTCTTGTACCCACAAAGAAGTGAATTCTGCAAACAGCTTGAATGAGCTTGGACCAGGACCCCAAGCTCCAGAGCAGAATGCAGCCCAGCCAAGACCTTGATTGCCAGCCTGCAACACCCTGAGCATAGGTCACAGTGAAGCTGTGCCCGGACTCCTGACCATGGACACTGAGACAGTGTTACTCAATGTGTGTGGTTGGTTAGGCAGGAATAGAAAACGGACACCCTCCATTTTATAGGAGAAGAAACACAGCTCAGAGAAGGGAAGAGTTTTCCCAAATTCTCACTCATGCTCAGCAGGGGAGGAAGGATGTTGAAAGCAAGTGTCCAGGCCCCAAGCTCTGAAACTACACAGGCAGTGACAGTGGAGCTTGTTGGTGAAGCGAAGGCAGGGAAAGGCTTACATGTGCAGGAGGCGTGGGTACAGCCATCCCAAATGGCCAATAGAGGCCTGGCCTTGGGAAGCAGGCAGGTGTGGCATCATGCCATAGCTGGGCTGAGCAGAGGCCCAGGGAAGGCAGAAGGGGCTCCAGTGCAGAGGGCAAGGGCCAGAGCTCCCTCACGCTAAACGAGGTCGGAATGCTCTATCACCCACCGGAATTCTCTGGTTGCAGTAAATAGCATCACCTGCTCCCCAATTTCCCAAGTCGCAGACCTGCTCACCTCCACTTCCAATAACTCACAGAAGCTCATAAAGGTGATATGCTGATCTCTAGCTTTCTCTGTCTCTCCAGCTCCTTTTACTTACTGTTTGATTTGTTCAGAATCCGGGCCAGAAAGAGAAACATTATTTGGAGCCTTCCAAAGAGGTCCAAGGGCCAACACATGGCATCCCCTGCCCTGCAGGTGCTCACAGCAAAGCCTAGTGGATGACAGCAGGGGCCACAAGGCTAGAAGTCAAAGGTTTTTACATGCATCCTCTTGGCAACTCTGTCAGACCCATGCCCATACCAACGGTTTGCCTTGCCCCCCAAAGAACAATTCAGTCTTTTTAAAAAGCTGATTTCATAACAAAGGATTAGATTCGACAAAATGAGTCACTCTATATCAGAGAAATGGTATTCACAACTGACTTGATCTAAATCAAAGGATGCAATTCACCAACAACCAGGAGGGTGTCAGGACCCTGAGTCTGGGCACCGCAGGGGCATTCCGCTACGAACGACTAGCTGGTGCCCAGTTATGTCGGTTCATCCATCAAAGTGACCTTTTTTGGACAGTATAGAATTTGACAAGTCACAAACTTCAATTTATTCTAATTAATAGAAATGAAATAAGGGGCAATTTCCATTTAGCTTCTCACAGACAAGATAAAAAGCAGACACACACAAATCCTAAAATAAAACTTTGGGGCCTTTTTTTAGAATTATATGTCTGCAGAAGAATAAAGTATGAGGCAATAATGTATTTGTGCCATAGTGAAACACTCTCTAAAATACATGTGGACAGGACTCTCATGCCCACTCCGAATGGGAGTTCAGAGCCTTGCAGATGCTAGTTCCACCCCTGACCTAGTTCAACCTCCTGTGACAGAGATGAGAAAACTAAGCCCTAAAGCAGGAGAGGTACACCCCCCGGCCTGCCAAGTAGGGGAGGTCATGTTTGCAAACTAGTGAAGCTGCCTGATGTCACAGGCACTAGGAAGTACTAGCGACTGGGACAAAGAGCAAGCCCTGCTTGTAGGGGCAGCCTCTATCCCGTCCACCAAAGGGCTCCGCAGGAATACGGACGTAACACAGCTCAGTCTTCCCATCCTGTAGTTGGAAATCTGGGTTTTCTTATATAACAGTTTACATTTTAAATATTGTCAACAAATGTGCTTTTTTTTTTTTTTTTTTGAGATAGAGTCTCACTCTTCCACCCAGGCTGGAGTGAAGTGCTTCGATCTTGGCTCACTGCAACTGACGCCCTCTGGGTTCAAGTGATTCTCCTGCCTCAGCCTCCCGACTGTCTGGGATTACAGGCGTCCACCACCATGCCCAGCTAATTGTTGTATTTTTAGTAGAGACAGGATTTCACCATGTTGGCCAGGCTGGTCTCAAACACCTAACCTCAGGTAATCCACCTGCCTCGGCCTCCCAAAGTGTTGGCATTACCACACCTGGCCACAAATGTGCATTATAAAGGAATGTGAAAGTAATGATTACTCACCCCCAACACCTTATTGAACTTCTCAATAAAATAGACTTCGGGGAGATAAGGCACATGTATCCTATGGTTTCCAACACCTAGAAAAGCAAGTGTCCCATGGAGGGAGTGTCCCATGGAGGGAGTCGGGGGGATAAACCTGAAGGGAGGGTACAGAAGTTCCAGTGTGAGAAGCACAGGCCTGTATCAGGCTGGCTGGAGCAGCTGCTGTGCATAATATTGACTCTACAGCATTACAAAGTGAAATCCCGCTCAAAAGCCTTGACTGTGCTGTCATACTCCCCGTACTCAACTTAGCAAGACAGGCACAGTGTAAAAATATTTTATAAAAACAAATAATCAGAAACGGTGAAAATGTCAGAATTCTTGTGCTGAAGGAATCTCTTCCTTTAGGACAAAGACTCACACAGGGGTTAGAAAGCCTCAGGCAGCCCAGGACAAGACATCTACTGGGCCTCCACTTTAAGTGGCAGAAAAGCAGCGGGGAGAGCCTGGGTAGAGAAGACGAACCCCAGAGGAAGGACCCAACTCTGAACCGGATGCGGGAAGCTGGATTGCCAGTCACTTCCCCTCCGGGCTTCGGTTTGCCCACCTTCAAGTAGAAAGAGTTCACATTCTGTGTTCTATGCCACGGGCATCTTTAAAAATTACATTCAGTTATGAATCATAGTAACCCTTGTCCAGGGTTGACTCTGTGCCGAGCAATGGCTGAGATACTATATGAGAATTAACTTACTTATTCTCACAACAGCCCTCTAAGACCTCAGGTTTCGTGATTATCCCTGTCTTAAGGATGGGGAAAGGAGACCCAGGGTGACTGGGCAATGTGCCTACTGGAGGAAAAGAGTGAGGAAATAATCCCCAGCTACCTGCCATCCGTGCCTATATCCCCCAATACTCTCCCCAGGGCTTCTCAATGGAGAAATGCTTTGAGAACTATAAGGCATTATATATGCATTTAAATATTATAATATGAACACATTTCAGCTCTCCACTAATTACAGTCAGCTCTCTGTATCTGTGGGTTCTGCACCCATGGATATAACCACCTGCAGGTCAAAAATTTCTGTGCGTATTGAACATATACAGACTTTTTTTTCCTTGTTATTCCCTAAACAACACAGTACTATTTTTTATACAGCACTTATATAAACTACTTATAACTGTATAACATTTATATCATATTAAGTATTACAAGTAATAGAAATGATTTAAAGTATACAAGAGCATTTGTGTAAGTTATGTGCAAATTTGACACCATTTTAAAACAGAGACTTGAGAATTTGTGGATTTTGGTATCCATGGGGTGGGACGGTGGGGAGGGTCCTGGAACCAATGCTTCCTGGGTATCGGGGGAGGGATGACTGTACTTTACTCAGTATCGTACTAAACTTTACTCAGGAAAGCTGATACTGCTCCTTTTGCTTTTCTTTTTTTAAAACCGATTCTTGGTGGAATAATACATCCAAAATATTTTTATGTATTTTATTTAAAGATGACTATAACACATGATGGATAATTATAAAGTAGTCTGTGGTTTTGTGAGATGGAATCACTTGCATGGACTGGAAGGAAACTAGTTCTATTAAATTCTGCAGCTCAGATACTATTTCTGGAAACAGACTGGTTCAAATAAGGTGGCTGCTTGTCTTTGAAAAGGGTAACCTAGGAAATCGAGAGTGATGGTGCCCACCCACTGCACGCTGGTGGGCAAGGTGGTGTGGGTGGGAGAGAGGCTGCAGAAAAGTCATGGAGAATACAAGGTCAGGAAGCCCTGAGGAGGAGAGGGACTGTGTGACAGATGGGAGCAGGGCATAGTCCCAGCATCCTGTCCTCATGCTCTCCACATAAAAAAGCATTGCCCCAGGCAGTCTTTTGACCGCAAAGGCACTGGAAACATTCTAGATGCCCCATAGGATGGGTTCACATGGGGCACACAGCAGAGGCATGTAACCTCCACTGCAGGAGGGGGCAGTGTGCACAGTGGTTGGGGGCGTGCTGCCGAACATGCGGCTGACTGGCCTCAGGTTGGTGAACCTTCCCCAGCTCAGTTTCCTCACCTGTCAAAGTGAGATCCTCTCAGTCCCTACCTCACTGAGTTATTGTGAACAATAAAGAGACGGTCAATGGGATGTGCTTAGAACAATGCCAGACACACTGTGCATGCTAAGGAAGAATGAGCTGTTATTTTTATACATCATATTTTGTAAGAGTATTTAATAAAATCAGCAAATGTGTATACTGTGATGTAAAGTGAAAACAAGAAACATATACAATTATACAAACTGCATAATCCTTACTTTGTAAAAACAAATGGATAAAGCAAAAGGCTAAAATGTATGCTGGCACCTGAGGGCAGCTGTGAAGGCGGCCTGAGCCATCCCTGTATCTCCAGGGTTAGGTATACAGTAGGAACTCAATAATGGGCCAAATGAATGTTCCTCTGCCATTGAGTGGTGGGATGGGCTTCCCTTTTTTTTTTTTTTTTTTTTTCCCAGGGCTTTTTCTTTTTCAGCTTTGGATCTGAAATCAGATAGGCTTTCTGTAAGGAGCCATATTTTAGACTTTGCCATCTGAGGTCTCTGTTACGTATTCTTCTTTCTGTTTGTGTGTTTGATTTTTAAAACTCTTTAAAAATGTAAAAAACATACTCAACTTGTGGGCCACACAAAAACAAGCCGGGCAAGATTGGGCTTGTGTGTCCTTGTTTGCTGACTGCTGCCTTAAGGTACTGTCCAGGCCTCCCTTGTTAAGCATGTATTATTTTTAAAGGTAAAAAAAATTGGCCATGCATGGTGGCTCATGCCTGTAATTCCAGGACTTTGGGAGGCCGAGGTGGGCGGATCATCTGAGGTCAGGAGTTCGAGACCAGTGTGGCCAATGTGGTGAAACCCTGTCTCTACTAAAAATACCAAAATTAGCTGGACGTGGTGGCAGGCGCCTATAATCCCAGCTACTCAGGAGGCTGAGGCAAGAGAATCACTTGAGCCCAGGAGGTGGAGGTTGCAGTGAGCCAAGACTGCACCACTGCACTCCAGTCTGGGTGACAGAGTGAGACTCTATCTCAAAAAACAACAACAAAAAAAATTGTAACAGATTCTGGAAGGAATCAAAAGAGAGATAATGGGATCATTTAGAGGCTGAATCACCGAACAGTGCATTCAATACATTCTTCCTAAGGGCCCGGTTCAAGGATGCGTGATGTTGACCAGCACAGTCACAGACAGGGCATCAGAGGCCAGTGTCGGTGAGGGAGGCTGCAGTGGACTGAATGGTGACACCCCCACCCCCTAAAAAAGGTATGTCTAGATCCTAACCTCAGGACCTTATTTGGAATAAGGGTCTTTCCACATGAAATTAATTTAAGATCTTATTAGATCATCCCGGATTATTTAGGTGGGACCTAAATTCAATGACAAATGTCCTTATAAGAGACAGGAGATGAGAGGGTTACCCGGGAAAAGTCCACAGGAAGACAGAGCAAAGATTCAAGTAATGCAGCTACAACCCAGGAACACCTGGAGCCACCAGAAGCTGAACCGAACACGGAAGGATCCTACTGACAACTAGATTTTGGACTTCTGGCCTCCAGAACTATTATATAACAGAATAAATTTCTGTTGTTTTAAGCCACTAAATTTGTGGTGATTTATTAGGGCAGCCACAGGAAACCAGGACAGGACAGCCAAAGAGTACACAAGCCACACCCTAAAATGAGATGGTTCTGAAGGCAAGGGAGGCCCCAGGAGCAAGGCAGCAGATGCGGGCAGGACAGTGAGGACCTCGCCCCTTTTCTTTACTGCTCATCCCACATCTGACTACAGATGACCATCTGTGAGTCACGAGCTGTTAACAAGAGAGCTGTAGATGGCCACAGTCTGCGGAAGGGAAGCTGAGTTCAGAAGCTTGTTCTTAAGTAGTTGGAAGCCCTCCCTAGGGGAGTAAATGTTCAGAACAGGATTTGCAGGCTCAGGTCACATGAACTGAATAAGCCATCTCTTTCACAGAGGAAAACAGAAATCAGGTTTGATTTTGTACATTCAGGAAAAACTCTAGTTCTTTCAAGGCAGCAAGTGACACAACTTTTGGAAAAACATGAGCTGACTTCTGAGCAATCTGGGCCAGCCCTGGGAAGGCTGAGTGATGAGAACTCCAGCTGAGCACTGTGAGCTGAGAGCCTTCTGCAGCCCATAGGTGCCGGGCAGCTGCTTTTCCTACATTGCTTCTCCCACCCACCCTGAGAGGTGGCTGCCATTAGACTTGTAGTGCCTAATTAAGGCCTTCAGGAACAGAGCTGGAATGTACTAGACTGTGAGTCCAGGTTTTTCTGACTCTAGAGCCTGTGCTGGAGAGAACTGTAACCTAACAGGCTATAGTCCAGAGGGGGACACATGCACTCTGACATCACAACTTTCTGTGAACCATGCCCTCTACAGACGTGCTCTGCTATGAATGAAGCCTTTCTTCTCTACCCATGAATTCTATAGCACTGTGAACATACCTCTATTATAACACAACTGAATAAAGTCTCATTTTTTATGTGTATAGATTTTTTTTATAAGACTATGACCTTCTTGAAAGGAAGAACCATGTCTCATTGTTCCCTATACCTTCACTGCCTAACCCAATGCCTGACGGACAGTAAGTAATCAACACATTTTTGCTAATGAATTCTGGACAGATGGATGGGTAGATGAGTGATAATGGGCAGACAGGTGGATAGGTAGATGGATGGAGGCATGGGTGAATGGGTAAATGGATGAGTGGATGGGTAGATGGCTGGATGGGGAATGAGTGGATGGGTAGATGGATGGTTGGATGGGTGATGGGTGGCATGGATGGGAGGGTGAATGGATAAATGAGTAGGTGGATAAATGAACAGATAGATGGATGTGTAGATGGACAGATGGGTGAATGAGTGGGTGAATGGATGGACAGGTGCATAGATGAATGGATGAGTGGGTGGATGGATGAGTGGATGAGTGGGTGAATGGGTGGATGGGTAGATGGATAGATGATGATGGATGGATGGTGGGAATGGTTGCATGAATGAATGAAAGGGTGAATAGATGAATGGGTGGATGGTTGGATGGGTGACAGGTAGATGGATGGAGGCGGCAAATGGACAGATGAGTGGGTAGATGGATAAATGACAAATCCCTGAGAGAAAGGGAAGTGAATGCCTTCCTTTCAGACCTGTCTTACCCTCTCACTAGCACGTTTCAGCAGCTCTTCTGCTTCCTCCATTGCCATCATCTCTCTCTGGTACTGGTTTTCCATCTTCTTTCTTGTTTCCAGGTCACATTCAGCTGTCAATGCCACCATCTTCCGATCGTACTCCTCTTGTATTTCATTTTCCAGCAACATAAACTGCTTTTTGAAAACATCACTCATTTTTCTCTCTACTTGGGGTGAGAGGTGGCCACTGCTGGTGAGATTTTTCAGTAGAAGGGCAATGATATCCTTGCTGATTTGTGTTCGACAAGCCTCCAGATCTGCATCTGCTCGATTCAGGGTTGCAATCTCCAACCTAGGAAACACAAAAACCAAAAGAAGTCCATTACATGAAATTGCAACAGAAACCAACGGTCTTTCAAAGCTCTGAGGTTTTAAATTATGCGGAGGCAAGGGCTTTCTTTGTCCTCCTTTTCTTCCTTTCCCCGCTCACTTCTGCTTCATCCAATTATTGAAGGCCGTTAGCTGACTCTTACTTAGTAAATTTGTAAGGTACCACATGATGTACAAAAAGGAATGTATAAGACATGTTTTTGTCAACAAGTAACAAGTCAACAACGACAAGGAAACCAAGGGAAAAATGGATAGCTAATATATTTGGAGGATTTAAAAATAAAGTTTATTTTACTTTTCTTCCCATTAAAAATTAATTTATGGACATGACTACTACATGTAATGTCATATCCTGGATGGAATCCCAGAGCAGAACAAAGGACATTAGATTAAAAACTACGAAAATCTGAATAAAGCATGGACTTTGATGACAACTGATACATGATCACACTGTATCAACATTGGTTTGTTAATTTTAACAAATGTAACATAATAATAGAAAATGTTAATAATAGGGGAACCTGGGTGCAGGATATATGGGAATTATCTGTATTATCTTCTCAATTTTTTTGTAAATCTAAAACTGCTCTAAAAATAAAGTCTACTTGAAAATATGTATGAGGCAGTTCACAGAGTCACAGTGTTCTGAAACTTGACTGGTGGTAGTTGCAAAACTGTATATACTTCCAGTAACACATCAGACTGTACTCTTAAAATGTGTGAATTTTATGATATATTAATCATACCTCTATAAAGCTAAGAAAAGCTACATAGGAAAAAAAATAATTTATGTTCATGGTAAAAATAAGTCTGGAAAATAAAGACAAATAGAAAAAGATTTCATTCACTGTGAATCCATCATTCAATCAGAACTAGTGAAGGCATTTTGTTATTTTATTATTACTTTTTATTTTACTTTAAGTTCTGGGATACATGTGCTGAACGTGCAGGTTTGTTATATAGGTTTACATGTGCCATGGTGGTTGCTGCACCTATCAACCCGTCATCAAGGTTTTAAGCCCCTCATACGTTAGCTATTTGTCTTAATGCTCTTCCTTCTCTCACCCCTGACAGGTCCTGCTGTGTGATGTTCCCCTCCCTGTGTCCATATGTTCTCACTGTTCAACTCCCACTTATGAGTGAGAACATGCAGTATTTGGTTTTCTGTTCCTGTGTTAGTTTGCTGAGGATGAGCGTTTCCGGATTCACCCACACCCCTGCAAAGCATATGAACTCATTATTTTTTATGGCTGTGTAGTATTCCATAGTGTACATATGCCACATTTTCTTTATCCAGTCTCTCATTGATGGGCATGTGGGTTGGTTCCAAGTCCTTGCTATTGTAAATAGTGCTGCATGTCTTTACAGTAGAAGGTCATGATTCAATTCAAAGTAATGAAGACATTTTGTCATATTTCCTTCCAGCCTTTTTTCTATGCATATTTTTTCATAAATGTCCACTATTTACACAGATGCATGCAGGTACAATTTTATCCTTTTTTTTCCAATTAACATTGCTATTTTCCAATTAACATTGTTATAGGTATCTTCCAGTGGTATTTAAAAACTAAATGCTTCTTTATAAGGGTTGCAAAATATTTTGTCATGTGATACAGCACCATTCAATGACCATTCTTCTATTGTTGCACATTTGGATTACTTGCAAATTTCAAAATCTAAAATAATCCTGAAGCAAATCACTTTTTACAGAGCTCTTGATATTCACAGTAATTTCCTCAGTACGGATTCCCACGAGAGGAACTGCTGGGTCAGATGTCAGCGACATCCGTAAGTCTCCTGGCACATTCAGACAAACTGCTTTCCAGAAGAGACCCCCAGCCATACATCAGGATCCTCACACTTAGCCCCACCCTCCACCATGTCAAACATCTTTGATCATTTGAATGGTGTACGATTGTAAAAATACAAGGGTTTTAAGAAAACTATTATAAAATTTGCAAGGGCTTCAATATATGACTTCCACATTAACCAGGTTCAAAACTCGTCAATATTGACCAATCTTGTTTTCTCTACTGCCTTTCATGTGTGAGCAATTTAAAGCAAATATCAGATCTGTCATTTTACCTATAAACACCTCACCGTGCTTCTTTAACTGTCAAGGAGTTATATGTAGACAGACCGATCAACAGACAGATAGATGTGTGTATGTCTATGTATCAAGTAACTTGTCTACATGAATATGTACATGCATATCTACTTTACCTAACCTTGTTGATAAAGGGTGGTAAAATATACTACCCCAAAATGTGGTGTTCTGGCATACTGACTATTTTCAGCTAAAGATGCCTCCAAAGACAAACAAACTAGCAAATACCAGATCACTCTGAGCTTCAGCCTGTTTCTTTTTTTTGAGACCGAATCTCACTTTATTGCCCAGGTTGGAGTGCAGTGGTGCAATCTTGGCTCACTGCAAGCTCTGCCTCCCGGGTTCATGCCATTCTCCTGCCTCAACCTCCCGAGTAGTTGGGACTATCGGCGCCTGTCACCACACCCAGCTAATTTTTTGTATTTTTTAGTAGAGACGGGGTTTCACCATGTTAGCCAGGATGGTCTCGATCTCCTGACCTCGTGATCCGCCCGCCTCGGCCTCCCAAAGTGCTGGGATTACAGGCGTGAGCTACCGCGCCTGGTCCAACCTGTTTCTTAAAAGTAGAGGGATGAAATTCCCACATGAAGGATGCCATCCCTATATTGGAAGGAAAGCAACATTCTTATCATCAAGCATGAAAAGTTGAGACCAACATAATTCTATAAAAATAGATCTTGGTAAAATAATTCTTACCTGCCTTTAGCCTCACCACATAATTTAGTTGTTTTTTCACAACGTGCTATTCTTTGTCCAGCTCAGCATATTACCATTCACCTCTAACCACGTCTTTGGGTCTTCATTTCCTTACGTGGGCTCCAGTGTCATGTCAAACTTATATTAAATTTGCATGTTGTTTTCCTGTTAATCTATCTCTTGTCAATTTAATTCTCAGGCCCAGCTGGGACCCCTAAGAGGGCAGAGGTAGAGTGTGACTCCCTACACTGTCATTATTATATATAAAATATTTAAAACAGGCCGGGTGCAATGGCTTACACCTATAATCCCAGCACTTTGGGAGGCCAAGGGGAGTGGATCAATTGAGGCCAGGAGTTCAAGACCAGCCTGGCCAATATGGTGAAACCGCGTCTCCACTGAAACTACAAAAATTAGCCAGGTGTGGTGGCAGGCGCCTGTAACTCCAGCTACTCGGGTGGCTGAGGCAGGGGTTGCAGTGGGCCAAGATTGGGCCATGGCACTCCAGCCTGGGCAACAGGGGCGAGACTGTCTCAAAATAAAAAAAAAATTAAAACAATCCCAATAAGTAGAAATGTCTAGGTATCTGTCATTATTCAGACTACCTCAAGTGTCTCAAAATGTCTTTTTACAATTGAACATTTAATTCAAGAACCAAACAAAATCCCATAATGCCAGCTAAGTTTCCTTTATTCTAGAACATTCTGGCCTTCCATCTTTCCTTCTACAGCATTGATGTATTAGGGAAGTCAGGCCACCATCCTGCAGAATGTCCCATGTTCTGGATTTGACCAGTTGCTTCCATGGGTGTCACCGTACCTCTCTCTATTCCCTGTATTTCCTGTAAACTAACAGTTAGATCGAAGATCTTCATTCAATTGGTTTTACTTCTTTTTTTGAGTGACCTTTAAAAATTGAGACAAAATATACATATATAATTTACCATCTTTTCTTTTCTTTTCTTTCTTTCTTTTTTTTTTTAAGACTGAGTTTCACTCTGTCACCCAGGCGAGAGCGCCATGGTGCGATCTCGGCTTGCTGCAACCTCCACCTCTCAGGTTCAAGCGATTCTCCTGCCTCAGCCTCCCAAGTAGCTGGGACTACAGGCGCCTGCCACCATGCCCAGCTAATTTTTGCATTTTTAGTAGAGACAGGGTTTTACCATGTTGGCCAGGTGGTCTCAATCTCTTAACCTTGTGATCTGCCCACCTCAGCCTCCCAAAGTGCTGGGATTACAGGTGTGAGCCGCCCCGTCCGGCCACCATCTTTTCCTTAAGTGTGCAGTTCAGTGGTAATAAATATATTTTATTTATATTCTTGCTTTCCTTCGTCTAAACCTACCCCTTCCCATGCCTGGGCTCCAGTAACCACTATCCTATTCTATACCTTCACAAGGTCCACTTTTTTAGCTCTCACATGAGTGAGAACATGCGATATCTGTCTTTCTGTGACAGGCTGATTTCACCTGACATAATGACCTCTAGGTCCATCCATGTTGCTTCAAATAACAGGAAGTTGTTCTTTTTTATGGTTGAAAAACATTCCATTGTGTATTTATACCATATTTTCTTTATTCATTAGGGCACTCAGGCTGGTTTCACATTTTGGTTATTGTAAATAGTGCTGTGATAAACATGAGAATGCAGATATCTCTTTGACATATTGATTTCCTTTCTTTTGGACATATATCTAGTAGTGGAATGGCTGGACTATACGTTGGTTCCATTTTTCGTTTTCCAGCATCCCCCACAGTGGTAGTATATTTGTACTGTGTGCTTCCTTTATATCCATACTACAGGGTAAGGTTAGGGTGAACCCATAGGTTCAAGCAGTGTCAGCATGATCCCTGCATTCTAATATTTCTTATCAACCATGCGTCTAATGATTTTAACATCCACTTATTTTTTTTTCTTAACTTTTAAGTTCAGGGGTATATATGCAGGTTTTTCATACAGGTAAACTTGTGTCATGGGGGTTTGTTGTACAGATTATTTTGTCACACAGGTATTAAGCCTAATACCCATTAGTTATGTTTCCTGATCCTCTCCTTCCTCCCACTCTCCACCCTCTGATAGGCCCTAATGTCTGTTGTTCCCCTCCATGTGTACATGTGTTCTCATCATTTAGCTCCCACTTATAAGTGAGAATATGCGGTGTTTGGTTTTCTGTTACTGAGTTAGTTTGCTAAGGATAATGGCCTCCAGCTCCATCCAAGTTCCTATAAAGGACATGATCTCACTCTTTTTCAGTGGCTGCATAGTATTCCATGGTGTATATGTACCACATTTGCTTTATCCAGTCTACCATTGAGGGGCACTTAGGTGGATTCCATGTCTTTGCTATTGTGAATAGTGCTGGAATAAATATACACGTGTATGTGTCTTTACGACAGAATGAGTTACAGTCCTTTGGGTATACACTCAGTAATGGGACTGCTGGGTTAAATGGTAGTTCTGTTTTTAGGTCTTTGAGAAATTGCCACACTGTTTTCCACAATGGTTAAACTAGTTTACAGTCCCATCAGCAGTGTATAAGCATTATTTTTTCTCCACAACCTCATCAACACCTGTTTATTTTTTTATTTTTTCAGATGGAGTCTCGTTTTTGTCGCCCAGGCTGGAGTGCAATGGCATGATCTTGGCTCACTGCAACCGCTCCCTCCCAGGTTCAAGTGATTCTCCTGCCTCAGCCTCCCGAGTAGCTGGGATTAGAGGTGTGCACCACCACATCTAGCTAATTTTGCATTTTCAGTAGAGACTGGGTTTCATCATGTTGGTCAGGCTGGTCTCGAACTCCTGACCTCAAGTGATCCACCTCCCTCGGCCTCCCAAAGTGCTGGGATTGCAGGCATGAGCCACCGCACCCAGCCTATTTTTTGACTTTTTAGTAATAGCCATTCTGACTCGTGTGAGGTGGTATCTCATTGTGGTTTTGATTTGCATTTCCCTAATGATCAGTGATATTGAGCTTTTTTTCATATGTTTGTTGGCTGCATGTATATCTTCTTATGAAAAGTGTCTATTCATGTACCTTGTACACTTTTTAATGGTTTTTCTTTCCTGTAAATTTCTAATTGTTACCTAGATCCATGATTTCATTAGGGGTTTAAAAATGTACATTGTCTAATTCTATCATTTCTTCTGCGTTTTTAAGCTGAAATTCTTCAAAAAGAACTTTCATCAACAATTCTGTTACTCTGACATAAAGTTCAGAGAGCTGCATAATTATTTCTCTTGTATTTTATCAATTTTTTAATTAAAGGGTTGATGTCTAGCAGCCTTCAATGGTGAATAATGAGTTTGGGTTTGTTTGTTTATCAGCTTGTTTTGTTATGTTTTAGCATGAGGGCAAAGGTTTATATAACTTTTCTCAGCTTCCTGAGAATCTGAGCTTTAGTTAACTCTTACTCAGAAACGTACTAAGAGGAAGAACATCAAATAGGTTACCAGGCAACATGGCTTTTAGCAAAAATAATGCCAGATTGGTAAATTACACATGGATGAGAAGACTGGTAAATAAACTAAATACCTAACAGGGATGCCGTACCTTGTACCTCCCTGAGGAAGATGCTTCTTTGAACTGGGCATATCTCTTGTGGGACCCTTGGGGGCGATGTCTGTGAGTTGTTACAAAAGATACTGCCACCTGTGGGGTAGGAGTATTTTAAGCCAGAAAGACTCCTGCACCTGCTTGATGTGGATTGCATCTCCCTGAACCTGACCTGTGTCACCTGGGAGGAAAATGCCCCCCAAACAGTTGTGTAGGCTGCTGTGTGACCTGTGGTGAGGACACCCACAGGGAAATAATGCTGTCCTCACAGCAAGTGGTGTTGCAGACCCTCACGCCTTCTGAGGAGATGAGGCCACGAGTGCCCTGCGAGAGTCTTCTGAGTCCAAATGTTTAACTAAACCTAGGAAGCCCTCTCCCTCTGCATAGCGTCACTGTGAAATCGAAGATTTTTATATATTTGGTAGGTTTTGATCAACTACAGTCATTATTCTTTTTGATGCTCAAATTTTACCATCTTAGATTAAAATAGCTTCCATTCCCTTAAGACACAACTTAGCCTAGTTTTAAACAATAGGTCATTCATTTGCTTCTTTTTCTCAAAAAGTGCTTATTGAACATGTGTCTATGCAACGAGTGCTTTGCAGGTTACAAAGCAAGAAAGAAACACAAGAGCTGCCTCAAGGCAGTGTGTATATGGCTAAATGTCAAATGAACTCAACAATCAATGTTGTACAAGCTCAGAAAACAAAATCCCTTCTCTACTCTGAGGCATACAGAATGGATTTCACACCTTAAAAGAAGCCTCATGTGGCAGGGAGGACAGTGCCCCTGCCAAAGACATTCACAGCCTAATCCCCAGAACTGCAAACATGTTAGGTTTCATGGCAAAGGGGAATTAAGGCCACTCATCAGCTGACCATAAGATTGAGATCAAGAACAAGGCCTTTTAAAATAGGAAAACAGGCAGAAGCAGGGTCAGAGTCGGAGAATGCCATTCAGCGAAGGAAGCCGACATAGGAGTGATGATGTCAACTGTGGAGATAGAAGAAGGGGTCCCAAGTCAGTGAATGTAGGCAGCCTCAAGAAGCTGGAAAAGGCCAGGAAGTGAACCTCCCCTAGAGCTGACATCTTTTTTTTTTAATTGACAAGTAACAGATGTACATTTTCTGGGCCCATGTGATAATTTAATACATTCATTTAATGTGGCAAGATTTAATCAGGTTAATTGGGATAGACATCACCTTAAATATTTGTCTTTTCTTTATGCTAGAAACATTAGAAGTATTCCCTTCTAGCTATTCTGATATGTGCAATGGATTATTGTAAATGATAGCCACCCCACTGATCTATCTACAACTGACATCTTGATTTTTACCTGGTCAGACCTGTATTGGAGTTTGACCTCCAGAACTCTAAGATAATACATTCATATTGTGGTAAACCACAGAGTTTGTGGTAATTTGTTACAGCTGAATAGGAAACTAACACATCTTACTTGACCACTCCATCCATCATTCATTAATTCATTAAGTTACACGACCAAATGTGTGGCTGCTTGTGTTGGGAAAACGGCAGGTGCTGTACCAGTTGCTTTACCAGTGGTTTGCTGTGAAAGCACCTGCTAGCTAAGGGGCCTGGGTAAAGAACTGAGTTTCCATACCAGCACAATGAGGACCACCCTCATAGGTTGCTGTTCAGAGTTAAAGAAGAGAAGAAACAGAAGGCACACAGCACAGCCTGGCCCTTTGTTGGTTCTAAATAATAATAGTTTCCTCATTCTTGGTTCTTCCCTCTCACAGAAGACTGGCTGCAGAGTAGAGTCGGTGCCCACAGCTCACCTTCCCAGTTGCCTGGGAAGACAGTCCCAGAGGCACTCTTCACTGTAACAGTTTTAATGTTAATCACTATGGATAATCTGTCAGAAGAGGCGATGATAAAAACTGTCCGGGTGTTCCAAAGCCACAAAAGAAATGTCCCTTTAAATCAATTAAAATACCATGCCACTAATGAAGCCAACTCTTATCCATTAATTTCCCAAAGGGCTGCAAGAGAGGAAAACAAATATTAAGAATTCTTCATTTCCATACAGAATCAGGTTCACTGGTAAAGAGTTAAATTTTCATTGCCCCCTATGGCATTTTGCCATTTTTAATTATTCAGACAACAATGAAATACACATATTTTTCCACTCCCCTAAAAGTCCCTAACGATCCCATGAGGCAGACAGAGACATTTTGGGCTACATATGCAGGGCTCTGACTCTCACGTGTCTTTACTACTTCAACAGCTCGGCAAAGTTAGCAGGATTCACCCACTGCTTTCTCAGGAACAATTATTTTTTGAGGTCGCAAAATCGAGGTCACAAAAATGTCATCTTGTCACTGTGCTTCAAAGATGAACATATTTTCTCTGGCCAGTTTTGCTACATATACAAACTGTCCAAGTGATATTCCTCTTGGAAGTGACTGACTTCACACAGGAGTTTAGAACCATGTCCAGCACACAGGAACCACTTACTAAATGTAGGCTATTAAAACTTGGGAATAGGTTTGCCGATGATAACATCTTTCTAAGGGGAAACAGTACTGCTTAAATTATCCAAGACCTGATTAATACTTCGATTAGCTATTGATGATAAAAAAAAAGAGAGAAGATGACATTAATTCTTCTTTCTTTCTTCTTATTTCACATAAAAATTAATCAAGTTCTCACCAAATGGCAAGCAAGGTGTCAGAGCAAAATTAGGATAGAATTTGATGCACATGCAGAAAATGTTTTCCAGAAATTGAAAGAGGACTCATTAATCAACATGGTGGATAATTAATTCAGAAGGAAAATGAAATCACCATGGCCATTTTTTTTTTACAATATAAATTTGGCATCTTCAAGGTAGCAGGTGTAAGCACAACAGACCCCCAAAACCAATTCAATATGAGTGAAACTGAAATTTTCCTCATCAGAAGGTAATTCCAATGGACAGATAATGCTGCAAGATTCCTCTCTGGGACCATCAATCATGTTTATAAACTATCCATTTGCAAGCATGGACAATGGAAATTTGAGAAGAAAAATACCTCCTGAGTATATTAGCTGTCCAAATTGTTATGAGAGGTTAAATGAGAGTAAAAATAGTCACCTACATGAGCAAAACACCAATAAGACTTATGACAAACTATTAAATTTCTACTTTGGTAAAACCTAGACTCTAAGGTATAAGAGGTCAGCAGTTTGCATCTTTCCTCGCTGACAATTTTCCTCTTAAAGATTCTATGTTTAGAAGTGGGACTGGGCCTTCCCTCTCCAGGCCCTACTCCTTAAAGGGGCAAAAGATGCAGACAGATGCCACTAACTCTTCCCTCCTGGGGTTTCCACATCACTGCCCACTGCCTACTCCACCCACCGCCAGACTGTGACAGACCGGTCAGCCCTGGAAGAGGCAAAAAGGAGAAGTGGAACTACCTCTCTCTGCCTCAAATCCTCCCTGTCCTTCCTGTGCTTCCCTCCTAACTCTCTTTTACACATATCCTAATCAACTTTTCCTGGAAGGTAAAATTTTGTTATATTTGGAAGCATGGGCTTGGAAGTCACATTAACTTAGCTTCTAATTTCAGCTTTACCCCTCAGGAACTGCATGAGCTCAGGTGGGTTACTGACGTCTCTGAGCCTAGTTTCCCGTTGGCTATGTGAGAATATGATCACCCACAACAAATGACAGTCACTGAGAGGATTAGTAATAGTGCCTTTTATGATCAGGCTTTGTTTTAATTGCTATATATATATAAAAGCCATTTAATCATCACAAAAAAGTCTTATAAGGTAGGTGATTAATGTCTCTCTTACAAGTAAAGAAACTGAGGCACAGAAAAATTAAAATACCTTGTTCAAAGTCACATTACTATTAAATGACAGAACTGGGATTTGAACCCATGACATGTTGCTCCAGAGTCCTTGCTGTACCATCTGTCCTACTGTCTCAAAACAGTACATGAAGCACTTAGCCCAGTCTCTGGCACAGAACAGATGCTGGAAAACATGACTTCTCATTGCTGTGGCTGTTGTTATGTCTGGCATGTCTTTCTTGATCTCATTCTTTATGGCAGAGAAAAGAAGATGCAGGGGAAACATGTTAAACCCATGGATGGATGGGTGGATGGCTGCAAGGGTGAATGGATAGATGGACAGATGGGTGAATGGATAGATGGAAAGATGGATGAATGGATGGATAGATGGAGGGATAGATGGATGAATGGATGGATGGATATGGATGAAATGAATGGAGGAATGCATGGGTAGGTGAATAGATGGGTTGATAGATGACTGACTGGCTGGACGGAAGATTGGATGGGTAGATGAAGGATGGATGATACATAGAGAGATGGGTGAGTGGATGGATATATAGATGGATGGATGACAGGTGGACAGGTGGGTGAATGGGCAAATTGATAGATGGGCAGATGGGTGGATGAGTAGAGAGAAGGATGGATGGATGAATAGATGAATGAAAAAATGGGTGGGTGAAAAAGATGGGTGGATGGATGCATGGGTGGAAGGACAGATGAGTAAATGGATGATGGATGGGTGAAAGAGTAGGTGCATGGGCACATGGGTAGGTAGAAGAACAAATGAATGGGTGAGTGGGTAGATGGATGGATGGATTAGTGGATGAATGAATGATTGATAGGTAGGTAGAGAGATAACATTTGAAACCCTTATTTGAAAAGGCAAATGTGCTCTACCTGATGGTTAGATGATGATCATAGGAAACAACTGTAGGATGGAAAATGTATAGGTGGCTTTAGAAATGGGATAAACCTTGGATGTCAGCTAAGTCACCTTTCCAATCAAGACCTGGGTTTTCTCAATATCTTCTCTGCCAGGCAGTCCCCAGCCTCTGCCATGTGCACCCACCACAATGGGGAGCTAGCTGCCCCTCCAGGCTAACTCCCCTTATAGAAGAGCTTAGAGAAGCAGAAAGGCCTTCTTCATAATTAGCTGACATTTATATCCCTAAAATTTCCATCACTGCCCCAGTTTCCACTGTCTTATCCACGACAACCTTGCAGATATCTGATGATTATGATCAGGTGAACACAAAATATCACCAAACCAGGCTAAACAGCCTTAGGCTTCTGACACGGAGTCTTGCAGGCCATGGTGGGGATTTGGGTTTTACCAGGGAACAGGGTAAAGCTGGTGAAGGCTTTTCAGCACAGGTGGCCCAACCGGATTCACTGAAAAGGTACCTCTGGCTGGTGTGTGAATGGACTGGATGGTCAGGGATAGACGTGAAGTTGGTGGCAGAGGCCAAGAAAGAAATGGCAATGGCTGAGATTCAGGTGCTGCTGATGAGATGGGAAGAGGTGGAGAGCTCCAGGAGGGAGAGGGGAGAAGTCCTACGTAGGGACCAGTGTGCAGGTGAGGAGAGGCTGCATTAGGATGGCACCGCAATTCAGCCGCCTGTTTGTAGTAAACACCATGTTTACCACATGTGACACTGTATAAATGGATTTCTGGTTATGGACAGATGCACCCTCTGGGAATGTCAGCTGCCCAGCACTGAGATGGAGAACTGCATGTGTTTCCTGTGACTGCTGCTGTAACAAAGTACCACAAAGTGGGTGGCTTCAACCAACAGAAATGTGTCACTCGGAGACCAGAAGGCCGAGATGAAGGTGTTGGCTCATGCAAACGGTAGGCAGCTGTGCCAGGAAATTAAGGTCCTCAGGAGCATCCTCCAGCCGGCAAGGGCTGCTGGTGGATAAAAACCCCAAGGTGAGGGAGGTAGCAGGGAGGGTCTGCAGCCTTAGATGAGGATTCTTGTGACTCAACTTTGAACCAACTAGAGGATGCATCTTTGGGGTACTCTGCTCTCCTGCAGAAGTTCTCAAACTATTAAACATCAGAATGTACAAGAACGATCTGAAGATACAAAATGCAGCTCCCCAGGCCTGCTCTCAGGTTCTGGTTCAGAAGGTGTGGCTTAGGGAGATGTACTTGTTTCCTAGGGTACTTTCCTATGTAGCCAAGTACCATCAGCTGGATGGCTTAGAACAACACTTATTCCCTCCCAGTTCTGGAGGCCAACAGTCCAAAGTCAAGGTGTTGGCAGGGATGGTTCCTCCTGCAGGCTGTGAGGGAGGATCCGTTCCATGCCAGCTTGGTGTTGCCAGCAACCCTTGGTATTCCTTAGCTTGTAGCTGCATCATTTCAGTGTGTGCTTCTCTTCACATGGTGTCCGTCCTGTGTCTATGTCCAGATTTCCCTCTTCTTATGAATATACCAGTCATGTTGGATCAAGGCCCACCCTAATAGCCTCACCTTAGTGAGGTTACAACTGCAAAGATTACACTTCCAAATAAGGTCACACTCACTGGGCCCAGGAGTTATGACTTCAACATAGCTTTGTGAGGGGACGCAATTCCACCCATAACAGCAACCCTGAAGGTACTGCAGTCCCTCTCCATCCATGACAACATCCAAGTAGAAATGGGTTGGCCATCCATTAGGCATACCAGAGACTATTCCTGCCCTAGCTGAGAATTTGGGCCAGATGACCACTAAGATCCTGTGCAGTATCCAGATTCTAAGATTCTGTTTTCCTGGGAAGGTGTAAATTGCTTTATCTTCAGGTTAGCTCTTAGCTCATGAGCTGGGAAAATGTTCTCTCCCCTAAGAAAGGTAAGGCCCTGGTAAAGTCTTTTCCTCTGGAGAGAAAAGGGGCATTTGGTAAAAACGAGGGAAATCTGAACAGACTGTGAACTTTAGCTAATAATAATGTATCAATATTGGATCATTCACTGTAACAAATGTAGCATGCTAATATAAGACATGAGTACTAGGGTAAACTGGGTAGGGGAGATAATGGGAACTCTCTCTGTGTTCTCCTCTCAATATTTCTACAAATCTAAAACTGTGCTAAAATATAATCTATTAAGTAAACAAAAAGTAGAGCTGGACTCCTTAGTATGCGCCTGTTACAAATGAGGCCCACCCTCTCTTCAGCACTGAGATGCCAAGAATCTGGAGCTGCAACGGGAACTTGAAACAAGAGGTTGAAAACAGGCCGTGCCTGGTGGTTCATGCCTGTAATCCCACCACTTTGGGAGGCCGAGACAGACAGATCACCTGAGGTCAGGGGTTCGAGACCAGCCTGGCCAACATGGTGAAACTCTGTATGTGCTAAAAATACAAAAAGTAGCCGGACGTGGTGGTGTGTGCCTGTAATCCTAGCTACTCAGGAGGCTGAGGCAGAAGAATCGCTTCAACCTGGGAGGCGGAAGTTGCAGTGAGCCAAGATTGTGCCACTGCACTCCAGTCTGGGTAACAGAGTGAGACTTCGTCTCCAAAAAAAAAGAGGTTGAAAACAGCCTATATATCCTATAGGGAGAAGAGGGAGCCTGGAGTCAGTCCTGGAGCCCAGGGAAGGCCCCGCGGCAGAAACTGCAATTTTTGAGGGGTCTCTCAGAAGCTCCTCTTTGAGAGAAGAGGGGCACACATGAATTTCTCTGGGTTCTGGAATCCACATGCCAGAGAAGACCTCTCACTGGAGATGCCTCTTCCTTGCATTTACATCCTTGAGGTTTCAACTTAGCAGTCAGCTTTCCCTAAGGCGACTCTGCCCACCTACCCTTCCCTTGCATTTCCAAGGGTTTCCTCCAATCCTTGGTGGGCAACAGCAGTGCAGGCCTGGAGCCCAGGGGCATCACTGCGGGGGTGGCTGGAGTTTTGCTGATGTTTTCTGAATTCCACCCGGTGCCTGGAGTGAGGAGAATCCTATGGACTGTGCCGTTGAGGAAACCTGGAACCCAGGCTTGGCCTGGGCGTGCGGGGCATGGTTAATCTGTGTCCAGGAGTGCAAGAGCACCATTCCAGGCCGCTGAAGGAAGCCACTCTGTCGTTGAGTCGGGCCCCGCTGGCCATAACTGAGCAGAATGAGCAGTTGGGGACGGAGTGAGACACATGCTGAGTGTCACGGGTGGGGTGGAAGCTGCCATTGCAATGGTGGTTCCACCTTGCGCTATACCCTGCACCATGCCTCTCGGCGCATGAGCCCTCTCTCCCTGTAGACAGTGGGCATGGACAGGCTCCCTGCTTTTCTTGGCTTCCTCCCCAGCACCCAGCCTACATCATGCCTAGTGCTGAGGGAGAGCACAGTAAACACTTGCCAAAAGAACAGAAGGTGTTTGTCAGACAGAACTCCTCAAGAAACCCTCACCTTGCTGGAAGGTGACAGTGAGAGTTGCCGTGGGAACCCAGCAGGCGTTCCCTCCGCTCTGCTCTGCTCTGCTCTCCAGCGGCCCCTTTACAAACTCCGTAAGAACCCTGCCATGTCGGGTGCTGCACAGGAACCCACCACCTGTCAAGAAATCCAGAAGCGAGGATCCGGTTTGAGGACAGGGCTGCTGTCCACCTTAGCTGACCTTTGCTCCTGCCAACCATCTGGTGCTCCAGGTGAACTCTGATACTGATCCTTCCAGAAAGGTAGAAGGGCCTGGACACGGGTTATCTGTATTATGGGGCTGGAGTGAGGAGAGATTCAAGGGTCCACGAGGACCTTCTTTCAGAGAGTAAGGCCTCTTCCCCACCACCACCCACGTGTCCAGTCTCCTGCACATATTCCTCTGGCACTCGTTCCCCCTGCTGGAAATGCCCCATGCACATTCTGACAAGTCTTAATGGCCCTTGAGACCCAGCCCAGACGTGCTTTCTGAGGTTCACCTGGTGCCGCCAGGCCTGCGCCACCAAAGGGACAGGATTTGATATGGGAAACAGTCACAGTCCGAGCATCACAGACCGTGCTGAGAGCCTCGGAGGGAGAGCACGCACGCACAGTCCCTGGCATGGACCAAATGCTTAATCCATATGGAAGAAGAAATGGAAGGAAGAGAAGGAAGGGAGGGAGGAAGGGAGAAAGAAAAGAAGAGAGGGAGGGAGGGAGGGGGTCAGAGTTTTAAAATAGCTTAGAACTTGGAAGGGAAAGAGATGGGCATTATTTTTAAGCCTTGAAAAACTGACCACCACCCCACAAGGACCTCCAGTGGAATATCTCACAACGGGTCATGAAGTGAGATGATTCAATTCCAGAAGTATTTCCTGAGCATCTGCCATGTGCAAGGAACCATGTCTATCCCACTGAACCCTGAGGGAAGCAGGGGAGGTGGGGGAGCTGCGCTCTGGTCTCAGAGAAGTGCTGCCTCCACGCAGACCTCGGGCCCTTCCCTCTTTGTGAGTCTCCTCCTGCATGATCCAAGAAGAATCTCCACCAAATGGTCTGCAAACAGCCAGGAAGCACCAGAGGATGTCCCGGCCTTGGAGTCAGAAGACCTGGGTTTGAGCCCTGGACCAACCATTGCTGATGGAGAGGTAACCGTTCCCAGCATTCCCGTGTCTAAAAACACCCCTCAGCTCCTCGGAAACATTCCAGAAACCATTCTCTGACACACCCCTTCGAGTCCTCTAACCCACTGACCTCCTCCTTTTACTTCTTCTCAAGGCCCCTCAAGTCTCCACTTCCTTCCTCATCCTCTTGAGATGTTGTGATCACTTCCACCCAAAGATTTGTAGCCCTAATTCCTGGAACCTGGAAATGTGACCCTCAAAGGGAAAAGGGCCTTTGCAGATACAATTAAGTGAAGGATCTCGACACGAGGAGACTATGCTGGATTATCCAGTGAGCACTAAATCCAGTCCCGAGTGGCCTCCTAAGAGAGAGGCAGAGGGAGATTTCATACATACAGAAGAAGGGGAGGCCACATGCAGGCAGAGACGGAAGTAAGTTGGCCACAAGCCAAGAAGTGCTGTGGTCTTGGAAGCCCCAGAAGCTGGAAGAGGCAGGAACAACCCTCCCAGAGCATTTGAAGGGAGCATGGCCCTGCTGATACCTTGATTTCAGCCCAGAGCAATTGATCTGGGACTCTGGCCTCCAGAACAGTGACAGGGTGAGTTTCTGTTGCGTGAAACCACCAAGGTCAGGGTCATTTGTTACAGCAGCCACAGGATACTAATATAGCTAAGTCCCTATCCCTCTCCCTCTCACCTGGAAAAGCTCTCCAGGCCAGCTCTGGTCCTGGCACTGGGGTAAGGTCAGCACTGCATCCCACTGTATAGATAAGGCAACTGGAGTCACCAACGCAGTAAGTGGCAGAGCTAGGACTCAACCCCAGCAGTCAGGCCTGGGTTTTAACCACTGGGCTCTATGCCATGCCCTCCAGTGGCCTCCATGCCTCCATCCAGACCACTGAGACCACTGCAGGTGAAGGCACCTCGTCCAGGCAGGGAGGCCCACCAGCCTCACATGGGCAGTCCATGCTGCTCAGCAAGTCTGGGTTTCTCTAGTAAGCCCCCTCCCCATGGTCAGGACTGTTTCACACTTTTCTACATTCCCACCTTTTCCTCCCCTGTTGTCCTCACCTTGAACTTCATTGAGAAGCATCTGACAGGTTCATCCCATGTTCTCTCCCCAAGTCACACACCTGCTACATCTACATAGACTCTGCCATCCTTCCTATCATGACAGATGATGGCCCAACTCTTGTCCAGTCCTTCCATCAAACAGAATCTCCCTGCAAGGGTGTCCCAGCCACAGGACATCCTTGGAAGAAGCTGGGTAGCCTGAAGGACCACATCACATCTGGAAACATGTTGTGTTGTCTTCTGGTTTCAGTAATGCTGCACCTCCTCCTAGTCTTTGCTATCAAGTACCTTATAGCCTCAAGTTTTCTCTGCAGGTGATTTTCAATTATAGCATTCCACCAAGTGTAATGTGTACCTACTGTGTAGTGGCACCTGCTGTGCCAGGCACTGTTGGAAGCACTGGGGATGAATCAGCAAGCAAGACAGAAGGTCCCTGCACTCACAGAACTTACTGCCCAGGTGGGTAAGACGAAATACAACAACATTAATTTGAAAACATAAGGTAGTTTCCGGCAGCCTTGAGTGTTGTGAAGAAAATTAGAATTTCAGGATAAAGAATGGAGGCAGTGTTGCTTCAGGGAAGGCCCCTCACTGGCTCTAATGACTCTTCAATCTCTGTGCCATCTACACCTCCCACCCTGGCCTGGTCCTCTTTTGAGTCCTCAAATGTCCACATCCCTTCCTACCTCCTATGCATGCTGCCCACTCCAAAATGCTCATCACCAGCTCTCAGCTTAACAAGCCTCCCTTAGAAGCATCCTCTCCAAGATTCTTTAACAGAGCCCCTTGTCCCTTCATAGCTCTGACCACAGTGTAGAATCAAAGAATTAGCAGTGTACGGAGTTGTGTGTGCTTGTGTAAGCTCTATAAGGACAAAAACCAAGACACTTGCTAGTGTCCGGCAAACGAGAGTCTTGGATCTACCACAGTGCTTGGTGCAGAAGGAGCCCTCGGCAAGAATCTGTTGGATTCATCAATCCATTAATTACTTTTTAAAAAGTACTGCATGCATGAACCAGCAACCCAATCAAAGAACAAGTGAACAAAAGAATCTTGGATGAGTTGTTTAATTTCTCTGGGCTTCAGGTTTTTAGAGATGAGGAACAAAATCATTTCTCTAAAGTGTTTACAACGAATAAAAAGAGTAGAAGTTGTAAAAATATACCATATGGTTGGCACATAAAAAACTACTAAACACACATATTTAAAAGCCTCAATTCGACAAATACTCATGAAACACTTACTTTGTACAAACACAATTTCAAGACAGTTTAGAGGCAATGTTGGTAGCATCCAGAAAGAGTCCTAAGCTTGTTCTAATAATAGAGGAAACAGACATAGATCTGAACTTCTTTTTTTGCCTTACTTTCTTTGACTCTCTGAAACATCTAAGCTCAGTCTTTTTAAAAAGCTGTTCGGTCAATAGAAGAAAAGATTGAAAACACTCAGGCCTAAGCCAAATCCATTACTACCTGTGTGACCTTAGGCAAAAATCAATAAGCCTTTCTGAACCTCAGCTTCCTGGTCTAAAACGGGAGAGTTGTGAGAATTAAATAAGATCACAGGCGAGAGGTGTGTGGAGTGGTCAGGCCTAGAGTAAGGCTGGAGCTAAAACACGATCAGCACTCCATGCCCCTAGAAGCTTCCAGAACCAGCTGGTCCTGCCTAGTTCCTCCTTCCTCCTAGTCCCAGCATGTGCTGAGACTGAGTCCACCTCCATTATAGCTACAGTCAAGGAGCCTGATAAAAATCAAAGGAAACAGTCCTTCCTCAAATCCTCTCTGTAAGACAGCCTATGAATAAGCAATGTAAAAACCACCACGCACACCTAGGAAATGCGCCTCGTCAAAAATAACTCAGCAGGATAGAGCAAAGTTATGGCTCTGATGGGGCTTGAAATGAGGGGGTAATCAAGTCACCTAATGGCATATTTCAAATCCCAGCTAAGCTTCATGTTAGAATTACAAATGGGATAACTGATTTGCCAGAGAAAAATGCTATTTTTAGTGGGGAGTGTATCACAGATTTCCACGCATACTAAGGTCCTGCCATTCTGAGTGACATTTTCTTTCTGGGAGCATCTAAGCAGGACTATACAGCAAGATGGAAAGATTAAAAGTAATTGGCAATGCTATAACTGAAAAAAAAAAAAAAAGACTGGGTTTCTAAAACTAGTGTCCAACCACAATGCCTGAAACAGAACTGGAGTTCAATAAATATTGAATGTGGGATGGGAGGGAGGATGGGAAGCTGGGGGAGAGGAAGACAGGAGTGAATTTAGCTCACAAACTGAACACTCTCAGTGCATGCTTGATAATCAATGCTAAACACTCTTCAGGCAAAATAAGACAAGCTCCCAAGGAAAATGAATATAAAATTCCAGAGGTGCAAGAACAAAACCATTATAAACTTCAACATTCCTATTGTACTCAAGCATCAAGACTGGCAAACCGCAGTGGCTGCTTATAATTTCATATAATGTAGGGATAAAGACTGGGCTTCTTATGCCCCATTACTTTTTGAATAAAAAACAAAGACAGGAGGATTAATACTTTCCTATTTTAAAGTACTAATTACTTTAATCGGAAAGTTATGGAGTACCACATACTTGCAAATTAAATATCCAGGTGCTGATTGCATGATCCAAATCTTTTCACTCTACTTGTCATTTTCATGTTTTGTAAGAAAACAGATTTTTAGCTCTGAAGTCATTTGATAATTAGCTGCTCACACCACTTAATATAGTAAGTGACATTTATGAACCTCTGCCAATAACTTCGCCTTCCACTGCTCGTCCATTTCTCCCTACTACTTCAGACAAGGTGGCAAATTTTAATTTGTAATCCTTGGCATTCTGATTAGGGAATTAAGTGAAAATGAAGAATGGCATCTGGATGGCTACACAAGGCTTAATTAACCAAGCCATACAACTGGCACCCAGAAACGGATGAATAAGCCCTGACTCCCCTCTTGGTACAAGGTCAGCCCTGCACTTACGAGGCTCCAGGCCTGGCTCTTCACCAGGCACCCAGTGAAGAAGGAGCACCCATTCAAACAAGAGGGGAGTCCCTTTCTTCTGAGAACAGTCATTGAGCTCACAAAGTGGAATGAGTCAGACATAGCGGGGCTCTTTCTCTCAGGCCAGTAGGTAGTTGCTCCTGAAAAGCATGACACAGAGCTGCTTCTGGTTCTACCTAGGATCTACGTATTTGTGTCACAGGACACCATTTCTCGGACCCAGGGAGGATCAGGAAGCTGCTCAGTTTTGCTCCCCAGGTCTCCCATGTTCAGTATGCTTTCAATTTTCTTGAGAAAGACTCAAGGAAGGGCAAATCACCCTGACCACTTCTCTTTAGGGTCTGCTAATCTGACCAGGGCTCACAGCAGCTATTCGCATAAGGACACGTCCCTATCACAAGTCTCTTTCACATCATTACACATGACAGTATCCCGAGGCTCTAGGTTATGGGTTCCCTGTTTGAGAGATGAGAAAACTGGGCTCAGAGAACGTCTGTAAATTATAAATGTGCCTGAGCCTAAACAGTGAGGAAGCTCAAGTCCCATTCTTCACTCACCAGATGTATTGCTGTGGGTAAACCTCTCAACCTAGCTGAGCCTCAGCTGCTTTGACTGTCAAACACTGAAAATAAGATGCCATACCAAAAAGCAGTATGATGAGCACCAAATTAAATAAGGGGTGTGCACATTTCTAAAAGTGACATAAACATAAGGTATTTTATCTGAAAACATAAGGCATTATAGTTTATCGTTATCTTGATGATTCCAAATTCCCAGAAATTACCCTCCAGTGGGCAGTGAGTGGGCAGAGAGCTACAAATCTTGAACCTAGAATAAAAAAGGTTTCCTGTAAATGACATCCAATACGAAGAGTTCACATTTGGCCCCATTATTAATCATCAGCAGTCTAACAAAAAGCATGTTAAAATAAAAATAATCAGATACAACCAAATAAGAATTTGATCTGGGAGAAATGAAGCCCAGCTTTGAATGATCTCAATCTCTGATTGGATTAATATAATCCATAATTATGCTACTAGCCTCTTAGAAGAAGATAACATCACCCTCGTCCTCAGATTGTCTTTTCAACTTCATATACAATGTCTAGCACATATTAAAAAATACACAGAGATATGAGACAAGAAAACATGATCAAACACTGAGTGTATGCCAGATAACAGACACAGAATGAGGGTACAGATAATAACGTCTTCAGACAGCGACTTTAAAACAATTTTGTTTGAGAGTAAATCAAAAAAATAAGATTGAGATTTTTGGCCAAAAAAAAGGAAAATTAAAGAAAACATAAAGAAGTCATCTTAAATATCTGTTGAAAGGAAAAAAGGAATGGTAAGGCCATGCTGATGAACCTTATCTAGTTAAGGTTACCTATTAGACTGTGAACCATGTGTCCATCCAGGAGAAATCTTGGACAATGATTAAGAGCCTGGACCACGGAGCAGATGATCTGAGTTTAAAACCTGACCCTATCATTTACTAGTATACGCCCTTGGGCAAGTGACTTAACCTCTCTCAAGTTCTCATCCATAAGATGTTACAGAGAGCAATACCTACTTCATAGGCTTGTTAAGAGGATTATATGAGTTAGTTCTGTAAAGTTCTTAAACAGTGTCTGGCACTATCTGCTATTGCACATAGGAAGTATGATGTTAATATTCATTAACTACATAAGAAGAACTGAATTCAGTTCAGCATACAGTCACATCACCTGTTCTGGCCTTTCTCCCCTGCTGCCTCTTCTTTATTTTCTATACTTAATACCCCAATCTGCACATCAGCCACACTTGGCTACTGACATCTCACCAAACGCACCTTGCTCCTTTCACATCCTTACATCTGCCCTTTCTTTCCTCTGTCTGAAAATCGTTTCCACGCTTAATCAATTTGGAAAGCTTCTTCATAAGCTTTCAGAATCAATTCAGATTCTCTCCCTCTTAACTGAGTACTAGACTTAATACCTGGATGATGAAATAATCTGTACAACAAACTCCTGTGACATGAGTTTACCTATATAACAAGCCTACACACATATCCCTAAACTTAAAAGTTAAAAATAAATAAAAAATTTTTAAAAAAATAATTAGTTCAGCCCGGGCATGGTGGCTCACGCCTGTAATCCCAGTACTTTGGGAGGCCGAGGCGGGCAGATCACGAGGTCGGGAGATGAAGACCATCCTGGCTAACACGGTGAAACCCCGTCTCTACTAAAAATACAAAAAAATTAGCCGGACGTGGTGGTGGGCGCCTGTAGTCCCAGCTACTCGGGAGGCTGAGGCAGGAGAATGGCGAGAACCCGGGAGGCGGAGCTTGCAGTGAGCCGAGATCGCGCCACTGCACTCCAGTCTGGGCGACAGAGCGAGACTCCATCTCAAAAAAACAAAAAAAAAAGTTCAATGCCACCTCCTCTGGGAAGCATTTCTATGACTTTCTCAGAAGTAATTACTTCTTCTTCTGTGCTCTGCCAGCCCTGACCCTCCCATTAGCATGGTAGTCACCCAATTTTGTGGTCACTTCTGTTTATGTTTCAGTCTTTCCCACTAGATCAGACTTCCTTAGAGCAGGAAGTATGGCTTCTACACTTCTTTTCCTAGATGCCAAACATTCAGTGCATAGCCGTTGTTGAATTATGACTACAGAGTGACAAATGATTAACTGAATGAATGAAATATACTCAGTGTTTGGTCTTACGTCACTGTCATTAAAACATTCATCACATCTGTGGAAGTATAATGGGATTTAGAATTCTTACTCTTCTAAGGCTTGAAGCATGCTACCAGGGTCCTCGGAAGACAGAATGTCTATCATTTGGTCGTTAAGGGAAAGGTCCTCATTCACGCCATCAGCTGAGGTGAACGGCAAGGGTTCCAGCTTGCTGTCGTACTGCCAAACCTTCAGGAGAATTGCAGAAATAATAATTGATTGGGCCTTCTTGTAAATTCCATGTGCTGAGAGAGCCAGGAGGGAAGGCCAGGGGTCTGCAGACAGAGTACCCAATCAGCCACACCACTGGAAACACGGTAAACTGAGACAAACTTTTGCAAATGTCCCTGAGCCTCCGTTTTCTCTGCAAAGAAATGGGATCGTAATTCCAATAGCCCTGCGTGAGGACATTGTGTGAGTAAAGTGGAACAATGGAAAGAAAGAACTTTTCAACCTGTAAGACCTATAAAATATTTCACTGTCATCATCTTTATCATTATCAGGTAGAGGAGACCTCACAACGGGTATGGTGGACCTTGACATCAGAGATCTGGTTGGTTTCTAATCAGAATACAGGATTGGGCGGGGCATGGTGGCTTACACCTGTAATCATAGCACTTTGGGAGGCTGAGGTGGGTGGATCACTTGAGGTTAGGAGTTTGACACCAGCCTGGCCAACATGGTGAAACCCCGTCTCTACTAAAAATACAAAAATTAGCCAGGCGTGGTGGCAGGCGCCTGTAATCCCAGCTACTCAGGAGGCTGAGGCAGGAGAATCGCTTGAACCCAGGAGGTGGAGGGTGCAGTGAGCCAAGATTGTGCCACTGCACTCCAGCCTGGGCGACACAGGTGAGACTCTGTCTCAAAAAAAATAAAGAAAAAGAATATAGGACTGTGAGCTGGAAGTGACATTAAAGATAACTACGCCCAACCCTCTGATTGGATAAGAGATAGATCTGTTTCGTCTCCAATATCATTAACACTGCAAAAATGCATGATAGTTATAGCTAACCTATACTAATTCTTGTCCCTGTGGCAGATATTATTTTCAGTGCTTTCCTTGTGTTATCATGAAGCTGTTACAACAAGGAAGTGTTGGTGCCCCCACTTTACAAATAGGAAAACTGAGGCTCACAGAAGTGAAATAACGTTATTGAAGGCCACACAGCTCAAAAGAGTCTGGTTGATTTTTGATCCCAATCCAACTCTGCAGGCTGCCTTCTGTTTTACAGCAGACCACTGACCACTACTATGCTGGCAAAAAAATAAAGAAAAATGTGAAAAGAGTTCATTCTGCGATGCCAGGAAATAAGTACTGCAAGGGTCTTTAGGCCTTAAATCAAATTCATACTCTTGCTTCCCTCTGTGCAGTTCTCATGATCTGCCCTAATCTCTGGGAAATGAATCCTGCTCCGACATCAAAGCAGCAGGGTGTGTTTAGTTCCTCTGATTGATAACAGCTTTGGGAGAATCAGTACAAGGTCTGATTAGATGGGCCGTTTTTCTTCTCACTTTTGCCCGCCAAGGAGACTGTGGGCTGACCTCATTTTGAAATGACAATCCTCTCCTCCAAGAAGCAGGGACAAAATGCATAACAGGCTCCTCACCTAGGCTGGGGTGGAATTTTCAGCCTCCAGGGAGAGGGGGTCCCCAGAAGCTGGGTCCCAGCCTGTGCCTGGCCATGTTAAGCAAGTTGTTTAACCTCATGGACCTCAGTGTTTTCAAGCTAAAGTGAGGGAGAAAGATGACATATGTTCCTGCCAAGGTGGTGCACCTCTGGGTGACAATGAGTCACAGCAGGGGCCCTTGCATAGTTGGTTCTTTGCCATGTCCCCTCCTTGAGCACTGCAGTGCCCACCAACCCAAGACCCACCAGCCAACACCCCCAGTCCTTCCCTGAACGGTTCATCCCGTCACCCCACACACATCCCATCACCCACACTCATCCCGTCACCCCACATGCATCCCGCCACCCCACACACATCCCGTCACCCACACTCATCCCGTCACCCCACACACATCCCGTCACCCACACTCATCCCGTCACCCCACACGCATCCCGTCACCCCACACGCATCCCGTCACCCCACACGCATTCTGTCACCCACACGCATCTTGTCACCCACACTTCAACCTCACATCCACCATCTTCCAAACCACCCTCAGGGCAGACTCACCCGATGTCTGGTGAGCATGCTTCCCTTCAGACACTGATAGTGAACCATGAGGAAGAGGGCAGCCCAGGTCAGCACAAGGGAGAGGAGGAAGGCAATGAAGAACCCCGCTGCATGGAGGCCGTGGTGCGGCAGAACCTGTGGAGACAAGAGGAGAGCAGGATTCATGCATGGTCAGACTGCAGGTCTCCCAGGCCACACAGATGATCCAGTGTCAGAGTAGACCAAGCAGGGAGCCAGGGGACTCACTTGCATTTGAGTCCCGCTCTGCCAGCTGCCAGCTGGCTGCCTAGAGGCCCTCACTGGTCCTCTCTGAGCCTGAATTTCCTCAGTGCTTGACAAGTCTTTCAAAGAAAGATCTGAGGGGGCCGGGCGCGGTGGCTCAAGCCTGTAATCCCAGCACTTTGGGAGGCCGAGACGGGCGGATCACGAGGTCAGGAGATCGAGACCATCCTGGCTAACCCGGTGAAACCCCGTCTCTACTAAAAAACACAAAAAATTAGCCGGGCGAGGTGGTGGGCGCCTGTAGTCCCAGCTACTCAGGAGGCTGAGGCAGGAGAATGGCATGAACCTGGGAGGCGGAGCTTGCAGTGAGCTGAGATCCAGCCACTGCACTCCAGCCTGGGCGACAGAGCAAGACTCTGTCTCAAAAAAAAAAAAAAAAAAAAAAGACCTGAGGCATGGTGATTTGCACACAATAGTGCCATCCAGCCCCAAGCCTAGTGCCATCCAGCCCCAAGCCTAGCACATCACAGACACTCAAGAACGTTAAGTTCCCAAATCAAATACATGATAATCCGAAGGATTCGTGGCATTTTTTGAGAATCATGGGCAGAATTTTGCAAAGGCCAGAGGAAGAACCCATGGCACCCTCACCTTCCCACTACACTCTATAACTTTAAATAATTAAACCCCAAGTTTTATGGTATTACACTTAGAGAAAATCTCTTGTCTTCTGACTAGTGAGATTAGTGGCCCACACTTAACTCCACCCCTCCTTCCCTGCTTCTGCCTTCCAGCATTTATTAGGTTTATAACATATATATTTTGTTCTGCAACCAGAATTCTGATTATTGTTTATAGGTTAATTCCAGCAACTATAAATTTTAAAAGACAGTATTATTATGATTAGGCAAATGTTGCTTACTGCAGAGTAAAGTAATTGGATCCAATCCTGTGTCACTAAATATCTGCCCCTCAAAGGAGTATGTTCCTAATTCAGTCCCTTTTCTCACACTTGATCAATGATTTCAAATCAGGCTACATTTTTAGTTTGCTTCAGTGTGAATTAGCATTTCCTTGTGTGACTTTTTGTTTTTCCTGAAGTTTTTCACGGCCTATCTTTTTTCTTCCTAGCATAAACCCATGTTCTTAATAATACTATCTGTTACAGGGAGTCAAATTTACTTTTTCTTAAAGTCATCATTCCCAGAGTTCTTTGACTTTCTGATTTAATCAGACCTGGCTACTTTCTAGGTTTTCTGGTATCATAGAGAGATTTTCTTTTTCTTCACTGCCTTCTATATTGTCACAGCATTACTCATTGAAGAAAAACTATTTCTTGGATCCGATTTCTTCCTTTTTCTTGGATAATTCTTTATTATTTTGATGAAGTATCCTAAGTATCTATTTATTCTCAAGTAAGTTTGTTTAGAGAAGATATTCTTTTCTCACATCTAGCAATACTGTCACTTAGTTCTCAGTTTGATTGATAGTATGGCTGGCTACATAATTCAAGGCTCAAAATAACTTTCCCTCAAAATGCTGATGGTGCCACTCCACTGTCTTCTGACAGAAGTGTGCCTGATAACCTTTTGGAAGGATCTGTTTTTGTTTTCTGGGTGCTTTTTAAGATTTCCCCCTTTTCCCTATAGTTCTGAATATCCTACCATTTAAAAGAAGATTTTTGAATACATTTCTAATAATATATAAAAAGGCTTATATACTAATGTAACTTTGCAAAAAAATACATACAGTATAATCTCCATTTCATTAAAATAAAAATAATGTGCATATATACATATACTTGTGTAAATTATAAAGAAAATCCTCCAGAATTTTATTTGAATGTAATTTCTTGACGTTTTTCACTTTCTTTATGCTTGTTTTCTAATATTTCTACAACGGGTATGTATTACTTGTGTAATAAGAGACAATAATTATTTTTACTACTATTATGATGATGATTATAAAAAAATGTAAAGGCAACTTTGATAGATGAAAATCACCCAGACTGCTGAGGCTTTGTCAACCCAAATCACAACTCCACTTCTTCCTATTTTCAATCCTGCTCCTTTCCGTTTCCTTTTATAGGGGGTCACTGATTGTACCAAGGGTCCCCAAGGCCACCTGCATACAATCCCACTCACAAGTATGGTTTATTACAGCAAAAAGATACAAAGCAAAGTCAGAAAAGGGAAGAATGTAGTAAAGTCCAAGGTAAACAAGACACACGCTTCCAGACTCCAGAGGAGTCACAAAATACGTGCTTAATCCCCCCAGCAAGGGGTTGTGACAACTCATGTGAAATGTTTTCTACCAGGGAAGCTCATTAGGTACTCAGTGTCCAGGGTTTATATTCAAGGCTGATCACATAGGCACCCTGGCATGTACCAAAATTTCATACTCCAAGAAAAACAGCAAGTAATCAGCATAAACTATACTATATGTAAAAAACAGTTCAGGCACAGGGAGCCATTCTTATCAGTTTTCAGAAGATGGGAATCCTGAAATTCAAGTTTCCAGTCACCAGCCCAGGATCAATCTTGTAAGCAAGTTTTTCTAAGGATAGCAGCCTCCAGCTGGATATGCTAATTCTTCTCTGCACAATGGAAAGCATATTATACCCCAAACTCTGCATCAGCATCTGTCTCCAGAAAAGCCAACCTGTGACAATTAGTTTAATTTAAAATGACTCCAGACCACAGGCCACCGAATGTTTTGTTTAGGAGCTAGAAGACAATTAGCCTATTCCTCATTCTTGTGGCCACAATGCAGATTGTAGTCAAGGTTACATTTTTTCTGACAGACCAATGAGGCCACCGTGACCTTCTAGACTGTCAAAGTTAAGTTAGGTCAAAAATAGGAGCTTCAGTTCAAATGTTTATTGAAACCTGAATCGAAGTGTGATGTCACTTATAACTTGCCTTTGATAAATCAGCCTCTGTCCACAGAGGCTGTTATCAGAGACTATCAGAGAACCAATTATGTTTTCTTGCTCTAACATCCTCCTGATCCTAAATCTTGAATTTTGATTAGCACCAAAATGAAATCCAAGTACTCCATTTGTTCTGGACATGTCCCTCTGTTCCCTGAGCCCTGACTGTGTACGTACTAGACAAGAAAAGAATCGATAAGCTGAATAAACATAAATAACATTGCATGGAGGTTATGTCAAAATACTGATGGAAAGGAAACTAAAAAAAATCTGTCTGTAAAAGAACACAGTAGTTAAAGATCAGCAATCTGTTTTCAAGATTGTTAATCCCCTTTACCTTCAAAGAAGGCAAAAATTTGTCTTTTCATCTTTGAGAAGAAGGAATGGGAGGTAAAGGGGATTAACACTTTCAATCACCTACAATACACCAACCTCTGGGCGAGGTAAATGTAGTGAGTTGAGTTGAGTTGTGCCCTCCAAAAAGACATGTTGAAGTCCTAACCTCAATACCTATGAACGTGACCTTATTTAGAAATTTTCTTTGTAGATGCAGTCAAGTTAAGATGAGGTCATACTGGGTCACAGTGAGTCCTAAATCCAATGATTGTGTCTTCACGAGGAGAGGGAGATTGTAGACACACACAGAGAAGATGGCCATGTAAAGATGGAGGCAGATACTGAGTGATGCAGCTATAAGCCAAGGATTTCAAGGAATGTCAAGGATTTCTGGAGCCACCAGAAGGTAAGAGGCAAAGGAAGATGTTTCTCCAGGGTCTTTAGAAAGAGCATGGCCCTGCCTGCCAACACCTTAATTTCAGAATTCCAGCCTGCAGAACTGTGAGAAAATTAAATTGTTGTTTTAAGGTACCAAGCTTGTGGAGATTTATTATGGCAGCCTGAGGACACTAACACAATGCTTCATAAACTTTATTTCATTCAATCTTCTGTAATCCCCTGGAACACGTATCATCCCTGTTCTACTGATAGACAAATGGAGATGCAAAGAGATTAAAAAATTAATTGAAGTTCACAGCTAAAACAGAATTAGCTCTGCTGGACTCCAATGTCTACGTTTGCCCCACTAAAGCTGGACACTACTTACTGTCCAGGGGGCTGCATGTTTTTCTAAAATGTTTTTAATCCTAATCTCCCATACCATGGTAGAAGTTAGTTGTATGATTGACATTACATATGGGCAGCATCACTCTACTGTAAAAGGCAGGAAAAGAACTCTCTCGTATGTTCCTTCCCCCTTCTGTCTCCCTGCCTCCCTCCTTCCTACTTCATGAAGTGGAAATGGACAGCTGAGTCAGGCTACCTCAAATCTCTTCCTCTTTCCACTTCCACCTTCTAAATCCACATCTTGAGATCTTCCTTTCATTTTGCCACAAGGGCATTGCCAAGAGAAACTGAAAAGTAGAGGTACTGTGGGCAGTTCAGTGGAGCAGGGTATAGATCAATGCTTAAAGTATCAACACAGTTGTGGGAATGGAAGCCTGGATCTAGGAAGAGGGAAAAACCAGAGCCAGTTCTGCAGATCCCATCACCTTTCACCCCCTTCTCTTACAATTCCTGCTTTCTGACACCAAGTGACAAGCAAACCTAGGCAGAGCCTACCTCCATGGGGCAAACCCACTCATGACCCTCACTTTCTTAATTTATCTGTGTTGTTAAATTACGCTAGGCCCTGCCCTGCCTACAATGCCTCTACTCTTCAATCTTCCTCAATGAAGAATGACCAAAGAAGAGTAAAATCTCAATATGTAATTTTATGAGGAGAAGGCTCCACATAATCACTACCATCACTATAATCATCACCAACATTAACATTACCACCATGATTATCAACATCATCAATATCCCCATCATCACTATCTTCACTATCACCATAATGATCAACATCTTCATTAACACCATCATGATCACCATCAGCAGCAGCATCACCATCAAATTCATCATCACCATCACCATCACCACCATCACCATCGCCACCTTCATTATCGACATCATCAATATCTCCATCATTTTCATCTTTACCATCACTATCAACAGCATCATGATCACTATCAGCAGCATCACCATCAAATTCATCATCACCATCACCACCATGACCATCACCACCATGACCATCACCACCACATTATCAACATAATCAATATCCCCATCACCATCATCTTCACATTGGCCAAAACCACCATCACTATCAACATCATCAATATCACCATCACCATCATCTTCACCATCACCATCACCACCATCATTGTCAACATTAACAATAGCCCAATCACCTTCACCATGACCATCACCACCATCATTATCAACATCATCAATATCACCATCACCATCATCTTCACCATCACCATCAACACCATCATCAGCAGCATCACCATCAAATTCATCATCACCATCACCATCAGGACCACTACCACCATTACCATAGCCACCATCATTATCAACATCAATATCTCCATCACCACCATCATTATCAACATGATCAATATTCCCATCACCATCATCTTCACATTGGCCAAAACCACCATCACTATCAACATCATCAATATCACCATCACCATCATCTTCACCATCACCATCACCATGATCATTGTCAACATTAACAATAGCCCAATCACTTTCACCATGACCATCACCACCATCATTATCAACATCATCAATATCACCATCACCATCATCTTCACCATCACCATCAACACCATCATCAGCAGCATCACCATCAAATTCATCATCACCATCACCATCAGGACCACTACCACCATTACCATAGCCACCATCATTATCAACATCAATATCTCCATCACCACCATCATTATCAACATGATCAATATCCCCATCACCATCATCTTCACATTGGCCAAAACCACCATCACTATCAACATCATCAATATCACCATCACCATCATCTTCACCATCACCATCACCATGATCATTGTCAACATTAACAATAGCCCAATCACTTTCACCATGACCATCACCACCATCATTATCAACATCATCAATATCACCATCACCATCATCTTCACTATCACCATCAACACCATCATCAGCAGCATCACCATCAAATTCATCATCACCATCATGACCAGGACCACTACCACCATTACCATAGCCACCATCATTATCAACATCAATATCTCCATCACCACCATCATTATCAACATCATCATCACCACCATCATTGTCAACATTATCAATATGCCAATCACCTTCACCATGACCATCACCACCATCATTATTGACATCATCAATGTCTCCATCACCATCATCTTCACCATCACCATCACCATCATCATCAGCAGCAGCATCAAATTCATTATTACCATCACCACCATGGCCACCACCACCATTACCATAGCCACCATCATTATCAACATCATCAATAATCCCATCACCATGATCTTCACCATGACCATCACAATCACTATCATCATCATCAATATCACCAGCACCATCATCTTCACCCCCACCACCATCAATGCCATCATGACACCATCAGCAGCAGCATCACTGTTACCATTGTCCTTTCAGAGAACATGTATTATGCAGATACTAAGCACCAGGGATGGATCCAAGTGCTTTACATGTATTAATCCATTTAATCTCCATAATAATACTCTGTGATGGGAACTATTTTAACCCCCACTTTATAAATTATAATGTCATTGTAGAAATAAGCTTTTAAAATGGCCCAAGGTCACAGAGAGAGTAAGTAGTAGACCTGAGACTCACATCCAGCAGCTGAGGTTAGTGGCCTTCACACCCCACCTGCCTCTCCTAGGCTGGCCCTTTATCAGGAGCCCTGCATCGAGCCATCAAGGGTTTGTGCCACTGTTAACACTTTCATTCCCACTCTGGGTATGCAGCTCACCTTTTGGGGGTGAAGGAGTAGCAGCAAGGCAGATTTTGGAACTCCTGAGTCTCTGGCCAAAAGCCTTCCTAATCCTTTCAAACTTTAATTTTGAATTTTGTCCAGACCAGGCTTTATTCCCCTTTCTTTTATTTCTTTCTTCCTTTCCCTCTCTCCCTCCCTGCCTCTCTCCCTCTCTCTCTCTCTTTCTTTCTTTCTTTCTTAGATGGAGTCTTGCTCTTGTTGCCCAGGCTAGTGTAATGGCACAATCTCGGCTCACTGCAACCTCCACCTCCTGGGTTCAAGCGATTCTCCTGCCTCAGTCTCCCAAGTAGCTGGGATTACAGGCACCTGCCACTATGCCCAGCTAATTTCTGTACTTTTTGTAGAGATGGGGTTTCACCATGTTGGCAAGGTTTGTCTTGAACTCCTGACCTGATAATTCGCTGGCCTCAGCCTCCCATAGTGCTGGGATTACAGGCATCAGCCACCACGCCTGGCCTCAAGCAACATTTTAAGTGCATAATTCTTACATCCATTTCACATGCGCAGAAACCAAGGTTTCCTATAATTTTGTTTCCCTGAAACTCTCTATTGAAGTGGACACATCAAGTGGGCTGCCAGGACTTACTCCGTGTCTGGATATGACATTACACCTGCCTGACTCACAGGAGTCAATGGAGCCCTGTACTGGGTGCTGGAAGAACAAGGAGGAACCAAAGCCAGGCCCTGCTCAAGGAGCTCACGTCCCACAGAGGAATGAACAGGCAGGCAGATGCTGATGCCACAGTGTGTCTGGGCTGAGGCTGGGGAGCCTGGAGGACTCGGGGAGAGGGGGGAGCTCCTCTCTTAGCTCAAAGGACAGGAGAAGGCTTTCCAAGAGGTGATCCAGTGGGCAGAGGAGAATGAGCTGGGCCAGGGGGAGGGCGAGCTTCGAGAAGGACTGGCCTGAGCAGGGCCTGAAGCTGGCAAGAGAAGCAACCCCAGCCCAACGGGGCCTTTGAGAGCACATTAGGGATTTGCTGTGTCATCCTAAGGGAATCAGGGGAACAACTGAGAGGCTTTAAGCCATGAAGAAACATGGTTAGATCAGTATTTTAGAAAGATAACTCCGGCCGCCTTATGACTTCAGCCTGGAGGAAGGTAAACCTGGATGCCAAGAGAGAAATGGGGGACATGAAAAGAGGCTGCAGGAGGCAACAGGACACGCCAGCAAAGACCATGGACTTTGGCCTTTGATGAGGGTTCAACTCTTAAATCCACCCTCTTCCACACTGTGGGAGGCTGGGTCTCCCCAGCTCTGAGAGGCAACAGGTCAAAAACAGAATTACCATACAACCCAGCAATTTCACCCCCAAGCACATACTCCAAATAATTTAAAACAGGTATTCAAACAAAAATCTGTTCTCGAATGCTCACAGCAGCACTGTTCACAATAAGCCAAACGTCCTGATGAATAAAGAACATGTGTATATCCATAAAATGGAATATTATTCGGCCATAAAAAGCAATGAAGTTCTGGTGCATGCTACAACATGGAGGAACACTGAAAACGTGATGCTAAGTGAAAGACGCCAGACACAAAAGGACACATACTGTGTGATTCCGCTTATCTGAAATGTACAGGGTCGGCAAATCCAGAGATAGAAGCAGAGGAGTGGTTGCCAGGGGCTGGGGGAGAAGGAAATGGGAAGTCACCAGTGGGCACCAAGTTTCCTTCCAGAGGTGAAAATGTTCTGGAAGCAGACAGTGGTGATGGCTGCACAACACTGTGAAAGTAGTAACTGTCAATAACAGTAAATGTTATGCTGTGTGTACTTTACCACGCACACACAAACAGTGCCTAATGTTTAGGGTTATGGTACACAGAAGTCAGTAAATCTGAGCCACTATTACTACTACTGTTATTGGCTGGTGGGAAGGGTACAGACTAGGAGACAGAGTCAATGGAGTGTTGTGATGGAATGGATATGTAAGAGGCCAGACACAGGAGGAGCCAACAATGTCCCTGAATCCAGCTCAGGGGACGGGATGCTGGTAGCACCCACCGCTGCAGTGACAAGTCCAGAACCGGAAGTGGCTGAGAGCACCAGAATCAGCTCCACGTTAATCATACTTCTGAGAATCCCTTAAACATGCTGCAGCCAAACTCCACTGAGAATCACTGTAAGTTCAGATTCCAAAGAGCATCTTTACCTTAAACTTCATTGTCTAAGAATAAAGAAAAAGATGGTTATCCCGGCTTCCCATCCCCTAGAGTCTTCCTTACTTTCCTTCTTGTCTCTGGAAAAGAATCATCCACGATTACCACCCCTTTAATCACATATTAGCAGGAGCAGATGCCTTTGATGAATTCTGTCACTGCATTTATGAAGAGCGATGCTGGATAAACAGGCCTTTCAAAATGAATGCTTTAAATGCTCAGAATTCAACACCAAGTTACAAAAGCCTGATGAAGAATTGTTTACGGAGTTTGACTTCAATTATGTACTAAATATATTCATAGCCTTGTGGATGGCGAGATGCGAACATGTTAACAATGGTTCTCCCTGCTGGTGGGATTACGGCATGAAGCTATTTTATTCTTCCAACTTTTCTGTATATGGAGGGTGGTGGTAAGGAGAGGACATTTCTTCAAAATGCCCATAGTGGCCTTATATTAAATCCCACCCACCCAACCCTTCAAAACACAGAAAATGCTTGATGAACATGGGAGATGACGAATGTTTTCTCTGGAATAGAGTCTGCGAATCATTTACTTGAAATCTTTTACTTTGAGCTTGAGACCCAAGAAGCAGAGGGGTGAGTGGCTTGCTGGCCCTTGTCACACAGTCCTTGAGGGGCAGTCCTGAGGGCAAAGAGACCCTTGGCCTCCCAGCTGATAATTCTGGCAAGACTGAGATGTCAAAGGTAATCACAGGCAGAGACAATCACACCAACGCAGCTTTGCTAATTTACCAATCTAGCGAATAGCATCTGGAGTAGAGAACGCATCACACAGCATGATTCTGACTGCAATGGTGTTGAGTTCTGAACCTGGCCAGTTTCCAGAGCCTCTCTGGACCGGAGGTTTTTACTCTAAAATGAGAAAGTGGGACTAGATAACCTTTAAGGTCTCTTCCAGTTCAACAATTTTATTCTGATGTCAACAAAAATGGATTAAGTGCCATCCAGAGGACTAATCTCAACTTCACACAGTGCCAGGCTTTAATAAATGATCCAATGCATAGGACCGCAGCCAAGGGTACAACTAGCTGGCCAGGGGAGGGCTAGGGCATCACAGAGTGCAGATGCTGGTCAGGGTCCAGCAGGAGGTTTATAAGTTACCCAAAGAACAGGTAAGATAAGAACAGCATGTGCAAAACCAGAGCGTAATGGAAAACAAAGGCACCCAGTGGCCCTGGGAGATGGTTAGCAGGGATCAGCTTTCCTGACGGATCCTGAATGGGGGCCCCTCAAGAATAGAAAGCAGGCACGTTCATGTTTTAGGGAAGACCACTCCAGCGTGGACAATGGGTTGGGTAGGGAGTAAAACTGGAGGCACAAAGGATAGGACGCTGGGGCAGTCATCAAAACAAAAAATGCAGGTTAGGGCAATGGTTAGTGGGCTTGGAATGTCCACGGAGAAGGCAAAAATGATAACGTGCAATTGTGTGCAAACCCCCAAGCCTACAAATCCAACTCACAGGCACGTGATTTTGCCTACAGAGTGACACGGGCCGCCACTGTGCTTCAAGGGCACCTCGTAAGCCTCATTTTTGGGAAATTATCATACCATAGATAGCTGTCTATTGTGGCCTTCCATCTCTTATAAATTAATATTAAGATTCTCTTTATATATTAAAAACATTAATCTTTTGTCTCTTACGTATATTACAAATATTTCCCCAAGTTACTCATTTATCTTTCTGAGTGCAGTTTTTAAATGTAAAGTTTGCAACTATGTGTACCTAAATCCACAGTTTTCTCCAGATCATATCCTATTAGCCCATATTTACTTTTTACAAATTGTTATATTTACTTAGATTTTAATCTAATTAGGAAACTCATTTTTGTCTTTCTTTCAAAAGACCCAGTCAGTTGTTACTAAATTCATGGATGATACATCCTCCTTCTCCCATTGGTTTAAAACATATGTGTAGATGTGTGTGTAGATTTTATCTTTTGTTCCACTGGTCTGATGTTTCTTGTAGCAGTCAAATGCTGCATTACTGTAGCTTTGTAATATTTTTTTTTTTTGAGACGGAGTCTCGCTCTGTCACCCAGACTGGAGTGTAGTGGCCGGATCTCAGCTCACTGCAAGCTCCGTCTCCTAGGTTTACGCCATTCTCCTGCCTCAGCCTCCGGAGTAGCCGGGACTACAGGCGCCCGCCACCTCACCCGGCTAGTTTTTTTTGTATTTTTTAGTAGAGATGGGGTTTCACCGGGTTAGCCAGGATGGTCTCGGCCTCCTGACCTTGTGATCCGCCCGCCTCGGCCTCCCAAAGTGCTAGGATTACAGGCTTGAGCCACCGCGCCCGGTGCTTTGTAATATTTTTAATATCTGCTAGGGTAAACCCTCCCACATTACTCTTCATTTTCAAAACCTTCCCATCTGGGTTCATAATTTATATTTTCAGGTGAAACTATTTTTTTCACATCCCCTCCAAAGTCCCATTAAAATGAGTATTGGAGGCTGGGCGTGGTGGCTCATGCCTGTAATCCCAGCACCGGGAGACTGAGGTGGGTGGATCACCTGAGGTCTGCAGTTCAAGACCAGCCTGACCAACATGGTGAAACTCCATAGCTACTAAAAATACAAAATTAGCTGGGCCTGGTGGTGGGTGCCTGTAATCCCAGCTACTCAGGAGGCTGAGGCAGGAGAATTGCTTGAACCCGGGGGGCAGAGGTTGCGGTGAGCCGAGATCGTGCCATTGCATTTCAGCCCGGGCAACAAAAGCGAAACTCCATCTCAAGAACAACAACAACAACAACAACAAAATTAGTATTGGAATTGCACTCTGAATGAATTGGGGTACCATAACAATTGGTTTAAATGTCTCTCTCTGATTAGACCTGAGATCCTGGCAGCAGAACACTGCAACCTGTTCTCTTGGTGCCTGGCACAGTACCCGGTCCTTTCATGGGCACATGTGATGAACACAGAAGGGGCTATCTAGTGCCATCTGAGACCTGCACTCAATGTGTGATTCTCATTTTCTCTCAAAAAGACAGTACTCTCATCCAGGAGACAGAAAGGGGAAGACAACTTCTTGAGAAAAAATGAGAAACAATTTCTTGGGGCCTCATTTTCCTTGGCTGACATGTGTCAGTTTCACCCTCAGGGAAGTAACAGGAAATTAAGGAGATAATGGGGTGGGGTAGCTCCCAAATGCGGGAGAATCTCTATTTACACGATGGAAGCCTCCCGTCTTTACTCTGTATTTTTAAACTGCCTGATGCACACATCAGGGGCGCTGCCACCCTCCTGGCGAGCTCATCCTATTCATCACCACCACACCTGTCTGGTGTAACTCCACAGTCTCTGCAGGATCCCCTGTCAGCCCTGCTGGAACACACGCCATGACTGCCACAGCCTTGCCTCACCCTTATGTGTGTGTCACCCAGCAGTGCTTGGTTCATGCCTGTCCGGCAGTCAACACTGGCTTAACCTAGAAGTCAGATCTTCAGCTGCTCCTTCCCCAACTTTAATTAAATCTTACCTTCAAGACCCAATTGAATTCTTCCTCCTCCAGGAAGCCTGCCAGTCCACCCAGCCCATGGAGTTCTCTCTCTCTCTGCTGTCAGTGTCCATGGTGCAAGCAATCTATATTTCAGGTCACAAACTCACAAATTCAGCCAGTGCTGTGCATTCTTCGGTCCTTTTTTTCCATTTACTGCCTCGGTGTGAGGGTGGGGATGGTGGGTGACAGGCAACCCGAGTGTCCACGCTGCTGCACGCTACATTACTTCCTAGAATCTTGCACTGAGCCTGACATACACTTATAGCACCTGTGTGACCCCGATGGGCATTGGAGCATGAGACCCTGATGCAAAACATTCATTGTCAGCATCACAGAACACTTGGCACAGCTGTGTTGTTCTCATGTGTAACTAATAATAATAATACTGACGATGATAACAGCTGATGTTTATGGAGCCCTCACAGTGCCGGGCACTGTGTTGAGTGCTTTACATCCCTTGATCCATTTACCTCAACAACCATCCTGTGAAGTGAATATTGTTATTACTCTCATTTCACAGTTGGAGAAACTGAGGCCCTCAGAGGTATGTGATGTGCCCAAGGTCACATGCAATCAGTGAGGGACAGGGATTCAAAGCCAGGCCTTACGGTCCAAGAGTCTGCTGGGCTCACACAATACCACAGGGCCACCCTGTGCGTACACCTCTCCCCACTCAACAGGGAGCTCCCTGAATGTGGTCCACAGCCTGGGGGCGCCTGTCCTGGGGGCCGATGTGGCTGAAATTCAGCGCCAGTTCCAAGGCCAGGACTTGCATCCACAGGTTTGCATCCCAGGGGGCAACTATTCCTCTTTCTCCTGAAGGCAACATGCAGGTGACGGGAAGCCCGGAAGACCTGGGCATGGCTCAATTCCATCCACAAGTGAGTCTGCGGCAGCGGGGAAGGGCTCGCAAATACCCTTACATGAGTGTTCTCCGCCTTTTATTACACTCATGCAGCGACCAGCCACCTCCTCCTGAGCAGCAATCATCGTCATTGATGACAACAAGCTCCATCATGGGATATTTACCTGCTGAGTGCCATCTACAATGTACCGCGCAGTGGGGGACATGGGTGAATCCGACATGGCCTCACCCGCCAGGAGCTCACAGACCAGCAGGGAGACTTGTTACCAATGCACCTGACAGCCCCACTAAACCGAACACTCACCTAAGGCCAGCCTTGTACTTTCTCTTCATCTCTTCTGTGCAGGACTCTGGCTCTCTGGGAGGCGGTATGGCCCAGTGCCTGATGGCAGGGATCCGGAGCCAAACTGCTGGGGTTCAAATCCTAGTCCTGCCACTTACTAGCCATGCAGAAAAGAGTTAACATCTTCAGCCAGAGACTGGCATCCTCTGAAAGCCCTTCCTGTAGGGCTGGGCCTCAGCGGATGTCTGGGAACATGGATTTTGGGAGGGTTTCCACTATTTTCTGGTAAGAGTGGCTCTCTGCTTTCAAACTGTCTGTGCAAACAGTGTGGCTTAGGCCGAGCACCTGCTTTTCTTCTGGGAGTCTGGAATCCTGGTGTACGCCAGGCAGAGAGTGCCTACGTGGCCAGCCCCCAGTAAAAATTCTGGCACTGAGTCTCTAAGGAGCTTCCCCGGTAGACAATACTTCACATGTGTTATCACAACTCATGCTGGGGGAATGAAGCGTACCCTCCATGACTCTGCTGGGAGAAGACTCTTAAAACTTGCAGGTGATTTTCTCCAAACTTCTCCCCATGCAACTTTTCCCTGTGCTGATTTTGCTTTGTATCTTTTCATAGTAGTAAGTCACAGCAGTGGGTACAACTACAGGCATGCATCACCTAACAATGAAGAGATGTTCCTAGAAATGCATTGTTAGGTGATTTCCTCATTGTGCAAACATCACAGAGTGACTTACGCAAACCTAGATGATCTAGCGGACTACACACCTAAGCTCTATGGTATAGTCTATTCCTCCTAGGCTACAAACCTGTACAGGATGTTACTGTACTGAATACTGTCGGTAACTGTAACACATGCTAAGTATTTGTATATATAAATAGATCTAAGTATAGAAAAAGTACCAAAGCCTGTAATCCCAGCACTTTGGGAGGCCGAGGTGGCCGGATCACTTGAGGTCAGGTGTTCAAGACCAGCCTGGCCAATGTGGTGAAATGCCATCTCTACTAAAAATATAAAAACTAGCTGGGTGTGGTGGTGGGTGCCTGTAATCCCAGCTACTCAGGAGGCTGAGGCAGGAAAATCGCTTGAATCTGGGAGGCAGAGGTTGCAGTGAGCTGAGAACGCACCACTGCACTCCAGCCTGGGCGACAAAGCAAGACTCTGTCTAAGAAAAAAAGAAACAAAGAAAGAAAAGAAAAATACGTATAAAAGAAAAAAAAATACACTTGTATAGGAAATTTACCGTAACTCGAGCTTGCAGGACTGGAAGTTGTTCTGGGCGAGTCAGTGAGTGAGTGGTGAGTGAATGTGAAGGCCTAGGGTATGATTGTACACGACTGTAGACTTTAGAAACACTGTACCCTTAGGCTACACTACATTTATTTATTTATGTTGAGACAGGCTCACTCTGTTGCCCAGGCTGGAGTGCAGTGGCATGATCTCGGTTCACTGCAACCTCCACCTCCCAGGTTCAAGCAATTCTCATGTCTCAGCCTCCCGAGTAGCTGGAATCACAGACATGCACCATCTTGCTCAGCTAATTGTTTTTGTATTTTTAGTAGAGACTGGTTTAGCCGTGTTGGCCAGGCTGATGCTGAACTCCCGGCCTCAAGTGATCAGCCCACCTCGGCCTCCCAAAGTACTGAGATTACAGGCATGAGCCACCATGCCTGGCCACTAAATTTATTTTTAAAATATATGCTGTGCAGGTTTCTTCAGTAATAAGTTAATCTTAGCTTACTGTAACTTTTTATATTTTATTTTAGTTTACTTTAAGTTCTGGGATACATACGCAGAACATGCAGGTGTGTTACACAGGTGTACATGTGTCGCGGTGGTTTGCTGCACCCATCAACCTGTCATCTAGGTTTTAAGCTCCACATGTAATTGCCTTTGCCCCCCACCTCTCGACAGGTTCCAGAGCGTGATGTTCCCCTCCCTGTGACTTTATTACCTTTGTCGTTTTTTTTTTTTAACATGTTGACTCTTTGGTAATAACACAGCTTAAAACACAAATATGCCGTACAGCTGTACAAAAATAGATCCTTTCTTTATATCCTTACTCTGTAAGCTTTCTATATTTTTAAGGTTTTTCTTTTTAAAAAAAAACTTCTTAAACTTTTTTGTTAAAAACTAAGACACACGCACATTAGCCTAGTCCTGTACAGCGTCAGGATCATCAATCTCACTGCCTTCCACACTGACACCTTGTCCCCCTGGAAGGTCTTCAGGGGCAGTAACAGGCATGGACCCGTCATCTCCTAGGATAACAAGGCCTTCTTCTAGAATCCCTCCTGACGGGCCTGCCTGAGGCTGATTTCTAGGTAAGCTTATTTTGGATTTGACCAGTGGAAGCAATACACTCTAAAATAACAATAAAAAATATGTATAGTAAATATGTAAACCAGTAGCATAGTCTTTTATTGTCATTATTATTTTTTTTGAGACGGAGTCTCGCTCTGTCACCCAGGCTGGAGTGTAGTGGCATGATCTCCACTCACTGCAAGCTCCGCCTCCCGGGTTCACACCATTCTCCTGCCTCAGCCTCCCGAGTAGCTGGGACTACAGGCGCCCGCCACCACGCCCGGCTAGTTTTTTTTGTATTTTTAGTAGAGAGGGGGTTTCACTGTGTTAGCCAGGATGGTCTCAATCTCCTGACCTCGTGATCCACCCACCTCAGCCTCCCAAAGTGCTGGGATTACAGGTGTGAGCCACCACGCCCGGCCAAGTATTATGTTTTGGACATAATTGTATATGCTAGACTTTTTACGATTGGCAGCACAGTAGGTTTCACACCAGAATCACCAAACAGCTGAGTAAACACACTGTGTTACAATGGATGTTACACAATCACATGATCATTAGGTGACAGGAATTTTTCAGCTGCATTGTAATCCTATGGGACCACCTTCATATATGCAGTCCACTGTTCACCAGAATGTCATTATGTGGTGCGTGACTGTACATGTAAGTCCCGTGAGTCACCCTAGAGAATCATCGAAACTGGGGGTGGGTACTGGGGACTCTGACATTCTAGCCATGGGATCTTGAGCAAATTACTTGACTTTAATGTGCCTCGGTTTCCCCATCTGAAATGGCAGAGATTTTAAAATAGAATATGTCTCACAAGACTGTGGTGAAGATGATGTAATTCCACATATGTAAATTGCTCGGAATGCCTGGCACCCAGTAGGTGTTTAAGAAACGTGAAGTGTTGTTACCTGCTGAATTAACACTCAGTTAATACATGAACGAGTGAACCTGTGAGATGCAAATGATTAAACTGAAGAACAGAAATGGAGAAGTATTAATGGTGAACAGCAGAAGCAGAGAGACCCACCCACAGACTGCAGGCTTTGGGAAGATCTGGGAAAACACAATGTCACCAGCAGCTTGACCTAGGGGCAAACACTGGGAACAGGTAGGAGCACAGCTGGACAGTAGCACAGACAAGCAGTGGAACCTCAGCCTGTCCAGCCCATGGCCCACCTGCCTTGCCCAGGTGGAGGGTCGTCCAGGGAAACCAGTCAGATAGCCTCAGGGCACACGGGGGACCCAAGAGACAGCAGAGTCCCAGCCTCAACGCATAACTGGGGGTCCAAGGCCAGCAGCCGCCCCTCCCCATGGCTCCAAGGATAGGCAGGACCCACATGGCACAGGTGTGAAGAGACACAGATAGAAGGCAGGGGGTGCTCAGGGCATGTCATGTTTCCTACCGTTATGCTTTCTTCTGCTGTTATGGAAAAAAGCGCTTTCAGCTGTGTTCTGTTCTAGAAGAGGAAAAAAAAAAACGCTTTCAGCAACAGTTTGGGGTCTGACACACGGGGTAACATTTGGTGTGATTTCCAACCTGCCAAGCCTGGAGCTATAATCAGCCCTAACTGCTGCACAGGTCAGAGCTTGTCAAGGTCTCACTGTCAGGGGGAAGGGCATGTGGGGATAGGATCCCTCCCTCTCTACCGGAGGCTTTGTGAAATCCAAGCACCAGCTTCGCTAACATCCAGAGAAAGGCATGGCAGCATGCCCTTGTGGAGAAACGCTTGGGGTTGGGGTTGGGAGCTGACTCCAAGCCTGTGACCAAGGTAAGTCACCTCCACTCTCCCAGCATCTAGCTCCTTCACAAAGGTAGATGCAATCCTGGGCTCTGACTGCACTGCACGTGTTCTTCTCTTACTCAAATGCACTTGATTCTCCAAGCCCCAACTCCCTGTGGGTCTATCCGTAATGTCCTCGAATATTCCTCTGCTGAGAAGATACAGGAAACAGCAAAATAAAGTGTGTGATGGTATCCACCTGTCTAACCGCATGGTGACCGAAAAGACCCACTGTGAGAACATGCTTCTTCCTGGGGGTAGAGGCACAATAGCTTGCCACTGACAGGCAGTCTATAGGGTGGTGATTAGGGCCAAGCTGAGTTAATACAGGGCTCCACTGCTCACAGCAGTTGAAACTTGGGCAATGTATTGGCCTCTCCTTGCCTCTGTTTTCTCATCTGTGAAATGGTAATCATATTCAGTTCACAGAATTGCTATGAGGATGAACTTAGGTAATATAGAACCTTGAAGAGTGCCTGGCACTAGGGAGTGCTATAAAATATTACTGCTATTGGTGGCTGTAGGTAGTAGTAGTAACATTAGCAGTAGCAGCAGTAGTAGTAGCAATAGCAGGTCAGGCGCGGTGGCTCACACCACTGTAATCCCAGCACTTCGGAAGGCCAAAGCAGGTGGATCACCTGAGGTCAGTTCAAGACCAGCCCGGCCAACGTGGTAAAACCCCATCTCTACTAAAAATCAAAACTTAGCCAGGTGTGCTGGCAGGCACCTGTAATTCCAGCTACTCAGGAGGCTGAGGCAGGAGAATGGCTTGAACCCAGGAGGCGGAGGTCACAGTGAGCTGAGATCATGTCATTGCACTCCAGCCTGGGTGACAAGAGTGAAACACTGTCTCAAAAATAATAATAATGAAAAAAAATTTTAAAAAGCAATAGCAATAGTCATAGCAGTAATATTATATAGAACCAGACTGGCTGGGTTTGGTGGTTCACACCTGTAATCTCAGTACTTTGGGAGGCCAAGGCGGGTTTATCACCTGAGGCCAGGAGCTTGAGACCAGCCTGGCCAACATGGTGAAACCCCGTCTCTACTAAGAATACAAAAGTTAGCCAGGTGTGGTGGTGGGCGCCTGTAATCCCAGCTACTCAGGAGACTGACAGAGGATAATTGCTTGAACCCAGGAGGCAGAGGTTGCAGTGAGCCCAGACTGCACCATTGCACTCCAGCCTGGGTGACAAGAGCAAAACTCTGTCTCAAAAAAAAGAACCAGACCTTGGGATTTAGAGCTTGCAGCCCAGTGAGCTCAGCAACCCATGTAATTCTCATTATAGACATGACTAAGGCATGTTTCTGTAACCTGAGCTATGCCCCTCCCGAGGTAACAAATCCCCTGATCCATGCCCTACAGATGTTATGGCAGCAGCGCTAGGAAGCAGTGGGACTTCCCAAATCCACTGTGGGCCAGCAGGGTGACCTCATGGAGGCTTCGGAGAAAATCAAAACACTGTAAGTCTTCTTTTCATGGGAGGGAAATGGAACAGTTTTAGAACATGACTGTAAAGAAAAGACACCTCTGAGGCATTCATTCACTTTGCCCTTTCTGTTCTTGAGTCACCTCTGCTTTGGAATATGTATGGTGTCTAGGAGTCTCAGGGTCTCTTGAACTGGAGCCTGAGGCTAAGTTCAGAGCCCACATTCCAGTACATTCTGCTGTGTTCCCACAGATACGCAGATAGGAGCCTAAAGTGTGCTATCAAAGATCATCTTCAACTCTTTACAAAACGTAAATCCTCACCCCAGTAAATGCATGCAGTTACGACATAAACTTCAAGGCTTCAGAAACATGTTTTAGTTCCTGGCACGAAGCCAGAAAACATGGACCAAGTGGGATTCAACACATTGTTACTGAGCACCTACTATGTGCAGGGTTCTCTTTTTGGCACTGGAGACGCAGCTGTGAACACGGCACACGAGGCCCTGGTTTCACGGAGCTGACATTCTAGTGAGGGAGGGAGGGGGTTCCTAGGGGGTGGAGTCAATATCACAGACAGGAACCAAACAAAGTAACAGGCAGGACTATTTCAGCTTGGGGCAGGGGAAGCCACGAGGAATGTCCTCCTGGAGCATGATGGGAGCCAGGCTCTGCCGAACCATAAACCTCCCCCTGCCCAAGCCAGCCCGGCCCAGGAACACACACAGCTGCCCGGGGTTTTAGCTCCTGAAGCTTCCATTTCATTTTATTCAGAGTTTCTGATTTGCTTTCTGATTCTTACCTTATCTTTTCCTTATCATTATCTTATCTTTTCTTTCTAATTGACTTGGTTTCCTGTCTTCTGAAATTGTTGGGATTTCTTTTGGGAAACCTTTTGGAATTTTATCTTTAGTTTCAAAAATCTGTCTTTGTTCTCTATTTTTTTAACTTTATACTAAATTATTTCCTGAGAGAATTGTCCTTCCCAATAGTTTCATGTCATTTTCTTGTATCTTGTATTTAGCCTCTTTCCTTTTATCTAAATTTGTCTAAGGTTTTTTGTTTTGTTTTGTTTTGTTTTCCCCTCATTGCAGCAGAAACGCCACAGTGGCCTTGCAGCCTCAGGGTAGAAGGAGGCCTCAGGAGGCAGCTGCAGGGTACAATCTGATCCTGTTATGGGACCTGGGGCAGTCACAGTCATGCTATGAGCCGCATCTTCCATGGCCGTGATAGGGAAGACTTTCTCCAGGGGCTGAAGCCACAATAAAATGGCAAAAGGAAGCAGAGCGTCATGATCTCCTTGAAGTCAGAGACCACATCTCCTCCAGCCTGTACCTGGGGCGTGCAGCACCTGCCAGGACAGGCAGCCAGCCAGTTCATTGCATAAGTGAACCCACCACAGGGGCAGTGAGAGATGGGGAGACTCACAGTAATGGTGTTATGGGCCAGACTGTTTCCCAAAATTTGTATGTTAAAGTCCGAAGTCCCAGTGCCCCAGGATGTGACTGCATTTGGAGACAGGGTCTTTACAGAAGTAATCAGGTAAAGTGAGGTTGCTAGGCTGGGTCATGGTCTTGCATGACTGGTGTCCTTACAGAAGAGGTTAGGACAGACGTGCAGCCACGGAAAGTCTTAGGAAGACACAGGGAGAAGGCAGCCTCCACAAGCCAAGAACAGGTCTCAGAAGGAATCAGCCCTGCAGACACCCTGATCTCCGGCTTCCAGCCTCCCAGACAATACATTTCTGTTGTTTTTAAGTCTAGTCTGCGGTACTTTGTTACGGTAGCCCTGGAAAATGAACAGTAATGGTAACTACTGGTTAGGTGCTTACAGTGTGCAGGACACAGTGAAAAGAATTCACATGTATTGATTACCTATCCTTATGAAAACCTTGTGTGAGGCCCAGAGGGGTTAAGTAACTTAGGCAAAGTCACAGGGGCATTACTAACGGAGCCTGGTTCACGGCAAGGTGTGTGAGACTCCAGGGCCTGTGCCCTTATCTGCTAGGTGGCATCACTGAAGGAAAGAACTAACAGGTCTTCTGTCTGAAGCGTCCCTGTTTCTAAAACAATCTCTCCTGGCAGTGGCAAGACAGAGATTAAAGTAACAAAGGTAATACCTGTGACGAGCTCTGAAAGGTAAGTTGGGCAGGAAGCTTGAGGCTCTCCCCGTTCCCAAGGTCTCCAGCCTGGAGTGTGGCTGCATAGCTGACAGCAAAGGCATCTCCCACTGTGCAGAGAAAAGCACGTGTGATTCAGTGAGGGCTCAGCCATGCCCCCGGCCGTGCCCCACCACACCTCAGACACATCCTGGCCCTTGGCTTCCCTGGTTCCAAGGGAGGCCACCATGGCAGTGATGCCTGCAGCAAGGAAGCCTTTTGTATTGCACACAGCTAGGTGTGAATTCTCTGAGTGGTAAACTGGGGACAGTGAGCTGGGTGGACTCCTGGACTCCCACTCCTGACATTTCCATTCACGAGCGGGGGTGCACTACCTGCAATAGGGCTGGCTCTCCTAGCCCTTTCTCACTGTGCAGCACGCCTCATCCCATAGGTAAGTTTGGGTGGGCCGCACTCAGCCCATCCTGCTCGGACGAGGCTGTACCAGGACTGGAGGCCTTTGCCCAGTGTGGCCAGGTGGGTGACAGAGCCCGTCTAACTCTGCCAGTCACTGTTCTCACCTAAGCTTGTCCTCCAATCTTGACTTTCTCCCTAACAGAGGTTACTTATAGCCCTAAAATGCCACAATATGCCTCATTTCTCAATGTATGCAGACCTCAAATATATATATATATGCACACACACATATACACATATATACACACATACACACACACATATATATGTGTGTGTATATATAGTAAAGAGAAGGAATGCTCACTTAGCCTAAGGAATCACTGGCATTTTTGTTTTAAAAATCTTCAACATTTTCATTTTTATTTTAAAATTTTTATTTATTTATTTCTGAGATAGGCTCTCTCTATGTTCCCCAGACTAGTCTCGAACTCCCAGGCTCAAGCAATCCTCCTGCCTCAGCCTCCTGCGTAGCTGGGACCTTAGGAGTGGACCATGCCCATCTCATTTTGTTTTCATATATCCTAGAGCTAAGATAATGAACGTAAAGTGATAAAGATAATGGCAGTGACAATGACAATGACAGGGAAGGTAGTCATAGTCAGACCTTCCCCATACAGTGGTATAACCACTCTCCATGCGCTGCACCTGCATTAACCCAGCTGATCTCCACGCACTGCCCCGAGATGGATGGAGAACACGTGATTTTCTGCAACATACAGAAGAAGAAACTGAGACTAAGAGACAGTGACTGGCTTAGGATCACCCGGGTGATGGACAGGGAGCCACCTGACCCTCTGGGTCCCATCATCTTTTCCCCAAACAACACTGGCTCTCATAAAAGAAAAGCATCAAATAATAATGATGATGAGGTCAGAATGTCAATGAACTGGGACCTGACTGGTCATTTGATTTTAGTTATCCACTTATGCTTTGGGGAAAAAAAAAAAAAAGTCACCTGAGTCCCAAGGTGAAAGTCAATGTTATACTCCTTGGCATAGCGGTGAGTTCACAGATAAATATGATTTGGACACTGCCCTCAGGGAATATACAGCCCAGTAGGCAGAGCCAAGCATGGGCATAAATAACAAGAATGGAGCAGTAAGAATAAAAATAACACCAACAGTGGCCAGGCGTGGTGGCTCATGCCTGTAATCCTAGCACTTTGGGAGGCCAAGGCAGGAGGATCACTTGAGGTCAGGAGTTCGTGACCAGCCTGGGCAACATAGGGAAACCCTGTCTCTATGGAAAATACAAAAATTAGCTGGTCGTGGTGGCACACGCCTGTAGTCCCAGCTACTCGGGAGGCTGAGGCAGGAGAATCGCTTAAACATAGCAGGCGGAGGTTGCAGTGAGCCGAGATTGTGCCACTGCACTCCAGGCTGGGCGACAAGCATGAAACTCCATCTCAAAAAAAAAAAAAAAGAAAAGAAAAGAAGAAAAAAAACACGAACAAAATACCTCCTAACACCAGGAGCCCAGGAGCACTTTCCATAGCCAGGCTGTGTCACCCTGCTTTAGCTCCCTTACCTTCACAGCGCCTTCCTGGGTAGGTGTTATTAGCATGCCCAGAGGACAGATGGAGAGCCAAGGTTCAGAGACACGCAGTGTGCACGTGCCAGAGCAGAAGTCCATGAATTCACATGTGGAAAGTGCCTAGAATGGCACGAGGCTCCAAGCAGGAAGCAGGAAGGGTCAGGTAATCTCTGTGGAAGTTTGGAGGCAGAGGGGTGACTTTGGGGCAGTGGATTGGGTGGGGCTTTCTAGAGAAGGTGACACCAGGGCCAGGTCCCAAAGAATAGAGATGATTTGTATATTCAGAATTGGGGAGAGGTGCTTTCTTGACCCACAAAAGAGCAAGAGTAGATGCTAGGAGATAGGAGAAGAGTAGGAAGCTGGGTCTGGCAGGAGCACGGACCATGAAAGGTCGGCGGGGAAATTAGAAGAAAGATGTGCAGGACCACAGGCTGGAGAGGGTGTTGGACACCTTCCCTTTACCAGACAGAGGGCCTGGGTGACACTGTCTCCTTGATTCAATCTCTACGACTCCACAATGGACTGACATTCGCACGACCAGAGCACTTCAATAGCTTTCCAGAAGCCATGCAGCTTCTCAGTCACAAGGCTGGGAGTCACCCAGGTCCATCTGAGGCTGCGTCTGTGCTCTGCTCGTGGCCCCATGCTCCATGCTTTGAACACGAATTGAAGAATAGCGGATTCATTTTTATATCATTGAAGGCATGAAAGCACTGAAGGTTACTTAGCTGGGACGTCTCATAACAACTTTTATGACATCATTTAAATCAGAGCCAGCAAAAAGGTCACTACGTGTGGGCAAGCTCCACTAGTAGCTTCTGTCAATAATAATGTGTTACGCAGTATTCTGAGGCCTCATCTAGGCTCAGAGGGAAGGAGCAGCACGTAATCCTAGCAATGTGTGCTGTGAGTACGGAGGCATGGAGTTGGGAAGAGTTCCAGACATGTGAAAAGCACGACAGTTTAATGGTTACCAGGGTGCACAGGGAGCCTGAGCTTGACTGTCAGCCTTGACAGCAGCCAGCCCTATGACCTCGGGCAAGCTTCTCAGCCACTTTAGTCCCAGTCTATTCATCTGTAAATGAGGTCCTATGAAGAATAAAGGATGTCTTTGCCTGCCTAGGGAAACTGAGTTCTGAAGCTATGGTACCAACTGAATCCCAGAAATGGTTTTAAACCTGCTTAATTGACCAATAACAGCCCACCTCAGGAATCGAACCTCTGAAAGCCAACCAGTGAGGGTGGCAGAGTCTACAAATCAACCAAGCAGCAGTGGAGTTACTCCAGTGAACATGTTCAAACACACCTGGACACACCTGGACATACCTGGACAGCTCAGGAACATGCTACTGAGATGGATGTCAACCCACTCCCACTCTGTCCAGCACAACCCAAAACAAACTTTTCATCTTCCTGAGTGATGATTAATTTCAGTGATATGAGTGACACGTATACTGGGATCCACTGTAAACTCTATTTTTGTGTATGTTTGAAATTTTTCATAATAAAAATTGACTATATATTTTTTAAAAATTTCCACAACTCTTTCCCCAAATCTAACATCTTATTAAGATAAATGAGAAATTCAGCTTTTTGGTTACAGATATTGAATGTGGTCTCTTTTTATGATACCCTGATAGTAAGATCCATTGTGAGGATTAAGTGAGTGAACACATGTAAGTCTTTAAAAATATGCCTGACCCAGAGCACATTCACCTGGAAGTATCTGTACATATTCTCATTTGTCATCCCTGGCTTCAGACTGCTCTGCTGTTACCTTGCAAAAACTTCTTGCTAAAAGCCTGGAATCCTTCCGAGGTCTTGTTTCCGATGGACTCCAGAACAGTGAGACCAGCGATGCTGTCCAGCAAGAGAAGCTCCGAGAGGTTGGCTGACGAGGGTGTCTTGGTGTTGTTAACAAGCAGCCATATGTGGGCTGTCTGTGCTTCGCTTGGCCCAGACACCTAGGGCAGGAGGAGAAGGCATGAGGGCAGATTTGCTGACAAATCCAGCTTCCTCAAATGGGGCACGAGCCCAACCTGTGCACATTAGGCATCCAGGAAGAAGGAGGGTAGCACAGCCTCACAGAGGTTCTGGGAATGCATCAGGCTCCGTATGATTTCAAAGACCCCCAGCAGGGTTTTGACCCACACTTGCCAAGCTGTTGCTTGGAGACAGTTTCAAAGAAACCGAGACAGCGAAATCATCCCTGCAGAGAATCTTAGAAGAAAAAAAAATCCAAGTGCAGAGCTAGTCAGGCTGGGGAGACTGTGACAACCAGCATTACCGAGGAAAGCAAACAGTGGCTCTTTGGTACTTAGTTATTTTAAAGATTCAGCCTCAGCCCCGGGTCTCTGATGGCCATGTGATCTCCAGGAAGGACCTGAGTAGCTCATCTGCCTCTTGGATCATCTTCCACACTCAGGCTCTGCCCAACATGTGTCTCAATGGCTCTGCTGCTAGAAGCCATCCAGTGGCCAATGCAGCAGGCTCATCACCTGGGCTCTGCACTCTTGCCCTCCCTTCCCCTCTAATCTTGTCTCCCAGCCCTCCTGCACCACCTTCTCCCCAGCTCTGCTGAAATACATGCAGGAGCTGGAAAAAAGAGAAGGAAGCAACGTGTGTGCTGAGAAGAGTGAGCTCTGGAATATAAGTGATAAAAGCAAGCTTCAGAACTGTGTGTGTAATATACTGCCACCTACGTGAATTAAAAAAGTGGGGGAGAAAGAAGGTACACATAGTAGGCATGCATGTGCACACACTTATAACTGCATGCACATGGCAGAAAAAGTCACTAGAAGGATATACAAGAAACTACTACTAACACTGGTTGCATCCAGAAAGGCAAACGATGTAGATGAGGGCCTGTGATAAAATGAGGGTGGCACAGGGAAGGCTTAACTCAGCAAGCCTGGGCTGTCCAAACCCTCCACATTCAAGAGAAAGGAATGGCCCTTGACCAGCTCCTGAGAGATAATCTCTAAAGCCTGCGGAATATCCTTGCCTGGGTCCTTTGACCTCACCAGATAGCTGATGCCAGTGATTTGTGGTGGGTGCCTTGGACCCTGCTGTACTGAAATGACCTCTGGAGGGGCTGGAGAACAAACAACTGAGGTCAGTCTCATGTGTGCTCCATGCCTATGTGACTGAGCCTGAGAAAAAGCCTGGACCTCAAGGCTCCAGTGAGCTTCCCTGGTTGGCAATATTCTATCTGCATTGTCATACATCATTGCTGGGAGAACTAAGCTCTGTCCACACGACTCATCCACTGAGAGAGGACAGCTAATGCTCATGCCTTGTCTCTCCTGGGCTGTGCAACATTCGCCTTTTTCCTTTGCTGGCTTTAATCTGTACCCTTTCTCTGTAGTGAACTGTAACTGAGCAGAATGGCTCTTCTGAGTTCCGTAAGTCCTTCTAGCAAATCACTGACCCTAAGGCAGGTGCTGGAGACCCCTGACATAAGGATAATATGTAGGATTAGTAACCATCTTGTGGGATTAGGAAGGTTAAAGACCTAAAAAACATTAAACAACTTTGAAAACTGTCAGGTACCCTAGTAATGATTAGAATCTGAAACAAAATATATCACACTTTTTTCCCATTCGAAATGATCACTGTGGATTTTTACTGACAATTATTTAATTGTAACAAAAATAATCTCAGTCCTAGTGTTGCCATATGAGATGTAAGAGACCTTGCTGTTTGTTCACTGCTCACGTGTCCAGACTTGTGTAGGTAAGCCCATGATTTATCAGTTCTTAAACACATGACTCTACTGAAATGATGTGGGCAAAATCCAATTATTTTCTCTTCAAATATAAACCACCAATGGAAACTTACCAGTGCACATTTCTGAAAAATTACTCCATTCTCAGAAGTCCCTTGAACTTCTCTTGAAATGTCCCCATACTACAATAAAACGTAAAAGTTATTAGAAAATGAGAAATATTTCATGCTATACATATATTTAATAAAAGTACAAGATGATGACATTTTTACAGGAGGGTAGAAGGATTACTGCTACTAATCCTTAAGTAATCTTGAAGTCTTATTTTTAAAAGAGCATTAAAGGATTGGAAATTAAAACTTACGGAAAGAAGAATGTGGACATGAGCTTACACCACAGTGTATTCCCGGTCTGGATACATGTGTGGGACACCTGTTGTCACAGGGACTCAGCCAACCAAGATTGACATACCAGCAAGGGAGATGTGGGCAGACGAGTGAAGATATCATTTTACATGTACCATGTGCTTCCCAGGTGGGGGCTGACAGTACTCCTGTGCACCACGGTGCACTGGGACAAAGGGCAGTGTGTCTGGGGGCAGGGGCAGCCTCTCTGTGAGCTTGATCCCTCATCAACATAGGGAATCCCCCTGCCAAGACTTGGCCTCCTCCAACCCTGCAATGGCTCCTATGAAAAGGTTCCAAAGGAAAGCCAGGGCTCATCCATCAAATACAAGCCTCCTGCTGCCTTTGAAACTTCAGGTTTCCTTTCCCTTTGACTAATAACAAGTATCTATTCATTTCTGCCCTTGCCATGCTCCCTATCCCAGGGCCCTGGCCCCTGCAGTATCCACACACCTCCTTTAAATGGGACTGGACCCTTACTTCATCAAGGAAGCTCTCCTCAGTTCTCCTTGCTGTGATGGCCACGTCTTTCCCACTCTCTGCCTTGCGCACCTGTCACCTGCAGAGGGACAAGCTGTATTCTGGGTCCCAGACTCCAGCAGCTCTCAGTAATATTAATAATCATATGTCTTGTTTATTTTTTACTTATTTTTCATTTGTGTAGACATAGGGTCTTGCTATGTTTCCCAGGCTGGTCTTGGACTCCTGGCCTCAAGTGGTTCTCCTGTCTTGGCCTCCCAAGGGGCTGGGATTATAAACGTGAGCCACCACACTGGGCCTAATAAACTGTCTGTCATTGGCTGAGGGCCAGGCATGGCACCCATCACTTTACATACATGAGTTCTATTACCCCCATTTTATAGATGAGGAAACCAAGGCTCAGAAAGGTTAACTCTCTTGCCAAAAGTCACACAGGCAGGAAGCTCGAGACTCTCCCCAGGCCTGGTGACTTCAAATCCTGTGATCTTTCCACAACATGAATTCCCTCTCCACAGCGTAGAAAATTGTGTAGAAAATTAACAAAAATGCCATTTTCAGAAGAACAGACCAACGATATGCAACGGCATCAGACTGACCCAGGCCTCTGATTCAGTTGAGCTTCTGTCCACCACACCCACTCTAATGCCTTTTTAACATGCTGGGACCGTAAGAGAATTTGCCAAAGCCCTCAAGCAGGCTTTCTCTTCTTCTGACCTTCATAGAACATCTTGTAAACAATAACTGATAAATACAGCTTGTGAAGCAAATCAACACAGAAAGGACGACTGAGTATGGAGGGTGCTGCCCTGTGAGGTGACGAGTTACCTGTTACGGGAGAGGACTGGAACGAACAATGAGTATTTGTAGTGGGGTCAGTGGTGGCCCCCAAAGGATATGTCCACGTTCTGATCCCCAGAACCTGTGAACGTGTCCGTCTTTGGAAAAAAGGTCTCTGGAGATGTAATTAAGCTGAGGATCTCAAGAGATCATCCTGGACTACCCCGGTAGGGCTGACATCCAATGACAAGTGTCCTTATAAGTAGCACATAGAGAAGACACAGACACAGAGGAGGCCAAGAACAGATGGAGGGAGACAGTCAAGCGATGCAGCCACAGCCAAGGAAGGCCTGGAGTCACCAGAAGCGGGAAGAGAGAGGAGGATCCTCCTCTAGAGCCTGCAGAGGGAACGTGGCCCGGCCAGCACCGTGATTCCAGACTTCCAGCCTCCCCAGCAGTGAGAAAATACATTCCTGTTGTTTTCAGCCATGCTGTTTGTGGTCATCTGTTACAGCAGCCCCAGGAAATTCACATCACTACTTAGCAGGGAACCCAAAAAAAGGGCTGTTGGCCATTGTAGCTCATTGGCCAAGCTTAATGGTTCTCAATACCACGTTACGTCACTGAACCTACGTGATATAAAACAGAATAGAAAACAATAGCAAGAGCATGGAGTAGTGGTTAGAGAAGAAGCTTCGAATCTTGGTTCTGCCACTTCTACCTGTGGGACATGGAACTGGTTTTTTAATCTCTCTAATCCTCAATTTCCCATCTGTAAAAGGGGAATAAAAATACTACTGTTTAAGAAACTCATAACGAGGCTCAAGTGAGATTATGCATAGAAAGTGCTCAACCCAGTGCCCGGCCCATAGTAAATGCTTGTGAAATGCTCACTGCTATTATGGGCACAGTCATCTTTAATAGCTGGGAGTCACTTGGTCTGGTCGAAGCACAATCCAATCCCCGCTTTGGAAACACCAGACGAGGCAGCCTAATGCTTGACTCAAACCTCCTCTCCATCTAAATACTGTATGTCGTGTAGCAGAAATAGCACCTTGGAAAAATAAATGGATTCACTCCCCAATGATAACTATATTTAGTCATCATTAGAAAGAGGAGGAACAGCGTTTTTTAAGCAACAAAAGCCTGTGCCATTTTATACGCAGCCCAAAATTGGTTTCTTTCCAACTTCTGGTATTCACGTTAAAGCACTGAACTTACTACTTACCAGGCGGTGTGTTACAGGAGACTCTCTTTTAAATAAGTTCTTCTTAGGCCAGGAAGGTATAAAAGCAAATAAGGAATGAGCCCATGGCCCACTAGAGGCTGCAGAGGTTGAGAGTGGGATAAAGACTTCCATTTTCTTGTCCAATTTCATTCCAAGTGGTGCTTCCACTGCAAAACAGCAATGTGCACATCTTATATAATGCAGAAAGACAGTAAGGCATAGAGCTTAAGGCAGACTACAGGGTACACAGACGGCATCTGAAAAATGTTTGCTGGGTAAGTAAGTTAATGAATGAATGGTATCATCTCTTTGCCAGGAAAATGAGACATGCTCGTTGGGAAGCTACAGAGCTTAAACACAGTATTTTTCAAAGCTTGGTCTCCTTACCTGGGTTGTGCAGCCCCACCTAGGAATCAGAACCGCTGGGCAAGAATGGTGCCTGGGGTGATTCTTACACACATGACATGAGACAGCCCTGGGCTCGAGTCCTGGCTCTGCCCCTCCAGCTATGAGTCCTTGGGCATAACCTCTAACCTCTCTATACCTCGGTTTGCTGAATTCTAAGGCAAACAGTATAGGTATTACCTTACTAGGTCCTTCTAAGCACCCGCCTACTGCAGAGTAAGCCCTCAGTGAACACCACCAACCACCATCCTAAAGAGGTTGTGTGCATGGCCAGACACAAACGCCTGCTGAGCCCTCCAGTAGCAAATGACTCTCAGGCCAGGCGTGGTGGCTCACGCCTGTAATCCTAGCACTTCTGGGAGGCCAAGGCAGGCAGATAATGAGGTCAAAAGATCAAGACCATCCTGGTCAACATGGTGAAACCCCATCTCTGCTAATAAATACAAAAAATTAGCCTGGCGTGGTAGCATGTGCCTGTAGTCCCAGCTATTCGGGAGGGTGAGGTAGGGGAATCACTTGAACCCGGGAGGCGGAGGTTGCAGTGAGCTAAGATCGCGCCACTGCACTCCAGCCTGGTGATAGAGCAAGACTCCGTCTCAGAAGAAAAACACAGTAAAATAAATAAAATAAAATAAAATAAAATAAAGAAATTACTCCCTTAGACTTTTCTCTGTGTCAATACATTTGGAAAGTTCATGGGCATTGTGTGTAAAGCACAGGAATGTCACTTGAAAGGTCCTGGCTGGGCGGTCAGGGTCCCTCTTCAGTGGATGCAGCCCAGATGCTGATCAGCTGTGGGACCTTGCACAGGTCAGCTGAGTTCTCCAGGCCTCAGTTCCCCTCACCTGGGAGTGTGGCTAAGATACCAATCAGACAGAGCTGTTGTCTGAGCAGCCAATCAAATGCCACACTGCACGTGAAAGTGCTTAGATGTATCTAATGCTTCAAGTCAGCAATTTTAGTTTTGAAATGGCCTGGATGGTGGCATTGTGCCTTCTTCAACATTTGTCTTCTATTCTAATACACACTAATTTGATGGAAAATAAGATGTACTTTTCAGTCTTTCTTACCCAGCACATTGATGGTAAAGACTACAAGTGCTCTTGAAACTTTCTATAGAATTTCAAAATATATGCAGAAAAAAACCCTAAAATTTGATTAAAAAAAGATGTGGATCTGGGTCCTCGATCCAATTACAGTATTTTTTTTCCTTCCTTGGGTTGTATCTGGGGGTGATTCAGTTCCTCAGGTTGGGATGGGATAAGGGTTCCTGCTGCATCAAGCATCGGGGGACTGATGGCCCTCGCCATGGAAACAAGCAAGTGCTCCACCGGGTCAGCAGCTGATTCAGAGCATCAGGAATGTCTGAGTAGAGCGTATGGGTGCAAGCGAGACCGGACATCCATCTCCGGACCCCAGCACAGCACCTTGGGCTAGGGCACAAATGCTTGTGCAGCAAGCAGGCAGAACATAAATTCTTAAGGCCACACCTTACCCTTAAGCGCTCCATCTCTGGTCCACCCGTTTACGCTTCTCTGGCTCTCCTGGTCCCCCGCTTTAATGAAGACTCCAAGGTGATCCCTCCCTTCAGAGAGGACCCCTCCTCTATTCAGCAAGAATCCTGCTCAGTCTACAGAGGCAAGTGGGGCCCACCCAAATCCCAGCCCATCCCATTCCCTAGGACACCAGAGTTAGGCACAGAACCCAGAAAATCCTACACATTGGCCCTAGGGATAGTTTCAGGGACAGGTCAGGGACCCACGCTGAGCCCAGGGGTCTGCACTGAAACTGTCACAGCCACTGGGAAAAGTCTACACTGCAGGTGCCAGCCATCAGACTCAGGAGCCGGGGACTGCCCACCGCATCTTTCCCACCACAGGGCAAGGATGTACCTGCCTGCGAAGGACGCTCACCAGAGGAAAGCAGGGCGGCTGAGAGGGAAGGAGAAAGGCAGAGCCGTAGGAGCATTGAGAACCTTGTGCTCCCGGGTCCAGCAGTGCCAGGGCCTGCGTGTTTCAGTTACAGATGCCAATCAATTCCTCTTGATGAAATGAGTGTCAGCTGAATTTCGACCACTGAGTGTAGCAAGCTGAATAAAGGTCCGCAAAGATAGCCAGGTCCTAACCCCATAAGGCTGTGAATGTTATCTTAGGGTCACAGAGACTTTGCAGATGTGATTTGATTAAGGGCCTTGAAATGAGGAGATTGCCTGGATTATCCTGGTGGGCCCTAAATGTCATCATAGATGTCCTTATAAGAGGGAGCCAGAGATTTGACAGACAGAAGAGAAGCAGGCCAAGTAACTATTGAGGCACGATGCCATGCTGCTGGCTTCTGAAATGCAGGAAGGCAGTATCCCTAATCCATCCCTAAGGAACGCAGGCAATGTGGCCATAGATGCTGGAAAAGAAGAAGAAATGGGCTCTCTTCTGGAACCTCCAGAGGGACCAGACACCCTGACTTTGCCCAGTGAAACTGATGTTGGACTTCTGACTTCTAGAACTGTAAGGGAATAAATGTGTGTGGTTGAAGCCACTAAGTTGTGAACATTTGTTAGGGAAGCCACAGAAAACTGATACACCCAGTTAATTCACACATTCTGTGTTTCATTCACCAGATGCCTTCAAGGGATATCAAAAAGGGCCTACCTCACTCCAGGTTCCACTGTGCACTAACACTTCGGCCAGCTCTGAGGTGCAGGCACACTGCCCTAGTTCTGTAAGGTCAGGGAATGATCTACTTGTCCAAAGTAGAGAGGTGCTGGAAGGATCAGCAGACTGTGAGGGAGCTGGAGGAAGGAGGGCTTCAGGCTTCTGGTTTTTCATGCTCAAAACAGAAGAACATCAACCAGAAGAAAAACTCACCTGCAGTCTTAAAGTGACAGCATTCTACTTTGGGCCAAACCATACAGGGCAAGTCCTAAAAAATTCAAAAGACACAGAGTCAACATGGAACACATACTTGTGAGAAGTGGCGATAAATAATCTTTGTAAATGGCTCACATGGAGAGGACCTGCATTTTTTTTTTTTTTGTTTAAAGACAGAATCTCACTCTGCCGCCCAGGCTGCAGTGCAGTGGCGTGATCTCAGCTCACTGCAGGCTCCGCCTACTGGGTTCACGCCATTCTCCTGCCTCAGCCTCCCGAGTAGCTGGGACTACAGGAACCCGTCACCACGCCCGGCTAATTGTTTTGTATTTTTAGTAGAGACGGGGTTTCACCGTGTTAGCCAGGATGGTCTCGATCTCCTGACCTCGTGATTCACCCACCTCGGCCTCCCAAAGGGCTGGGATTACAGGTGTGAGCCACCGTGCCTGGCCAAGGACCTGCACTTTTATCTGGAGGTGTGAAGTAAACTTTTCTAAGTCAGCCATCCCCGCCAGCTTCTGAGTAGAGAATTCTCTTCCCTTTCCCAGGGAGAGAATCAGTGCCCTCATGAATGCATTTCTGGGAGCTGTCAAGGGAGGACGCACCATGTGGTTAAAACGTCTTATCATCAGACAGACCTGGGTTCAAACCTCAGCCCTGCCCTCCATCAACTCTGTGACCCTGAGTGAGCCAAGAGCCTCCGAATTCCCAAGATCCTGCAAGTTTCCACAGTGTCAGATAACACACTAGATGGGAAGTGGAGAGAACTGGACTCCAGCTGGAACCATTTATTCACTGTGTGTCCTTGGCTAAGTCTCAGCCTCTCTGAGCCTCAGATCCCTCTTCTGAAAAGTGACCTCAAAGCCTCCCCTGAGTCTGCTCAGCCTCACTGGTGATGAAAATTGGTCTAAACTGAACCTGGCCAAACCCTTCCAATTTATCTTTGTCAATCACTGGGCTCTAGAAAGACTCGGACCTCTCTACTGAATAATAATAAAAGCTCTCCCAGATGGAACCTTCTCCATGTACCAGTGCTTACACTATGTGCACTGAGTGAACTGCACAAGTAGTCCCTATAGTAACCCATGAAGCATTATCCTCATTTTACAGCACCACCCCCAGTCTACGGTAACAAGGTAACACTCCAGAGCCTGGCATGCAAGCAGCCTGGCCCAGCACGTGTGCTCCCCGGCACCTGCACACAATGGCTGGTTTCTGTGTAACGGAAGGAGAAAGGATGTGTATGCGAGCTGAGCAGCATGCTCAGGACTGGCTTTGGGGTCCAGTTCCGATGACTAGTCCGTGTGGCTACCGTTCACTTGGCTCTCACGTGGGCCAGACACCACGGAAAGCATGAGATGGGACGGGATCGATGGGACACTGTTGTGGCCACCGTCTGTGTGTTTCTGTAAGGCCCAGTCCTTACAGACCTCCAGGACCCTACCTAGGGCAGTTCTGCTGGTGTGACGTAAGCCCAGCCGGACTGGAGGTTGATTTTCCCCCAAAAGTGTGGAGGAGGCTCACCCACAGAGATGGAGACTTGTGGAGGGACACAGAGGAAATAATGGAAATTGCAGAGACAGAGGCAGAGACAGGCAAGAGGTGAGGGAAGAGGGAAAACGGGTGCAGCTCAATCCAGCCAGTCTTCTCCCAAACCCACCCCAGCATTCCCCGTTGATGGAGCCAAACATTTGGCTTCAGTTTTTTCACATGGAGCTTATGTTATGTTACGGGCAGCATAAATAATTCTATTTAAAATAGTAAATTATGGTACAAACATTCTATGGAGTACCAGGCAGCTATTAAAAAGAATAAAGCAGCATGATTGAGAATTCCACTTCTGGGCACATACGCAAAATAACTGAAAGCAGGATCTTGTAGAGATATTTGCACATCTGTGTTCACAGCAGCATTATTCACAATAGCCAAAAGTGGAAGCAAGCCAAATGTCCATCGATGGATGAATGGATAAGCTAAATGTGGTCTATTCATAAAATGGAATATGCAGCCTTGGAAAGGACAACATAGGGAGACCCCATCTCTACAAAAAAATAAAATAAAAAGAAAATTAACCAGAAGTGGTGGCACATGCCTGTACTGCCAGCTATTTGGGAGGCTGAGGCAGGAGGAATTACTTGAGCCCAGGAGGTCAATGCTGCAGTGAGCTATGATCATGCCACCGCACTCTAGCCTATAAGATAAAGTGAGACCTTGTCTCAAAAAAATATTAGTAATAAATAATAAGCTGGGTATAGCGGCTAATGCCTGTAATCTCAGCACTTTGGGAGGCTGAGGAGGGCTGATCACTTGAGGTCAGGAGTTTGAGACCAGTCCGGCCAACATGGTGAAATCCTGCCTCTACTAAAAATATAAAAATTAGCCGGGCATGGTGGTGGGTGCCCGTAATCACAGCTACTTGGGAGGCTGAAGCAGGAGAATCACCTGAACCCGGGAGGCAGAGGTTGCAGTGAGCAGAGATTGTGCCACTGTACTCCAGCCTGGGTGACAGAGCAAGACTCCGTCTCAAAAAATAAACAAATAAAAATAAATTAATTAATTAAATAAAAAGAAATAATAATAGGGGAAACTATGTATGTGTGTGGCAGAGGAGGTATATGTGAACTTTCTGTGCTATGTGTTCAATTTTTCTGCAAACCTAAAACTGTTCTAAAAATTACAGTCTATTACTTAAGAACAAATATATCCATGTGGTCTCTGATATGAACATGTGCCAATAGACGGCAAGGCATCCATTGGATGGTGCACTGAACTCCACACAAATGTATCTTTGTACAACCTCTGTCCCCTGGAACTTTCTATCCATTCTTTCAGCCAGCATCTTCTGCCTGTTAGACACTGTGCTAGGGATCACATGTCAGGCAAAGCAGACCTGGCCCCTGACCTCACACAGGGACAAAGCTCTCCTTACCAGTGGACATTGCCACTTGGGAGGAAGAGGCAGGTTCCCAGGGAGCAAAGGACCCAGGCTGACCTCCATGAGAAGCCCTTGGGTAGCCCTGGTGCCAGGTACCCTCGGCCAGGCCTCCCAGGGCAATCTCGCTGGTTTCTGGGCATCTCTGATTCTTGTCCTCACCGCAGTCCCCAGCCTGGGGAGGTGCCTCTCTGGGGACTCTGGCCACCCTGGGCAGCTGCTCCCATAAGCACCATGCCAGGTGCAGCCAATAGCACCGTCCTGTGGCCAGCCTGCTCCTCCCTGTCATCCCTCTCTTCAAGCTGACACAGCTGCTGTCAAGGTCACCACAGCCACTCCAAGCTTCCACTTAATGACCAGTCCTCCTCATTGCACACACTTACCAGCAGCATTCGATATGTGCTTATTCCAGCTTCCCGTGGCTGCTGGACAAATTACTGCAAATGTAGTGCCTTAAAACAATACACATTTATTCTCTGATAGTTCTAGAGGTTAGAAGTCTGACACAGGTCTCAATGGACTAAAGTCAAAGTATTGGCAGGGCTGTGCTCTTTTCTGGAGGCTCCAGGGGATAACCCATTTCCTCCCCTTTTCCAGCTTTCAGAGACTGCTGTGCTCCTTAAGTTCATGGCCCCTTCCTCCATCGTCAAAGCCAGCAGCAGCTGAGTCCTTCTTACGCTGCATCTCTCTGACCTTCTTCCAACATCTCCTTCTGACTCTCTCCTCTGCCTGCTTCTTCCGCTTTTAAGGACCCTGATGATTACATTGGGACCATCAGATAATCCTGAATATATTCCTTATTTTAAGATCAGTTGGTCAGCAACCTGAATTCCTTGTATAATGTCAACTCCCATGGCCATGAAACCTAACATATCCACAGGTTCCAGGGGTCTAGATGCGGGCATCTTTGGGAGTCATTATTCTGCCGACCATGGTGAGCCCCTTCTCCCTTCCTGAAATGCTCTCCACCCTTGACCTTTGGGTCGCATTCCTGGTTCCCTTTTACAGAGGCCACACGTTCTCCGCCTCCTCTGTTGGATCTTTTCCTGTTCCCAGTCAAAAGACCTGGGGTTGCTCCAGGGCACTCTTTCCAGTCGAGAGTTCCTCCTGAGGTGAGCTCATCCAGCCCCTCAGATGTTAAAGGTCATTTATACACTGACTATCCCCCATGTAAATCTCTAGTCCAGATTTCTCCCCTCAAATCCAGACGTGAACGCCTAAGAGACACGTCGAACTCAACAGCAGTGATTTCCAACCCGAGGCTGCTGCACATTAGCCAGTGGCATCTCCTTTCTGCTATTTGCTCAGGCCCAAATCCTTGGATTTGTCCTTGATTCTCCTCTTTCTCTCTCTCAACCCAGAACCAATTCCAGTAAACCCCACTGGCTCGACCTTGAAAAAACATCCACAGTCCAGCAACCTCTCAGTAGCCCACCATTATCTCCCCAGTTTAGCTCCCCTCCATGGCCCCCGGGCCTCCCGCCTGCCTGCTCGCCACTTTCCTGCTCACCCCTCTGCCTGCCATCTGTTCTCACCCCTGCCACGGGGGTGCTTGGAAAGGAAACATGAGACAGGGTCACTTTCTTGCTCAAAGCCCATCCACAGCATCTCATCTTACTCAGAACAACTGTCGGAGTCCTGGCCAGAAACACGGCCTTGCCCGTCCCTCACTCCACTCGGAGATCTGCTCAGCTGTCACCTCCTTGAAGCACCTTTCCTGCCTGTCCATATCACAAGCGCTGCTCATCTCTCAGACCACTCTGCCTGCTGTGTGCATCTCTCCAGCCCCCAACCACCGGTGGACACACCACAGAGTAACATGATTCCTGCCTTTTTCCAGCTCCAAGAATGCAGGCTCCTTAAGAGCAGGGGCAGGTCTTGGTCTGCCTTGCCCTGTTGTATCTCAAGCATTTAGGACACAGCCTGGCACCTAGAAGGCCCTCAACAGCCATTGCGAATGAATGGCCCAGAGGCCTGGTCTCTACTCCCCCTCCACTGCCTCCTCCCCTTTCAATCAACTTCCAGTAGAACAGTCTGCATTGATGAAAATGGTCTAGAATCTGAGCTGTCCAATATGGTAGCCACTAGCCAGATGGGGGCCACTGACATGTGAAATGTTTAAGTTTAGTCATACATGGCGACTGTAGTGGACAGTGTCCTTTTAGACCATCTGGGAAATGGCTGTAATTTCCTCTTAGTTCTCTCTCTGTAAGAAGGGATGATAAATTAGCACAAAAATCTTGTGTTCACGTTTACAAAGCACTTTCTTGTAGAGCCTAGACACTGACAACAAGTGCGTTGGGATAGGCAAGTCTTGGTGGGCATATTCACCTCACCTGGAATCACTGAGGCCTCAGTTTCCTCATCTGTACTATGGGGATATTATACCTTCTTCATAAGGAATTTTAAAAGATTAAGGCCGGGCACGGTGGCTCACACCTGTAATCCCAGCACTTTGGGAGGCCGAGGAGCGCAGATCATGAGGTCAGATCGAGACCACCCTGGCTAACACGGTGAAACCCTGTCTCTACTAAAAATACAAAAAATTAGCTGGGCATGGTGGCAGGTGCCTGTAGTCCACTGCACTCCAGCCTGGGTGACAGAGCGAGACTCGGCCTCAAAAAAAAAAAAAAAATATATTAAACCAGAAAATAAATGTAAAGCTTTAGCATAGTGCCCAGCACAGAGTAAATACACAGCAAATATACAATTGTTATTATTGCTATTATTACTACATATTACTATGTATTGCCATCCAGTAAGTCCTTACTTAACATCATTGATAGGTTCATAGAAACTGTGACTTTAAGCCAAATGGCATACTGTATAGCAAAACCAAATTTACCATAGGCTAGTTAATACAGACAAGAGCTGTTCCTATAGCATACAGCGCTTCTTTTGCTTAAAGTCAAAGTATCCAAGAACCTACTGATGTCCCGTGAGGAGTTACTGCATATCATCATAACTATTATTATCACTGCTCTTGTTACTGTTCTTATCATCACCATCATCATCATTTCTGATAATGCCAAGAAGTAACTATAAAATCACCACTTTGCAGATGAGGAATGTGAGTCTCCGAGCTGGACTGAGCACCAACTTCAGGAGAATGGAGACTCAGGCACGTTGAGTGCTATATCCCCAGGAGCCGCACAGAAGCATCAAGAGTACCCAATAAATATTTATAAATTGACACATGAAATATCCAAGTGTCCACAGCTAGTAAACAGTAAAGCTGAGGTCAGAACTCATGTTTCTAGACTCTTAGCCCCGGTTCCAAACCCTCAGCCACTGCCTCACCACTTCCTGCCAACCTCAGTTACTTCACTTGCATTCACTCATTCAACAAATACTTTTGATCACCTACTATGTGCTATTTTGAAAATGAGGATACATCGCCAAAGGAGACATCAAATGCTCTACTCTCAAAACACTATTTAGGAAAATTACCAGCAAAATCATAGTATACTATATATAATTCAAACAAAACAGTAACATACCGTAAATAGTATATTAGAAGGTGATAAGAACAGTGGAGCAAAATAAAGAAGGAAAAAGGGACAGAGATGGGGTGATGTTGAAAGGGCTGTTGGGGTATCGGGGGAGGAGCATTCACTTAGGCAGAGGAAAGACATGTGCAAGGGCCCTGAGGTGAGAACACACCCAGGTGTTCAAGGAACACAAGGAGGTCCGGGTGCCTGAGCAGGGCGAGTGAGTGGTTTCTGCTCTGGGGACAATGGGAAACCACCATGAGCTACTCTGTGATGAGTGGCATAATAGTCATTTTAAATGGGACACTCTGGCTGCTCTGTTGAGAACAGAGAAGTACTCAAGGGGAGACACAAGGAGGTCAGTTAGGCGGCTCCACAATAATCCCAGAGAGAAGGTGGCAATTCAGATGAAGATGGTGTTTGTAAAGAGAGTGAAAACTGTGCTAATTGTGGGTGTGTTTTGAAAATAAAACCCACGCGATGTGCTGACTAAATGTGGGGCTTGGGGAGAGGGAGGAGGCTAGGAGGGTGCCAAGGCCTTCGGGTCCAGGAAGAAGAAAGACAGAGGAACCACTGGCAGGAAGGGAGCCTAGGGGCAGGATTTAGGTTCTGCCTTGGTGCATCAGTTGTGGAGTGCCCATGAGTCTCCACGAACCATGGCAGGTAGGCCTGCAGATCCATGGTGGAGCTCAGATAAGGTCTTGGCTGGACATGGAAATTCGGGAGCTGCCAGTGGATAGATAGATCACCAAGGATGTGAGTGTTGACAGAGGGAAGAAGAGAACCCAGCACTGAGCCCTGGGGTGCTCCGGCCATTAAAGATCAAGTGAAGCACAGACACCCTCAAGATCTCCATCTTTCCTGACCAAGCTCTCAGGAAGTTTTGTTTTGTTGTTGTTGTTGTTTGAGAGAGGGTCTTGTTCTGCCATTCAGGCTGGAGTGCAGTAGTGAGATCATAGCTCATTGCATCCTCACACTCCTGGTTTCAAGCCATCTTCCTTCCTCAGCCTCCTGAGAACCTGGGAATACACAGGCATGTGCTATCACACCCAGCTAATAAAATATATATATATATGTTTTTGTAGAGGTGAGGGTCTCACTGTGTTTCCCAGGCTGCTTTTGAACTCCTGACCTCAAGCTATCCTCCTGACTTAGCCTCCCAAAGTGTTGGGATTACAGGCGTGAGTTTATTTGACTAATAGTTCCCTTAACTTGGAATTCCAAGGCTGCAATTTTGAAAGCTATAGTAATTACACAGTGTAACAGATAATGTTACATCGTATCTGGCTGATTTTTTGTTGTTCTTTTCTACAAATTTGGGACACACCCAATCCACTGAACTTGGCATCACAACCAACCTAAATTACTGTTGTGTGGTGCTTCAAGTAAAATAACAAAATGATACTATTAGCATAATGAAATGGTGAAAATGATGAAAGGATCCCATTCTGAAATAGACACTTATCTTTCAAAGGGGCTGGGTGGTTTCTTTCATCTGAATTCTTAGGACATCAGATAAGGCTTGCTACTGAGCAGTGATTTCTCAGACTTGTTGGTCTTGGGACTTCTTTACAGATTTGCCAATTATTGAAGGCTCCAAAAAACTTTTGTTTGTGCTGATTATATTTATCAACATGTACTCTCTTTAAATTAAAGGTGAGAATATTTTAAAGTGTCTATTAATTCATTTTAAATAGCAATAACAATGTCATTCCATATTAACATAAACAGCATATTTTCTGAAAACTAAACTAAAACTTTTATTTTCTAAAATAAAAAAGTGAGAAGAATTACTTTTTTTTTTTTTTTTTTTACATTTTTGCAAACCTCATCTATGTCTGACTTAATGGAAAGAGTTGGATTCTTAAATCTGCTTGTACATTAAATCTGCTGCAATATCACACTTCCTGTCACCTTGGAAAACTCCATCACACAATTGTGAGAAAATGAGTAGACAAAGTAAGTAATATCTCAGCATTACTGTGAAAATAGCTCTGACTCCATGGACCCTATAATGGTTCAGTGACCCCAGGGAGTCCCTGGGCCCCACTTTAAGAACCACTGGGGAATAAAATGCATTCCCAGTGGGCATCAAATGATGAAATTAAAAAAGGTAAAATCCCCGCCCACAGTAACTCACAGTCCAGCAAAGGAAACAGACAAGCAGCCAAAACGATGTGTTAAATGTTCTCACCAAGACATGTCCCAGCATCAGGGTGCCAGAGACTTGGAATATGACAAGCCCCTCCTACATGTGGGCCACACCCACGATGATTCCTCCACCTGGGATGTCCTCTCCCCACTCTTTCCCTGGCTAAACCTGCCCATCCTTCAAGTCTCAACTGACCTCCCAGACTAAATGATCTCCTTCCTCTGCCCTCTCTCATGGCTCCCCATCCTCCTCCTTACAGCAATCACAGTGTGCAATTAGGCATTGGTCTCCCAGCCCCCTGCACACAGCACGGGACTTAGCAAAGGTGCAATTAATATATATAGAGAGATATAGATATTGAATGAATGGATGGATAGATGGCATCAAATAATTACATGAAGGCATCAAATAATTACAATAGGAAGAACTAACCTGTGCCTTAGGGAACTGTGCTCTGGAAACAGCCCTTACACCACTGCTCAGAAGAGAAAGCAGAGACCTGAGGGCTGTGACTTGCCCCAGGCCCCAGAAGAGGGAGTGGCCAAGGCAGGGACACACATGGCTGGAGCTCTTTCCTGTACAGTGTGCAGAAGGGCTGTCCAAGACAGGCCCAGAGAGATGGAGCAAGGCTGGTCCCATGGACAGCTGGGATGGGTGTGGGCAGGGCCAGGGCCCAGGGGATGTGCTCAAGATGCCAAGGGCACCTGAACACAGGTGCTCATTCCCAGATTCCTGCAAAGGCAGGGGCGGCCCTTAAGGGTGAGGTGCTCTAGACCCACCATGGTCCTAGATGGCTTCAGGCCCTTCCCAGTAGGCACCGTCCCTCCCTTCTGGCAGGGACCACCCTCAACATCACTGTGGCTGACAGAGACCAATGTGCGCCAGGATCTTCTGACGCTGGCTTCCCAGAAGGAAGAGCTTGTGCAAAGCAGGTGAGGCCAGGCGCACGGGCTCTGAACTCGGGGGCCAGGGAGAGAGCACAGGACAGGCCTGGGGATTCGACTCCCTGAGCCTTGGTTTTGTCACCTGCAAAACCGGCCAGATACTCCCACCTCACAGGGCAGATGAAAGAACCCAGGGAACATGTTCTGTCATTAGACTTTTGAAAGCTCAGGACACTGACATGGCATTTCTCCAGTGAAAACCTAAAGACAGAAAGGGAGCAGGGTCTCTTTTAAGGCTAAACTTCTGGAAGTGTCGCAAGTGTCCTGGGGTAGAGAACACAGCAGGACAGGACCCACCACCCGGGGAGAGAGGTGGGAGGACCTCAGGGTAGCATCAATGGCCAGACCACTGGCCAGGGCACTTCTGGGAATAGGAGCCTGGGTGTGCTGCCAGGGACAATAAGGTGGGGGAGGGAAGAGTGCCAGCATGGGACGGGAGTGGTGGGATGTCTACCAGGACAGACCACCCCAGAGGTCTGGGGGAAAATGGATGCAAGAAGTGGGAAAACCATCACCAAGGGCTAGAGGTGAAGTGGTGGGACGTGAAGCCAGGGGGTGGCAGTGGGGAGGGAGGAGGGGCAGACATCCGAGCTGATTTGGAGGAAAAGGCACTAGGACTGGTGACCAACTTTGTGGGGGGAGGTCAAGTCTAGGGTGACAGGCAGGGATCCACGCCTTTCGAGTTTAGGACCACAGAAGGAGGGCCAGGGTGAAGTAGGAAGTGGCTAAATCCATCAGCCAGGAGAGTTCAGTCACCTAAGAATCCAGCCAAGAGTCCCCACTTTCAACAACCACTGCAATCTCCCAGTGCTGGCCTCTGCAAGGCGCTCTGTATGCGTGAGCTCATCTAACCCACTTCCACCCTCTGGGGTGGACGCCACCACGGCCCTGTTTCAACGATCAGTAAACTGGGGCACAGGAGTGACCTGCCCTAAGTCAAAGTTCGTAAAATGGAGAACAGGATTCGAACCCGGGTCGCTGGTGAAGTCCAAGCCCGCTGGTGCCACACCCCGAGGAAGGTCTCCAGTTTCCCTCGAAGCTTTCTGGCCATAAGCGGGATACACCTAAGGGCCGCGAGGCACCCTGTTCAGATCCTGCCCTCCCCTCATTCTTTGCGAAATACTAAGGGTCCTCCCTGCCACCGCCGGTGTAGACGAAGTCAAACCACTAGAGTCAGACCGGAGCCTGGGGGCGGGCCCTCCTTACCTGCGTGCTGCTCTCGGGCCCCACCCCGCTCCGCCCGGGAGGAGTCCTCAGGCCGGGCCCAGACCCGGGAGCCACCTGGGGATGCCGGGGTGGCTGCGCGCCGAGGGGGCGCCAGCGGGGACTTGAGCTGGCGTCGAGACAGCCTCGGTCCCCCAGGGCCAGGGCTACCGCCAGGAGGCCCCCGGCCAGCACCCACGTGGCGCGCCCCCGGGAGCCCGAGGGGCCCATCGCCTGCCGGGACCCGCTACCTCAAAGCGGCGGGTGCAGCCGAGTCGCCGGAGCTTCCGGACCCCAGGCCCGCCCCGCCGCCGAGCATGCTCAGTGCGAGCCGCCGCCGAAAGTTTTCTGGAACAAACACCCGCATCTAGAGCTCGGCCGGCCGGGAAGTGCCGGACGGGCGTGGGAGGGGAAGAGCAAGCTGGCGCGGCCCGGGCGCCCGGCGGCCAGGCCTGGGTTTGCTTCCGCCCAAACCAAATCAGAGCGGGTCACTCCCCTGCTCCTCAAGGTTACCAGGGCCCCAAGGGCCCCTCCGCTACCACCTACCCGGGTCTGTAAGCCTCTACTCAGACGCACTTCTCCTGGGAACCGTTTCCTGACACACGGATGTGAATCCGGAGTTTCCTCATCCCCGTTTAGAAAACCGAGAAGCACTTGGAGCTCGGGGCCACGAGTTCTGGAGCACCCAGAGGGTTCAGGACAGCTCCGGGAGGAGGGGGTGGCGGGGAGAGAAGGAAAAGGACCCTCACTTCCGGTTGCGTTCAGTGCGGCCCAGCTGAGCACCCACTGCCCGAGCCTGCTGTGGCTCAGCCCTGGGCCCGCCCGGGTGCCCCTCGCATTCCCAGTGGGAAACAGGCCAGCCGCTGGGCCACCTCTCTGGAGACCTAGAAAGAGGGCAGCTGGTGTCTGAAGTCCCAGCCCTGAGCAAGCTCTCCCTGAACTCTCCGTGGGGTCAGGGGTTTGCTTTGCCAAGGGAGGCAGGAGGAGGAGGAGAAAGACACAAAAAAGGGGGACAGGTGGAGCCTTTTGTCTGCTTCCTCATCCCTGCCTAGGTCCTGAGTGACAGCTGACACCTGTTGACGGGAGAGGGCTCCACTCCAGCCATCCTTCCTCCGGGGCAGCCTGTTAGGCTGTCTAAAGTCTCAGGCCAGTGAGCCTGGCCCCTGGCAGCCTATCTCCCCATAACCCAGACCATCCAAGGACAGGCCTTTCCTGAGCTAACATGGACAAGGCCATGGGGTTTGAGAAGCTGAGAATTTATAAGCCAAGTTCCCCACACCAGGGGGTACGTGGCAGCTGTCAGGCATGAGACAAGGCCACAGGCTAATTGCCAAGCATGTTGCTGGACCATTGGTATTATTTGACAGTCGGTAATTTAAAGGTTAATTTAATAGTCAACTTTATCATAAAGTAAAATGCAAATAACCCTACATTTAAAACATCTTCTTACTACTATTTTTTATAGAGTCAGGGTCTCACCGTGTTGCCAAGACTGGTCTTAAACTCCTGGGCTCAGACAATCCTCCACTTCAGCCTCCCAAAGTGCTGGGATCACAGGTGTGAGCAACCACACCCGGCCCAAACACCGCATTTTAACAACTAAAGCCTAAGCATTCGTGGAAATACCCAGCGTAAAACAACAGCATCAAGTTACTGCCCTCATGCGTCCCCAGGAACTTGGAGATGCTTCTAAGGAAATATATAAGAAGCTCCCCATAGCGGAGAGTTTGTCCTGAAGCTAGACAGACACAGGTGTAAATGGGACAATAATTCTGTCCCACTCCTTAATTGCAAGACCTTAAATGAGTCACCTCTCCTCTCTAGCTGTCAGTTTCTCCGTTTATAAAAAGGATGAAGAATTTGGGTAACAGTTCTCATCTTGCCACGAGGAAATGATGAAACAAATTAGAAACAAGCTGGACATCCAGGCTGAAAGGGCAAAGCCCTCCTCTGCTGAAACAGATCCACATGGTGTGTCCCCTAGCCTGGCCCACACAGGTAATTAAGCTCCACAGGGTAGGAGTGTGTGTGTGTCTGTGTGTGCCCTTGCGTGCAAGTGTGCAGTCATGCACATGCATGTGTACTTTACCCAGGCACCCAGGACAAAAGCAAACATCTAGTAGCTACCCCATAAATGTTTGTTTAAAGCAAACACAGAGTGATGAACTGGTCTAATTGTTTACCCCTCTACACAACTATGAGATATTCACTACCCTGGACACTGCCTGGTTTGTGGCTGGCCTATCCCTCAGCCTGCAACACAGAAACAGATTCTCCCCAAGTGCTGAGTAAATGAATGATGGTGCAGTGTCCTGGACCTAGTGGGGACTGGGTGTAAGGGTCTCTCTACCCAGCGTCTCAGTGGGGACTGGGTGTAAGGGTCCCTCTACCCATCCTCCTAGTGGAGACTGAGGGTAACGGCCTCTCCACCTATTGTCTTGACCTTCCCTGGGAGAAAATAAGATTAAAACGGGAGACTTCGCGTGAGCAAGTTCAGAGGCGTGGAGGGCGGTGTGGCCCCGGGAAGGTTGATGGGTAGAGGTTAGGGGCAAGGGCAAGGGGTTGGACTTGCATTGGTCCCAGCGTTTTCATCAGGAGGATGACCGGAGCACCCACCGCAGAGGGTTATGGAGAAAGTTAATGAGATCATTAAGCTAAATGCTTAGCATATTCTAAGCCTCAATACAGTTAAAGGAGACTTCCTCGGTGATCAAGGTCTCTCTTCTTCCCCAGGAACCCAGGAATCCCGGTGGAAACCGTGCCCCCTCCGGAAAGGTCCGGGGCTGGGAGGCGCGCCTCTTGCTGGGCATGCTCAGTGCAGGGGCAGAGCTGAGGCGGGGGTGGCTGAAAGTTTTGAGCGGTGATCCAGGCTCCTCCCTCCGGCTCGGCGAAGCAGGGAAGGGGAGAGGAGTAGGAGTCAGGAGACTGCACAGGCCGGAAAGTCTGCGGGGCGCGCCGCGCCTCTGGCCCGCCCGGGCTCCGAGTCTCGCGTCGCCGCCCTGGCGGGGACGGTGCAGCAAGCAGCGGGATGCGGCGGGGCGGCCGCCTGAGCCCCCCAGATGGCCGGCGGCGGGGCGGCCTGCAAGAGCGACGCGCGGCTGTTGCTGGGCCGGGACGCGCTGCGGTCGGCACCCGCGCTGCTGGCCCCCGCCGTGCTGCTGGGCGCCGCGCTCGGCCTCGGCCTCGGCCTCTGGCTCGGCTGCCGCGCGGGCCGCCGGAGCCCGCGACACCAGGTGGGTCGGCCGAGCAGACAGCGGTGGGGCGGGGCGCGGGGCGCGTAGCTTCTCTGTCGTGCGGACCTGGAGACCTGGCTCTGTGACTCCTTGAGCCTGGTTGGGGACTTCGCGCGCAACTGCTCAGGCGTCGGGTTCTCCTGCTACAGGAGGAAGGTGGCGGGGTGACTAGAGGGCATTGACCTGAGGTCCCCTGCGGTGCCTGTTACATCCCGCTCCTTTGGGTGATCCTAGACAGCAGCCCATCCGCGCCACGCCTCGGTCTCTTTATCTGCAGCATCAAGGGTTTGGACAGGATGCTGACCCCGCTCACCGTGGTGGACAGAAGGGCTGCTGGGACCCCCACGCCTGAATGCCTATTCCTGCTTCTGCCTTTTCCGTCCTTCTGGTGTGGGTTACGTCGTCTGGCCTGAGTTCCAGCCGCCACATTGGCATTCATTTTTTCATTCATCAGTAAAAGTTTTTTCACAGTAAAAGTTTTCGGGCACCTTCTACAGCCAGTCACTGGCCTAGGCACCACATTCGTGAGCAGGAGAGACCCTGCCTTGCCTGCTTGAGGTTCACAGCCTCAAGGAGAACGACGAGTTGCAAGTTTACAAGTGAACTATCAGTTATGACACCGCATGGGGAGTCTGCGATGGAGCACTGGCAATGCTAGTATTTATTGAGTGCTGACTGTTTACCAGGCACTGAACTAGACCCTCTGCCTAAATGATCTCGATGAATCTCCACAACAGTTTGAGTTGATTTCATGAATGTCTCTGCTTTGCAGATGAGGAAACTGAGGCACAGAGGAGTTAAGTAACTTGCTAAAGTGACAGACGTGTCTAACCCCAAAGCCACTGTGTTCTCTGCATGGATGAGGGACGGGGTGGCTGCTTGAAGGAGACCAGTGGATGCTTCATATGCAAGTGGCCCTCATGGAATTGGCTGTGCATGGCAACGCCTGGCGTATGGCAGGCATTCCATCAGTAGTGGTATGGCCACTATTTTAGATCCTTGCAGCTTCTGCCTCTTTGGGGCGGGGGGGGGGAGGGTAAAGTCTGTGAGATCAGAAACAAGATGGCATGGTCTTGCTGCCCCCATTTCTGGCCCGTGGGAAGAAGAGACAGATCCTGTGTGGGTTCCATGTAGGCATCAGAATGTGGTGACTCATGGGACGCGTTACATTGCAAAGGGCTGATCAGGGCTGAAACTAAGATAATGCAAGATGCTTGTAGGTGAGTTGGGGGTTGTCAGATCCTGCTGGTGATTAAGAGACACTAAGAGATGCTGGCTTGTTGCACGGAGACGGAAAGGGAAGCCACAGACAGAGACTTTGCTGGGTGCCCTATGCAGTGTTTGTAGACATCTGGTTCTTTATCCTTCACCCCATGAGGTGGAGGAACTGCCATTATCCCCACTTTACAGTGAGGCAGTGGATGCTCTGTAAAGTTATTTGACCAGGGTGCCACGATGAGTAAACAGTGGGGCTGAATTTCAACCCTAGTTGGTTTGAACCCCAAACCCAGAGCCTTAAGCATCTGCTACCTAGTCAGGTGGTGGTTAGTATCCCATTTCCTAGCTGAATCAGCTGAGGCTTACCGGGATTAACCAAGCCATCTGGGTTTGCACAGCTAGTCAGTTGAGGGTGATGGTGGCTCAGACCAGGGTGGCAGCCATTGAGAGGTCTGTGGCTCAAAGTAGGACTAATAGGATTTTCTTACAGTTTGATGTGATTCTTGCAACAACCTTCTTTCTAATGAGATTCTTTTCCTCCTGTCTCCTCCGTCTAGTTTTTATTTATAAAATGTACGTCAGACATTATGACCCTCCTGGTTAAACACCTCCAGTGACTCCTGGCTGCCTGCAAAAGATAATGCCCATCCAGGCGCTGTGGCTCATGCCTGTAATCCCAGCCCTTTGGGAGGCCAAGGCAGGCTGATCAACTGAGGTCAGGAGTTTGAGACCAGCCTGGCCAACATGGTGAAACCCTGCCTCTACTAAAAATACAAAAATTAGCTGGCGTGGTGGCAGGAGCCTGTAATCCCAGCTACTCAGGAGGCTCAGGCAGGAGAGTCACTGGAACCTGGGAGGCAGAGGTTACAGTGAGCCGAGATCGTGCCATTGCACTCCAGCCTGGGCGATACAGCAAGGCTCTGTCTCAAAAAAAAAGAAAAAAGAAAAATTAGAGACCAGTCTGACCAACATAGAGAAACCCTGTCTCTACTAAAAATACAAAATTAGCCAGGCATGGTGGTGCATGCCTATAATCCCAGCTACTGGGGAGGCTAAGGCAAGAGAATCACTTGAACCCGGGAGGTGGAAGTTGCAGTGAGCCGAGATCATGCCATTGCACTCCAGCCTGGGCAACAAGAATGAAACTCCATCTAAAAAATAAATAAATAAATAAATAAATAAATAAATAAAACAATACCCAGTTTTCTAGCATGGTGCATACAGTGGCTTACCTTCTCCAGAGTACCCATCCTAACGCACAGGTGCCCAGCCACTTGCCTCATCCTGCTCTCCAGCCACTCAAGACATCTCACTGTTCCCTGTCACCTCTGCACTTCTGTATATCTGTTCTCTCCACCTGCACTGGCCTTTCTCAGACTCCACCCTGCTCAGCCCTCAGGACCCAGAGAGATCGCCTTATTAACCAGGGAAGTCTTCATGACCTTCCATGCTAGATCAGGTACTTCCCTGCTTTCTGGGCATTCGTTGTTCTCCTCCTCTGTTCCAAGTCACAGTGTTATCTTGCACTGCTTTCCTTTTGCTGTTTTTGTTTTATTTTGTTATTTTAACTTATTTCATCATTAAACCTGTTTTATTTACATCGAAGTTGTTCATGCACATAATTTAAAGTATTAGTTCAAAAGGAGCAGTAGCCCCACCCATTTTCTACTTCTCCACAGTGGCCTTGTTAACTCCTTCAGCTGATTATTTTGAGAATTTACTTCCCATTTCTGAATAACGTGCCTATATTGCTGCTGCTTGCTTTTTTTTTTTTTCTGTGTGTAATAGCCGTTGACCCTCCAATGTGGAAAGGAAGAGGACTTAGCTCTGTTGCCTCCCCTCCTCCATAAGATGTTCACTCTTCCCAACACCACTACCACCCTCCCGGTAGGGAGATTATAGGGGAATTTGGTTAAATTAGTATTCAGTGTTTCCATTATTACAATTCTGCAAACATCATTTACTGTAAGTTAAGGATCAGTTATGGTTATGAATACCTTCTTTTCTTGCACAACATTTTGTTTTTCCTGAAATTAATAGTTATTCTCTTTTTTTGTTTTTTGTTTTGTTTGAGATAGTGTCTCACTTTATTGCCCGGGCTAGAGTGCAGTAGCATGATCACGGTTCACAGTAGCCTTGACCTCTTGGGTTCAGGTGATCCTCTCACCTCAGCCTCCCAAGTAGCTGGTACTATAGGCTTGCACCACTATACCTGGCTAATTTTTTTTTTCCTGTTTTTCGTAGAGTTGGGGTTTTGCCATGTTGCCCAGGCTGGTCTCAAAACTCCTGGGCTCAAGCAGTCCTCCTGCTTTTGCCTCTCAAAGTGCCAGGATCACAGGCTCATCACGGATGAGCCACCACATCTGGCCTCGGTTTTTTCATTTGTTTAGATTCTGTGTACTTATCATTCATTTAACTGTCCCCCATATATGTGCCTTTCTGTTCAAGACAATTGAATACATTAGATATTTGATCCATTTTATCTTCTTGAGAAAAACATGTCTCCGAGAAACATTCTGACAAGCTCTAGTTTGAGCTGGTTATTCTCTAGACAGCTCTCTAAAGTGTGGACCAGACCAGCAGCATCAATATCTTGGGGAGCTTGATAGAAATGCAAATTCTTGGGCTCTACCCCAGACTCACTGAATGAGAATCTCTGGGTCCAGCAAGCTGCGTTTAATAAGCCCTCCTGGTGATTTACATGTTCTTAAAGTTTGAGAAGCAGCTACTCATCATGCTGGGACTTTCTCATGTCTCTCCTGGGTTGAATCCTGTTTCAGGGATTCCCCTTTCATTAGCTAATTTCCTTGCATGCCGGGAGCACATCCTTCAGTAGCTTTTTCAAAAAGGGATGGATGCAACTCTTTTGAGAACTTCTGTGTCTGAAAATATATTCTTCTATCTTTATACTTAATTTGGTAAGAATAATTAGATTGGAAATAATTTTCCTCCAGAATTTCGAAGGCATTTTTCCATTGTCTTTTTTTTTTTTTTTTTTGAGATGGAGTCTCACTGTGTCACTGAGGCTGGAGTGCGGTGGTGCGATCTTGGCTCACTGCAACCTCCACTTCCTGGGTTCAAGTGATTCTTCTGCCTCAGCCTCCCAAGTACCTGGGACAACAGGCGTGCGTCACCATGCCCAGCTAATTCTTGTATTTTCAGTAGAGACGGGGTTTCGCCATGTTGGCCAGGCTGGTCTTGAACTCCTGACCTCGTGATCCTCCCACCTCGGCCTCCCAAAGTGCTGCGATTTCAGGGATGAGCCACTGCATCCGGCCTCCATTGTCTTAGAACTGTTGTGGAACCAAACTGGGTCCCACTCACCTCGCACAGTAAGACCAGATAGCTACACTGAGGTTTTGCGGTGGTAAAAAGGAAGGTGTTTATTCACAGGGCACCAAGCCAGGAGGACTAGGCAGCTCATGCTCAAATCCTGACCTCCCCAATGACTTGCACGTGAGGGTTTTTAAAGGTATAGGTAGATTTCAGGAAAGCAGAAGTTATAGGCAAAATTGTAAATCAGTACATGAAGGTTACAATTGGTTTTGGCCTAAAAGGGCGGGACATCTTGAAGTGAAGGCTTGTAGGTCAGAGGTAGATTCAAAGATTTTCTCATATGCATTTTGTCAAGGAAGAGAAGCTTTGTTTTAAAATGTAGCTTCAGCAGAAAAGAACATTAGCTCAGGCTCCTGGGCATGACTTCCTCCGGGCCCCCCAGGAAGAACTTTCAAACAAAGAATGGTGCTCAGAGTTCAGATCTCAGATAAGGGGCAGCGGAGGACCTCAGCCTCTGAGTGGATCCATTTGATGGGGGTCCAGGTTTCTGAAAAACAACTCAGGACATATGTTAAGTGTTATCTTTAATTTCTGTAGGGAAACCAAACATCTCCTGACTCTAACTTCCTGGCTATTGTTTTAAGTTACTATTACCTTCTTGCTTATCAAGTTGCTGATAATTTCCCTTGAAGAAAGTCAGGATTTTCCTTTATTTCCAGGCTAAGGGCAGGGGATTTGCAGGCCCATAAAAGGTGGGGACTCTGCTTCATCTCATAATTTCCATGGTTGCTGTTGAGAAAACTGATTCTATTCTGATCCTTGATACTTTATATGAAACCTCTTTTCCTTTTGTTCCTCTGTAGAATCTTAAAGAACCTTTACCTTTGCTCCTAATAAATAAAATTGCACCAGGATGGTCTTGGTGAAAGTCACTTGTCATCCACGGTGCCAGGCATTTGGAACGTCCTTTTGATACAGAATCATTTTCTTGATATCTTTGATGATTCTTTTCCTTTTGTATGTTCTCTTCTTCCAAGAACTCCTATCATTTTTTTAGGTTGAATTGGGCTTCCAATCTTAGTCTTTCTCTCTCACTTCCCATCTCTGTCTTTTTTTTGTTTATTTTTGAGACGGAGTCTCGCTCTGTCACCCAAGCTGGAGTGCAGTGGCCAGATCTCAGCTCACTGCAAGCTCTGCTTCCCGGGTTTACGCCATTCTCCTGCCTCAGCCTCCCGAGTAGCTGGGACTACAGGCGCCCGCCACCTCGCCCGGCTAGTTTTTTTGTATTTTTTAGTAGAGACGGGGTTTCACCGTGTTAGCCAGGATGGTCTCAATCTCCTGACCTCCTGATCCACCCGTCTCGGCCTCCCAGAGTGCTGGGATTACAGGCTTGAGCCACCGCGCCCAGCCCTCTTTGTCTTTTTTACATTACCGTCAGAAAGACGTTTCTTAACTTTGTACTTGTATTGAGTTTTTCATATTTTCAATTTTCAAGAGTCCTTTCTTTGTTCTGAGAATGTTCTATCCTGTTCTTATTTCATGAATGGAATACCTTCTCTGATTTCTCTGATAATATTTTAGTTGTTTATTTAAGGTGTTTTTTTTTTTCTCTGCCTTGCGTAGTGTGTTCCCTGCTTGCTTTTTCCTTTTGTTTGTTTTGGATTTTATCTTTCGTATTAGAGTCTGTCCTCAAATGGCTGGTGACCCTCTGGACATTTTCAAGTGATGCTGGTGCTCCTTCTGTGGGATAGGTATTTTTTTTCGTCAATGTCTTTACTGTAGGACTATCTGACTGGGTTCTTCTTTGCAGGACATTTGTACAGGCCAACCATGCTTGGTAAACAACCCCCCAAATCTCTGGCCTCATCATCTACCCCAAGACTCACCCCAGACTGCTGCATCTACACAGGTTTCTCTCTGTGCCCAACATGGGCCTGCCTCAAGGCCTTTGCACTTGCTGTTCTCTCTTTCTAGAATACTCCTCCCTGAGATATCTCAATGACTGATGACCTCACTTCTTTTAAGTTCCTTCTCAAATGCCACTTTGTCCAAGAGACTTTGTCTGCCATCATCCTTCATTCCCCCACCCTCCACTGTTACTCTAGAACACGATTGTCCCTGAATTACTATGTATTTTTTCATTTATTTGTTTGCATCTTTCTTCTCTCACTGCAATGTCAATGCCACAAAAGCCAAGGCTGTGTATTTTGTTCATTACTCTATTCCCAGTACCTAGAACAAGGCTTGACACAAAGCAGATGCTCAGTAATAGTAGCTGATTAACTCAGTGACAAACTGGTGATATTTCTTTACTTCAAAGATTATATTCATGAGCAGCTAGTGATTAAAGAGAAAGTTGAGAAGTATCCAGGATAACAGAATTTTAAATATCGTCTATTCTCCTTATTTGTGGTAGTTATGTTCTGTAAACTCACTGAGAACACAGCGTTAGTGAACACTGAACCATTGTTCCTAGGGGAGAAACAGGGTTAGGTTCCTACAAGCTTCTGGTCACAACATTTCCATTAACCAGTCAATATGTAGCATAGTTCTATGTATGTTTCAGTTTAAAGATATCTTATTTGATAGATATTTTTAATTTATTAACATTGGACTCACAGACATCAGCACTGTAACTCATACCTGAATGAATCTTCTGTAACACACCCATTTCTCCAGAGGGCATGCCATAGCTTTCTTGTGTTTTGGGAGACTAGATAGCACTTCTGCACTGTGTTTGGTGATTATTTTAAACGGTAAAGTCACCAAGAAAAAGCACAGAAATGCAAAAACTGTGCTACTAGAGTATGAAAAGGATGTTTACAGCATGAGAGCAGAGACAAGAAGGCAGAGTGCTACCTTGTTCCATCTCAACTGAGCACATGCATGCCGGGCGACTCAGATTGTTCATCCTCTGTGTGTATCCGTGAATAACTGTAAAAGCACCATGAGCGTTGGTTTGGGGGTTATAAATAAATTTTAGCAAGTACAGGAATTGGCAAATACAGAATCCATAAATAATGAGCACTCATTGTAGTTCAGAATAGAAACTACTCTATAACTTCAGGTCACCTAACATATTTTCTTAAAAACCATTCAATGAAGTGATCAAAATCAACAGGAACATTAATATGCATGTGCCATTTCCCGTGCTTTGTTGTTAAATCCAAGGAGCTCCCAGTCCACTGGGGGTCCCAACCTAGAAGAAAAATGGAACAAGCTTTGCTCTCCATCTTAGCTCAAGTCCTGAAGGTGCACTGAAATGGGGGCATCCTGGAGGCCTTAGGGGGACTTCTCAGGAAGGTGACCTGTGCAGTCTTGAAGGATGTGTAGCAGACCCCACATAGGGTGGGAGGCATTACACACAGAGGACCAAGCTTGAGAAGCACAGAGGCGAGCAGAAGTGGCTGCTGGACTGGGGGAGTTAACTGGCAAAAGTCTTGGTGGGGACTAGGCCAACTGACCTCAGTGTTGTGTTTCTATCTACCCCCAACTCCTGACCTTTGGGTTTTAGAAAGACGACACTCAAAATCTGCTCAAGAATTTGGAGTCTAATGCGCAGACCCCCTTGGAAACTGGCTCCCCATCAAGGAGGAGGAAGAGAGAAGTGCAGATGTCAAAGGACAAGGAAGCTGTTGATGTAAGCTCGGTGTTGGTGTTTGTTTGTGGAGGCACATGTGGGAGGTGGGGTGTCCCCCTGGCAGCCAGGTGTCACGTAGACAAGCCTCTGACAGATATAGTTTCCCAATGGGCTGCTTTTTTTAGGCATAATTTACATACAATCAAATGTGCAGACTTTAGGTTTTACAGTTTGATGAGTTTTGAGAATTGCACACCCCTTAGAACCAATATCCCCGCTGAGAATGTTTTCATCACCCAGCAAGTCCTCTAGTGCCCCTTTCTGGTCACTCCCCACCCCCACACACTTCCAGAGGCACCCATGCGTGGGATTTCCGTTGGTTGGTTCTGTGGTTCTAGAACCTTATGCAAATGGAACTGTGCTGTTTCGTGCCTGTGTTTCCTCCACAGAATGCCTTGAGATGTTTCCCTTTCATTGTGTATATCAATTCTTCCCCCATTTTTATTGCTCAGTGGCAGTCAACTGTGTGCATGTGCCACGCTTTGTTGATTGCTTTCCATTTGGTGGGTGTGTCATTGGTGGACTGGGCCGGTTTTAGAATTTGGCTGTGATGAATAAGCCTACTATGAATGTTGGTGCATACGTTTGCTTATTTTCATTTCATTTTACTTCCTTTAATTAAATCTCTAGGAGTGGGAGTGCTGGGCCTCTGGAAGAGATGTTAAAAAAATTCTCTTTGTTCCTGCCTTCCTGGAACCCTTACTCTATCCACAGAACATCGCTTTCTGGGTGAGCCCCGTGGGTGGAGAGGATGTGACATTTCTTGTCACCTCCTTGTCCCCTAGAAAGTACTGCAGGCTTCGTCTTCTGGGATAAGGGGAATGAACTAGTATTATTTTTTAGCATCTACTCATGCCAGGCAGTTTTACACCTCTCACCTGTGAGTGATGCCAACACTCACGTGAGTGATCTCCTGCCCTTCTCTCAGCAGCCACGTGAGGCTGATCTGAGTTATATTCCCGTTTTCCAGATAAGGAAGCCGAGCCTCAGAGGTAGGCTACTCTCCTGAGTCCCGCAGCTGGAGAGTAGCCAAGCTGATATTTGTCCTTGGGTTTGCCGGGCCCCTGCTCGGGAGTGCTACGTCTGCACACCTGACTCCTAGCCTCTGCCCCTTTCCAACCTGTTCCATCCTGTTCCGCAGCCTCAGCTTACCACAGAAGAAAGTGGGCTGGGGATTTAAAAACGGATTTCCCCAAAGGTCCAAAGTCAGTAGGGCTCAGCTTCTAGTTACTCTGAACAATCAGCTTTTGCATCAGCCCTGCATCTCCCTCCCTGGCTGGCGGGATCCTGTGGAGGGGGGCACTGCCCTGCTCTTGGCCAGCGTGGAGCCGGGGAGAGATGGGCAAGCCTCTGCTGCTATCCCGGGACATGGCTTGCAGGAGATGAGTCTGGAACAAGCAGATCTTTAACTTTACCCTTGGTAATTGTTAGCTTGATGATGGGTATCTGCTAGGTGTAGCCGAATAGTGAACAGGTAAGACATTACTAGGCAGGAAAATATGAGTTAACTTTACAGTGGGGTAGAAAGACTTAGGCCTCCCTACAAACACTGATCGAGCCCCTATTTGGATGTGCCCTGTGCTGTCTCTGACACTGTGTGCTTGCCTCTCCATGTGTGTCTGTGTATGTCCCAGTCCATCACTCTCTCATGTGTCTCTGTGGGTCTTTCTGTGTGTGTCTTTATGGCAGTGTGTGAGCTGCAGGTACACGGCATCTCCCTGTCGCTGTGTCTCTCTTCCGCTCATCTCTCTCTCTACTGCTCTGCCCCATCCCACCCTCTCACACTACTAGAATGTGCTGATAGATGTGAAAACAGATGTCCACCCAAAAACTTGTACACAGATGTTCAAAGCAACACTATTCACAATAGCCAAAATGTGGAAACAACCCAAATGGAAAAACTGGAAAAATAAAATGTGATATATGCAGACATTGGAAGGTTATTTGGCCATAAAATAAAATGAGGGGCTGATCCATGCTACAACCTGGATGAACCTGGAAAACATGCTAAATGAAAGACGCCACTCACAAAAGACCACATGTTATAGGATTCCATTCCTGTGAAATGTCTAGAACAGGAAGATTTATACAGACAAAAGTAGATTAGTGGTTTCCGGGGGCTGGGGCAGAGGAAGGGGAGGGATGGGGTGACAGCAAAAGAGGACCGGGTTTCTCTTTGATGCCATGAGAATGTTTTAGGTTGACTATAGGCTGGGCATGGTGGCTCACACCTGTAATCCCAGCACTTTGGGAGGCTGAGACGGGCAGACACTTAAGGTCAGGAGTTCGAGACCAGCCTGGCCAACATGGTGAAACCCCATCTCTACTAAAAATACAAAAATCAGCTGGGCATGGTTGTGTGTGCCTGTAGTCCTAGCTACTTGGGAGGCTGAGGCAGGAGAATTGCTTGAACCCAGGAGGCAGAGGTTGCTGTAAGCCAAGATTGTACCACTGCACTCCAGCTTAAGTGACAGAGCGAGACTCTGTCTCAAAATAAATAAATTAATAAATAAATAAAGTTGACTATAGTGATGGCTGCACATATTTGAAGATACTGAAAACTATGAAATATTATGCTTTACGTGAATGAACTGCAGGGTGTGTGAATTAAATCTCAAAGCTGTTAAACAAACAACGCAGCTCACACATAGGGTGTCCTTGAATGTGATGAAAACAGTGCTGGCTTTAGGACCTACAATCCTGGAACCCAGTCCCAGCTCTGCCACATGTTTGCTGTGTGATGTTGGGCAGGAAGCATAACCTGTCTGAGCCTCAGGTTTCTCATTTAAAATGACAGCAGTGATGGTGCTCCCCCTGCCATCCCCGAGTCACCCAGGGCTGAGTTAATGCGTGTGAACGTTCCTGCCACAGAATGGGTGCTCAATCAGTGTTTGCAGGGGTGCCTAAGTCTTTCTACCCTGCTGTAAGGTTATTTTTTTCTGCCTAGTAATGTCTTACTTGTTCACTATTCAGCTACACCTAGCAGATGCCTATTATCAAGCTAATAATTACCAAGGGTTAAGTGAAAGATCTGCTTGTTCCAGTGACCGGCTTGTCAGAATGCTCTTGCTTTCTGCAGACTGAGCTTGTCAAAATATGCGGTCAGGGCTGCTTTGGCCCAGTGGGTTGAGCTATAACTTTCTTGTCCTCCAGTGCACAGAAAACCAGGGCCTTGTAGTTCCTGCCACGCCTTGGATGACCTCTGTTTAATGAACAACTCATCTCAGCTGAAAACAAACAGAAAATTCCAGAAGGCTCTGAGGCATGCTATTCCAAAGCCTCCGTCTCTCCATCCCATTCCTTTGCTGTGGAGGGAGGGAGAGTGGGTAGAGCCTGTAAGGATGCATTTACGCATTCTCTGAAAAGAACTCCTTTATATTGGTTACGGGAATGGCTTTTCCTTTCCTGCAATTATACTTTAACCAATTTGCTGAATAATTGCATTGCTCTAGCTGAGGAAGTTTTACCTTGTAGATTTCGCTGCAACCAATTTTCTAAATAATTGCATTGCTTTGCTGGGGAGACTCTTGGAATTTGGAGGACACCTGACCTTAATGAGGAGAGCTTTTAAAAACTAAAGGCAGTGGCTCCTGTTCAGGTAGCAGAGCCTGCTCCTTCCCTGATTTCGGGTATCACATGCTCCTGCATCCTTCATCCCCTGGCAAAGACCATGACCATCCTTGGGCTGGCCCTGCACGGGTTGCAGTCTGCAGGTAGACAGATCAGGCGGAGCCTTCCTGCCAGCCAGGGTGTGTGTCTGATGCCCATTTCCCGACTCCTCCATCCCCAGGTGCTGCACCCACAGGTCTCAGGTGGGCCCTGCACCAACATCCTTTCGTTCTTTTTTTTTTTTGAGACGAAATCTCACTCTGTTGCCCAGGCTGGAGTACAGTGATGCGATCTCAGCTCCCTGCAACCTCCGCCTCCTGGATTCAAGCGATTCTCCTGCCTCAGCCTCCTGAGTACCTGGGATTACAGGTGTGCGCCACCACACCCAGCTAATTTTTGTGTTTTTAGTAGAGACAGGGTTTCACCATGTTGGTCAGGCTGGTCTTGAACTCCTGATCTCATCATCTGCCCACCTTGGCCTCCCAAAGTGCTGGGATTACAGGTGCGAGCCACTGCGCCCGGCCCTTTCCTTTTCATAATTAGGTTTTTGTTTTGTATTCCCCTCTTGAAGGTAAACTCCTGGGAAGCAGGGATTTTGCTTTTCTCTCATGGTCACTCTTTTCTTTGTCCTTTCTTTTCTCACCTGTTTGTAGGAAGTTTAAAAATGCATTGCTTTTGAATCTTTCCCTTGAGCAAATGTGTCTCCCCTGGATAGTCAGCCAGGGCTGCTGTCCTGGGTGTGACCTGTGAGGTCACAGGGACCACGCTCAGATACGCCCCCTCTTGGCTGGTGGACTCTGCTGTCACTGTCTTGAAATTCTTAATCATTATTACATAAGAATCCTCATTTTCGTTTTGCAGTGGACCCTGCAAATTAGTCCTGAGTTCAGCCTTTTCCATCTTCCTGCCATTCCTTGTTCACTGACAAAACTTCAAGCAGAAAGTGGGCCAGAATGCAGGGCATTGAGAGCAGGCCAGGCTCTGTACCCTCAGGTCAGAGGGAGGCCAGGAAGGGTTTTAAGAGGTGCATCGATGGAAATTCATGCTTAAAAAGACCATTCGGGCCGGGCGCGGTGGCTCACGCCTGTAATCCCAGCACTTTGGGAGGCCGAGGCCGGCAGATCACGAGGTCAGGAGATTGAAACCATCTTGGCCAACATGGTGAAACTCTGTCTCTACTAAAATACAAAAAGTTAGCCAGGCGTGGTGGCGGGCGCCTGTAGTCCCGGCTACTTGGGAGGCTGAGGCAGGAGAATGGCGTGAACCCAGGAGGCGGAGGTTGCAGTGATCCCAGATTGTGCCACTGCACTGCAGCCTGGGCGATGGAGTCTCAAAAAAAAAAAAAAAACAAAACATTTGATTCCCACGTGAAGAATGAATTGGAAGGTGTTAACCTCTGATCCTCAGTTCGCAGCACCATAAGGTGGGCGTGATAATAATAGTCCCCACCTTCCCAAGCTGACTCATGTGTGTAATTAAATGGGCAAACATGCATAAGGTGGCTGGACACGGTAGACCCTCAATACATGGATGAGGAGCTGGTTAGGTAGTGATTGCAGCCCTTCAGGGTAAATACGCTGGAGGCATAGGCCAGGGCCATGGATTACAGAGAGATTTAGGAGGTTAAGTTGATGGGATTGATTGGTGGTTGGTTGGATGTGGGGACTTGGGATATGGGAGTGTGCGGTGCCTCAGTATCTGATGTAGGTTCCTGAACACGGTGAAGCCAAGCCCAGGGACCTTCTCTACGAACCCCCACTTCCTTTTAAACTTCATGGCACTTACTCTTGCTGTTATTCGCATCATGTTGACAGAGCCAGCTTGGCATCGGCTAAAGAGGGCGGACCTGGGGCCAGCAAAGCTGAGTTCAGATCCCGGTTCTAGCGATGATTAGCTGTGTGGCCTTGGGTATGTGGCTTCACCTCTCTGTGACTCATTTCCTCTGTCTGGAAGTGGAGACAGTGACCTCTGTGGCAGGGTCCTTGGAAGCTTAGGGAGGTAGCGTATGTTGGTGGTCTTCCCTGTTAGTTTTTTTGTTTTTTACTTCTTAAAACCTTTTCTTCAACTTTTTTTAAGTTCTGGGGTACATGTGCAGGATGTGCATGTTTGTTACATAGGTAAACGTGTGCCATAATGGTTTGCTGCACAGATCATCCCATCACCTAGGTGTTAAGCCCAGCATGCACTAGCTATTATCCCTGACTGTCTCCCTCTCCTCACCCCCTCACAGGCCCCAGTGTGTGTTGTTCCCCTGACCCAGTGTGTCTATGTGTTCTCACTGTCCAGCTTCTACTTATAAGTGAGAACATGCGGTGTTTGATTTTCTGTTCCTGTGTTAGTTTGCTGAGGATAATGGCTTCCAGCTCCATCTATGCCCCTGCAAAGGACATGATCTTGTTCCTTTTTATGACTGCATAGTATTCCATAGTGTATATGTGCCACATTTTCTTTACCCAGTCTATCATGGATAGGCTTTTGGGTTGATCCCATGTCTTTGCTATTGTGAATAGTGCTGCAGTGAACATACACGTGCATGTATCTTTATAATAGAATGATTTCTATTCCTTTGGGTAGATACCCAATAATGGGATTGCTGAGACAAATGGCATTTTTGCTTCTGTGTCTTTGAGGAATTGCCATACTGTCTTCCACAATGGTTGAACTAATTTACACTCCCACCAACAGTGTAAAAGTTTTCCTTTTTTCCGTAGCCTCACCAGCATCTGTTGTTTCTTGACTTTTTAATAATTGCCATTCTGACTGGCATGAGATGGTATCTCATTGTGGTTTTGATTTATATTTCTCTAATGATCAGCCATGTTGAGCTTTTTTTCATGTTTGTCAGCCGCATGAATGTTTTCTTTTGAGAAGTGTCTGTTCATGTTCTTTGCCCACTTTTTAATGGGGTTGTTTTATTCTTGTAAATTTGTTTAAGTTCCTTATAGACTCTGGATATTAGACCCTTGTCAGATGGATATATTGCAAAAATGTTTTCCACTTCTGTAGATTGTCTTTCACTCTGATGATAGTTTCTTTTGCTGTGCAGAAGCTCTTTAATTCGATCGCATTTGTCAGTTTTTGCTTTTGTTGCGATTGCTTTTGGTGCTTTTGTCATGAAATCTTTGCCTGTGCCTGTGTCCTGAATGGTATTGCCTAGATTTTCTTGTAGGGTTTTTATAATTTTGGATTTTACATTTAAGTCTTTAATCCATCTTGAATTAATTTTGTATAAGGTATAATGAAGGGTCTTCCCCCATTCTTGTCACCCAAGTCTTTTCGTGAGTTGTAAGGTACAGAGAAACGACAAGAACAGGAGCCCCTGGTGTGGAGTGTCCCTCTCGTGTTGCTCACAGGGCATCACAGTGCAGCTCTTCCTGGAGATACATCTAGGCCACAGTTCTGGCTCAGTGGAGGCTGTGTCAACACCCCAAATTAGGAGCAAGTGACCAATCCTTCTGTGTTTCCCACAATAGGGTGTCTTATTCCAAGGTGAACTTTGTGATTGAAAATCGGTCATTGGTGATGGAGCTCACTCTTCAAGATGTGGTTGAGAAGCACTGGAATTGACGCAGATGCAGTTTTCTTCCGTCGGTGTGTTCAGAATTGCCCAGTAGAGATTTCTCATGGTCTGCAGTGCCAGGCTCCAGGCTTGCCTGTCTGCTTATCTTCATTCACTATCTGGTTGTTTCCAAAGCATTGATTCAGCACTGACTTTACAAAGTGCAGGGCTGGGGTGGGGATGACCCAACAGGAGAGAGATGCAGAGGATGTGGGGATATAGGGCAGGCCATGGATAAGTCCATCCAGCTTCTTATTAATGCGTCAGGAGAGGTGATTGCTGAGCAGGATTTGACAGTGGTTTTTGTGCTACTATGCACAGTGGCCCACTGATGAGTTGCTTCTCTATTCTAGTGACTCAGCAGGATGCTTTGTGTACGTGGTCCTCGAGGGCAGATACTCTGCTGGTTTACTATCTGGCAAGACTGAGGTTCGGAGAAGTTAGAAGACTTGCCCAACCACTTCCTTTTGTTTAAGGGTCTAATCCCAACTCTTGTGTGAATATGACTGCATGTGCTTATACCCCTGGCAATGCTAAAATTATTTTGTATGTTTGCTTTTTCTAATTCCTTAGGAGACTCTCTTGTTAATTATTCTCAAGTTATTCAAATCTTTATTTCTTCCAAAGCTGAAGAATTGTAATTAAATGAACATTGTGCCATTCTCTTTTGATAGCATTTGTCTGTTCATCCATCTGTCCATATACCCACCTATTTTTTTATCTACCCATCTATCTCTCTACCTTTTCATTCACCGATCCGTCTGTCTGTCCATCCTTCCATCCAACCACCCATCTATTCTTCTGTCTACCTATCCATCCATCCACCCATCTATCCATCTGCCCACCCACCCATTCATTCACCCATCTATCCATCTATCCGTCCATCTGTTTGTCCACCCATCCATTCATTTTCCTTCTGGCAAGGAAGAGCTAACATGAATCTAAATATACCTATCATCGTCCCTTTCTGAGGCTGCTATTACAAATGGGATGTGGCATTTTGGAAAAACTTGACAACTTACCCTTCATTTTACAGAAAGTTTCCCACACCATTTGTGTCTTTCTCTCCCAGGAATGTGAGCCGCCTTCCAACAGCAATATCACAGCATTCGCCCTGAAGGCCAAAGTCATCTACCCCATCAATCAGAAGTTCCGGGTGAGAGTCCTGAGCTCCATCGTAGAAAGCCAGTTACTCCCTCATGTGCCAGAGATTGGGAGGAAAGTGGGGGGATTCACTGTGCAATGTTTGTTCCTGTTTGAGGGTTTTATGGCAAGTTGTTTTAATAGGGATAGCTTTGAGGCTTTGTAATGGAGCAAAACTTAGGGTTAATCTGTCTTACAGCAGTGTTATCAGGAACAGGACATGCCCATGGTAACCACGGTAAGGAAGTTTCATGGTTCCTCGTATCCCCAGGGACACGAGGTGACAGCACAGTAGGACAGCTCCCTCTCTGCCTTTTTAACACTAATACAAACACTGATACCGACTCAGTTCTGAGCGCTAATCCTCATTCACAGAGCCCTGGACTAATGCCAGCAACTGGCACTTACTGAACACTTACGTGCATTGGGCCAGTGTCGTGCTCAGTATTTGTCATGCATTAGGCAGTTCAACTTGGTGTTATGCCTATCAGGTAAATAATATTGTCTCCACTTTACACATAAGGAAACTGAGGCCCAGAGTGGCTAGTGACCTGAGGTCATGTGACAGGAAGTGGCAGAGCCTGAGTCAGACCCCAACACTTGGCTATGGTTACACCTTCCATGGCGCTTCCAGGAGTCCTCAGCCTGGGAGGTGCTTTGTGCAAAAAAGTTTCCTAGTGAAATAAGTTTGGGCTTGCCTTCTCGGTGGTCAGGATGACGAGCTCTGGAGTCACAGCGACTCAGTCCTAACCCCATCTCAGCCATTCACTGTGTGGTGCTTCCTGACTTCTCCTGCCTCAGTCTCTTTATCTGTGAAATGGGGATGTTGGTGCTCCTGCCTTGCCCAGTTGTTTTGTGTTACACAGGATAACATACATAAGAGCTCAGAACAGCACCCAACATCTAAGCACTCAGAACATGTTAGGATCTTTCAATTATTATTTGCTTTTGAAGACAGCCAAAGCCTGTTGAAGGTTCTGAGAATTCCTGCACCAAAGGAATATGTCACCTTGTTTAACACAGGCTTTCCCGAACTAATATTTCTATGGAACCTTTGTGGTGAGCAGTAACTGGCTCATGGAACTATTCCCTGGAACCCACATTGGGAACCACGTCCTTCACATGGTTGAAGGGTGGGACGGGTGGTGGATAAAGGGCATTTCTGCATCCTCTGGGTAGGCCCTGCATGGGCCCTGGGGATCACGCTGTGGTCAGCAGAGCGTCAGCCCCACGCTGGAGGCCCTCACTGCCTGGGTGGATCAGAATACACTGAGAATGCAGGACAGTACGTGATGAAATAGGCAAGAGGCAGATGCCCAGGGACCTGTGGAGCCTGTACGGCGTCTGAAATCCATACCTGGAGGGAGGGACACTTCCACCCAGCAAACAACAAATGGGGGGTGTTTCAGGCAGGGGGACCAAAGTCTGGAAAGGCCCAGAATTATGAAGTGACCGGGAGCGTATAAGCCAGAGCCACTTCAGTGTGGCTTGGGCCACCAGAGGTGGAGGCTGACATTTGCTGGGCCCTCTAGCCGTGCCAGGCCCCAGGCTGTGACCCCCTGTGGGCCTGGTGTGCATGGTGCTCCAGCTTCTTGATTAGGAGCGTGGAGCCCGTTGGTGGGCAGGGGACAGGAGGGTGACTCCTGCTCTGTGCAGGCAAAGCACAGGTGGTTGGCAGGATTCATGGAGGGAGCAGGCCAGGGGGTCAGACAGCAGCGAGAGAACTGGGTCAGGGCAAGCACTGGCTGTGGAGGAAGTCAGAGTTGGCAGCTGGGAGGAGGGTGCAGCTGGGTGTCCGGGGAACAGATCCAGGTTGGCAGTTTAGGAGGAGCCTGGTGCAGAGGGGCTGACCTCATGAGGACAAGTGAACTGTGATTCGGGCCTTTGGGATGTGGGTGTGGCAGAACCTGGGATGGAAGCTCTGTGGTATCTGCTGGCACCCTGGCCAGTCTCCTCCAGCCAGGCCTTCCTGTGAGCGGCTAGCATGAGTCACTGGTAGAATTATGAATACTAGATCAAATCCCTGAGGCATCACATGGAATGAGTGTGACTTTCCTACTGCCACCCCAGCCTCTGGCCGATGGCTCCTCCAACCCGTCTCTGCATGAAAACTTAAAGCAGGCTGTTTTGCCGCACCAGCCGGTAGAGGCCTCCCCTTCCAGCAGCCTGGGGAGCCTGAGCCAGGGTGAGAAGGACGACTGCAGCTCCTCATCCAGCGTCCACTCGGCCACCAGCGATGACAGGTTTCTCAGCCGCACCTTCCTCCGGGTGAACGCCTTCCCCGAGGTGCTGGCTTGTGAGAGGTAAGGAGAGGGGGCGATGGAGGATGAGGCTTCCGGTCCTCTTGGAGTGGGCCAGGGAGTCACATCATTGTCAGAGGAGGAAACAGAGGCCCGGAGAGGTTCAGTGACTCTGCCAGGGACACACAGTGACCCAGCGTCACCGTCGGAGCCCCAGATGCATTTGTCACTTCCTGTGCTGTGTTGCCCAACACTGGAGTTATGGAGTCAGGCCTGATCCCCGGGGAGAGATGACAAGGAGGCCTCATTTAATCACTGGCATGCCCTTAGCTGCTGGTGAAGTTGATTAAGTGGGCAGAGTGCTAATCACTTTACAGGGATTGATGATCTCATGAGGATTTTGCCCAGTGAGGGGGAGCCTGGGACAGGTTCAGCAATCAATAAGTATTAATCAGTGAACGAATGAATTTCTTTTAATACCCCTGTGAAGTTTGTACTGTCATTTCCCCCAGTCCACAAAGAATAAAGGGAAACGCAGAGAGGTTGCGTGACTTGCTGGTCACACAGCGGTTAGTGACGGAGCCAGGTTTGATCCAGCCCAGAACAGGGCTCTGCACATGGTAGGGGCTCGAGAAACTCAGGCTGGCAGGTTCACACACCAGGCCTCAGGCCTCTCTCTGCTCCACAATTCCGTGAATCCAAGGTGTGGGATGAGCCAGGGCACGGCCTCTGCTCAGGGCTGCTGCAAAAAGACTGGGCTCAGCGCCTTGAGCCTGAAAGTGGCCCAGGCAGAAGGGACTTCATTGAAGAGGGGCCTTCTTGGATTGGCCAGGCCTGGCTTAGAACGGCTTTCTTTCGGCATTTGGACTTAGAGGATTTGAAATGGTTTGGGTGGGAGAGTCATCATTTAAAATGTATTTGCCTGAAGGGAAAAAAGGTCAAAGACTTTTACACTCTGCCGTGTATCTGCCCCCGCTGACCCTCTGATGGTCACTTGATTTCTCTGATTCTCTCTTCCCTGAGTCAGTTTCTGCATCTGTAAAATGGGCATGAGTATGTCTCCGCTAAGGCACTGAGGAAAGATGACATGTGATGATAGACATGAAAATGCTTGAGGTTGGGCACCGTGGCTCACGCCTGTAATCCCAACATTTGGGAGGCCAAGGTGGGTGGATTGCTTGAGCTCAGGAGTTCAAGAACAGCCTAGGCAACATAGTGAGACCCCCTCTCTAAAATAAAATACAAAAATCAACGGGGTATGGTGGCACACGCCTGTAGTCCTGGCTACTCAGGAGGCTGAGGAGGGAGGATTGCTTGAGCCCAGGAGGTGGAGGCTGCAGTGAGCTGTGATTGTACCGCTGCACTCCAGCCTGGGAGACAGAGCAAAACCCTGTTTCTGAAAAGATAAGTAAATAAAATGTTTTTTAGAAAATACTCAAAGGAGGAAACGTCATTTTTATTTCTCTCCCTTCTCTCTCTCCTTTGGTTTTCTCTTGGAAGCCCCAGGCAGCTATGTCTCTGACACCAGCTGTTCTCTTCCGGCCGTTAGTGGGTTTCAAATAGCTCATTAGATCCCTTCTTATAAACCTGGAGTAAGTGTAAGGACCTCAGTGTGCTGCAGAATGAGAGTCTGAGGCAGGGTGTGCTGTGGCTTGCACTGATTAGGGACATGCCAATATCCTGACTCATCATTTCTGATACCCTGAAAGTCTTTTCCGATTCTCATTTTATTTTGCAGCATAGACATCGACCTATGTATCTACAGCCTTCACTTAAAAGACCTGCTGCATTTGGACACAGCACTGAGGCAGGAAAAGCACATGGTAGGTGGAGATGTTCGCATTCCCGCCTTTTCACGGGGACAGGAGCTGGGCACAGGGCCTCTGGGTACAGTGAGTCCCAGGTACCCTTGAGAGGCAGACGTCAGTGGAAACGGAGCCGCTGCGAGGTGGGGAAGGCAGCGCTGTCAGGCATCCAGACACACAATGGAAAAGCACTTCATGCCTGTTGGTGGGGCATGGCCTTGACTTTAACCAGAGCTGTAGGGGCCTCAGCAGAAAGATGCGTCCTCCTCCCGGGGTACCACCTCCTGCTGCAGATAGAGATAAGAGATATTTAAAAGAGAATAATATTTTTAAAGGAATGATAATTATGATAAGAATATTTATGAACATGAATTTTCTTGAGTCTTGCTATGTGCTAGGTCCCAGGAGTATCACCCTTAAACCTCAGCACAACCCAGAGGGGCGGGTGTCATTATCATGTCCACTCTGCAGGTGAGAAAACTGTGGCACAGGGTGGATGACTTACCCAAAGTGATAAAGCTGCAGGGGTGGCGCTGAGATGAGACGTTCAGTACCTTTTTGTGGGGCCACGTGTTCTCTTGACTGAATGAACGAGAACTCAGAACTGTGGATGTGGGGAAAACATTAGTCTCTGCCAGGTGCACCTGGCCTCTTATTGCATCAACTGTAGACCTGAGCTATGGGAAACCAGAGAGACGAGTCCCAGTGTAGCTGCAGAACCCTGGTGGGTGTATTCAGGCATCAAGACAACAGCGGTTAAAAATAAGTGTTATTTCTCCATAAGGCACATTCTCTGAATTACTGATTGAGGGATGAGACCCTGCAGAGAGAAGGCAGATGAGAGAAAGGGGACAGCTAGGAACAGAGGTGGACAGACACACAGATATGTCTACAGGGCACTCTTACAAACTGGAGAAGGGCAAGAATGTCACATTGGAGGCGAGGTGTGGTGGCTCACGACTGTAATCTCAGGCTTTGGGAGGCTGAGGTGGGAGGATTGCTTAAGCCCAGGAATTTGAGAACAGCCTGGGCAACATGGCAAAACCGTATCTCTGCCAAAAACACAAACAAACAAACACATAGCCTGCTGCAGTGGTGCATGCCTGTAGTCCCAACTACTCAGGAGGCTGAGGTGAGAGGAATACTTGAGTCCAGGAGATGGAGGCTGCAGTGAACTGTGATCACACCTCTGCACTCTGACCTGGGTGACACAGCGAGATCCTGTCTCAAAAAACAAAAACAGAACAAGAATAGCACACTGGGGATGTGCCTGAAAGAAACTTGGGCTCTGTGTAAGCAGGACTGACTGGCCTCATAAACGGGTGCCAATGTTTGAAACCGTAAATATGCTAGAATTCAAGAAATAGAGCATGGCCCTTCATCCCCTCTACCCCCAGCCCCATGGAGGTCCCTGGATGGGGGCCACCAGGCAGCCTGTGTCTGCAGCCTGCCTCAGTGAGCTACACCCGGCCCTGGCTGTTTTCTCCAAGGCTCCATGCTCCCTGGGAGGACCAGTTGTTTCTGGGCTCAGAGCCTGTCCAGTTGGCGAGCAGAGTAGTCCTGGCCAGCCTCGCCCCACAGCCAGCGAGTGACCACAGGGAGCAGCCTGCAGTCCTGGAGGGAGTGTTCACCATCACTCACCATCCAGCACAGGGGCACGGCCTCTGCACACTGCCAGGCACGGTGTCAGACACCAGGGGCGGCCTCTGCCTTTGTGGAGCCCACTCTCTGGGGCAGTGGGGAGGGCGGTAAACAGAGGTCACAAAATAAACAGTGGCAGGCAGCATAACAAAGGCCTGTGACAAAGCACCATGTGAATGTGAAGGGGGCACCTGAGGGAGTGTAGAGCTGGGGAGATGGTCAGGCTTCCCTGCGGGGAGTCTCATGGGCGGAAACCCAGGGAGGTTCCAGGAACACTGGATTAAGGGAGAGAGACCTGGGCTCTAGTCCACGCTTTGACAACTAGGAGCTGTTTGGGTAAGTTGCTTCACCTCTCTGGGCCACTTTAGGAAAGGCTTAAAGAAAACATCCTTTCAACTATTGCTATATGGAGTTACTGGGAAGTCAAGCTCTCCCACTTTGAGAGGGTTCTGTGGGTAGAACCCTGGGCTCCATGTCACAGCTGTGTGACTGGCATGGTCACAGCAGCGATTATTCTGCATGTACACTCTGGTAGGCTCGGTGCTTTAAATCTTCTTTAAAGGTTTACATTGCCACTTCACTAACAAGGAACCTGAGGCTCAGAGAGGTTAAGTCACTTGTCCAAGGTCACACAGCTGGTGATGGCAGAATCAGACCTGGACAAGGTCTGAGTGCAAGGCCCCTGCATGCCCAGGTGTAGCCCTGCACCCTGCACGTCAAAGGTGCTCAGGAGAAATGTGTTGCACGTGTGATTGGCACCGCCCTGGGAGAGCTGCTTCCCAGCACAGTCCTTCCTGCTGTGAGGAGCACAACTCTATTGTCGAGTGCTGGGACTGTAAGAACCTGAGGAGCCGCTGGGAGCTGTGCTGCCTGGAGACCTAAAGCTCTATATCCCTGGGAGAGATGAGCTGGGGTTCAGAAATTATTCAGACCACATGAGGCCCTCATGCATCCCAGAAACTTGGAGCTCCCTGGCTGGCCCTGAGGAGGAAGAAACTGGCTCTGGGTTTGTCCAAGAGGCAGGAGAAGCTGGAGTGTAACCTCTATAAAAAGAGTGGCCAGGATGAGAACAGATTGGGGGACACCAGTACTAGGGGGTTCTCATGGTGCTGGAATATTACTTTGATTGTGGCTGCGTTTATGTGAATCTATACATGGGGTAAAATTGCATAGAACACACACATACACACGCACACACATGCACACACGTAAATGTGCATAAAGATGGGTGAAAACTGAATAAGGCCTGTAGACAGCGGTATTCAACCAGTGGCAGTTTCCCAGTTTTGATACTGCACCATGGTGACATCAGAACCACTCCTGGGGGAGGAGCACACGGCACTTGGTGCAGACACACCTGGCGTTATTGCATTTCACTTAATTGTGCTTCAGAGATGCTGCAAATTTTTTTTTCTTTTTTTTTTTACAAATTGAAGGTTTTTGGCAACTCTGCATCCAGCAAGTCTATTGGCTCCATTTTTCCAACAGCACATGCTCACTTCATGTCTTTGTGTGACATTTTGTAATTCTTGCAATATTTCAAACTTTTTCATGATTATTGTATGTGTTATGGTGATCTGTGATCAGTGACCTTTGACGTTATGATCGTAATTGTTTGAGGACACCACAAACTGCATCTGTATGAGACAACGAACTTAATAAATGTTCTGTGTGTTCTGACTGCTCCACCAACTGGCTATTCCCTCTCCTTGGGCCTCCCTATTCCCTGAGACACATTAATATTGAAATTAGGCCAGTTAGTAACGCTGCAATGGCCTCTAGGTGTTTGAGTGAAAGAGAGTTGCATGTCTCTCACTTTTAAGTCAAAAGCTAGAAATTATGAAGCATAGTGAGGAAGGTAGCTCAAAGCTGAGATAGGCTGAGAGCTGGGCTGCTTATACCACATAGCCGAGTTGTGAATGCAAAGAAAAAGTTCTTGAAGGAAATTGAAAGTGCCGCTCCAGTGAACGCACAAATGATAAGGAAGCAAAACAGCCTTATTGCTGATATGGAGAAAGTCTGAGTGGTCTGCATAGAAGATCAAACCAGACACAACATCCCTTTAAGCCAAAGCCTAATCCAGAGCAAGACCCTAACTCTCTTCAATTCTGTGAATGCTGAGAGAGGTGAGGAAGCTGCAGAAGAAAAATTTGAAGCCAGCAGAGCATGAGGTTTAAAGAAAGAAGCTGTCTCCAGAACAAATAAAAGTGCAAGGTGAAGCAGCAGCAAGTGCTGATGGAGAAGCTTCAGCAAGTTACCCAGAAGATCTAGTGAAGATCATTGAGGAAGGTGGCTGCCCTAAATAACAGATTTTCAACATGTATGAAATAGCACAATGTGGTCATGGAAGAAGATGCCATCTAAGACTTTGATAGCTAAAGAGGAGAAGTCAGCACCTGGCTTCAAAGCTTCAAAGAACAGGCTGACGCTCTTGTTAGGGGCTAATTCAGGAGATGACTTTAAGTTGAAGCCAGTGCTCATGCACCACTCTGAAAATCCTAGGGCCCTTAAGGGTTATGCTAAGTCTACTCTGCCTGTGCTCTATAAATGGGGCAACAAAGCCTGGATCACAACACAGCTGTTTATAGCATGATTTAAGCCTACTGTTGACACCTACTGCCCAGAGAACAAAATTCTCTTCAAAATGTTACTGGTCATTTTCAAAACCCCTGGCCACCCAAGAGCGCTGATGAAGATGTACAAGGAAGTTAATGTCATTTTCATGCCTGCTAACAACATTCATTCTGAGCCCATTGATCAAAGAGTCATTTCAACTTTCAAGTCTTATTATTTAAGAAATACGTTTCTTAAGGCTGTAACTGCCATAGATGGTGATTCCTCTGAAGGATTTGAACAGTATAAATTGAAAACCTTCTAGAAAGGATTCACCATTCTAGATACCACTGAGAATATTCATGATTCATAGGAGGAGGTCAAAATATCAACATGAACAAGAGTTTGGAAGAGGTTGATTTCAATCCTCATGAATGACTTTGAGGGGATTCAAGACTTCAGTGGAGGAAGTCTTTGCAAATGTGGAAATAGCAAGAAAACTAGGATTAGAAGTGGAGCCTGAAGATGGGACTGAGCTGCTGCAATCTCATGATGAAACATGAATGGATGAGGAGCTGCTTCTGATTGATGAGCAACAAAAGTGAGGTTTCTAGAGAAGGAATCTGCTTCTGGTGAAGATGCTGTGAACGTTGTTGACATGACAATGGATTTAGCATATTATATAAACTTATTTGGTAAAGCAGCTGCAGGGTTTGAGAGGATTGACTCCAAGTTTTAAAGTTCTACTGTGGGCAAATTGCTATCGAATAGCATGGCATGCTGCAGAGAAATCTTTTGTGAAAGGAAGAGTCAGTTGATGTGGCCAACTTCAGAGTTGTCTTATTTTAAGAAACTGCCACAGCCACCCTAACCTTCAGCAGCCACTACCCTCATAAGTCAGCAGTCATCAGCATTGAGACAAGACCCTCCACCAGCTAAAAGATTACAACTTTTTTTTTTTTTTTTTTTTTTGAGATGGAGACCTCAGCTCACTGCAACCTCTGCCTCCTGGGTTCAAGCGATTCTGCCATCTCAGCCTCCTGAGCAGCTGGCACTACAGGCCTGCGCCACCACACCCAGCCAATTTTTGCATTTTTAGTAGAGACGGGGTTTCACCATGTTGGCCAGCATGGGTCTCGATCTCTTGACCTCGTGATCTGCCTGCCTCCACCTCCCAAAGTCCTGGGATTACAGGTATGAGCCACCACACCCAGCCCAACAACTTTTTTTAAATAATCATCTTAGGCTTAGATGATCATTAGCATTTTTTAGGAGGAAGGTATTTTTAAAATTAAGGTATGTACATTTTTTAGACATACTGCTATTGTACTCTTAGACTACAGTATAGTGTAAACATAGCTTTTATATGCACTGGAAAACCCAAAAATGTGTGTGACTTGCTTTATTGTGATATTCACCTTACTGAGGTGGCCTGAAATCAATCCTACAATATCTCCATGGTATGCTTATATTATTTTTGTACCTTCATTTGAGTCTGTAACTATGTCAGAGTTGGCACTATGGAAAGGGAGAGGATGAGGGCTGTAAACATTACTGATTCATTTGGGGTCAGGAAGAAAGTAGATTCAAAACTAACATCTTGCAAAAATAATGTTATTATATCTTACACTATATCAATCTTCAGTGGGTAGAAAGCCACTTTCTTCTTAGAGCTCATTGTCATTGGCAAATACAGTGAAGGTTGGTGGGCAGAGTTCTGGGTTCGAATCTCAACTCTATCGCGTGTGGCTGTGTGGCAGGAGGCAAGTGGCCCCTGCAAGTTGCTGGGCATTTTCTCATCCGCAAAATGGGGAAGATGGTACCAACCTCCCCGCATGCCATGGAGATGAAGTGATAGTATATATAATACGTACATTAGGCTGGCACAGAAGAGTGATTAACAAGCCTTAACCCATTAAAAGAAGGATCAAAAACTGTGGCCCTTGAGCCAAATCTGGCCATGCCCCTTCTTTTCCATATTGCCTGTGCGCCTGTGTGGCATATGCCTCAACTGCAGAACTGAGTAGTTGCAAAAGAGATCATATGGCCTGCAAAGCCAAAAAAAATTTGCTGTGTCACCCTTTACTGAAAAAGTGTGCTAAACCCTGCATTTAAAAATGCCTTACCAGGCTGGGTGCAGTGGCTCATGCCTGTAATCCCAGCACTTTGGGAGGCAGAGGCAGGCAGGTTGCATGAGCTCAGGAGTTCGAGACCAGCCCAGGCAAGACGGAGAAACCCCGTCTCAAAAAAAGAAAAAAAAAAAAAAAAACAACAAAGCCTTACCAGTTCATAAAAGAAAAAGAAAATGCCTTACCATACAATTATATCTAAATGACCTTTGACAAAGAGGCAAAAGCACTTCAATGGAGGAATGATGAGCTTTTCAATAAATGGTACTGGAGTAATTGGACATCCATAAACAATAAAAACGACAAAAGAACCTCAACCTAAACTTCACACCTTATACAAAATTTAGCTCAAAAGGGATCACACACTTAAATGTAAACAATAAACTATAAATCTTTTAGAAAAAATATTGCCAGGCATGGTTGGTTCACACCTATAATCCTAGCACTTTGGGAGGCTGAGGTGGGTGGATCACTTGAGGTCAGGAGTTCAAGATCAGCCTGGCCAATGTGGTGAAACCCCATCTCTACTAAAAATACAGAAATTAGCCAGGTGTGGTGGCACATGCTTGTAATCCCAGCTACTCCGGAAGCTGAGGTGGGGGAATCGCTTGAACCCGGGAGGTGAAGATTGCAGTGAGCCAAGATTACACCACTGCACTCCAGCCTAGGCGACAGAGTGATACTCCATCTCAAAAAAAAAAAAAAAAAAAAAAAGAAAGAAAAAGAAAAAGAAAAAATGATGTAAGAGAAAATCTCCAGGATTTAGACCTAGGCAAAGAGTTTTCAGACTTGACACCAAAAGTATGACACACAAAAGGAAAAATTAACTGGAATTCATTAAAATTAAAAACTTTTGCTTTGCAAAAGACCTCGATAAGAAGATGAGAAGACAAGCTACAGAGTGAGAGAAAACGTTTGCAAAACAGATGTCCACCAAAGGACTAGTACCTAGACCAGATAAGGAAATTTCCAAACTCAGCTGAAGACAGGAAGCAATCCAGTTAGAAAATGGGAAGGACATAAACAGATACTTCACCAAAAAGGATATATAGGTGGTAAGTAAACACATTAAAAAGGTGTTCAATGTCATTAAGCCAGCATGAAAATCCAAGTTGAACTCACAATAAGATATCACTACACACTCATCAAAATGGCTAAAATAAAAAATAGTGACAACACCAAATTCCAGCAAAGATGTCGGGAAACTGGATCACTCATACATTGCTGATGGAAATATAAAATGGTACCTGCAGCCATACTGGAAAACGTTTTGGCAATTTCTTATCAAACTTAAATTGTAATTACCAGAAGACCCAGCAATTGCACTTGTGGGCATTTAGCTCAGAGAAATGACAACTTACATTCACACAAATGTTCACAGCAGCATTGTTCATAATAGCCCCAAACTGGAAATAATCCAGATGTCTTAACAAGGGTGAATAGATCAAGAAATTGTGGATACAGGCCCCTGTTTACTTTCCTGGGTATCCCTACTTATGGGAGGGTCCTTCCTGGTTTAAAGGACGTCTTCATCCATTGAAACAGGAGACTGACGTGGATAACTTTGCATTTCCAGTTCCATACAACTATCCCCCTGATTCTTCCTTCAAAGAAGCATACCCTCCTTTGCTTTTTATATTTGCTTCACACATGGAAATGGGGATGTGGAGGGCCTTGCACAGAATAAGCACCTAATATTTGTTGAATACATGCATGAGGAAGAAATGAAGCTTTTTAAGGAAGCTTCATGAAAATGTAATCCATTATGGGCCACTGTCATAATTTATAATCTGAGATCCTTTCCTTCAGCAAAAAACATGTGTGAAGAGAGGGTGAAAGAGAAGAAAAGAAGGAGAGAGCCAGTGAGGGAGGGAGGAAGAGACAATAGAAAGCAAAAGACAAAAATACCATTGGTTAAACTTTTCTTTCGTTATCTTTCCTTTCTTGGCAATAGATGTTTATTCAGATTTTTAAAATGTGCCTCCTTGACCTTCTTCCTAAAAAGAAGTCAGATGATGAATTATACCAGAAGATCCTTTCAAAACAGGAAAATGTAAGTCTTCAACCTATGTTTCAAGGTAACTTAAAAATAGTTTATTATAATATATACAACTTATGATACAAAAGTATTTTTCTTTTATGTATAAAATAGCTTATTACAATATATACTTTTTAATACAGTATAGTGAAATATAAAAGTATGTATACAAATATTTTGAAAAGTGTATTATTAAAATCTGGAATGCTATTTACAACGAAGAAAAGAATATTGGTCATATCTACTAGTCAAAGGCGGTCACTGTTAATTTTTTTTCAGCATAAGTGTGGGATATTTTTAAAGACATAATTTGTTTATTGGTTATAGCTATGTATACTACTTTGTATTCTATTCTCAGTCTTTTATGGAAAGTTTATTTTGTTTCATGCGCAGCAAAGAATCAGGGCTTAGAGTCAGATTGATTGAGGCTGGTATCCCGGTTTTATCTTTTACAAGCTCTCAGAATCCTAGTTTCTTTTTTGTGCAATGAGATAATTCTTGTTCTGTGAGAGTGCAGAAAGGATAAGAGAGATGTGTATGATGCACCAAAGCAACATCATAGTTAGAGTTAGACTGTGAATATGTGAAGGCTGCTATCATCCTCATTATCACAACCACCACCAAAAGCGTCATTATCTTATCACCACCGTTTTTATTTGGTACCATCATCACCATCACTACTACTATCACAGTTCTCTTTTTCATCATGTCATTGTTGTCATCACCATCACCACCATCATATTTGCTATTGTCACCACTGATATCATCATTCTTTCTGTCTTTTCCACCATCATCATCATCCTCATGACCACTATCATCACCAACACCATCACCATCCTCATGTCCTCATTACCATCATCATGAGCATCATTTTTGTCATTGTTGTAATCATTGGCATTCTCATTACCACCATCACCACCATCATCGTCTTCATTACCACCATAATCATCATCCTCGTCCTCATTGCCATCACCACTACCAGTGTTGCAGGGCAGGCAAGCTCCAGAATAGGGTGTAGCCTAGGAGGGTACTTGACTTTACTTAGGAAGTCTTTTAGTGGATGGTGCCACTTCTTGCGGAGCAGGACCAACCCATAGATAGTGTGCCCAGAGTTGGTAACATATGGGTGCTTGGCAACTGTATTTATACTCTTGTAAACCCACTTTCAATTACATGCAAATTAAGGGGCAGTTCAGCGCAAATTGAGAGACAGTTTATTTAGAACTTTCTAAAAAGGGGATAGTAACTTCTGGGTTGTTGCCATAGAAAGGAGTAGTAACTTTTGAGTTGTTGACATGCCATTTGTAATCTGTGGTTGTGCTGGTGGGAGTGTCTTATGCTAATGCGCAACGAGGGCAGCAAGGGATCACTTTCATCACCATCCACTGGTTCCTGCTGGTTTCTTCACTTTATCCTGTCTGGACCAGATCCCGTTTTGATCAGCAGGGTTGTGATCAGAAAACAAGTCCTGCCAGTCTCCTATCTCACCTTATCCTCACCATCATTGTCATCATTATTCTCATTACTGCTATCACCAGCCTCTTCTTCATCATCCCCTGCCATCATTTTCATTATCACCATCATTGTTACTGTCATCATTCTCATTACCACCATCATCATCGCATCATTGTCGTGATAGTCTTCATCAGCACCACCATCATCACCATCTTTATCATCTTTACTGCTACCTCTACCTTCACCTTCATTAGAGTCCTCATCATATCATCATTGTCCTTGTTCCCACCACCGTGAGACCTGGGGGTTTGGGAAGGGATGCTGCTTCTTTACTCCACTGGATTCCATGAGGAAGGATGACTCACTGCATCCCAGGAAGGAGGAAGGACATCATTGTCTTCACTGTCATCCTCAGTACCACCACCATGGTCATGGTCCTCAGGCAGTGCACATGGTGCTTGACATACATTATTTCATTTAATAGTTATGACAACCCTGTGAGTGGCCATTATTATTTTTGTTTTACAGCTGAGGAAACTGAGACTCCATGAGTTCAAATGACTTTCCAATGGCAAAAATGATAATGATGATGATGACATTTATAATTGTATTAGGAATAATGAAACAATACTGTCTGTTATAATGGAAAGAATAAGAGCCCTGAAGTCTGCAGACCTCATCTCTACCAGTTAAACAAGGCTGTTTGAACTTAAGCAAGCATGTTAATTATAATAGTGGCTACTATTTGTCTAGCCAAGTGATTTAAATGCATAATTTCATTTAACACTTGCAATAACCTTGAAACTTTCAGAAGAGGACAAGGAGTGCCCAGAATTTGGAAGAGTAAGGACAAGCCTAGCACTGCCCCTTCCTGCCTGGGCATCTTTGGACAAACTATCTTACCTTCCATAAACCAGCTTTCTCACCTGGAAATGGGTCATAATTTCTCTTTTGCAGAGATGCTGTGAGGATTAGAAAACACATATGGCCTCAGCTTGGGTCTTCAATAGTAGTTTATATCAATGTTATTTTTCCTAATGTACCTGGACCCATTCCACACTGTTGGCTATGTGACAAGGAACATAGAGAAAATGGAACTGTCTCCCACACTCTATATTGGGGTTTGTAGGACTCTATTCTTAGGACTGACCTTTTCCTTCCTGAGTTCAGAATCATTTGAGAGAGTCAGGAAGACAGATATGGAAATGTAGCTTTATTACTGATTAGAGGCCAGCTTGGAGGACGTGGCTTCAGTGCACAGCTATCATGGCTTCCTAATACTGAATCCCAGAATTCACTCAATTACCTAGCTAGTAATGGGCAATGCTGGGCCACCTCAGGCTTCCCCACACAGAAACAAGGCCTTGGCTACCCAGTTCACTCTAGGCTGACATCACACTAGAGCAGTGGCCTCCCCTGACTGGCCCATCACAAACAGGAAGAGGCTGGGCAAGCTTCTGGCTTTTAAACCAACCAATCAAATACACACCACTTCCGGCCCCGGGGTGTCCTTCTTTCCCAGGAAAACCAGAAGAAGAGCAAAGAAACATTCCTTTCCAACCCACTGGATGTCATGATATTTTCCAGGACTTCAGAATGATTGAAAGATACTATTTTATTGATTTTGAAAGTATGGTATAATTTTTTTTTGAGGGAGGATATAGAAGAAAATAATTCATTATTCTTGAGGCTCTATGTTTAATGAGAAAATGAGTTTGTTGCTAATAGGTTTATTATCAAACCTCATGTACAACAACCCCCAGAGCATTTAACTATTTTTAAAAAATATTTTGTGAAATGTGAAAAATAAAAACATTTATTTTTCTAGAATTTAAGACACACTAAACTTTTTCTTTGTTTATTTGGTTTCTTTTTTTCTTCTTCTTCAGGATTTGGAGGATCTAGAAAAGGGACTTCAGGTCAAACTGTCAAACACAGAAATGTCGGGGGCTGGTGACTCTGAGTACATCAGTCTGGCTGATGTGGAAAAGAAGGAGAGGGAATACTCTGAACAGCTAATCGATAATGTGCGTGCCAGACTTTCTTTCCTGTACACAAATTTTGGTTTCTAAAACAGTTAAATTGGCTAAATTAGAGAGATGATAGTTAGAAGTGTGCCTAATACTTGAATTCCCCTATCGCATTCTGCCCTAGAGGCAGGATCCAGTTTCTGATGCTAAGTGATAGGGAAGAAGTAATTAAGCAGCAACAATTCACAAAGGGAGGTTTATTTTTTATATCATGAATTATCCTCATTTAAATTTCAGATTAGTCTTTCTGTCATTCAAAGCAAAGATTGCTGTAACCCTTGATGTCATCACTGCCCTTTGGAATAGAGTAGAAGAAAGCTGCTAGGCATCGCTCATGAAAGCATGTTTTAAATTCTAGACAGAATGGCTTCCCTGAAACATCTTTTTCTTTTCTTTTGGATTCTTCCACCCCCTGTTCGTATACTATGTATTAAACAAACATGTCCTTGGCACTCGCTCTTCACCAGGGATTGTGCTGGGCACTGGGGACTCAAAACCATTTAGACATGGCCCTGCCTGAGAGAGGCCGGGAGAGATGAACAGGTGAGCAGGTGAGGGCTTCACAGGGTGACATGTCTTGTAATAGAAGGAAGCACAGGAGAAGGCCCAAGGCAGGCACAGTGGAGGGAAGAGTTCGTTTTACCCCAGGCTTAGGAAAGCCTCCACAGAAGAACGGGCCCTGGAGAGGCTGGCTGGGAGAAGTGTGGGTGCTGGCCAGTGATGAGGCGGAGACAGGAGCTAAAGAGGGCTGAGAGCAAGTCCAGGTAAGGTAAAGCCAGAGGGATCTGGCCAGAGGGCTTCTGTCTTATGCCAGCGAGGTGGGAGTCACTGAAGCTTTGAAGCAGGGAGTAGCTGGGTTCAGCTTCTCCTTTAGAAGGGCTGCCCAGGCACTGAGTGGAGGGTGGTGAAGAGCTACTGGCCTAGTCCAGCAGGAACTTTATTAAGGCAACTGCAATAGGACGGAGAGGTGAGGAAACATGTGAGAGAAGCTATGGTGGTCTACCAAGGGGCGGCAGGTGGGGAGGTGGAGGGGGTCCAGGGTCAGTGCTGCTAAAATAAGGGCCCCAGAGCAAGAAGCTCATGGGAGGGAGGGAGCCAGTGCTCCTCTCCTCTGAATAGGTCCAGTGTTGAGAGGAGAGGCTTGGAGATGGAGGGTCTCCATGAGAGCCCAGGTTAGAGGACCTGGAGGGCTAGAAAGTTCTTAGAACTGTGGACCAGGATGCTAAGGAAGAGGGCACAGCCTGGATTCCCGTGGTCCACAGAACCCCCAATGCTATGTGCAGCATCTTGTCCATGTCTGCCTTTCTCAGGGAGAGGGTTCGGAGTTTTCAGAAGATTCTCCAAAGTATTGGTGACCTCCAAAAATGGTGATCTCTGGCCTAGAAATGTGTGTAAAATGGGAAGAGAAAAGAGCTTGGTGTCAAATCTTGAATCCTGCCCGTATTTAAGGAGGAGGGGATGAGAAGAATTGGGACAAGAAAGCAGAGGAGGAATTGGATGGGCTTTGCAGAAGCAGGAGAAAGTCAGGTCACAGACGCCAAGAGAATCAGAGCAGGGTGTGCAGAGTTGGCGTAAGCAGTTGGTGTAAGCAGAGCAGGGTGTGCCGAGTTGGCGGTGTGACAGTCTGCAGTCTCATGTCAGGTGGGAGGCATGTCATTTGATGGCTCCAAGGGGAAGAGCAAGGTGAGAACATGAGGGTGCCAGGCAGGTTTGAGGTCCCTCTTGGCAGGGATGGGAGGAGGAGCTGACCAGCAGCATGTGTGGGGTTTACTGGGAGGCAATGGGGCCCTGAGATGGGAAGCTGCATTGATAGGGGGCATTCATCTGGGTGCAGGCTTCCTCCTGGCAGAGCCAGACCAACGCCGCAGTTGAGGCTGACAGAGTTTCATGACCTTGAGTCACAGCAACAAGATCAGCATGGGTTTCTGGTGTCACTAACCCCTGCCCCCTCCCATGCCTGGTCCAGCCAGATGTGTCCATTTCAGCCTCTGAGAGGCTGAGCTGAGATGGAGGCAACCGCAGCGGTGGAGTTAAATGGGACTGAGCCAAATCCTGGCTTTCATTGGCTCCATGACCTCTGACAAGTGACCTGACTCCCCCGAGCCCGTTCCTACATCTCCAGATAGATACTTTATCATGATATCAAATGTGTGAAGCACAGAGCCTGGTGAATAGCCTGTGGGCCATGAGGGAAAGTTGTTCAGATTCCTAGTGTCATTGTCCTTAGAGCTCTGACTGGCTGTGATGACACAATTAGACCTCCTGCATTCTAAGCCACTTAGGAATTCCCAGCTCTGCTCCTGATAAAATGAGGGGGCGGGAAGATTTTAAAGCAAAATGTTTTCATGGTCAGCATCATCTCTGCCATATTAAGCTTTTGTACTTTTAGAACAAAAACTAACATTTAAACGTCAGTTTATACTTTTACTTCCAGGAAGTATTTAATCCCTTTTAAAATTCCCAAAGCTTCTATGAGCGCATTGTCACATTTCATCTGCCCCTAGGTAGCTGTAATGACCCATGCAAGAGTCTGTAGGCTGGACAAGCTACCGCTTTCTTACCTTAGCAGCAGTGCTCTTGTGTCTGCTGGAACACTGTCGCAAAACTGACTGGCACTTGCAATGGAACCAGAAGGAACTTTACTGTAGAATGTGATTGTTGCCAAGATAAACTCACTGAAATTGTAGAATCGTTTAGAATCCTTATTTGTGATAAGGAGTGAATTGTAATTCCCAAGCATGCACCGTTTGGCTTTCTTAAGTAAGTTTTTCCCTCACTTCATGTTGCTTGTGCTCATTTCACAGATGGAAGCTTTCTGGAAACAGATGGCGAACATCCAGCACTTTCTTGTGGACCAGTTTAAGTGTTCCAGCTCCAAAGCCCGACAGCTCGTGATGACTCTGACGGAAAGAATGATTGCCGCCGAAGGGCTATTGTGCGATTCTCAGGAGCTGCAGGCTCTGGTAATGCTGGAGGGGGCGGCAGGGAACATAAAGATATTCAGACTAGAGATTTGGAATCCCGAGGCTTGACATCATTAAATCTAACAGATTCATGTTGTAGCTGGTTATGTAGAGCCTCAGGGGAAAAAAAAAAACCAAAAACAGTAAATTCATTCATCCATGTATTCATCCATTTATTTATTATCCATCCATCCACCCAGCCATCCACCCATTGACCCATCCATCCATCCATCCATCCATCCATCCATCCATCCACCCATCCACCCATCCACCCATCCATCCACCCATCTACCCATCCACCCATCTATCCATCTACTCATCCATCTACCCTCCCACCCATTTATTCATCCATCCATCCATCCATCCATCCATCCACCCATCCATCCATCCACCCATCCATCCACCCATCCATCCATCTGCCCTCCCACCCATTTATCCACCCACCCACCCATCTACCCATCCACCCATCCATCCACCTACTCATCCATCCATCCATCTATCCATCCATCTATCCATCCATCCATCCATCCATTCATCCATTCATCCATCCATCCATCCATCCATCCATCCAATGAGTAAAGATTCTGGCCAGCTCAGTATTACTACAGCATAGAACACTGGTCCTAAACTTGAAATTACACATTGAAATTATCTGGGGAGCTTTAAAAAGTACTGATTCTTGGGCCCCAGATGGGTCTCCATCCCAGAGTTTCTGACTTAATCAGACTGGGGTGCAACCTGACTGGGCACTAGGGTTTTTAGAGCTCCCCAATGACGACAGTGGGTGCTGGGGTTGACGCCCACTGGTGTAGACACAGCATTGATTTACTTTCCTGACTGCCCTGTTTTGCCTGCAGAGTTCTTAAACAATGCCTTTTCCTGGCCTTCACTCTGAGGTTCTTATGTGATTGGTCTGGAGTGGAGGCCCTGGCATTGTGGGTTTTAAAACTCTGTGAACTATTCTGATGGGAGGCCAGGGATACAAACCCCTGGTACATGAGTGTCCAACCTTTTGGCTTCCCTGTCCGCATTGCAAGAAGAATTGTCTTAGGCCACATATAAAATACACTAACACTAACAATAGCTGATGAGCAAAAAACCCCAAAACACAAAAAAGGTCCCTGCTTATTTTTGTGAAACCTGCCAACCACAGATAAGCAAAAAAGTCCTCACATTCAAAGGGTTGGACACTCATGGGAGAGAAATCTGCAAATGCAGCTTTGACTCTGGGCTCTGTTGTTAGGAGCTGTGTGATCTTGAACACATTACTTAGCCTCTCTGAGCGTCTGTTCCTCTATTAATAAAATAATAGGGCTAAGAGTTGCCACAGACAGGGCCTGGGTAGATGCTGAGTGACTCCTAATACCCCAGTCACCATTGGGTTCCTCCTGGTACACATTGGGCTTGTCCTGTGTGCACCAGTCAGTGTGTACTAGGCCCAGGGAATGAGTCCCCTGATGCTGCTCTGCGCCCATTTCCCTGTCCTGTGCACCAGCCGCTGTGGCTGCTCGGCTCAGAACCCTCCAGTGGCCTCCCCGCCCTCAGCACAGACTCAGCTCCTCGGACCCGTGAGAAAGCCGAGCCTCGGCAGACCCTCACCACCCCTTGCACACCGCAGGCCTCTCCCAATCCGTTCTGCTCCTCCAGGTGTGATCCGCAGACCACAGCATCGGCAGCACTGGGAGCTGGTTAGAATGCAGAATTCTGCCCTCCACCCCTCCCACACAGGTCTACACTGTAACAAGACCCCCACGTCCACACAGTGGTTTGAGAACTTCATATGCTTTTTCTCAGCATATGCACACATGACCTGCTTTTTCTCTCAACACTACCGAAAGCTAGGCTTGGAAGATATTTGATTCGCAGCGTACTGATAAGGAGCCCACTCAGGGACCCACCTGAGATCCCTGTCCTGTCTAATGACATCGCTGAGCCTGGGCCTGAAGCTGCCTGGTTTGCTACCCAAGCCCCTTTGAATTGGATTTCAGTTTGATAGGGCTGCTGACTCATATTAATGCTCTGCAAAGGTGAAAGATTTTTCTTCCTTTATTTTTTTCTTTTGCTATCAGCAGGATATTGATGCAGAAAAAAGAAAATACATCCTTAGCTGACTCTGGCCAGAGTATCAGCCAATAACTTCCAAACAGGAAGACGAAAAGGGATCATCCAGTTTAACAGCATGACTGTCCTTCAGCCAGTGTTTAATGAGCACCTACTGTGTGCCACATGCTGTTAATGGAAACCATATTGCAGAGGTTAGGAATGCAGGCTCGGGGAAGAAACTGGAGCTCCCGCTGCAGTCTTGCCACTCGTTAGCTAAGTGATCTTGGGCAGATAATTTAACCTCTCTATGACTTGGTTTCATCATCTGTGCAATGGGGGCTGTAATAGCACCTGCTCTCTCACAGGGGTAGTTGAGAGTGTTAAAGACTCGTCTATATATAGACTTTTTAGAGCAGAGCCCAGCACATAGGAAACATTCAGTACTTGTTAGTCATTAGAGCCCCACAGGCCACATGTCAGCAGAAGAAACAGACAACAACAAATTATTGTAATGATGCGTGGACAGGGCTACACGGTCTATGTTTGTATAGACATAGAAGAGGGATGGATTCACTGTGCCTGCATACCTGTGCCTGGTACCAAAGGGGGAAAATATGGCTTCTGTATCTCAGAACCCAGAAGAGTTGGAATTCCCACAGTGGCATCCCATCTTTCTGGCCTGGGCATTTGGAGCTGGAATGTGCATCTCTGAATATTAAAACTGGAAGAGCCCTTCAAAGGGACCCTGGCGGTGATCAGATTCAGTTTCTTGAGACACACAAGAAATAAACAGCTGCCAAGACAAATGTGGGGACCGGCTGTAGATAATGATGAAAACAGCTAACACTCAGAGGCTCACAGTGCCCCGGCCCTTGTTCTCAATGCTTGACATATTTTGACTTACTTAATCCTCACGTCAAATCTATGTGGCGGGGGTCAGGTGAGGAGCTTGTGCCCAGGTCCAAGGAGCCAAGTCTGAGCCCGGCACTGTCGAGGACTCAGCCATACTCAGAGCAGGTCGGGGCCCCCATCCCACATCCCACATCCCTTTTCTCATGCACCTCTCTCCACTCTCATCCTCCCTCCAATATAAGCCCATCGATTGCACCCTACCCTAGTCAGCCTGTGTTGGGTTCTCAACATCCTCCTGTGTTCTTTAGAGGTGGCCAGAGCCGGTCTTCCTGTGGTCCACCCAGCACCTCCGCTTATCCTCGTGTGCCCTCTAGTGGTCACAGGCTGCTGGAATGAGCCTCGCCATCCGTGTCCATCACTGGGGGATATTCTTGCCCTGGTCTTGTGGGAACAGAGGCCAGTGCAGCTCAGTGCAGTGTGGCCATGGCTGGTCAATGGGGACATGGGCAACTCAGGCCTGGCCCCTGTCTTCAAGGGCTCTCAGTCCAGGCTAGGACTGCCCCTCACAATCACCTCCTCGAAGACAGGAACCCTGGGGCAGTGGGGAACAGAGCAGGGGACCAGTGAGGGTGGGGACAAGCAGGGAAGGACCACAGAACCCGTGAGGATGAGAAGAACCTGGCCAGGCAGGGGAGTGAGAGGAGGCAGCGAGGGTGTTCCAGGAGGAGGGCTCCGCATGTGCAGAGACTGGGTGGCCGGGAGCAGGCAGGTGTGTGGGACAAAGCCCCACAGAGCTTCCTGCACCACGCCCGGGGCGTTGGACTTGATCTCAGGGCAGCAACAGGAGGGTTTGGGGCCATGGCTGACAGAAGCATCAGCATCTCTGAAAGGCCCCCTGGTCTGTGAGGTGGGGTTAGAGCCTGAGGCAGAGATGGGAGGCTGGGGAGCAGGACTGGCCCGTGGCCTCGGCCCAGCACTGAGGACAGGCCTGAGCGAGGCGTGGTTGGGTGTAGGGGGTGCAGAGTCTGTGCCGAGGGAGATGCCGAGGCCCCCGCCCGCTCCTCCTTTCCCCCTTACTCTCATTCCACGAGCAGCCGCTCTCGGGTGTGCAGGGCCTTGGCTGCCTGGGTGGACATTTCCCCCTGTCTTTTCTAAGGGTCTGTGAAATGATGAGGTGGGGCCGGGGAGGGCCTTCTGCAGAATCTGACTGTGGGGAGTCATGTTGGAAGCCAATCAATCCCCTGAAAATCTCAGCCGTCCCCAGTCAGGCTCTCTGGGGCCGGAAAGAAAGCCAGAACTGCTGGCATTTCGCGTTTCCTCCCCAGCCCTGTGGGGGCCACAGGGCCAGATTGGCCAGGGGAGGTGACTCTAAGCAAGGTGGCTTTTCCTCCTTGACTGTTTGCAAATCTGGATTCTCTCCTAGGAGAGTGGCTCTCTGGGGAGCGCTACTGGCGACTAAGTGCCTATGTGCTAACCAGCGTCACCCTCCCTGCACCCCTAGGAGAGGCACTTAATCCTCACCTGGGGAGCAGACCCAGATCTCACTCATGAAGGAGAAGGGGAGTTCATTCCTCTGAGCTCTGCTCTCCCGGAAGCCGATCGCCAGGCAGTGCCATTAGTTAATGACCCTGGCAGTCTCCTCCCAGCCATGAGTTAACGTGCCCTGGTGGTTCCCAGGACACCCCAGCTATGGTCCTGTGTGTTTCTTTCTGCAGGATGCCCTGGAGAGGACGATGGGACGGGCACACATGGCAAAAGTGATTGAGTTTCTGAAGCTGCAAGTCCAGGAGGAGACGAGGTGCCGGCTGGCTGCCATCTCCCGTGGCCTGGAGCTGCTGGCCGGTGAGGGGAAGCTGTCCGGGCGGCAGAAGGAGGAGCTGCTCACGCAGCAGCACAGGGCCTTCTGGCAGGAGGCGGAGCACTTCAGCCGGGGTGAGCCGTGGGCGCGGGTGCCGTGGTCCACGACGCTGGCCTTCTGGGTCCCTGGGGCTGAGCGGTGTAAGGGCTGGCAGCCTGGGGCAGTGTGCCCATGACGTGGGCACAGGCGGCCTTTCTGCTTCTGCCCTAGGGACTGGGTCACTGGGCTGCTCTCTGGGGCTGTCTTCCCTTCTCTGGACAGCAGAGGCCATGAGGACCAGTGCCCAGGGCAGGGGTCACCTGCTGCCCTCACTCACCAGGGATTCGGGCTGATTGAGCCCTCGTGTCCTGCAGCAAAGTCACCGGGAACTGCAGAGGGACACAGGAGGGTGAGGGTCTCACACTGGAAATTTACACAAAGTGGCCCGTGTCGCCCAGCGGCCCCTCACGGTCCTGCCGGAGTCATGTGGCCCTGCTCAGCGGCAGGGTGGGCAAGGGTGGGCCATCGTCCAGCGTGTGGGGCAGGAAGGGGAGTCCAGGGTGGCTGAGCCGTGCGGGGTGGCTGAGCCGTGCGGGGTGGCTGAGCCGTGCGGGGTGGCTGAGCCGTGTGTGTGTCCCACGCATGCTCCTGTCCCAAGGCTGACCCTGGGGTACGGGTGGGGCAAGGCTCAAGACGTAGAGGCATCTGGGCTTAGCTGAGGTCACACTTCCAGTAGGACCCACAGAAGGAAACCCAGGTCTGTCACCGGCAGGGCGGGCACTATCTCTGTGGCCAACACAAGCTTCCCCAGCCTCTGGACAGGAGAACACATGAGGGTCCCCACTGAAAGTCTGGCTCAGAGAGTCACCTCCTGTGCTGTGGCTTTTTTCAATCCCAGAGTTTGTCCAGCGAGGCAAAGACCTGGTCAAGGTGTCTCTGGCTCACCAGGTGGAGGGGACGGCAAAACTCACGCTGGCCCAAGAGGAGGAACGGAGAAGCTTCGTGGCTGAGGCCCAGCCGACTGCTGACCCAGAAAAGTTTCTCAAGGTGACACACATCCCCGGCCTCTGCACATGTGGGTGAGCTGGTGGTAGCTCTGTCCCCTGACTGAGCACGGGGAGCCGGAGGTATTCATCAGACGTGAGGTTATCTCCCTACTTCCCGTGCGTCAGCCGAGTGACCGAATCTCGGTCCCTTAGCCCCTACATCGCTAGTGTCCTAGTAGACTGTAAGCGGGTGATAAGAGCAGTGCTGCCCTCACTGGGCTGCTGAGAAGAGGAGGGGGTAGGATCCGTAGAGAGCTTGGCAGAGTGCAAACGCATAGCAGGGGCGCACAGATGGTGGCAATGACGTGAAGGAAGCAGTGTGTGGCCCAGAGGGGACAAGTGTGTCGCGGAGAGTAAGGCAGGCTCACACACCCAGGGACAGGGCCCTTGTGGGTCGGCTGCAAGTCCAGGAGAAGGAAGGGAGCCCCCAGCCTTGCTTGGGTTGAGTGGGCAGGGCCAGGAAGTGGTCAAGGTCGGAGGTACCCTTGGTCTTGCCTGAGAAGGGGACAAGAAGACCTGAAGGAGGACAGAAAGCAAGACGTCACCCTCCAAGGAAAAGGAGTCAGCTGGCCCCAGTGCAGGCTCCAAGGACCTGGGCTCGCCAGTTCTCAGAGAGACCACCGAGCTCTGGTTTCGCTCTGCTTTCCCTGGTAATGGGCAGTGGGGCTGGGGGAGGGCCAGCTTGTCCGTGACCATCTTGCAGGCTGGTTAAGCACTGAGCACTGAGGCCAGCCACACCTGGGTTTGGGTGCTGACTCTGCCACTAAATAGCTGGGTGACCTTGGGCATGTTGCTTACCCTCTGGCCCTTAGCTTCCACATCTGTGAAATGGGCATAATGGCACCTGTATCACAGCATTGTTAGGATTCAGTGAGTCCAAGGAAGGGGCAGCCCCAGCCTCACTGTTTGCCTGGGTTCGCCTGCCCTGCATCAGCACTCGGTACAGCGCATCTCAGTTCTGCCAAGAGGTGGGTGGCACCCTGTCGGGGTCCAGGCTCAGCCCAGAATAGAGGCCCAGGGGCCCTCCCCGGGGGCCAACCTGGTGGTGGTGGCACCACTGCAGTGAGAAGCCAATGGGGGGGTCTCCTGAGAACAGAGGAGAGGCCTCTAGGTCCCTGTCTAGCTGCCTCCCTTACCCAGGGAGCCTCTTCCAGGGCCACACTGGGAGCTTCTGGGTTTGCCACATAGGGGTAGGCTGGGTTTTTCTGTCTTTGAGAAGACCCGTTTGAAATAAGAGGAAGATAAGGCTATTCAGCTCTTCATTACTTAGAGATTTCTGGGCCCCTTTCCTTGATGTCACAAAGCCCATTGTGAGTCCAGAGTGTGGAGACAGTGCCTGGGTGACCTCGGTGTCCCAGGGTCTCGGTACCGTCCTCGGAACGCCTCGGCGCTGGCGTTCAGGATACGTGGGTCGCAGGCCGGGAAGGGTGAATGAGCGCATGAGTGCGTGAGTGAACCAGGACATGGACAAATGGGCAAACGAGTGAATGAAGGAAGGAGGATGGAATGGGTGGGAGAATGAATGAATAACACCAGGCTCCCAGCACACACTCAGCACCCACTTTTTTCCAGTCCCGCCCTTCTCTCTCATCTCACCTCCTGCCCGTAGCGTCCCCAAAGGTCCTATGGGGTCTTACCTCTTGGTCTCTGCTGCTGCTCCGAGCATGGCTCCCCACCTTCCCTCCAGGGAGCCATTCATTGTCCTTAGAGACTCCATTGAAACACCTCCCCCACAGGGAATTTTCTGCTGCAGCCTTTCCCTGAGAAGAGTCTGTTCCTTTGTCCTTCTGCCCTGCCTCGCCCCTCTGCTGGTGCCGGGGCCTCTGATGCTCTGCCTAGGGCTGGCCAGGTCTCCCTGTACTGGTGCCGGGGCCTCTGATGCTCTGCCTAGGCCTGGCCGGGTCTCCCTCTGCTGATGCCCGGAGCCTCTGATGCTCTGCCTAGGGCTGGCCGGGTCTCCCTCTGCTGATGCCCGGAGCCTCTGATGCTCTGTCTAGGGCTGGCCGGGTCTCCCTATGCTGATGGCGGGGCCTCTGATGCTCTGCCTAGGGCTGGCTGGGTCTCCCTCTGCTGGTGCTGGGGCCTCTGGTGCTCTGTCTAGGCCTGGCCGGGTCTCCCTCTGCTGATGCCCGGGGTAACCCAGTCTCCTGCTGCTCTGCTGGGGTCCTCAGGAAAGGGCCTCTGCCACATGGTCAGAATGGGGCCTGGCTGGTTGCTGACTGCACTGACCTCCAATTGCCAGTCTGCGTCACCCTTGCTGGGCTCCCATCAGTGGGTCTCCTGTGGCCTGGGTGGTCAGAAAGTGACGTTTGGGTGGCTGTGGCCAGGGCAGAAGGGTGACAGAAGTGGCCCAGTGGCCCTGCTCATCCTGGGTTTAACAAAAGCGTGGTGGTTTGTGGTGTTTCCTGGAAAGCAGATTTGCTGGCCGTGGCATCAGCTGTGAAAGCCATGTGACGGCTCCATGCCTCCGTTTCCTTGTGTGTAATACAGGGGCCAATGCTTGACTTCTTTCTGACCTGAGACACAGGGGACAGTTGGAGAACCTTCTGGGAAAAAACCCTGCATGTTTCTAGAAGACTCAGCTCTCGTTTTCCTCACAGGCTTTTCACGAGGTCCTGGAGAGGCAGAGGCTGATGCGATGTGACCTGGAGGAAGAGGAGAATGTCAGAGCCACCGAGGCTGTGGTTGCACTCTGCCAGGTACATGGTCTCTGTGGGGACCAGCACAGAAGGTCCAGGGTCTGTGTGTGTGCGAGAACCTCACATCCTCCTGGCAGGGGACCCCAGAGGTGGTTCAGGTCCAACCCCGGCACTCGTTGGCCGATGATCCAGGCAGGCCGCGTCCCCTCCATGCAGTCCTCCTTGTCCACATCAGAAACCGAGGTGGTTGGCCTCGGTCCTCTCTGAGGCACCGTCCATTTCTGGGGTGCTGAGGATTCTTGTCTCCAAACATCCCTGTTAGCAAAGCTCTTTGGAAATCAGTTCTCCTCAGGTAAGAAATAGGCCCAGGATTTCTGGGTGTCATCGTGTAAAGTGGTGATGAAGAAGGGGTGCCGAGCTGAAATGGGGATGTCGGAGATCACGTGCCACACCACCTCTTTCCCATGTGCAAGCGTGTGCAGGTCTGGGGTGGGGAGGTGAAGCCGGCTGTGCTTGCCCTGCAGGGAGGCTTTGAGAGAGCAGGAGAGGGCACCTGAGCCCTCCTTAGAGGCAGGAGTCACAGGATGCCATGCTGAGCCAGACAGAGCCCCGGCCTCAGGCAGCATCGTCAGCTGTCAGAAAGGCAGGAGTATGGACACCTGGCTATGAAGGAATCAACAAGTGGGTGCTGGGCAGCACCCGGAGGAGGAGAGGGCCTGGGTCTGTGTCCTGGCTCCCCACTTCCTCACTGTGTGACCACAGGAGCATCACCTGGTCTCTAGCTCTCAGTTTCCCCATCTGTGAGATGGGGACGGTCATAGTTCTTCTTCATGGTGTGCCGGGAGGACTGTGTATGGGGCCCCGAGACAGCAGCTGGCACTCAGGACATGCCAGGGTATGTCGTCTCCAGTGACAGCTTCCCTGCTTCTGAGTATAGAGGAGAGGCAAGGGGCTCCTGGGTGAAGGGGAGGCCAAGGACAGCAGGCTGCAGGAGGCAATGCTGAGTCAAGCATTGGATGAGACCAGACCCAAGTGGACAGGGAGTCAGCGGACATCCCCAGCAGGGAGAAGCTCGTGCAGTGGTGGGAAGTGTAACTCCTCATCTGGATGGGAGCTGCACTGGGTCAGTCGTGTCTCTGTTAACCTCTGTTAACCGTGTCTCTGTTAACCTGATGAATACCACTGACTGGTATATTAAACAACAGAAATGTGTTCTCTCAAGGTTCTGGAGGCTGAAGCCTGAGATGACAGTGCCAGCAGGGTTGACTTCTGGTGAGGCCTGTCTTCCAGGCTTGCAGACAGCTGCCTTCCCATTGCCTCCTCACACGGTCATTTCTTTTATTTTTATTTTTTGAGATGGATTCTTGCTCTGCCACCCAGGCTGAAGTGCATCTCGGCTCACTGCAAGCTCTGCCTTCCGGGTTCACGCCTTTCTCCTACCTCAGCCTCCCGAGTAGCTGGGACTACAGGCGCCCGCCACCACACCCGGCTAATTTTTTGTATTTTTAGTAGAGATGGGGTTTCACCATGTTAGCCAGGATGGTCTCGATCTCCTGACCTTGTGATCCACCTGCCTCGGCCTCCCAAAGTGCTGGGATTACAGGCGTGAGCCACCACGCCCAGCCACACAGTCATTTCTCTGTGCTTGGAAGAGTAGAGGGCAGGGGAGAGAATGAAAGAGAGGGCTCTGGTCTCTCCCTTTTCTTATAAGGACACCAGTTCTATGGGATTAGGGCCCCACCCTGATGACCTTAATTACCTTAATTACCTCCTTAAAGGCCCTGTCTCCAAATACAGTCACATGGGATATTGGAGGCTAGGGCTTCAACATAAGAATTTGATTACTTAATTACCTCCAGACACAGTCATATGGGATACTGGAGGTTAGGGCTGCAACCTAAGAATTTGGGAGGGGACACAATTTAGTCCAAACAGTGTCCTTCAAAACATCATGTCCATCTGGAACCTCAGAATGTGGCCACACTTGGAAATAAGGGCTTTGCGGATGTAATTGGTTAGATCGTGCAATTGGTTAGGTCCTACTGGATTCAGGTGGGTCCTAATTCTGATGGCTGGTGTCCTTATAAGAAGGCCATGAGAAGACGTAGAGACACAGGGAAAGAGGCCGTGTGAAGACGGAGGGAGGGCCTGGAGTGATGCAGCCGCAAACCAAGGAATACCTGCAGCCCCCAAAAGCCAGAAGAGCCCAGGAAGGGCCCCTCCCGGAGCCTTTGGAGGGGGGAGGCTCTGCCAACACCTTGGTTTCATACTAATGCCTTCCAGAACCATGACAGAATAAACTTCGTTGTCTTAATGCACCCAGTTTGTGGCGCTTTGTCATGGCGGCCACAGGAAACCAAACGGAAACCGATCTTTGTTCAGGGCTAGCTCCTATCTTAAGTGCCTCTTGAGTATTTGATTATTTAATTCTCATGAGATTCACGAGGAAGACACTGCATTTTCCTTCCTTCCCAGAGGAGGAGTGAAGAAGTGTTTTCTCCAGAAATGCATAGGATGGGGCTCAATTTGTCAAAGCCCTGGGGCCCGCAGGCAGGAAAGGAACAACTTTGTCCCCAGAGGAGTCAAGACTCAAATCCCCGGCTGGGCATGAGGAAACCAAGTTCTAATCTTCCTCTGAGTACTAACATGCTGTGTGACCTTGGCTGGTTACATAACCTCTCTGTGCTGGCCCATGTATCTTGCCCAGGTTTTACACAGCCAGCAAGCGGGGAAGATGAGATTTAAAATAAAGACTTTCTAATGTTAGTGCTGGTGTGGTCACCCCAGCCATGCTGCTTAGCATGTTGACGGCTGTTGTGAAACCTCAGTTCTTTTTACTGTAAAAGAATATAAACAAGAGACCGCAGCAAAGGGGATGCAGCATAGAGCAATTTACTGCAAAGGAGAAAGAATGTTCTGAAAATGAGGTGCAGAATAGACAGGACACCCTGGGAGATATTCAGAGCAGATGAGACAGCCTTAACTGTTACCGGGGAAACTCCCTTTCTGGGGAGTCTTATGTGATTATTCATAAGGGGCTGGGAAGAGGCATCACTAGTAAGCATGTTCTGGCGGGGTGGGGGTGGTCCTCCGAGTGCATATGTTCAGTAGCTGTACACACTTGTTCAAATATCACATGTCTCATTAGCATCTTAAGTCTCCGCCCAAGGGTATGTTTTTTACTATTATAATGAGCAGAGGGTCAGTCTGAGGACAGATAAAGTCAAAGTGCTCGTGCCATCTGCAGGGGACGTTCCCTACTCAGATAACTGTGCTTGAAAGAGCCGGACTGCAGTGTGAATACTGGGACTTATTGTGTTGACGGTTTGGTCGCCGCGTCCCAAGGACATGGTCACTTCCTTGACTACCTATCCTGCCTCAAGTGCGGGCTGTGGAGCATAACAGCAAAGCCCAGGCTCTGGAGCCAGACATCCTGGGCTCAGATTCCAGCCGGGCCACTTACTGTGCCCTGCTGGAGGTGAGCCCAGGCGGCCCAGAGGCTATGGGGTGGGTACCAGCAGCATTGTCCTCCTCACCCCCCATGGTAGCTTGTTGGCTTCTCACCCATCCTCTCTAAAGCAGCTCTCAAACCTTGCTGTGCATCAGAGTATCGCCAAGATTGCGGAAAGTGAGGTACAGGTTAGATTGCTTGCTCACAATTACACAATGATTGCCGCAAAGGGTAAGGCAAGCAGCGTATAAATGTAAACCCAGAACATCGGAGGGAAGTCTCAGTTAATTTAGAAAGTTTATTTTGCCAAGGTTGAGGATGCGCACCTGTGACAGCCTCAGGAGGTCCTGACGACATGCGCCCAAGGGGGTCCGGGCACAGCGTGGTTTTATGCATTTTAGGGAGACAGGAGACATCAATCAATATATGTAAGAAATACATTGGTTCGGTCAGGAAAGGTGGGACAACTGGAAGCAAAGACAGGAAGACTCCAAGCGGGGAGGGGGCTTCCAGATCACAGGTAGGCGAGAGATAAACAGTTGCATTCTTTTGAGTTTCTGATTATCCTTTCCAAAGGCAGTCAGATCGGCATTTATCTCAGTGAGCAGAGAGATGACTGAATAGATGGGAGGCAGGTTTGCCCTAAGCAGTTTTCAGCTTGAGTGTTCCTTTTTGCTTAGGGATTTTGGGGGCCCAAGGTATTTTCCTTTCACAAAGGAAAGTGCCCGGCCAGCCCCAGCGGGTGCTGGTAAATACATCGGTTTCAATGAAGGGTTGTCAGTGATGCCTAAATGACATCCTTAGGAAGTTATGCATTTGGTTTTTCCCTCTGTGGGCCTAGTTGCTGGGCCTGTGAGAGCTTCAGCGAAGAAAGTGAAGACAGCCTTTTAATGTAACATCAGGAGAGGGTGACGGGTGTGCCAAGGGGTGATACCTGCTGGAGTCTGTCTTCTAGAAGGAGGTACATGAGATGTACTGCATATGAAAGTGCCGTGGGACACAGTGGAAATGGGCGTGAAATGTTTTTTTTTTTCTTTTTTTTTTGAGACAGAGTTTAGCTCTGGTTGCCCAGGCTGGAGTGCAATGGTGTAATCTCGGCTCACTGCAACCTCCGCCTCCCAGGTTCCAGAGATTCTCCTGCCTCAGCCTCCCGAGTAGCTGGGATTACAGGCAAGTGCCACCACGCCCAGCTAATTTTGTATTTTTAGTAGAGACAAGGTTTCACCATGTTGGTCAGGCTGGTCTCGAACTCCTGACCTCAGGTGATCCGCCCGCCTTGGCCTCCCAAAGGGCTGGGATTACAGGCGTGAGCCACCACTCCCGACCTGGCCCAAGGCCTGTGTCAGTTTGTGTCCCAGAATTATTCTGGAGGGATTTCCTTAGATTTATTTACTTTGCCATTTCATCACAAGCCTTTAGGTTCCAGGACGCTTGGTTTATTTTACATTTCCTCAATTGGGAAATCGTTGCCCTTGGTTACTGGAAACTGCTTTACCTAATATTCCATAGGAGCGGGCTAAAATCCTTCATTGCCAATTGGAGAGCTGGTTGCTCCCTCCTGGCCGGGCATCCTTGGGCCAGAGCCTGGACTGCTCTGAGCTCTGGTTTCCTTCTCTGTGCAGCAGAGACTGGGAGCCCATTTACCTTGGTGGCTGGGGGTGCCAAGGAGAGCAGGTCCAAGGCCCAGACCTGGCACATGGTAGGTGCTCAGTGAACGCCTCCTCGCCTGCCCCACAGGGAGCATGATCTCAGCAGATGTTGAGTCCAGGGGGGATGAGCCCAGATCTGGGGCCAGGGTCCTGGGTGTGAATCTCAACCACCAAAATGAACGACTGAGGCAGGTGTCACAATCAATCGCAGTTTATTGAGCCAGCTTGAGGGTGCACCTGGGAAAACACAAGTCACAGACTTGGCTGTTTTTTCCAAAGAGGTTCCTAGAAGGTTTAGTATTTATACATTTTCCTTTAAAAAGGGGAGGGTGGGTGGTTGTCGGGGGTGGAGCAGCAATGAAAGGAACAGTTACACACTTGGGAGACTTTAGTTAATACCTGGTAAATCTACATTTTCGGTAAGATCAGGTGAACGTTTGAAGAAAAAGAGAACAGAGGAAGCAGGCGTCTCAGGAAGGGGTGAAGGAAGCATCCATCTCGTCTTTGTTCTGTGCCTGGGAAGATAAGCCAGCCATCAATATGATCAGCATGGAGTCTTTTGAAAGAGCTGATTTCTGTTTAGTCCTTAGGGAAGAAAGCCTTATGGTGGTTGGCTAGTGAGGGAGGGGTACGATGAGGAGTGTTCAACCTCCCATCCCGTCCTTTACGGCCCTGGGAAGTCAGCTTCCCAGCTTTCTCTGGGGTCCCATTGGCCAAGAAGCCCCAGCTATTTAGTCAGTTGGCAGCTTAGAGTTTTACTTTTCTTCCTCAGTCCCAGGCACCTTGGGAGAGTTTGTTCATTCATTCATTCATTCATTCATTCAACAAGTATTGTTGAGCACAGTTTTGTGCAGCATGTGTATGCTTGGGGTTGCAGCAGCAGCAGCAGCATTGAGGCCAGTGTAAGGGCAGTGGGGAAGCTGGGGATCAAGGCAGGGAGGAAGGGGCAGAAGGTGAGGGGATGAGTCCAGAGAGCCTCATCTTGGAAGGCTTTGCAGACCGTCCCAAGATAGTTGCATTTACTTCTGAATGAGACAGGAAATCACCAGCATGTTTTGAGCAGGGAGGTGACTTGCTTTGTGTTTTATAAGGATCACTGTGGTTTCCATGAGGAAGACAGACTGTAGGAGCAGAGGCGGAAGCAGGGAGCCCTGGTAGGAGACTGCTGTGGCCCATGAAAGAGATGGTGCTGACTGACGGGGCAGTGAGAAAGCCTGGAGCTTTGTGTCTGTTTGGACAATCGATATCCCACCTCCTGTCTGTTAAAGTGGAACTAATAGGCCTTCTTCATATGGCTATCAAGAGGTTTAAATAAGCTCACATGGGTGAAGCATATAGAAGAGTGTTGGGCACACAATGACACTCAAAATATATTCTCGGCTCGGCACAGTGGCTCACACCTGTAATCCCAGCACTTTGAGAGGCTGAGGCGGATGGATCACTTGAAGTTAAGAGTTCGAGACCAGCCTGGCCAAGAGGGCGAAACCTCATCTCTACTAAAAATACAAAAATTAGCTGGTTGTGGTGATGGGCGCCTGTAATCCCAGCTACTCGGGAGGCTGAGGCACGAGAATCACTTGAACCCGGGTGGCGGAGGTTGCGGTGAGCCAAGATCACACCACTGCACTCCAGCCTGTTGACAGGGCGAAACTCCATCTCAAAAAAAAGAAAGAAATATTCTCCTTCATCATCATTCACTGGATAGAAAGGTGTCTGTGCACAGAACACGCTCTCAAGGTACCCTGCCTTGCTGGCTGGCTGGCTGGCTGTGCCCAGGCATTAATTTACCCCTTCTTTGGGCATGGCACTTATCATGATATTGTAGGCACAGTGGCTGTGAGATAAATTTGATGGTCACCTGTATTAATCTGTTCTCACACTGCTAATAAAGACATACCCAAGACTGAGTAATTTATAAAGGAAACAGGTTTAATGGACTCACAGTTCCACATGGCTGGGGAGCCCTCACAATTTGAGCTCCTCAAATGAGGAGCAAAGTCACATCTTACATGGCAGCAGGCAAGAGAGAGCATGTGCAGGGAAACTCCTCTTTATAAAACCATCTGATCTCATGAGACTTATCCACTAACACAAGAACAGCACAGGAAAGACCCACCCCAGTGATTCTGTTACCTCCCACTGGGTCAGTCCCATGACATGGGGATTATGGGAGCTTCAATTCAAGATGAGATGTAGATGGGGACACAGCTAAACCATATCATAACCTAATGGTTCTTAGGGCTCCAGAGAAAAGTGCATTTTTCTGAATCCTCACTGTCTTTCAGCCTTAAAACAGTCCATTTTCAGTTCAGTGGGGATGGATGCCATGTGATTGCATGAGCTCTGTGGCTCAGCACCTCACGAACAGGTTGCTGCACCAAACCCAGCATCATCCCAGTAACAACGGGGCTCTTGGCAGAGTTTGCCATCATCCCATTCCAGGGACCACACAACCCACCTGTCCATTTGGATGTCATGTCTGACTGTCCCCCCACTGCCATTTCTCTTGAAAGGCTCCTGGGAGAAGGTGGTGAAATCACAGCCCTGTCATGTGGGTCCTTCTCAGCTTCAGGCTGTCCCAGGAAGTTAGGGCTGAGAAAAAGGAGAGAAAACATGGGACTCCGTCCTTGAAGAACACAGTCATAATAGCAGGTGCTTATGAAGTGTCTGAGAGTAGTTCCCAATCCAACTTCACTTCTTCTGATGTCAGATGCAAGTTTAGGGGTCCTGAAGATCCCCCTCAGGCTCTTCAACTCACCAGAAGGACTCCCAGCACCCCCTGACAGCTGCTGTGCTCCGTCCGAGCTGGGCTGATGATAATAGAAGGCTACAGACCAAAGTCAGTCAAGGGAGAGGCATAGGGCTCCAGGAAGGCTCCCTGCACAGAGCTTCTGGGTGTCCTCTCCTGATGGAGTTGGGGGCAGCACTAACTCTCCCTGGCCACAATATGTGACAAGGCACACAGAGTGTCACCAAGCAGGGAAGCTTGCCCAAGCTTAGTGCCCAGAGTTTTTACTGGGGCTCAGCTACATTGGCATGGCTGACCCACACCCCGACAGCTGCCCTGAGCCTCCAGCCCTTCAGAGGTCAAGCTGAGACCACATGCCCTAAGGCCTCCCTGCCATAAATCACCGTGTTAGTGTAGACTGTCAAGGTCCCCAGGTCAGCAAAGACACTCCAATCAGGCCAAACATTCCAGGGGCTGAGAGGTGACCTACTGGGGGCCAAGGACAGAGGCCAGACCCCTCTTTGGTCAAGATTAGGTGCTGCACAGCACTGGAAGTCTAAAGTGTCTGTTCAAGGTCACTCAGCTGGGGCCTAGGAGTCAGGCCCAGGACTTGTAATATTCACGTGGGAAATAGTGATTCGGGAAACACAAGAAGGGAGAAGGAATGTGCCCTCCTTGGTGCCCTCCTTGTTCATTTCTCCATCCCTGGGGTCATGCCCAGGGGATAACCCACTCTAGACAATCAGTCAATATTGATGAATACACAAATCAATCAATCAGTTAATGTATCAGTGAATTGGCTGGGTGTGGTGGCTCACACCTGTAATCCCAGCACTTTGGGAGGCCGAGGCGGGCGGATAACACCTGAGGTCAGGAGTTCAAGACCAGCCTGGCCAACATGGCAAAAGCCCGTCTCTACTAAAAATACAAAAACTAGCCAGGCATGGTGGCGGGTGCCTGTAGTCCCAGCTACTCAGGAGGCTGAGGCAGGAGAATTGCTTGAACTTGGGAGGCAGAGGTTGCAGTGAGATGAGATCGCGCCATTGTACTCCAGCCTGGGCAACAGAGCGAGACTTCATCTCAAAAAAATAAAGAAAGAAAAAAAAATATATATATATATATCAATGAATCAGCTAAACTATTGTCATTCTGAAGATGTCATATGAGGTATTAGTTAGTATAGTTATACTATATTATATATTAGTATAGCCACCGTAACTAACGACCACAAACTCAGTGGCTTAAAGCGACACAAAGTTATGTTACAGTTCTGGAGGTCAGAAGTCTGATGTGGATCTCACTGGGCTAAAATGAAGGTGTCAGCTGTGCTGATTCCTCCTGGAGGCCCCAGGGTAGAAACGGTTTTCTTGACTTTTCCAGTTTCTAGAGGCCACCCACATTCCTTGGCTCAGGGCCCTTTCTTCTATCATCAGGGCCAGCTATGGCGCCACTCCTGCCTCTGCTTCCTCCATCACATCTTCTCTGACTGTGACCCTCCTGCCTCCCTCATTCACTTATAAGAACCCTGTGATGACACTGGAGCCAACTGGGTCATCCAGGGTCATCTCTCCGTGTCAGGATCCTTAACTCAATCCCACCTGCGAAGTCTCTTTACCGTGTCAAGTTCCATGCTCGAAAGTTCCAGGGATTGGGAGGTGGACATCTTGAGGGAGACATTCTGTGAACCACAGAGAAAAACGGTACGTTTCCCAAGAGTGAAAGAAATCTGTTTCTTGAAGACCATGAAAACCCTGATTTTCTGGGCAAGTAACGTATTGGAAGCAGATCTTGAGAGGAAATGATAGAAGCTTGGGCACCACAGACCTCCCCGTTGCTGGGAAGCAGGTGTCCATGGGCGCTGCAGACTCAAGGCAGTTTCCATGGTCCTTATTAGGCTTAAAGGGTTTATACACCATGACCAAGGATGCAGACTCAGAAAAATAGGCTGGGTGATGCATATCTACCTTTACAGTAACAGGCTAAGGAAATGTGGCTTTTTATTTTGTTTTATTTTATTTTATTATTATTATTATTATTATTATTATTATTATTTTGAGACAGAGTCTCTGTCGCCCAGGCTGGAGTGCAGTGACGCAATCTGTGCTCACTCACTGCAGGCTCCGCCTCCCGGGTTCACGCCATTCTCCTGCCTCAGCCTCCCGAGTAGCTGGAACTACAGGCACCCGACACCACTCTCGGCTAATTTTTTGTATTTTTAGTAGAGACAGGGTTTCACCGTGTTAGCCAGGATGGTGTCAGTCTCCTGACTTTGTGATCTGCCCGCCTCGGCCTTCCAAAGTTCTGGGATGATAGGAGTGAGCCACCGTGCCTGGCTGTGGTTTTTATTATAATTTAGTAAAACTACTGGGGCAAATCTGTTGTGTTTTCTTTACAGAAGTACAACGCAAAGTGCCCTTGTATCACATGCTACCCCTCTTTCCTTTTGGTAATTTTCACAACCATCTTACCTCCCTGCAAAGAGGTGCAGAGGGGAGAAGAGTCATTCAAGAAGCAGACAGACCAGGTTATGGGCCCATTTCAGCTGCATACCTGCTGTGTGGCCTAGACCCTATCACTTAACCTCTCTGATCCAGGAATTCTTGGCTACCTTCCTTTTAAGTTCTTAACCATATGAAAGAGCCAGTGAACACCCCAAAATGACTCCTGTTGCTCTCAAGAAGAAGTCCAACATCCTTAATCTGGCCCAGGATGACCATGACCACTTAGCTTGATCCATGAGGCCCATCCAGCCTGTCCACAAGATGCCCCCAACCTGACCCACAAGGCCTTCCTGACCTGACCCATGACACTTCCACCCAAGCTGGCCCACAGGATCCACCTGTCCAGCCTGGCCCATGAGGTCCACACAACCTGGCCCACTCATCACCCTTCCTAAAGTTCTGCTCCCTGACTTCCAGCTGACCTCAGCTATCTCTTAGTTCCCCCAAGGGTACCCTTGTCCCTCCCACACCAGTGCCTGAAACTGTCTTCCTTCCCTGGGCTTTGCCTGGCCAGCTCATTCTTGCTCTTTGAGTCTCAGCTGAAATGCTACTTCTTTAGGGGAACCCTTCTCTGACCTCTCCTTAGACCTGTCTAACTTAGGACTTCCATCCTCCTGATCATCACATGTGTCACAGCCTGTGGGGAGCATATGTGCAATGTCTGACCCCCTGTTGGGCTGTGAACTCCCTCGGGTCTGGGTCCACCCCTGCCTCGGTCACCGCAGTGTCCTTGGCACAGGGCCTTGCCTGCAGTAGGTGCCAGGAGACATTTGCAAAATGAACGTATGCGTGCTGTGAGGATGACACACATATTTATCCCAGAGCTTTCACTTTTAGGACCCCCTCCATCTCCTGCTGTCCAGGTAACTATGATCACAGTCATGCTGTGTAACAAGACACCTGGAAACCCAGGGGCTGAAAACAACAGTGATTTGCACTCATGGTCTGCAGCTCAGGAATTTGGCTGATCTACACCGGGCTTGATTAACTTGACTCAACCTTGCTCCATGTCTCTCCCATCTTCCCCCTAAGACCTGTGGACTAGCCTGGGCATGTTCTTCTCATAGCAATAGCTGAGGTCTAGCCTCCAAAGCAGCACACTTCCACCTCATTCTCTCGGTCAAAGCAAGTCACATGCCTGAACTCAGTGTAGCAGTTAGGGAAGTGCTCCCCACTCACTTTGAGAAGTCCCTGCAATGTTATGTGGCAAGGGGCATGGGTGCCGGGAGAAAGAGTGGGAGGCAGTGCACTGAGCTGCCCAGGTGTTTCGTGGGATCCCCCATAGTCTCTGCAAGTTTATAGCACAGGTATCCTCCCCTCCTTTTTTAATGGAGTTGGCCCATGGTCACGCTGCTGGTGGATGGCCCAGTCCTGCAGATGCTGGAGCTCCTACCCCTTGTTCAACCCACTTCCCATTTTTAAGAGATCCAAGCTCACCTGTGCTCTCCAGGACCCACTTGTCAGGGGAACCTGAGCACACTTTACTCTGAAGTCGTTAAATGTGCATCTTCAAAACAGTCGGGCTGGGGTCCCTGGGGAACATTCTTGATTCCTATGATGAGGAACAAAGGACTCTCAGGGGCTGGGCTGTGTCCAGGGAATCCCGGAAAGATCCATTGCGTGGACTCTGAACCTTCATCAGTGCATCTTCAGCCCTGGCCACATCCTTGCCTTGCTTGAACCCCACCATGGTCCAGTCTGCCAGGTCTCTACTTGGCAGTGTGGCATTTGGGTCCCTCGTGTGATGCTGGCCCCTCACTAGTCCTGTGCCTCCCCAACACCCTATACTTCAGTCCCACTGGGCTGTCTGCCCATTTCTGGCCTTGTACTTCCCCTCCCTTCCCTCCCTCCCATCTGTCCCCTCCTCCTGCTTGCCTTGCAAACAACTGAAACAAAAACTACCGCTGCTCAGAGGGAATTATTCTCACCTATTTTCCCCCAAATGCTTTGTTCCTAGAATGACAATAGCAGTGGATAACTCTTCTTGAGAACCACACACTAACTTCTCCAACTTTAATGATACTAGCTAGCATCTATTAAGTGCTTGCTGTGTGCTCTGAGCCAGCCAATCCCCATAAATCCTTTCTCATCCTCATAATCAGCCCTCAAAGCAGGTATTTTCAGCCCCCTTTGACAGATAAGAAGACTGAGCCTTGAGTAGGTTACGGAAGCTTTGAAAAGCTCTAGAGTATGGGTACCTTCTTTGCCCCAAGTCCCTGCTCTGTGAGAAACCTGGGGAGGGCAGCTGGTGGTTTGGATGAGGCTGCAGAGGAGACACCTGAGTGAAGGAGCAAGTTCAGAGTGAGCCATTTGTCTTTGCCTGGACTGTGTGTGCTACTGTTTGAGGGGAAGGGGACATACTCCTAAGCTTAAGAGGTAAGGCTCAGGGCCAGCTTCCATCCCCCATCAGAGTTCCCCTCTGTCCTGACCCCTTTACACGTACTGGGAAAGCAATAATGCAAATTAATTCTGGTTCTATTTCAGGCACAGAATAAATCTGTATCTCCCAAGTGACACGTGCCAGCTTTAGTGGGAAGCGATGTGTTTTATGGCCTGTCAGACCATGTGACAAAGAATGCAGACTTGAGTCTTTCCAGGGAGCAGACAGGATCCAGCATATTTTTTATTAGAAGGAGCCTAAGCTAATGGACTGTGTTGCTTTTACAAAGCTAACCCTTCTCTAATTTACAAATCCCGCATATTGTTGTGATTTGACAGTTGTGAACAATAAAGAAAAAGGTTTGTCCCAACCACTGCTGTAGAATTGGAGAGTCCAAGAATGAGAGTCAACTTAAAAATCTGTCTCCTGGAAGAAAATTGGGATTCTCAGAGGCTGGAAAACAATGTCCATCATCCCCATTCATTGAAACTGGTTTTATTGTGAAATAGAACACATATGAATAAATACAGCATAATCTTACGAATCAACAAATGATTATTGTAAAACATTTATGAAACCATGTGGAGCAAGAAAGAGAATGTAGCTGGGACCCCAGAACACCCCCATGCTTCCTTTCCATCCTAACACTCTCCCCGCTCCCAGGAGCCATCATCCAGCTGATACAGAAATCAGATCCCTGGTTTGATTTACAGTTGTAAATCTCAGAGCACATCCCCGGACATTGTTGTGCAGCTTTGGCGGTTTTTGAACTTTATATAAATGGAATCGTACAGCATGTGCTTTGTCCCATTGGCCTTTCACTCAACTTTATATTTGAGAGATCCATCCATGTGGTTGTATGTGGCAGTAGTTCATTCTTCCTCATTGCTGTGGAGTGTGCTGTTGTGTAAATACAATGCCATACATTTACCCATCCTACTAGTGATGGGCTTTGGAGTCTTCTTGTGTTACACATTGGCTGACATGAACTTTCTTGTAGAAGCTGTGTGCACATATTTCTTTTGGATATACCAAAGAGTGGAATTATTGGATTAAAGAATATGTGTAGCTTCAATTTTTATCCCATATAGTTATTGATTAAGATTTGGAATTTATAGGTCGATTCGAGGAGAATTAATGTCTTTGCAATATCAAGTCTTCCAATCCGGAAACATGGATTGATACATTTATTTAGGTCGTATTTAATTTAGTTTTTCTTAATATTGCTTTGTGGTTTCTACCATTAGATATAATGTGTAATATAGCTGTTATTTTTTTTCTTTAATCATGTTAAGGAAGTTTCTTTCCGTTCCTAATTTGCTAAGTGTGTTCCTCATGCATAGAAATTAAATTTTGTAAAATGCTTTTATCTTCCTCTATTGAGGTAATCAGTGTAATATTTTTCTCCTTTATTCTGTTAACTTGGCAAATTTTATTGATTTGGTAATGTTATTAAGTACTTACAAGTTTATAACTTTTTCATTTTTCCAGTGAATTAAACCTTTCAGCATTAGGAAATGACCCCTTTGTGTCTAGTCATGTTTTGTTTTATTTTTCTTAAAGACTATTTTATCTGCTATTCATGTAGCAAAAAGTGACCCTGTGTTTGCTAGGTGCTGGCTATTCATTTATTCATTCATTCACGCATTCATTCTTTAAAATATATTTACCTGAGTAGCATCAAGGTCATGGGCACTGGACCCCAACTGTCAGAGCTGTGTGTAAATTTGTGCAACTTATTTAACTTCTCTTTTACATGTAAAGAGGAAGCCTTGGTTTCTTTGTCTGTAAATTTCTTCCATCAGTTTGGGAAATTTTGTTATCTCTTCAAATACTGCTTCTACCCAGACTTTCCCTCTAACCCTTCAGAGACTCCAATTTAACATGTTGGACCTTCCCATTGTATCTTCTATGTTGTTATCTTTTCCTCCATATTTTTCATCCTTTAGTTTCCCCTTGCTTTGTTCTGCTAGTTTCTTCTGATCTATTTTCCATGGTGCTAATTCTCTCTTCAGCTGCGCCTAAATTGCTATTAAACCTATACATTGAGTTCTTAATATTGGACAATATTTTTCAATTCTAGAACTGCTAGTTGGCTCTTTTTAAACTAAGTAGTGTCACTTTTTATAATTTCCAGCTCCTTGCTTAAATGTTTAAGAGTGGCTTTTAACTTCATGAGCATAATAACCGTTGATACTTTAAAGACCATGTCTTGTAATTACATGCTGACTTGTAATTACTCTCTGAAATACCTGTGGGTTTGTTTCTGATGCCTATTGTTTGTGTAGGTCTTTGATTATGTTATCTTATATCCTCATGTGTCTGTTTATATTTTGTATACTATGTTTAAAATTTGCACATTTATTTGTAGAAATAATTTCAGGTATACAATGATACTGTCAGATATCAGCACCTCTAGTGGTCCAGGGTCACCTTAATTCGAAGTCAGGGCTTAAAATATCCTGGGCAATCTAAATAACTTGACTCCAGGTTACAGTCTGTATACCCAGTCTGGGCTGGTTCTCTTCCATTTTGCTAATATTTCTCCAGTGTGCCTTTTTGGGTCCCAACCCTAAGTGTGGAATGGTTTACCAGGCCCCTACCCATAATGAACGATGAACTCAAACTTCTGTCTCCTGACAGCTTCAGGCTGTCAAAAGACCTGCTCAGCTGTTCATTCATCTCCTCTGAATCATCCAACACTCCCCAGGTAAAAGCAGCCCAAAGGCTGAGTATTACCCTCCAGATGTGTCTTCTCAGCCCTTGGCCTATGTACTCATCACAATCTTGTTAGCTCTTTGCAACTTTTATGAAGATTTAATAATTATTTTGTTCACCTATCTTTTTCATTCACCCCCAGTGAAAGAATTGATCCAAGTTATCTGGTTAGCCATATCAGAAATCTAATCTCTAAATCTTTTAAAAGAATGTGGGTTCCATATGCCCTTGTCATGATCACTTTATTCTGACCGAAGTCAGGGTTGGCCATGAGCTTAAGAGTATGGCATTCATTAGGTTGATTTCACATTGATTTGAACGAAATTTAACTTATATTCATTGAGCACAGCAAGTATGACCTAGGGACATACACAATACTAGGTCTATGTGTGAGAATATGTTTTTTTCCTTTCAAAAAACCAATTATCCGTGTAGCACACTGGCTAAGGGTATGAGTCCAAGAGTCCAATGGCCAGGACCTACCATCTGTAAACTGTGTTCCAGTTACTCATCTTCTCTGTGCCTCAGTTTCTTCATTTATAAAATGATGATAATTATAATAGAATGCCTTGATTGAACTGTTGTATGGATTGAGTGATATTATGCAAAAACAGTGTTCTTGACTCAAATTAGTAATTCTTAACAATTATATTTATTATCACCTGTCATTTCCTGGGGACTCTGCTAGGCCCTGCAAATGAAAAGGTGGTAAGAAGAAACTCTGTGGTTTTGTCCATGAGAAGGACAATCACACAGCCAGTGCCTGCAAAGGGTGGTGAGTGCTGGAGGGGCAGCAGCAAAGGAGGGGCACCTCCTCTGGGGTCCGTAAGACCACCAGGTTCAGTGGTTCACTAGGACAGCTCACAGACTCAGCCTATAGTTGTACCTATGGCTAGGACTTATTGCAGTGAAAGGATTCCAAGCAAAATCAGCAAAGGGAAAAGCTACAAGGGGTAAAATCCAGAGGAAGCCAGGCACAAGTTTCCAGAATCCTCTCCCCATGGAGTCACACGGGATGCACTTAATTCACATGAGTTGCGGTAGCATGTGTGAAATGTCTTCCAGGGAATACATCCTGAGCTTAGAGTCCAGGGGTTCTGTTGGAATCAGTCATACGGGCACACCTCTTTCCTGTCATGTATCAAGATTCCAGACTCCAGGAAGGAAAGCAGATGTTCAGCTAAGCCACGTTGCACCTAATGAGACCCTGTGGTCAGGGGGCCTTGCCAGAAAAGGAGACCTTGAATTGATTTTTGGAACATGCGAGGAGAGTTCCTGGGTAGAGGGGGACGTGGGTGCTCTTGTTGCGTTGGGGCATGGCGCATTCAGGGACTGCCGGCACGTGCTTGGTTGGGGAGGATATGATATGTGGGTGCAGACCCTAGTGTGACAAAACCGCTATATCGGGGAGCTGTGGTCTTGGGGGATGACAGATAAACTGTAGCTTAGATACCGTGGTGGGCTAACCAAACGGCTGGTGGGAGCTCAGGGTCAGAAATGCCCATGTTAGTGGCCCAGGGAAGGTTCCAGAGAAGGGATTATTTTGGAGGAATTTTTCAGGGTGAGGAGTCCATTCTAGGTGTGAAAGTAATTGGAGATGGGGCAAAAGGAGTGGCTTTAAAAAGCTTCTGGGCTGGGCGTGGTGGCCCACACCTGTAATCCCAGCACTTTGGGAGGTCAAGGCAGGCAGACCACTTGAGCTCAGGAGTTCGAGAGTAGCCTGAGCAACATGGCAAAACCTCGTCTCCACAAAAAATTATAAAAAAATTAGCCAGGCATAGTGGCATATACTCCTATAGTCCCAGCCATTTGGGAGGCTGAGGTGAGAGGATCACCTGAGCCCAGAAAGTCGAGAGCGTGATCACACCCCTGAACTCCAGCCTGGGCGACAGAGGAAGATCCTGTCTCAAAACAAAACAAAACAAAAAGCATCTGCATAATGAAACATGCAATGAGATGCCATTTATGGGGTGAATGAACACACACACCAAAAGCCACCTTTATGAACATGATATGCAGGGAAAGTGTAGACGTGTAAACTGGAGAGAGGGTCACTGCGTTCATGGGGATGGCTGTCTGAGGCTGAGAGGGTGGGGAAAAGAATTGCAGGGAACCATAAAGAATTCCAACTTAACCTGTAAGGTTCCATGTTTTTTGTTTGTTTGTTTGTTTTTGTTTTTTTTGAGATGGAGTCTCTCTCTGTCACCCAAATTGGAGCGCGGTGACACAATCTCAGCTCACTGCAACTTCCGCCTCCCAGGTTCAAGTGATTCTCCTGCCTCAGCCTCCCACGTAGCTGGGATTACAGACCTGCGCCACCATGCCCGGCTAATTTTTGTATTTTTTAGTAGAGACAGGATTTCACTGTGTTGGCCAGGCTGGTCTTCAACTCCCAACCTCAGATGATCTACCCGCCTCAGCCTCCCAAAGTGTTGGGATTACAGGCATGAGCCACCATGCCCGGCTACCTGTAAGGTTCCATGTTTTAAATGAAAAAAAAAGAAAAAGAAAAAGATGTGAGTGGTGGATTCACAGGTGTTTAATATTATTATTATGGTGTGGGTTTGTTTTTCATAGTTTTTAGAAAGATATCAGGGTGGGGGAGGTGGGGGAGGAAGGCAACAGAATGATGAGACAAGAAGCAGGACAGCTGGGGCCATCTCTGAGCTGCCCGGAAGCCCTGCTGGGTGATCCTGAGTGTAAGGGGAACAGAGATCTTCCACGTTATTTGAGCCAGGAGGACTCATGATAAGACGTGAAGTTTACGAAAATAACTCACTTAAGCATGGAGGGTGGAGGGGGAGACAGACTAGTGGGGACTGTGAAAATAATCTAGACAGTGACCCAGGGGAGGCCCAAATGATGGTTTTGAGGAGATGAAGAGCTCACTGGGGGAGAAGAGCAGGCGTGAAGCTTGGCAAGGAGAGCAGGTGTGAAGCTTGGCGAGGAGAGCAGGTGTGAAGCTTGGCGAGGAGAACAGGTGTGAAGCTTGGCTGAGTGGAGCTTGAGAGTGGTGCATCTCAAGGCTATGCATGTGTGTGTGTAAGAGTGTGTCACTGTGCAAGTATATATGAGTGTATGTGTGTACGTGTGCACTTGTCTATGCATGGATGTATGTAGGAGTGTGTACAGGGCTCAGATGTGTATGAAAGCATGCATGTGTTCGTGTGTGTGTGTGCATGTGTGTATATGTGCCTTGTCTGCATGCATATGTGTATGAGTACATGTGCATGTGTCTGTGTGTACAAGTGTGTGTGCCTGTGGGGGAGTGTACTTGTGTATGTGTCTATGCATGCTTGCATATGTGTGACTTGAGAGTTCCTGTCTGTGGGTCTCCTTGTGTCTTGTGGGAGGCTTGTGGAGGAGAGGCAGAGAGCAGCTGAGACCCCACACAGGGTCCTGCCATGACCTGTGACCCCATCTGTGGTTCTCGGCTTCAGGAGCTGTACTGCAGCACCATGGACACTTTCCAGAAGTTCGTGGACGCCCTATTCCTTCAGACGCTCCCTGGCATGACTGGCCTCCCCGCAGAAGAATGTGACTACTTGAGGCAGGAAGTCCAGGAGAACGCTGCCTGGCAGCTGGGGAAGTCAGATCGCTTCCGGAGGCAGCAGTGGGAACTCTTCCAGGAGCTCCAAGAGCGAGACCAGCAGGTGCGGGCATTTGGGAACCCGGGGGCTGGGGTCTGCATTGTAGAAACACATGAAGAAGCGTGAGAGACCTCACATCCTGAACGCCCACTGCTGCCTATTGTAGGTGCTCCACGGAGATGACTCTTGCCTCCCTTTCACAATGGCCCACCACGGGGGCGGGATGAGAGAGCAGAGCCATCATCTCCCTCAGCGGGAAGTCGGAGATCATACCTTAAGTTAATTGATCAAGAAGAGCAGCAAAGCTTGTTCTTTAGAACGAGAGAAATGAGTAACCAACCAAATAGCAGGAAGGAAAGCGGTTCACAGGGAGTGGACTCGGTGGGGGTGGGGCAGTGGCACACACGGGACTCCTGTTTTTCAGTGAGAGTCTGATTATGAAGATCATGGATTTATGCTGAGACAGAATCGTTACCCCCAAAGAGATCTACGCTGTGTTCCCTTACATGGCAAAAAGCAGGTGCGGTTGAGTGAAGGATTTTGAGGTAGGGATGCTGGTAAGCCCAGCAAGGGTTCTTACAGGAGACAGGCAGAAGGGTGGGAGTCAGAGAAGGAGGGTTGATGTTCTAAGCAGAGGTCGGAATGTTGTGACTGTGAGCCTAGGAACTCTGGCTGTTTCTAGAAGCTGGAAAGGTCAAGGAGCATATTCTCCCCTATAGCCTCCAAAAAAGAGCACAGCCCTGCTGATACCTTGATTTTAACCCATTAAGACCCATTTCAGCCTCCTAGGCTCAAAACTGTAAGGTAATAGATTTGTGTTGTTTTCAGCCACAGCTTGTAGCAATGTGGGACAGCAGCAATGAGAAACTAATAATACAGATTGATTTTTTTTTTTTTTTTTGGAGATGGAATCTTGCTCTGTCACCCAGACTGGAGTGCCATGGTGCGATCTCAGCTCACTGCAACCTCCGCCTCCCAGGTTCAAGCGATTCTCCTGCCTCAGCCTCCCGAGTAGCTGGGATAACAGGCACATGCTACCACACCTGGCTAATTTTTGTATTTTCAGTAAGATAGGGTTTCACCATGGTGGCCAGGGTGGTCCCAAACTCCTGAACTCAAGTGATCTGCCTGCTTCAGTCTCCAAAAGTGCTGGGATTACAGGCGTGAGCCACTGCGCCCAGCCGTATTGATTTTATCTTTAAAAAATTAAAAACTGTTAAATGAAAGAAGGCATTTCCAAATTCAGCATCCACCAAGACCGCCCACAAGTCCTTTCTCCCCTGCCTTCGGCCCTCTAGAGACTGTGAAACTAACATCCTCAATATCCATATCCCTTGCAACTAGCCATCCCTGAGTGACACTGCTCTGGCCTTTGAAACAAGGCAAAGGGCTTCTGTTTCCTGATACCAAAGCTGGTTTTGCTTGGAGCAGCCCCCTTCTTCAGTGTCCCATTCTTCCTTCCTAGAACGCACGGGAGGCCTGGAGGTGTATCAGCCTTTCTCTGCCCTAGAGGCAGCCTGTGTGAGCCTGGTGGGCTCCAGTGGTTGGAACAGTCTCAGACAGCCCCGAGCCTCTGGCGGTGCTGTTAAGCCACTGCTGTAGACCTGAACCGCCAGCCCCTACATGCTTATTGTCAGAAACAAGCCCTGTTTCTTTAAGTTGGGTTTGCAATTAGTTACAAAAGATCAGTCTGACTGATGCATCCATCTAAAAGAGGTTTCCTAAAACAATTCCTTGGGGCAATAGAAAGTACAAAGTAGATACAGGAAAGCATTGTGCAAACGCATGACCAGTCACAGCTGTGGGGACAGGCACAGGGCCTAGTTGCCTGCCCGAATGAATTCTTAGACCTCCTTCTAGTTCATTCAGTCCTCTGTCAGTAGCATCTGGTTGCCCTGTCATAGGTGACTTGTCTGTCTCCTGCATTTGGCTATGAGTTCCTTGAGGACGGCAACCCTGATTTTCATCTTTACACTGCCTATTCAAAGCCCGGTGGCTGCAATATGGCAAATGTTCAGGAAAACTTGTTGCATTTCCAGCAACAATAATGCAGCTTTGGAAATGATGACAGTGTTGCCTTTGCCTTGTATTCTTCTAAGGGATCTAAGTGAAGCTGAATTCATCCAATTCATTCCAAATCCTGGGCTGCAGACCAATTCATTTACAGTCTCTGGGGAGGGAGCAGGACCTGAGCCTCAGTGTCTTAGAAACCAAGTAAGCCTAATGGGCCTCTGAAGTGGACCCACTAAATGAGTGTAGGGGCCTTTTAGAGACCATTGTGGTTTTGCAGCCAGGCCCATAACCTCAGAAGCCTGAGACAGGGGTTTGAGCCAGAGCAGGCACGTTAACGGGCTGTGTGACTTTAGCCAGTGAGCTGACCTCTTGCAACTCTGATTTTACACAGCTTGCTAAAGATACCTCAGAACTCCAGCTTCTGTGTGAAAACTAAGGGTCACAATATCCAAATGACTGCATGGAGATAATGCAAGTTAAGACCTTTTGCACAGTATCTATTGACTCATTTAAAAGACTTTTTGCACAGTATCTATTGACTCATTTAATGGCATTGACAGTGAAGGAATCCAGAATTTCATTTCTGACAAAACACCTATGATTCATCTAAAACTCTCTGGTTATGAGTCTTAAGTTATTTTAGGCAAATAATAGACTATGCACAGCTCTGTTTGTAATGTTTTATTTGTTTACTTTGTGAGCATATGATTGTGAATTTTTCTTGGCATGTGGGGAAGATTTCCAGCTGAGTTTTGCATGCAGGAAGGAAGCAGGAGAATTAATTACCTCATCAACTGATTACATAAGTATGACCCAAGACTGTTTTCTCAAGGTGTCTATGTCATAGTTAACTTACTGGTTACTTAATTGCCTTAAATTAACACATGATAGTTGGGCACGGTGGCTCACGCCTGTGATCCCAGCACTTTGGGAGGCCGAGGCGGGCGAATCACGAGGTCAGGAGATCGAGACCATCCTGGCTAACATGGTGAAACCCCATCTCTACTAAAAATACAAAAAATTAGCCAGGCATGGTGGTGCACGCCTGTAGTCCCAGCTACTTGGGAGGCTGAGGCAGGAGAATGGCGTGAACCCAGGAGGCGGAGCCTGCAGTGAGTCGAGATTGCACCACTGCATTCCAGCCTGGGCGACAGAGCGAGACTCTGTCTCAAAATAAATAAAATAAAATAAATTTAATTAATTAATTAACACACGATAGTTAGAGATCTACCTGCCATATTTCCTCACTGATGAAAAAAAGGAGAAATGAGCTCTCTGTGGTTCAGATGAATATTAGCCATGAAAAGAAAAGCACCAATGAGGCTATTCACGGAAAATCAAAAACACATCAACTGCAAATTGCCTTTCCCACATTGTTTTCTATGCAAAAAGACAGTTGATTGTTTCATATCCCATTGCTCAGGGAAGTGGTTAAAAATTATGGAATTTGTGAATTACACTGTTGGAACAGGTTGTAGAATGGTGTTTTTCAAAATTTAATCTGCTCTAATGTAGATGTCTGGGCTTCTCCCAGTCCCTTTGCGGTAGGTGGCTATAATGGCCCCCCAAGGAGACCCACATCTTAATCCCTAAAACCCGTGAATATGTCTGGCTACAAGGCAAAAAGGACTTTGCAAATGTGATTAAGCAAAGGATCGTGAGATGGGGATATTCTCCCTGTGATCTGGCTGGGCCCCATGTCATCACAAGGGTCCTTATAAGTGAAAAAGGAGCATCAGTGCTAGAGCGAGGCAGTGAGGAAGACTCTGCAGCCATTGCTGGACTTGAAGACAGAGGAAGGGGCTGTGAGCCTAGGAATGCAGGTGCCCTCTAGGAACTGGAAAAGGCAAGAAAATGGATTCTGCCCCAGACCCTTGGGGAGGAGTGCAGACCTGCCGACCCTCATTTCAGGCTTCCGATCTCCAGAAGTGTAAGGTAATAAGTGTTGTTTTAAGCCACCAAATTTGTAATAATTTGTCATAGCAGCCACAGGAAACTAACACACCAGTGGTAGGAGTGGGGCAGGGAATGTGGCAGTTGGTGCACTCCTTAGCATAAACAGTAAAGAACACCAGTGCTAGAGGCAGTCTGTCTGAGTTTGAATCCTGGCTCCCCACCTCACTCTCCTCTCCCTCTCTCTGCACCCCACTCCAGGTGGTTTTCATCATTTCATCACCAAGTCTGCTCTCCTCTGTGCAGAGCTTTCAGGCCTCCTCTTACTGGACTCAGGCGTGGTGTTTGGCCAAGTTGGTCTCTTCTCTCCTCCTTGAAACACCCACTTCACTCTCTTGCTTCTCCTCCCAGCTCACTTCTTTCTCCTTCTCAGTCTCCTTTGCTGGCCCCTTCCCAACTCCTTAATTTCTGAACACTGGAGAGCCCTGGAGTGCAGTATCCAATCCTCTTCTTTATCTACATGCACTGTCTCAGTGTGATCCCATCCAGTCACACACCATCTGTATTAGTTTTCTAATGCTGTGTAACAAGTAACCCCCAAAGTAGAAGCTTAAAACAACTTGCACTTACTGTCTCACAATTTCTGTGGGTCAGGGGTCCAGGCACAATTTAACTGGGCCCTTTGTTGAGGGCCTCTCACAAGGCAACATCCAATCCCTGGACTGGGGCTGGAGTCTCATCTGAAGGCTTGACTGGAGAAGAGTCACTTCCATGCTCACTCACATGGCTCTTGTCAGGTTTCAGTTCCTCAAGGGTCATTGGACTGAGAGCCAACAGCTTCCAAATTTACACCCTCAGCTCAGGATCGTTCCTGAACTCAGATCTACATGAAGTCTCCATTTAGATGATTGATAGATCTGAGAAATTCGTGCGTCAAAAAGAGCTGTTGCTCTTCCTGCCAACCTGCCTTACCCACAGCCTTCCTCCGTTTTTGTACTAAATTGGGGCAGAAACCTTGGGGTCATCCTTGACTCCTCTTTCTTTCACACCCTACATTGGTTGACACAAAATCCCATTGGTTTTACCTGCAGTCTAATCCTGAATGTGACCACTATTCAGCACCTCCCCTCTTAGCACCCTAGTCAAAACCACTCTGGTCTGGGTTACTGCAATAGCTGACCAACTGCTCTACCTCCATTCTCAACCCCTAGCTAGAATGATACTTTTAAGACAAGCTTGTCCAACCCACAGGCTGCATGCATCCCAGGATGGCTTTGAATGCGCCCAACAGAAATTCATAAACTTTCTTAAAACATCATGAGATTTTTTTGCATTTGTTTTAGCTCATGAGCTATCATTCATGTTAGCGCATTCTATGTGTGGCCCAAGTCAGTACTTCTTCCAGTGTGGCCCAGGGAAGTCGAAAGATTGGACACCCCTGTTTTAAGACATCCTATATGCCACTAATTTTTAGGATACACATTTAAAAATATTTTAACACCCCTGAAATCAAGATACATTTTAATTTAATTGGCAGTGACTTTTCTCTGTTAGTGATACCGGAAATAACTGGGCATCTTACAGTCGTCAGCACAATAGATTTGATAGGGAACACTAAGTCACATCATGTTGCTTCTCTGCAGAACCCCCAGTGGCTTCTCATTTCCTACAGCATAAAAGCCACAGACCTCACCACACTCTGCAGAGCCCACCATGTCAGGCCCTGGCTGCCCTCTGACTGCACCGGCATGCTCCCCGCAGCCCCGCTGGTTCCTTGCACTCCTCTGGCTCCTGCTGGAGCCACGCTCCTGCCTCATCCCACCCTGCTACGAGTCTTTGCTCCATGTCACCTTCGCTATGAGGCCTACTCTGACCATGCTGTTTAAAACTGCAGTGCCCCCCTCACCCCCAGCACTCCAGTGTTTCCCTCAGGAGTTGATTTTAGAGCCCACCCCACCTAAAAACCCTCCCTGTTTCCAGGAGGACACTCCCAAATTTTCAGCACATACTAGGCATCAATCAATAGCTCTTTCCCTTTCGCCCCATAATACATGAGAGTTTGAAAAAAAGAGTAAAACTTACCCGAGGCCACAAAATGACCTGGTAGCAATGACCAGCACTCTAGCCCGAGGAAGCACCTCTTCTGAATGTCAGCATGTACAAGCCTGCATTTGATAATGCTGAAGAGGTTTGAGGTTTGTGTGACAACTGCAGGCACCATCTGGTCCAGAGATCTTGACCTTATCAATCATCGTTAAATCCTGTTGCTAGTTTTAGCTACATTCTCAAAACACACAGCAAAGACCCGTATATACTTTAATGGCAATGCAAACTCACCTTTCAAAGAATCAAGACTGGTCAGGCGTGGTGGCTCACATCTGTAATCCCAGCACTTTGCGAGGCCAAGGCGGGTAGATTGCCTGAGGTTGAGAGTTCAAGACCAGCCTGGCCAACACAACGAAACCCCGTCTCTACTAAAAATACAAAAATTAGCCAGGCGTGGTGGTGCATGCCTGTAATCCCAGCTACTCTGGAGGCTGAGGCAGGAGAGTCTCTTGAACCCAGGAAGCAGAGGTTGCAGTAAGCTGAGATCGCGCCATCTCCAGCCTGGGCAACAGAGTGAGACTCCATCTCAAAAAAAAAAAAAAAAGGCCTGTGCTGAATTTTCTAGAATGTTCTGGTTTCCCTAGCACTCTGACAGATTATTGTAAACTCCTCACAAAGAGGAGTCAGAGATGGGATTTAATGAAATGTTCCAGATAGCATAGTGTCGTTTTGTGATAGTTAAGCACAAGTGTTACGAATCACAGCGTCCACCAGAACTGAAGTCTAGGCTGCTGGTGCTTCTGTCCAGGCCTCTGTGTTTAATATGCATTCCAAATGCAGTGTGCGCCATCTCCAGGCTGCCAGAGGTAGGGCCTTTTAAAAAGCCATGGAAAAGGGAAGGACTCTCACCTTAAGGATGGAGTCCTTGGTTGTAGCACGGTCTTGCTGAGTTAGGTGCATCTCCTGGTGATGTGAGATCGTCAGGGAGGAGCATGGTGGATTTAGAAAATATTTGAACTTTGTAGACAGAAAGATGTAGATATCAGTTCCTGCCTCACTGTTTATTAGCTGTGGGACCTTGGACCTCGTTAGAATGTGCTTGTAACGTGTGTTCTTTTAAAAACAGAGGAGATTAATAGCCCTAAAAACAATATACTAAGAAACAAGACAATACATTGAAAAGATATACTTTGTGAATGAAAATTATAGTAATGAGGCCAGGAGTGGTAGCTCACGCCTGTAATCTTAGCACTTTGGGAGGCTGAGGTGGGTGGATCACCTAGGTCAAGAGTTCAAGACCAGCCTGTCCAACATGGTGAAACCCTGTCTCTACTAAAAATACAAAAATTAGCCGGGCATGGTGCCAGGCACCTGTAATCCCAGCTACTCCAGAGGCTGAGGCAGGAGAATTGCTTGAACCCGGGAGGCGGAGGTTGCAGTGAGCTGAGATCTCACAGGAGACCACTCAGCCTGGGGACAGTGAGACTCCATCTCAAAGAAAAAAGAACATTATAGTAATGAAAACAGAAATCTAATTGGATTAGTTAACAGAATGGCAGATTAAATGGTGGCTAAAGAAACAGTGTGTGAACTGGAAGATGAGTGTAAGAAGGTGGTCCCAGAAGACAGCTTAGAGGTCTGAAGAGACGGAAAATATGGAAGAAGAGACATGGAGAATAGGATGACAAAATCCTATAGAAGTAGAACATATCTAATTCTGTAGAAATAAAATAGGCAATTTTTAAAAGAGTGAGAACAGAGGGAGTGAGGGAAATAACAAATCATACCCGGGCAAAGGAACATTGATGGTTCAAACAATGAACTGAAGAGTTTAGAAATAAACAGTTTAGATGAAGAATTTAGAAAACAGCACAGAACCACAATAATGGAGAGCGGTATCCCAGAAGGCAGAGAGAACACTGGAATCCTCTTTCTCCTTCTAGTCTGGAGGAGGGCAGAAGTATTAACTTTATATTTACAAATTAAATAGACAACTTAAAAACTGAAGAGTAATCACATGGGAGAGAAAAGAACAGCGCCTCCCATCCAGAAGCCAGCCCGTTACTCACAGCGGGGCCTGGGTGTTCTCCTATTGAACAACCAACCACTGGGCATCAACAAGATGAGGCCCCTCTGTTCCATGAAAGGTGGAGCCAAAAATGAGGCCAACCGGCCACCATACCTGAACACAGACCAAACATGGACATCGTCCAACTCCCCACCCCGAACATGCCCAGACACCCCGTCCTGGCTGAGCCAAGCCTGGCTTCATTAAACCCTCCCCAGATCACCTCCCACAGCCCACACCTGGGCCCTTCTTAACCCCTCTACACGTTCTCCCTCGCTGCATGAAGTGATAACCCAATCTGTTCAGCCGCAGGGGAGCTCTGACGGTCTTTGCAGTGCATTGACAGAGTAAAATAACGAAGCAGAATATATGACTTTCAAGGGAGAGAAAAAAGTATCCCAAAATGCAGGTTAGAGACCTAAAAGATGGTGAATCCAATAAAAGAGAAAAACAAGTTGAGAAGAATGCACTTTTCATAATACCTAGAAAACACCAGATTGGATGGTGGGAATAAGTCCAAGCCTACCATTAGTCACAATAAATACTAGCAGATTCATTTCGATTGCTAAAAACACATTTCCTAATCTAGCTATGTGGCATTACAGGAGACACAGCTAGATCATCAGAAGTTAGAAAGCCAAGGGAAGGAAAACAATATCCCAGGCAAATATCCCCCTAAAGAAAGTGCATGATACTAAGATCTGACAAATTATACTTTAGGCAGAAAACATGTTTTAGGGATGAAGAGAGTCATTACATAGTGTGAGAGGAACATACAACAATTTAGCCACAAAACACCTAAAGCAAAATTTGACAGACTTGAAAGATGAACAAATTGAAACTATGGTGGGAGATTTTAATACCCCATCTCACAGAAAATAACAGACCAATCAGACAGTAAGTCAGGCCATGAAAAGATCTGTTCTGAACAACACAGTCAATTAGGATGAGCAGAAGCTCCTACATCGAATTTTGTGCACCATATTTGTGGATAATATGAATGTCTCTATTGAAAAGCCAGAAGGATCTACAAACTGTCACAACTATGAAGATTGCTCTGAAATGTCACCACATACAAAATCAATATCCCAAACCAGTAGATTTCCTCCATACCAGCAACATCCAGTGATAAAGAAAGATCATCTTCAGAATAAAAGCCACAAGATGCCTAAAAATAAGTTGACCAATATGTATACAAGCTTAAGGGAGACGTTTTTAGAATGTTATTGAAGGCATAAAGAAAACTGAGAGAAATGGCATGTCTTAGGGTGGAAAACTCAATTTTGCAAAGATGGCGATTCTCTGCAAATTGATCTGTAAAATCAACCCAATTATGAGAAAATTCCAAAGAGACGTTTTAAACGACCAGCTGATCCTAAAAGTCATATGAAAGGAAAAGCAACCAGGAATAGCTAAGGCAGCTTTGAACAAGAGGATAAGACAGGACCTACCCTCGCTGCACTGATGTTTAATTGCTGCAACGTTAGCAATCATGGTATTGGTGCAGAAATAGACAGACCAATAGAAGAAAATACAGAAGCTGGGACAAGATGTGTGTGTATATGTTAATTATACAAGACAAAGTGGCATTGGAGGAAAGCCAGAAATAAATAAATTATTTAATAAACATTGTTGGCACAATTCATTATCCATTTATCCAGAGAAAATTAGATCCCTTCCTAACTCCACAGAAAATAAATTTTAGATACTTCAATTTAAAGTATTTAAAATTTTCCCATTTGCATTTTCCCTAAATGCAGATAGGAAAGATTTTAAGCTTTTAGAAGAAAATGCAAGAGAAAATGTTAATGAAATCAGAGCAGAAAGGGATTTTAAAAAGAAACACACACACAAGAAACAAAATGCACAATCTGAGCAAGGAGGATTGTTGAAATGAGTAACCACATACCCGCTCTGTCCCTCTGTCCTGAATTCAGGTGTGGATGGAGGAGTGTGCGCTGTCCAGCGTGCTGCAGACACACCTGCGGGAGGACCACAAAGGCACCATCCGCGGCGTCTTGGGCCGACTTGGCGGCCTCACTGAAGAGTGAGTACAGCTCCCTGAAGGCCTGGGGCTTTGTGTCCTGCATGATGCTCTGTCCAGCCTCAGTGTCCTCATCTGTACAGTGGGCACACTGACTGCCCGTCGGCTTCCTTTGAATGTAAATGACTTAATGTTTCTTAGCCTCGATTTCCTCATCTATAAAATGGGCTAATGATATCTACTTCATAGAGTTGTCTGTCACAGGAACTTTTTTAAACAGCTTTCTTCAGGTATAATTTACAATACATTTATTTTATGAGTACAATTCAGTGATTTTTAGTAAATTTACAGAGTTCTACTCCATCACCACAATCCAAATTTAGAACATTTCCATCACCCCAAAAATTGCTACAATGCAATTTTTAAAAGATGTCTTGTGCCCTCTTGCAGCCACTCCCCAATTATCAGTTTTTATATTCATTTTTCACATTTTTGCTATAACTATTAGTGCAATATGGTCTTTTCAATTTGCTGGTATTTTTTTCCTTCTTTCATATGAGAAAAAAAATACGTGTATATATATATATGTGAGGTTTTTTTGCTTTTTTGGGTTTTTTTTGAGACAGAATCTTGCTCTGTTGCCCAGGCTAGAGTCCAGTGGTGCAATCTCGGCTCACTGCAGCCTTCCTCCGCCTCGCGGGTTCAAGTGATTCTCCAGCTTCAGCCTCCCGAGTAGGGGGGATTACAGGTGCCTGCCATCATGCCTGGCTAATTTTTGTATTTTTAGTAGAGATGGGGTTTCACCATGTTGGCCAGGCTGGTTTCAAACTCCTAACCGCAAATGATCCACCCACCTCAGCCTTCCAAAGTGTTAGGATTACAGGCATGAGCCACCATGCCCAGCTGAGAAAAAAATTTTGATATAGCTATTTTTTAGTTTTATTTTGCAACTTTTATTTTAGATTCAGAGGGCACATGCGCAGGCTTGTTACAAAGGTATATTTCATGATGCTGAGGATTGGGGTACAGCTCCCATCACCCAGGTAGTGGATGCAACACCCCATCGATAGTTTTTTAACACTTGGCCCCCTCTTGTAGTCCCCAGTGTCTGTTGTTCCCATCCTTATATCTATATGTGCCCAATGTTAAGCTCCCACCTATAAGTGAGAACATGCAGTATTTGGTTTTCTGTGTCTGCATTAGTTTCCTTAGGGTAATGGCTTCCAGCTGTATCCATGTTACTAAAAATAACATGATTTCATTATTTTTTATGACTGCATAGTATTCCATAGTGTATATGTACCACATTTTCTTTATCCAGTCCACCATTGATGAGCACCTAGGTTGAATCTGTGTCTTTGCTATTGTGACTAGTGCTGCAATGAACATATAAGTGTATATATCTTATATATACACTTATGTATATATATGTATTATGTATAAGTGTGTATGTCTTTTTGGTAGAATTTATTTTCAATTTATTTTCCTTCGGGTATTGATATAACTATTTTAGTTGTCCAGCCCTTTACAGAAAACAAATTGTGTATACCATCAAGAAGTAGGTGTCTAGCTATGGAATTGGATAATACGGGGGAAACATCAGAAGAGGATGGAGGCCGGGTGAGGTGGCTCATGTCTGTAATCCCAGCACTTTGGAAGGCTGAGGTGGGCAGATCACCTGAGCTCAGGATTTCAAGACCACCCAGGGCAACATGGTGAAACCCTGTCTCTACTAAAATACAAAAAATTACCTGGGTGTGGTGGCGGGTGCCTGTAATCCCAGCTACTTGGGAGGCTGAGGCACAAGAATCACTTGATCCCCGGAGGTGGAGGTTGCAGTGAGCTGAGATCGCACCATTGCACTCCAGCCTGGGCTACAGAGTGAGACACCATCTCAAAAACAAACAACCAACCAAGCAAACAAAGAATAGGATGGAAACATAAGTAGGCTCAGACCAGGGACACCTGGTGAGCTATACTGAGGACAACAGAGAGCGACTGGGGAATTTGTCTAGACTGAAAACCTGTGTCTTTTAATTGTATTAATGTCTAGTCCATTTATGTTTAATGTAAATCCTCATGCTGGTATATATTTGGGTTTTCATATCAGTTTATGGAAATTCTCAGATGTTTTCTCTTTAGATCTTCCACTACCCATTCTCTCCCTCCTCTTTTTCTGGTACTCCAGTGACAGAATTTATGAGGCTTTTCCACTTTATCCCATATGTCTCTTACATGCTACTCTGTATTTTTTATTCTTCTCTGTGGTTCAGCATGGACATTTTCCTTTGAGGTATCTTCCAACCACTCTCTCTTCAGCCATATTTTATCAGGTGTTAAACCCATCTCCTGAGTTGTTCATGTCAGTTATTGTGTTTTCAGTTCTAGGATGTCCATTTGATTCCTTGTATAGTTTCCAGTTATCTGCTGAAATTCTTCATCTTATTATTTAATTTCTAGAACATATTAATCATAATTAGTGTAAAGGTCTGTCTGACTATTCTGTTTTCTGATATCTTGTGGGCATGTTTCTATTGTCTGTTTTCCTTTTATTTTTAGTTAATTCTCACCTATTTGCATGTCAGGGTATTTTTATTGGATGATGACCACTAAGCATGAAAAATTGTAGAGATAATTTAAGACTTCAAATGATACGATCTCTTTCCAGAGAGGATTTTATGTTACTTCTAGCAGGAATTTCAGATAGTGGAAGATTCATTCCACCACGTTGGAATTCAGCTGCTTCTGAATTAGGTCTTTGTGAGGAATGGCTTTTATTCCTAGGATGAAGGCAGCCACCAAAAAGCCTGGAGTGTTTGCCAGCCTCTTCTTGGCAGCTGACTGTTAGACCTCTCTGTTCACCTCTCAGCCTCTCAGCGGACACCTCAAGTTATACAACCAAATGCTGAACCTCTGGCAGGCTGAGGTTTTTTACATGAATCACTGAAATAGGAAGTCAAAAATAGCTCAAGATTTCAGTTTTGGATGTGCTGATTTTGATTCATGCCATTAATACTAGTGGCTGCATACCACAGGCTGCCGTACACATGCGTTGCACAGCTGGGCAGGATGTGATGAGGTTAAAAAAATTAATAGACAAGCAGATGGCGGTGTGGTGCCCAGGGAGCACCCACGCCTAAGAGGATGGCATTAGAAGGCGGTGATTCCAACCTGCTTCCTTTAGGAGGAGCTCCCTGTGGGCTGTGGCTGTTTGGGGAGCTTGTCACTGGCTCCGTGAAGCCAAGAGCATTGACCCCACCCCCCACCTGCTTTCCTCAAAGGTCCACGCGGTGTGTCCTGCAGGGGCATGACCTGCTATTGCGCTCGGCCCTCCGGAGGCTGGCACTCCGTGGCAACGCCCTGGCCACCCTGACACAGATGCGGCTGTCGGGGAAGAAGCACCTCCTGCAGGAGCTGCGGGAACAGCGTGCGCTGGAGCAGGGGTCCTCCCAGTGCCTGGACGAGCATCAGTGGCAGCTGCTCAGGGCCCTGGTAAGACCAGCATGGTGGCCCCACCCATTCCAGACAGGCAGTGCCCCTGCAGCAGGCCCCAGCTTCCAGCACCCAAATCCTACCACCCCTGGTGCTGCAGGGTTGGGTAATCATTCACTGGGGCTGCCATGGCAAGGCCCCACAGACTGTGCGGCTTACACAGCACACATTTCCCTGCTCACCATCCTGGAGGCCAGAATTCTGAGATCAGGGTATGGGCAGGGCTGCTTTGATTCTGAGACCACTCTCCCTGGCTTGTATCTGACCGTCTTCAACCTGTGTCCTCCAGGTCCTTCCTCTGTGGGTAACCCGTCTCTTCTTATAGGGACACCAGGCATATTGGATCACAGCCCATGCTAATGACCTTACTTTACCTTAATCACCTCCTCAAAGGCACTATCCACTTACTGACCTGCCATTTTGAGGTACTTGGGGTCAGGGCTTCAACATACGAATTTTGAGAGGACACAGTTTAAGCATAACAAGTGAAGACAATGGAGCCCCCGTAGGGCCACCCATGTACCAAAAGTTTTTAGTATCACTGATATAATGAGAAATATACTGGAAAAACTGTACGGACAGGTGCAATTGTCATTGGGGGTGTGGTAGAGAAGGCCTCTGTGGTCTCTTTGAAGTGTGATGACAGATCGAAAGAAAGAATTAGCAAGTTGTAGAGCTGGCATTGACACCCAGGTAGGCTGACTCCAGGCCTCCTGCACGTAGCCCCCAAGCTCTGGGAGCAGCTGCTGCTCCTTGAGCCACGAATGTGGCCCAAGCCCACAGTCTCTTTAGCTCTATCCAGGAGAGCTCTGAGGAGCACGCAGGACTCACGGACCTCTCTCCACCCCCACTGACTTCTTCCTGTCTTACTTCTACAAATAAAGGCAGTCCTCAGGGCCCTGTGTGCCCTGCCTCAGCTTCTATGATGTCCTAAGAGACTCACATCTGGCTCAAAACCTGGCTCTGCTGTGTGACTTTAGAAAGTTGCTTAACTTCTCCGAGCCTTTGTGTCCTCCTCAGTGCTAGTGTTCAGGTCTCATGATGTTCTAGAAGGATGAGCAAGGCCCCCCATCTTGTGAGGGGTCATAGATGGTACTGGGCACACAGTTGGTGCTCAATAAATGCCCTTTTTCGGGGGACACAGACACCTAACAGACACCTAACCTCATCCATTGATTTTTGCAAGCCCTTTCTGCCCTTTCTCCATCCCTTTTCCAATCCCTGGGCCCTGAACAGAAACAACCCCACATCCCAGTCCTGGCCAGAGCTTCTCTGTGAGAGGCGCACTTGGCCCCCACTCCCAGTACTTTCTCTCCCAGGAGACGCGCGTGCTGGAGGAGGCCAGCCGGCTGGAGGAGGAAGCGCAGCAGACGCGGCTGCAGCTCCAGCAGCGGCTCCTGGCTGAGGCCCAGGAGGTGGGGCAGCTTCTGCAGCAGCACATGGAGTGTGCCATTGGGCAGGCGCTGCTGGTGCACGCACGGAATGCGGCCACCAAGAGCCGGGACAAGGACAGGGATGACTTCAAGGTATGCACTGATCTCTGTCCCTGGGGACACCGAGGGCAAGAAGGATCAGGGTAGGGTCCATGCCTGGGTCTGCTCCTTGCCACACCCTTCATGGAGCTTGTGGCCTAGTAGACTTTACCTGACTTCTCCATGACTTGTTTTTCTCATCTGTAAGATGGGATCTTCTCCCTCACAGAAGGGGAGGATCAGTCGCAGCAGGTCACAGGTTCTCCTCCTGCTGTTAGGCCCTGCATTGCATCATCCTTAGCACGGGCTCTGTCTTTACAGCAGCACTGATTGGGATGTGGTTTCACCCAGAGCCACACAGCTGGTCAGTGGCAGAACCAGGATCCGAACCCAAGTCCCTCTCTCAGAAAGAGAGATATGTGTGCTTTCCGCACCCCTGGCCGCCTCTGCTGAGACACTGGAGCTCTCTGGAGTTCATCCTGACGGCTGAGCAATGCCGCGAAAAATCAATTCAGCTGGTTAGACAGTGGTTTAACTCCTTATCTATTGACGATAATCATAAACAATAGTGATAAAAATGATAACAGTAAGCAGTCACATTAGTGTTGCACTTAAGTCTAACTAAGTGCTTTTTCCGATCTCATCTTGTTGGATTTTCCCCACAATCCTTGCCTGGTCAGGATCACTTTTCTTCCCGTTGGGAAAAAGAGGCCTACGATTGGGCAAAGGATATATTCCAGCCTCCCACCTAGTGAGTGGCAGCGCTGGGGCTGCAGGAGAATGACCAGCACACACGCTGCGTCTGCCTAGTGCCTCCCTTACAAGCTGTAAGGAGAGGTGGGGTGTCCCTTACAGCACCTCGCTCGCTGCAGGCCACTGCAGGAAGGGTGTCTGTGACTGGCAGACAGCAGCAGGTTGCAGCCCTGTGCCCAGTAGGCAGCCCTGGCATCGGGAAGCGCAGGAGCTCTTCCAGGAGCCTTCCAAGGAGTTCCTTTCATCTCATAAAGTGAGTCACTTTGTGCGTCTGTGCAGCAAAGAGGCTGGACCCACATTTCTGCAACACCCTGTCTTATTCTAAATCTCACATCTGCCTCAGATTATCCAAACATTAGGGCTGTGCCTGGCTGGTGATCTTGGGAATGTCACCCTGTCCCTAAAATTGTCCACATGTTACCTAATAGGAAATGCTCGCTGCATGGAAATGGAATAAGGTATAAGGGTGTCGTGTTTTGTCCTCAGCTTTCCAGAGGGATTTTGAGTTGAGATTGGAAAATCAGTACCACCACAACTTCACACTTACAAAAAAGTAAAGTGAAGTAAGGCCAGGCGAGGTGGTTCACGGCTGTAATCCCAGCACTTTGGGAGGCCGAGGTTGCCAGATCACGAGGTCAGGAGTTTGAGACCAGCCTGGCCAACACAGTGAAACACGTCTCTACTAAAAATAGAAAAATTAGCTAGATGTGGTGGTGTGAGCCTGTAATCCCAGCTACTGGGGAGGCTGAGGCAGGAGAATCACTTGAACCTGGGAGGCGGAGGTTGCATTGAGCCAAGATCGCGCCACTGCACTCCAGCCTGGGTGATATAGCTAGACTCTGTCTAAAAAACAAACAAAAAACAAAACAAAACAAAAAAACAAGAACATTGAGTTTAGTTTCTAGAAGAATGCTCATTTATTCAACCTGTATTCAGAAGCTTCCTGGAACACTAGCGCAAATGTGTGTACCTATGGGTACGGGAGACCGACCAGAAGGAAACTGAGGAGGAGGAGAGAAGGGGTGGCCAAGGATGGAGGGCCTGGGGAAGGGAGGAGAGGTAGGTGCAGAGTGGGGTGTCCGCCACTCTACTCTGGCAGGAAGGCAGGTGCACACAGGATGTGAAGATGTGGGTGGGCTTGCTGACCTTCGGGGAAAGAGGATGGGAGCTCCCGATAGGAAGTGCAAAGCCGGAGCCCGGGTCCTTGGAGGGGTAGAGTGGGAGCCCCCTTTGCAGATGGGGCAGAGGAGAAGGAAAGAACCATTGGCAGTAAGGGATGAACAGGGGCTCGGGAGTTAGAAGACCAGCTCAGACCTGCGCGGCCACCCCGGACTGTACAGTCTCCTCACCTCCGCAGCCTCTGCTCCACACCTGTGTGCTCTGGTACCTTTCTCAGATGCTGCGGTGAGAGTAAGTGGGCATTTTTTCTTACCCAAAGCCTAGCACCATCCACTAAATATTTGTCGAAATGGGGATGAGCTTTTCTGGTTTTTACCCAACCTCTTATGAGGAAAAGGATGATAATTGTCAGTGCGCAACCAACACATCCCCAGTGATGGGATGTCTCAGGGTCTCCTGTCTTTTCTGCTTTGGTCTGAAGATGTATCATGTAGAAATGCATGTAGCTGCAAGTAATATGGCTCAAAGAAATAGCCCATAGCACAAGAAATGTGGAGGTGCTGCCACAGTGGCTTTGTGATGTGACCAAGGACAAGGCTCTTTCTTTCTCACCCTGCATTCTTGCTGTTAATTCGTTGCTTCATAGTCTTAAAATGGCCACTGTCACTCCAGACATCAGGCCTGCATTCCAGGCAGGAGGAGGGAACAGCAGTCTTTCACCTGCTGGTCCTCCACCTTAATGTTTAGAAACGGAAGGCCTTGGCACTTTGGGAGGCCGAGGTGGGCGGATCACCTGAGGTCAGGAGTTCGAGACCAGCCTGGCCAACATGGCAAAACCCCATCTCTACTAAAAATACAAAAAATTAGCCAGGACTGGTGGTGCGTGCCTATAATCCCAGCTACTTGGGAGGCTGAGGCAGGAAAATCACTTGAACCTGGGAGACAGAGGTTGCAGCGAGCCGAGATCGTGCCACTGCACTCCAGCCTGGGTAACAGAGTGAGTCTCCATCTCAAAAAAAGAAGGGAAGGCCTCTTAGCAGACTTTCCCTAACATCACATTTCATTGGCCAGAACTAGATTAAACAGCCAGCCCTAGGCATCCCTGACCTAAGAAGATAGGATTCCCGTGACTAGCTTAAACCAGCCATGCACTCTCTGCCTGCTTCCTGACCAATCCAGGTTGGTGAGTAGGCGGAAGATCTGAACCAGGGCATGGGGAGGCAGGGACTGGATGGGCCGTGGGTGGCTCCCACGTGTGACTTCTCTGCTGTCCCCATCCGTCCTTCCTTTCTCCCCTCAGAGGACACTGATGGAGACAGCAGTGGAGAGCGTCTATGTGACCAGCACTGGTGTCAGTCGCCTGGTGCAGGCATATTACCAGCATATCGGAAGGATCATGGAGGACCACGAGGAGAGAAAACTGCAGCACCTGAAGACCCTGCAGGGTACGGGACCCCCCTCGGGGAAGCCCCAGAAGAGGCTGGCAACGTGTGCTTTTAGTTTGGGGCAGAACAGGATGTCAGATGTTGTGAATTTTATTTTTGGGAATTTAATTCTTTCAATGTTTTAATGTATTTATTTATCCTCTGCTTTGTCTCAAAAAGCCTTTTTCAAAAGGCACTTAAAGAACCATATGCACAAGGACACATCCAGTGCAATGGGAGTGTTTTAAGTCGATCACTCAGGACAAGGATAGGATACTGAGATGGAGTCAGGGCCAGGGCTTATCTAGGACAGCAGTCCCCAGCCTTTTCAGCACCAGGGACTGGTTTCATGGAAGACTATTTTTCCACAGACCAGGGTGAAGGGGAAGTGATTTCGGAATGACTCAAGCACATGACGTCCATCATGCACTTTCTATTATTATTACATTGGAATATACAGTGAAATAATTATATAACTCACCATAATGCAGAATCAGTGGGAGCCCTGAGCTTGTTTTCCTGCAGCTAGACAATCCCATCTGGGGGTTATGGGAGACAGTGGCACATCATCAGGCATTATATTCTCATAAGGAGCGCACAGCCTAGATCCCTCGCAGGTGCAGTTTGAAATAGGGTTCACGCTCCTATGAGACTCTAATGCCGCTGCTGATGTGACAGGAGGTGGAGCTCAGGCGGTAATGTGAACGATGGGGGAGCGGCTGTAAATACAGATGAAGCTTCGCTCACTCATCTGTCACTCACGTGCTGCTGTGTGGCTGGGTTTCTAACAGTCCAGGGACCAGTACCAGTCTGTGGCCCAGGGTTGGGGACCCCTGATCTAGGACATCTGCCTGCAAATCCTAATTAGACATTCAGTGATTTTGTCTGTGAGCTTCCTGGTGGTCAAAGAGATGGAGACCTACTTAGTTAAAGCTACCACAGTGACCATGAGCCCAGTGGCCCAGGGGGTGTTTGAGACCCCAAGAATTTTCCTGCATAGGCTCTTGTAAAAGGCCACCCTGGGGTGATGGAAAGGACAGTATCCCCAGTTCCAGGAACATACAGGTAAGGATGGTTGGAAGCCAGTATCATAAATGCCACTTCTTATAACACCCTCCCCTGAATCCAGAGCTTCCGAGCAGGAATTCCTCTTCTCTGATGGGCTTTGCCTGGCGTGTCCAAGGACCGGAGTTGGAATCGATCCCGGGAGAGGCTTCCCTGAGTGTTTCTCCTCTCAGCTGAGCCCAGAGGCCACCTCTGTCTGCCCCTTCTCCTGAGGAATTTGAGGCCTAGATTCAAATAAAATCTTGGCATGTGCCCAGAGATCTGCCAGGTTTTCCAAAGGAAGAGCTGGGCTCATTTAGCAGGAGACAGACATTGCTTGCTGCTGCAGAACATTCCAGAACTGGGGCATGTCTCTTTCCCTCGGTAGGCCTTGGTTTCCCCATCTGTGGGACTAGGGTTGGAGACTGCCCCACCCCAGCCCCCATCCATCCTCTCAGCTCTTATTTCCTGCTTCCTGATACCCCAGCTCTAATGCAGGGATTTCACAGTAAACACATTGAAACAATATAGCTTAACTTAAGCCACATCAACTCCTTTTTCCTTATTTAGTAATCTATTTTATTTAAGAGTCATACATGCTATGTCCCAGAGGCCATCCAGGTTAAATCTCCCTGTAAGTGCCAGCAAACTCATCCAGCTAGTTAAGTGTGATGGGCCTCCTGCCATGGCCACCGATACGTGAGTTGGGTTTTCAGCTGAGAGGTATCTTGAAGAGGTAGTCTTATAGTTAGTTGCCTGTCCAAACCAGGGGCATTATTAATAATTATACTGGGATGACCAGGTCTAAACCATGCCTGTCTCAGGCAGCCTCATCACTTTCCTTTTTTTTTTTTTTTTTTTTTGATACTGAGTCTCGCTCTATCGCCCAGACTGGAGTGCAGTGGCATGATCTCGGCTCACTGCAACCTCTGCCTCCTTTGTTCCAGCAGTTCTCCTACCTCAGCCTCCCAAGTAACTGCGATTACAGACACATGTCACTACGCCTGGCTAATTTTTGTACTTTTAGTAGAGACAGGGTTTCACCATATTGGCCAGGCTGGTCTCGAACTCCTGACTTCAGGTGATCCACCCATCTCAGCTTCCCAAAGTGCTAGGATTACACGTGTGAGCCACCTCACCCGGCCTCACTTTACTTTTAAAGCTTTTAAAAGTCAAGAGTTTTCTGAGCAGCTTAATCTCCAAACAAGAAGGAGTTCCAAGATATGGAGCATGACTTCAGAGCCCAGACTTCCTAAGTCCCTGGAGGGCACCCACTTCAGCACTGTGCCCTCACTCTGCCTGGCCAATCACTTTTCCTTTACAGTGTGGCTTTTGAGTTCTTTGTGGTGCCCTCTCAGTGTGGACTTTTTCTTAGTCAGCCCCCCTTTCTCCTGATACAAGAAAGCTGGAGGTGAAGCAGGTGGACAGGGCGCATCATAGATCGTTTCCTTCTGCGGTGCCTGGTCCGTGATGGAAGCCGTGTTGTTGGCACACACAACGCCCTGTCCCTGTGCTGGTGGAATGACACATTCTTTGAGAGCTGGTGTGTCCCGCTTACCCTGCACCCCAGCATCTGCCCCAGCCCTGGCACAGTCGATCTTCCAAACAGAGTCCCTGATTGTCTTGTGTTAAATGGTCTAGGTGAGAGGATGGAAAATTACAAGCTGCGGAAAAAGCAAGAACTCAGCAACCCTTCGTCGGGCAGCAGGACGGCAGGTGGTGCTCATGAGACCTCCCAGGCGGTCCACCAGAGGTGAGGTCCCAACTGAGGTCCCATGTAGGGACGTCCTCTACCCCTTCACATGTCTGTCTGTGGCGCCGTCAGCAGGTGCCATCGTGTGCATTGCCCGTGGACTTGTGCGCTATCAGCCTCCCTCACCCACTGCCTCTGTCCTGGTCTCTGCCCTCCACGCAGCACCTGGAATGGCACCTGGCACAAATGAATGAGCAGGTCAAAGTGTGGTGGCAGCTTCATTCCAGGTTTAAGTGGCATTCGCAGCCCGGACACGTGCCTCCCTTCTCGTACGTGGGGCATTCTCAGAAGCAGACCTTGGCGAGGATTTGGGGGCAGGTTGTTTACCTGGGAGGTGACCCGCAGAAGCACAGTGAGAGGACAGGGAAGTAAGGAAGAGGTGGCTGCTTCTTGTAACTGTGACCATCACAATGAGTGCAAATGTAGCAGCCCAAGCCATGCAGACTTCCTATCCCGCAGTGCTGGAGGTCAGAAGGCAGGCTTGGCTCTCCTGGCTTCTCTGGGCCTCACAAGGCCTGAGGGAAGGGGCCAGCCGACCGGGCTGTTCTTAGGAGGCTCAGTAACAGCTGTCAGGAAACACGCTGCTGCAGGATTTGCACAGACTGAACTTGCCCTGACTTTCCAGGCTCCCAGCAAACTACGGTCCGGCAAGTCCTCAGATGTGGGGCGCAGAAGCATCACTCAGCTTTCCTGCTAAACTTGCAGGTTCTGGGCCCACACTTGGAGACTTGGGCTTAGAAAGTGTGAGGGGAGCCCAAGAATCTGAATTTTAGCCGCACCCTTCCCCGCCAAGGGATTCTGATAGATGTGGTCCAAGGGCTTCACTTTGGCCCAGGTGATCCAAGAGAAGGAGCCTCAGCAGCCACCTGGGCCAACCTGCTTTATGGAAGAGGAAAAGGAAGCCCAGTGTTGGGAGAGGGGGTACATGAGGCCGTCTGTGACTCACAACTTATATATGGCTGTTGACACCCTTTCCTCCCAGCCGCACCTCCTTGAATTCAGAGAGGCAGTTTCTTTTCTTTTTATTTTTTTTTGAAGGAGTGCAAGTACAATTTTGGGACATAGCTATATTGAATAATGGTGAAGTCTGAGCCTTTTATTGTAACCACCACCCAAATAGTGTATGTTTTACCCATTAATTTCTCATCATCCACTCCCCTCCCATTGTCTCGCCACCCTTCTGAGTCTCTGTTGTCCATCCTTCCACTCTTTTTTTTTTTTTTTTGAGATGGAGTCTTGCTCTATTGCCCAGACTGGAATGCAGTGGTGCGCTCTCAGCTCACTGCAACCTCCGCCTCCCAGGTTCAAGCAATTCTTTTGCCTCAGTCTCCCAAGTGGCTGAGATTACAGGTGCCCACCACCACACCCAGCTAATTTTTTTTTTTTTTTTTTTTTGCATTTTTAGTAGAGATGGGGTTTTGCTGTGTTGGCCAGGCTGGTCTCAAACTCCTGACCTCAGGTGATCCACTCGCCTTGGCCTCCCAGTGCTGGGATTACAGGTGTGAGCCACCATACCCGGCCATCACTCCACTTGCTGCGTCCATGTGCACACATTATTGAGCTCCCACTCATAACTGAAAACATGAGATCTTTCTGTTTCTGAGTTGTTTCACTTAAGAAAATGGCCTCCAGTTCCATCCACGTTGCTGCAAAACACATGATTTCATTCTTTTTTATGGCTGAGTAGTATTCCATTACGTATATGGACCACATTTTCCTTATCCAGTCCTCCACTGATGGACACTTCAGTTGATTCCATATCTTTGCCATTGTGAATAATGCAGTAAACACACGAGAGCAGGTATCTTTCTGATATATTGATTTATTTTCCTTTGGGTAGATACCCAGTAGTGGGATTGCTGGATCAAATGGTCATTCTATTTTTAGTTCCCTGAGAAATCATGCTATTTTCCATACAGGCTGCACTGATGTACATTCCCACCAGTGGTGCTAAGTGTTCCCTTTTCTCCACATCCTCACCGTGTTATAGTTTGTCTTTTTAGCGATAGCCATTCTAACTGGGGTAAAATGATCTCTCCTTGTGGCTTTAATTTGCATTCCTCTGATGATGGGTGATGCTCAGCGATTTTTCACGTGCTTCTTGGCCATTTGTGTGTCTTTTTTTTTTTTAAGAATGTCTGTTCATGTCCATAGGCACGGTTTCTAGTGGAACTCGGCCTCCTTGAAGGTGTGAGAGAGGCTGCACCCTGGAGCGCTGGCCTCAGCTGTGCCACATGAGTGATTTGTTTACTGTCCACCCCCCTTCCTGCCACTCAAACTAGAGCTCCATGAGGACAGGGACTGTGAGTCTCTGTTCACACCTGTGTCTCAGAACCCAGCACAGCACTTGACAGGCCAGAAATACTTTAATGTATGAATGAGTGCATGGATGGATGGAGGGAAGGAGGGAAGGAGGGAGGGGTGGAGGGATGGATGACGGGGTCTTGTAGGATGCACAGGAATTTGCTGGGCAAAAACACAGAGATGAAAGGTGTTACTGGCAGACAGAAGAGCATGAGGTAGAAGCAGGGTGGCATTTTCACACCTCCGGGCACTCCACACGCACAGCTGCCTGTCCATGCTAAAGGTGGCCCTGCCTTCAGGTCTGGAAATTTGAACCCTTTCAGAAAATCTGCCCTAAAAGATGGGAGGGAAGCAGGCAGGCAGGGAGTAATAATGGAAACAGGGTGGCTGGATTTGGATGTTCCTGTTTGCTGAGGAACTGAGGGCATCCAGAGAGGTGGGTGGGCCCTGGGGCTCAGGGACCTGGCCTCTGCTCCAGCTCTGTCCCCCTCTCTGAGAGTAACAGGGCTGCCTGCCATATTTGGGATTTCCCAGAGGCTGCATCCCAAGAAGCTTCTCATTTTACAAGGGAGGAGCCAGGGCAATTCTGAGATTTAAAATCAGGGATGGGTAGCGGGTAGGCCTCTGCTCCTTTTAGAAGAATGCCCCTCCCTGGGGGTAAGACTGTTTTCTCATGAGAAGATGCCACCTTCTGCTCAGCCACCTCACAGATGTGTGTCCTCAGGGAGGCCCCCACCTCTCTGGGCTTCTTCCCCCTGGCTTTTCTACTCTGCTGCTGGTGTCATGAAGCTCCTCCAAAGATCACATGGAAACTGTGGGCAGGACTCTGTAAACTTCCATGTTGTAAAGGGCGTCCGCTTTGCTGGAGAGGCAGCTGCCTGCGGGGACTGGAGCTGGAGCTACTGTGAATGGTGCCCCTGATGGCCAGGCCCCTCTTGGGGCTCCCAGGGGTCAGCGGCCTCCCTGCCTTCCTTGTCCCTCCTTCCCTCCCTCCCTTCTCCTTCCTTCCCTCCCTCCCTCTCTTCCTTCCTTCCTCCCTTCCTCCCTCCCTTCCTGCTTACCTGCCTCCCTGCCTGCCTGCCTTCCTCCCCGCAGGATGCTGTCCCAGCAGAAGAGGTTCCTGGCCCAGTTCCCGGTGCACCAGCAGATGCGTCTGCACGCCCAGCAACAGCAGGCAGGAGTCATGGACCTTCTGGAAGCCCAGCTGGAGACCCAGCTGCAGGTACAAGTTACAGAACTGGGCCTTCAAAAAGCAGTGGTTGACAGAGGAGCAGAACTAGCAAAAGCCAGCCTGTGACCGTGGGTCAGCCATGGGGACTGTTGTGAGGGGACTCCTTGGTCCCTGCACTTCCCTGTCTGTGGCATCGTTGACCCGCCAAGTCTCAGCTGCTAAGGGTGCGTCAGCCTCACCTTGGGACCCTGAGCCCCTGGAGGGCAGGTGTGGCCTGTGTGGATCCCTCCAGTGGCTGCAGCACCCCAAGCAGGGCCAGGCCCTGAGCAGCTGGTCAGGCCTCATCTATGGACCTGACAGAGAATTGGGCAGTTCCCTGTGTGTGCATGGCCACCAGGAGGCTTCCGGTATAATGGTGACCTCTGTGTCACTCAGGCAGTGTTGGCGGTAGCTAAAGTTTACACTTTATTTACAGCAAACAGGAAGCTCAGCTCTCATGATAGAAAGTGCATATTTCATCACAGAAAATCCCATCTGTGTGAGGTTCTACAGTGAGATGTAAGGTGAGAGTATAAAGTGTGGCTAAGCAAAGTGGCTGCCTTTAAAAAAATCAAATCTTCCAGAATGGAACCATTTCGCAGAGTGTTGGCTCTTTCTGAGTGTTCTCCACTGGCGATGGCAATCGCAGAGTACAATGATAACAATCCAGCAGTGGTGCTGATAGGTACTTACTGAGGGTCTATGATAGACAGTCATGAGCTGAGAGCTTTACACACTTTCCAACAAAAGAGATGACTGCTACTGTCCCCATTACAGATGGACAAACTGAGGCACACACGGGTTAAGTTGCTATCCAGGGTCACACAGGTAATGCGTCATGGAACTCTGGTGTGTCTGTTTACACCACGGTGTTGGCAGTTAAGAGCCCAGCCGGTGGAGTCGGGCAGAAGCGGGTCCCATCCTATTCTGCTGCACCTGCTCCGGGCAGGTCACTGAGGCCCTCTGACCTCAGTGTACTCTGTCAACTGAAGACCGATGGCCGGTGTGAGTGAGGACCCACAGTTACGCAGCAGGAGCTGGTAGATGTCAGTGCATCCTCCTGCTCCTCTCCTCTCTGGGATGTATCTTAGAAAATTCTCCTCCACGTTGGGGACACGGTGGCCAGCCTCGAGTGTCAGACTTCACCAAGGGGAGAGGGATTTAGAGAAGTCCGGAAGGCAGAGGGAGGTCCAGCTGAATGCTCCTCTCTGCTTGCATTTCAGGAAGCTGAACAGAACTTCATCTCCGAGCTGGCAGCCTTGGCCCGAGTGCCCCTCGCTGAAAGCAGACTGTTCCCCGCTAAGCGTGGGCTGCTGGGTGAGTCGCAGATGCTTGCGCTGCAGCGGGAAGCGCTCTGGGCTGAGAGATGTGGGTTCTAGTTCCACACTGGCTGCTCACTCGCTGTGTGGCTTTAGGCATTGTGCCTAGCCTCTCTGGGCTTTTGTAAGTGAGCAGGCTTGGCTAGGCCACCCCGCAGGCCCGCTTGCTCTCTAGCATTGGATAATTCCAGTTCCTAGGTCTGGTGTTCACTGGCCGTGTCTCCTTACTGACTCCATTTTTCCATCTGCCAAGTGGGGATAATAAGCCCTCCTCCCACCCCTACCAGCGACAACTTCAGTGACATCACAGGATGTTTTAGCCTGGTAATGGGAGAGCGACTCAAAAGGTGGTATGAGAACACAGAGATCTGTTAAAACAAAAGCTATCACACTGGTGCTGCGTTTTCAGTTGCTTGCTGCTTCGTTAAGTCTTCCAGTCAGCTGAGTGGAGTGGAAACCCAGTGGGAACCTAGCAGACTGCAGCTCAAGCCACGGCTCTGCCACTTACTGGCTTGTGCAGGCTTGGGAGAGTACGTCACCTTCCCGGGCCTCAGTTTCCTCATTAGTTGAGTGGCTGTAATAGCATAAGGTACCAAGCACCCATTTGGCCCACACAACATGCTCAAAAACGTCAGGCTGGGTTGGCGTGAGGTTGCAAGAAGTTGTCACTTGTCTAAAGTCGCAGAGCCATGCCTGAGTTCATCTGTCCTCTACAGAGAAGCCCCTAAGGACTAAAAAGAAGAAGCCCCTGCCCCGGGAAAGAGGGGACCTGGGGGTGCCCAACGATGAGGACCTCGCCTCCGGGGACCACACCTCAGGCTCACTCAGGTACGACTGGGCCCCGGGCCTATTGCCTGTGGCTGGGTTTGGTAAATGCACTCAGCTGCTATGTGTCAAAAGTCTGGGCAGGAAAATCAGTCCCCTCAGAGGCATTAAATGTGAAGCTTCAAGAAATGATGGATATGAATGCAATTTGTGGGCAGTAAGCCATGATGATAGCAGGGGTGCCACATGGCTGATACCCTTCCTGTTTGTGTCTCATTTGGCCAGATGAGCCCTGACCTACCTCCATGCCCCACTGGCATCCAGCCTGAAGTGTTGGGCAGTCCCCTGTTTGACCAGGGCTGGCTGTGGTCATGGCACTTGCATGACCTCCTACCCAAGAGAGGGAAACAGGGATTCTATTTGTTTCTTAATGACCCATGTCAAAGTGAAAATTGTTTTGACCACCTCTGGCTGCATTTTCATTTAATCCGATTGGGTAAGTTACGGCATCAGGATGGGCATGGAGTCAGCATCCTGACTGGCTGCCTTTCTTTCCTGTTTTCAGCAGGAAAAGGCTGAGTCAGCAAGAAAGTGAAGCTGGGGACAGTGAGAACTCAAAGAAGATGCTAAAGAGAAGAAGCAACTTGTAGTTTAAGACCAGACAGCGGGACAGGACCCAAAGCCCTGGGTCTGGGTGTGAACTCCGCCTTCCCTCCCACAGCGCCTACAGGTGGCGAGGAGGGAGAGGACAGTGGCATCTCTACATCACAGGCTCCTCTGAGAGGGATGGAGAAAGACTAGAAATGTGCCCTAAAAGCATAAATGAGTATGGTGGGTGCTGTCACCTGAGAAAACTAGGCATTCCCATGTTGGAAACACGTCTGTGTGAGTTTGCATCTCATTTGGCTTGGAGCGGTGGCTTGATGCCTCATGGATCCTTCTCCCCCAGGAGGGATGTCTTGAGGGGTCCGAGTCTCAGGCCAAGGACCCCTGATGCAGACCCTGCAATCCCTGGGCTGGAGGCCTGTCCTGGCCCACCTGGAGCTGAGGACACACAGATACATAATGACACCTGCAGAAATGTATTCTCTGAGGACACTTAGAATATGAGGAAGAGGGTGTGGCCCCACCCTCGCTTCACCTGTGGGGTGGCTTCTTCCAGACAGCAGACCCCCTCCCCCTGCAGAGAGATGTCATGGGGGTGCCTGCTCTCCCGGATAGATGCTGAGAGCATCCAGAAGCTTCCAGACCAGCTCCTTGTCCACCACAGCCAGGAGAGGCCTTTCCCACCTGGAGAGAAGCGAAGCTTCCAGACCAGCCCCTCACACCACAGCCAGGAGGGACCTTTCCCACCTGGAGAGAAGCTTCCAGACCAGCCCCTCACACCACAGCCAGGAGGGACCTTTCCCACCTGGAGAGAAGCTTCCAGACAAACCCCTCACACCACAGCCAGGAGAGGCCTTTCCCACTTGGAGAGAAACTTCCAGACCAGCCCATCTCACCACAGCCAGGAGAGGCCTTTCCCACCCTGAGAGAAACTTCCAGACCAGCCCCTCATACACTACAACCAGGAGGGGACTTTCCCACCCTGAGAGAAGCTTCCAGACAAGCCTCTTGTCCACCACAGCCAGGAGAGGCCTTTCCCACTTGGAGAGAAACTTCCAGACCAGCCCATCTCACCACAGCCAGGAGAGGCCTTTCCCACCTGGAGGGAAAATTGTTCCTTTCGTGGAGGTTAGGGACCGTCACCCTCAGCACTGTGAACATTTCGGGCGAGATCATTCTTCAGGGGAAGGAGCTGCCCGGAGCATCACAGGATGTTCCAGTGCCCCGGCCTCTGCCCACCAGATGCCAGCACTCCCACCAGTCGTGGCAACCAAGAATGTCGCCAGACACTGCCCTGTGTCCCCAGGATATCACCCACTGCGCTGAGTCAAAGGGTGCCTGCCCTTGTCAAATCCAGGACATAGGCGTGGACATGTCCACAAATCCCCAGAACCTAGTGAGCCCTCTGGCTCTGGGAGCCTCTCTCAGGGATTTGCTGGGCCATTTGTGACTTCTCATTTCTTAAAACCCGAAATAGACTCTCTTAGTCAGGAACGAGTGACTCTTTCCCAGAAGTGGCCAAAACTTAGTATCAGCGTGCTTTCTTCAATTTCCTCACCCATCAGCCAGTGGGCTCTCCAAAGTTAACCGACAGCTCCCTCTTGTGGTTCACTAAAGTATTTCATTATTCCATGGAGTTGTGCAAAGCTGTGGCTTCCTCGGTGCAATATTCTCAGAACCTGCTTTGCATAGAAATCCCTTTTTTTTTTTTTTTTTTTTTTTTTGAGACAGAGTCTTGCTCTGTCGCCCAGGCCGGAGTGCAATGGCACGATCTTGGCTCACTGCAAGCCCCGCCTCCTGAGTTCAAGCGATTCTCCTGCCTCAGCCTCCCCAGTAGCTGGGACTACAGGCATGTGCCACCACGCCTGGCTAAATGATTTTGTATTTTATTTTAGTAGAGACGGGGTTTCGCCATACCGGCCAGGCTGCTCTCGAACTCCTGACCTCGATCACGGGACCCCTCTCCTCTAAGAAGGCTCCTGGCTGTCTCCCCGCCACCAAGCTTGCGGCCAGACTCCCTGGCTGTTGCATGGAGCATTTTGCTTCCGGGGTGGCTTCCTCAGCCAAAGGGAATGTGTCATTTGCTGCTCGACCCTGCCCCACCCTTGCCGCCCAGCTGTTGTGCTGGGCACAGTCTGGGGCACAAGCCTCCATGATGAAGACACATGGGCTGTCGGTGCTTTCATCCGTCACAAACTGGCACCTGTACCTGCCAACGGGAGCATGATGGGGACTTCCACGCTGGAATTGCTCCCTGATTAAAATGAGATATGGCTATCTGGAAGACACTGCATGCCAGCCAGTGTACCTGGGCACAGACTCGGGGCCACCCTGGAGCTGATGAAGGCTTGAAGGATGGAAGGGCTGAGCCACACGAAGGCAACACTCAGGGCCAGGGGAGAGAGAAGAGGATCAGCAGTGCAGCCCCAGGATGCCTCTCAGGTGCCCTGCCTCCACTTTGGTTACCATCCCCAGTTCTTATTATGGGCTGTGGGCTGTTATGGTGATGGACGGATGTGAATTTGGAAGGGGACCATGAGAGATGATGTATTATGATGAATTCATGAATTAATTCTTTGGTGAAAGTAGCACCCTCTGGCCTGAGACCCCAGGATGAAGCCAGTGCGGTTCTTTGTACCCTCCCAGGGTGAGTGCACTCTCCCAGGGCCCTCCCGGCCAGCCAGGGGTCACGTTCTGCACAGCGTTCCTCCTGAGGCCCTGGCCAGGGCGGTGCTGATCTTGCTGCCTCTCCTGCTCCCGCCGTCTGCCCATCACATGTTCTCCAACACAAATCTGCCTGGCCTTATGGGCGGCGTTCCCTGGCTCTTAGGAGAAAAAGCCAGATCTTTACCATGGACCATGAGGCCCAGAGAGGTCTAGGCTGAGCCCACCCCTGTGGCCCAGCAGACGCCCTTCCCCTTCACACCCGGCCCCTGTCTCCTCTCATGGCCTCACGTGGGCCACACCCCTTCCCCGCACTGGGCCTTTGCTCGTGATGTGCATTCTGTCTGGAAGACCCCTGCCCCCTCCCCAGCCCTCTGCCCAGTGGCTCCTAGCCACTCCTCACATGGAGGCAGGACTCACATCTCCAGAGATCCCCCTCTACCCCAACCCTGAACAAGGTCAGGGCCCCCCTTAGACTCTAGGTCCTGTGTGCTTTTGCTGCTGGGATCGGGGTTGGGGCGAGACAAATAACCTTCCTCTATTTCTTGTCCAAGTTCAGAACTATACACAGAGGTGTACAGTGAGACCCACGTAAACAACCCCACGAAACCCAACTCAACCGGCCCTTACCCAGATCCTCCACATGTCCCAGGCCTCCCTAGTGTCACCTGACATGCAGTGGCATCAGCGGGAAAGGGAACAGTGGTCTTAAGGATTGCAGCTAAAAGATCTGACTGTGGCATTGTAAGCTATAAGGAATGTGTTGGTGAACCTGTGGCTAAGGCCAATCCCGGGCCTTGGTGGGGTCTGTGCACAGGTGTCAGAAGTGTGACTTCCATTAGCTTTACAGTGAATCAGCTGTGGGGCACAGAGGGCAAGCTTTTCCTCCACCCTGTGAAGGCTCCTTGAGAAAGAACTGACCAAGGCAGACCAATAGGAAAAAGAAAAGCATTCCAATGTAATGTGCGTGGCAGGGGGAATTGCAGGAGAGTGACGGCCGCACAAACCAGTGAGGTCCAGGTGCTTCCACACCCCTCCTCATAGGGAGTCGGGAAATGGGGGAAATGTGACTGTTTAGAGGGTAAAACATGATTTATAGGGGGAACGAATTGATCCAGAGGCAGGCACTGTCTTGGGAGTAATCCTTTCCAGACTGGCCAGTCAGGTATTTCTCCTCCTCCCCAAAGAAGATTAAAAGAGAGAGAGGGAGAGGGGCCGGGGAAGTCCCCTGTGCTCTCCCCCAGACAGTGGAAGCCCCTCCCTCTATGGAGACCAGAAGAGTGGGAGAGGGGATTCTCTATTCTCCCCTAAATGTTTCCTCTATAGCCCTTAACAGAGTGTGCAATTTGGTGCTTTGAGGAATCATTTGATTTGCACCTGACATCCCCCCTGGAATGTACACCATTGACCGGCCACATGCCACCTGGTGTATAACAGGCATTCATGGTCACCTGGTGGAAGGGAGGGAGGGAGGCCTGGGAATATTCCTTTCCTCCCGTGGCATATGGATTGGAAGGAAGGGAGGGAGGAAGGCTGAGTATATACTTTCCTCCTGTGGTGTATGGATTGGAAGGGAAGGAGGGAGGGAGGGAGGCTGGGAATAAGTTCTTCCCGTGGCATATGGATTTGGCTGTGTGTCAGCATTACCCAGGGGCTCATTAAAAACATTCTTAGCCCCATCCCAGAGATCCTGAGTCAGCAGATTGGACAATCTATTTTTTCCCCACTGGGCTCCCGCTGATGGGCTTGGTCCATTTCTTGATGCACCTCCTGCCCTCCAGCATGGCCTGCAATGCAGCCACCGGACTTGGTCTGAGGTCAGCTCTTCATCCGCCTTGTTCTGGCTGTGGTGGCTATGAACATGTACCTCTTGGGTCCTCAACAGCAAGGAGCAAAAACAACCAACATCCTGGGGATTTCCTGCCATGCTCAGAAATCCTTCCCTGTGTGAGCGTGGAGGTCACACTTCCTGCAGGGTGCTCCCAGTGCCTGCATGAGGCAGGGATATGGAGGCCTCCTGAGTCCGCATGACAGGGCTCCTCCAGAGGACAGCCTGGGCTCCAGGACCTCTTGCTCTACCTGCTGAGACTTAGAACTGTGCAGCCCCAGAGTCTTGCTTCCCTCCCTCCTTTCTTCACTCTCTTCCCTCCCTCCCTCCCTTCTTCCCTCTCTTCACTCCCTCCCCTCCCTCCGTTCTTTCCTTTCCTCCTCTGTCCTTCTTTCCTCCCTCCCTCCCTTCTTGCCCTATCTCCCCTCCTTCCCTCCCTTCCCTTCTTCCCTCTGTCCCCTCCCTCTCTCCCTCCATCATGGGGCTCCCAGCTGCATCACAATCTGTGGACTCTGCCTCCTCTGGCTCCCTCCTCATTTCCCCTCACAGGTATTTCCCCTAATACACATCTCACCCACATCTAATCCTGGCTCAGTGTCTGCGTCTCAGAGGACCTGGACTAAGGCACTTGCCGTCTCAGGCTTAGGGACCCTTCAACCTCCTGAGAACTCTGGGCCCAGGCAATCCTAGAGAACTGGCTCCTGTCCATGTTCTCCTTTCTCTGGAAACTGCTTAGACACCTCCTTCATGCTCTGAGCAGAGGCAGGACAGGTCAGGAGAAGGAATAGGGTGAGACCCCAGCCTGAAGGTCACAGGGACACCTGGTCCAGGAGAAATCCCCTGCAGCAGGCATTTGCTCACATGGCTACAGGTGAACGCTGGGATACGGAGTGTTCTTTTTTGCTACGAAACTAGAGTCATGGAGGTCCTGGTCAACATTCTTCCTTCCAAATACAATGGCCTGGATGGGGGAGGGCAGTGGCTACAGAGGCTTCCTGCTTCGTGTTGGGGGTCTTGTCCATTGCAAACTGGCACCAGCCGGGACCCCAGGCTACCCACGTGGTGTTTGGCTCCTGTCTGATAGCGAAAGGCTTTGAAGACCACATCCAGGCATAATGGATAGCCAGGCTGCCTGAGTGGTTTGATAGATCTCCCAGAAAACTCCCAGATGGACCCTGGACACCTGGCACAGCCATGCCACAGCTTTCCTCCTCCTGGGAACAGGCTACCAGTGAGAGGCTTTTACTCTGAAGCCAGGTGCACCAGGGCCCCGGGATCCTTTCCTCTAAAATCTCTGCAGGTCTGAGCTAAGAGAAAAATAGAAACCTCAAGTTGCTAAGAGCCCCTTTTGCTTAGGAAACTTCATGCTTTTTCACTTCATAAATGGACTTGATTGGAATGAACGTTTAGGCAAATAACATTGTCAATGGGCATCATCAAGGCCACATTCTGCCTTGGAAAGAGTAACACAGAGGAGGGTTACGTGCTTTTGTCAGAAGAGTAGCTCTGTTGAGTCTATAGAGATTTGGCCACAGGCTAAGGGTAGCACCTTCTCTTGTCCACTGTTTACAATCAAGGTGGTCAAACCAACCCTGGGGGCTAGAACATGGTAGACCCTGCTGGTGACATCTGAAAATGGTTTGGCTTTACGTAGACGAGGGAAGAGTATATGCAAAGACCTTGCCCATTCTGTCTCACTTTTAAGAGTCAATATGCAATCTGGAGGCAAAGATAGACAAACCAACTGATATGGTTTGGCTGTGTCCCCACCCAAATCTCATCTTGAATTGTAGGTCCTATAATTCCACGAAGTGGGAGGGACCTAGTGGGAGATAACTGAATCATGGGGGCAGTTTCCCCGCATACTGTTCTTGTGGTAGTGAATACGTCTCAAGAGATCTGATGGTTTATAAGGGAAAACCCTTTTCACTTGGTTCTCATTATCTCTCTTGCCTGCCATCATGTAAGATGTGCCTTCTGCCATGATTGTGAGGCCTCTCCAGCCACGTGGAACTGTGAGTCCATTAAACCTCTTTTTCTTTATAAATTACCCAGTCTTGGGTATGTCTTTATCAGCAGAGTGAGAACGGACTAATACACCAACAAATGCAGAGGGGCCAGAACCAGCCCCTCCTGGGACATCAGAGCCAATGGTTAAGTGCTCTGGATCCAAGCCCATTTACTTCATGTTGATAGGTTGAAATTGGCCATGGCGAGAGACTTACGTTGAAACTTAATACCCAATGTGGCAGTACTGAAAGGTGTGCCCTGCTAGAGGTGATTGGGTCATGAGGGCTCTCCCTTCATGAATGGATTAATTCATTCATAGATTAGTGTATTAATGAGTCAATGGATTAATGTGTTATCATGGGAGTGGGACCAGCAGCTTTGTAAGAAGACGAAGCGAGACTTGAACCAATACACTCAGCCCCCTCACCATATGATGCCCTGCACTGCCTTAGGACTCTGCAGAGTCCCCACTAGCAACAAGGCTCTCACCAAATGCACCACCACCACCCCAACCTTGAACTTCTCAGTCTCAAAGTCTGTAAGAAACAAATTCCTTTTCTTTATAAACTACCCCATCTCAGGTATTCAGTTACAGTGATGCAAAATGGACTAAGACAGAAAATTGGTACCAGAAGTGGGGTTCACAGAACCTAACTAACACTACAAACAAGGGCTTTCTACCCCACCCACCTTCACCCATTGTTCAACATTGATTTGGCAGCACACTTCTGGACCACTGAATCAGAAGGATCCACACAGATATAATCACCTGACTTACAACAAAGGCCCCACTGCATCTTAATGGGGGAAAGAATAGTCTTCGCAATAAATGGTGTTGGGTCAATGGGAGATGATATGGGAGATGGAGAACCTTCAGTCCTACCTTATATTGTACATAAAGATTATTGAGAGATGGCTCATAGACCTAAATGTGAAAAATTAAACTTATAGAAAAAACCTAGAAGACTACTGTGGTAGGCAGAATAATCCTCGCCATCCCTGCCACCAAGATGACCACATCCTAGTCCCTGGGCCTGTGAGTATGTTATGTGACATGGCTAAAAGAATTGGGGTGCAGATGAATGAATGAGAATAAATAGCCTTCCTCTAAAACTTTCTGAGAAACTCTCTCTCCCTCCTTCCAAGATCTCAAGAGGTAAAAGGAAGTCACATGCCTTAAAAGGAGTGTTGCAGCTTAGTCGCCAAGAACTAAGGATTATCTGAGCCACCAGGTCTCCTATCCCCGGTAACTGTGCCTCTTGGAGGTGCTGGGGAACCTGAAGTTCGACATGGGCTCCAGATTATGCTGGCTGGACAGTGGTTCCCATGACCTGGGAGTCAGGCAAGCACCCCATCAGAGTCTGTCTTAGAGAAGGTGCTAGGGCTGCTTCTGCTTCCACTTCCACCCTGACAGGACTGAGGAGGTGAGGCCCAGAGAGCAGACTGGATAACTTCATCCTGCTAACTTTACTCTTCTGGAAGTTTCCCTTTATTAGTCCAAATGGGCCAAAGCTGAACATCAAAAATCCTTACCATCCATTCTTGGTCTTTCCATCCAAAAATCCTTACCATCCATTCTTGGTCTTTCCATCCAAAATTCCTTACCATCCATTCTTGGTCTTTCCATCCAAAAATCCTTACCATCCATTCTTGGTCTTTCTCAGTAGTTAGTTAACCTTGTTTCAAGGAAGTCTATAACTGACCCTGAGCCAGCACTTCTTTAAACCTTAACGAAGGTATCCACACGAAGCTGAGGAGTAGGGGAGGAGAAGGACACATGAAAAGCACTGAGTTGATATGGGAGCAGACCATCCAAAGCCATCTGCCTCAAATGTCCTTGGAGCTCAGTAATTAGGAGCAAGGAGCTTTGGACTAGGGCCCAAAGTGCCTGGGTCCTAGATTCAAATCCTGGTCCCATCACTTCCTAAGTGTGTGATCCTAGACAAGTTATTGATCTCGCTCTGACTCAGTTTCCTCATTTGTACAATGGGGATTATAATCCCTACCTCATAGAGCACCTGGCATATAGCAAGCACTACACAGATATTAACCCATGTATTTATCATTTCCGCCAACTTCATCACCAACACCACCATCATCATCATCACCATCATCACCACTATTGTCACCATCATCACCATCACTGTCATCACTATTATCACCATTACCACCATCATTACTGTCACCACCATCATTGTCATCACTATTACTAATAGCTAATGGAAGCAAGCAACTTTGCCTGGTGTTTTGCCCCTCCTTTATTGTATCTCTAGCTCATGGAAATGGAGGGAATAAATGTGAAGTTTAGGAGACTGAAGTTTCCAGTCTGAGGCTGATCCATACAATATAAGAAGAAAGAGAGCCAGTAAAGGCCAAACAGAATGGAATAGATGCAAGAGTTGAGCCTATTTTGTGGAAGCCCGCCCATCAGCCATCTTCCCTCTCTTCTCCTCCTTGGGTCTCAGGAACTCAGCCTTCAGAAGTCATGAACTAAACCTCTCCTCCCACCCCCACATCCACCAGTCTGTAAGAGTGAGTCCTCAGGAAGCAGCCGCCACCATTCATTACCATGTGGGGGGACTGCCAAGTATTTGTACACAATCCAGATACTACCACTGAAATCAAAGTGCCCCAGTCAGGTCAGTGGGCAGTTCATTTTCTTTATTTTTTCACAAGCTTTGAATTCAGAAATAAGAGCCACAACAAGTTGGTTGTTAAGTAAAAATGGGAGTGATTACAAAGGAAAACTTTGTACAAAACTTTAAAAATCTGACTGCCCCATCAACTGCCTCGGAGGGACCAGGACTCAGGCCACCCAGGGGCAGCCATCACCCCCCCATTGTCAGCCCCGAATGGGGATGGGGAGACCTCTTTCTGAGTGTGAACCTGGCTCGGCCTGAAGCCTAGAGCTGGCTTGAAGAACACACACAGACCAGAAGACAGCACGGTGAGTTACAAGTGCCACGGAGACCAGGGTTTCTGACACAGGATGTGGAGGATGCTTCTTTGCAACCTAGTGCAAGGCTTCCCCTGCCATTCCGAGAATTCACGGATCTCACGGGTGGGGGTGGGGCGAGCTTCTTTCTAGTGTGGACCAGAGGTGGGGGCAATGAGTAAACATCTTCACTGCAAGAGGTTTGGGACTGTCTCTCAGGGCTTGAGGTCTCGGCATCGTGTCTCAGTCAGTCCTTGGCGATGTCCCCTCAGACGCACTCACAGACTTGCATACGTAATTTAGTAACATGCATCAACTATCCTAGAACATCTACAGGGTGCAAAGGAACCACCACTCAGAGAATCATGGAGCCAGTGGAGTTAGAAGTGGAAGGGACAGAACAAGACAATGCTAAAACCTGTGGTTCACTAGGAAGGGGGAATGAAAACACCATGCTCCGAGGTGGATTCAGCATGAACACAACTGTGGGGCAAGGAATTTCCAAGCAAACACACCACACTAGTACCACTTCTTCCTAAACAGAAAAGGGAAAGAGCATCCTTCGACTTCCCCCTCCCTCCATCAGCACCAACTAAAACTGTGGGTTTCAAATACACTGACAGGAAAAGGGATGGACATGATTCCCAGAATCCTTCACGCTAGCTCCTCTGCGCATCCGCGTTCAACCGAGGCTGGTGATGTTGGAGCGGCCACCAGGGGGCGCCACGATGCGGTGGCCGGTGCGCCTGGGATTGTTGTCATCTATCTGGGCACCTGAAAGAGAGCGCCAGTCGCTGCTGGATGGGATCGGTTAACATCAGCTCCACGCTGTTCCTGGAGGCCATGTACTCTGCCATGCCCCGCACCTTAGCAGAAGCCATGACCCCTCCCCGTCTTCAGGTGTTCTCCACTGGACCGACCTTCATTCAGGGCTCAGTCCAGGACCAGCCATGGGAAGCCCCCCTGGCCTCTGCAGAGTCCACTGCTCCCTCTTCTGTGCCCCTCAGTCCTTGGGCTCTCCCTCCTTCAGCCCTGACCACCTTGTGTTGTTCTTGTCAAAGTCCCCAGTAAAATCTGACATTGCTGAGACAGGTGATCAAACAAGTTACTGAGTGCCTACTGTGTGCAGGCACACATTTGGTGCTTTAACATGTTACTGCATTTAGGGCACACAATCATACTATGAAGGGGGTGTTTGTACTCCCATCTTACGGGTGAGCAATTTGAGGCTCAGGCCACGTGTCCTGCGGGACACAGGTGTTGGGTGGGGAAGCCAGGATTAAAGCCCAAACTGGTTGGTTTTCAAAGCCCGTGCTCTTAGGCACAGTGTCCCACACTCCAAAGGTATTTTACATATTGTGTGTGTGCACATTTGCATATGCATGTGCATATGTGTGTGCACGTGCATGTGAACTATGCAAGCTGGATTTACTTCCCTCGGCAATAGGTGGATCTGGAGGGGCGTGCGGTGTGCAGAGGTTCTTAATTTTAAACTTTCAAAACCAACCATTCATTCTAATTTTACGTATTCTCTTGCATAAAGATGTAAAATTCTAGCAGCAAACCCAGTGCCTGGAGCTCAACAAACATTCTATTAAATGAGTAAATCATGAAAGATGGATAATGCTGAAAGGTGGGAAGTATAGAGTTCTAATCGGGGAGGGGATGTTCAGCTGGTGGAACCAAGGAAAAGCAAAAAGATAAAAGCAAAGAAGCTGTAAGTCTGCCTTTCTTCATGGTCTAGAACACAGCCTTCCTGCACAAATAACTCACAGTCTTCCTGCATGCAACTTATCACCAGACCCTTGGCTAACGGAAAAACGTAAGTTAGCTCACTGCGTCCACAGCATTATCAGTACTGCACAAAGCCTTCTTCAGTACACAGCACAAGCACCATCCTATACAATCTCCAGCAAGCCTTTGTTTCCTTGCAGTCAGCTCCTTTCTCGCTGACCTACCCACTGCACCCTTTCGTACTTTTTCTAATAAATCTGACTTTCTTTACCTACAACGGTCTTGGTGAATTCTTTTTACTAGCTGCAGAACACTGGCCCCACATAGTTGCCACCTGCAACAGGAAGGAGACTCAAGTTTTAGTGATGTCTTGAATTTAGTAATTCCTTGAATTACTAGTAATTTAGTAATGCCTTGAATTTGGGCAATTTGGAGTAAGACACCACCCCACTCCCTTGGCCTCATTTTCTTTTCAGCACAATTAGAACAGTAGACTAGACAAGCCCATTCCAACTCTGACATTGTATGATTTGTCTATGTAAGCCACTAAGAATTTGGTTCAGAGTACTGACTTTTCTTTTCTCCCACTGTTTCACTGGTAGACAGTATATGTCTTCTTGCAATACGAGAATCCCCTAAAGGCCTGGAATCAGGCCTAGCACTTAGTACCTTTTTCCTTATAACCATCTGTACCTTGCTGGTTACGTGTCTGTACTTTGAAAATACCTGCTGGAAACCTCGTATTGAAATTTGACCCCAAAGTTGGAGGTGGGGGCTAATGGGAGGTGCTTGGGTCATGAAGGACAGATCACTCACGAATGGCTTGGCGTCAGCCTCATAGTAATGAGTGCATTCTTGCTCTGTTAGTTCTCAGAAGAGCTGGTTGTTAGAGAGCCTAGCGCCTCTGCTTCTTCCTCTGTCTTCCTCACTTGCTATATGATCTCCGCACACACCAGCTCTCCTGCGCCTTCTGCCATGCTGGAAGCAGCCTGAGGCCCTCAGCAGAAGCAGATGCTGGCACCATGCTTCTTGTACAGCCTGCAGAGCCGTGAGCCAAGTAAACCTCTTTTGTTTAATTACCCAGCCTCAGGTATTCCTTTATAGCAATGTAAATGGACAAAAACAGACACTAACCCATGCTACAGCTCTATAATGTAACAATATGCAGATATTTAAAAACGGCATCTGTGAGGTTGTTACTGATGTTGGAAAGCATCTATGCTGTTGGTACCAAATGAAGTCACCTATCAACCTGCCTTGAGGCTGGCTGAGAGTAGTGGTGCTGTGGGCCTCAGGAGGACTAAGAGTGAAACTGAGAGAACAAGGGTGGGGAGTGGCCCTTCCAGGAGGCTTTTAACTTCATTGTTATTCTTGTTCTAAGAACAATGGGGAGGAGGATTTTCTGTCCATGTTTAATTGCAATTGAGCAACGTTTAATTGCATAACTTCAGAGAAGAGGTCCAGTTGCAAACTCCTTGAGAGCGTGTGTCTTGTTGGCAACCAGACAGCTTTTCCCAGGACTGAAGCCAATCCCTGTTTTGCTGATTGAGCATCACATGACTATTAGCATTCTATTTAGGTTCCATTTTGTACAAAAATATTAAACACTGGAAGCTCTTCCATGAAAGTCTTATGGAGAGTGAGATGAATGGGGAGGCTTCCCTGATTCATGCCCCCTCTGCCTGATCACTGAATCAGACACTTCCTGAATGGATGAGAGGTTCTGCCACCACACAACCTAAATTGATACTTCATCCTCTCTCTCTCTTTGCCCCTTCCACTCTCTCTTTTGCTAAGTATATCGCCTTTCCTGACCAGGAGTTAGCAAGCTGGTCCATTGACTAAATCCAGCCCACCGTCTGTTTCTGTACAGTCCATGACCTGAGAAGAGTTTGTACATTTTCAAATGGCTATTGAATATAACATCCTAGATGTTGACATCCTAGATGTTGCCTCTTAGCTTGCAAAGCCTAAAGTATTTGCTATCTGGCCCTCTAAGAAAAAAAATCACCATAGGCTTAGTACCTAGCACAGTGTGGAACCCATGCAACGCCTCAAAGAGTTTGCAGGACAAAATTCCAATTTAACTTTCTTAACGTGTGCGTGCCTGCCCTCATGTGGCCATCTGTCGAAATTGCAGACACACTGCCCTGGGGCCTTAAGAAAGTCAGGAGGGATCAAGTAGGTATCTAATTTTGTTCCCACACATTTGTTGAGCACCAAGTCCTGGTATTTTGATACTGAATTTCTTGGGTCTTCAGTTTCCTCTTTAAATAAATAGATATAATGTCACTCTATGGAGTAGTGAGGATAAAATAAGATCACGGGTTATGAAAGTACAACACCACAGTGGGCAAACAGGCTAAAGACGTGCGCAGACCACACGCCCTGCAAATGGCAGCTACTCCCATCTCTTGCTCATCCCCACCACTTCATGTTTACCTTCATGAGGAAGAGTGAAAATGTTCCCAGTGTGTGTAAGGATGAGTACTGGGACAATTTTGGTGCCACTCTTTGTAAACCCAGGTCAGGTACCACCATGTTGCCCCCCTAACATGGACCCCCCTCTGCTTGGTGACCATACCAGCCCACTCTGCCCCACTAGTGAGAACAGGCTCGGGCAGGGCATACTCCCTTCCCTGCTTCTTCATCTAGTGTCCAAGGCCACGTGTCCATTTCCTCAGGAGCAGCAGGAAGGACTTGGCCTGAACTGCTGCACGTGTGGGGAGCCTGGGCCGCCACTCATTCCTACCTGATAAGCTGAAGTTGGACTGGTGGAGGTTTCTGATGGGCGGGGGCTGGTGTTTGGAAGGCGAAGATTTGGCTGAAGGAGCGGGAGTTGCATATTTGGGTGTAGCTGGCACCTCGTACACAGGACCGTCATACATGCCCCTGGAAACCCCTTGCAATCCAAAAACCTAAACAGAGGATGGGAGAGTGTGATTGATCGACACTGTGCACCTGTGCCTTTCTGGGCAGACAAAGCAGAGCCCTGCGGGTGAGAGAGAAACCTGAGGTCACTTCGAATGTGCATGCACACATACACAACACACACACGTATGACATGTGCACATCACACATATGCACCCACACTCACACAGGCGTTCATACACACAAGCATGCATACATACACATATACATACCCACATGCATACACATACGTAGAAGCACACACCACATGCACTCACATATATGCAGTCATGCACATATATACACATGCACATGCAGTAAATATGCCTACACAGTAGCATACACACGTGAACATGCACACACACTCTGAAACACATATACAGATATTCACACTCAAAGGCATACACTTACATATGTATACACATGCATACATGCCCACACACATACACACTCAGATATACACACCCGTATATACACTTACATACACATTCATACACATACACACAAAGCTTCATGCAGGAGGACCCCAAATGCCTTCCAAGAAGAAATCGCTTTCCCTGACACTACCGCCTACCCACCCCCGGAAAGGACCTCTGAATCCCAGACACGCAGCAGCAAAGGCCCCATCTTCATGTACGTTCTTGCAGAAGTCAATGGCAAGGCAAAGATTCAGGGGGCAGGTAGTTTGTTGGAAGATGGTTCCAGAAAGGGGGAAGAAGTGGGGAGGTGAGACAGGGAGGGAGAAAACTCAGTACAGAGGGACAAGGAGTGGGCCAGGTCTGTGGGGGGCAGGGCTGGGGACGCTGTGGGGAGCACACCTCCGCACCAGCCTGCAGGAGGATGGGGAAGGAGGACAACAGAACCACAGCCCCAGCCCCACTGGGAAAGGGCTATGGGGGCGGAGACCATGAAAGCAGCAGGGCTTCCAGGCAGGAGGCTGTCAGCCCGCTAGGAACTGCCGATAGCAGCCCAGGTGACCTCAAGGGTGGCCAAGGTTGGGAGGGCACCTGCTCCAGGCACTGGAGAACAGCATGTGTTCAGGGACCTGCCCAGGGTCCCAGCATGGGTCAGTGGCAGCGCCCTACCCCAACACGGGGCTTCACCCTCTACAGCAGGTGACAGTGTCCTGACCCCAGCCCCGGCTCCCTCCTTCTCCATAGCAGGTGACAGCACACTGATCCCCAACTCTGGGTTCCTGCCTCCCCATAGGAGGAAGCCTCAATTTTAGCACTAAGTTCAAAGACCCACCACCTGCCTATCACGTTGACGGCCCTCCCCTCTGTCCCTGGAGCCCTGCTCCCTGACTCTCTGGGTCTCATTGTATCCTGTCCGCTTTTCTCTGTGGCTTTTGCGTTGCTTCCTGGGTGAGGCCCTTCATCACTCCCTGAAGCTCAGGTGGCCAGAGGCAGGCTCTGGTGCAGGTCTCTCCCTCACCTGGCCTAGCTCCTGCAGGCGTGAAGAAATCCCCGTGCGATGGGACCCCTGGTCCTACTGCTCCTGCAAACTGCTGTCTTGGCGTTTGGGGTCACATATCTGCTCTCACGGAAGCGGACAGTTAACCGCAGGCCTCAGATTCAGACCAAGAAGGAAATGAAGCCCGCCAAGGGCTGTTTCTGCCTCTTCGGTGGGTGTCCCAGCCAGGGATTTCCAGGAGTCCCCCTGTCCACAAGTGGCCTGTCGCCTGTGCTTGGCCTTGTCCCGGATCTGACTTGTTTCTGCCCCATCCCTTGTTCCCCCATCCGGTGCGAAGCATCTGTGCAATCTGGTGTCTTTGACTTGGGTGCTACACCTTATGGAAGCTGGGGAGGGACCAAAACCAGACACAGAGCCTCGCAGTTGGGGCTGGAGCCTGGGAATGCAGGAAGGCCTCTGGACTTTTCCATCTCAATTGGTGCCACTTATGAAGCACACAAAGAGCAGGACCACACACGTACACACATACCCACACACACATGTACACACATGCCCACACACACACGTACACACATGCCCACACACACGTACACCCATGCCCACACACACATACATGCCCACACACACACAGCCCCCCCATACTCGCATATACACACACGCACACACACTCCAACACATGCACACACATCCCCATATGCCTGCATACACACGTGCACACATAACGCACACATAATGCACACATACATGCACATGCACACGCACACACACACACATTAAGCTGGCCTTTCTGGCAAACATCAGCTGTCTCATGGGGAAAGCAGGTGCCATGGGGATGGGAGGGCCTGGCTAGGGAAGATGTTGGCTACGGGTGGGAGTCTATCTCAGCTGTAAGAAAATTCCCTCCTCTGAGTTGCTCTGAAGTTAGGAATAGAGACTGCTCCTTCCCTTTGATAGATGTCCTGAGGTCAGCGCTAAGGTTGTTCAAGGAAGATAAGGAATGACAGGGCAGAAATGTCAAGGGAGGAAGGATGGGAAGAAAGGGCAGATCTGAAAGGAGCCCTGCCTGCAAGACGCCAGGGATAACGCCTTGCTCCAAAGGGCCAGACCCGAGGGTTTCTGGGCTGTGACTCTGGCTAAGTCCTTCCTGGCTCTGGGTTGCAAAAGAAGGATCACAGCACCTCCAGTGGGTGGGCAGGATTGCTTAAGATGACGCAGGACAGCGCCCAGAGTAACTTGGTAAGCATCCCTCCTATGATCCACCCACCCTCAAGGGTGCACACCCCTCTACAGTTTACAAAGCCCTGGAACTTGCGTGTCCTCATTTGATGCTCACTCCTGTCCTCAGACAGGAGCCCAGGCCAGCGTCTCAACCCACTTAACAGACAAGGAAAGGGAGGTTCCCAGAGTGATGACATTATTAACTCTGCACATGTCAGATCTCAATTCCCCAAGAGACACTGTCGGCTCTGGTCCCACAGGTGGGCCCGCTCCCCTGCAGACACACTGACCTTATTCCTGATTTTGACACGCTGGTAGAGGTGCTCCGGGAATGGCTTCCGCGGAATGAAGCGGCCCATGCCCTTGTTAACGTTGATGTTTCCATCTTCAAAGACGATCTTGCCCTGGCTGATGACCACTAGTGGCGAGCCGTGGCACTCCATGCCCTCGAAGATGTTGTACTCCACTGCCTGCACCAACAGCCTCAGCGTTACTTCCCAGGGTTTGCTCTGCTCCAACCGAGCTGTTCATAACAGCGATTTTGCCTAACATTATATCATAAGCGTGTTCCAGTGTTTTTTTTTTCCTCTCTAAAAACACCTTTTATTGACTGTCTAATATTCCACTGTATGGTCCACAATGTATGTAACCAACAGCTCACTGTTGGGCACGTAGGCTGCTGGTAGCGTTCTATAATCAAATCAATATTGTTCTGGGGCATCACGAACAGGAAGGGGGTCCCCCTGGGGTTATGCAGTGTGGCTGCTTTGACTATACTGGACATAAAAATAAATACAATGTTCTTTGTTTTATTTAAAATGTCTCTTTAAATAAAATATTTTTTTCTCTAGGATAGGTTTCTAAAATCAAATGACTGGGTGAAATAATATGAGCTGTTTTAAAGCATGTGTTCCCTATGGGCAAATTATTTTCCCAAGGGATGAAACTAACTGACACTGTATCAGCAATAAGGGAACATTTTGGCCGGGCGCGGTGGCTCAAGCCTGTAATCCCAGCACTTTGGGAGGCCGAGACGGGCGGATCATGAGGTCAGGAGATCGAGACCATCCTGGCTAACACGGTGAAACCCTGTCTCTACTAAAAATACAAAAAACTAGCCGGGCGAGGTGGTGGGCGCCTGTAGTCCCAGCTACTCGGGAGGCTGAGGCAGGAGAATGGCGTGAACCCGGGAGGCGGAGCTTGCAGTGAGCTGAGATCTGGCCACTGCACTCCAGCCTGGGCGACAGAGCAAGACTCCATCTCAAAAAAAAGAAAAAAAAAAAAAATAAGGGAACATTTCATGTTAGCGCCCTCCAGCATTGGATAATGCCATTTTTTTCTTTCTCTGCTAATTTGAAAGACAAAATAACATTTCCTTTAAAACATACATTTGACCATACACAGTGGCTCATGCCTCTAATCCTAGCTACTCAGGAAGCTGAGGCATGAGAACTGCTTGAACCTGGGAGGCGGAGGTAGTGAACCAAGATCACGCCACTGCACTCCAGCCTGGGGGATAGCGTGAGACTCTGCTTCCAGAAAACAACAACAACAAAAAATAAAACCCATATGTTCCTTCCATCACACTTCAAGTGAATACTTGAACTTGTGTGTCAACTGTCACCAGCCAACTGCTTTTATTTATTATTTTAAAAGTAGGTCACATATATGGTTGAAAAAAAAAATCAAATAGTAAAAAAGATATTTGATAGAAAGGTAAATCTGTCTTCTACTTGAGTATGAGACATATGCCTTGAAGAGTTTCTTCTGTATCTCTAGGTATGTCCAAGGCATGAATAATTGTCTGACATACACATCTCTACACAGACATTTCTCACCATATTTTTCCTTACCTCAACAATTGTTCCATATCAGCACACATACAAAACACTTTTACATTGCTATACCGTATTTCATCAGGAAGATGTACGACCATTTATATGCCCAGTTCCCAAGGATAAACAGTTGGGTCATTGCCATGCCTTTGCTAAAAATAATGCTGAAACAGATTTTGCATCCACAATCTGCACACATGAGTATGTTTTGAGATGTGGAGTCTGGGGCCAAAGAGTAAATGGATTTTCGCCTTTGATAGAGTTGCCCTCCAAAAAAAGACAACACTAGTTTCCATTTCCAACAAAACTCTGTGAGCCTACCTGACAGCCTTTGGTAAACAGTATCTTTGTATATTAAACTCCTGATCTCAGTTGCTGGCACAGGTGAAAAATACTATCTCTAGGTTGTTATTTGCATTTGTGACTGAGACTGGGTCTCTTTTTAAATCAATACATGCAGTTTCTATATTTTTTACTGTGTCACTCCGTTTTGCACATTGTTCTACTTCTCAGGGTCTTGCCACTCTTACTGATTTCTAAAAGTACACACTCAATGTTAAAGAATTTATCCTTTGTTATGTGTGTTGCAAATATTTCCTCCCTCCCTGGTCCTCTGTGTCTGGAACTCATATGAAGTAATTGTTTTTGCCACACAGATTATTTTGTATATTTTTTATGTAGTCAATGGTCAAACGGACCATTCTTTTCCTTTACCATTTCTAAGTTTTGTGTCTTGCTTAGCAAGATCCTTTCCCCTTCAAAATTATCATTTTTTTTAAAAAATGTGTGTTTTATTCTAATCCTTTCATAGTTTAATTTTATCTTGATCTTTGATCCATGGTTTGATTTCTTTGGTAGTAAATAGCAGGGCAGAGAGATGTTAAGCATCATGGGCCAGGTGTTCTAACACATTTGGATGAGTAACTATCGTTTCCCAATTCTAATTGTCTCCTTTATTGTAAGCCAAATTCTCATAGGCAGTCAGTCTATTCCTTGGCTCTCTTTTCTTGTACTCATGCCAAACTGTTTGGTTTATTGCAGCTTTATGACATGTTTTAATAACTAGGATGACTGACACTCCCGGCCCAGTCTTCCCTTTTTTCAGAACTATTTCAGCTACTCTCACATTTCCCATCTGGGAACTCTGCTTTCCTAGCTAAATAATTAAATTTTCTGATGGGATCACATCAAATTTATAGATTAGATTAGAAAGAACTGATATGTTCACTATATTGAATCTTCTCAGTGTAAAGGTCCTTGAATTTATGTAAGTCTTTAGTTTTTTATTTTTTTGGTTGGTTTGTTTGTTTTGAGACAGGGTCTCACTCCGCAGTGCAGTGGCACAATCATGGCTCACAACAGCCTCCAAGTCCTGGGCTCAAGCAATCCTCCTGCCTCAGCCTCCCAAGTAGCTAGGACTACAGGCATGCACCACCATGCCTGCTTAATGTTTTTTATTTTTTTGTACAGGCAGGGTCTCATTATGTCACCCAGTTTGGTTTCAAACTCCTAGCCTCAAGTTCCCCCACCTGAGCCTCCCAAAGTGCTGGGTTTACAGGCATGAACCACTATGCCAGACCAAGTCTTTAGTGTTTATTGCTATTATAGGATTTTGATTTCCATTCTATTTTCCAAAGTGATTTTTTGATTCTTCCACAGAAAAACTATCAATTCTTTATATTGGTTTGTAATCTGATGGTGTTTGATGATTTTTAGGTGCATTCTTGGGGGTTCCAGGCAATCACGTCTCCTACACACAGCTGTTGACACTGTGCCGGCCTCACAGGACCCAGGCAGACAGTGCATTTCCAGCGTCAGCATTTGCTAACCTAATTCTCCCTCACCCTAAAGGGGCTCCACTATGGAGTGATTCATAACTGTGCCGAGGGAAACGTGAATTGTGAATACGGAGAGGTGGTGCAAGGAACCAGTCACCCATCTCCCAGCTGAAACTGGCCAGCCCTTGGGGATCTGGGCTGCTGTCCCTACGCTTGGGTGAGGAACATGCTTTGCTGTGGTGAGAGTCTCAAGCTGCGAGATGTGAGGAGGCCCCGGTCCTATCACAAATGCCACACCCTGCATTTCACAACACCACCAAATTTTAAATGTCAATTCCTTCTTTTCTTAAAGGTAATATACAAACAATGTAAAAATTTAAACAACACAAAACACCGTGATTAAAAAACCTCTTGTCTCTCCCATCCATGAGCCCCTGTTCCCTGGTTCCCTCCAGGAAGGACTGGTTTCTTTTACACCCTTTGAAAAGCAGCCAGTCAGCTGATGTGTGCATAAACAAAACGTGGTTCCTCCCTACAAGGGGATATTATTCAGCCATCAAAGGAACATGGTACCCATCCATGATATAGCATGGATGATCCTCAAAAAAATGATGCTAAGTAGAAGCCAGACATAAAAGGCCACATACTGGATGATTTCATTTCTATGAAATGTCCAGAATAGGCAAATCCACAGAAACAGAAAGCAGGTTACTGGTTGCTAGGGGGAGGGAGAGGGGGACTGATTGTTCATGGGCACAGGGTTTTGTTTTTTTGGAGGTGATGAAAACCTTCTGGAATTAGTGATGATTGTACAACCTTCTCAATGTACGAAAAGCCACTAAATTGTACACTTGAAAATGGTGACATTTATGGTACGTGAATTATATCTTGATAAGAAAGTTTAAAACATCCAGATAGTCTATGATATACAAATATGTATGCACACCCATGACGTGGCACTTTGACGTGAATGTTTTCCACAACGATAGGAAAGAATAAAAGGTGTGTTTTATAGAAAAGTAGATCTAAAATCTAATCACTGGTCAGTATTCAAGAAATGATCTCTCTTCATTGTTAAAAGTAATTTTTAAAAAACATATAAAAACAAAACTAACCTCTAACAACATTTCTCAATCCATGTTCTGAAAAAAATTGCAATTATGTGCATGGCATTGCTTTGGACAAAGAAAATGAAACAGACAAAATCCTTTGGTCAAACCACTTCATGGTATCCTCAGTTGCCCTCTTGTTGCTCTGAAAATAATTCAAATCTTGCCTCACGCAGAGAAGAGATGCTTCCCCGAGTTTAACCTGAAGACAATTACCTCCCAGATGGGTACCCTGGGTATATTACATATTGTTATGGGTTGAATCGTGCTCCCAAAAAAAGATATGTTGAAGTCCTAACCCCCATGACCTCAGAATATGACCTTATTTGGAAACAGAGATTTTGCAGGTGTAATTAAGTTAAGATGAGGTCACACTGGGGTGTGGTGGGCCCAACATCCAATGACTGGCATCCACAAAAGGAGAAGACACAGCAGAGAAGGCCAGGCAATGACAGAGGCAGAGATGTAAGGGATGCTTTACACGCTGTGGAACCAAGTACTGCGGGGGACGTCAGACACGACGAGTGGCCTGGAAGGGATCTGTTCCCAGAGCCTTCAGAGAGAGCACACCTTGCCAACACCTTGGTTTCACCTTCTACCCTCCATAACTTTAAGAGACAAAATTTCTTTTGTTTAAACCACCCAGCCTGTGGCACTTTGTAACAGCATCCAGAGGAAACTTAACGTACATGTCCTCTGTCTGTCCATTTTCTCATTTATCAATAACAACATACCTAACTTAGAAGATCCTGAGGATTAAATGAGATGACGCATGGAGAATGCTAAGCACGGAGTAACTACAAAACAGTCTTTGGCTGGATTGTGATGATAATCCAGGAGTGCCCACTCCTAAGCATGGAATCTGGTGTGGCCCCTGATCCCACATTGAAATAGTGAGACAATCCCAGCTCAGTCTACTTCCTTCTGGGTCCTCTTCTGCTGACCTTTGACTGGCTAACTCAGACATTCACGTTCCTTTCTAGATGAGGATCACCTTACGAAGCAAGGAGCAGCTCCCACAGCCAGATGGCAGTGGGAGTGCACACCCTCTGCTATGGTCGGAATATCCCCTCAAAATTCAACTGGACATTTAATTGCCATTGCAATATTACTAAAATGTGAGATCATTAAGAGCTGATTAGGTCATGAAGGCTCTGCCCTCATTAATGGGTTAATGCTATTATCACAGGAGTGAGTTAGTTATTGTGAGACTGGGCTTGTTATAAAAGTGAATTCAGCGTCCTCTTGATATTTCTTTCACACTTGTCCTCTCTTGTCCTTCTGCCCTCCGCCATGGGATAACTCAGCAAGAAGACCTTTGCCAGATGCCGGCATTTTAATATTGAAATTCCCAGCCTCCAGAACCATGAGTCAAATAAATTTATTTTCTTTATAAATTACCCAGTCTGTGGTATCTATTACAGTAGCACAAAATGGACCAAGACACCCTGTCACTGACAAGACCCTCTCAGATGTTCTCCCATTGCTTCTCCTATGTGCACAGACCCCAAGCAGTGTGTACACACATGAAATAATTCATAATAATAAATAGTAGAATTGCATGCCCTGCTGGACTGTACATGTGAGTGGCAGAAACCTTTCTCCATGAGAAGATGATCTCAGGCACCCTGTTCCCCGGAGATGGGGACTGTGAGAAGCAAGTGTTACCAGGGAGCATTGTGTATTGTAAGAATGACCTGGATTGGTGAGCCGGACAAGGTCAGTGAGCAGCTAAGACCTCTGCTTCTGTAGGCCGTGTCTCTTGCAGCCAAGTGGATACTCCAGGGCCATGCCCATGAGCTGCTACAAGTGTTTCCTGTGGCTTTCTTATGAAACTTCCTTGTGCCTGGCGTCCTGTCCCCATATCTGTGGTCTCCTTCTCCAGTATGTGAGCCCAGGGACTATGGGAACACCCACTGCAGCTCCATCACGGTGTGCATATGCCCTGCTTCTGGCCTGTGTGCTTGCACAGACTCCAGTGAGCCAGGGACCACTGTGGCCTCTTGGGTCTGTGCGTGTAATTGTTAATCCAGACCCAAGGCCACTGCTGGCCGTGCACAAGGTGTTAAAGCAAGCCCTTCAGGGAGGCACAGGTCTCTTCTGCCATCTCTGCACGCGCCCTTTCTGTGCATGCATCTTTGGTAGGTTGCTGGATGAGTGGAGAAATCAAAAGCATATAAGATACAAAGCAGAAATGGCCCATAATGATAGGCATGGAATGTGAAAAAGTATGCACTTTAGGGCCAACCTTTTCCTATGAGCAGCCAGCCACAAAACTGAGTGGGAGTTTTCTAATATACCAAATAAAATCCTTTCTAGCTTGATAATTAAATGGAGAACCTTAGACCTAATACTTTCCCTCGCTGAGCCCTGAAGCTTACACATTAGAAGCAGTATCAGATGGCTGGCAACGCGTGCATCCACGGGCAGGACAGAGAGAGGCAGAGAGAGGAGAAGCAGCTTAACTGAGCCTGCTCAAATCCCTCCTCCCAGTCTCTCCAGTCAGGCTATGTATCAGATCACATTCTAGGTGGAAAATTCATAAATCATTTTAATTAGTCTTTTAAAATGGTTACAGTGAAGAATCACTTATCTCAGCAGCACAAATAGGCCAGGACTTACCGACTTGTGACTTTTGGCTGTTATGGTCTTCACCTTGTCGGGGTCCCAGATGACCACGTCAGCGTCCGAGCCCACAGCAATCCGCCCTTTCCTTGGGTACAAGTTAAAGATCTTGGCTGCATTGGTGCTGGTGACAGCAACAAACTGGTTCTCATCCATTTTGCCAGTAGCCTAAAGGCAAGACCCACAGATGAGAAGAGCATCTCATAATGGGGCCAGGAGGAGGGGTGGCTGGGCACAAATGGAAGCCTGCCAGCTGGAGTCCTTGCAAGGCTTGGAATTCTCTCCTCTCCCAGCTAAAAACGTGCCATCGTCAAGAACCCCAAAGGGCCCAGCCTCATCAGAGAGGACATTTAATTAACCGCACAGAGGTATGTTGACACAAGAGCCACGATGACATCTTGTCCATGTCACCAGGCCCAAGTTTAACAGAAGATAAAAATCTTTGGTTTCAGGTCAGTGATCAGAGTGAAACCCAGCTCTTCCTCTGCAGCTCTTCTTCTCTCTACCCACTCCACACCCCAACTCCTAACACGTGTGCCCGTGCATACACACAGAGTTACAGAGCCATTTTTTTTTTTTTTTTTTTTTTTGAGACGAGTCTCGCTCTGTCGCCCAGGCTGGAGTGCAGTGGCCGGATCTCAGCTCACTGCAAGCTCCGCCTCCCGGGTTTATGCCATTCTCCTGCCTCAGCCTCCCGAGTAGCTGGGACTACAGGTGCCCGCCACCTCGCCCGGCTAGTTTTTTGTATTTTTTTTAGTAGAGACGGGGTTTCACCATGTTAGCCAGGATGGTCTCGATCTCCTGACCTCGTGATCCACCCGTCTCGGCCTCCCAAAGTGCTGGGATTACAGGCTTGAGCCACCGCGCCCGGCCCAGAGCCATTTTCACATGAACTAAGACGTGGTTGGGAAACAAAACAAAACAAAACATTTTTCAATCTTAAGATATAAAGGACAAGGGTGACATCCGCGAATGCAGAGGCCTCTCCTGGACTTGAGCTACTTTCTCACAAGTTACGCGTTCCCTCCTGCGCCCTCCTAGTATATCTGCTTCTGCCTCCATGTAAGAAGGGAACTTTTAAGAACCCAGCGTGCGTAATGCATTGGCTTTCACAGGGCAGGTAGGGTTTTTCTCGAACGCTCCTGAGAACAGATCCAGCCTTACCACCGCCTTGTCCCAGACGACGGTCATCCGCTCCTCTATCCCGTTGACACCCTCGGGGATCAGGGTGAAGTTGTCCTTGCCCACCGCCTTCTGGGCAGTGCTGTAGGGACAGTGGCCGCTGCCTGTGACCTGCAAGTCCCCACTGGCAAGGACAAAACAAGGTGGAGTTCAGACCTTAGTTCATTTTGAAGGCAAATCCCGACTTCAGACAGGTACATGCAGTGCAGCCAGTGAATGAACGAATAGATAAGGAAGCCAGTGGGTAACAGAGAAACTCTCCAGAGTGTGCCTGCACGCCTCACAAGTCCCAGGGATATCACTGGCCCCATGCTCTGCATGTTACAAAGCGAGAAATGTGTGCTGACATTTGTCTTCTTGACACAAGGCAGTTGGCACAAGGGCTGGCCAGTGTGTTTGTGCTGTGCTTGCAGAACAAACACTATTCACTGGTTATAGCAAAGTGGCACAAGTTCACTGGGATTTACCCTTTCATCCCCTGGTGTTTCAAAAACTGTTTCAAAAACATATACTCTTTGATACATCAGGTGCCCTGAGCTGAACACCTAAGACAGTAAAATGAATGGAAGAGGCCGAGTGTGTTGGCTCACACCTGTAATCCCAGCACTTTGGGAGACCATGGCAGGTGGATCACCTGAGGTCAGGAGTTCGAGACCAGCCTGACCAACACAGCAAAACCTTGTCTCTACTAAAAAACAAACCAAAAAAAAAAAAAATTAGCCAGGCGTGGTGGTGGGCCCTTGTAATCCCAGCTACTCAGAGGCTAAGGCAGGAGAATTACTTGAACCCAGGAGGTGGAGGTTGCAGTGAGCCAAGATTGCGCCATTGCACTCCAGCCTGGGCGACAAGAGCAAAACTCAGTCTCAAAAAATAAAATGAAATAAAATAAAATAAAATAAAATAAAATAAAATAAAATATAAAAACGAATGGACCATTATTTGTGGTTCTAAATGAAGGGTGAAGAGGGTGAGGCTGTCCTCCAATCCAGAGGCCCAGGAAATGTTAGCCATTACCTAAATGCAGAGGAATATATTTAGAAGTTATCTTCACTCATTTATTCAACAAAACTGTGTTGCGTGCTTCCTAAGTGCCTGGTACAATTTAAGGCATAGGGAGTGCATCTAAGAACAGAAAGAGCTTCTGCATGTGTCAGCTCTACTGAGGGATGGAGGAGACTGGCAATAAGCAGAGGCAAATGGGGCACATGGGCGCTGTCAGAGCGAGTGTCAGGGATTCAACTAAAGCAGGTGGGGTGAGGCGTGCTGGGGACAGGCTGGGGATGCCGTTATCAGGAGAATAATCAGAAAATTACATCACTGAGAAGGAGCCTTCCAGCAAAGATCTGAAGGAAGTCATAGAGCAAACCATGTGGTGTCTAAGAAAGAGAGAACTAGCCAGGGGTTCCCATGAGTGGAAAGGCCCTGAGGCAGGGTCCTGCCTGGGGTTCAGGGTCAGCATGAAGCCGGGACTGGACCAAGGGAGCCAAGGGCAGAGGAGGCCCAGGGAGGGAGGTTGGTCAGGGCATGTGCACCGGATTGAGTTCTGCCTCGTGGGACGTTGTGGGGACTTGGGTTTCACCGGGAGAGGACTTACTGGTTCCGAGCAGAGGGGTGTTTGATCTAACCTAGGTTCTAAATGTCTGAGAGCAGACTGTGATGGGTAGCGGGCGGGTGGGCCTGCGTGGAAACAGAAAGGCTTAGTAGGAAGCCAGGGAGGACGGTGGCCTGAGCCAGGATGGCCACAGCAGACAGGTGAGGCATCGTCAGACTCCAGGGCCTCTGGTCCGTGTTCCTGGCATTTCCTGAGATGGGCAAGACTGCGGGGGTAGCAGCTTTACGGGGGAAGATCTGCAGTTCTCTGTAAACGTGAGCTGCCCACCAGACATCGGACTGCAGATGTTGAGTAAGTCCTTGGCTATGCCAGTCAAGGGTTTCTGTATCATCAGGGGGACAGTGATTTCCACGTGGGTGCACACCGCTGCCCCCTCCTCCAAGGTTCCTTCTGCCAAGAAGCCCCGTCTTATCCTCCCCTATTGGGCAAACTCTTACGCATCCCCGAGCCTTAGTCTCGATGCCACCTCCTCCAGAAAGCCTTCTGCAAACCTCCCGGTGGGTTCTAAGCATGCATCTCTGCTTCCAGAGCGGCCTGGACACTTAGGCTTGCTGTGTGGCCTTGCTATTGCTAAGTGCTCGTCCCTCGTGGTGGCTAACAGAAGGGAAGGGGCTGAGGTGCTGGGCTGCACGGTGTGCGTGCACCACAGCAGGTGCGCAGCAGAGGCAGCAGCGGCCACTTCTGGAGCCCTCGGTTCCAGGTCGTTTTCCTGCACTGTCTCATAGGCAGCTCTGCCACAGGTACTGTCTGCTCCCGCTTTGAGTAAAATGAGGGGGACCAAGAGGTGTTACGGGTGATGTCCCAGGTCCAGGGTGACACAGCCTTGTCTCCATCCCTAATCCTGAGTGCTTCCCAATACACCATGGTGCCTGCCACAGAGCAGGTGCTTAACAGTAGCTTGGCTCAACAGGAGGAGGTCAATAGATGTGAATGGAACAGTCACTGGACGCCACAGATCTTCAGGTCCCTGAAGGCCTGTTGTAAGCCACACAAGCGCTGTCCTTTCAGAGCACGGGGCAGAGCCTCCTCTATAATCATGAGTCCAAACCAGCCTGCGGATTCCCACCATTAACTCTCTGCCTCCAAAGGCCCCAGCTGCCTCCCCCAGCCCCACATTCTCACAGGTCTCACCAGGCCAGCAGGGAGGTCAAGTAGTCCGGCGTGGTGGGGTCCGGGCTCAGGGGAGGGGAGGTCACAAACGCCGCAGCCTTGGCCCAGTTCTTGCTCCAGTAATGGGTGCCATCGGTCCCCAGGCTGGCGGCAATGGGCTCGCCAAACACTAGGGGCCCTTGGGAGGGGCAAACACAAACAAGCCTGGTTAAAAGCAAATACTCTCTTGAGGCAGATGTCAAAGGCACAAAATCGGAAGACTGTGGAGGGAGAACGGGGCTGGCTGAAGGCCGGAATACTGGCCGCCGTTCTCACAGGCATCACCGCCTGCACCGCAGGGACCTTGGGTGTCAGGCCCGGTTCCATCACATTGTCCACACCCCGCCAAGCGCTCCGTGGGGCGGACGGCAGCTGACTCACCCAGCAACCTTGTGGATACAGCTGTTGCTTTTAGGGTTTGGACATTATTATGTCCTTTTATAGATTCGTAAGCCAAGGCACGGAGCCACGATTTGCTGTCTCGGTTTGGGATCTGCTGGAAGCAGATCTTAGGACTCTAGTTCAAGCATCTTATTTGGGAGGTGATTCCAGGAAACACTGGCTGGGGATTGAGGAAGTGACATAAGGCAGGGAAAGCAGCCAATAAAGGAAGATTTCTCATCGAGGCACAGTGGAGGGCCTCGGCACTCAGTCCTGCTCGGGAACACGCCTCGGGGTCGTCCCACCCCAGGGGAAAGCGAGTTGGATGTGTTTCTATCAGCCCAGGGCCAGAGGGCGGCTTCCCGAGTACCAGCATCCCGAGTACCAGCTTCCCAGAAGTTCCCACTTGCCTTTCATGGAGTGGGCCAGGCGGGTTTCTTCCAGAAAAGCCTGCAGGCGGAAGCTGGGGCTCCCAGGAAAGATCTTTGCATTAGAGACCAAGGGCAAGAGATGTGGCCCGAGAGACCCTGCTGCCCTCGCCCGAGGCCACCTGCTGCCCAGCAGGAGAGGCGGCTGTGAGCTCTGCCCGGCTCTAGGGCAGCCCATCAAGCAGCGCTCTCTGCAGTGAGGCAGGTGCCCTACATCACAGCTGCCCAACCAGCAACCACTGGCCACATGTGGCTCTTAAGCTGGTGTGGCTGGTGCCACTGAGGAACTAACTTGTTCATTTTATTTAACATTACTTAATTTAAATTTAAATAGCCATGTGGGGCTAGTGACCACCTTATGGCTTCCTGTGGCTCCAGAACCTGCCTGCTCACCCACTCCCGGCTGGTACTGCTTCCAGATTTCCATAACCTCTCTGAGCCCGGGTCTCCTTATCTTCAAAACGGGGCTAGTTTCAGGCAAGCTGTGCTGTTCTAGCCTCTACTTGTCAGCTTGCCCTTAAAAACACTGAAACAACGTGTTTGGGGTCCACGGCTGCTCTGTCCAATAAGGCAGTCCTGAGCCGCATGTGGCCACCAATAACCTGAGGCTGTGGTTAGTCTGAACTGAGTTGTGTACATGTAAAATATACACGGAATTTTGAAGAGAGTACAGAAAACATCATGCAAAATATTAATGATTTTTACATTGATGACATGCTGAATATTTGGATCCATTAGATTAAATATAATATATGATTAAAATCCTCTTTCAATGGAGCTGAACTTATCAAGGTGAATGTCCTAGGGTCCTAGGGTCCTAGGGTCAATGGGACCAAAGAATTCCAGCCACCATCCTTGTGTCAGGAGCATCCCCCCTTCACCTCTCCCTCCTCAGACAGAACTCTGTCTGAGTTTGGGAGGGAGTGAACTTGAACCTGCAGGACACCCCCTTCCAGGCCCCAGCTGCCCTAGAAGGCCCAGGGCCGGCTGCATACCTTTCTTCCTGGCCAGAGCGATGATGTCAGCTGCACTCTTGCTCATGACCTTGGTGATGTACACAGGGCAGTTGATCCGGCCCGCAATGGTGATGGCCCGGAACACCGCCTCGGCCTCCAGCTGAACACAGCACACACAGTGTCACAGGAGGGAAGGCTGGGGGCACAGCTACCACCCATCTCCATTTTCCTTAACTAAATGTGGTCAGAAGGGAAATCTGCTCCATCGAATGAGAAGGACATACGGAGTCCAACAGCGCTTGACAGTGCCCCTGCTCTCTGGGGCGGGGCACTGGTCTCATGCTGGGATACAGCTGCAACATCCAAGCGCTACACAACTTTATACCACTGCCTCCCGGTTCCGTCCTGACCTCACTATGGGCCAGGAACACACAGCTCGTGGCCATCCCTGGGCCATGAAGCTCATGAAGAGCACTGGGTGGGATCTCAAGCCCCTCAGGACATGGAACATGTCCACTCACGTCTGTGTCCCGTGTCCGGCAGACACCAGGCCCAGGGCACGGGCCCAGGAGACTCAGTAATGACCTGATAAGGGCAACAGAAAATGTCCTCAACTTGGTCAGGCATGGTGGCTCACACCTGTAATCCCAGCACTTTGGGAGGCCAAGATGGATGGATCACTTGAGGTCGAAAGTTTGAGACCAGACTGGCCAACATGGTGAAACCCAGTCTCTCTTCATGAGATCAGAAGATTAAGACCATCCTGGCTAACACGGTGAAACATCATCTCTACTAAAAATACAAAAAGTTAGCTGGGCGTGGTGGTGGGCACCTGTAGTCCCAGCTACTTGGGAGGCTGAGGCAGGAGAATGGTGTGAACCTGGGAGGTGGAGCTTGCAGTGAGCTGAGATCACGCCACTGCACTACAGCCTGGGCGACAGAGCGAGACTCCATCCCAAAAAAAAAAAAAAAAGAAAGAAAGAAAACACACAAATTAGCCAGGTGTGGTGGCACAGGCCTGTGCCTAGTAGTTCTAGCTACTTGGGAGGCTAAGGCAGGAGAATCACTTGAACCCAAGAAGTGGAGGCAGCAGCAGTGAACTGAGATCAAGATCATACCACTGCACCCTAGTCTGGGCAACAGGGAGAGACTCCATCTCAAAAAAAAAAAAAAAAAAAAAAGAAAAGAAAAGAAAGGAAAGAAAGAAAGTAAAAAGAAGAAAGTGTCCTCAACTCAAAGGATGGCTTCCAGGGTGCCCACTCCATTCCATGCCAGATCAGCTTGCCTTCCTCCTTCCACACTCCCTGTGGGTGTGTGCACATGCACACACACCCACTCACACACACACACACTCACATACACACTCTCACACACACTCTCACACACTCGTGCACTCACACACATACACACACACGCACTCACACACATACACACACTCTCACACACTCTCACACACATACACACACTCTCACACACTCTCACACACATACACACACTCACACACTCTCACACACATACACTCACACACTCTCACACACATACACACACTCTCACACACATACACACACTCTCACACACATACACACTCACACTCTCACACACATACACACACATTCACAAACATACACACTCTCACACACATACACACACACACTCTCACACACTCTCACACACACACACACTCTCACACACACACACACACACATACGCGCACACACTCTCACACACTCTCACACACATACACACACACACTCTCACACACATACACACACATACACACACTCACACACTCACACACTCTCTCACACACACACACACAGATACACAGAGCCACTCCAGGGGAAGTCATCCTTCTTCGAGGCTTGGGAGCAGGGCAGGCAGTGGGCGTTGTCTCCTGGGTGCTGGGCTTGGGCATGCGGCTCCACTTTCCTATCATCCACTATGCAAAGTCCTCCGTGAGAATCCGTATCCACTTGGGACACTGAAGCACCCACGGGGCCTTGGAGTGAAGTTCCAGGACCCTGGGAGAGGCAGCACCTCTTCCTGGCTTCTCCAGCCAGCAGGCCCCAGGGTTCCCGGGGAAGACAATATGGTTTGGGATGGTCTGGGAGAGGACATGGGACGGAGCCGGGTCCTGGCTGGGCTGTTCCAGCTGGAAGAGCATCAAGGTGAGTGCTCAGTGGTGAGTGTCAGAGTCATGCCTGAGTTCGGGAGTCCTTACCTCTTCAGGTCTGCTCAGGGCATGGCCCTCGGGACCCGTGATGCCCATGTCTAGGATCCGCTTTTGTTCCTACAAGACAAGAACGAATGAGTCAGTGATTAGAGGATGCCAGAGCTGGGAGAAGTGACTCCTCCAACCCCCTGGTTAGACAGAGGGGACAGCTGGGTCCCACAGAGGTGAGTGGCTTGCACCAGGTTAACAGTGTGCTGGGTGGCGGCAGTGACCTGTGTCCCCTCCACTACACACCCATCCACCTTCCCCTTTGCAGCCCTGCATGGCTCCATCTGCACCTGCTTTATGTTGAATCTCCCGGGATCAATGAGAGGCAGCAGGATTATAAGACACGAGCTTCCAAGACCACCCACCACCCTCTCGATCTCGGAGTCTCCCTGCAGGGCTCTCCTCTGAGAAGAAACGTGGTGTTTGGGTACAACATGGATATCTTCAACTAGGAATCCTACTCCAGTCTTTGACATTGAAATCAAAGGTCCCAAAACTGGAAGTCCAGATCCAGAACAGCCTCCTCTGTGACTTTGGGCAGGCTGGTCAAGCTCTCTGAGCCTCAGTCTTCTCTTCTGTACACTGGGGATACCAGTGCTTGTATTGCAGAGTGACTGCGCTGATCAGATGAGCGAGCATACGAAACACGCTCAGCACAAAACCTGATGAGCGAGCGCCCGCTCATTAATCGGCACCCGGCTCTCATCTCTACTTCAGCTGCCTCTTCTTGGCATCTGTCTTTCTGGCAGGAAACCACTACCTCAAACTTATCATATAACCTTGAAATGGCTCCCTGAGCTGATGGCCCAGATTCAAATCCATCTGGCCCAAAGTTGCTTTGTCCCAGGAACACTTTAATTTCTAAAAAAAAAAAAAAAAAAAAAAAGTTTGACATTGCCCAGATGCCAGCTGTGCTGTTGCTAATTTTAACTTCCTCAGCGTGTGTGTCATTGTTCTTGGACATGACCCCGTCATGAACCCCGGGCCCCATCAACCATGAAAGGAAATCACAATTTCAACTGTGCGTCTGTGGTTATTATGCTCCAGGCTGTTACAAGAATATAAATGGGAAACCATTTCAAAGTCTAACAGCTGGGTAGATTTAAGTAAACAATGGAATAATTTCAGCTACTGAAGACGCTGTTTACAAAGCATTTTTAGAAAATGTTTACAAAAGGATCTTAGAATACCGAGAAATCCCTATGTGAAATTGTTTAGATGTCAGTTACCATTCTGGAAGGAAAGAGGAAGTAAGGAGGGGGAGGGCAGGGGAGGGAAGGGGAATAGAGAGAAGGGGAGGAAGGGAAGAAAGGCAGGAGGGAGGGAGGAGAGGGGAAGAAGGGAGGATGAAAGATGACATAATGAGGAAAAACAAAAATGAGAGTAGGATTTCTAGTCGAAATAACGGACTACACATATGCATTTGTTTCACTGCCTTCCAAAACACACTGAAGTCACAACAGGAACTTAGAAATACACAGGATACCAAGGATACACAGGAACCAAGAAAATACAGAGAAGACCACAGGAACAAAATGTTGAAAGCTGGAAAGCAGATGTCCAAAAGATGTGCTGCAGCTGGAACAGCGAAATCTCTGCTGGCAGTGAGGGCAGTGGGGAGAGCCAAGCCCCTGATGTGTCACTCAGGAGCTGGGGGCTGGGCCTCTGCCACACTGGTGGGGGTGCGAGTGCACGTTGGAAAACTGTGTAGTAGTAACCACCAAAGCTGAATCTACACACACCCAGCCATTCCTCTCTTAGGTATATACCAGCGAAAGATGTGAACCTATGTTTAATAAAAGGCTGAACAAGAGTGGAGCAAGAACAAGCACCGAAGCCTCACGCATCACGGTCCCAAATGTGAAACTATCCAAATATCCAACCACTGGAGAATACACTGTGCAGATTCGTGCAATGGAATTCTACACAGCGATGAAATAGAAAAAGCTAGTGCTACGCCTGGCCAAAGGATGGATCTCACATGCCTCGGATTGAGCAAATGGACCCAGACATAAGAGAGTGTGTGTGCTGTATGGTTCCATTTTTAGAAAGTTTAAAATCAGCTAAGATTTGTGTGGCAGCAACTTCTAAGACGACTCCCAGTGATCCTGCCTCCTGCTTTTCAAGACTCTGCGGGGTCCCCTCCCCTGGAGTATGGGCTGGACCCAGCACCTTGCTTCTGATGAGCAGAGCAAGACAAAAGGGTTGGGCTGTCACTCCCAAGGTCAGGTTACAGAGACTCTGGCTGCCGACCTGCTCACCTATTGCTCTTTGGTTAATCTGCTCTGAAGGAAGCTGCCTCGCTGGGGCTGCCCATGTGCAAGGAACTGAGGGAGGCCTCTGGCCAGCAGCCAGCAAAGAACAGACCATCACATTAGCCTGACAGCTAGCAAGGAGCTAAATCCAGAAATACACCACCTACGAGAGGCTGGATGCAAATCCCGCACGAGTTGAGCCTTGAGATGCTCACCGCCCCACCTGCCACTCACTATGGCCTGTGAGACCCTCAGCCAGAAAGAGCTGAGCTGCACCTGGAGTCCAGACCCATAGGACCATGAGATAATTTGCTTTAAGATGCTATGTTCTGAAGTAATTTGTTATGCAATCATGGATGACTAGTACAGGTTTTGCTACCAGAAGGAGGGTGTTACCATAAAAGATATCTAAATATATGGAAGAGGCTCTGGAACCAGGCAGAGAATGAATTCTGAAACAGCATTTTAAATAGCCTTGAATGGACTCTAAGAAGAAATAGGGCCTCTGAGGACATTGCCAGTGAGTCCTCACAGGAGGCGAGAAGCAGCCATCAACAGTCTTGGGATGAAACCAAGGATGTGACTCTACAGTCCCTTGGTAAGAACTCAGAAAGGTGAGGGGTGGTGCCTCCCAGTGTTATCAGTCACAGTAAAGAGATCCTTTAAATAGGAACCCTTTAGGCCAGGTACAGTGGCTCATACCTATAATCCCAGCACTTTGGGAGGCTGAGGCAGGCAGATCACTTGAGGTCAGGAGTTCGAGATCAGCTTGGCCAACATGGTGAAACCCGTCTCTACTAAAAATACAAAAATTAGCCAGGCGTGGTGGCGCATGCCTACAGTCCCAGCTACTCGGGAGGCTAAGGCACAAGAATCAGTTGAACCCAGGAGATGGGGGCTGCAATGAGCCAAGATTGCACCACTGCACTCCAGCCTGGGTGACAGAATGAGACTAAGTCTCAAAAAAATTAAAAAACACATTTTTTTAAAGAGACATTTCAAAGCGATGAAGGCTATGCCTGTGGACCGTCTCAGTCAAACTACAGGGCCTCTAGGAAGCTTGCCGTTGTGTCTCTCAGCTCTCTCATCAGGGTAGCGGAGGGATTATCTGAAAGAAATTGGTGGGTGCCTTTTGTCTTACAGTGTGAACCCCAGTGAGATTCACAGGAGGCCCACAGATTTTTAGGAGAGTTGCCTTAGCAAAATACTTGAAGCTGAGACTGAACACAGGCATGTGATATGAAAAGAAGCAGTTGGATCCCAAAACTCTTTTTTTTTTTGAGACGGGGTCTCACTGTCACCCAGGTTGGAGTGTAGTGACATGATCTCATCTCACTGCAACCTCCACCTCCCACATTCAAGTGATTCTCCTGCCTCAGCCTCCCAAGTAGCTGGGATTACAGGCAACTGCCTGGCTAGTTTTTTTTGTTTTGTTTTTTGTTTTTGTATTTTTAGTAGAGGTAGGGTTTCACCATGTTGGCCAGGCTGGTCTCAAACTTCTGAACTCAGGTGATCTGCCCGCCTCAACCTCCCAAAATGCTGGGATTACAGGCGTGAGCCACCATGCCTGGCTGATCCCCAAAATTCTACTGAGCAAGAAGCAGGCTGAGAAAACCACTCAGCTGCGACAGACATGCACGACCTTTCATGAAAAACGACGGACGACTCAAAGGATGGAAGCAGGAGCTCAGAAGGTAGAGCCAAGAGCTATGGAGACTTATTCTCAGGCTTTGAGACTCAATCAAGGAACTGCCAACATTTCCCAGCCAGATGGCAGAACCGCCATGAACCAGTGACTCCTTGGTGCCTTCTATTTTCCCCTTTTTGAATAGAAATGTCAGGTCCACCCCTGCATGTTGTATGTCAGGAGGGTCGAGAAGATATCTTCCTTCTTTAGCTTCATAGACCTACAGATTATGGGAAATACAGCCAAGGAGCCTCATCCACACCTGGATCTGGTTCGGATGATGAGATTCCAGACTTTGAGCTAATGCTGTCATGAGATTTTTAAGAACCATGGGAGGGGGTGATTGTAATTTGCACGGGAGAGGGTCATCAATCATGGGGGCCAGAAGACAGATTGGGAGGAAGTCTCAGATGTGGACCTAGTAATTCTCACTTCCTGACATTCCTGCCCTTGTATAATCCCTTCTTTTTGAGTGTGGGCTGGATGCAGTGACCTGTTAGCAATGAACAGAATACTCTTGCATGATGGAATTAAGGCACTGTTTGTTTTTTACATTGAATTTGAAAGAATGTCAATTGTGCAGAAAAACTATAAGGACCCAGATAAGAAGAAGTGAAGTCAACAGAAGAACCTTAATGGTGAAGCTTTAGATCTCCAGCACTGAACCATTATGCTGCTCTTCCACTGTGCTCCGGAACCAGAGGGAACTGGTTAACATCCTGGCTCTACTGCCCCGTGAGCAACAGTGAGCAACTTATTCATATCTGAGCTTCAGTTTCCCTATCTATAAAATGGGAATAATTATATCTACCATATGGAGTAGTTGTGAGTATGAATATGTGAAGCCCTTTGCATCAGGCCTGGCATGAACTACCTTTACTGGCTGCATCCAAACCTTCCCCTATGTGCCTGGTCTTGATTTACAGCATTATGACCAATCCGTGCCTCTGCACCAGAGACCCAGAAGCTCCCCTGACTTCTTTCTCTTCTTCCTCCACCCAATCCTGTAGATTGGGTCCTGTAGATTGCGTTTCCCTCCTGTCACACTCACCTCTTCCATCTCCTATCTCCTTTCTTCATTTCTTATGAGAACTGCTGGAATAGAACCTAGCTGGTCACGCTGACTTCTTTTTTTTTGAGATAGTCTCGCTCTGTTGCCCAGGCTGGAGGGTAGTGGCACAATCTCAGCTCACTGCAAGCTCCACCTCCCAGGTTCAAACAATTCTCATGCCTCAGCCTCACACCTGTAATAGCTGCATTCTCACCTGTAATAGCTGTCTTCCCACCTGCAATAGCTGGGATTACAGGTGTGCTCCACCACACCCAACTAATTTTTGTATTATTAGTAGAGATGGGGTTTTGCCATGTTGGCCAGGCTGGTCTCACACTCCTGGCCTCAAGTGATCTGCCCACCTCAGCCTCTCAAAGTGTTGGGATTACAGGCATGAGCCACCACTCCCAGCTTGCATTCTTTTCCCAACATATTCTCCACCTCATAGCTAGAATTATCAAAATATGTTCATGTCTCATTTTATCCAAAACTTTTGCACAGCTGCAGTCAATTATGTGTAGATTCTGAACCTCATGTACATGATGTCTTAATCTGTTTTCTGATGCTATAACAGAATACCATAGACTTGGTAATTTATACAGAAAATAAGTGTATTTCCCATGGTTCCGGAGGCTGGGAAATCTAATAACAAGGTGCCAGCATCTGGTGAGGGCCTTCTTGCTGCATCATAGCATGGCGGTGGGCAAAACATGAGACAGCAGGTGCATGCCAACTCAGGCCTCTCTTCCTATCCTTATAAAGCCACTAATCCCATCATGAGGGCCCCACCCTGATGATCTCATCTAACCCAAATTACCTCCCTAAGGCCTCAACTCCAAATACCATCAACTTACTAGCTTGTGCATTAAGTTTTCAACATATGAACTTTTGAAGGACACATTCAAACCACGGCACATAATATCATTTGATCCACACAATAACACTACCAGGTGGGTGTCTCTGGATGAAAAATGAGAGCGTTCATGGGAAAAAGTTCCTTGCCCAAGGTCACATGACTAGGAGATGGAGGAGGCTGGCCTGGAACACCTCCTTGGGGTTGGCAAAGCATTTCATTCACATCCTCATTCTCTCATGCAAACCCTCCAAGGTTCACAGGGCAGTTATATTGTGCTCATTTACAGGTCAGAAAACAGGTTCTAGAGTCAATGCGGCCTGCCAATGGTGTGTGAGTGACTCTCACCTGGTGTGTCTGATATGACACCCGGTTCCTGGCTTGACCTTTCATTGTATAGCCTCCCCACTAACCAATGCTCTTTTATCAAATCTTTTGCAACAAGAAGAATCAGACTGAGGTAGAAGGAGTGGAAATTCACGCCACTCACCTGAGCTATCAAATCTCCATTTTCTGCATGGACCAAGATCACAGCTCCCAGCCCCTTAAGGAAGGTAAAGGCTTCGTAGAGCTATGGAGAGATAAACAGGGATTGGTATGAGATTTAAAAAAAACAAATCACAGCAGGTGCATTCACGAAGACCATTCTTCTCTCACACCCATTCAGTCATTCACCTGCCAGCCTCTGCAGACACATTCATATGGATGGAATGTGCTGCTATACAAGTCAGACTTGGAAGGACCATTCCTTGACCCTGACATCTTGTAGATCCAAAAGCAGGGAGCTGAGGATGGGGCACAACTGGTCCAAGTCACCCCAGGGCATGAAGACAGACTCAATCTCAGTGCCTATCTGTGCCTTTTGCTGTCTTTTTGGGTTGGCTTTTTTGAAACACCTGTAGGTGTTAATGGCAACAACTGGTCCTGAGAAATCACGGTTAGTTTTACAGAAATTGTCTAACTAAATCTGCTGAGGCTGTACCATAGCCACCCACATGCCACAGAAGATGTGTGCATCCTTACAAAAATGTGAACCCATACCATTTTATAGACAATGGTGGGGTGGGGAAAACAAGCTCTCTAATCACTCCAATACTCAGATAATATATAGTATGCTAACCATCCTCTCAATTAGCCAAAACAGGCCCGGCCCACTGCCCAGTGTTCTCCTCCTACCTGAGGAGAATCTGTATTTGGGCATTTGCCCCTGGTAAGGGCCAAAGCCATGAAGCTCCCTCTCCGGGGTACTTGAATCTCAACTTTGTTCTCCATGCATGCAAGACAACATCCCCTGGGATGCCTGCTTTCCGACACACATCCCTATTTCAGCAAATAGGGAAGACATGTGGAGGCATGAAGCACTTTTGAGAACCTGCACCCAGAGGCTGCTCGATTCCATCCATGCCCAGGGCTCCAGTGGTTACAATGAAACAGGTGAAAATCACAATTATGCCAGCACATCACATGCTATGTTTTCTATGTAACTGAACCAATTTTCAGCTCTTTGAATGTCTTTTGTTGATTGTATCAAAGGCCTCCTGGACATCTTGGGATAAGTTATTTTCTGTAACCCCAAGTGTTTATTTGAAAGGAAGGACATAAAGTGCTTCTCCCATTGCCCATCTATCTCCATGGTAATAACCAGTTACCCTGCTTACTGATGCCTGTATGGCAGCATTCTGTGCTAGGCACCATCCTAGCACTTTACTCGTCTTATGAAATCATTCAACTGCCTCTATAAGGCATGGCTATTATGAGCCTAAAGCACAGAGAAGTTGGGAGAGCTGCCCCTGGCTGCACAGCAAGCAGCCAGTATGGCCAGGGCTTGCAGCCTGGCTTCGCTGTAGCCTCCATGATTTTCTGCACACACTAACAAGCAGAGCAAAGGAAAGTGACAATGAAACAAAACTAGGAGACCCAGTAGTATAAGAAGGCCAGGTGTCCTGTAAGTCGTAACAGCTACTCCTGAAGAACAACTTGCGGCTCCATCTCCCTTGACTTGCTGCATCTACGTAATAATTGTTTGCTGTTGGCAGGGCCAGAAATGTTCCATCTTACAAATGTGACAAGGTGACTTGCCTAGCCTGTTGCAGTTGCTGTGAGGGAAGGCCAGGCAGTCTGTCTTCCTGTGTCAGAGCTCAGAAATGGTCCCCATCCTTGCCTGAATCCCAGAATCAAATGCAGAGCTTTTGGGAAGTACAGGTTCCTGAGTCCAACACCCAACATCCGTAACGTGCACTAAGAATTGGTATTTGAGTGAGCTCTCCAGATGATGCTGAGGATAAGCCAGGTTTGGGAGCCGCCAAACCAGGGACCCCCTTCTACATGCCACTCACACGGTCAGAAAAGAACACAAGGCCAGCAAGGGCAACAACTGACACCATATCACACAGCCACTCCGTGCCAGAATCAGGACTCGAACCCCGTGGCTTCTCACAATCTCCCTTGCCCTGTGCTGCCTGGACTGGCAAAGCTGGCCCAGTCCTGCCCAGACAAGAGGGGAGAGGGCGAGTGTGAGGGACCTACCTGGCTGTCGGACATTTGGTAGAGATCCTTATAGGCCATGTAGACTTGGAAGGAATTGACGCCTGTTTCAAGATAAAAAGGATAAAAAAAATGTTTAAGAAAAAACAGAAGCATATCTTTCCAATAAATCAATGACCACAGAGCAGAGTGGTAGTCACCAGGAGAGATAAGTGCCATTGGGATCCCCAAAGGGGCACCTATCCAGCCTGAGGGTGTGGATGAAGGTCAAAGGAAGCTTCCAGGGAAAGTCACACCTAAGCAGAATCTGAAGGTGATGAAGAAGAAAGGGAGGAGGAGGAGGAAGAGGAGGAGAAGGAAGAAGAGGAGGAGAAGGAAGAGAAAGAGGAGGAGGAGGAGGAGGTGGAAACTCCCCAGGCTGAGAGGGAGGGGTGTGATAAGGATAAGGAAGGGTGTAATAAGAATCTGCAAGGAAGATGAAAAGACATTAGTCATGCAGCTTCTAGAAATGTCCTAAAGCACATGCTTTTTTATCCCATTTTTTAAAAAATTGTGCTTGCAATTCCCATAAAGACATCAACAGTGACAGCTGCTCTGCCCGGGAGAGCTGAGTTCAGGCCTCAGTTGCTGTGTAGCACTGGAGAAGTTACTGCACCTCTCTGGGTTTCACTTTCCCCATTTCTGCAAAGAGGACATTACACCAAATGTGCTGGTTTCCCATCCTGGAAATGCCCTGCACTGGACTGTACAGTACACTCAGGACGACTATCAAGATTTCTGGGGAAGGCCTTCTGACTTAGAGAAGGATGCACTAAAACGTTTTAGGACAAAGGAAACCAGGTGTGTTCCTCCTTCCCTTTCTTTTCTCCCTCCCTGCGTCTCTCTCTCTCTCTTTTCCTTCCCTAACTTATTTATTCATATTATAAACATTTATTGAGAGCCTGCTCTATGCTAGGCATGTGCTAAGCGCTTGGGATACAGAAGTTACTAAGGGCATCTTTCGGGAAATCAATCAGCTGGTTCGCTGATATTTGATGCATCTCTCCGTATGCAGGCACCGGCCATGCAACTGTGAGCAAGACGACAAGTCCCTGCCCGGAGGGGGCTCGCCATCTGGGCTGGGGTGTGGGAATACCAGCAAGTCAACGGGCAAAGACAACTCAGTCTGATGATCCCTATGTGGGGGATGCATGGGGGGTTGCATCTGTCAGGGGGCTTCAGGGAAGGCTTCCCAGGGGAGTGCAGCGCAGCACGAACAGGAGAATCGCTAGGAAAAGGCAGGGAGAGTGTTCCTGAAGGGGCCAGCGCTCACTCACACAGCCCCAAGGGCCAAAGGCAGCCTCAAGCAGATGGGAAACGGAGGTGCAGGGGGCCGGGGCTCTGGGCCCAAGGAACTGGAATAAGCCGGCCTGGAGGAGTGGGCGCATCCTCACGAGTCAGGCGGACAGCTTGTGATTTATTCTGAGGATGATGTGGAGCCGCTGAGAGTGTTTAAGCTGATTAGAAAATAAAAACCTGGCCGGGAGCAGTGGTTCACGCCTGTAATCCCAGCAATCCGGGAGGCCAAGGTGGGCGGATCACTTGAGGTCAAGAGTTCAAGACCAGCCTGGCCAATATGATGAAACCCTGTCTCTTCTAAAAATACAAAAATCAGCCAGGCGTGGTGGTGTGCACCTGTGATCCAAGCTACTCTGGAGGCTGAGGCAGGAGAATCACTTTAATATGGGAGGCAGTGAGCTGAGATCTCGCCATTGCACTCCAGCCTGGGTGACAGAGTAAGACTCCGTCAAAAAAAAAAAAAAAAAAAAAAAACCGCAGAGAGAGAGAGAGAGGAAGGAAGGAAGGAAGGAAGGAAGGAAGGAAGGAAGGAAGGAAGACAAGACCAGACCTGCATCTAAGAGATAGCAAGTGTTGGCGAGGATGTGGAGAAAAGGAAATTCCTGAGCACCCTTTGTGGGAATGTAAATTAGCACCACCACCTTTATGGAGAACAGTACAGAGGCTCCTCACAAAACTAAAAACTGAATTACCATATACTTCAGCAGTCCCACTACCGGCTAAAAATCCAAAGGAATTGAAATCAGTATGTCCAGGGGATACCCCCGCTCCCGTGTTCATTGCGGCATTATTTACAACAGCCAAGATTAGGAAGTAACCTGGGTCCATCAATGAATGAATGGATTTTATAAATGTGGTAAATGTACACAATGGAGGCCTTAGTAAAGAAGGACATCCTGCATTGCAGCAACAAAGTTGAAGTTGTGGAACCCTATGTTAAGGGAAATAAGCCAGGCACAGAAAGGCAAATACTGCACCATCTCACTTATATGTGGAATCTAAAAAGTTAGTTGATTTCATAGAAGCATACAAAGTAGAAAGGTTGCTGCCAGGACCTGAGCACAATCGCCATTCGCCTGCTGGTGACCCAGCCCAGATGCACACAGCACAGGGCTCCCTGGATGCCTGCAAGCAGCACAGACCCACTAGGCCCCATGGAGCCCAGTGTCTTTCCCTACAAACTCCACTGCCACTCCAGAGACCCTCGCATCTCAGTGAGGGGCACCCTAAACGACCATTCACTTAGGGCAGCAACCTAGGGAAAATTGCTCAGAACTTAATATTAGGTAAGGGAAGTAAGATACAAGACTGTCAATTTCCTTGGATTATTACTGTTATGTAGTTGCGGTGAATCACGCAGCAACTGCAATACAAGGATAATGCCTTTTTCTTTTAAAAGATAAGGTCTCGCTCTCCGAGCCAGGCTGGAGTGCAGTGCTCACTCCAGCCTCAACCTCCCAAGCTCAAGCAATGCTCCCGCTCAGCCTCCCAAGTAGCTGGGAGGCTTGCACCACCACTCCCGGCTATGTTTTTTTTTTTTTTTCGCGGTCTCACTATATTGCCCAGGCTGGTCTCAAGCTCTGGGCCTCAAGCAATCCTCCCTCCTCAGCCTCCCAAAGTGCTGGGATTAGAGGCATGAGCCACCATGGCCAATAATGCCTTCTTGATAGAAAGAGCTTAAACAGCTATATGAAAATGCAAATTGATGAGTGGGCAAAGAATACAATCAGATACTCACATAAGGAAAAATGTATGCAAAATGTTGAATGTAATCAGTAAAGAACTGCCACGAAAACCACAATGGTGGTGTCTTTCACCCATCGAATCGGCAAGAATTTCATAGAAGCAGTAACACCCAGTGGTGCAAAGGTGCAGGGACTAGAGATTCTGGCATAGGATTTGCAGGGGTACAAGGGGATGCATCTTTCAGGAAACCAACTTGGCAATAAGCGTCATAATCTTGAAAAATGCTAAAACCTTCGACCTTCTAATTCCACTTCTGGAAATCTGAAGAAAAATTAGAAATGCAACCAAATGTTTATACATGAAGATGTTCACCATAACAGGATTTATAATAAAACAAATAGAAAGCCTAAATGACCAATAAAAAGAAAATAGCTAAGCAAATTAACCATTATATTGTACATTAGGAGCCATTAAAAAGTTACTGATGAAGAGTAATGTGACTCGTAAAATGTTAAGTGAAAAAAGAAGGGTTCCACATAACAGCTATTGCACAACCACATAGGGAAAAATCATCCAAATACACAGGGAATGGAAAGCAATAATCCTTCACATGAAGAGTAAATCGTGATTGGGGATAGAACCAGAGGAAAACAATTTTTTTCCTTCCATTTTCTGACTTTCTTTAAATATTGGGGAAACATACCCTCGCTCTCCTTGAGGCACCACCATTTGAGGCTGCCTCCTCAGAGGGGCCCTGACTGCCCCTTTCTGTACAGATCGCTCATGCCCTGACTCTTTCCGTTCTGTTGTTCTTCACTTCCTTGGTGTCTTCTGATCAGTTCCCCTCCATTCGCTGTAATGCACACCATGAAGTGTCTACATTGTGCTGGTGTGAACCCAAACAGAGGGGAGCCAAGGTGGGAAGCAGGGACATACAGACACGGTCCCCTCCCTCACAGAACTCAGAGTTTGACAGAAGAGCCAGACAGACAACATCCCATAATCCAGGAACAATGGAAAAAGTGCCCCAAAGGAGGCCTAAGTAACCAGCATTGGCTATTCAAGGAATGAAGCAATTCTGAGTGGGGAAATGGGAGAAGGTAATGGTTGAATTGGGTCTCGAAGGTGAGTAGCACTGGGCAGGCAGAGGAGAAAGGGCATTCATTCCTGGCAGGGGATCTACATGAGCAAGGGCCTCGCAGCATAGCCAGTTTCAGAGATGGCAGCCAGGCTAGTGATCAGGGTGATAGGAAAGAAAACTGAGGTTAGATCAGCAAGGGCCTAGCATGGTAGGCTGCAGAGACTGGATCTGCTTCTGAGAACAAGGACAGCCCACAGGTTTTCAAGGAGAAAAGGATGGACTCTGTAAAGGGACTAGCCTGTTTCCTCACTGTCATGGGGCAGAGGGCAGCTCATAATCAGGCTCAGAGCAGATGCAGACAGGGGGATTTTTCACTCCACATAATCCTTGGATCTACCAAAGAACCAGGGATTCCTCAAAACCCCGTTCTGAGGCTTTAACTGACCTTTGTCCTGCACCAGCACGTCCAGCTCCTCCCGAACGCCATCATACCAGCTTGTGATGTCCACGTGGAGGGAGTAATCACAGCAGGATTTGGTGTCAGCTGCTTCATGCCACTTCTCGAAGGAGGTCAGTAGGCTGGACCCAGGCTCAGGAACAACATGGTCAACTGGGACAGGGAAATATGCATCATAATGCTTTAGACTCAAATGTTCCAATGGTAGCCACCATCATTACCACCACCACCATCATTGCCATCATTACCATCACCACCATCATCATCATCACCATAATTATCACACCATCACCATCATCACTATGACAGCCACCATCATTATCACCACCACAATCATCATCACCATCATTATCAACCCATCACCATCACCATCATCGTCATTACCATTATCACCACTACCACCGCCATCATCACCATCATTATCACCCCATCACCATCATCACCGTGACCACCACTATCATCATCATCATCACTCATCACTATCATCACCTCCAGCACCATCACCATCATCATAATCATAATCACCATCATCACCATCGTCATTACCATTATCACCACTACCATCGCCATCACCATCACCCCATCACCATCATCACCATGACCACCACTATCATCACCATCATTATCACTCATCACCATCATCACCCTCGTCATTACCATTATCACCACTACCATCGCCATCACCATCATTATCCACCCATCACCATCATCACCATGACCACCACTATCATCACCATCATTATCACTCATCACTATCATCACCTCCACCACCATCACCATCATCACAATCACCATCACCATCATCACCCTCGTCATTACCATTATCACCACTACCACCACCATCATCACCATCATTATCACCTCACCATCATCACCATGACCACCACTATCATCACCATCATTATCACTCATCACTATCATCACCTCCACCACTATCACTATCATCATCACCACCATCACCACCATCACCACCACCACCATCCACTGTCATCACCGCTATCATTATCACTCCACCACCATCATCACCATCCCATCACCACACCACCACCATCATCATCACTAACATTATCACCACCACCACCATCATCACCACCATCACCACCATCATCACCATCACCACCATCACCATCATCATCATCATCATCACCCCATCATCATCATCATCACCATCACCATCTTCATCACTACCATCCTATCACCATCATCATCATCCCAATTACCACCCCATCACCATCACCACCATTATCATCACCACCATCATCACCAACCTTTTCATAATCACTCTCACCATCATTATTGTCATATTGCCATCACTGTCACTATCATTAACCATAACCATTAATTAGCAATGACATCATCACCATTATCTTCAGTCTTCATTACCACCATCATCGCCACCATTGTCATCATCACCACCATCGCTCACTATTTGTCAGATAGTGCCACAAAAGCTTTACATAACCTCGTTTATTCAATCCTCACAACTGTCCTGTAAAGTGAAAATTAATATCCCCATTTTGCAGATGAAAAACTTGAGGCTCAAAGAGGGTAAAGCAATTGTCCAAGAGCATACAACTAGTAAGCAGAAGAAGGAAGGTTATCCAAGACTTGTCAGATAGTCTGAACTCTTACCCACTGCTCCAAGCTGCCTCCTTTGGCATAGAATGCCAAGATGAAAAGGACCTCCGAGACCAAACAAGTTCACTTCATCATCCTTTTTTCAAATAAAATCTTAAATGTAAAGTAGATGAGGAAGGGGAGCCTCCAGTCTTTTAAACTTCCCTTGACTTCATATACTCTGAAGCTTACTGCCCTGTTTCTTCATACCCCCACCCTTCACAGGCAGATGTCAAAAAGAGAAGTCTCACCTTTCCTCCTCCCACTCACACCTCCATCCACCTAAAGCATCAGCCTTTGCTAATATGACCCTCACATCTCTAGGTCTAACGGGAGCATGCAGTCCTCAGTTTCTTGGCCTCTCGGGGCACAGAAGGTCCCTCCCTCCTTTCTTAAACTCGTTCCTCTCCAGCTTCCATGGCAACGCCACCTTCTGGCTTTTTCTTTCCTTTGTCCTACTTCTTTGGCTGCCACTTCTCAATCATCCTGAGGACTCCATCCCCTACTGTTCACTAGGCTCACTGACTGGATCCCTTTTCTTTGCACCAGCTCATTGAAACACACCACTTGCTCTGAGCTACAGAACTCTGAACCCGGTTGTGTTCTTGGCTTCTCCACCGAGATGACTCAAAAGCTCCCCCAAACCAGAATGTCCACAACCTCATGCAGTACTGTCCCCATCCCCACCCCAGCTGTGGTGGACATCACCAAGTATGTCCACAGCCAGAGGCCCAGGCCACCCGTGCCACTTCCTTTCCCTCGCATGCCCCATGTCTGACCCAGCACCGAGGGCTGTTGACTGGCCTTCATAAAACCCAGAAGCTGTCCACTTCTGCCCAGCCCACGGCCACGCCGCCCTCATCTCTCAGCTGTATTATGCCATCGCCTCCCAGCTGGTCCTGCCACATCCCATCCCGGCCACTCTATTACCGTCTCACCAAAACACGGAACAGTTCACATCTCTCCCTGCTTAAAATACCTCAACGTTGCCTGTCACCCATATGAGAAAGAGCCACAGCCTCATCAGGTCATCGAGGCTCAGGGTTGTCCTCTCCTTGCAGCCTTGCCTCACAGGATGTCATCCCTCAATCTCCACACCCCTGCCCCGCAGGCCTCCCTGCAGTGTCTGGAATGGGAGGTATGTTCTCACCTCAGGGCCTTTGCATATGCTATTCCCTCCTCCCGGGGCTCTGCTCTTCTCTGCCCCCTTCCCCTGGTTAATTCCAACTCATTCTTCAGATCCCTGTACGAATGTCACTTCTTCAGAGAACACTTCCCTGAGGCCCCGCCCCTCAGTTCAAAGCACTGTGCACCCTTCTTTTGCAGCAGGAGTCACAGTTTCTAGTCATACATGTGGATGATTAGTGACTCCCAGAGAGATGACAGGCCCTTGACAACGAGCATCTTTCCTGCTTTTGTTCACCTGATACAGCACCCGGTGCGGACTCTTAATTAACATTTGTTGAATGAAGATGGGGAAGGGCGGGGACCCTTTCAGAGCCCCGGACTGTGGTCCTCGTGTGCTTTCACAGGCTCTTGGTGTTCCATGAAACACACTTTGGAAACTGCCCTTCACAGGCGAGGAGGATAAGGTTTACAGGGCAGGGCTTCCCAGGATCTCACAGCTGGTGATGGAGAAAAGCAGGGGACGTCCCAGGAACCCTGGCTCCTCATCCAGGACTCTTTCCCCTGCCCTAGGCAGTCCCCCTGAGCCCGGAACTTCCGTGCCCATCTCTCAGAACTCTCATGTCCCATGCACTACATGAAGGAATCTCATGTACGTCTCCAAACCACCCTAGGCGCTTCCCACGGTAAGGCCCACATTACAGACAAGGAAGCTGAGGCTCAGAGAGGCCAAGTGCTGGCCACAGTCATGCAGGTGCCTGCCGAGTGCCAGTGTGCTTGGGTTCAAACCCTGGCTGCTGGGATCCAAGTCCAAGTCTAGATCCTCCTCCCATTTCCCATCCAGCAGATCCACGGGCTGCCCTTTGGAAGAGGGATCAGGACAGTGCTTGCCTCAGAAGTCGAGCCCCACTCCTGGCTCAGGGACTTGGCAAACTCTACCCATAGCAGTGGGCTTCAGCCCACAGACCACGCTTCCAAAGGGACTCCTTTGTGAAGAAGTGGGAGAGACGGGCAGGGTTGGGGCCAGCTTACAGACAAGTAGCCTGGAACTGAAGAGCCTAACAGTTGACAGAACATTTACAATAAACTGTGGCCTATTTAGTTCAAATTGCTTATTAAAATGAATTCAAGCAAAAGCAGCTCTTCAAAATCAACACAAGAAACAGCAATCGGGCTGCACAGGGCTATGGAGGAGGAATCCAGTTTCCCAGACCGAGCACTGTTGGGGACTGGTCTCATTGCCCACAGTATTTCCTTCCCTCCCCAGCCTCACCAGGGCTCTCTGTGGCACAATTGTGCTCCTGTCAACTTTGGGCTTGGCCACGTGACTGACCTTGGCCAACAGAATGTGGGTGGAAGCTGCAGCATGGAAGTGAAGAGATGAGGCAGTGAGAGGAGGCAAGTTTCAGCCAGAACCCCCTGCGTTCTGCCATTCACCAGGAGAACAGAGTGGCTGGGGAGTCACTGGGTCCAGAATGGGAGACCCATGGTGTCCGAGTCCAACCCGCAGCTGAGCACAGCCACTCCAGCCCCATGCCCACTCCTGCACACCCTCAAATGAGAAAAACAAGTGTTGCTTGAGATTTGGGGGCTGTTTGTTATGCGGTCTTATCACAGTATTACTGCAGCAATACTGACTAATACAACCACTTCCCAGCTATGTCTCCTTGGGCAAGTTGCTTCACCTCTCTGGGCCTCTATTCTCCCATCTGTCACAATAATACCTATGTCACGGGTTCTGAAACCACAGCCATCTTCACATCATGTTGAAGGGTTTTCTTTTTCTTTTTTTTTTTTTTTTTTGCTTTATCTCCCTATAATCCATGTCTTCTTCACTTAATGCTTTTCTTTAAACAAATTTTGTTTCTAAAAATCTAAATGTGACTTCAGTCTCATGCTAAGCAATTATACCAATGAGATGGTATTTCAATATTTTAAAAATATTTTTTTAAAATTGGTGCCTATAAAACCATGTTGTTTATTAAGCCATCTTGGGTAGCCCCAGTGGCACACATGGTGTGCTCTGTAAAACGGCGACCTGTGTCCTAGGGCTGCAGTGAGAATGAAATCCAGTGGCACCCTGTGCAGACAGCCTTGAACACACTGAGCACTTGTGATGCTGGTGATGAAGAGGGGACCTCACAGTCTATGTCCCTAAGGCAGGGGACAGTGTCACTCACTGATCATCGTGGTCCCGCCCACCAGGGCCGCCCTGGTCCCTTGGAAGAAGTCATCAGCGGCAGTCATCCCCTGGGAGGGCTTCTGCAGGTACGTGTTGACATCGATACCTCCGGGAATAACCATCCGCCCGTTGGCTTCAATGGTCTTCACTCCACCAGGAACGATTAAGTTCTCTCCTATTTGTCTGGAGGCAAACAATAGAGACAGCCTTGGTTCTTAAAGGAAAAGTAGAATGGGCAGTCAACCCACAGCTTCACTTCTGTTAAATAAACAATTCTGAGTTAGGCCCTTCACAAGGCCCTGGGTAGACAGATAACTCAGGCAGGGTGCATGCCCTCAGGGGGCTCACAGTCTAACAGGAGGTAAGGCAGGTGGGCAGACTGTTAGAGTCCAGTATAGCAGAGAGAGCCAGGGGACACGAGGAGGGGCTCTTTCATCCAGCCCGTTATCTAAGGCTTCCAGGTGGAGGGGGTGGCAGAGCTCAGTCCAACAGAGGTGAGACCAGCATGATGCACACGCTGACTGTCACATCTATTCCGATGTAGCAGGTGCCGGAAAACTTCCTCCAGAAGGAGGGTAAATTCCAAATGGGGAAGGAGGGAAAGGAGCCTACGAAAAGAGAAACCAGGCCCCCGGGGATCTCTGTAGGTGACTTATTGATGACGGTGGCTTCTGGTTTTTATTTGCTGGCACCAGAGTCAGGAGGTCTATCAAGGCGCTGGGGGAAGAGGCTCAGCCAGAACCAGGAAAAGGACCCAGCAGCGTCCAAGGTCAAGGTCTGGCTCAGACCATGAGATCTGTGAGTGATTTTTACTTAAAAAAAAAAAAATCCAATTGTTGTGAACTCTTGAGATTGGGCAGTATATTAATTTTCTAAGTCACATGAAACGCCAGTAGTAAAGACCCAGGAAGATGCTGCTTCAGTGACCAAAAGTGCAGTTCTAGACAGAACCCACAGCCAGGCAACCAAGACAGTAGCCCCTGCCCTCCTGGGCTCCCAGGAGAACCTGGGCCAGCAAGCAGATCCCAGCTGGGGCTCCCCCGAAAAAGTGGGTGCCACACACTGTGCTCTTAACCCAGGAAATAAGCCTAGGACCGCACAGTGCCAGGGACAAGGTGGACACTCAGAAAATGTTACCACACATGTCCACCTCCACCAGGATCACCACCGCCGCTGCTTTTAATAACCAATCCCTTACCTTCAAAATGTCCACCGCCGCTGCTTATAACCAATCCCTTACCCCCAGAATGTCCACTGCCACTGCTTATAATATCCCCAGAATGTCCACTGCCACTGCTTATAATATCCCCAGAATGTCCACTGCCACTGCTTATAATATCCCCAGAATGTCCACTGCCACTGCTTATAATATCCCCAGAATGTCCACTGCCACTGCTTATAATATCCCCAGAATGTCCAACTTGACTGAGGGAAATCCTGTCTTCCCCAATCCTTCTGCCGTCCTCTCCAAACGTGTGGGCTTGCCAACAGCTGAAGGGAAAGGGGTCAGGAAGACACCTGGCCCTTAACTTAAAAGGAACAGCAACAGGAGAACAGCGTCTTCTAAGCGCATCACGGCTTCTCTCATTGAATGCTCACAACCAGCTCTAACAGAGGACAGGGTAGCACCCCAAATGCCAACCCAGGCAAAGACCTGGGCACAGTCCAGTCAGAAGAGCCACTGGCTGTAGACATGCACATGGTGTGTCTACACATGGGCACGGACCTACGCATGAGTGTCAGCAGAATCACAGCTCAGTCTGATTCAAGCCTGTGACCGAGTCACCATGCTGTGGGGGCCAACAAGTACTCTGATGAGAGGTTCTTTTATTTATTTTTGAGACAGGATCTCTGTCAGTCAGGCTGGAGTAGAGTAGTGCATGTCATGGCTCACTGCAGCCTCACTTGCTGGGCTCAAAGCGATCCTCCTGCCTCAACCTCCCAAGTAGCTGGAACTACAGGCGTGTATACCACCATGCCCAGCTAATTTTGTTTTTTAATTTTTTGTAGAGATGGGATCTCCCTATGTTGCCCAGGCTGATCTGGAACTCCTGAGCTCGAGGGGTCCTCCTGCCTTGGCTTCCCAAAGTGTTTGAGCAAACATGCCTGGCTTTTCTTTCTTTCTTTTTTTTTTTTTTTTTTTTTTTTAAGAAATAGCACATTTCCTGAGCAGCCTGGTTGGCCACAGTCCTAAGATGCTTAATGTTCAACAATGAGTGCCATCTCTGCAGCCAGAGGCTCTTTCTTACCAGGCACAATCATAGCCTCTTAACAAACCCTCTCTGGTCTCCCGCCAGCAGCCCTGTGAGGTAGGAGGTATTCCCATTTTGCAAAAGAGGACAACACAACTCAGAGAGGTGTAGTGACTCATCCAAAGCCACCCAGCAAGTCAGTGATGGGCCTGGATTTAAGCCCAGGTCTACTCAAGACTAAGATCAGAGCTCTGACCAGCGGGCTTTACTGTTGCCCTGCTTCCCATATATAGAAGCCAGATTCTCCCTGAACTGGGTTTAAACTAAACGGGACTCACTGAATGGTGCTCAATAGCAACGTGCTTGAAAGGGAAAGAGGAGAGAGGAAGCTCAGTTCAGTGAATGAGACAGACGCCCCTCCCCCAACACCATCACCCCACAGTGCAGAAGAAACTCTCAACCACCGGCACCTGATTCACCAAGGCTAAGTGAATTAAATGGAAACCCCGATGAATCATAATCCAATGAATCACGACAGCTGAACGGTTCTTAAGAAAACTTGGCAAATGGCCACAAAATTAAAGGATTCTTGGGGTTTAATTAAAGTGGAGGAGAATAATTGTGCCTCTGTGTGCCAGGTGGTCCCTGGGGTGAGCACAGCTGGTCCCTGGCTCTTCCACACCTACCCTTCTCCGCCTGCAGGATGCACATTCAGAATAAACACCCGAGGGCCGTGTGAGGTCTCAGTCACTGTCACTCGCTCAGCTTCACAAGGCCAGAGGAGAACTGCTGACACTCAGAGAGCTTCTCAGCAACGGATTCAAGTAAAAGGGGTTTACGACCAAGAGGGGCTGACAGATAATGAATTTAGGGAAACTGCAGATTTCCTCAACAGCCAGGTTAGCCGGAGTCCTAGGATTCTTGATGTTCATACATACAGCAGGCACTTAATGAATGCAGCTCAACCCATGGCCACTTGCTCCATCTGTATACCCCCTGGGATTGCAGGCCCTCTATAAGGGGGCCTGGCCCGGGAAGGACGGGCGTGGATGTGGTCAGATCAAAGCAGCAGGTGGTGTGTGGGAGCGGGGAGCCCACGAGATCATTCTAAGGGTCATTTTACCTTTCAGGCTTCAGAAGCCCAAAACCCCACACAAAGGGGTGTTCCCTCGGAGTTGCTTTCTCTATATCTAAGCCATGGTTGAGTTAGAAAACCTCATTTTTTGACGCATCCTGACACCCTTCCCCACCCCCCATCTGCCTTCCTAACCATTCGGGATCCAGGTGCCCTGCATGTGACAGGAGCACCCTCACCACCTGATGGCCAACATTCATTTGTTTATGCTTTCCCTGAATTGGCGCTCCAGGACCTACTCCGCAGGCCTGGTGCTGGGCCCCAGGGTGGGGGCCACGAGGCGAGGCCCTGGTCAAGGAGCAATGCAGTGTGACGAGGGCTGCAACAGACAGCAGCTCACGGGCTCTGGGGACGGAGGGATGCACCCCACACCATCTTGGGGTCAAGGAAGGCTTCCTGGAGGAGGAGTCGCATGAGCTGGGCCCACAAGGACAAACAAGAGATGAGGGGAAGGCAGAGGGGCAGGGAGAAAAGGTGTTCCAGGCAGGGGACTGATGGGTGCAAGGCTCTGAGGTGACAGCAGCCTGCAAGTCCTGTGAGTCCCAAGTTTTCATTATGGCCAGAAGAGTAAGCAAGGAATGAAGCCAGAGGAGGGGAGGTCCGAGCTGGACTTGAAATGGTCAAAGTTTAGGACTAGAACTGGGGGGTGAGCTGGGGGGAGGCAGGGAGGGCTCAACTGTTCTGGGTACCCCTCTTCGCTGGGTGATTTGCATATGTAGTCTCTTTCAATGCCCCCAATACTCCACAGCCCCTTTCCCCCAGCCTCCTCCTCCTCCTCCTGCATCATCATCCCCAAAGCCCACACGGGCCCCAGGATGATTCTGTTAATGGTATCAATCCCCTTCTGCCTTCCCCTAGCTCCAATTCCCCTCTGCCTTTCCTTCTTGTGCCAACCACTCATGCTGGATCCTGAAACAGTGTCCTTCTCTCCTCTTCCAGATTTCAAGGGAAGAGGCTGAGCACCCAGCAAATCCAGGGCACAACTCCCAGAAGGAGAACTGTACCGATCCTCACCCACCAGTAAAATGTTAAGGCCAGCCGGGCGCGGTGGCTCACACCTGTAATCCCAGCACTTCGGGAGGCTGAGGCAGGTGGATCACGAGATCAGGAGATCGAGACCATCTTGGCCAACATGGTGAAATCCCATCTCTACTAAAATACAAAAAATTAGCCGGGCATGGTGGTGCATGCCTGTAGTCCCAGCTACTCAGGAGGCTGAGGCAGGGGAGTCGATTGAACCCGGGAGGCGGAGGTTGTATGTAGTGAGCTGAGATCGCACCACTGCACTCCAGCCTGGGCAACAGAGTGAGACTCTGTCTCAAAAAAAAAAAAGAAAAGAAAAGTGAAGGCCACCTACAGACCCCTGCCTGGCGTTATGGACAGAATTTTGTCTCCCAAAATTCATGTTGAAGCCCCAGCCCACCCCCATGGGACTACCTTTGGAGACGGGGCCTTTAAGGAGGTGATTAAGGTTGAATGAGGCCACAAGAGTGGGGCCAGAATCCAACAAGACTGGTGTCCTTAGGAGAAGAGCCCCCAGGAGTGTGCACACACACAGAAAGAGCCCGAGGACAGCCAGAAGGTGGTGTCTGCAAGCCAAGGACAGAGGCCTCAGGAAGAACCAACCCTGATGGCCACTTGATCTGGGACTTCCAGCCTCCAGAACTGTGAGAAATAAACTGCAGCTATTTAAACCACCCAGCCTGTGGCATTCTGTTCCGGCAGCCAGAGCTGGCTAAGACACCTGGGTTGTCGTAAGCAGGACTGAGGAGGGAGCCAATGAGAAGAAAGTAAAGGAAACTCCAGCCCCAACGTCCATCTTTTCTTTAAGTGCCAAGGCCGGGCTTGGAAGCCACACATTCCTCCTTCCTCCCTGCTCCCCTCAACCCAATTCCAGAAACTGTGGGTAGGTGGAAGGAAGAGCTGTGAATTCAGTTGTCTTAGGGTGGAATCCGGGCCTTGACCCTAACTCACCCCGTCATATGGGGCCAGGTACCCAGACTCATTGGCCTGCTGCCTCCAAAACCACAAAACAGGAAACATGTCTGCATTTTGCAGCGTTTGTGTGAGCATTGCATGAGAGGAGCTGCCTCAGCCGTGTGGCAGGGAGCCTAGCCCAGGGGGGCACCTGAGAAATGCCAGCCCCTTGTCCACCCGCAGCGTGCACCTCCCCCAACCTCCGTGAGGTCTCTACCCCTGAAACACAGGCACACAGCCCTGTCATTCCAGGGCAGAATGCCAGCCTTCCATTCCATCTAAGGCCAGGCAGCCTGGCGACACAGGTTTCTTAAAAGGTCCGTTTTGATCAACCCACTTGATAAGTCCATCCTCCAGGTAGACGTCAGCATAAAGGGACTGGTCATCGTTGATGATCCGTCCACCTTTGATGAGGAGTCGGTCACTCTGCAAAGCAAGGCAAAGTATTAAGGTTCCTTGGAGAAAAGCCAGGAGAAATTTTTTCCTTTTTAATTTCGAATGAAAGAATTATCAAATATTTTCAAAAGTAAAGGCATTTAACTTCCCCCATCCCAGATCCATCACCAGCTTCAATACTTCTCTATCCAACACTTCCCGTTCTCCTTTCACCTTTCTCCCCTCTCACTTTGTTTTGTTTTTGCTGAGATGTTTTAAAACAAAGTCCAAGCACTGTATCTTCCCACCTAGAAATACTTTCCTAGATCTCTCTCACTGCTAACCCACTTCCCGTTTGCCCCGAGAAATGAGTGTGGGCAGCAAGATGCACTTTTTTTTTTTTTCTAAACAGGAAAGGGGTAAAGACTTTTTAAAGAAACAAAACCAGAATCCATTATCCCAACGAACCCAATTAATTTAATAGCTTCCCTATCAGTCAATAATCAGGCCCTGTTCAATGTTCCTTGATTGACTCATGGATGTCTTTTTGTAGTTGGAAGGTTTGAATCAAGAGCCATACCAGACCCCGTAGCACACCTGCCTCATCATCTCGGCAGTCTCTGTCAGCATCTGCACTGGCCCCTCCTCCCTTTTGAATGTCATTCATTTGTTGAAGAAACTGGGTCATTTGTAGAACAGGGAGTTATCAAGGTATTATTAAATATGATAATGATCAACTGAGAGACATTTTAAAAGATAGTGAAGAGACTAAAAACCCCACTTTCCCCGTATAACTCCCGGTTGACATTCTGATGTCTCCCCACCCTTTTTCCTCTGTTTTCTTCCCCACAGTGCACACATCCGCTCACTCATCCAAGCACCGATCAGCTACCAACTGATGCTCTGAGTGCCAGAGGGGACCAGGCATAGAGCTGGAATCTGCTTTCCGGGGTTGACAGATGGAGAGACAGATGTTTATCAAGTCATAGGGTATGTGGGGTTGAAGAGGAGAAGAGTGGGGACCTGCCATGGAAGCCAAGCAAAGGCGCTGCCAACCTTATCTGGGGGGTTGGGCAGAGAAAGCGTAGACCCAGAAAATAAGTCTAAAAAACAGTCTATTTATACTTCCTATATCTACACTCTGTATGACTATGGATAGATAAATGGATGTGTCATTAGAGGAAGGCGGATAAACACACACACACACAAACAGGACTGTATGAATATGTCTATGTAAATATTCATGTATTCAGATGATGTTCTCCAAAGGGCATTTTCAATCCCCCAGCCTATCCTAAGGGCACAGACCTAGGCTTTCAACCCTCTTCTACTTGTCAATACCATTCCAGAATGGAACTCAGCCATAAACATGTTTATGCATAAACACAAACAAAGCTTCACCATATGGAGTGTTCCGGGCGGAGGGAATGATATGCAAGTCAGAAACCAGAATATTATGGGAACCAAAAAGAACACAATTCTGTCCTTCCTGCATTTTACCATAATCACATCCCAACTTGCCGCACATTCTTCATGACTATGTATATATATACATATACTTTTTTTTTCTTTTTTTTTGAGACGGAGTCTCCCTCTGTCGCCCAGGCTGGAGTGCAGTGGCGCGATCTTGGAAACAGGGCCTTTGGCGTGAACCTCCACCTCCTGGGTTCATGCCATTCTCCTGCCTCAGCCTCCTGAGTAGCTGGGACTACAGGGACCCGCCACCATGCCCGGCTAATTTTTTGTAGTTTTAGTAGAGACGGGGTTTCATCGTGTTAGCCAGGATGGTCTTGATCTCCCGACCTCGTGGTCTGCCTGCCTTGGCCTCCCAAAGTGCTGGGATTAATTACAGGCGTGAGCCACTGTGCCTGACCCCCCCGCTTCATGACTATATTTTTAAAATAATCATAAAATATTCCATCTTAGGGATACATAATAAATTGTTTAATAATTCCCCCATTGTTGGTTACTGAAGTTATTTTCTGGTTTTTACAGTGATATGTATTGCTGCAAAAAACATTTTTGTGCATAAAACTCCTTCCTTAGTTTGAATGATTTGTTAGGCAAGGTTCTCAGAAGCTTAACAACTGAGGCAAACGACATAAACCTTATTTACAGCCCTTGATAAAGATGACCAAATTCCTTTCCAAAAGGAGTACCCCATTCTTTGCATGAAAACACTAAGCACTCTTTTTTATTATTAATGTTTGTTAATTTGTGTTCCTTTTCTTTTTTCTTTTCTTCGAGACAGAGTCTTGCTCTATCACCCAGGCTGGAGTAAAGTGGCATGATCATAGCTCACTGCATCGGGAGGTGGAGCTTGCAGTAAGCCGAGATGGTGCCACTGCACTCCAGCGAGCGCAGAGCGAGACTCCGTCTCAAAAAAAAAATAAAAGTAAACTGACAAGAACAACCCACAGTAGGTGGTACTCTGATAGCAGAGCCTCACTCAAGAACCTGGAGGCAAGTGGTGCATCTGGGAGGTGGCTCCAGGGACTGCAGGGAGGGTATCCTGTTCAATAGAGTGCATATTGACCTGGCTAGCACTGTGGGCAACTAGAGCTTGATCTTGCCAAGGCCATCTGAGGAAGCGTACAGAAGGCACTTCAGTGTGCCCTTGGACCAGGTCCCATGGTTTTACAGCATCCGCCACAATGCCCTGCAAGCCCAGAGAAGAAGAGTTTAACCCAAACTAAGGAATCAGAAACACATCATGCAGTTAGCTGCCCAAAGCTTCTTGCATCAGAATCATATTTCCCTCAGAGTGAAAGCCACGGGCAGCGAGACCCCAGTTCATCTCGAGTCCCAGGATCCTGGCAGTCTTCCTGCTCCTACTTCCTTTGGGCCCTGCTTGATGTTACTTATCTGAGTGCTGTCCCCTCAACTTGCCCTGTTTGGGACAACACACGCCACCACCCCACCAGCTGACCCTACATCCCTTACCCGTTTTATGTATTCATAGTACTTACAGCACATCTGGCAGACTATGTATTTCTAGGTCTGTCTAAAATGTGACTTGCTGCACTGGAATCACAGCTTTGGCATGTTACCCCATTGGCTGTGCGGGACACAACTCCCCGGGGACGCATGACACGGGTGTTGGTGGGGACGGCACTGCCTGGAGTTTGCATAGTAAACTTGTCTTTACTAGACCGTGAGCTCCACGGAGGCAACGGACTTTGTTTTCTTCACTGCTGCCTCTCCGGCATCTTGGACACAGCCAGGCTGGCTGTCTGGGTGACTGAACTGATTCTTGACAGATGAATGGGTGAAGATGGAGAGAAAGACGTCACAGCTGGGAGTAGAGGAAAAGCAGTGTGACAAGGCACATCCTGTTCTTCAGCAGGAGGGTCTCTGGAGGAAGATGCTTCAGGGTAAGTTGCTCCTAGGCCCCACAACCTATCTGTGTCCCTAAAAGAGATGTGTGCATCCCCAGGGAGGAAACTCACCAAGCCTCTTGACGGCATTCCAGGACCAATGGGAAAAAGAGGCCCGGGCTCTGCACATCCAGGAAGCACCCACAAGCTGGCGTGCATGTTTCCCCGGCTCCAGAACAGGAAACATAAGTCACCAGCAGCTGGTGCATGGCTTCCGGAACACGGCCACCCTGCAGGCACCCGTCTGCCTTGTCACATTTAATAGGGGGCTTTTCAGGCTCAGTCTGAAAGGTGGCATTTTAATGCACTGTGTGCCAGAAGATCGGCCCAACCTGCTATGCTCTTCCTAGAATCACATGGTGGAGCTCGTGTTCAAATCCACTCCCTCCCCAACTACCACCACCAGACACTGCAAGCAGGGGCGCCCAGGGCTCCAAGCCCTTAGTGTCTCTCAGGTGCTGGTCTACTTCCGAAAAAAAAAAGCCCATAGGAAGCCAAGTGCTGATTCAACCTCGTCATGTTCTTTCTTAAAATTAGTAGTTCCTTTGCCTCTTAAACAAGCATTTTCAAAGCCATGTGCTTCAGAACTCAAGCTCAGAGAGACTTTAGTAGGTACGGGCCCAGACAGGGGTTCCCCGGTGCCGTGAGTTTAGAGATCTCTAGGTTAAGGCTGGGTGCGGTGGCTCACGCCTGTAATCCCAGCACTTTGGGAGGCTGAGGCAGGCGGATCACAAGGTCAGGAGATCGAGATCGAGACCATCCTGGCTAACATGGTGAAACCCTGTCTCTACTAAAAATACAAAAAATTAGCTGGGCGTGGTGAAGCACGCCTATAGTCGCAGGTACTTGGGAGGCTGAGGCAGGAGAATGGCGTGAACCCGGGAGGCGGAGTTTGCAGTGAGCCGAGATCGCGCCACTGCACTCCAGCCTGGGTGACAGAGTTAGACTCCGCCCCCCCACCCCCACCAAAAAAAAAAAGAAATCTGTGGGTTAAACGGAAGCAATGATGTCTTTACGACAGAACTTTTCAGATCCTTGCCTCTGCTGATATTTGATATGGATATTCCAGAGGAGAACTGAGTTGATATCTTTTCCAAACTCAGGTCCCTTTGTGGTGTGGAAAATCTGAAGAGATACTTTCCCACAGAAGAGACTGTGGGAAACGGGCTTTGAAGAAGTTACGCGCTTTGTGGCCATGTGCACTGAACGGTCTGTGCGGAATGTTAGTATGGAAATGAGCTCCTCGTATGGAAATGAGCTCCACAGACAGGTGTGACCTCCAAGTTCACACAACTAGTAAGGGTGCAGCCTAGAGCCAAGGGTTCCTAATGGCCTGTCCAGCATTCCAGCCACCAAGCCACGCTTCTGTCCCATGTCTAAACATTCTCAAACTCTAGAATCCATGACACCTCATAAAAAGATAGAACTTAGAATACCCCCTACAAGTTTTAAGATCAACGGGCCTTGCCTTCTAAGGCTGCCTTTCTCATGCAGGAAATACGAGTGCACAGAACTGTATACCAAAAAATGTAAATGTTACATAATGTATGTTTTTAAAATTAATAATACCAAATTCACACACTTACAAAAAAAAATACCAGTGCTGTCTGTTGCCTCTCACACGATTACTGTGAGGGGAAAACAGCAGATGTGAAAAATGGTATGCTCTGCATAAAAATTATTATGTAAAAACTAGGCTGGATGCAGTGGCTCACACCTATAATCCCAGCACTTTGGGAGGCTGAGGTGGGTGGATCACCTGAGGTTAGGAGTTTGAGACCAGCCTGGCCAACATGATGAAACCCCGTCTCTACTAAAAATGCAAAAATTAGCCAGGCGTGATGGTGGGCACCTGTAATCCTAGCTACTCAGGAGGCTGAGGCAGGAGAATTGCTTGAACCCAGGAGGCGGAGGTTGCAGTGAGCTGAGATGGCGCCACTGCAGTCCAGCCTGGGCAACAGAGCAAGACTCCATCTCAAAAAAAGTTATTATGTATAAACCTTGAAGAAATAAAGCATTTCATGAAAAACTCAGCCAAAGTCTAACAGCTGAATTGATTAGCTCGGGCATGTCAGAGATGCCAGTTCGTTCCATGGTGACAGCAGTGACCTAAAGCAAATCATGTTCTTGTGTCAGTGCTGCTTAAAAGCAAAACGTCCACACTCAGACAGAGGTGGGTTTGGATCCTGACTCCACTTATTATCCACGTGATTTACCAAGCCTCCGTTTCCTCATCTATAAGATGGGGATACCAAGCCCAACTAATTTTTGCATTTTTATTAGAGACAGGGTTTCACCATTATTGGCCAGGCTGGTCTCAAACTCCTAACCTCAGGTGATCCACCCACCTCGGCCTCCCAAAGGCTCCTCTGGGCTCTGCGTTCTAGGTGTGTATTTGAAGTGCTTCCTCAGCCCAGGTCTGGCAGGTGAACAGCTCATTGTTCATTCTCTGTCCTTTTCTGTGGCTAGAACTCCACACTATAAATCATTGTTTAAGGATGGGTGTAAGCAACTTAAATGCAGCTTGTGTCCTCAAGGGGTGCTCAGGCCAGTGAGGGAGGCTGAATCAACAGCTGGCCTTTGCCCCCAGTGTGGGAAGTGCAGAGGGCCACAGAGCACAGAGGCAGCCTCTACATCAACCCTGCTAAGGGGAAAAGCATTTCCTCTGAGCTTGGAGGCTGAGTAGGTATTAGCCACACAGCAAAGGCAAAAAGGGATCCCGAGAGAGGGAAGCACACGGTGTATTAGTCCGTCCTCACAATGCCATAAAGAAATGCCTGAGACTGGGTAATTTATAAAGAAAAGAAAAGAGGTTTAATTGGCTCATGGTTCTGCAGGCTGTACAGGAAGCACTGTGCTGGCATCTGCTCGGCTTCTGGGGAGGCCTCAGGAAACTTACAATCATGGCGGAAGGCAAAGTAGGGGGTGGGTGAAGGCATGTGAGTACCTCACATGGCCGAGCAGGAAGAAGAGAGAGAGTGGGGAGGTGCCACACTTTTAAATAACAAGATCTTCTGAGAACTCACTCACTATCACGAGAACAGCACCAAAGGGGGAAATCCGCCCCAACGATTCAATTACCTCCCTCCAGACCCCACCTCCAATACTGTGCACTACAATTCAACCCGAGATTTGGGTGGGGACACAGATCCAGACCATATTCCATGGGGAAAGACACAGAGGTCAGAAGCAGCCTGGTGCGTGCCTGGGGGTCTGTAAGTGGTTTCCTTTGGCTGAAGGGTGACCTCAAAGTGGGGAATGTGGAAACGACTGCAGAAGCCAGATCTCAGGGACCCCAGTGCCGTGTGTACAGGGGAGTCTGGGCTCCGTGGTGAAGGTCATGGAGGGGTTTTCATCAGGGAGGAACCAGAACATAGAGACGTTTCCAAGACAAGACATCGCATGAGCGCTGGGTGGAAATGGGAGAAGTGGGAGAAATCGTCTTTATCTTCTCCTCAAAGCTGGGATTCCTCAGTAAGAATATGTGGCAGCCAAGTTTGCAACAGGTATCAAAGGCCTTAACAATGTTCATGTCCTTTGACCCATAAATTTAGTGCTGGGAATTTGTCCTCCAGAAAATGTCCAAAACAGGGTCAAAAAATGACACACAAAGACGTGATCCAGAATTAATTACAATGGTATAACCACACCAGTAATGAGGTATCATTCAGCTACTACAGCTACTAAAATATTTTCCAGGAAGTTTTAAGCACGAACAAAAGTGCTAGATAATAAAATATAAGGAGAAAATGCAAACTACAAAATTCTCTGTTAGGAATGCAAAAGGAAGTGGATCTGGAGTAATTGGCTTCCCCTATGGAGACTTTGGGGTCCACCCCCATGATCTAACCGCCAGTATAATGCACAGCCCTCTCCCAATGCACAGCCCTCCCCCAATGTGCCCATCTCTCATTGAGGTGGACACCCCTTCATGGCCGGGGGAGTTCTGAGTATTTCATCTCTATATCCTCAGGAACCAGCCAGGAACCTTACACAGTGTTTAGCAGATGTTTGCTGGGCAGGAGGCGAAGAGGGAGGCAACAGACAAGAGACAAGGGAAGGAGAAAGTAGAAAAAGTTTGAAAAGACAGAGGGAGTGCAAAGGAGAGAAAAGGAAGATGAGATTAAAAAAAAGGATAAAGAGGAAATGAAAGATGGAAGGAGGAGGAAAGAAAGGAGAGAAGAGAGAAACAAAGGGAGAAAAGCATAGGTGGACACATAGTAAATCTCTCTTTTCTGCTTTTCAAATTCCTGAAAATCTAACCCCACTGGCTGGGAGAGAAGTCTGGCAAGTGCAAAGCCTGCACACTACAGATGATGCAGGAGGGCATCCTCATGAAGACTCTACCAAAACCGTGCTGGGCTGCAGCCGTGTTTCTACTGCCAAATAGCTCATGAGTCAGAGGAGCAGCCAGGCAGGAGACAGGGATTCTTCTCCAAACCTACTGTTATCTCCCATCCAGCCCCCACTGGGAGGACAGAGCTGACAGTGGCAGGACGCTTTTGTTCTTTTCACAAACATTAAGCATTAGGTTGCGCTCTGCTTACAAAAACTAGCCTTTAAAGCTTCAGGCATTTTTATCCATAGAACAAAAAAACAAACAGCAGCAACCGCAGTCAGCCTCAGCTCAGAGGGGAGGTTCTGGATGACAGTGAATTTTCTGCATCACTGTCTATTCCTGAGTGAGGCATTAAACCTCCACGGGTTCTGTTCTCCCTCCTGCAGAGTGGGAATAAATCTGTCATCTCCACCATGAAGGTGGCTGTCAGAAGGCATACAAAATCTATTAAGGTCTAGATTTTAGAAAAAAAAAGAGATGGGATGCTATTCTTATCCAATCAACCTTTATCCAAAAATCACTGGTTTAGCAACCTTGGCTATCTGGAAAATAGCAGAGAACCAAAGCTGTTATTACAGTGACAGAGAAAAGACTGTGGCTCTGTCATCAAGGAGGGGAAAATTGAGCTGAGTTCCAAAATATAAATAGGAGTTCAGAAATCTGGAAAAACTGGGAGAGGAGAAGGGAAACATCCCAGCCAGATAAATATTAGATACAGAGACACCGTCTTCTGAAAGTTCCAGGTACTGTGGGTAGGTGAGGAACAGGTGGGGATTGGTGCTGTCCGCGGTCCTGAATTGACACTGGGCACAGAGACTGAGTTTTCTCCAAACCCTGACGCTGAAGACCCCTCAGCCCCCTGCCACGTCCAACCTTGTAGTTTTTTACTGCTTTTCTTTCTCAGCTTCTTAAAAAAGTCTTGTTTCAAAAATTCTTCTTTTGGCCTTGCAGAGTCAAAATAATCATGATTTATGTTTCCAAATGGACATAGCTGGCTTCAAGTACTTCTCAGTGTTGGTAAATGAAGACCTGACACTACTTCCAATACTTTAATTCTTCCACCCCAGGAAGTTGGGGTGAGGGCAAGCAGCTCCCATGGCCCCCACGTGCTCCACTAGGGCAGTCATTGGAGTCATGAACAGGCGGGTGTCAACATAGGGTCTCAGAGGCCACACAAATTCAGATGAGGTTGCCTGATTCCTCAGTGGGAAGGGCAGGAAAGCTCAGGGTAACTAAAAGACCAGTCTCTTCTGGAAAGATGAGGAAACCCTTTCTTTCCAAAGAGCAAGCAGGGAAATGAGCCTCAAAAAGATCAAGGGAGCCCATTTTGTAGAAATGTGCTTATCCAAGCATTGAATGCAGCGGGAATCGCTTTCTTTTAGAACAAAGGAAATGTCAAGGTGGGTTTTGAAAGTTTTTAGTCCTTTAAAACCACATACTCATGACATTGAGGCTGACATTCGCAATTCAAAACTTCAAGATGATCGGTAGGCATACCCCCCCTGCCACCCCCCACCCCCTGTCGAAAACTGACAGCATGACACCATGGCCCAGCTGGTCCTCAAAATGCCCTGGAATTGCCTGCTAAAAATTCCCTTCGGGGCTTTTATCAAGATATTCATTCACCAGATCTAGATTACAAGCCAGGAATTTATATTATTAACAAACATCCCCAGAAAATTTCAACACAGACCCTCTGTGGCAAGTCCTCACCCAAAGTGGGTGCAGTGCAGCCCCCTGCCCCGCTGACAGTGGGTGTGCTGCTCATGTGACCTGCTTTGGCTGGGGGTGCACCAGTCCGAGCACAAGCTTTAAGGGGCAGGTGGGTTCAGCTCTCCCTGACAGTCCACTCCCCGGCCATGAAAACCACAGGACCCAAGGAATGGCAGCCCCAAAATGACAGGATATGAGGAGCACACCTGACCCCAACAGAAGACTGAAGACAAATCAAGCTGAGCCCTGCTAAGCACCTACCACCCACAAACCCAATGCCACAAATAAATATTTGTTGCTGTAAGGCACAGGGTCTAGGGGGATGTTTGTTAGGTAGCATCATTGCATCAAAGCGAATTAATACATCAGAAAGGTTCTGTGTTGGGAGTCACAGGGTTTGCTGCGTGAGAGGTTTTACAGCTCAAATACGTCAAACTTCCATGGCTTGGTCCCTACCTTGAATAACCAGAGCCTTCTCCTTCAGCAAGCTCTCCGCTCTGGCCTCCCTGAAACAGCAAATGCTGCCATCCCATTCAGCTACACACTCATATTTATTCACAGAAACCATCCATTTGCCTTTGATTTTGCCTCCGGGGACAGCCTGTCAGCCAGTGGCCCTTTGCCACACTATCCAGGCATGCAATCCATGAAGTGGCAACTGGTATAAGCCTGAATCTAATTAACACACATTCGTTCCCCCTCTCATGGATAGGGGACAGTGTGGCTTTCCCCGCTTCATGAATGGAGACACAGGTGGTCCCCATGGACTGCAGGACTTTTTTTTCCCGAGCTTATGCCTGTTTCTATGACAACTGCAGTTATAAGCGCACAATTTCAGGTCCCATTGTACCAGCAGACTTTCAGGGAGCACTCCCTGATGGACTGAATATCTGATTTTAAAACAGCACTCCTCTGTCACAACCCCAAGAGTGGGCCTGCACGCTGCATGGGGAAAGATGATGCTAGCTGCATGTGTGATCGGTGACTTGACCCGTTTCTCTGTGTTCTGGTCTGTGCTTCTTGCTCTATAGAAAGAAATCTGGATAGAACTCCTTTGCCTTAAGAAGTGCACATTCCTTGAACTCATATTAAGGATCAGTTCTGCATTACATGGGTTTTCATTTTTAATTCTTAAATCACCTTAAAAGTGGGAATAAGTATGACAAGTGAGGAAACTCAGAAGTAATTTGCTCAAGGTCACACAGCCAAGAGATGGTACAGCAGCTAGGATTTGAACCGAATTCCACCTGGCACCTATACAGAGACCACCCCACCGCCTCTCGGAGGTGAGACTAGTACAGTGTTCTCTTCAGTGTACCTAGTTGATGCATCTGAGCCTCATTTCCCCCCTCTGTAAAACAGGGACAGGCAGCAACAGACTACACTTATCTGTTCAGTGTTTATCAAGTACATACTCCAGGCCTGGCACCTCCCCTGCCCTCTTGACACGATTATTGTGAATGTGGTCAAAAGTTGTTAAGGCAGATTAAAGGCTTCCGAAAACTGCAAAAGGCTTTCTAGGGGAAAGACATTACATGCAGAGACCTATCACCTAATAAACCTTGCCGATGCCTCCTGGGAGCCAGGTACTTATATTTACTCTCTCACTGCATGCTCGTTTAACAGAGGCGATGTTTGGACATGAATGCAGAGGTCAGACTGCACCTAACAACATGGGTGCAGAGGGCAGACTACCTAGGCTCTTATGTGGCCCCACACCTCCAAACTGTGTCACATGGGTTAGTTCACCTCTCTGTGCTTCTGTTTCCAACAAATGCAGAGGAAAATTTTGAATGTGAAATGAATTAACCCACGGATAGCACTTCACACAGTGCCTTATTTTTTTTTTTTAATCCTTGCAATGTGGGGTAACAGATCTCATTAAAATGCTCAGTTCCATTTTCAGCTTCTGTCTAATCTGTCCCACCCCAAGCCTAACTCTTTTTTAGATCTTGTTGCATCTACTCTGGAACTGTTCTAATACCTACCTGCTGACTTTCACCTCCCAGTGTGCACTTGCCCCCAGTAAGCCCTCGCCCCATCTCCCTGCCACATATCTTGTCCGCTCCATATGATAGGCAGTGACCTTTCTGAAATGCAAATCCAACCGTGCGTCGCCTCTCCTCAAAATCCTTCACCAGCTTGTCCTCGTCTGTAGGACAAAGCACACCTCCTAGGCTCTTCCTGGCCTGAGCCCTGCCCTCTCTTGGCCGCGCCCCACCACATCTATCTATGCACACCACACTCTGCCTCCCTAACTGCACCTTCACAACCTGTACCTTCGTCTATGGCCTCCCTGAAGCATGGATCTCTGGCCACATCTGCTCTGCTCATTGCTTTCCAACTCCTTAGTCACGTGCAGTGTCTTGAGTCCAGGATCACAAGGTCACTCTTTGGAGTTCCCACAACATGAGGCTTGCATCTCTGGTCAGCATTGGTTCATGACACTCATTTTCCAGCTCATTTTAATGTATCTTATTTCCTCCATGAGACTGAAATCCTTGGCATCGGATACGGCAGCTTATTCCCACATAGCTTCTTAGCAGGGTGATCTTTGGCAAGATACTTAATCTCTGTTGGCTTCAGTTTCCTCATCTATAAATGGAACCCATCAAAATACCTACCTCACAAGATTACTTGAAATAATATGTAAAAGCACCCAATACACTGAACACTGGCCTATGAAGTCTAACAATCTATGCCAAATGCTCTAACATTCTATGCCAAATGCTCACGCATTTGAGGACTCAGGAAAAAGCTTTGATTGCTTTTATCAGCATCCCAGAGGAGTTGATGGCCTTAGAAAGCCTTTAAACTAGTTTAAGAGGTCCCCAGTAATTAAAGTTTTATTTGGATTGCTTTTTATTCTGCACATTCAGAAATAAAATATAGCAAAAAAGAAATGAGATCAAAGGAAAGGAAAATGAAAGAAGGTAAAGGAAAACCTAACACCGCATGCAGAAATCATGCTAGAGGAGGAATAAAGAACTGGAGTGGTGTTGGAAAAGAGAAGGTCCTAAGTAATGGAGAAAACATCTTCCAGTGCCTCTAGGAATAGCAGTGTGGAAGAAGAAATTTGGGAAGATTCTGAGAACAAAAGTAGGGCACGAGGCAGAATCCCACTCTACATAAAGAAGAGCTTTCCAACAACAGAGCTGTACAAGAGTAAAGCAGGTTGCCATGTAAAGTGGTAATCTCCCTGTCATTGGAGGTATGCAAAGAGAGCATATTCATAATTTCTGCACTGAGGGGAGAATGGTGGGGGCAAGGGAGAAGCAATAGACAGACAATTTTTCTTCCTCCTTAATTGTACAACACAAAATTTTACATAATTTAGAAGTTTCATTCAACCTTGAGGTTATAGAAATCAAACATTTGCTGAGATGTTATTAGACCTTAAGCCCTAAGGGTTTATGGATATGGTATGATTAAAAAATACATGGCAACATAATTTGGGGGCAGATTCAAAATTTCCTCAAATAGCCACCTTTTTGCCGTATGCAATTCTACATCAGATCCAATGAGTCTTCCCATGGAATTGACGCCAAGTTCCAACACCAGGTCATTATTCAGTCAAGGCCCTGGGGAGAGGCGAAGATGTGCAATGTGATGATCCCGCTTGTGTGTAAAAAGTGCCTTTTGCAAAAGCTTCCTATTCCATGTGAAATGCAGTGAAGCCCATTACTAAACCAGATCTGCCCTCTCCCCATTGTCGAAGCACCACTTCAGAGGCCCCCACACCTTTTCTCTTTGAGCTCCAAACTCCTCATGCCACCTTCTTCTCCTTCTGCATAGTAACTACCTTCATGTTAAATCCACAGATAGGGCCTTGTTAAGGAAGACTAAACGCAGTTGTGGCTGAAACCTCATTCAGCAAGGAAGGCCACAATCTTGGCCCCATTCACTCACTCACACAGTGTGGCATCCCCACTGTGAATCCCCAGTCTTCCTGAGGGGCTCCTGAGGAGAATCAGACAATTTCCCAGTCTTCCAAGTATCCATGGTCAAGTGGAGCAGATAGACGTGAGCAACAAGCCAAAGTTACTGGAATCAAAGTGCTCGCCACCCCCAGCCCAGGAGGAGGGATCCTCTATGGATAATGGGCACAGCTGATACAAAGGCAGAGGGCCACACATGGTGTGCCAGGTCAAGGAGAATGCTCTGGATGCCTGGGACACAGGCCCAGCGAAGGAGTGAGGAACTGCAACCTCATATAGCCACAAACGTTGCTTTCTTCCTTTTAGCTGCTTGCTCTTGTTTTCTAGACCAACTTCTCTATGAAGCATCCAAGATCCCACTCCACTTCCCAAACTACCAACACCAACTCAGAGTTGTTTCTTCTCAGAGCAAAGCTATGATTTGGTCATTACAGCTCTCTAGGGCAATGGTTCTCAACCTTACTGTATTCAGGACATACTTTCAAATCATATAAAATTTTGCAGCATTCTTGAAGGATTAAAGATCTAAAACTACACCAAGTATGTCTGCAACCATCACCATGCCCTCCCACTACCGTGTGACTGTGGCTGTCTTACAGGTCTATAGTAGCTGTGATTACACTTGGTTACTGTTCAGCACCATGGTGCTGTCCACTGCCCTGACCATGTTCTTTTATATGCCCTCAGGGCAAAGTCCTCTGGTGTCCCTCTTCCATGGCAAGAGCTGACTTTTACTTACAGCAAATTAGACTCTATTCAACATCTCTCTGCTTGTGAATACTCAGGGCTCCACCTGCGAGATGCTACAATAATTCATAAACTTGGTTGTAGTAAACATAAATTTTAAATGCTGATCAAAATTTAGCAGTACATCTGCAGAGAATTTTTTTCAGTACACCACTGTGCTCACAGCACACAGGCTGAGAACCACTGGGTGTTGAAATAGCTTGCATTTTTCTGTCTTCTACCAATACCTTTTGTACATGGGCCCCTAATTTCTATCTCTGTCCCCTGCCTCTCACCCTCATTCCAATCTATTCCTTATTGTCCACTGAGACACCTCAATTTGGAGCTTGCTCCCAAATCCAGTTCAACCTAAGAACCAATGGTGGGATTTTTCTCCCAACCCAGTCCCTGTGCTTCCTGACCACCTCATCATCAGCTTCCACAGGTGTGTATTAGCATCTTTCACATGTCAGGACTTTCACATTTAATCCTCACATCTCCTCCAGAAAGACTGACTTTGTGCTTCTCTCCCACTGATTTAGAGCTTGATCATACAACTTGCTTTGGCCAGTACACTATCAGTAGCTGTGAAATATGCTATATTTGAGTACAAGTTCTTAAAGATATTTCAGGTTGCTGCCAATCTCTTATGCTTTTCTTCTCCTTCAGCCTGGGTCTCAAAGTGAGGAGATGCACAGAGCAGACTCACTACCCACCAGTAAACAGGGCAAAGTTCCAGCCAACCCACAGCCCTCATGTAGCATAAGCAAAAAATAAGCGTATATTGTTGAGACCTTAGGTTGTGTGCTATGGAGCAAAGCTAATACACCATCCCACGGTAATAATAATAAGAGCTAACCCACATTGCATTTACTATGTGCAGGCAGTATTTTAAGCATCTTACACATATTAGGTCATTTAATTCTATGGGGAAAAATCTTAGGAAATATCATTCTGATTTCCAAACATAAATCTGTACGGAGAAAATTGATGCATAGAAAGAATAAGTGACTTGTCCCAATTACACAGCTAGTAAGTAAAACAGCCAGGATTCAAAGCCAGATAGTCTGAGTTCAGAATCCACATTCCTACAAGCTGCTTTCATAGTACCAGCCTCTTACCTCAAGAACTTCCAGTGTCTTCCTATTAACCATGGAAGAAGATCAGAGTGGCCTAGAACTTGGAACTGAATTATCTAATCCAACTCTCCCTGTCAAGAAAAGGAATCTGAGGCCCAAGGAGAGAAAGTGACTTGGTCAACATCAAATAACCCATTCACATCTGAGACACACTTAGAACCCACGTCTTATTTCCATCCCCTTGGGTGCATTCTGCCTGATTTCCAAAACCTTACAGAATCCCCCCATAGCCCCACCCATTCACATGTATTTCCAGTTCTGCATCCTCTGATTCAGTTGTGTGAAATATTCCACCCACCTTGCATGCCCTTCCCTTCCCTCCACCAATCAAGTCCCTTAACACCTGGCTGATGTCATCCTCCAAACCCCAAGAAGCCACCTCTCATTCCTTCTGCCAGGGCTGAATCATCTCTTCTCTGAATTCCTCTGACACCTGTGCCCTGTTCCGCAGCCTGCCTCCCTCCCTCCCTCCCTTCCTCTTCCTCTCCCTCCCTTCCTTCCTTTCTTTCTCTTTCTTTCTTCTTCTTCTTCTTTTTTTTTTTTTTTTTTGAGACAGTCTTGTTCTGTCACCCAGGCTGGAGTGCAGTGGCATGATCTCAGCTCACTGCAACCTCTGCCTTCCAGGTTCAAGCAATTCTCCTGCCTCAGCCTCCCGAGTAGCTGGGATTGCAGGTGCTCACCACCATGCCCAGCTAATTTTTGTATTTTTAGTAGAGACAGCGTTTCACCATGTTGGCCAGGCTGGTCTCAAACTCTTGACCTTAAGTGATCTGCCCACCTTGGCCTCCCAAAGTGCTGGAATTACAGGCACCCTTCAGTCTTTCTTAAGTTGTTTTATGTGCATGCACTTTGTTACTTAGATGGCAAGATCATTAAAATCAGGGACCCACACACACACACACATGCTTTCTCACCACACCTGCTGGTTAGCTACCATTCTGAATTTTCATTTCCTCAAAGACACAGCCTGAGTTTTCAGAACGGAGCTATGACCTGTTAAACATTTACTATGTGCCATGCACACTCATGTACGTTGTATTGTGTGTGCTCCATGTATTCAGTCTTGGCCATGTTCATTAGAATAAATGGGCATTCAGCGTTAAGGTGGCATAGTTATGTCACTTTCACTTTTATATCCCCTCTGAGACATTTTTAAGAACTTGATTTAAACAAAATAATGTTTTCCCTAAAAATGGTCCACCTCTCCCTCTCTGATCATGACCTTGACATCATGAAGGGTGTTTGCTTCTCTGCCCTGGATGACAGACGCTCAGAGTCAGTAGTGGATGACTAATCATGGCCACTCCAGTGTCCTCATCACTGGCACATTTGTTCTGTCCTTCCTTGATCCTCAGTCCTGCTATTCGACTTCCATCTGATTTCACCATAGGCATGACAAATCACTGTGGACATCTCAAATCCTTTATGCAAAAAGGCAGGGAATAAACTGGGTATCCATAGATAGGCTGAATGTCACCCTTGAGAAAAAGCATAATAGGCCTCACACGTTTTTTGTGTACTTGCAAATTAGAGCAACTATTCAGCCTGATGTGATTTTTACTTGATCTTTCTTTTCTGGTCATCTTCACTGTTTTATCAAACACACACACACACCCACACACAAACACATTTACACACCAAAGGCATACACTTACATTTACATACAGACACACACTGGCACTCACACACACAACTATGCACACACACACACACACACACACAGAGGCAGTGGCTTTCCTAGCATGCAGACCAGCCCATCTACCCTCCCTGCTTGAACGTAAGCTCTCCTTCCTCCACTGGCCAATGAAGAACGTTTACAAGCCTCTGAATCTCTCTGAGCCTCAGTTTACTCTTTGGAAAAGAGGGGTGATCTACCTAGGCTGCCTTTCTCACAGTACGATGCATAGAACTAGGTGAGAGGTATTGGCAATTGTGCCGAATGCTTGGACTAGAGCAAAAACACATGGGATCGGTACTCATGAAGCTTCATTTTTAACAATACTCTGTAATCATTATGGGACACTCCTTACTCCTCTCACAGCTGAGCAGGCCTCCCCTCTTCCGTGGCTCTATTAACAGCCAACAGCTTCTGCAGGGCTAGGAAGCCATGTGCCTTTGTTTGCTCAGAGCCACACCCAGGATGCTCTACTCACTGCAGTGGGCACAAGAAGCCGCTTCAGCTAAGTTAATCCCCAACTGTGCCATTCATTAAAAGAAAAAAAAAAGCCACGCATGAAAGAGAGCTTTATAAATATTTCAAACAGTCCTTGCGGGCAGGAGCTAAGTATTTCCGCTTTTTCGCTCTTCCATCTCTAACCGGCTACTATATTATCTCAGAAAAAGGCTGAGATGGAAAAAAGAGGAAGAAACCACCATCATCGTCAACATGAGCAGACCGAATAGCCTCCTTGCCTTTGCCCATGCTGTGCCCCTGCCTGTGATGCCCCTTCACCTCCCCCACTCTAGTTCCCACCTCTCCAGTCTCTGAACTCATTGGCAGAGCTACACCCTTATCCCCACTGTGCAGATGAGACAGCTGAGGCTCAGAGGGGCACGGGATGGTTCAGCAACAAGCAGGTGGGGACCTGGGGATGAAGCTGAGAGCTATGCCTGCTACCCCAGCACTTCTTCCCATGAACCACACTTGATCCTTTCTAAGCCCCCAGGCCTCTCCACAGGCCACACACCCTCGCTATCAGAAACATCTCATCTGCCTTCATGATTTGATCTAACTATGCAGAGGTTGCCCTGGGAAGCAGAGGGTGGGCTCTCCCAATGCCGTCTTTCCTTCAGTTTCTCCAGCACACCAACTCCTTTGCCTCTGGGGCCCCACGGGCTACACGAAGAACCCCTCCCTCCTCCTGTGCCCTCTGCCTCCCCTAGGACCAGGCTGAGTGTCCCTGCTGGGGCCTCCTTTGCCCCTCCGTGTGATACCTTTAACACTTCACTACCATTTCAGGCTGAAATGTCAGCCTTGGCTAAGCTCTAGAAGGACCAGGGCAAACCCATTCATCTCTTTCCCACTGTTCCTTGCACCCAGCACTGTGCCTGGCATGGCAGTCATTTGACAAACCCAGTCATTTGACAAACCCATTAACAGCCAATGGGTTTGCATTAACTTGTCAAATGACTACTATGGAACAGGTTAAGGTGCAGCCATTTGAAAAGCCACAGTGCTCACCCATTTGTTACATGGCATTTAAGGCAGGGATCTGGTTCCTGTCACAACATGTGTATGTGTGTTATTAGCAAAAGGTCTTCAGGAAGATGAAAGGCCCTACCGTGAAGCCCCATAGAAGTGGATCTTCTCTGATTTGTTGAAGGTTTTGATTTGTTTAACATCACAAACCCTTCTGGCTGATGTGAGCCAAATGAACACAAATGATCCTCATCAAGTCCCTCTTTCCCAGGAACTAAGCAGAACTTACAGCCTCTCTCCTTCCCATGCTCATTGAAACCAGAGGCTGCTGGAACCACTCATTTGATTTCTCTTTACATAGAAGTTGACTAATTGTTTCACATGAAGAACTAAAGCAGCAAGACCTGTCAGCAGATCTGAAGCCCTTATCATGCACCTAGCACACTAAACGCTTTGGCAGGGTCACCTAGGATGTTCAGGAGTCCTGTGAAGGGGCCTACATTGTACAGCAGAGCACTGAGGTTCAGAGGCATCGGACACCCAGCTCCATCGGCTGGAAAAGCCAAGGCATCTCCACTCCAGAGGGTGAGAGCCAGTAGGCCCGGTGACCACTTCAGCTTAGCAGACTGGGACTGCACACCTTCTAAGGGAGCATCCCACAGACCTGCCTTGCAGGCCATCCTGTTAGGTTTCCACCTTGGAGACTGGGGACCTGAGAGCAGCAAAGACCTGCTGTGGGCACACAGCCTCAAACCCAGAGCTCCTAACTCCTGAGTCACTGCATCACCCCTGACCCCATCACCTGCCTCAGTTCCCTTGGGAGGCAGGGTTAGAGGGTCCCAAGGCAGGGACTTGCTCAAATATCACCTGCCTTCTTCTCACATTGACCAGGAGGGAGCAACCATACCTCTTCTGGTGATTCTCGACCAACTACAGTGTTTACAAATGGGCCACCTACACCTCTATGTCTCAGAGGGCAGAGCTGAGGGACGGAGAAGAGGTGGTGACCACCTCTGGATGGGGGCTTGGCAGAGGCCTGCTGGCAACAGCTGAGGCTGGGCCCAGGAGGAATTTTCTAACTCAAGACTCGGCCCAGAGCTGGGGCGGATGCAGAACAGTGCCGGGGACGCAGGGGGCCTGGGTTCCCTCCTGACCCTCTGGTGGAGGCCCTCAGCCCATGCTTCAGCCTCAGAGAGCTTTACATGGATAATGCCACCCGCAAAGCCTTGCTGCCCCGATTCAAAGAAATAGGCCTGCAATACAGGACAGGCCACTGGCAGGTGAGTGGAAGTGTCAAATCCCTCTGCCTACCCAAGGCTGCCCTCTGGCAGGTGCCCTGCGACTGTCCAGGAGCCTGAATTTTGCATAAATGAGCAGGCTCAGTCTCCAGTAGTCAAACCTCAGGAGTTACCCTGGAAGATTCCACCACGCCCAGAATCCCGCCTCCAGGCCCCGGGCTGCTCCTGCATACATGGGCTCCAGTGGTCCACATCCCTCAGGAACAGTCAGGCTCCACCTTGATGCCAGACAGGAACTGGCGCGGAGGGCCAGCTCCTGACCGCTGCGCCCTCAGCTCCCCACCCCGAGACAAAGCGTAAAGACGGGGGTTCCTTTGTTTCCGGCCACACCCAGGGACGCAGCCCTGCTGTTCTGCCTCCACTACCATCCCCACCCTCTTGCGGCCCAGCGTCAGCAGCATTAACCCTTCCCGGGCCGCAGCCGCCAGCGTCACCCCATTAGGTTATTTTTAGCTGCGGGGAGAGGTGGACCCAGCTTCCATCATGGCGCTGTCCCTAGGTCCCGACTTCCACTCCATCAGTAGGGGCGGGGAGCGGGGAGCGCTGGTCTTTTCCCTCCTCTGGCGGGGGAGGTACCCGGTTGTGAGGTGCATGGGCCGGACGGTGCGGGGCCGAGCGAGGGAGGCTCAGTTCGCCCTCCCACCCCCGCGCGAGGCCTGCGGGGAGGGGGTTCGGACCCCGCCCCTCCCTCTTTTGTTCGGCTCCGCATCCTCCCTGTCCACGCCATCCTCTGGCACATCCCGTGGGGGGAGGGGGCGGCAAGCCCGCGGGGAGAGGGACTCCCAGCTCCAGCCCCGCCCCGCCACACGGGGCTCCCCCACCCCCATTGTCCCCAGAGGCTGGGGGAGGGGGCTGAAATGCCGAGACCGGCCCCGCCCCACCCGCGGCGACGCAGGAGGCCTCGGGGGCCGCCCCTGCAGGCGCCCCACGGATCTGGACCCTGCCGGGTGCCCACCCCCAGCCCACGAAGGCCAGAGTGGGGCAGCGGGGGCGGAGGCCGCTTACCGTGATGTGCGGGATGCTCTTCTTGCCCTGGTACGACATGGCCCCCTCTGGCGCCCTCGGCCCGGCCGCTGACCTGCGGGGCTGTCTGACTCGGTCCGGCGCTCTCGGCCTCGCTCCCCGCGGGCGCGCTGACAAAGGCCCGGGAGGGATGGAGAGAGGGACGGAGGCTTGGCGCCCGTGGATGCCCACGCGCGGCTGCCCAGGCTGCTCGGCCCGCCCGCCGCCGCTCCGGCTGCCAGCACCGCCCGGCTCGGCGAGGAGGGCGGGAGAAGGAGGAGGGAGAGGCGAGGGCGGGAGGAGGGGGCTGCAGACAGCTCCTCCCGGCGGCGCGGAGCGGAGCCCGATTCGCCCCTCTCGGCTCGAACCAGGAAGCGCTTCCCTTCCGATCTCCCACTCCGCCCCCGCCCCCCACCCGCCCAGCCCCGCCGACCCCCGCCCGGCGCACACGCCCTTGGCGGGCCCTGGCCTCGCTCTCGCGATCTAGAGAGTCTGGTTTTCAGGGCTTGTTTAAAAGAAAACGACGGCGCGGTCAGGGCCCGCTGGCGGTGCCACAGGTGTGCGGCCTCCCCGGAACATCTGCGGGGGTGTGGGGGGAGGGAGTGTGGGACTCGGGCCAAGGACCGGCCCAAGCTGCTGGGAACGTTCTTGGCCCTCCAGGATCGCGCCCAACGACCGCTCCCCTCTTGCCTCTCCTTCCATAGCCTCCGTTTGTCCTTTCCGAGTGCCTCTCCCTGAATGCACCAAGCAATTTTTCCATCTCGGACCCCAAGCCTTTATTCACGCTGTACCCTCTCCCTGAATAGTCTTCCCCAGACAAAAGGCTGCCCACTCCCCTAGACCCATCTCCACTGCCTTCCCCACCGCGAAGCCTCTCCCTGACACCCTCTCCAACTTAGCATTGAACCAGCCTTCCCTGGGGGCCTCTAAGGTGGAATCTCCGTAACTGGCAGAGGTAACAGCAGGGACAGAAGAGTCCGGCCTTAATTAATGCTGACCTGTTCTACTCCAACAGCAGCTCCCTCACCACACAGCAGCCTGGCATTGGGGTTGTAGCAGGACGAGCTGCAGACATAACTCCTCAGACACCTGATTAAAGAAGGAAGTGGTTTATTCGTCAAGGAGCATTGGCAGATTCGCGTCTTAAGAGCCGAGCTCCCGGCCGAATAAAAAACCACTTCCTTCTTTAATCCGGTGTCTGAGGAGTTTTGTCTGCGGCTGGTCCTGCTACAGGGCCACCAGGTCACCCCGCAGAATTGCCTCCAAGACAGCAGGTGTTTGGAGGGCTGGGCCACTGGCACCAAGGTCTCCACAGCCCTGGGGACAAGCTGGGAGTCAGGAGGATTAGGGTGCTCCTGCCTCCCAGCAGTGTGGACACCAGCCCCGGGGTCCATGATCCAGATGTTGCTCCAGAGGGAGGTGGGCAGGAAGCCAGGTCACAGCTTGACAAGGTTCATAACAGCAGAGGGGAAAAGATGAAAGATGGAGGAAAAGGGGGAGTCCCAGCCAGCCCCCACCTCACTGAACAGGTGCCCCAAGTCCCCAGGCAGAATAAAACACCAACCTTATCCACCACTTCGCTGTTCATTTTCTGCATGCGAAATCCAACCCCACAGGTCCTATGAAATAACTCATCTTTTCTGCTTCCAAGTTGTCATCCAGAGCGAGGGTGGCCAAGTCTATGATACAGCTCCACCAGCACCCTGGTTGGGGGTTGGGGCCCTGACCTCCACCATCCCAGAGGCCATTCCCCTAATCCAGGGCAGGAGGCCAGAGACACCTGGGCCTTAAAATAGAGGTGAGGTTTTAGCTTCACAGATAAGCCAGCTCAGTATCCCCAGGAACACTAGGCATAATTTTCCCATTTTACAGATAGGAAATTGAGGCTTACAGAGGTAAAATGATGTACCCCAGGTGCAAAACATATTAGCTGCAGCAAAGCAGCATGGAGAAGCCAGGTTTCCCCACACTGTTTACAACTCATTTCCCTCCACGCATTCATGCATTCCTGGCTCTCAGCGAGGCCTAAAATCTTTGTCAATGACCGCAAATTGCAGGTGGGGACACTGTCCCTCCCCAAATCCTACATTCCCTTCCTTGGAGTTGTTAAGTCCTAGGTTCCACGTACCAGGGAGTTCCCTGGGGTCAGTCTGGAGATTTGAGCAGAAAGCCCCCAGAGCAAGGGACAAGACCACGTGCGTATCAGGGGGAGGAGCATCCGCCTGCCACTGGCCAAACAGATCGCTGCTCCCAAGCAGATTTCGCCGGTACAAAGCGCCGCAGACGCTCAGCCTCCAGCAGCGGCAATCGTTGCGCCTGCGCCGCAGAAACCCCTCCTGCAGCCCAGGGAGAAGCCATGTGGGCGGGGGGGAAGGGCCGGGGCACCCGTTGCAAATCCCTGGAGCGGTGAGGCCCGCCCCGGAACCTGAGCCCGCTGTAACCCAAGCCTCAAGGCTACTCTGCCAGCAGAAAGTAAAACCCTCCCTCCGTGGAGATCGGGAGCCCCTGAGTTCCACAGTCGCGAAGCTCGAGTGCTGTCGGAGCCCTGGGCGCGCCAGAGCGGCTGCCTTTTGTCCGGTCCCTGAGAAGCCATGGAGAAAGGCAGAAGGGGCCACATGGAGAAGAGGAAGGAATAGGGGAGAGGAACCGGAGAGGTGAAGCGAACAGCGTCTCCAAGCGTCAGGGCGCAGCTGTGGGGCTGGCCCAGCCTGCGCCCTCGGGGTGATGCTAGCGTTGGTGACATTGACCGCAGCTCCAGAGGAACTCTCCTTGGGACAGCTACGGGCAGTGCACAAAGCGCCCTCGCCTCTCTGGTACCCCACCACGCTTTGAAGAAGGCCAGGAGAAGACGGCCACCCCCATCTGACAGATGGAGAAGCTGAGGCTCAACAGAGCAAAGCGCCTTGGCTGGAAACCCGGGTTCCCTGGTGCTGGTCCGGCTTCTCCGCCCGCGACCGAGAAGCCTCCCCATTGGCCTCGGGGGTTTGGATCCCAAGAGAGGTCGGAACACCAGGGAAGGTAGTGGATGGGGGAGATAAAGAAGGGATGGGGGAAGAGGAGGCTGGACTCTCGCACCATCTCCCTTTCTGACCACCCCCACCACCATACACACACACACACACACACACACACACACACAGACTCTCGCACCATCTCCCTTTCTGACCACCCCCACCACCATACACACACACACACACACACACACACACACACACACACACACACCCTTGCTGTTGGACCTCTCCCTCGCGAGGCGCCGACTTCAGGACCACGGAGAGCTCTGGAGCTGCAGAAAGCCCGCCCGGGAAGGGATGGGGCCCGAAGAGGCCCACCACCGTATCTACCAGCCCCCTGCTCCTATTCCTCCAGGAAGCCCTCCCAGATATCTGCCCCGATCAAGTTCTGCTTCCCTCCAGGCTCACTCTGGGTCACTCACAGCATTTAAGAGGGGAAGGTTTAATTAAAATGATAATGATTGTAATAAAAGTCAACAACAAACATTTATTGAATGCTCACTACCTACGGGCATTAACTGATTTAATTATCACAATGAATCCGTCGCTCACCCTAACCTGGGAACTTCTGGAGGGTGGGGCCAGGTTGCTGAGCCAGGGACCTAGCGCCTACCCTGGGCCCGGCACCTAGCAGTGCTCCGGCTTCCAGGTCTGGACCAATTCGAAAACTCCCTAGCCCTGGGGTGCTTCAACTTCCGTTTTTCCGGCACCTGACCCTGGATCTTGTCGGTCCAACCAAAGGCTATGCCATGCATCGACCCTTCTTCCCCCAGTTCCCTGGTGACCCCCAGCTCAAGAAAGAATACACACAGGGCCCAAGCCCTAGCGTTCCCTCTCCCTGATCCTCCCGGCCCCATGCTCAGGTCTAGGAGGCTAGAGATCCCGGTTCAAATCCCAGCTCTACCTCCACCTTGCTCTGTGAAGCAGGCACATTGGTGTGTGCTGTGGAGCTCAGGAGTGCCCCTTGAATATATTGACGCTTGAGGACAGGGGTTTACGGCTCCAACTGCCCGACGACCTAAATCCTTAGTCAAATCCTTCCCCCCAGCAAGCATGAGGGGAGCACTCGGGAAAAAGCTCCTTCCAGCTTGAAGCTGTGTGCCCGCAGGCGACTCGCGGAACCTCTCCTGGGGCTGGCACACAGTGGGTGCTCTATAATTACTACCGAGTGAGTGGACGGATGAATGGACCAACGCGGAACGGAGCTCCAGTTCTTTTCACAAAATAGAATGAGGGGTCTGGGTTAGATTCATCTCAGAGGTTCCTTCGCGTTTTAAGCGTCCATGCGGTGGCTTTAGCCAACTTACTTCCCCTCTCAGAACCTCGCTCTCCCTTTCTGCAGAAAAGGAGCCCGGACTGGACCCGGGCGATCCCTTCCGAGTCTCACGGACCACGCCGGCCAGCCCTGACCCAGTCGCCCCAGCTCTAGGAACCTCTTGCATGATGAGGTGGGGGAGGGGCCGCGCCGTGGCTCTCCCCAGCCTGGCGGCAGCTGCCCCAACACCCGAAGCGCAGGCATGGCCCTCGGGCGCCCCATGCCCTGGGTCCTCCCGGGCCCCGCCCCCCTCGTCCGGCCCGCGCGCGCCCCGAGGGTACCTGGCCATTGTCCCGGCCGAGGGGCAGGTGGCGGGGCGCGGGGCAGCGGATGCGCAGCGCCGGCGGCCGCTCGTCGCGCTCTCCGGGAGAGCTGACCGCGGAGCCCGAGGGCTCGCTCACGTCGCTGTTGGTGTCCTCGCTGCCGCCCGGCCCTGGCAGGCCGACCGCGTCGGGCCGGCCAGCGCTGCGCGGCGTGCGGGCCGAGCCGCGGCGGCCCACGCTGTAGGCGTCGAAGTCGATGGTCTTGTTCTCGTAGGCGCCCTCCACCGCGGCGAACATGCCGCCGTACTTCTGGCGCGGGGTCTGCGCCGCGCTACCCGGTCTCGCCAGGTACACGGGCAGGTCATCCTCCGTGTTCCACGCACGCCGCCGGTCCGCCATACCCGTCCAAGGCCGGCCACCCGCCGCGCTCCCACCCGCCCGCCCGCGGCCCTGGCCACCGCCGTGCCCCGCGCTCCGCGCCTCGGTGCGGGCCCGCGGCGGCCCCGGCGCGACTGCGGCCCGGGGAGGGGAGAGGCGGGGCGGGGCGCGCGCCGGGGCGGGACTGGGGCGGGGCCTCCGGGCGGCTGCGGGCTAGCGGCGCGGCCAGCTACAAAGGACCGGGAGGCGGGGACCGCGGCTGGGGCGGGGAGGGATGGTGACGCGCCCGAACCGCAGCGCGGAGGGCGGGCCGAAGCACCGCAGTGCCCTCGCCGCACCCCCATTCTCCGCCCCCAGGCGGAGCGCAGGGCGCGAGGAGAGCGTGGGGCAGGAGCCGTGTGGGTACACTCGCGCGCCCATACGCTCTGGAGGCACACGCGGGTTCATACCTGCACACCAATTAAGCCAAACACATGAGAGATGCACAGACATGCTGGTACACACACGAGAGTCAATTACACATGCTCTCCCGAGATACACAGGGGCTCGATAATGCACACCATGCTCAATGTTGCACACACATACATATATATGCTTGTGCACATTCCAAGTTCATTACACGCAACAGAAATCCTCATTGTCTCACAACCCCACTCACACACAGCATCACACCAAGATTAATTGCACAACTGGAGAGGCACATGCGTTGGACACACCGTTCATTCCCTCAGTATTATTTTGCTGAGCGCCCACTAGTGCCTAGCACTGTTGTAGGAGCTGGAAACAGAGCCATGGACAAAATAGACCAAGTGCCTGCCCTCCAGGAGCTGACCTGCTGAGGAGGGGAATTGGAGACAAAAGCACCCATATGGTGGGCCAAGGGGTGGTAAGGTCCAGGAAGGGTGGTGCAGCAGCCAAGAGGGACATGCTAGGGGCACACTCCGACAGACACATAAAAGAAATACATTCTTGCGTGAGAACCAGTGACACACACATACAGGTGCATGACAATGACACCACACAACACACCAATATCAAAGGCAAGCTCAAGGCAATTCCACACTTGTGCATCGTAAACTGGCAACAGGACACCCACACACAAGTCCACACCAGGAATAAAGGAAGTCAAAAGCTTAAATGAAAACTCTCCAGAGAAAGACACACAGAGACAGAGATGACCACACACACACAGCTGGCAGTCAACCAGATGGACAGATATTCCCTCATTCGAGGGGCACAGTCGACCTTTGTTGCTCCTGGAGCTTGCAGTCTGGGCGTTCTGGGGTTCCTCTGTCGTGGAGGTCGCTCTGCTGGGGCTCTCCTCTAAGGCCAGGCACCACCTGCCTCCTATAGACACCTTCCCGTATTTCTCCACGATTATCAGGCAGAGGATCCTGCAAGTCCCTGGGGACCCTGCAGTCCCAGCTGCACTTCCTGGAGAGGCAGAATTGCCAGCTGCCGACCCCCTCCTTGGGCCAGTCTAGACAAGCAAAGTCAGGACTGGGTGGGGACTGCAGAGGAGAGCATCAGTGCTTCTTGCAATGCCCCCCCACCCACAGCCTTGCGTGCTGGGAGCTGTCCCTTCAACCCCCGGCCCTGCCAGCTGCAAGCCAGAGCTCCCGCAGTGTGCCCAAGCTCCAAGAATACCAGACAGACAGATGGATTCATGTTCTTGTTTTATGACTCTTCGGCCCCATGGACTGAGGATCCTGGGGCCATCAGATCCATGGCTTCAGCTGACACCTCCCTGAATCTACTGTCTTTCAACCCTGCAACAAGGGGTCTGTGCAGAAGGTAGGTATTGTTACCTGCCCACTCTTGGAAGAGGAAACAGGAGGGGAGATGTGAAATGGCTCCCTCAGGGCCTCAACCTCAAGGAGATTCAGCCAGGCCTAGAGTGTGGGCTTATCCACTTGGTGGGAATTTAGCAAGTTCTTTTTCTGTGCTTGAGAGAGAAGCTAGTGTGGGGACACAGATGAGTATTTCTAAGTCTGCCTTCAACAAGTGTATACTCTAATGGGGGAGAGTGCTGAATGCGAGAATAGACAGTTCCACACACAGCCTCCATCTGCCTTCCACCCACCACAGCCGCATCCTGGCTCCTCTTTCCTTGTGTCCCTGGGTCCACTGTGCAGATTTGCCACAGGCACTCCTGTTGAGGCCTGTCGGCCTCCAGGCTATCACGCAAGTGTTTTCGATTTTTTCAATGAAAATTTTTCTCTGTCTGGTGAAATACTATTCCAAGCCCATTCCAGGCAAGAACAATTCATGTTGAAGACCACATAGAAACTTCTTCTAAAACTCCACAAATGTTCAGGGTGACATAACCCAGAGAAATATCAGAAAACTCAAGAATCTGAGTTAGGTGGAACTTTGGAGGCCAGGCCTCCTACTGCATGTTTGAATCTGTTCTCAACATCTTGAGGACACAGTTTCTCAGGCTTTGCTGGTGGTGATGGAAATCATACTGTTTTAAAGAAAACACTTGCCATTGTGAGAAAGGGCTGGGCAGTTGCCAAGATTAGAGGGAGTGACACAAGCAAGGAGCTGAGAAAGGGCTGACTTTATGCACAAGCAGGAAAGGATCTTCACAGCTTCTGCTTATAGAAAGCTTACTATGTGCCCGGACCATTGTAAGCACTTAACAGATAGTAACTCTTTTATGCCTCGCAGCAACCTTGAAAGTACCATTTTAGCCTCATTTTACAGATGAGAAAACTGAGGTTCAGAGACATAAATAACCTGTCCAGGGTCATAACTGGCAAGTAAGACTTCAAGGTTTAAACAGAGTAGTCTGGTGCCAGAGTCCACATCGAAACAACTACCCTTTCCTCTCCCCAAGAGCCTCACTGAGGTGATCCCACTGGGAGATAAGAGATAAAGGGACCTGGTTTAGGCAGAAGAGTCTAGGTGGTTGAGTTAGAATCCCGTTTTCTATGCAGTCTTGGGCAACGAATCATTCGACATTCATCTAACACACCTTTGTGGCGCCCACCGCGTGTCACTGACTTTATATCCCTTCCTCTCACTCTGTTCTCCCCCTGCAGAGGAGGCAATCGGACCCTCCTGAAGCTGCCTACTGTGCATAAGGGTTCTTGCACACACAGGTCATTTCTGCGCATCATGCTCCGCCTTACACACTGCTGGATTCCTCAGACAGCCCCACGTGGCGAACCAGGCCACCTCCATCTTCAGGCTGGAGTGCTGAGGATGACAAACCTTAAGCCCCTTGCTCAAGTTAACCACCGGGAAGTGACTAAGCCGGGATTTCAACTCAGGTTTGTCTGAGTTTTTTCCACACCATCTCATCTCAAGGTCAGTAACCCAAGTGCAACAGAGAAAGGGACGTAGGAAACAAAACCCAGGGTATAAGGTTGGAAATGCACCCTCCAGCTTGCAGGGAGACAGAGAGGAGCAATATCTGCCAGGGACCAACAAAGGCAATATCTGAGAAAATTGCCCCCATCCTGACGACAGCTGTGACCTCCCCCATCCCCCAACCCATCCCTCAACTGCTCCCAGTCCTCCTGGGAAAGAGTTCTTATAAGTGAATTACACCACTACATTTGGCGAAGGACAAACCTTGAGCTCATCCTGTCAGACATGAAACCTTCTTCCTGGGTGATGGCAGAGAAATGAAAGGGACATGTCAGATGGGAGAGGACAAGAGGCCAGTTCAGGTCCAATGTGGATTTTGTTTTGGCAAACAAACAAACAAAAAATTAATTCATTGCAAAAAAGAATGTTTTCAAACAATGAAGGAAAGGGGATTGTAGTTTATCATTAGGTATATAGTAATGGATTATTGTCCTCATCTCAGATATAAGAAGAGATGTTCAGAGAAGTTAAACAAACTGTTTGGTTACATGGCTAGCAAGTGACAGAGATGCAGTTTAAATACAGGCTCATTTGATTTTTAAATGTCTGCTTTTTTCTGTGGCCTCCAAATCAGTACATATGGGAACTGTGGTGGGCAGAATAATGATGCTCAAAGATGCCCACACCTGAATCCCTAGAATTACTGCCCATGTTACTCCACATGGCACATGGGACTCGGTGGTTGTGCTTAAGAATCTTAAGATGTGGAGATGATCCTGGATCACCTGGTGGAGCCAGTGTCATCACAAGAGTCCTTTTAAGTGAGAGAGAGGCAGGAGAGTCAGAGTCTGAGAACAGGAGATCAGAGAACAGAAGCAGAGGTCAGAGTGAGAGAGATCTGAAGAAGATGGAAGGGACCACAAGCCAAAGAATGTGGGCACTTCTAGGAGCCAGAAAAGGCAACGAAACAGTTTCTCCCTGGAGCCTCCAGAAGGAAGGCAGCCCTGCCAACGGTTGTAGCCCAGGGACTCTGACTTTCAGAACTATAAGATAATGAATGTGAGTTGTTCTAAGGCAATGAGTTCATGGTCATCTGTCAAAGCAGCAATCAGAAATTACTACAGATATATAATGGATTATAAAGGAAATCATTTAATTATTTGTGCAAAGTGGATTTGAGTATCAAGAAAAGCATTTATTCCCCACCAAAAATCAAGGGACTCCTAGCTCCATTGCCTTTTTATGTTATGTCAGGGTCGACAACACTTTGTAACAAACCATCAATAAATAAAACATTCAAAAGGGAAAAAAAAAACCCTTTAATTGTGAAAAAGCATACATTTTAATGTACAAAATTACACAAATTATACATTTAACTAACATAGAAAAATACATCTCAGTAACAAGAGAAAATGCCGGCCTATTTTACACAAATGGAGCGATCATTACAAATCCTGAAAACTCAAAGGGAGGGTTGAGCCCGACCCACAACTGGTCGGGAATCCAGTGAACATCTTCACGGACTGATTATTTCACTGCAGGCAGGCATCGGAGGACAGCTGCCCCAGGACCCGAGGCAGGTCCTGCTGAAGAGCTTCTGGAGGGGAGGCGTCGGGTGGTGTCGCTGGACCACTCCCATGTGAACCAAGGCAGCTCACTCTGGGGAGGGGCAGGACTTGGCCTGCCAAAATTCTCAGCCTTGAGTTTATTAATGAGGACGCATAGGAGACCTTGTAGATTCATGCAACCGCAAGGTGTAGAGTTATTGTGCATTTGGGATTCAGCAGGAAAGTACACAATTTCTAAACTGATGTCTGTGCTTCACAGCTTTCATGTGACTTCTGTCCAGGATTTAACCTGGAAGAACTAAGGAGACCACCAAGATGAACTTGCCAGCCTTGCTTATCACTCTGCCAATGACACCCACGCCTCTTCCCTGCCTTCCCTGCAAAAGCTGGTTGTGGAAACCTGAACTGCGAAGAGATCATCTTATTCCCCCAAGTCAGGTTGGTAGGATAGGCCCCAGCCTCCCACCAAAATGTGTTTGTGCAGAGCCCATTTTCAAAGGGGTCAGGGAAGGCTCCCAGCATCCACTGACATGCTGAATGCTTTAAGAAACGTGCTATTTCTTTAATCCTCACACCTTACCCACTATTTCCATGGAGGACTTTGAGGCTAACAGAGGTAGGTACCCTGTCCAAGCTTGCACAGTTAGTCGGTGGCAGAGCCGTCATGTGTCTGGCCCCATAACTCACTCTCCTACTTCTGTTAGGTGCAGACCTTGTCCTTGTCCACTAAAGAATTAATGGTTATAACGTCACTGCATAGACATTTATTTCCCCCATCACTTTCAATGTCCTATTTACAAATATTATATTACTGACTCAAAGGTGATATCAAGTTTTCCGCCATTTTTAACAATCCCATTCATTTGTCTCTCTCTTCCCTCGTTCTGTCATCACATAAAGGGATCATCAGCCCATGCTTGGACACAGCCTGCTGGTGTTTTCAGAGACCAAAAAAAAAAAAAATGTGTTGGAAAAAACTCATTTTTGAGCTATCAATTCTTCTTTTAGTCTTTCCATGACTTAAGACATTACATTTACACTAAGGATGCAGAAGTCAGGCTTGTATAGGAGCTGTGCTTTCTGAAGCCAGAGTAGGATTTAGGGAAGTTCACACTGGAAAGAGAAAACCCAATCCTTCAATCCCAAGTCTACTGAATTCTTGAAAGCGGTTTTAGGTCCAAGGTACAAATTATCTGTTTTTAGAAATTCCCATAATACAGAGAAGAGGACTGAATACATTAACAAACCCCACGGATTTTTTCCTTCTACACCACCTTAAGGCACCAGATAATTTATTTCAAAGTCAAGTAGGAACACAGTTGGCCATTGGTGCACATGTCGAAGATAAATCTACTTTTGTTTGCTTACCCAACTGGTAGATATATCTATCATAGAATATATCTTTCTGGATATTCTGGAGTTTAGGATGCAAACAACTGCACCCAAGAGATTCATTTAGTGTGTCTATTGTACCACCCAATTATATTATCTGAACCTTCATGGAATTGTGCAGTGACCAGTTACCAAGAGCTCAGCTCCAGTCTCTGCCACAGTGGAGCTCAATGCAGTAACACATCATGCATTTCATTTCCATAAGAAACATCAGCTGTTTAAAAGGCCCTCTGAGGGTAGAGTTACAAAGCCAACTCATGGTCAAAAATACTCCAAAGATAAGAAGTTTCCTCCTGTCGACTCTGAGGGCACATTTCTTTCCTAGCCATGAGTATAAATAAATATGAGTCTAACACAGAAGAAACCACAGTAGTATTTTAGAACTTAATTAGCACAGGGAATGGGAGAATGGAAAGAGACTATGTGACTGTATTCCCATGGTTCTCCCCCAGCTGCCCATTAGAATCACTGGGGAGTTTTTCAAATAGATCTCTGCCCAGGGCCCCACTCAATACAACTTGATTTAAGTGGCCTGGAGAGAGGCCTGGGCATCAGATTTTTTAAAAGTTCTGCAGATGAGTCCAACATGCAACCAGGGTGAAGAATCACCACTACAGAATGCAGTCTTTACATCCTTCAAATGACCTGGAGGGGGTAAGTGGCAGGGCTGCAGCCCCTCTTACCCTGCCTGGACTCCCAGCCCAGAGCCCTTCCCAACATATGGCACTGTCTCAACAGAGAAAAAAAGATTGTGTCTAAAACATGTCAGAAATGTCTAGCACCCTATTCTCAGAAGTTGGCTGAGTTCTCAGAAGGTTTCACATTTCAAACCTAGAATTTCACCCTGGAATCAAAGGGGAGCTGTGAATCTCTTTAAAAAAGCTCACCAGCCTGAAGGTGAAAAGCCCCTCTCAAGTTTACAAAAGTTTACTCAATAAATTGCTGAGTAAAACAAATAGAAAGGACCTCATCTGTAAAAGGACTTGGGTTCCCTGTTCTCTGCAATGATGGGTAACTACGCTCATATAATCATCTCATTCCAAAGCAATTCAAAAACCTTTGATCAGTTTTGATGCTTGATTTCACACGGAGAAACTAGGTAAGGAAGGCTATGGAAGGGTGGATTGAAAGCTCAGTCATGTAAGTCTATCCAAAAAGTAGGTGAGTTTCCAAGATATCCTAGGATTCAGGGCTTCCCCAGGGTGAAATGCAGGCATGAATTCCACACAAAATGAAAGAATTCCTTAAACTAATATCTATTGCTAGATGATGCCATATAGATTGGAACCCAGTAGAAAATTAATTGCATCAGACCAAGACCTAAAATTCTGAATCAGAAGAGCCTGCCCCATGGCACAGCTGGAGAATACTGCATAATGACATCCAAACCCAGGTTCACTCCCATCTGCAGTCAAGTGGTTTTGTCACTGGACCGCAGATGTCAGGTAACCTCTCTGGGAATCAGTTTCCTTGCCTGTAAAATGGGGAGGAGAAGGATGCTTACACTAGATGAAATCTGAGGCTGTCTCCAGCTCCAACAGTGGATGTTTCTGGATCTGCCACCTTAATCACTGCCCCACTGGCTTGCCTGGGAAGGGTAATGGCAGGGCCACTCTGAGCACACAGCCCACATTGGTCTGCAGAGCAATCAAACCACACTACCTCAGCGTGTCCCCGCTGCCGCCACACCTCCAACATACCTATTTTAAGAACAGTGCCTAGCAGTTCACGGGGAAACGTTGCCATGCCAACTTGCTGGCTGTTGCTAATCATAATCTATGAATGTGCGGTACCACCATCTGACAAGTATTTCTTCTCTTCCCTAGCCTGTGGACTTTCTTCCGAATTGTCATATGACAGATCACCTTGTTCACAATGGCACACAGTAGGTGTATAATAAATGTGCATTAAATTAATGACATGAGTAGAGTATATGCATAAGACGTAAGTCTGCAAAATGCCTTCCCAACCAGTTTTTCCATTACTGCGCACAGTAGGTGCCGAGATGGGTCTCTTATTACCTCCATTTGCCCAGCAAGTAAACTGAGGAGGGCAGGCCACTTTCCCTAGTCTCAGAACTAATAAGTTGCAGAACCCAGATTGCAGCCTAACTATGCTGGTCTCAAACCCTAACCTCTTTCTCCTACATCAGGTGGTCTCTGTCATCTCTCTAGATCAAAGTCAAATAACACCAATTCTGTATATACATGTAGATCTTACAAAGAGCTTTCCATCCATATTCCCATTTCATTCAAAGCCTAAAGGTAAACTAAGAGGCAAGGCTCTCTGGGGCCCACACCTGGCCCACAGGGTGTCCTGTGTGCAGTGGAATGGAGTGTTCACCCCAGGAGTGCTTCACTGGCCTTGCCCAGGGACCCTGGAAAGGACTGAGGGGGTAACAGAAGCAGCACAGGCGGGCAGAATCACCATGCTGTCTAAAGGTCTGGGGCCCAAGACAGGTATGTTCTCTGGTACTGGCAGAGAAGTGGGTGGGGTCCAGATATGCAGGAATCACACAGACAGCAACAGATGAGCCTTCCAGGTAAAGCCAGGGCCCTTAGAAAGGCAGCTCAGAAGAGGCACTTAATGAGTACTCATGGAGCGACTGACCAGACTTACGCAGAAGTCCACCCACCAGGGTAGCAATTTGGTCTACTCTGTTCTCTCCTAGAACCCCAGGGCCTACTGTGGTGCCTGGTGCTTAGTGGTGCTCAATCAATGCTTGTTCCTTGAATGAGTGAATGAAACCTGATGACTGACAAGCCTCAGTGGGATGCTGGAAACCACACTTTTCCTTGTTTCGTTTTTTGAAGGTATTTGGAAAACATGCCATCTTTTTAACCTAGAAAACAGATTTCTGCTGGGGAAGGCAAGGAAAGGAATTAGACGTTATTAAATGTCTGTTATGTGCAAAGTGCCTTCCATTTCTCATTTCTCCCTGTGCTGTCAAGGACAGTGATATTTTCCCCACTAAACAATGGAAGAGTTTGCAGTTCAGAGAGATGGGCTCACCTGCCCAGTGCCCTCAGTGGCTAATGCATCAAGCCTAGGTTTTGAAATCAGGCCAATAGACTCTGAAGCTGGTCATTCCTATGATGTTACACCTCTTGCCGGGTTGTGTTCTGCAGGAAGAGGATTTGGAACCCTTGGACGTGACCTTACTTGTTAAAAAGTAGCATTTATGAAGCATCTGCTGGGTGCCAAGCCCTCGCCAGATGCCTTTCCTTCCCTGCCTCAGTTAATCCTTGGAATAGCCCAGTGGGGAAAGGTATGGTCCCCTTTCCTGTCTTGCAGATGAGAAAACAGAACCCCAGGCGCTAGGTTGCCTGACATGGCCTGTGCTTTTAGTAACACCCCTTCCCATCCCAACTGCCAATGCACATCATCTCCTTCTGTCTTCACAATACTTCATGAGGCTGCAAGAGAAGGTGCCATTTCTCCCATTTTCCTCCAAAGAGGAAACTTAGGTTCAGAAAGTTTCAGGGCTTTGTCCCAGGGACCTGGGACAAGCAGGTGGCAGAGTTGGAAGTAGAATCAAGGCTTTGCAATGCCCAGTTGCAGGCCCTTCCTGCGTTTCGGCAGTTGTATCACTTCCTGGACAGTGAGACCTCAGGCCGCAGCCACCCGTCCTCCCTGGGCCTCTGCATTTTCACCCATAACGGGAGGGTGCTGGGCAGACGAGGTGTCACCAAGCCACAGCCTGTGGAAACCAGACAGGCTTTGCAGTGAGTGGAGGGGAAAGGAGCGGGGGCCCTGCAGTCCACTGGGTGGGGTGCCTGTCAGCGGGGGAGGGAGCGAGCTGGCTTCATTCACCTTTGACTGTGGCCAGGAAGATCGAGGCCCAGTGCTGTCAGATCCACTGATTTTCCACGAGAAGCCAGAAATCCAGATTCGTATATGAAATCTCTTGGTTTTTCAATGTCACTTGCTAACTCCAATGTTAAAAAATGCAACATAGGTTTTTGTACACCTGTGTTCATAGGAGCAATATTCACAATAGCCAAAAAGGTGGAAGCCACCCAAAGGTCCCTCAATACGTGACTGAAAAACAAAATGTGGTCCATCCACACATCGGAACATTATTCAGCCTTAAAAAGGAAGGAAACTCTGACACATGCTGCCACATGAACCTCGAAAACATTGTGCTAAGTGAACTCAGTCATGAAAGGACAAAGACCGTATGATTCCACTCACACGAGGTCCTAGAGTGGTCAAATTATAGAGACAGAAAGTAGAAGGGTGGGTGCCAGCAGTTGTGGGACAGGGAAATGGGGAGTGAGTCTTTCATGAATATGGTGTTTCTAATTTTGCAAGATGAGAAGGTTCTGGAGATGGATGATGGTGATGGTTGCGCCACAGTGTGAATACACTCCGTGCCACTGAACTGGATACTTAAAAATGATTAAGAAGATACATTTTAGAGTTTTAGAGAAACGTACCTTCTGAACCATTTTTAAGTATCCAGCTCAGTGGCACGGGGTACATTCACAATTAGAAAAAAATAAAATATAAATAAGCCAACCATGACACATTTGTGGGCCAAATCTGGCGCAAGGGCTGCCAGTACCCACTGTGGACTGGAAACTCTCTAAGGTCTGTAATGTGATGTGGGGCCTGCCTGTTGCTCACCCAGCACTGACCACGGCCCCAGGTTCTGCGGAGACCTGGGACACCCATGGCCAACTCCATCCACCAGGCCTGACTTCCGGGCACCGCCCACTGTCTCACAGCAGCCAGGGCAGGAAAACATGCGGCTCACTGACGTTTCCCCACTCAACAGCTGGATTTTCACTGCATCTTCCTGGGCGATGCTGAGATTTCACAAGTCCCTGTCAGGCCCCTGGCTGCCAGTGTAAGCAGGTCTCACAGCCCTGCAGTTTACAAGGAAATGGTATCAGAGGAAGCAGACTCCCTGGGTCCAGGCACAGCAACTGGGCCGCGATGCTTTGTAACTGCAGAGCGAAAGGAGTTGAAGTGAGGCTGCGTGCCTGGGCACTCTGGGGTGCCGTGGTCAGTTGGGCGCAACTCATGGACACAAGCTGAGAGAAGAAGAGCTCTTCGCTTACTCTGGAAGCAAGAAGGCTGGGTGTGGAAGCTTCTGGTCTGGCCAGAGCCTGCCCCTCAGCAGGAACTTAGCAACTGGAATACTGTGCCACACCCATTTTACAGATAAGGAGCTGGGGTGGATAGAGGCCAAGGGACAGCCTTAAAGTCGCCAGCAATTTGGAGGCAGAGTCGGTCTCTGGGTTTCCGGACAGAGTCCTTTCTGCCTAGACTAGGGGGCTTGGCTCCTTGGTTGCTTGTCTACCAGTCTTCTTTGCAAATCTGATTAAATCCATGCTCCTTCTCCCTAGGAAAGAGTTCACATGCATACAACTTTTTGTGCAGGTTGGGAACTCCATCCTAGCCCAAGCTTCTTCAGGAGCTCTATAATATCAAGATAACTACTACAATGATTTTTTAAAACCGTCATCCTATCATCCCCTCATCACCCATCTTGGATGGAAGCTATGCAGAATGGTAAATCAATGAGTGCTTGATTGATTGATTTAGAGTGTGCTCCAGGACAACCGTCAGTGAAGTACCTAAGATGAAGGAACTCCTTTTTACCAACACAACAAGGATCCTGACATGTGAGAAGAATCTTACAGTGTTCAGGCACTTTTCCAGCCATTAGCTCATTTGGCTATCAGGGCAAAACTGTCAAGTAGGCATATGACCCTCAAACGGATGAAGAGGATGTTGGAAGAAGGTAAGTTATCTGTGCACAGCGACCCAGCGTAGGAGCAGCAGAGCCAACAGGTCCTTGGGACTCCAGACCCGGCTTCCTGCCACTCACCCATGGCAATAAATATGGGCTTCTTACAGTCAACAGCCATCTCTTGGGTCCTCAGGTTGGTATCATACAGAGTAGAAATATTCCCTGTTAGTGACCTGAGACAGGAAGATGGTTGCTTGGCTTATAATTTGGCTCACTGGAAAGGATCATAAATCATAGGCCACCTCTGCCGTGTCGGTCAGTTGAGAAGGATGTAAGTATTTTCCAGCTTGCTGTGTTTGCCCCTGTGCTGTCTTCCTTCCTGTAATGACAAAATCAGGGAAACCGGTTCTTAAAGGGAACATAGCAACCAGTGCGGCTTCCACATGAAGCCATCCACACACACACACGCCTTTACATCACTGGGAGACCCACTTTAAACTCCGTATGTGGTGGACCTTATATCATGGAGTATCTATCATGCAATTATCAGCTGCTCTCCGGAAAATAATCTTAGCTTGGAATTATTAGATAATGCTCTCTTTATTTGGGGGTGGTTCACACCCTTGAAATGATATGGAAATTTTATGTAACTAAGCATTCATGAACATTGTGTAGAGAGGGTTTCTAGCTTTCAGAAGCCTCTCAAAGGGGCCAATGGCGAAAAGAAGGTTGAGAACAACTGAAGGAGAAAGAGACAAACTGGGGTGCTCTGACATGTCTTCATTTGGGCACCTGCTGTGTAGTAGTCTCTGTGCTAAGCAGGGGGATGCCCTGCTTGCCCTCCTCAGGTTACAGAGGGTGACATAGGAATCACAAAACAAGTGCAGGTAGCAGGTGCTGCTGTAGAGGAGGAGGGGTAACACTGGAGGTAGGGACAGCAGAAGTCAGTGTCAGGTGTCAGGGGAGGAGCCTGCAGCCTGTGCAAAAGCCCTGGAGAGAGAGGGAGGGAGCAGGAGAAGCCGGTGTGACGAAAACAGAGAAGCAAAGAGTGATGTGGCAGGAGATGAACCTGTGACAGTTGGCAGCATGGCAGATGCTGGCATGGAGAGAAGTGGGGGGCGGGGACTCCAGACATGGTAAAGACTCAAAAATGATTTTGCAAGGATGACAGGAAGGAAGAACATGAAGGAGGGTGAAAGAAAGACTGTCTGGAGAAGGTGACATTTGAGCAGTCTTGGATACAAACAGGAGTTTTCTGGGCAGCGGAAACAGTTTGGGCAGAAGCCAAGAAGTATGGGAGAATACAGGCTGGGAGGGGCTCAGCACAGCGTGAGTAGTGGAGAGTGGGTCTAGAGAGCTCAGTTTGCCAAGAAGAGCCTTCATGGATGTGCCAGATTAATAAACATATCTGAGCAATGTGACAGTGTGCAGAGAGGGACCCTAGGAAAAATGAAACCCTGTCTGTGCACAGCATCCCTCTGCAGTTCCACAGTTGCCCCATGACTGATTTCACCAAGCCAGGCTTTGCTGCAATGCTAAGGGTCTCAGAGCTGGGCAGAGATGGCTCACACAGCTCATGGTCTCATCCATCCCAAGGGTGTTAGCAAGGAAGCCAACATGCTCAGGGCATTATTCGTGTAGGTGTCTTTAGTCTGCTTTTCAAAATGTATTTTTATCTATCTGCAGGTACACAGCTTCAAATCCTTTTTGGGGAAGGAATAAGCAAGATAAAAATAAACCAAATTTAAATCCTCGAAGCTTATAAGTCTATTAGTATCCAAACTTATATAAATCAGAATCACTTGGAGAGCTTTATAAGAATTCTGATTCTTAGGCTCAATCTCAGATTTATGAATTCAGTGTTCATGAGGCAGGTCTCGGAAATCTGTGTTTCCAATGAGTTCCGTGCTCCTGCATTAAGCTGGGGGAACTCTTACGTGTTAAGCTCAGAAGCACCTGGCATCTGGGTACTGCTGCAGTCAGTGATGCTCCACTAGGAGGACAAAGCAACAAGTTAAGCTTGAAGTAAACGTCACTAGAAGCAGGTGAGTGATATCAAACACAAGAAGGCAATATTCTTTCCCTACATTATGCATGATAACATATAGATGCTGCATTCACCATTAAGTTAATGGAACAACATTTAAGAAGTAATAAGTACCACAGGGTCACTTCCAAAACCCATGTGGGACACTAAAAGATGATAATTTCTGATAAAGTTTCATCTAAAAAAATCACAGGAATTATAGATATCCAACATCTGAGAGACAATCATCAGATACAACAAATAGGATAGATCACTTTTGGCGGAGGGAGGGAGGGTCATGCAATAGGAATTCTAAAGGAAGCCTTTAAAATATTAATGATCACAATATTTGCATATATGTTCTATAAATGAAAAACAGAATAACTGATAGACGATCTCTACAGGCAAGCTAAACAGTAGACTAGACACAAATGAAGGCAGATTTAGTAAATTGAAAGGCAGATCTGAGGAAATCATCCAGAATTCAGCTCAGAGAGATAAAGAGGCATATGAGGGCTGAGGGCTGAGGGCAGAGGTGCTCTAGATTGAGTTGTTAGTAAAGGTCTTTCTGAGAAGGTGACATTTGAGTTGAGACCCAAATGACAAAGAAGATCCAGCCGTGGAAAGCAATAGGGCCAGGGATCTTGGGCATAAAAGACAAAAGTGCAAAGGCCCTAAGGTGGGGTCAAGCTGGGCAGAACAGGTTGGCCTGTTCAAAGAACAGAAAGCAGAACCCTGAGGCTCCACTCTACGAGAAGGTGCCACGAGGAAGAGGAGAGTGTGCTGCGTGGAGTCAATGAGTAGAATCAGCTCAGAAAGCTGGCTAACAGGAGACATATTTCAGTTGAAGGTAAAGAAGGACTTTTTAACAACAAAAGCTGAGCAATCACTGATTCATTCATTCATTCATTCATTCACTCACTCATTTGCTTGTTTATTCATTCACTCATCTATTTGCTCATTTTCAAGTACCTACTATATGCCAGGCACTGTGTTCAAGGCTATGGAGAATGTTGAGATGAATAAAACCCAGACACATGTGTCCTCAAGGGCCTCATATCTGAGTGAGTAAAACAGACAAGCAAGCAAGTATAATGCCAGAACAGAAGGAAATGCTAGGTTAACAGAAGTAACAGTGTGCTAAAGAGAGTCAGATGAAGGATCCACTTGAGAGAGCTGACTGAGACTTTATGACAGGGTACCTGCAGGAAGCTCATTGCATTGCACTGCACCTGTGGGGATATCAGAGAGGACCCCTGACTTTAACCAGTGGGCTCTGTGATGTGACGATTCTATAAAACCATAGCAGGCATTCACACGCCCTGGGGAGTTGGGAGCGACTAGGCTATAGCCTCCCTTCAGAGTCCAGTGGAGGAAGCAAATGTGTGAAGCAGACAATGGCAGAGACTCCAGGCAGGGAGACGACCATGTGATGGGAGGGGGAAAGCCCTGGGGTATCAGAAAATGAGGGCAAAAATGGGGACACCAGTCCATGACCTACTTAGTTCCAGACCTTTGTGAAGACAAAAGCTCCTCAATGAGAGATCACCATCCGATAGGAGAGACCAATACATATGCAACTGCCCTTGACACCATTCACCTAACCCCCAAGGTCATGCAGCCTTCAGTGAGGATGCATAGAGGATGTGGGAATGTCATATTTGGGGACCATTTTGTCACTGCCCTTTCTCTCACTGTGATCTGTAAACCAAAGAAGAACCAGCCTGACCTACTTCACAGATTTAAAATGCCTGGAAAGTATAGAATGGGGATTACCTGCTCTGTCACTCACTCCCCTGAATGGCCATTCTCCCAGCCCAGCCCATGACTGCTTCTTAGCTGGACCACAGGGAGTTTCCTAACCAGGCTCCCTGCTTCAGGCTGTTCCCACACAATCCACTCTACACAGCAGTCAGAATTCCTGGGAAGCTGATGACATCATCCCATTGCTTCAAACTACTACATGTCTTTCTCTGTTTTTAGGACGCAGCCAAACTTAGCAAGACTTACAGAATATCCTGTCATGTCTAGCCCTGCCTCCGTCTTCGAGTTCGTCTCTTGAAATTCAAACCCTTCAACGTCATGCAGGGGCCACATGACCTCCTTGTAGGCTGAGCACACTGGCCTTGACCACCAAAAGCAGGGTTAGGTGCCCAGAGGGAAATAAATCATCTAGCTGCTGACTGCAACCAGATCTTTTGACCATTTTAAAATCAAGATTGTTTGCTTTTCTGTTGTTAAATTGTTTGAGTTCCTCGTACATTCTATATATTAATGTCTTGTTGGATGTATAGTTTGCAAATATTTTCTGTCATTCTATAGATTGTCTCTCTACTCTGTTGGTTGTTTCCTTTGCTGTGCAGAAACTTTTTAGTTTGATATAATCACAATTGCATATTTTTGCTTTTGTTGCTTACACTTTTAAAGCCTTATCTATAAAATCTTTGCTCAGACCAATGTCCTGAAGCATTTCTCCTATATTTTCTTCCAGTAGTTTCACCGTTTTGGTCTTACATTTAAGTCTTTAATCCATTGTTGATTTTTGTAAGTGGTGAGAGATAGGGGTCTAGTTTCAATCTTCTGCATGTGAATATCCAGTTTCCCTATCACCATTTATTGAAGAGATTGTTCTTTTCCCAGTGTATTTTCTTGGCACCTCTGTTGAAAATCAGTTGGCTGTAGATATGTAGATTTGTCTCTGTGTTCTCTATTCTGTTCCATTGATCTATATGTCTGTTTTTGTACCAGTACATACTGTTTTGGTTACTATGGTTTTGTAGTATATTTTGAAGTCAGGGAGTGTAGAGCCCCCAGCGTTTTGTTTCTCCTCAGGATTGTGTTAGCTATTTGAGGTCTTTTGTGGTTCCATGTGAATTCTAGAATTTTTTTTCTATTTCTGTAAAGAATGGCATTGATATTTTGATAGGGACTGCATTGAATCTGTAGATCACTTTGGGTAGTATCATAATTTTAGCAATATTAATGGACCTGGGATTTTAAACAAAATCTGTCAGACTTCAGGACCCATGCTCTTGAGCAAGACACAGAGAAACATACATAAAACAACCCCAAGAGAAACTGTTCATGAGAAAATGTGAACAGAGCAGGTGCTGAGCAAGGACAGGTTAAACCCAGTTCAACTTAATGTGATTTTTACTGAACGCAACCTGGTTCCAACATATTTCCTCGGGGGATAGTTAGCATTTCTCACAGGGAATGAAATATAAAATTTAAGCCTTTCAAAAAGCTTCAAAATTTAAGAATCTCGTCAATCTGTTCCATCTGGTCACTAATTTTTATATTTTAAGTAATGTTTGTGTTTATGATCCACACTATGCTATAAACAGAATTGGTGTGAATTGTGGTGTTTTTAATTAACACACTAGTTATTCCTAAGGAATTATCTAGAGCATGTCCTTGTATAATCAGTTGAGGGAAGAGATTTTCAGAGAGAAAATGACCCCACAATAATCACCCAGCTCGATCATGGCTGAGCTTAGAGTGGCCTCCCCAGTTCCTCAACCAATAACCTCTCTACCTCACCCCCTGCCAGCATTCTTCAAGAATCTTCTATGTGTGTAGCCCTGGGCAAGAAGCTTTTTTGGTGTTTGAGGGGAAATAAGGTAAAGTCCCTGCCCTCAGGTGCTCTCTTTTTTTTTTTTTTTTTTTTTTTTTTTTGTCATTGGGGTGGGGGGGATGCCTCTCTATTGAATTTGAAAGTAGCACCATGTCCCTGTTTGTCTAACAGATATTTCATCAGAGCCAATGGGCTTCTTCCTTTTCTATGCCTTCTGAACTTGTGGGGTTTTCTGGTCCTTCTCAAACCCAGAACCCCCACATCAAGCATCTGTGGTGGATGGTTGCCCAAACATGGATGTGTCCTCTGATGGGGAGCCCACCAGCTGTGCCAGGGAAGCCTGTTTCATGGACAACTCTAACTATTGGGGAATTCATTCATGAATGAAGTTAAAACGAGACTTGCCAGAATGTGTGTGAAGCCAGGGAGGGAATGCCTCACATGCCACTTAAAACCCCAGCAAGGGATCCCTTTACAGAGAAGGGTCTATTCAGATAGGTGAGCCTCGTTCCCTGGCTGCCTACAGGTCCCTCAGAATGAGAAAACATGCAGAAAGGCCCAGCTTGGCCTGCTTCACTGCTCAAGGTGGCAGGATCCATTTTGCCTGCCCCAGGTGAAAAGACAAAGAGGAAACTTGTTGCCCTCAGGTCCTGGTGGGGAACAGAAATGGAGAACCACAGTGGTGAGCTAGCAAATGTTTAACAACTGGCTCTCAAAACAAAAACAAAAACAAAAACACAAAACAAACAAAATGCTGAGTGCGGTGACTCACACCTATAATCCCAACACTTTGGGTGGCTGAGGCGGGTGGATCACAAGGTCAAGAGATCGAGACCATTCTGGTCAACATGGTGAAACCCGATCTCTACTAAAAACAGGAAAATTAGCTGGGGAGGTGGTGTGTGCCTGTAGTCCCAGCTGCTCGGGAGGCTGAGGTAGGAAAATCGCTTGAACCTGGGAAGCTGAGGTTGCAGTGAGCTGAGATCACGCCACTGCACTCCAGCCTGACAACGGAGTGAGACTCCATCTCTCTCTCTCTCACACACACACGTGCACACACACACACACACACAGACCTGATTTTTGGCATTTTTAAATTTCTGTGGTATAAACACTCCCACTATGACTGATTTTAAGCCACTGATATGTTGGTAAGAGATGGATGCAGTTGGCTCTCAAAAGCCAGGAAGAGCCAGCTCCAGTCCAGCACTCCACTGTGTGTGTGTATGTGTGTGTGTGTATGGGTGTGTGTGTGTGTGTGTGTGTATTTGGGGAAGACATACATGTAAAAATGAATGAATGAATGGATGCAGGAATGAATGAGAGCAGGATACCAATTTTGCAAATGTAATAGGAAATAACTGGAATGAGCAAAACATTTTTATAACTGCAGTAGATAGGCCTTTATGAGGAAAATGAGCTGGGATCAGTGTACAAAGCATTTTCAGCAGTGTTTCCACCAAATTACTTTCCAGGAAATATATCTGCCCTTATAAAAGAGGTATGATGGTAAAAGAGTGCACCAGTGTTCTAAAATGCACCCAGGATTTTGTTTTAATCAGGTATGGTAATGTGACAGACTTAGAGACAACTGTGTTTGAAAGAAGAGTTTATTACTCACAGTTCCCTAGAGGAAGGGGCATGCCACGTCATGCAGGGCCACAGAGGGAAGCAGGAGGCGAAGGAGTGCGGAGAGAGCCTGGCCCAGAGCCTTTATTGTGGGTTCTACGGGAAGAAATGAGTGAGGCAGGGGAGGCAAGACTGAGCATGCCAAGGACTGGAGAGTTTTAAAATTGTTGCATGCTCTGGGTTATATTTTTGCATGTTCTCTGGTTGTTTGATACCTGGGATGACATGGGGCAGGGGAAACGTTGGCTTGGTGTGTTAGATAAAGGAGGAGGCTGGAAACCTGCCAGGCTCTGGATTGTCTGACTTGCATATGAAAGGCATGCTCACAGGGGAGTCATTTCCATCACTAGAAATTAGCCAGCCCTGGCAGGGGCCATATCTCTCTGGCCAACAAGGCACCAAGATGGCAAAACATCACAAACTATAGAAAATAAAACTTTATTCGTATAACCAGCTTCGGAACCGACTACCTGTGTGGCCTTGGGCAAGTTACTTAACCTCTTTCTTCCTCAGTTTTCCCATCTGTAAAATGAGGATGACAATGCCTCCCTCATAGGGCTGGTGTAAAGAAGGAGATACTCAGAGGCCTTAGCAATGGCAGAGCTGCCATCTGATCCTGGGAAACTACTGAAAACACCAGACCATAGCTCCTTAATGAGAAGGAGGCCATATCTCTAGTGCTCTGCACAATGCCTAGGGAATGGCAGGCAGGCAATGACTATTTTGGGAATACATTTTGAGTGAGGGTAGTGGGGGTCAGAGCAAGCTCTAGTGTGTAGAAACAGCATATACTATGAAACAGAAGAAACTGTTCAATTTCCACGAGCTTCCTAATCACACGGGGTATGGAAAATATAGATGAGATAAAATGCTTTCTTCTCAAAATGCCCTAATCTTTGTTTCAATATCAAGATTCATTAGGGCCATTCTCACTTTCGCTGTTCTTAACATTCTGGTCCATTTGATGGATTCGTTCAGGAGTCGGGGTCCCTTTGAATCTCATTACACTAAGGCTCCTGGGTGTATTGATCCTATTTGGAAATAAGGCAATAAATCGTCCAGAGACGTTGGGACCAAACCTCCAGGCTGCCAAGGGAAAGAATACAGAAAGCGGGGCCTTCTCGCTGCATTGTCTGCTTTTGATTTAACTTTTATCACAAGTTTGAATTTCTGAACCAACAATAGGTATCAACAGCTTTAAAAATGTTTATTCCCTTTGAGAAAATAATTCAATTTCTGAATAATCAATAAATCAATCTCCAATAAATAATCTTCTATGAAGACAAAGATTTATAGACAATGATAATCATCTCATTATTTATTATAGCAAAAAAAAAACCAAAAAAAACAAAAACAAAACAGCAGCCCAAATGTTCAATAACAAGGGTTGAGAAAGGTTCATGCTGTGTAATCATGAGAAGTAAAGTTTATGAAGACAATGTTAGCATGAAAAAATGCCTACAAGACTAGATGAAAAAGTAGATAAAATTGTATACTGACTATAATTATGATATTGTATGGAAACTTACCCACAGGGATAAAAAAGAATATGAGCCAAGAGGTTAATAGTGATTTTGTTTTTATGGGTTTTGTTTTTGTTTTTGTTTTGCTTTTTGAGGAGTCTCGTGTCGACCAGGCTGGAGTACAGTGGCGCAATCTCGGCTCACTGCAAGCTCCACCTCCCGGGTTCACGCCATTCTCCTGCCTCAAACTCCCGAGTAGCTGGGACTACAGGCACCCGCCACCACGCCCGGCTAATTTTTGGTATTTTTAGTAGAGACGGGGTTTCACCGTGTTAGCCAGGATGGTCCCGATCTCCTGACCTTGTGATCCACCCGCCTCGGCCTCCCAAAGTGCTGGGATTACAGGCATGAGCCACCGCGCCAGGCCTTTTATGGGTTTTAATGTTTTCTTCTTAACTGCTTTTCTCTGTTTTCTAGTTTTTCTGTAATAAGCATACATCACTTAAAATTGATTATCACAGTTTGAATTTGTAACACCTATATAAGTATACCGTGTCCTCTCTTACAAAGCCAGCAGATCTATCTGAAGAAAAGTGTGCAATGGTGCTTCTCATTTTTTATTTGTTAGAAATACTTAGAGGGTATAATGTCCTATTCTATAGCATTAAAGTTATTTGTACTTGATCTCACTTGGACATAATAACCTTGAGCTTGTTTTACAAGGCTGAGTCAGTAACTTAATGTAGCCTGGAATTTGCTTATGCACGCAGAAATGCAAATAAAAGCCCTTTCCATCAAATCAAAAATCAAATGAAGGTGCCATCTCATAGTCTATTTCCCCAGTAGGATAAATTCTCCTGTATTTCTAATGAGTTTTAGTTTAATCTCGATTGTCTGTCCGGTCACTTCCTTGATCCAATAAGTAGCTCAGAAAGTAGTTACTCTAAATTCTACACCTAAAAATATTATCTTCAATACACAGGACAGGCACTGCAAATGTCTCTGCCCTGCTTCCAATTCAACTCTCCTCCTAACCACCCTCCAGGACAGCCAGAGGGATCTTTCTAGACTGTAAATGTAGTCCTGAAATATCCACTTCCTGGGTCCACCTGCCTTAAGAGCCTCAGTGGTCCCCAGGGCCATGGCAGGCTCCCCTTCATCTTGCCTGTCAACATCACCATTCCCATTTTGTCCACACACTCTAAGGTTTGATCATATCCAGTTCCTGCCATTCTCAGACACAGTTTGTTCTTGATACCATTATGTGCGCACATGCTACTGGGGAAAGACGTGGTTCGTTGGCCAACCCACAGCTACTCCTGGTTCCTTTTTCCTTTGTGTTCTCCTAGACTAGAGCTTGAAAAAAGGGATCTTGGCTTTCAGGTAGGAATGACCATGGGACACATTTGTGGGCATACCTCACCAATGTATGCTGGAGGTTTGCCTTTTCCTTTCTTCTTGGAACATCGTTGTGAAGACTGAAGCCACAGCAGCCACATTATGACACGAGGCAATGACCACCAGGAAGAAAGGCTAGCAAACTGAAGACAGTGGTTCTGAAGGATGGAAAGCAGCTGAGTGGTTGGTGGCATCACCAAGCTACCAAACCACCCCTGATGCCATGCTCTTCGGTCTCCCTGATAAGTAGGTAATAAACACATGCTAGTTTCAATAGGATGTGTCCTGTTTCTTGCAGCTAAGTGTCTCCTGCTTGACTCACTCTTCCCTCACAGGAGGTAAGTTCAGTGCCTGGAACATTCTAGAAGCTCAATCCAGGTTACTTCCCTCTCCTTTTTTTCCTGAGTGTTCCTTTTAGGCTGTACTTACCTCCTGGGAAGTACACTGTACCTAGAACCACAGATTTCACTGAGATAGACCAGGTTTTGTATCTGCATGCACAATTTGGCTACCTAGAACCACAGGTTTCACTGAGATAGACCAGGTTTCGTATTTGCACGTGCAAGTTGGCTACCCAGAATCATAGGTTTCACTGAGATAGACCAGGTTTCGTATCTGCATGTGCAATTTGGCTACTTGTGAAAGGAACCAAACTGAAGTTGCCTAGGCAAAAATGGCACAGGAAGGCGAAGCTAGTCCTGTAACAAGGGATGGGTGTGCAGCTAGCACAGGGGCGGAGCTCGGCTCCACACAGCCGTGACCAGGGACCCAAGCACTGCCAAGAAGCCCTACCACCTTCCTGATTCCCGTGGGCTGTGACTTCTCCTTTCTTATTCTGCCCTGGCTTCCCTCACTGGACAGGGAACAGACGCACCAACAGCTCCCGGTTACTCTGGGGAGCCCATGCAGAGAGAATCATAGTTTCAGAGTGAAGAATTCCCATTGCCTTGCCTGGATTTGGTATCTGGCTGTTGACCAATCAACTAGGAGAGGGGTGGGGCTTAACCGCGCAGAACAGATGGCCTTGGGTCCTCGCCCACCACAGAGAAGGCTGGGAGCCAGGACCTGCCCCCAGAGCTCAGACCCTAGGCACTGGGTTGTTCTGCCTCACATCGCAGCACCCTCCTTTCTTCCGCAGGACACAAAGGAGAACCAGGTTGCCTTCAGGGCAGGGTGACTCACCCAAGGGCAAAGGTATTACCCTGCAAGTTCCTAAAAGCTGCCTGTCTTGGATTGGGCGCCCTCAAAAGCGGAGCCTGAGACCCAGACGGGGTGTAGGTGGTTTATATGGGAGGAGATCCCAGAAGCAGCAGTGAGGGAGCAGGGAGGTGAGACAGGGAGGGCGGAGAAGACAATATCCAGATGGGTATTGAGGTCACTCCTGCAAGAAATAGGGTCACGGCCCTGAAAGTGCTTCTGTGGAGTGCACAGAAGGCCTTGCAGATCCTCTGCTTAGAGGACAGGAGCCTCTGCTTGAGGTGGGCACAAAGAGAGTCTGAGATTGCCAGCAACAAGGCACTGCAGCTGAGAGCAGAGGCAGGTTGGGGACAGTGCCATCAGGCCCCAAAGGCATCACTATGTGGACTGAGGACGGTGGAAATCCAGGGCTGCCTTTCCCTAGAAGTTGGAATTTTCCCTGGTTTGACACCTAATTAGCCAAACCTAAGTAAAGATTTGGCCAAAGGAAAGTGGACCCAAGATTTCCAGGTCACCTACATCATGTCTGTGCTACCAGATGCCCCCACATGTTTTGATGTAATTCTCAATTTGTATGAATACGGTATCCTTATCTCCATGTTATAGATGAGGAAACTGAGGCTCAAGAGACACTGAATAACTTATCCAAAATCTGAGAAGGTGGGCTCATTCACACAGTCCTGCTCAGCCAGCCTGGGGCTGCAAAAGCTAGACATTTTAAATCTTTAAAATAAAATGTGCTTGTGAACCATAATATACAGGAAAGTATAACTGAAAAATATATGGATGCTGCTTAAAAAGAATAACAACCTCAAGCCATTGATGCAGGAGAGTTAGAGGTTTCAATTCCTGTATTTCTTTTCTTTTTTTCTTTTTCTTTTTGAGATGGAGTCTTGCTCTGTCGCTAGGCTGGAGTGCAATGGCATGATCTCAGCTCATTGCAACCTCTGCCTCCCGGGTTCAAGCGATTCTCCTGCCTCAGCCTCCTGAGTAGCTGGGACTACAGGCACGCACCACAATATCCAGCTAATTTTTGTATTTTTAGTAGAGACGGGGTTTCACCATGTTGGCCAGGATGGTCTTGATCTCTTGACCTCATGATCTGCCCACCTTGGCCTCCCAAAGTGCAGGCATGAGCCACTGTGCCCAGCGAATTTCTGTATTTCTACTGAAAGCTATAATATGTTTCTTTCTTGAGCCTTGAAAGCACACACCCAACCCCAGAAGGCATTTAATTATAGAGCACTCCAGCGTTTCAGCTGAGCCCACCCCGGGTCCTGGTTTGCACACGTCATTAGGAGTCATCCTGCCTTCGACTTCCATAAATCATCCCAGGCCAAGCAAGGGCCCAGGCGAGAGGTGACGTGCAATTGGCACAGAATGCAATGAGATGCGGCTGGTCATTCATCAGAGAGGCGAGGACTGGCCTGACACAAATGACGACTAAGAAAAATGGTTCTAGGGCCCCGAGGGTGAAGCAGGTAATCAAAGGGCAACATTGGATAAAGCAACTGTGCTGTCACTTCTGCTGTCAGGAAGCTCCGGGAAGAAGCCCTCAGAAACAGTAGGCCCCCCAAAACTCAAAACTCAACCACAAGAAACAAAAGAGGAGGTGAGGTCATATCGTACAAGCACCTCTCACCGCAGCAGGGATGGTGAGCTTCAGTTATCACACAGCAGAAAGAACATTCAGCCAGTTCAAATCCAGGTAGCACAAATCACACCTCACCTCCCATTTCACAGATGGGGAAATGGACTCACAGAGTGGGAGGGCCTCGCTCAAGGCTATGCATCTATCATAGAGAGCAGTGTTGCTGGAATTCAAACCTGGATAACTTCACTTCAGAACCACATTCCTAACTGGCTCACACCATCACCTTTGGAAATAAAAACAACCCAATGTCCTCCCACAGTTAAGTGGCTTAAGTGGGCTCATTCGTTGGTCATGAACTGGGCTCCTGGTCCGGGTCCAGCCACAGTGGCTGCAGCCCAGAGAGGCGTGGAGCTCAGGGCTGTGCCTGGTCTGGGCTCACCTTGTGATTTTCAGAAGGAAGCTCGAAGGGAAATGAGAGAGCAAATCACATCTTAGCTGGGGCTTGTAAATCGACTTTTTGCTGCATCCAAGCATCCCAAAGGCACACTAAGGAAAATGATGACCTGTCTCAGCCCTTCTGCATTTAACTACTATTGTACATCCCTTGCAAGTGGGCCCCACTGCAGAGGTCACCCAGCCGGTGCTTCTCAGCCTGGAAGCATGCCAGAACCACTGGGGAACTGCCAAAAGTGTCCATCCCTGGACCATTCCAGACCAAATGAATGGAGTCTCCTGGCGGGGGACCCCAGCATTGCTATCTTTTAAAGCACATCCCTCCCAGGTGATTCTAATGTGCAGCCAGGGCTGAGAATCACCAGTCCAGAATGCATTCCTCTGCACAGATGGGGAAACTGAGACCTGGAGGAGTCAAAGGGCTTGCTCAAGTCTCGGTGCTTCTCAAGAGAGCTTGCTGCCATGGCTTCTGGTTGGGACAGACATGGTTCCCTCTTTCCCAGGTGGGACATTGCTAGTGAGTGGCAGCGGGGGATGCTGGAGTTGTGGGGCAACGTCGGATCGCAGGACTCTTCTGTCATTCAGGGCCCCTGGCTGTGCCATTTCCGGAGCTGGATGTACTCAGGGGCCTGTTTCCAGTTCAGAGGAAGCCCCAGGCTTGAGAGTTGGCAGATCCAGTGCCCGGTTTCCATGGCTACCACAGCTCAGGAAGGTTCTAGAAGTCTGGACGAACTGGCTTGGAGTGTGTATCCCCTTCCAGGTGACACATCAGATCGTCTTCCATTCACTCCCTGTAGGCAGTGGACAGAGGCAGCGGCAGGTGTGGGTGGGGGGCACACCCTTTCCTAAAGGGGACTCACCTGCCTCATGCCTCAGCAGCCCCACAGAGACCCTGCAGGAGGCCATGTCGAGGACATCTCCCAGGAAGGTCTCCCTGAGCAGCTACCAGCAGAAGCATGGGTGGGGAGGACAGCTGCTGTCTCCAGAATCTCCCTTCCAACGCAACCACCCTGACCCCAAGGCATTAACCCTGGGTCAGCAAATGCCACGCTGAGACAATGAGCAGTCCGGCCTTTGCAGGGCTGGCTGCTGCAAACAAGAGTCGGTGCCTACTGGGCCCTGGAGGGACCACACCAGCTGAAACCGCTGCCACGGCAGACAAGAAAACGCTTTCTCGCTGAGCTCCCACAAAGCCCATGGGGGAAGATGCTTCACCAGAATCAACTCTGAAATAGTGGTTTCTTTGGGCACAGGTGACCCTCTGTATCCATGGGTTCCACATCCATGGATTCAACCAGCCAGAGATTGAAAATATTCAAAGAAAACTTAGTCTGTGTTCAACATGCACAGACTTTTCTTGTCATTATTCCCTCAACCACGTAGTATGACAACTATTTACAGAGCATTTACATTGTATTAGGTATTACAGTAATTATAAGTATTTTAAGTAATAGAGATGATTTACAGCACACAGCGTGTAGGTTATATGCAAATGCCGTGCCATTTTCTATCAAGGACTTGAGCATCCTCGGATGCGGGTCTCCTTAGAAGGTCCTGGAAACAATGCTGCATGGATACCGAGGATGACTCTATGTGCATTAGTGTTTGTTGCATAGAAATTGGGAGCTCAGGCTCTGGAACGAGACTGCCAGGTTCAAATCCCACCTCTGCCACTTACTAGCTGTGAGATCTGTTTTTACATCTGTGAGGAGGGTATGACAGTCATGTCTACTTTGGAGTTGGTTGTGATGATGAAGTGGGTTGAGGTGTGCCTGGTGCCTATAACAGGGCCTGAAACATGGCAGGTACCTACTCCATGCTGGTTGTGATGATCATCTCCGCGTGGAGGATGAAGGGAGAGAATAAATATTGCTTTTTTTTTTTTTTTTTTTTTTGAGATGGAGTCTTGCTCTGTCACCCAGGCTGGAGTGCAGTGGTGCAATTTTGGCTCACTGCAACCTTCACCTCCCAAGTTCAAGCTGTTTTCCTGCCTCACCCTCCCAAGCAGCTGGGACTACAGGTATGTGCCACTGTGCCTGGCTAATTTTTGTATTTTCAGTAGAGATGGGGTTTCACTGTCTGGCCAGGCTGGTCTTAAACTCCTCACCTCAGGTGATCCACCCATCTTGGCCTCCCAAAGTGCTGGGATTACAGGCATGAGCTACAGCACTTGACCAAATATTGCATTTGGTTTTCCAATCACAAGTACCATGATGGTACAGCAAACGCAAACAATTCTGTGCTTACTGCAAAGCTGTGCTGTGAGCTCCAAGGGGTCCTAGATTTTGGTCTCACTGGTCAGGGCAGAATGGCTGAGCCCATGGGAAGCCTCGGGTTGTAAGGTGCTTCCAGGAGTGGAAGGAGCAGTGGACAGTCACCGTCACGCTGAAGAACTCTGACCACAGCCAGCATTTCTCTGGGATGTGGCCTGCTTATCTGAGTGACCTGAGACCTTGACACCTGAGCAAGCAGCTGGTCCAGGAAGAGCCAGGCAACGTCCCAGGAGCAGTTCCAGCTCCCCATCCATTGCTGGACCCTTCCATGCTGAGGGAGGATCCCAGGGGATGAGAGGTGTCCGGCGGGAATGTTCGGTTGCCTGTCATAGGCTTGACGACGTGTCATCCTCCTGGGCTCCCTGACAGACTCCTCAGTAAATCTGCATTGCTCAGTCCTTCCATGCAAGTGGATTCTGTTCAGGAACTCAAAAAGAAGCCAAGAGCCGCCTCCCAGTCGGGTGGTGGGCTAGGGGAGGAGCCTGAGGCCCTGGGACAAATGGCGTCCGGGATATATATACACACATGCGTGTCTGTGTATGTAGATGGTGGCACATGTTCTGTGCACATACGGGGGAAAGGATGAATGCCGTGAGACAGTGCAGATAAAGTAACAGAATGCAAAGTTAGAGCTGGCTTCCAGCTGACGGACCCTGCCAGCATCAAAAAGCAGGAGGGCTTCGACGTGGGGAAAGCTTCCAGGGAGGCTGGGGGGTGAGGAGATGCTGACTGTGTTTCGGGAGGTACCACCGGGTGGGTAAGTTGGCAGGCAGAGCTGGAGAGAGGAGGAGGGGACACTTGAGAGGGTGGAAAGCTTCCATGCCAAGGTAGAGAGTTTGGATTTTACCCTGCAGATAAGAGGGGGCGGATATAAGAAGTATTTTTGCACACAGGAGTGATATAAAAAGTGCTGCCTTTCTAAAGAAAGAGCAGTCTGACGGCCGGTGCTGGGAGGTGAGGAAACGGGGCCAGGGAAAGCTGTGATAAGGGTGTGGCCAGAGGGCTGCCTGTGAAGGCAGAGAAGGCTCAGCTACTGCGTCAGGCACGAAAGGCAGCAGAGTGGCTCTCTGACCCCATTTGGAAAAAAGCCCCCGAAGGAACCTAGTAACTAGAAACAGCAGCCCCCGCTCTGCCTCCAGCATGCTGGTTTCTGGTCAAGCAGGAGAGTGATGAGAGCCCAGAGGAAATACACACTTGAGAGATCCCAGGGTGGCTGCCCCAGCTCAGATCCCAGTGGCTGGAAGACAAGCCTGCAGGGTGGAGGCTGTCAGAGCCCAGAGCACAGGGGCCGCACGCAGGGAAAGCTAATCCCAGAGCGGCCGGCCAGGGCCCGCTGCAGTGCACGTGACAGTGATGGACAGGGACAGAGGATGGGCCCTCCCATCTCCTCAGAACCCCAGGACTTGTGTCTTTCAAAACAACTGCCTGAAAAGATGCAAACCTTAACTCCGTGTTTCCTACACAATGAAAAACAAATAACGTTGCGGGTCGGGTAACACATGCCTGGTCCTCTACCGCACAGAAGTCAGCTTTCACTGAGTTGGTCCAATCCGACACTTACTTAGCAAACACCTTCTAGGTGCCAGGCCCTACATCAGGTGTTGGGGCTATGCCAGGAAATAAGACAGAGTCCTTGGGGGAATTGGGCCCACAGAAAGGGGCAGGCATGGCATGCAATGGGCGACTCTGCAGAAGAAGTCTGCGGGGAGTGTGCCTTGCTTGTAAACTGCCTATCTAACCATCTCACTTGTAGATGGTAAGCACCATGAGGGCAGGAGAAGGGTTGTCCTCCTGTCCCCTCCAGCTCCTGCATCCACGGCAGTGCCTAGCCTGGAGTGGCCCTCGTGGCATGCTCATCAAATGGGTAGATGGATGTCAGACTCCAGGGTGGGAAAGGACCCAGGGAATTTGCTGGACTCCAACCTCCTGGCTCCAAGTAACACACAACTCATGGTCTCCTCATCTGCTCTGTCTCCTCCCAACCCTGCCCTATGGCTCCGAGAGGCCTTTGAAAGGCAGGAGCCTAGACCTTCACCTCACCCCAGCTTCTCTCCCAGCTGCCCTAGACTGTAATTAGTAATCATCATTCTAAACGTTTTTATAGCACTTCAGCATTCACAAACCACTTTTCACCCATTACCTCCCTGGGAGCCCATAGAAACTCTAAGGAGGGACTCAGAATGAACTTTCCTGGAGTAGACGCGATTTTACCTGTTCCAGGAGGGAAAGGCACCTGACATTTTGCACGTGTAATTAACTTAATTATCTCAGCAACAATGCAAGGGAGCGATTATAATTCCTGTTTTACAGATGAGAAACTGATATTCAGGGAGGTTACAAATGTGGCCCAAGGACTGCAGCTAAAGGATGGTGGAGTTGGGATTCGAACCTGCTTCTGACTCCAAGTCCAGTAATAACAACAGGAACGAAGACAGAAACAATGGCAGCAATGAGCCCTGAGTGTGAACTCTGGGCCAAGTGCAGAGCCTGGTACCTCACGTGTGCTACTAATTGTGTTCATTGCTAACAAGGGGAAGGGGGATGCAGATTAGGTAGACAGACTCAGGGAGGAGGCTTCTGTGGCAGGGGCGGCTGGGGACAGGTGAGCATTAGTGCCTGGACCCCACCCCACCAGCACAGGTGCAAGCAGATGGAAAGAATGATAGAAAGGAGGCAGAACCCACAGGGCTGCGTGAGGAGTAGGGAGTGGGTGTTGGGGGGAGAAGGCTGGCCTGGTAACAGGCATGATCCATGAGTAGGGAATATGTGACGCTGTGTGGTCACTCCTAACCCGCCCCCTCCCACCAATCTTCCTCCCAATGGCTCCAACCTGCAGACTTAGGCCACACACATTGAGAGCTGTGATGGTTAATATTGAGTGTCAACTTGATTGGGTTGAAGGATGCAAACTATTGATCCTGGGTGTGTCTGTGAGGGTGCTGCCAAAGGAGGTAAACAGTTGAGTCAGTGGGCTGGGAAAGGCAGGCCCACCCTCTATCTGGGTGGGCACCATCTAGTCAGCGGCCAGTGCTGCTAGAATAAAGCAGGCAGGAGAAGGTAGAAGAGCAGACTGGCTGAGTCTTCCGGCCTTCATCTTCCTCCCATGCTGGATGCTTCCTGCTCTCAGACACCAAACTCCAAATTCTTCAGCTTTTGGACTCTTGGACCTACACCAGTGTTTGCCAGGGGCTTTCAGGCCTTGGGCCACAGATTGAAGTCTGCACTGTTGGCTTCCCTGCTTTTGAAGTTTTGGGACTCGGACTGGCTTCCTGGCTCTTCAGTTTGTAGACTGCCTATTGTGGGTCTTCACCTCCTAATCATGTGAGTCAATACTCCTTAATAAACTCCCCTTCATATATGCATCTATCCTATTAGTTCTGTCCCTTTAGAGAACCCTGACTAATACAAGAGCCAAGAGTCAAATGGAAACCAAAATCATCCATTTCTGATTAAACTCCAGGAGCTGATGGCTTAGGCTCGAGGCCAAAAGTGGGGGCTCCTGGACCCTCCCCATATCCAGCCCTGGAGGCCTACCTTAGGGAGAACTGGGACAGGCACAGCACATTCCCAGCCTGCCCCACACCCAGGGCCAGCAGGAGCAGAGAGCAGGAAAGGCCAAATGAGTGCATTTGTTGGAGGCTGAGCAGGGATAGAGAACCCTCCTGGCCTGGCCCCGAGCATGAGCCGCTGAGAAGCCCCAGTACCTGGCTGCAGGGCTGTAAGTGCTGAGGACTCAGGGCAGGCCTGGAGCAGCAGGCCAGGTCTTCTTCCATCAGAGTGGCCAGCCGCCTCTCTCGGGGAGGAAGGAGGAGGGGCTCCTGGGCTGGGGACCGAGATTAAGTTCCGCGTGGATGTGGGGAGAGGGGTATCCACTTGCACAATACGAAGCGGCTTTATGGATGAAGATGCCAAGTCCAGCTGCAGCTCTGACTTTCAGTTGCCCATGGAACATCCGGGTGGGAACAGGAAGGTGCATTACTACAGAACAGCAGGTCAGAAGGTCTGGAGCCCAGCAGAGAGGTCCCAGGGGGCGCCACGTGCCAGGGCAAGGGTGGAACCCTGGGAAGGAGCACTCGGATGGCAGGTGCACAGCTCGGGAGGAAGCCTGGGAATTCCCTGACCAGGAAGGGGAGTGGGAGAGGTTTGGGGGGTGGGGCAGGAGGTTCTCAGCAGTGGCCATGTACCAGGTAGGGGAGGACCAGGAAGCTGCCCTTGGGTTTGCCAAGATGTTGGTCTTGGCCACTCGGGTGGGGAGGGAGAGGCCAGCAAAGGAGTGGAGACAGACCTCACTGAGTGGGGAAGAGCTGGGACCAGCTGATGGAGGGCCTTCTGAGATGGGCAGAGGGGAGGGATATGGCAATCGGTGAGGGGAGAGCCACATCCCCTGAAGCAGCAAAGAGGTGTGGTGGGGAGTGAGCTCTAGGGGGGAGGGCTGTTGGGGGACCCCCAGGCCCCAGGCTCCCTGACTCTCTTTGCAAAGGACCATTCCAGGCAGGGAGGCACGGGGAACCCTGAAGCTTGTGTGGGAACTGGTGACCGTATGTTCTGAGAACTGGAAGATAAGCTTGAGACAAGGCCACAGGGCCTCGGGACTGATGGTCGCCCTGTCGGGAGGACGCTACCAGCAGACAAGGGCTGGCAGAAGCAGCCAGCCTGGCCCTGGGAAATGCCGAGAGGAGAATGGTTGCGTCCCATGGGCAGATCCTGTCCTTTCACCAAGCATAACACTGGGTTTCTATGGTAACCTGCTTCTCCCACCAATGTGAGCTTCCACCCAGCACCGCCTGAGCACGACCCTGTGGTCACAGAAATGCCCAGGTATGGCCCTGGCCTTGGGGGGCCCACGGTCTGGTAGGGGAGACAGACACCTAGACCAGGGTTTGGGAGCGAGGACCAGGATTGGGGAAGCACTGAGCCAGGCCCAGGACCCACCCTTAGGAGTGGGGGTTGAGCTAGAGTTCACTGGGTGATGTAAGTTCAGAAGGGGGTCTTAAGGACTGGGGAGGGCTGGGAGGAGATGCAGACCCAGGGCAAGATCTCAGCAATGCAGAGAAACCTGAGGCCTCACGGGGAAGGCTGTGACTGTGGGCAGAGAGGGGCTCCTGCGGGCGTCAGCAGCTGAGTCTGCCATGGGGAAAGTGGAGTCACACACAGATCCATGCAGATGACATGATAGCTGGAAGGAGGGGATCCAGGGGATTTTCCTTTCGCCCAGTGTGTCTTTCAATAAAGTTTAGATTTTTATAATGAGCACATATTAATCTTGTGACCTAAACACTCATAATAGTCAGAAAATGGAGACAACCCAAATGTTCACCAGCTGATGAATGGCTAACCTACATGTGGCTCATCTATCCAGGGGAACATTACTGGGCCATGAGAAGGAATGACGCACTGTCACCTGCTACGGCGGGGACTGACCTTGAAAATGGGACACTAGGTGGAAGGAAACAGATACGAAGGCCACGTGGTGCATGATTCTGTTCACACGAAGTGTCCAGAGCAGGCAGACCCACAGAGACGGAAGGTGGGCCGCTGGATGTCAGTTACCCCAGAGCGGGGAAGGAACAGACAGGGACTGCCTCAAGGGCCTAAAGGGGACAGTGTTTCTTCTTAGGATGATGAAAATGTTCTGAAATTAGTGGTGATGGTTGCACAACACTGTGAAGGCGCTAAAAGCCACTCCGCTGTGCACTTTAAGGTGGTTCAAATGGTGAATTTTATGTCATGTGAATTTTGCCTCAATTTTTTTTTAAAAGGGCAGATGACCCAGCACAGGACCTGTGTCCCCGGGCCCACAGACCATATTTCTAAGCCAAATGACAAGCACAATAAAGTGGTTGAAATAAACCAGGCTGTAAGTTCAAAAGCTGCCCCCAGGCCCACCCTGCCTGCATCACCACTCATCCTTCCAGCTGTTTCCCACACAAACAGGAAACCTGAACTCTGGCCCCAGGGGAACCAAAGTGGCTCTGCGGCTCATCCATATTCATTCATTCACTGACCATTTATCCAATCAGCAAATATTTCATGACTGCTTTCCCTGTGCCCATGTTTCTGGTGAAATACATGGAAGGTTCTGCTCTTATAGTGCCTACTGTGGAAGGGGAAGACAGGGAGCAGATGCACGCTTGTCAGATGGTGGTGACCACAAAGCAGGAGATGGAGGTGGCAAAGAATGATTGGCGGGTGCAGTCTCCCCTGGAGCCAGCTGTGCCTGGAGGCCAAAGGACAGGCCATGGGAGAGAGACTGCAGAATCAGGGCCCAGAAGCAGGTCTTATGGCAACAGCTCAGAAGGTCATGTGTCCAAAGCCTCCAGGCCTTGCTCCTTTTCCAGCCCATCTCTGACACTGACCACTCCCCACTTCGACCACACTCCACTCCCTCCGGTCTTTCTAACCTCTCCCCCATGCTCCTTTGTTCCCTCTGCCTGGAGCTTACTCTCTTGCTTTCTGTCTCTGCCCTCTGCTTGACGACTCCTACCCAGTGATATGGCTTGGGTATCCCCTAGTTTCCCCCATGCTGTTCTGGTGATAGTGAGGGAGTTTTCATGAGATCTGATGGTTTGAAAGTGGGAGTAACCCTGCTCTCCCTCTCTCTCTCTCTCTCTCTCTCTCTCTCCTACCGCCATGTGAGATGTGCCTTGCTTCCCCTTCTGCTTCTGCCATGATTGTAAGTTTCCTGAGGCCTCCCCGGCCATGCAGAACTACGAGTCAATTAAACCTCTTTCCTTTATAAGTTACCCAGTCTCAGGTAGTATCTTTGCAGCAGTGTGAGAACAGACTAATATACCCATTTTTCACGCCTCAGCTCAGACATGGCCTCCTCCAGGAAACCTTCCTCAAATGCACTGCCAATCCCCTCCCCAACACCTGCCTGGGTACTTCCCCTGGGGTCCCAGAACCCCCATGTGTCCTGCCACTGATATCTCCTGAGTCGACGAGCTCCACTGCACAGGAGGCCTGTCTCACTCACCTGAGTACCAGTTACAGCTTCCTAGAGGCCTCTGCAAATATGGAGCTCACATTAATGCGTGCAACTTGCAATATATTAAGGAACATAATGTTTATGGTCATCTATAAAGGGTAAATGTTCATAATACACCTGAAAATTTAATTCAGATAGAGCTCATTAAGGCAAAAATAAAAATCTTTCACAAAATTACTTGGAAACAGTATCCATTTTCTATTCACTGAGTGTCTACCATACACAGGATCCTGGAATAAAAACTGCAAGGTAATCTTATAAGGACAAAGGCAAAAACTGTAAACAAAGCCCTTTCATGGGCTAGCTCTCGCTCTTCCCCTCTCATACACACACACACCCCCATACACAGACACACACTCACCCACACACCGAAGCTACCTCAGACAGCAGCAGCTGGGTTCCCGGCCACCAAGGGAGTTCACAGAGCAGATGATGAAAGACCTTTGTTTGCTCTGACCAACTGCTTATGGAAACCAGCCGGCAGACCTGTGTGCTGACAGGGACGGGCAGGGAGAAGTTGTGGTTTCCCATGAAGCTCTGGAGGAAGAAGGACGGGTACTGGGATGAGCTGAAGGCATGAACACCCTGCATGTTTCCCGGTGATAAAACATCTCCCTGGGGCCAGCAGCTATTCTACTGTGGACGGCACCTTCTCCTGTCACTTCCAAAGGTGCAGTGACTTCCAGCACACAGACACAATTCCTAACAGGGGAACCTCCAAATGAACACATCAAATGCTTTTTTAAAAACTTCCTTGTTTTTCCCTACTAGAGATGTTTTATATGTGCCTTACAGATATTTGGAGGAAGAGATAAAAACAAAAAATAAGTCAACCTTCCCAGTGTTTTGTGTGCTTTCAACAAAATTGAGATAATAATATTTCTGGGGGGGTTTGACTTCGTATTATAAGATTTCCCCAAAGCATCATCTTTGCAGCAGTGATTGCTAACAACTGCATAATTTTCCCACTCATCATTGCATAGCTACCTCCTAACACTGTCCCTGATATCCACAGTATTCAATAAATAGGAGCTCAACAAATTTGAAAAGGCCACTATTTCATGGAGTGAATATATCATTTACTCACCCATTTCCTGGCAGCTGGACATTCAGATTGTTGCTAAGAACTCACTATTATAAATCATACCATGATGAATTGTGCATTTAGTTAGATCTGTGTCTCAGTGACCAATCAAGAACCCCCAGAGCAGCGAGTACCCGTCAGTTTTCAAAGGTGTGAATACTTTTCAGGCTCTGACGTGCCTGTCAGCAGACATTTTTTTTCAAGCCCATATCTGCATCACTTTGAAGGCGGGAAGTTATGTAAATATTCCTTTATCCCAAACCCAACAACCAAGGTAGCCAGAATTTACATTTTGTTTTGCAAAAGCGAGCACATTCTCCTTTAGGAATAACATTAAATTTCCTTGACTTTTATGCTCAGTATGAAATATGCACTTCTATAAACCCAAGAGAACTGACTCTGAAGTGAATTGTGTTTTAATAACAGTGACTTGTACTGGAAACAAAAGGACAGAAGGAAAGGGGAAAGGAAATGTATAATTTACCTCTTATAAGCAGAAAAAATGAAAGTGAGAAACTCTAAGAAATGCAGCTTTTATGAATCAAGCACGCCCTGAGTAAATACAGTGGCAGTGAACTCCAGGCTGCCCAGAGCTCTGTGAGCGCCAGCCCTAAAAGGCACTTGTGAAATTCCCCATCTGTGTGCACCACCAAATAAATAGGACAGAGTCAGAAGTTCAAGTGCTTGGTCCAATTATCTCATTCTGCAATGATCTAATAAAGGGCAATTAAGCATTGAAGATGCTAAACCATTAAAGTCTGTTGTGACAATAACCAGCTTTAAATATTAGCTACCCCACAGTCAGCAAATTTTATTGGGCTCTACTAGAGATGCCAAGTTTGAGGTGGCGTTTACTTGATAGGTTTATATCCTCGTGAATGTTTACGGCCTTTAAATTGTGCTCCTGTATCTAACAGGATGCAGGTGATACTTCCAGGCATGGTGACAACCAGGTGTTGATAGAGAAAACATTGGGCTCATGACAGAGGCTGCTCTGTGTGGTGGAGAGTGTGGGTGCACAGCGCTGAGAATCAGGGAGCCTGACTCAGTGTCCTGTGGCTGCCTTCCCATTGACATCTCTCTGGGCCTCAGATTCCTCCTCTGTTCAACGAGGATGTTAGATTGGATGGTCTCTGGGCACCTTCCTTTTCTTTGGAAAACAGTAACCAATTATAAGAGGTAACATTACCCACTGAGTGTCTTGATGTGTCGGGTATAGCTCTATAGGGATTAACCCTGACTTCCGGTCCCCGATCCTTGCTTGACTTCCTACCCCTGCAGGCTGACTCTAGCTTCTGGTATTGGCTCAATCCACCACCAGCCTTTTTTGAACCCCTTTTTTATGTTCAGCTGACCACCTCATAAAGTTGCTAGAAGAACCAAAGTGTTCAGGTTTTCTGAATCTTGAAACACTAGACAATTTTAACAACTTTAATCAATGTGTCTGAACCGTGCCTCCTGTGTCTCACTGTGGGCATGTGTGCAGCAGCTCTGCACACAGCGGGCATGCAGCAAGCGCCTCTGGGGCCCTGCCCACCCTAGGTGGGTCTGCTCATCACCCTCCAGCTCTCTCCAGAGCCGGATCCCCCTCCATGAATGAAATATACGTGTTACAGTTTACAGTGTTGCACTCAACTCCAGTGCCTGTCTCCCCTGCAAGCACGTGAGCACCATGAAGGCAGGGACCATGCTTAGATTCACCTCTGCTGTCCATGATGCCCAGCATGGGCCTGGCAGGTGCTCCTCAAAATGTTGGAAGATATAAGTGGAAGAAGAGTGGTGGGAAGCAGAGAGGCAAAGGGGTAAAGGGATAAAGAAGGAAAGAAGGGAGGGACAGTTCTGGCTAGGAGTGCACAAATGCCTCGTGCATAAATGAGCAAACAGTTCAGGTCCAGCTGGCAAAGCTCACATGAAAGTGGGAGTGCCTAAATCTGTCTCAGTGAGACTAGAATGAAAGAGCCATATCCCGGATTCCGCAGGTCACCGGAATCCATCTCTGTCGGGCTCAGTTGAAAAGGAACTCCCCAAGACTGGGGCTGAGCTGAAAACACGCCCTGGAATGAGTCCCTGCAGACTCAACGTCCAGGCTGCTTGGCTGGTGTGTTCCCATGACCTCACGAGTTTGTATTCAGGGCAAAGGAAAGAGAACCAAGAGGCAGCCCCCAAACACTGATGCACAGGTGCAAGGGACACCTAGCAAGTATCAGTTAGGGAATCTAGGAGTGGTGTTGGCTTCCCATGTAGAAGAACACATCTTTGCATTTGAACAGAGCTTTACGGTTTGCAAAAACTTTTCACTGTCAGCCTCTCGGGTGCAAACATAAAGTGATTTGCCAAGATTCTCATTTCACAGAAGACACAAAGGAAGTTTAAAAACATAGAGCAATTTTCCCCAACGTCGTGCAGCCCTGGAGAGGCCGAGCTGATCTAGAAACCTGCCCTCTGCACTTCGAGTCTGCCATGTTTCCATGCTCCAAACACAGGCTCTGCGCGGCTGTTTTCCTCCCGTCCTTCCACACGCCAGCCATCAGCAGCCCCTGTGATGTCTGACGGGGAGGCCCACTCCACCCTCTCTGCAGGGAGATCCCTCTCGTTCACCTCTGCCTCCTCCAGGAAGGTTTCTGAGGAGCCTAAGGTTTGCACACCCCTCCCTCCCATCCTCCCCGTGGATCCAGGCTCTCCTTTAGGCTTTGACACAGAAATCACCACCCCGGGGTGTCACTGTCTCATTCAATGTCACTTCCTCCTTCTGTTCATTGATTCAAGAAAATCAGCAGAGCACAAAGAGAAGGGGAAAGTGAGGCTGGAAAGGGGAGCCAATTGTGCAAACCACACAGAAGAGCAGAGGAGAAGCCAGGCAATGTCACCAGCTCAGTAAGTATTTACAGAGTTGTCACCTGACCCCGAAATGCTAAGCTCTTCCCAATGCCACCCCCACCCCCTGCCCCCACCAACTGTCTCTAATTTCCATGCAATGTTTGGCCTCCTGCCCCTCCTCTCAGGTGAGGAAGGCAGGTGTAACTCACTAACCTGCCAGGTGTAAACTCACTGGCCGGCTGTCTTCACAGGCAGGTGAACCACGCACACAGTTCCTGGCTGAATGCCCCAGAAAGCAGAAGCGTGTCGCATTTCCACTCTGGCACACTGCTTCCTTGGCCCATTTATGGAGCATGCATCTGAGTAGCTAGGCTGGGCTCCGTAAAGAATCCAGCCATCAGAGAGGGAGGCAGGCAGGGGACAGCTTGCCTGGTGCTGTCTGGGCGACCAGGTCCTGAATCTGAGGTGGCCAGGTGGTCATCTACCTGGAAAAGCGTTCTACCTGGAAAAACTCTACCGGAAAAAGAGTTCAAGACCAGACTGTGGAGGGGACATTACAGTGTTCGTTTGTTTTGGAGACTGGCTGGAGTGCAGTGGCTCCATCACAGTTCACTGCAACCTCGACCTCCCAGGCTCAATTGATCCTCCTGCCTCAGCCTCCTGAACAGCTGCAACTACAGGTACATGCCACCATGCCCAGCTATTTCATTTTTATTTTTTTATAGAGATGGAGTCCCCTATCTTGCTCTGGCTGGTCTTGAACTCTTGGGCTCAGGCAATTCTCTTACCTCAGCCTCCAAAAGTGCTGAGATAACAGGTGTGAATCACTGCACCCGGCTGCATTACGGTATTTGAAAAGCAAGAGAGCTGGATTTCAATCCCAGACCTGCAGAAATAGAAGGTATCTTTTTTGAACCTCAGTTTCCTTCTGCCCAGAGGAGAATATTACTAGTTAGCTTCACGAATTGTTATAGGGTTTAAATGAGATAGTGCATTTTTAATGGTGGTGCAGCTCCTGGCATACAGCAGGCACTCAATAAATGGCGGAAACCATATTATCATTAATATTAAAGATCATCATTTTCTCTCTGCCTTACAGTTTTTGTAAACAACATTCTCCTCAGAAGAGTTGCCCCCAGCACCAGGGATCAGGACCCTGACGCCAGAGCCCTGGATGGGAGCCTGGTGCTGTCTTGTGCATCCTGAGCAATCCCAGTGAGCCTCCTCTCTGCCGCTGGATCTTCTCTTCCATGCGATGTCTTAGCTGCCCTCGTCTCTCACAGAGGGTGGAGGAAGGAGCAGATGCTGGGATGCGTGTGAAAACACTTCGTCAAGAGTGCTTTTGAAAATTAGCTTCATGGAACACACGCGCAGCGTTTGCTTATTACCACCCCACTTAGAAACTCTGCAAGGCTCCCTACTGATTCTGGGAAAAGATCCAAGGTCCTGAGTCTGCCACTCACGGAACTTTGTGCTGGGGCTTTTCCTAATTCTCCAGCCTCTGTGAATGGCAGGTCCTCCCTCCACCTCCCGTCCCTTCTATATTCCCCATCTGCTGTGGGGCTGACCCCTGACCCTGACCTTTGGGCTCTCCTGGCACACACTGGGACACACCAGACTCCATGCCAGTTACCTGCTCATGTGGCTGGAGCCCCCGAGTGCTGGAGCTATGTGGCTCATCCCCGTGTCCCCGACACCAGCACTCAGCCAGCACAGACCCTCTAATGTCTGCTACTAAGTGAGCTGGGGGTAAGAGGCATGCTCAGCAGGAGTTGTTTTGACTATAATCACGCCTCCCTGTGGGGCTCGGGTGCCCATGGGAAACCGGTTGGGCATAGCAAGGTCCTCTCTGGCCCAGACCCCCTCGAAGGATGCTGTTCCCAAGACCTGCACTGATGCAGCCCTGGGAGGCATGGGAGTGAGCCAGGGATGGTGAAGTCCCCTCCAGGATAGAATAAAAGCCAATGTGGGGGTCCTAGTGACAAGTCCGGTGGTGGGGAGGGTTGGGAGGAGGAGGTCAGGAAAGGGGGAGAGGGGAAGAGGAGAGGGAAGGAAGAGATGACAGAGAGGAGAGTAGAAGCAGGAAGAGAGAGAAGGGTGTCTGTGAGCGAGAACCACCTCCCTACTTTTTTCTTCTAAAACTGGAGCAGCAGCATGGTGTAGGGTTAAGGACACAGGTTTAGACGCCCTCCCGCTCTAACACAGCCGCTGGCAATTCACTTCGCCTCTCTGCACCTTGGTCTCCTCATCTGTAAGAAGGGGTGAGCACCTCGCTGGATGGCTGTGGAGAGGAGACGGCTGCATGGTAAGGCAAGGTGGACAGTGTTTGGCGGCGACACAGGTGTCACGGCTGCTCTGAAACTCCACGACTGCCCACACACATTGGCCCTTTCCAGGTCCTCACTATCGTTATTCTCTTCCTGCTCAGAAAGCATTGCCTGCAAATTCCTCTGCAAGCTTCCTTATATTGGAAAACTCAGTGCAGAGTTCAGCCTTTTAAATAAATCAAGCTCCACTCCTCCACAAAAGGACTTTGTGTGGCTTGTCATCCCTGCAGGAGAAGCTCCAGGCTCGCTGGTCTGGCTCAAGCATCCTCTACCGTCTGGCCCCTGTCTACCTTTCCTCTGTGTCCTGCCGCTCCTCTCCGCACCCTCCTCCTGGCCACACTGACCCCTGGCATGTTCTTTACCCATGCTTTTTCCTCAGCTCCAAACCACCTGCCCCAGGCCAGCTACAGGCCCTGCACACTTGCCACAGCCAGGCTGGAGTGCAAGCCTCCCTTCCATGTGTGTCTGGATGTCCTGGCCCATGAGCTCCTAAAGCCTGGAACCAGGGTTTACTTGTAAATAACAGCAGCAGCAACAATAATAATGCCATTTACAATAATAATGCCAACAGCTATTATCGTGTACTCACTTTTAGGGCCCAAGAACCAGGCAAAGTGTCTTCCCAGAGCCTGAGAGACAACCCGGTATAGGCTTAAGCGCATACATGTGACCCTAAACTGCCTGGGTTCAAATCCCAGCTCCCTACATTTCTGGCTGGGTGACCCCAAGCAAGTTACTTAACAGCTCTATGCTTCAGTTTCTCCAGCTGCAAAACATGTGTGCAGATCCAGTTGTCATGAAGGCTAAATGAGTTAAAATATAGAAACTGCTTAGCACAGCACTTTACACATAGGAAGCTCTAGGTTCATGATTGCTGCAGTTAAGGTGGCCTTATTTTTTCTTCTATAGGAGGAGCAGGTCTCACAGGTCAGTAAAGGAAAACCCACACAAGTGATGATGCCACTGCCACTCCTGGAAGGCTGCCCTGGCCTCTGTAAACCAGGGGATGCAGTTCGACGTGGACGCAGACAGAGTCAGGGAGCTGGAACCGAACCAATGTCCTTGGAGGGCTGTCCCCTCAGTAACAGGGGGAATTAGAAGATAGAGAGGAAGTTTGTCCTGGCTTGAGTTCTAGGTGAGAAGAAAAAAGCCATCCTTAAGAAGATGTAACCATAGCCCTATATCTCATGGGAATTTGGGGTTGAACTCCCTTGAGCCTGTGATATACTCGGGGCTGACGTTGAGACACACAGGATTCCTACAGATAAAGCCCCAGGGCTAGGTGCGGTGGTTCACACCTGTAATCCCAGCACTTTGGGAGGTTAAGGCAGGGGGATAACGAGATCAGGAGTTTGAGACCAGCCTGGCCAACATAGTGAAACCTCGTCTCTACTAAAAATACAAAAATGAGCTGGGTGTGGTGGCGGGCACCTATAGTCCCAGCTACTCGGGAGGCTGAGGCAGGAGAATCGATTGAACCTGGGTGGTGGAGGTTGCAGTGAGCCGAGATTGCGCCATTGCACTCCAGCCTGGGAGACAGAGTGAGACCCTGTCTTGGGAAAAAAAAAAAAAAAAAAGCCCCAGAAGCCAACATTGCAAAACGCCCAAGAAAGCAATCCTTTATGAATGAAGACATAAGATGTATTTATCAGGAAGGTTAAGTTCCCCCAAGAACATCAAACAGTAGAACTATTGAATAGAGACCATAAGTGGATTCTTAAAACAATTAAGATAATGTCTAACTAACTTGGATACAGCATTTACGATGGGACAGTACAACTCTAAGAGCTTTATCTGTATTGACTTATTTAACCTCAAAATAATTTTAGGTTATTTTGGTAGGTAGGTGGAAGGAACCCACTTTGGTAGTAGGTGGAACTCCCACTTTAAAGATGATGAAACCAAAGTACAGAAAGATCACATGACCTGGATTTAATCCCCAGCAGTCTGGCTACAGAGTCTTCATGCTGCAGAAAAAAAAAACAAAAAACAAAAAACAAAAAAAATGAGCTTCAGGATTTATCTAATGAAATTACCTAGAATATAGCTTAGAAAGACAGAAAGAGGATGGGCGCAGTGGCTCACGCCTATAATCCCAGCACTTTGGGAGGCCGAAGCGGGTGGATCACCTGTGGTCAGGAGTTCGAGACCAGCCTGGCCAACATGCTGAAAATCTGTCTCTACTAAAAATACAAAAATTAGCCAGGTGTGGTGGTGTGCACCTGTAATCCCGGCTACTCGGGAGGCTGATGCAGGAGAATTGTTTGAACCCAGGAGGTGGAGGTTGCAGTAAGCCGAGATTGTGCCCTTGCACTCCAGCCTGGGCAACAACGGCGAGACGCCATCTCAAAAACAAAACAAAACAAAACAAAACAAGAAAGACAGAGTGAGTTATAAGTTAGATATAGCGGTTATGAGCCACAAAGGAAAAAACTGAGTCAATCTAAAACTGTTAATATGAATTTCAGAAGGAAAGAGAAGGGGTTGAAGGTGTAATATTCAAATATATAATAACAATTTTTCAGAAATGCTGAAAGATACAAATTCTCAGATTTAGAAATCATAGGCCCCAAGGAGGATAGATAAAAATGAATATATGTCTTATAGCAACACTCCAGAATCACAAAGACAAATAGAAGATGCTAAAAGCAACCAGAGAGAGAGAAACAGATTACCTAAAAGTACATAGCAGTTACACCAATAACAGGCTTCTCGATGAAAGCCAGAAGCCAGTGGAATAGCATTGTCATATTACAAGAAGAAATAATAGAGAATCTAGAATTCTATATTCAGCTAAATGATCACCTAACCATAAAAACAAAATAATGACATTCTCAGGCAAAGACTAAGAGGTTTTTACTGCTAAATGCCTTGCTAAAAGAATACTCGTAAGGAATGTGCTCCAGGGAGAACTAAACTAAACTCAAAAGAAAAAAAAAAAATCAAGAAAGAATGGCAAGTAAAGAAACTGGTAAATCTAAAAATGTATTAACTATATAAAATAATAATAGTGGCTAATGTGAAAAGTATAAAAATAGAGTGAAAGTCTATTCCTGGGAAATATGACAGATGCCAGGGGAGGTAGGAAAATTAAAGCCTTCTTAGGATTCTCTGTGCGTGGGGAAGTTAGAGATGCCAAGCCAAGAATGCACATTGAAACGTTGAAGGGTGGCCACTAAAATAATAGAAATAACATGTACACCTGGGGTGAAAAGTAGACTAGAGAAAACTTAATCAGTTTTGCATAAAGCAAGAAAAGAGAAAAATTACAAGCATAGCAAAGGCAGGGTAAACAGTAAGCACACAATAAGATGATGGATATATATATATATATATATATAAGCTATAACATATATATTATGATATACATATATCAGTTATCATAATCATTATAATGAACTAAACTTTCCATTTAAAAGACAAGGATTGTTCTCAGCTTAAAAAATTTAAAATATAGCTATATGCTGTTAACAGAGACATACTAAAAACATAAAGACAGAGAAGGATTGACTGTAAAATTATGGGAAAATGTGTACCAAGCAAATACTAGCCCAAGAAACTCAGAATAGCCATATTGACATTAAACAAAATAGAATCAAAAGCACAAAGCATTATTAAAGATCATAAAGGTTACTGCCTAATTGTAAAACAAAGATTCATAGTATAATAGAAAAATACTAGACTTATATGCACTAAATATTAATAATATAGCCTCAAAATGTATAAGGCAAAAACTAAGAAAATTAGAAAGAGAATCGCCATAGTTGGGTATTTAAACACATCTTCCTCAGAACTTGACAGATCAAGCACACAAAGATACTAAAGAGGAAACAAAGAAAATTTGAAGACCACGATGAACAAGTTTCATGTAATGGATATATATATATATATATATATATATATAGTCTGAAACATTATTATAATAACCAAATACATAATATTTTCAAAACATACATGGAACATTTGCAAAATGCATTTATAATCTTGGAAATAGAGCAAGCCCTGACAAGCAAAAAAAATGGAAATTATATGAACCATATTCTCTCGTTACAATGGAATTAAAACACAAATAATAAGAACAAAATAAGGAAAACCCCACATATTAAGAATTTGAAAATATCCTTCTAAATGACTCATGGATCAAAGGGACCATAACAGGAATTAAGAGAATCATATAGTCTTTGTCACCAAGGGACTCTCTCTTCAATAACCCCCTCCAACAACTTAACTATTACAAAGTGCTAAGTGGGACCCAAGGATCCAAGGGTCACAGAAGGAAGGACCCTCTGATCTAAGGAGGTGGCCTTAGGATGGGGAAAGACAAGCCTTCCCACCACTGAATAAGAAACAATATTAGGGTGGTTTTGCAATCAGTTTACTAGGTCCCTTGAACAGGCCATTTTTTTCCCTCTGGGCCTCAGTTTCCTCAAATGAGATGGTTGAGCTGATTCATCTCCAAGTCTCAGATAACCTTTTTAAAATTTAATTTGAACCTATCCTCAGTTTTAATTCTACTTAATATCACGCTAATCAAGAGAAATTCTTCTCTCCTATTGCAAAATCTATCAAACTTCTTTCATAGTATGATGTCAACTTTTTTTTTTTAAACATTTAAGACAAATGATGCCTCTTTTCCACCTTTGCTTTCCCCTAATCCTCCCAAGTTTGCTGGTGTGACAGATGGCGTCTCCATCAAATAGCTTCCCTTCCTCTGTCTGCTCATGCTTCTCTGCTTTTCTGATTTATGAAAAAAAAGGGGGCAGGGCTCAGTGGCTCACGCCTGTAATCCCAGCACTTTGGGAGGCCAAGGCAGGTGCATCACCTAAGGTCAGGAGTTCAAGACCAGCCTGGCTAAAATGGTGAAACCCCGTCTCCACTAAAAATACAAAAAATTAGCTGCACATGGTAGCGGGTGCCTGTAATCCCAGCTACTCCAGAGGCTGAGGCAGGAGAATTGCTTGAACCTGGGAGGCAGAGGTAGCAGTGAGCCAAGATCATGCCACTGCACTCCAGCCTGGGCAATAAGACTGAAACTCAGAAAGAAAGAAAGAGAGAAAGAGAGAAAGAGAGAAAGAGAGAGAGAGAGAGAAAGAAAAGAAAGAAAAGAAAGAAAGAGAAAGAAAGAAAGAAAAAGAAAGAAAGAAAGAAAAAGAAAGAAAGAAAGAAAGAAAGAAAGAAAGAAAGAAAGAAAGAAAGAAAGAAAGAAAGAAAGAAAGAAAGAAAGGAAGGAAGGAAGGAAGGAAGGAAGGAAGGAAGGAAGGAAGGAAGGAAGGAAGGAAGGGAAGGAAGGAAAGAAGGAAGGAAGGGAAAGAGAGAGAGAGAAAGAAAGAGAGAAAGAAAGAAAGAAGGAAAAAGAAAGAAAGAAAGAGAAAGAGAAAGAAGGAAGGAAGGAAGGAAGGAAGGAAGGAAGGAAGGAAGGAAGGAAGGAAGGGAAGGAAGGAAAGAAGGAAGGAAGGGAAAGATAGAGAGAGAAAGAAAGAGAGAAAGAAAAAGAAAGAAAGAAAGAGAAAGAGAAAGAAGGAAGGAAGGAAGGAAGGAAGGAAGGAAGGAAGGAAGGAAGGAAGGAAGGAAAGAGAGAGAACACCGCAGTCACCACTTGGCACATCAGCCACTGTTCACAACCAGGCAACATCCTCTCTCCCTGTCCCCTCTACACTCGTTTCCCATCTCTTTCAATCCTTTCTCCACAGGGATCCAAAATGGTCTTCCTAAACCACAAGAAGTCCTTCTCTGTTTGAAACTCCCCCTTGACTTTGAGGGCACCATGGGGTCAAATATCAACAGCAGCCAGGTGAGGGCCCAGTGTGCTCACTGATGGCTTCTCTGGCAGAGTAACACTGATCCTTTTCTTCTGGGCATCTAGACTATGGAAAACTCTGCTCTGCTGTTCAGAGGCTTTCTCACTCCATTTCCTACTCCCCACTCTGCACAACTTTGGAATGTGACAAACGTCTGGAGGAGAAACCCACCCTGGCCTTTGAAGCCACTCAAGTCTCTAATTTGTCTCTCCAACCCCATCAGTGGTCATTGCACTGAACCAGGCCTGGATGCTCAGCCCTGTTCCCGGTCCCCAGACTGTAGAAAACCCCAGCAGGAGAGCAGCACCGACTCTCAGAAGATCTCCCCTCTCCAGGATTTGGCTCCTTTAGTTCTCACTGCTTCAGCAGTGATAAGAGACCACCAACCATGAAATGGTTCTGGCCAGTCTACAGACAATATGCAAAAAGGGTTTTTGCATCCTCTGCCCCACCTTTTGATGTCAGACGGCTGAAAACACCCTCCGATCATGCTAATGCTGCCATTTTTGAACGTGGGTCCCATGGAAATGCATGAAGCTCAATTGCACATGTGTATGTTTATCCTTTCATAAATATTCATGACTCCTCCCATAACTAATTAAATATGTATATCTGGCCACCCAACTCAGCATAAATTTCTGTTCTCTTTGTCCCTCGCTGGAAGTGTCTGTTTCTGGCTTCTGGCTGGAGATTATGCTCCCTAGCCTGCCAGAATGGCCACCCTGCAGGCTGCAATCCTTTATAGGAAATAAAGCTCTCCTTTCCAAATGTATGAACCTCATCATTCAGTTGACATACTTGATAGAAATCTTACTTCTTATCTGTAATTCATTTTACAATTATGGTTTTCCTAGAATTCTGCAATTCTCACTGACAGAAAGAACCCAGGTGTCCTTCCCCCAGGTCCTGATCTGCAGCCTGAATCCCACCATCTCAGATGCCTCAATGGCTTGGCAGACTTGGCCTGAATATAGTATTCCTGGTGACGGTGAAGTCTTCGCCTCACCATTTTGCTATGTGGATACATCTGTGGAAGCTGAAGTGCCTGGTAAGTAATCAGGGCCTCAAAAATGTCATTTCCTGCCAGTGAAGGACTGTTTGCAAAGCTGATTGCAAGAATCCCTCCCACCTCTGTGTGTACATTCATTTGTAATGTGACTCCCCTGCCCCTCCCAGCTAGAGGTGGAGTCTGGTTCTCCATATCTTGGACTGGCCTTGCCACATGCTTAGACCAACAGAAAGATGCAGAAGTGACATTGTGGGAGATTTGAGCCTGGGCCTCAGGAGACCTTGAAGCTCCTGCTCTCTCTTTTGGAACCATGCCTTTAGACCACCATATGCACAAACCTGAGCTAGTTTCTGGAGGCTGAGAGGATACAGGGAGCAGAGATGAGCATTCTAGCTAAAAAACCAGTCAACTGATGGCTAGCACCAATGGCCAGACACAAAGCCCTCCTAGACTACTCAGCCCCAGTAGAACTATCTGATGAATGACCTAAGTGAGACCAGCAGAAAACCACCCTGCAGAGCCAATCTACGTCTAATGTGTATACATGAATATATAAAATGGTTGTAGCTTTAAGCCAGTAAGCTTTAAGGTGGTTTATTACCCAACCATATCTAATTTATCTTTTTTCTTCTAATTAATAAAATGTTATGATAATGATGATGATGATTTACATTAATTGGGTGCTTTCTTTGTGCCAGACTCTATGCTGAGTGTTTTATAAGTTTAAAGCTCTTGTCATTCTGACAACAACACTGCGAGTTAAGTACTATCGCTGTCTCTATTTGCTCACCCCAAGAGATAAGGCAACTTGGCTACAGTTATAGAGCTTGCCAGTGGCAGAGCTGAGACTGGGACTCTGGCATGCTGGTTCTGGTTCCTGCACCGGTTGCTACTCCTTACATTGCTTATTTCTTATTCTACCATCTCCTCCCCCATCTTCTCACACCCTCATCTCGCATCCTCCTAACTACTCCCTGGAACCTGTGCAGGCTGGTAGGGAGGGAGAAACTAACTTTTATTTGTTAAATATTCATTTGTCCAATAACATTTCCTCATGCCTGCCCAATACTCTTCTAGAAACTAAGGGCACCAATTTCTACAACACAGAAGACAGGGCTTCTGCTCTTAAAAGTCTAAACTCATGCCCAGCACACGCTAAATAGTCCAAACACATTCTCTCCTATTGTCCTTACCGCAGCCTTGTCCCCATTGTATGGAGGAGGCTGAGGGGAATAAACTCACTCAAGGTCACACAGGGATTGGAACTAAGGTTGGCCTGGCCCCAGGCCAAGGCTTTTCCAATTTACAATGGGACTCCTCCTCCTCTCACTTTCACTAGGTGCTCCTTGGGGCAGTAGGTTCCAAGTCTTCTCTAAATGAAATACCCCATCTCTTTTCTTTGTCTTTCTTGGGTTTTGGTTTCAGTCCCAAAAGCATCTCCAGTTATCAATGTTTATTTTTTAAAAGTGGCTTTCAGCTCAACTGTGCATGCATTTACGGAACGCCAGGCATCTACCAGACACTGGAGACAGGATTGCTCCTGGAGGAATCTCAGTCCCAGCTGTCTAAGGAAGCTTTAGGGAGAGGTGGCAGCTGATTTGAAATAACCAGAGGTGTGGGCTGGGTTACAAATGGACTGAAAAGGCCTCCTTTCCTGCATACACAACCCTAGGTAGTAGCAACAATCAATGTCAGACAAATCAATAGCAGCATCCACAGTGCCAATCTGGTTTGTTTAGAGCTAAGATCGGGAGCAGGGTGGTCTGGGCACCGTCCAAAGGCTTGGGGGTCATACAGGACCTGAAGGGGTTTGATTCTGGCTTGCCGGTATGAGTTGGCAAGTGACCTGTCTGCCCCAAGTTTCAGTTTCAACATCTGTGAAATGGGAGGCAATATCAGTTTCTTGGCATCATTTAGAAGTGCAATGTGACAACATGTGTGAAAAGACCCTGGAAAATGCCCAGCACGAAGTAAGTAGTGGGGATGAGCGAGGAAGGCTTAAATAATTTTACTGAAATAATAATAACATCAAACATTTAGTGAAAACTTGCTCTATGCCAGGTCCTGCTCTAAGCACTTTACATATTTAGTTTGTTTACTCCTACAAGAGTATGAAAAAGGTGCTGCTCTTATCCTCATTTTATTTAGGAAGAAATGGAGGCACAACGGGATTAAGCACTTGCCCACAGCTTGAGAGACTATTCCAGAATCCATTATCTTAACCAACATGCTATCCTGCCCCTACAACATAGCATGTCGATACTGCATGTTGAATGAGAAATGCTTTAAATATCATCGCATACAGTACGATCTCGTGTTTTAAAAAGCCTGGATGCCTAAGGATAAATGTCAAAATGTTGAAAATGAACATCTCTTGTTGGTAGAATTCCATGTGTTTTTGTCACTTTATTTTTTTTTTATTTTCCAAATTCACTCAAATACATATATATTAATTTTTATAAGCAGAAAAATGTTATTTAAAATATGTTTCTTTCTCTCTGCCGTGCCAGGCTTGGTTAGGCACTAGGCACATACGAAAGGATATTTGATTATCCTAGTGTTCCAGGCAGGATCTTGGAAAACTTCTAGCCTGAGCCAGAATCGATGCTCAATGAACATTTGGCCTCATTCCTCACAGAAGCGGCAGCTGTTTCTGTGATGCTGTGTGTCTGTTAGGCACCCGCAGTAGGCTTCTTCTTAAAGTGATCACATCTTTTCTAAAATTGCTCTGAACACAACAGAACCGAACAGTATCTTAATGGTTTTGTTTCTTTGCATTCACTTTGAAGTTAAGCCCCTGAGTTTTTCTAGGGGTTCACATTTGGAATAGCCACATTTGATTTTTGGATTTTACTGGCTGTGCACCTTTGCACTGATGTCCAAGCACCAGGGGTGAAATCTGGGACAGCCCGAAGGTCTGATTTCCAGGGAGCTGGGGGATCAGAGGAAAACCAGCCTCTCCCCTTCACCCCAACTGTGTGATCTTGGGAAGATTCCCAGACCTCACTGTGCCTCAGTTTTCTGATCTGCAAAATGGGCATCCTCTTCCTTGATCCTCTCTCCTCACAGCTGTGAGACTCAAACAAGAGCACACATCAGGAGATGCTTTACAAACTGCGAATTCCCATGTAAGAGGCGGGAAGTACTTTTGAGTGTCTCAGCTATGAAGCCTCTGACACGTCAAAAAACGTTGGAGTCAGAAGAAGGACAGGAAATTGAGAACCTGACAATAATCCCTTATCAGCTCCAGAAATCACATTCAATTAGCAAGCACTGCCCTACGTAAGATTAGACTCATCATACTTCATCTTATTTCGTTAAACGACAAGTTCCTTTTGAGAGTGAAGATAAAGCCCATACAGCTGTCTAGACATGAAGATGGATGCTGACAAGGGCAAGGCCAGACAGTGGGGAGCCAAAGGGTCCCCTCAAGCAGTCCTTGCTTACCTGTCATGTTACAGCTGGACAGTCCCACAATAGGCTCTTTGGGAGGCCTCTGGCAGCCCCCGTCTGAACCCTGTCTCTCGTGCCACATGTCTCTGACATACAGAGACAAATAGACACATAAAACCCTGGTGAGGAAGTCACAATACTTGTGCTCCGGGGATCAAGTGTCCCTGCCTCCTGGTTCCTCCCTCCCCAGGGAGAGTCATAGTGGACAGTCTCTAAGCACCCTTCTTCTCCCAAAGGCTGGGCTCTCAGCTTCTCCTAGGCCTTCCCGGGGGAATTCCTCCCTCAGCCCCCCATGGAGGCTGGAGGCCCCTTCTTGCCCCTCAGTCCTCTGCAGGGGAATGTCTTGTTTATATGGCTCATGATTCTCTCTCTCGTATTCTCTCAACTTCATCCTGTTCTCCCTGGAACCTTGGAGACGCTAGGTGAACCTTTGTGGAATGAAATGATTGATGGAACAAATAGAAGGAGTGAGTGAGGGGGCAGCCCCCAGATAGAAAGCATGGCCCAGAGTCACATGGCCCACCATTCGCTATAGCTGGTGAGCACAAGCCCCACCCTGGCTCATACCTCGGAGAATCTTCTGGAAGCCCCAGTGGAGGAAATGCCATCCCCCACACCTGGCCTGTGCTGGAATGGAGGATAAAGATTCAGCTTGGTACCCACAGGAAGCAGATGCACCCACATCCTTGAGGAGCAGGCAGCCTGCTGGGAGACAGGCAGGTGACAAGGAAACAGAAGAGGGCAGCTGGGACAGGGCTCAGCGGCGCCGTGGGAAACAGAAGCCAGGAGTTCAGAGGCCTGGGGTGGAGGGATCTGGGAAGACCTCCCCAGGAAAGGGAGATCAGAGCAGAGGGGACTAACACTTCCAAGCAGCAAAGATGGATAAGCCAGCCAGCTGCCCGACTGACTTCGTCCTTACCAAAGGCTATTTCACAGGGAAGGAAATGGAGGCACAGGACCACAGAGACACCTGCCCCAGGTCTTGTAACTGGTAAGTGGCATGACTGGAATTCACACCAAGGCTCCACACCTGTCCTCAGATTTCCAAACTGATTTGTCACAGGCCAGTGCCTTTAGCACTGGAGTGTGCATGGGGAGATGCCCTGGGCTGAGGGTTTTGCGGCCCTTCCTGGGAGGAGGAAGCTCCAGGCCCTCCCAGCCCCCCAGTTCCCACTGCATGAAGCAAGCCGAAGCAGAGGGCGAGGGTTTCCCTTAGTAAGCAGCATTTGGATTTGAATGCCTGCCGCCGGCATGACATCTTAATCAATCTTCCTACAGGGCTATTCATGATTCGGCTAGGTATCCACATTCCCGGGGGACCCCACAGCTGTTAAAACCCAGGCCCTGGCTGAGGCCACATCTCAGGGGACTCACTTCATTTTCTTCCGTGTCTTCTCCCACATTTAAGTAGCCTGGCCAGAGTGCCAGTGCCCAGGAGAGGGGAAATCTCCCATTTCATTGACAAACATGGTTCCTGAATGTGAGTCTGGCACCTGCAGATTGGAGACCTACATGGAATCGAACGAGCAAAATGAGTCGTGGGACCCTGTGGAGTCGAGGCGGCGAGATTTCTTCCAAGGCCTTCACCTTGGAGAGGAGGAAACAGAGGCCCCGAAGGGTGAGGCCTGCCCAAGGAGGTGCAGATCAGACTTGCCCCGGCCCCTGCCTCCTTAACATCAACCTCCTTGTCGCCATCTCAGTTGCTTCTATTAATCATTTGAAGGAAACCTGCATTTTTCTTGACCAGCTGGCAGGCTGGGCCCTGGGCTGGGCTGGACCCTGGGCTGGCGCATGTGCCCTCTGTGTTTTTTCACACTCGGCTGTCCTGCTGGCTGTTGTTCTGCCCTCTTGGTCCCAGTTTCATCCATTCTCTGGCCCCAGGAGGCTGATCCCAAGGATGATGGCCCTGGCTTCCTTGGCCTCTGGCTTCCAGCTGGGCTCAGCCAATGGGGGGCACAAGGAGGAGGCTGGAGAAAGGGAGGACAGAAAGTTCTAGAACTTACTCTCCACTCCATCAGGAGTAGGTCCGGCAGAGGCCAGGCTCCTCTATGGCAGCCCCCAGTTCTAGCTCTCCCAGCCTCCAGGAGCGGCCCCGCCCTCTCCTTGCCCCTGACCCTTGGGTGGTCACTGCTTCCCATGCTTGCCACCCTGTTCACCCCTTGTCCTGTCCCTGAGCAGGACACACCCTCTGCTTCCCAGGAATGCACAGTCAGCTGCAGAAGGAGCTCCCAGGGTGGGAGGACAGCAGCCAGGCCAGGGCTTGAGGGGACCTGGAAAGGACAGGTGGGAGGGTTTAGTGCTTTCTTCACAAACCCCAAACCCCTAGACCTTCAATGCGTCCCCTGTGCTGAATGATAAAAGACGTGTATAGAAAGTAAAATTTCCTCTTCAAAGTTTCCCTTCTTGTTAAATAATAAACATAAGTGTTAGAAATAATAGTTTCTTTTAAAGACTAACTTTATGCTAGACATGCTCACAGGCACATAATACATTCTATGTTCTTGTACTTTAATGAAAATATCCACGCTGGACGTACTCACAGGCATGTCCCAGCTCACAGCCTCTGCCCTTCCTTATTTGGGAATGTTATTACTTTTCTAAGTCCTTTCATAAGCAACTTCCTCTTTTCCTTTGTCTTTCTATTGCCTTTACCTATTTAGAAAAGTTTTGAACTGTTAGCCAATCAGGTTTCAGTTTAAATTGTGTGGTCTGGCTCCAGCCAATGGAGACAGGACACAGTAGCAGGGACAAACTGCGTAAGGAATAAGAATTGCTTCCCTCCTTTGCGCGGATGTGCTGTCGCCATTATTCCAGCTGCGATGAGCACCCTTTCTGCAGAAAGTAAACATTGCCTTGCTGAGATAATTACATTTATGTTCAAGTGCTATTTCTTTGTGGCACCGGGGAATAAGCATTTACATATAACAACGTGGGAGGTGATAGATAACACACATGGTGCTCTTGGCCAGTGCCTTTGGAGAGACCATCATCTAAATAAAGATGACAGCCATGAAAGGTCACAGGCTTGGTCTCCACCCCATCAGAGTTCCCACCAACTCATTCCTGGAACCTATTTAAGATGAAAGGTGGAATATTCTGAACAGTAATGTCTTGTTTTATTCTTCTTTTATTATTTGAACAAATAGACTCCCTCAATCACCTCTTTCCTGCTGAGACCCCATTCATGAGATGAGGAAGCTGAGCTGCGTGACCTCCAAGAATGACCTCCCTTCCTACTGACTCCACTTTTAGCAGTTGGAGAGTTTTATATCAAGCCCCCAGTAGGGTTGCCGATGTGTTGAGAACTCAATGCCCATGGGCCTGGAAGAGGCAAATGCTCTTAGATGAGATGTCTGATGAGAAAGGAAGTTCAGCATAGGAGGAAAAGACCACAGTAATTGTGATGCTTGGGGCACCTTGGGGAAAAAGAATGCAGCCTCCAGAAACACCCGTGGCAACCAGGCGACCTGTCCATGCACAGGATGCAAGCTCAAGCAACAGATGGGAAAACAGTCCCCGAGAGGCTAGGGAGCCCCTTCAAATCATCAACTGGTGAGAGGCAGAGGCAGCTCCCGCACTGCAGCCCTGAAGGCCTCCCACACTCACAACCCTTCCTTTTGCTGCCTCTGAGGTCCTTTTCATCCCCACTGGAGCCCCGGATGTGGCCTCACCCAGGCTGTAGCCTAACACTCCTCCAAGTCCTAGAGATGGAAGGAAACCCCAGGATACAAGCTAGATCGTCCCCCTGGGAGCCCCTGACAAAATTGGGACTGCTTTATCTGCTTTCAGTTTCAAAAAACTAAACTTAGAAAATCTAAAAGTGGGAGCTGTCAGCCCAGCCCCCGGGGTCTCTGCCAGCCAGCTGAGCCTCTGCAGGAGATCAGATGCATCCAGACGCAGGCACCTCTTCCAGGCACCCCTCACTTCCCGGAGGGTCTGTCCCCTATGTGCACCCACAGGATCGTGTCAGTACCTCTACCTCCATGGTCAATTTGGGACGAATCCACATATGTACCTGTTTTTCTCTCCCACAGGTCTGTGACCACCCATGGGGTTGGGGACACTTCTCTCTGTGACCCCAGCAAGAGGCACAAAGCAGGCAGTTAGTAAATGCTGGGAACTGACAGAGCGAGGCTCACACAGCATGTAAGCTTTGCAGGTGTGAAAATTCAATTAACTGAGGAACTGAAGAGGGAGCAACGGGAAGTGCTGCTAGAAGGAGTCTTTCAGCGGATAAGTGATGAAAGAATGATATTATAGGACACCTCGAATTCATAACTAATGAGTTCATGATCTAGGTATTGGGCAATAGGGATGCTAACATCACAGAAAGAGAGACAGCCAGGGCCGGGCGTGGTGGCTCATGCCTGTAATCCCCACACTTTGGGAGGTCAAGGTGGATGTGTCACTTGAGGTCAGGAGATCAAAACCAGCCTGACCAACATGGTGAAACCCCGCTTCCACTGAAAATGCAAAAGACCGGGCGCGGTGGCTCACGCCTGTAATCCCAGCGCTTTGGGAGGCTGAGGCGGGCGGATCACGAGGTCAGGAGATCGAGACAATCCTGGCCAACATGGTGAAATCCCGTCTCTACTAAAACACAAAAAATTAGCTGGGTGTGGTGCCATGCACCTGTAATCCCAGCTACCTGGGAGGCTGAGGCAGGGGAATAGCTTGAACCAGGAGGCAGAGGTTGCAGTGAGCTGAGATTGTGCCACTGCACTCCAGCCTGGCGACAAAGCGAGACACCATCTCAGAAAAAAGAAAAAAAAATTGCCAGGCGTGGTGGTGGGCACCTGTAATCCCAGATACTCAGGAGGCTAGGCAGGAGAATCACTTGAACCCAGGAGGCAGAGGTTGCAGTGAGCTGAGATTGCACCATTGCACTCCAGCCTGGGCAACAGAGTGAGACTCCATTCTTCCCCCACCAAAAGAAAAAAAAAAGAAAAAGAAAGAGAGAAAGAGAGATGGCCAGACATGTGCCCCTGATGGAAGAACTTAACACCACCTTTAAAGCAGTCTTGAAAATAACACCATTGACTCTGGATAAAATCAAAGCTCTAGAGCCAATGGCCAATTTAAGGACAGATGGCGGAGGGGAGAGCACAGCAAATGCCACTGCAGAGACACAACAGCAAGACCCCGCCGTGTGCACATGAAAAACTTAGCACAGTGACCTGATTTCCTCAACAGCATGTTGCAAGAAAATAAAAAGAGAAGGAGGCAGAAGCTATAGATGAAAAGACTTTAAAGACATACCACCAGTGTTCACAGATGCATGAAGGAACAAACAAGATATGCTTCTTCCAAACAAGGGAAGATTATTCACCCTCAAAAGAAGGAAATTCTGGCCCACGCTCCAACATGGATGAACCTCAAAGACACTATCCTAAGTGAAACAAGCCAGTTGCTCACAAAAGGACAAATATTGTGTGATTCAATTCAGATCAGGTCCCTAGAGTAGCCGGACTCATAGAGACAGAAAGTAGATTGGGGGTCGTCAGGAGCTAGCAGAGATAAGAATGAGGAGTTAGTGTTTAATGGGAACAGAGTTTCAGTTTGGGAAGATGAGAAGGGTTCTGTGGTGGATGGTGGTGATGGTCGAATAACAATGTAAATAAATGTATTTAAAGGTTAAAATGGGATGTAAATAAATGTACTTGAAGGTTAAAATGGGCTGGGCCAGTGGCTCACGCCTGTAATCCCAGCTCTTTGGGAGGCCAAGGTGGGTGGATCATCTGAGGTCAGGAGTTTGAGACTAGCCTGGTCAACATGGTGAAACCCCTTCTCTACTAAAAATACAAAACAACTAGCCGGGCGTGGTGGTGGGCACCTGTAATCCCAGCTACTCCAGAGGCTGAGGCAGGAGAATCATTTGAACTTGGGAGGCAGAGGTTGCAGTGAACCAAGATTGCACCATTGCACTCCAGCCTGGGCAACAAGAGTGAAACTCCATCTCAAAAAAAAAAAAAAAAAGGTTCAAATGTAAATTTTATAGGTTGGTGCAAAAGTTGGCACAAAAAATTGTATAGGTTGGTGCTACTTTTAAATAGCAAAAACCGCAATTATTTTTGCACCAACCTATTCGTTCTGTATATTTTGCCACAGAAAAAGACAATCGCAGTGTGAAGACCTTATTTACATTCTGATTCAAACAAACTGCAAATACTTTTTTAAACTATAAATCTGACAGGCCACTTAAAAATTTGAACACTGATTAGATATTTGATGAAGTGAAGGAGTCGTCATTTGTTTGAGGTGTGACAGTGGTATCATGACTATTTAAAATATGAATTAAATGATACGATATCTAGCTTCAAAATAATATGAGTGGAGAGAAGGGGGTGGTGTAGAGATGAAACGAGATTGTTCTTAAATTGGTCATTGTCAACGTTGCTGATGACTATGTGAGGTTCCTTTTATTATTCTGTGTACTTTTGTAAAGGTTCGAAATTTTTCAAAACAAAGTATTTTCAAAAATGGGGCTGAATCTGTTCTTTTACTCGCTGAGTTCTCCTGGGCAAGCTACTTCACCTCTCTCCTGCCTTCCTTCTTCAACCAGTTTTCCACTCAGAATGGCACTTCCTCCAGGACGCCTTGACTGACAACATCCAATAGAAAAGGTCACCCTCCTTGTTTCCTATCCACTGTCTCCACCGCCTGTTTTTCTCCCCTCACAACATCCATCAGGACTTGAAATTATACAATATATATGAACCTGTGTGTAGCCTTTCTCTTCTGAATCCTTCGTAGGATTCAGCTATGACTTGTTCATAGCTGAATCCCATTTCATAGCTAAATCCCATACACCAAGAAGCAGGACTGCACATAGGAGACGATCAGCAAGCATTGATCATGGGAATGAATGAATGGATGAATGAATGAATGAATCACCCACGGCATTAAGGCAGTGACAAGAGTCCCTCCAGGTCAGCATAAGCATGAGTGAGACAAGGTGCTCAGCCCACAACACAGAATACAGTAGAGGCTCATGGCCACAATGTCATCCCCAAAGCAGCACGTGCTTTCCTTGCCTGGTTTTCGTGGACCCACAGCTCCTGGCTGGATGGCTGGCTGTCTTCTGGACCAGAACTAGAGTCCCGTCAAGAGTTCCCTCATTCTATCTCACTCCTCCCAAACCTGCCAACTGAAATTTTCTCTATGCCATGAGCATCCTCTTTACAAACTACAAAAGGTAGTTTTCTGTACAAGGTTGAGAGACTATCAGTCATTCACAACTTAGTGTGAAATAGCTAAACCAAGTGACTCTTCTCATAACAATAGAGTAAAGCCACCTGCATTGAGGGAATGATTGCAGGTGTGGGTGGCACATGATTGTGAAGCAGGAGAGACTCTGGAATGAGAAACTGAGGCTCAGAGAGGTTATGTCACCTTAGCTCCCAAAGCTAGTTAATGACAGATCTGGTGCTGGTATCCCAGCCTGCCTCATTCCAAGTTGTTGATTACCCTGCAAACCAACACTCGGAGAATAACCTTCATGAACTAAGAAATACAAATGTGAAGCTGAGAAAGGAAGTCACTTTATCTATGAGGCAAAATTTACGGCCCTAATAATAACGGCACAGATAAAATTCCATAATAAATGGTCCAAGACAGACGGTATGAAATAAATAATAGTCCTTCCAACAGAATAATTAAATTTCTTTTTTTTTTTTTTTTTTTTTGAGACGAAGTCTTGCTCTGTCGTCCAGGCTGGAGTGCAGTGGCCGGATCTCGGTTCACTGCAAGCTCCGCCTCCCGGGTTCACGCCATTCTCCTGCCTCAGCCTCCCGAGTAGCTGGGACTACAGGAGCCCGCCACCTCGCCCGGCTAGTTTTTTTGTATTTTTTAGTAGAGACAGGGTTTCACCGTGTTAGCCAGGATGGTCTCGATCTCCTGACCTCGTGATCCGCCCGTCTCGGCCTCCCAAAGTGCTGGGATTACAGGCTTGAGCCACCGCACCCGGCCGAATAATTAAATTTCAAAGCTGAAGAGAGTCTAAAGTCTCCCTGCTCTACCGCCCTCCGCACTTCCTGTTTCTTCTCCATTCCTTCCTATAATGCGTTCGCTCTCTGTCCGACTTACCTTCTCGCTAATCCAGACCTCTTCCCCAACCCCAGCGAAACCCGGGCTCTCTCCTCCTTCAGCGGCAGGTAGCAATGTGGCAATGTGCAGGGGGAGCTGCGTTCCAATCCTTCTCCTCCCCTGCTCTTCCCTGAACCATTGCCTTCCTATCCCCTCTACTCCCAAAGCAAAAATAAAAAGGATGATAATATTTTCTCATCTAAGAGAACTTGCACTGAGACAGTGAGATACAATAAAATATGTGCTTAGAAGTGTCATTCAAATAAAACGAAGCAACTGGTTCATGGAGTCATTCAACAAGCATGTATCGAGCCCTGGGAGGAGGCAGGCACTGTTCTAGGCACCGGGGATGGAGCTGCCAACGAACCAGGGTCAGGAGTCCTAAGAGGCAGCTGGATCCTGGGTGGAGGCGACAAGACCTGCTGATGGAGGGGATCTGAAGATAGATGGATAGGTGATACATAGATAGATAGATAGATAGATAGATAGATAGATAGATAGATAGATAGATAGATAGACAAGGAGGAGGAGAGAAAAGAAGTTAAGCCACTTTTCAGCTTTCTTTGCTCTACTGATTTTGCACAGAAAGCCAATGAGAAGTCAGCCGAATTGCACCCCAGAATCCTGGAAGGGCTGGCAGTGGGGGCAGCAGGTGCCTCCAGAGCGAGGGAGCAGGGCGAAGCGCGTGAGCACTGACTGACCCCTCCTCAGAAGCAGCGGGGCTGGTCTCTGGCTCTGGGTGGCACAGTCAAGGCACCACCGCTCCCCACCTGGCTGCGGGTGGAAAGGTGGAAGGTCCTTGGCTGGGGACCTCCATCCACTCCATCCACCCCTTCCCTCACCACTTCCCTGCCTTAAGGGAACTTGCGGGGAGATATTCCAAAGTTCCTAAAAGGCCAAGTGCTAAAGAAAGAAACTGGTTGGCTCCTTTGAGGACTCCATCGTTCTTTTTTGCACATCTCTGCTTAGATCCTCAGGGAGAAGCCAGAAGCAAAGCCAGGTTTCCAGGAGAGGAAGGAGCGCACTCAGAGAGGCCCTGGACATGCACAGTTACCGGCACCGGGCACTCCCGCCTCCAAGAACGACTCGTTTTGGCACCGGCTGTGTGCGTCCACCCCTGACTCCACTTGAATTCCCTATCGTAAGTTTTGGTTTTGCCTGGAAATATTTTATGCCATTGTGAAGATATTCAAGGAAGAGCCAAAGGGAGCCGAAAGCTGCTGGGAGCCTCCTCTGTGATGAGCACTGTTCTCAGGTGGCTGCTTCTGGTCTTGACCCCTGTCCTGCATCGGGTGTGCTAGGTCCGCTGTGAGAGGCAGGAGGCTGGATGCCGTCAGTTCCTCCTCCTCCTGCCATAGCAGAGGAGCGTGAGTCCCCACCCCACTGAAGTTCACACGACTTCCCGGGGCATGGGCCAGCCTGAATCCCAGTCCTCTGCCTGAAGCAAAGCCTCCCAGCTGAACCCAGCCGGGTCAGCCGCACCCTAGCCAAGCTGCAGACTGCAGAGTGAGAAAGAATGGCTGGGAGTCACTGAGTTTGGGCTGGTTTGTTACACGATAATATTGCAGCCACAGTTGACTTACACAGAGAGGTTAAATGACTCACCTAGAGACACACAGCTATGAAGCAGCAGCCCCGCGATCATCCCCACTGCCCTGGGTCCTTGTACTAACTGGCCTCAAGCTGGGCATGGGTGGAGTCACAGTAACTTCCTAAAGGAGGACCCAGGATGCAGGTGCTGGGACTACTTGGGGATAAAAGGCAGGACTCAGTGACAGCAGTATCCTAATCCCGCCAGTGAGCAGAGAGCACTGTCCCACCATCCCACAGCAGGGCTGTTCGCAGGCCAGGTCCTGGGAGAGTGCCAGCCTCCTGAGTCTGGCGGGAGGGCGCCTGGGGGCAGGTCCAGCCCCCCTGGCACTGTACAAGCTGGAGGGCCCTGCTGGGAGGCCTCGGGGACTCCAAGACCTGCCCACACCAGGCTGCTGACTCAGCACCACTAGGTCTGAGTCAGCAAAAAACACTGTGCTGGGCCACACAGTGCCTTTGTGCAGAATTGCAAAAAGATGCCCGCTCCAGATGGACATAGGTGGCAGGGCTTGGCCAGGATGACTGAGGCAGCCTCTGCATGCACTTAAAAAAGGCGTTGTTTCCTCCAGTCAGGCACAGCCCAAGGAGAGAGTATGGCTGGATTTCAGCCCCTTCTGCCCTTGGACCAAGTGCCTTGCTTAGGACACAACCTGAACAACCAGACGCAGTAGCTCTAGAAGAGCGGGGTCGATGCCTCTTTGGCTCCTGCTGCCTGACAGTGAGCCCCACCCAGCAGTCAAGCTAAGAGCCGGCTCTGTCTCCCTGGCTCCCAGGACAGCAGCAGCACACAGTAGGCCCAGAGCAGTCAGTGTGTGTGCCATGGATGGACTATCAGTGACAATGGGGAGTGGCTACTCTAGGCTCCCGTCTGCAGTGTCCCCTTTTGTGTGTCAGGCTGGGGGTGGGGTATTGATCTGGGGTCTGGTCCAGTGTCCAGCAAACACCAGGAACCCAGCCCCGGGGCTGGGCATGGGGAAGCAGCAGCAGCTGGGAGCCCAGCTCCCCCAACCCCTGCTCTCAGCCCCGCACCTGCTGCCCGATGCTAAATTACTCTCGGCCACTCAGACAGAGCCATGGCTTGAGGGCCCCAGGGAGCAATGGGCTGAGGTTCTGTAGCAGAGGAGGGAGTTGATATGTGTTGGGAGGGAAAGGAGAGGAGAAAAGATGCGCTGGGAGGATGGGGGAGGGGGATCAGCTCCAGGCAGCAAAGCTGACCTCCACTCTCACCTAGGCTTCCCTGGGCAGGCAGTGCATGGAGAGGAGAGGGCTCTGGAGCGTCACGTGCCAGCCTGTATTCGATTCGTTCATTTTAAAAAGGGTCAAATCAAGTAAAAGGTACTGGCCCAAGCAGCAGGGATGCAAATTCTTCCGGATAAACAAACGTGGACATTTAGGGAACAGAAGATGCCCAGATCAGCCCACCTCCAGAAGGCCCAGACAAAACAACCCTCAAATCCAAGGGAAAGGCAGTTCAGGAAAAGACGGACCAGTGGAACGGACCAGAGATGCTGGCTGGGAGAGACCCGAGAGAAGCCTCAGCAGCCACACGCGTTGAACTCCTGTTACTTTCAGGATTAAAGCTGAGAAGGAAACCTCTGGACAGGCTCGTTACAACCCCTGCAACCTCCGCTGACCTGCCCTGTGCACAGGCCCGAAGCAGCAGCCTTGCTTCCCTCTGACCCCTGCTGTCTTCCTCCTGAGCTCTTCAGCTGTGAGCGTGTCTCCCTCTGAGCGCCCCCCCACCTCTCCTTCCCACCCGCACCTTAAGTGATTTGTTTTCATTCTGTTTTTTAAAAATGACACACATGGAGATAAAGCAGTGGCGGCACTTCCGTAGCTCTAAGCATGTCACAGGGCCCCCCCTTGAGCGCTTCACAGATGCTAACTCACTCACGCCTCACCACCGCCCTTGGAGGCAGGCATCCCCATTTTACAGACGAGATCACCGAGGCGGGGAGAGGCGGGGTAAGGGGAAGAGCTGGGATGCAAAGCCAGGCGGAGGTGTGTGCTTGGCTTCTGGGTCACCTGCCTCCAGCGTTACAGGGGAAAGGACGAGGGGTGGTCACACACCTGGGCTGTGAATGCTACCGCCGGGCACTGGCCACGTGATACCTTTCAAGGCTCCACGCGATAAGATGATGTCACAGGGCTGTAATTTCCATTTTCCCAAGAGGAAGCCAGGCCTGAAGGGGCCTGGGCAGAGGGTCCACAGCCGCTGCGTGGTGGATGGGGATAGGAACGCAGGACCATATCAACCTTCCTGGCTCAGCCCAAAGGCCACTTCTCAGCCCCTCACACGCCTCCAAACTGCCCAGTGCTCTATCAGTCATCTCCGGCAGCCAGATCCCAGTCTCCCAGCTGAGATCACTCCTGCCTGTGAGCACCTGCAGATGGAAACGGAGCTGGCTCCTCCGGTGGAGGCAGGAAGCAAACACCTGCTTGCTAACTCCCATCTCCCCTACTCAGAAGCACCCCGTCAGCGCAGGGCCCTGTCTGTGATGCTAAATGGAATCCACACATCACAGGTGGGTGCTGGCAGGGTTGGGGGCCCCAGGCACCCCCAAGCTCTGCAAGTAGATTCAAAAACCGCTACAACTTCAAAGAGAGGTGAGGAGTCAAGTTTGGTCAAGGCCAGCAAAATGACAAATGTTAACCTCCTCTGACCCAGGATTCCCTCTTAGCAATTTACCCTCAGATACACAGTCATGCATATAACCGTGGGGATAGGTTGTGAGAAGTATGTGGTTAAGTGATTTCCTCATTGTGGGAACATCAGAGAGGGTCACACAGTAGGATCACAAAAAAGGCAATGTCTTCCTTCTGGAACCTTCCACTCCAGGATTACAGAAAGCCATGTATCTCTACCACCATTTCCTACCCCAACCCCACCTGGGCTTTTGCTCATGATTTCTCCTAGCTTGGAGGCCTCCTCTCCCAGGCTGATCCCTACTCATCTCCAGGGCTCAACTCAGAGGGCACTTCCTCCAGGAAGCCCTCCCTGACTGCTCACTGGTCAGCTGCCCACTCCATGGCCCCTGGGCCTTGTGTTGTCCCTGTTCATGTCACTCAGTCAGAGCAGACTCTGGAGGACAGGAACCTGGAGTGAGACTCCTGTGATTAGACCCCAGGCCTTCACCTGTCCTGACAAATGCTCAGAGAAACATCTGCTGAGCAGAACTCCTTTGCGGCTCAAGCAGAAGGCCTCCCAGGAGCACAGGAAAATGAGCCAGGCAGCATGGAGGGACCTTACTCTAATGCTTCTGCTGCTTGGCCTCGGGCCACGCCAACCCTCTCCTCTGATTTGCTTAAAAGCCGAGGTGGGGCCCCTTTGTGCAGTGGGGGAAGGGTGCATTTACCTTGCAGGGTTTAGGACTCCGCCTCCAGGGAAGTCCACCATTGTTGTTTGCTGACAGTCCGTGTGACAAATTGTTTTCTGCTGCAGAGCCAGACTGGATGTCTGGCTGGTCTCCAGAGGCCTCAAGGTCACTCGTAGAGTCATTCCCTGCCGTGGGGCAGCCTGAGACCAGCTCCTGTGTGCCAAGTTCCTGCTTGAACCCGCTGGGTCGCCAGAGCAGGTCCTGCCCTGGAGCATCTGATGGGTGGCAAGGAGTCACTGTGTGCCCTTCCAAGAGCTGGGGTCTACAGACCAGGTAAGGGGAATGCAGGAGTCCGCCATCCTGCACTGTAAAAGTGTCCCAGGGAGCCGCGGCACAAAGCTTGAGCCAACCCAAAGTGCTAGACAGACTCAGATGGGAATTCACGGCCTGAGAGAGTAAGTGGCTTCCGCCTTGGAAACATGATTTATTAGGGGATCGTTGGGTTAAGCTGCAAAGGTCATCTTGGCTTGCTTTAATGGATTTCCTGGGTTGCCTTTCTGCCCAGGCCCAGCACGTGAGCGCAGCGGGGGGAGCATGAAGTGACAAGACGCCGGACGTCTGAGCTCCTGGGAGTCCTGGAGACCAGATGTGGTGGCACCACGCTGCATCTCACTGGCTCAGCAAGGGCTCAGCTGGCTGTCCTCAACTGTACCCGGTTTCTGTCCTCTCTCCATCATGTTCCTGATGCTCAAAGCTAATGACGTTGTCCCAAAATACAGAGCGAGGTAGAAGGCGGATCACCAAACCAGTGCGGCAGGTCACTTCCAGCTTGGAAATTATAGGGAAGCCCTGGCGTGGTCGAACCGACAAAGGGATCACCGCAGTGGTTTTCAATCTGGGGATTCCTTGAGGGGTGGTAACGGGGCCACAGGGTCTCCAGGGGGGTCCCTGAAAACCTAGGTGGACAGCATCATCTTTACTTCTTCCCCAGCAGCATCTAGCCAGACACTCGCACAGCAGTCACTAAATGCATACTGAATAAATAAATAGACAGATCTGTGGGTAAATCAATCCGGGAATACATGGATGAATGTGCTAACACATCAGAAAACCCCATAAATGAATTTAAAGGGTGGAACTCAATGTGCTGAGGCTGCCTTTCTTACGTCTCAATGGCTCCCCAATTTTCCTCAAAATAAAACCCACTAGTTTCTATAATTGTACAACATAAGTCACATGAGATGCTAACATCAAGGGAAGCCCGGGGAGGAGTCTGTGGGAACTTTGTGTAATTTTCATTTCCAAACAAAAAGCTAACCTACGTTAAAATAAATCTACGTACTTTGACACTTCCTGGGGAGCCCTCAGTTCCTCGTCCTCGTCCTTGTTTGTCCTTCCCGGAAGGGACAGCCACTTCCAGGAGGGGACAGAATTGGAGAGGTAGTGGCTTTGGGCTTTTCCTTAAGCCCCTCCTCGGCCCCTTCCCAAAGAGAGAGGTGGCATCTCTGGTGAGTGAGCCTGGGTCAGGGTCTGGTGTGTGTCGTCCAAGCCCCCTGGACTCTCTCTTTGGGGGGCTGCCCTCAGGATGGAAGTGCTCTTCTCCTGGGTCACCCACCTGATTCGGGGCATGAGTCTTTGTTCTCGGGGGAAGGAAGGGGTGCTGGATGGAAACGAGGCAGTGACTGCTTGTAGCTGGCTTGACAAGCACATGCTTTACCCACTTCCCCTCCAGGGGAACATCTGCAGTTCAGTTTTATGCCTCAGGGCCTTCGCACATACGTTCCCTCATATGGCAGCACCCTTCCCACCTCACCCACAGGACGCTGCTCAGCCATTCCTTTGTGGCTGACTTCCAATTCTCCCAAGCCAAGTAGAACTGACCCTAGCCTTCATCCTGTCGCTCAGGGCACAGGTGACACTTGTGTGCCTGCTGATTTACTCACAGGAGTATCTCTCCCATTGTCCTGTGAGGTCCTGGAGCTGGGATCAACATTGACTCATCTCTTCTCCTACATACCACATGGCCTGGCATCCAGTGGATATCGACAGACATTTTTGGAGTAAATGGACTGATTAGAAAGTTCTGGTTGGTTTTAATGTTTTTAAATGTAAAATATGTAATGATTTAAGTTAGGGATTTCACTTAGTAGACAAAAAAAAAATCCTTTAAAACATGGGAAGGACCCCAGGGGCAGAAAAATCACAAAACAATTCTTCATGGCTGATCATGTTCAGAGCTGCGAGATCCGTCCTGGGCTATTGGCCTCAGCATTGGCGAAACTCGGGCTGTAATTCTTTGCCGCAGGAGGCTGGCCTGGGTATTGTAGGATGTTTCATAGCATCCCTGGCCTCTACCCACCAGATGCCAGTAGCAGCGTCCCAGCTGTGACAACCCAAAATGTCTCCAGACATGGCCAGATTTTCCCTGGGGGCTAAAACAGCGCCCAGTTGAGAACCTCTGGGCCAATCATTCAATAGGCTTTGGTACAGTAAATATTTCCTCTGCTGCCTCGACATTGCCGAAGCCAAACTCCTCAGAATTTGCCATGCACAGGCCAGCATTTCTCTCAGGCTCTGACACTGAACACAAAATCCCTAAGCCGAAGGCAAAACCACTTGCCACTAAATGAGGACTTTGATTGCTACCAATTTCTTAAAGCACTCTCTGAAGGTTCTGCTTCAAATATTTATGGAGTCTATGAAACGGCTCCGGAGAATGAGTGGCCCTATTACATTTATAACTCCAGCGGTGATTTATGGACCTGGGAATTGCTGCAAATGCTTTGTCTAAGCTCTTGGTGAAAAGCCAGGATCCTTGCCGGGCTCAGGAGCTCGGAGGGTGCTGGGACGTCATCGGCCTGGAGGGCAGGACAGGGCATTCCGCCTTTCTCTTGCAGACGTTGTGCGTGGAGTCCTTGTTCCACAGTGACCGCTGCCAGGCACGTTCCAGGATCAAGCGTGGACACCAAGGACAGAGGGAGCTGCAGGCAAGAGGACAGTGAAATGGTCTCTGCGTCCAAATGTTTGTAAAAGCCCCTCCGTTCACACGTTTAATCAAAGGAAGATACGACAAGGATAGCTAACAGTTACGGGGCACTTTCTGTGCCTGGCACCAAATACTCTTCACACATTGGCTCACTTCCTTTGGTGACAGTTCAGTGAGACACACGCTGTCCTCACTGTGTTCTGGGTCAGAAAATGAGATTGGGGCAGCGTGAGACTCCCCCTCCACGTCATGCGGCAGGTGCTTGACAATACAGTCAAGAGTCCTGTAGAGTGGATGTCCTCTATAAATTTTCTGCTTCCCAGTGACGAGAGAAAGTGACCTTCCCTTGAAAGAGGAACTAATGTCTTGCTGGTTGCAAACCTCATGCCCAGCACATCTCAGGGCTTTCCCCAAATGTGCCATCTTACTTGCCTTCACTTAGTTCCCCCAACAAGCTATCATCAGGCCCACTTTATAGATGAAAACCCACTTAACAGTTTGAGATTCTAAATGCCTTCACTAAATGCATTAGCTCTGAAGTGGCTGGCTCAGAGTTCAAAGCTAAGCCCATCTGATTTCAAATCTCCACTCTTTCTACGTCTCCTTTCCAGTCACTATTGTGCCTGTGATCCCTTCACGACCAGCATCTCACACCTCTCAGGCACCTTTTCTGCAAATGACAGGAAGGACCGCCTCACCAGGTAACATGTGAGTCCTGCTAATGCCTCTTCTCCTTCCTCTAAAGGGTGTGTCAGGTGTGTCTGTGCCTTGCCAGACAGATCTGCAGAATGGAGCCAACTTCTCCACCAGTCCCAGGAGGCAAGAGCAGCCGCAGGTTTGCAATGTGCAGGGCCTTCTGCCTTGCCGGTGAAAGACGGCTGAAGAAGAGGCTGCACAGCAGAGGCAGGGAATCGGCGATCACTATGTGGCAAGCCTGACCCTGTCCCTGCCCTCAAAGCACTTCCAATCCAGTGGGGGAGGCAGACACATAAACTCGATATTATGCTGCAGTGTTCAAGCCCAAAGAGAGACCCACGGTGCTGACGAAGCCTCCAGGACAGAAGTGACGATTGCACACTGAAGATCTGGGAAGGCCTCATGGAGGCAGTGTCTGAGCTCGGCTTTTGGGGAGGAGCAGGATTCTGTTATGTGTTTAAAACGCAAGGTCATTCTGGGCTGACTAATGTGTGCATAGAGTCTGGACTCCATCTTATTATAATAATAATAATAATAATAATGATAGTCGGCCTGGCTCATGCCTGTAATCCCAGCACTTTGGGAGGCTGAGGTGGGTGGCTCACCTGAGGTCAGGAGTTCGAGACCACCCTGGTCAACATGGTAAAACCCTGTCTCTACTAAAAATACAAAAATTAGCTGGGTGTGGTGGTGCACGCCTGTAATCTCAGCTACTCAAAAGGCTGGGGCAGGAGAACCGCTCAAAGCTGGGAGGCAGAGGTTGCAGTGAGCCGAGATCGTGCCTCTGCCCTCCAGCCTGGGCAACAGAGGGAGAATTCATCTCAAAATAATAACAATAATAATAATAATAATGATAGTTTAAGCAATATGAAACTACTGTTTTTGAGGGAAAGAGTAGTATAATATTGGCAATTTCCTAGGGTTCGATCTACAACAGTTTACTGAGTTCTTACGATATATCCTTCCAAGGGCTTTCCATGTATTGATTCATTGCATCTTTACAAAATACCAAGGAGATAAGTGTTATTATTATTATCCCATCATACAGATGAAGCAACAGAAGCTCAGAGAGGTGAAGTGATGTGCCCAAGGCCACACAGCTAATAGGAGGCTGCTGCAAAATTTGAACTCAGGCCATATGGCTCTCAAGCCTGCATGAACCCCCACCACAGTAACAGCTGAACCCTGGGATGCAGTGTTGGATGTTCAGTGGGTGAGTGATAGGATGAGGCTGACATTACAGAGGGCTAAACATTTCCTCATTCACTAAAGATTTGTCAGCCTTTTCAGGACATGTTTGTATACTCTTAAGCTCTCTTCTCTTTTCGCTAAGCTCAACCATACAGTAATAGAATTGTGTGACATGTGACAAATTTAGTTACTGCCCTTCAAAACTCCATGCCTCATTTTCCTTGTAGATCACGAATCTCCTGGTGTCATTACTTAACAAGTTTGTTTTCAGCATGGGAAGCTCTTCCCCAAAACCAGCCCAGATATGTGGCTTGCGGTCTGTTTTTGCCCAAGGCAAGGAGCTGTGTTCCCAGATGCTCATGATGACTGGACAGAACCAAGACTGCAGCGAAAATGTAGTGCTGGGAACCAGGGGCAGGTGCCGTGCGCCTTCCAGAGAAAGAGCCTGATGGCCCCTGTCTCTGGCTAACTACTCACCCAACAATTGCTTCTGAAGGCCTCCCGCGGGCCAGGTACCATGCAAAGCATGGGGAAAAAGTTTAAATTGACATTCTGCCATCTTGCTGCAAAGAAACGGAAGTCCCCTATGGACTTGAAATGATTTCCAACAGAGGAAATCATTTCAAGTCCATAGCATTTCCAGTCCAGTGGGATTCTGTGTTTGTGGTGATGACTTTGACGAAAGCTGAAGAACACTTGACAAACTTGGAACCATAAGGGTATTGAGATGCGTTTTTGGTTTATCCGTTCACGCAACATGTTACTTCACCTACTTCCTCAGAAGCTTTGCTACAGGTTTCTGGCCAGTATCCTGAGAGCAGACACTGGAGAGTTTGTTCTCACACTGAGCTCCAGATTGGAACTTTGAGGGAGGGAGGAGGGGACTGTTCCTTTCCCCCTAACCCCGCCCCATCCGGGCCACGCACCATCTGGCCACATAACGATCAGAGGGTCAGAGGGAACCAGGCGCCCTGGGTTGGGAGCCCAGCCTAGCCCAGCCGCTTATGAGCTGGGTGAAATTTGCCCCCTCTGTGCCTCATCTTTTCTCACAGGTAAAGTGGAGCTGATGCTGATATCTGTTTGGTGAGTCCTTTGTGGGACTGGATGAGCCAATGCCGGCGCAGTAAGATTTGGGTGTGTTTTCTGTTTTGCTGCTGTTGCCATCACTGTTGTCATTATCCTCTTCTCATCTCCTCTCTACCTCCTCATACTTCATGCTCCAGCGATGTTGCTTGCCATGCCTCCAAATGCCTCATGGGCACTCACCCTCCCATCTCTTTGCAAGTGTTCCCTTCACCTAAGATGTTTTCTTCTTTTTCTTCTCTTTCTTTCTCTTTCTTTCTTTTTTTCTCTCTCCTTCCTTCCTTTCTTTCTCTTTCTTTCCTTCCTTCCTTCCTTTCTTTCTCCTTCCTTCCCTTCCCTCCCTCCCTCCCTCCCTCCGTCCCTCCCTTCCTCCCTCCCTTCCTTCCTTCCTTCCTTCTTTCCTTCCTTCCTTCCTTCCTTCCTTCCTTCCTTCCTTCCTTCCTTCCTTCCTTCCTCTCTCTCTCTCTCTTTCTCTCTTAGATGGAGTCTCGCTCTGTTGCCCAGGCTGGAGTGCAGTGACACAATCTTGGCTCACTACAACATTGGCCTCCAGGGTTCAAGCAATTCTCCTGCCTCAGCCTCCCGAGTAGCTGAGACTACAGGCATGCACCACCATGCCCAGCTCATTTTTGTATTTTTAGTAGAGATGGGGTTTCACCATGTTGGCCAGCTAGTCTCAAACTCCTGACCTCAAGTGATCCGCCCACCTCGGCCCCTTGAAGTGCTGGGATTATAGGCGTGAGCCACTGCGCCCAGGCTGCCTAGAATATCTTCTACCCACTGCCGATAAGGTAGATCAAAATTAAAAATCAGAGGTAATTAACCTTGGAATGATCAAAGCTTTGTTATTATTCCTAGATAAGAAGTCATTTAAAATGAAATTTACCAGTCAGAAAAAAAAAGTTTAAGGTCAATAACAATAGCTATCATTTTTTTTGATTCCAGGCACTATAATAAATACTTCATATGCATGATTTCACTGAATTGTCCCAACAAGCCTGCGAGGCAAATATTATTGTCTCTTTCATCTTTTAGATAAAATGAATTAATGTAATCATGGAGGCAGGAAAGAAGCCATAGGGATAAAAGAAGGGAGAAAAAATACAATCGGCTGAAATAAAATAAGAGCAGTTTTCCTTCTGAGTAACGGCTGCTTTCTTTTTTTTTTCTGTGAGCACCTCTGATGTGCCAGGCACACACTCAGCTCTGCCTGCCTGATTTCTCCTCCTAACAGTAACAGGCAGGCAGCCGCATTTCACAGCTGAGAGTTACGTGCAGGCAGAGGAAGTACTTGCCCAACGTCACAGGGAACTAAAAAGGGGTAGGACTGGGACTTGAGCTCAGATCTGCCAGACCCCAAAGCTCATAAGTAAAATAAGTGTTCTCTGGGAAGACAGAGGGGAGTGCTGCTCTGGCAATGACTGATTAGGATCTTCAGGACCAAACCTGCAGTAAGCGCAACTAGAAAAGCTCGGGGAACTGTAGCAAAACATTTGTCTGGAGCCATCTGAGAGCTACCAAGGATATGAGGACTTGTGGGACCAAACTTGAAAACAGAAGAGAAGCCAAGAAAAGCGAGCAGGACACTTGAGGACGTATTTCCCCTCGAGGTGAAGGCAGGGTCTGTGCAGGAAAGAGCCAACTGAGAAGGTGAAAAGCTAAGGAGAGCTCTGAGTGGCCTCTTGGGTCCGACAGGGGAAAGGGCTCTGAAATACTTGACAGGCTTTTATGCCCTAGGAGTGAGCGTGAACCAGAAACGCAGCAGACCTCCTGAGCACTGGAACTCCTCGTCGACTCAGCCCTGATGTGAGGAAGATGATCTGCCCTGACCAGAACAAAGGAAGTCCTCTGTGGATGGAGAGACTGTCAGGCCTCAAATTGTATCGTCAATGTTTCATACATGATGTCCAGCATCCACTAAAAGTCACCAGACAGCTGGGAGTGGTGGCTCACGTCTGTAATCCCAGCACTTTGGGAGGCCAAGGTGGGCAGATCAGGAGGTCAGGAGTTCAAGACCAGCCTGGCCAACAGAGTGAAACTCCGTCTCTACTAAAAATACAAAAATTAGCTGGGCGTGGTGTTGGGCACCCGTAATCCCAGATACTTGGGAGGCTGAGGCAGGAGAATTGCTTGAAACCAGGAGGCAGAGGCTGCAGTGAGCCAAGATCATGCCACTGCACTCCAGCCTGGGCAACAGAGCAAGACTCCTCAAACAAACAAACAAACAAAAACAAAAGTCACCAGACCTAGGACACATGATTTGACCAGAAACAAACATTAAAATTAGACCATAGAGACGGAGGGTGAAACCTGGGGAGCTGTTGGGGAGTGGGTTGTTTTCTATTTCTTGACTTGGTGCTACCTTTCCAGGTGCATATCGCTTGGATAATTTGCTAAGCTGTAAATGTGTTGTACTTTCAATAACAAAGTTCATTTATGAAATGAGGTGACAGGTGCCTTCTCACCTTCAGAGAATCCAGTTGGGCTGTCTGTGCTGGCCACTCCGGCTTGGGAACAGGGCAGGACTCTGAAGACCATGAGCTTTGCAGGACACTGTCCATTTCAGGATTCAAGAGATATGTCTGAGCTGGAAGGGAAAATTCTCAGTCAAGCCTCCACCCAGGAACCAAGGTGAAAAGTCTACAAGTGTCTGGGCCCTGCCATAACCTTCTTCACTCTCTAGCCATGCCCAGATCATTCCTAGATCCCATGCCCTGGGGCAGAGGCCCTCTCAGATGCCTTTGAGCTCTCCAAGCACATCACCCACACGCCTCTGATGGTGCTCTCATGATCTTGGAACATCCCAGAAAACTGCCTGCCTGCCTCGCCTTCCCCTACCTGGCTGCAAGCTCATTCCATGCAGGGACCACAGCCTTCGCAAGCCGGCTTAGCTTCGTAAGCCCAGAAACACCTATGTGGGATCTGGCACGTGGTGGCCCTCCAGACATGTCCAGTGAAAAAATAACCCAATCGGTCTAGTACATGTCCTTCTTTGAAAGGGGATGAAGCTGAGCCAGAGAGGGGAGGAGACTTGCCTGGGGCCACAGAGAGAAAATTAGTGACAGAAGCAGACCAGCTAGGATCTGTGCCTCTCCAACTGTGAGAACAGGTGCCAAGTCAGGGTGTAGGGACAGAAGGCCAAGGTAGAGAAGGACAGGCCCATCCTGAGGCGTCAAAGACTGAGAACAGTTTTCTCTGCTTGTGTACTGACATCATGCTATGTGCCAGGGGCCAGACACTCCAGAGGAAGGTCATGTTTTCCTCCTGTTAAAGAGTGTATGGCTCAGAGAGGTTAATGAACTCATCTAAGACCACACAGCTGGCAAGAATAGAATCTAGAAATAAGAACCACTAGATGAACAGATCTCAATAGCAGCTCGGTCTTAAAGGTAACACCATCCAGACGTTCTACATGTTTTTATCAAGCACCTGATCCAAACACAACACTAAACAAATCCTTGGGACCCCCATTCCACCCCCACGCTGAGGGTAGTAAGCTGCGCTTAAACAAGACCCAACCAAATACCACCTGTTTCCCCAAAACTATTGAAATAAAAAAAAGTAAAAGAAGGCCCAGGAAAATTCTGTCTGGTCAGGTAGTGGCTTAATTTTCTTTTTAATAATAAAAATAGGCCAGGCGCAGTGGCTCACACCTGTAATCCCAGCACTTTGGGAGGCCGAGGCAGGCAGATCACATGAGGTCAGGAGTTCCAGACCAGCCTGGCCAACATGGAGAAACCCTGTCTCTACAAAAACACAAAAATTAGCCAGGCATGATAGTGGGTGCCTGTAATCTCAGCTACTGGGGAGGCTGAGGTGGGAGAATTGCTTGAACCAAGGAGGTGGAGGTTGCAGTGAGCCGAGATCACGGCATTGCAATCCAGCGTGGGTGACAGAGCGAGACTCCATCTCAAAAATAAATAAATAAATGAATAATAAAAATAACAGAACCAAAAAAAAAAAAAGCACTCATGTTACCATCTCTGAGTAACCATGGCTAGTACTTTAGTTGCTGTCCTAGCCTAAGTTGCAGATCAGACCCAGACGTGCACATAGAATCATAGTTATAATTATACGAAACATTCCATATCCTAACAGCTTTTTTTTTTCTTTTTTTGAGATGGAATTCCACTCTTTGACCAGGCTGGAGTGCAGTGGCATTATCTCAGCTCACCTGCAACCTCCTCCTCCCGGGTTCCAGCAATTCTCCTGCCTCAGCCTCCCGAGTAGCTGGGACTACAGGCGCCCACCACCACGCCTGGCTAATTTTTGTATTTTTAGTAAAGACGAGGTCTCACCATGTTGGCCAGGATGGTGTCAATCTCTTGACCTTGTGATCTGCCCTCCTCGGCCTCCCAAAGTGCTGGGATTACAGGCACGAGCCACCATGCCTGGCCCGTATCCTAACAGTTTTAAACTTAGTAGAACATGGTAATTCCCATGCTGTTGCATGGCGTTTTTCAGTACCATTTTAATGACTATGTTGTAACTCACTGATTATATGGGCTCGTTAACAATATTGAGGGTTTCCCCCAGTTTTTCACTATTGTAGATGCACTGGCAGGAACATACAGAATTATCTATCTAGGATGAGTTTCCAGGAGTGAAACTCTAGCGCTGAGGAATTTGAACGTTTGTATTTTTCCAGTGTGTTCTCATTGTGAAATAAGAAGACAACGCCACACAGGAAAGGAGGAGGGAGAAGTGGGTCCCATTCCTTTTAGTAGCATGAACATGACAGTGGGCATCTCCCCCCTGGCCCACCAGTCACAGCGTCCTGCTGGCCTGGACTTTTTCTGAGTACACACGCTTTTCCTGATCAAAAATCACACTGACCTCTTAGAGCTGCCGTCATCTCAGACTTGATGTCCAGGTGGTGGCTTGTCTGCAAGAAAAAACATCTTGGCAGTTATTCCGCGTGGCACTGGAGGGACAGCCTTGCACAGAGGACGGCAACTGGGCCAAGCAGGGCCATCACCCCTCCCTGAAAAAACTGCATTCTGTGTAGGACCAGCCCTGCCTGTGTGCGTGAAGGCCTCCCTCCTCTTCTCTCCAGGATGCTCGGAGGAGAACAGGAATTGGTTTTGTTCTTAGGAAACACGGGCACAGAGAAATGATTCCATTTCCTTTTCTCAAATTAAATCTCCAAATGGAGAGAGTAATAAAAGTGCTTTAGAAATCGCTATTAAAAAACATTTTAATGAGGACATCCGGTGCTCTGATGTCTCCCCTGGGGCCCCTGATTCAATCACCCGGGAATTCAGGTCGGGCTTGGGTCTGAGTGCACCACCGCACAGACCAGTGTCCTCCTGGTTCCACACTGCACGGGGCGGGTGAGAAGTGAGATGGCAACGATCACTCAACCGATTGGCCCACGGCCCCCAGGTGGTTGAGCAAGAACAACGGCTGCATCTTCAAGGCAGGTGAGAGTTGTTTCCAGACCGGCAGCCTGGATCTCGCTTCCTCCTGGGTGTTTCCGAGGGGGCAGGGGCCTGTGTGCAGTGCTGCTGCGATAACTGTCTTCCCTGTCTCCACTTCCAACACCCTGGTCACACTCTTCCTCCAGGTGTAGGAGGCCATCTCCATGTCTGGAAGGGCCCTGCCCTCTCTTTCGGTCTCTGGTGAACTTCTACATAGATGTCAAGGCCCAAGTCAAATGTTGCCTCCTCTGAGAAGTCTTCCCTGACTCCACCTGGCAGAGTTCAGCCACTTGCCTCTCACACAGCCCCTCCTGTGCTGCAGCCGCACCTGGGCTCTGTGAGGGTCTCCTCTAACCTGAATTGACTGGTGCAGGGCCTAATACTCAGGGACATGGGTAATGGCTCAGCCGTCTTCTGGTAGTGACTGGATCACACCAGCACCCCTGGGAGCCTTCGGTACCAGGCACAATGCCTGCTCCTGAACGGTGCTCTTAGAGCACTTTGCTGTCGCCCCTATCAACACTGCTGTGGCTTCAAGCACCATGGACTCTCCCACCCCCGTGCCTGTGCCCAAGCAGGTCTCGCAGCCTTGAGACCTTCACTCCATCCTTCCAGCTGTTAAATCCTGCTTTTTGTCCTTCAAGGCCTGGCCTGAGTGCTTCCTCCTCCTGGAGTCTGTCTCTCTCTCCTCTCTGCTTATTTCCAGCGCTTTGAATGAATGCCTTTTATTGCCCCTGGGCTTAGAGTCAGGTGTCCCCTCATTAGATAGAGGCTCCTTCAATGAGAGACTGAGGTTCTGTTTGCCTTCGTAGAGGATACACTGGCAGAGCAGCCTCAGGTGCACTCAACTGACTTCTGGGTGGCCCTGCATTCAGTATGTGATTGGAGTGCAAGGACCATTGTCTGCTTCCAGCTCCTCAACTACCGCATGGGCCTGGAGTGGCTGGAGAGGGGCTGTGTGAGAGGCAGAGCTGGGCTTTCTCAGACTGAGTCCTGGCTCTGCCACTCACTGATTCCGTGATCCTGGTCAAGTCAGTTGAGTTCTCTGAGCCTCACCCTCTCCATCTGCGGAACGGAAATACAGGACCAATATGTTCTTTGTAGGAGTCCACCAGAATGAGATGAGAAGGAACGTCCACTAAATGCCAGTGACACAGAGTAAGGGACAGATGAAGACTTGTGCTACACTCTCCCGAGCCCTGCCTCTCTCCCCACGCAGACTTTTAGGGGAATATTCTAAGTTTCATAAAGGCAGGAGTTAAAGAGAAAATAATTGCCTGGATCCTTGGAGGCCCAGGCTTGGGGATTTGCAGATTTAATGAATTGGGGGAGTTCAGGGTTTTGAGGGACAATTCTTCAATCATCTGAGTATGACTGCCCCTTTTTTAGACCAGATTCCATTTCCAAAGGCCCGCAACTAGATCTCGTTGACAAATACCCAGAGGAAAGCAGGAGGTGGCAGGGGGAGGAAACAGCAGGGCGAGAGGAGGTAAAATTAGCATCTTCCTTACTAGGTCACCTACCTCTTTGCCCCGACCGGATGACTCTCCCCTGCTAGTGTGCCCAAGGCCCCTGGCTGCTCCCAGGGGAGCAAAACTGAGGGTTTGCTTAGAGGTGCCCCAAAAGCTGTTGGGTGCCTGTGTGTGACAGGTGCGGTGCCAGGCATCTGACATGGGGTCTTATTCAAACCTCACAGAGCCCCATGGGGGGACAGCAGCCTCCACCCGGCCGAAGACGACAGGTGGCTTAGGCAGGTGAAGGGCAAGTGCCAAGTTCATGAGATGGGTAATTATTGAGAATGAAGGTGTCATCATCTGCTGGTGAATCTCCGTGCCCAGAGAGAGGACAGGAAACCACTCCTAGGAGCACAGGAAGCTCGGGAGTCCTCTGTTCTCTGATGGGAACTTCCATCTGTAGATTGGACCTCAGGGTCAGACCCTAGGGGAGGGCAGGAGAGCCAGCTGCCATCGTAGCCAGTGCTGTGACCCAGGTGAGCCCCGGCACCCCTCTTCTCCTCTCCTTTGGTACCCGGGCCTCTGCCTCCAAGGTCTCAGGGACAGGGTAACCGAGTATAGACAGCAAAGGTGTCTCATTTCACGCTTGTGAATATCAACAGACTAGGTCCAGGCAAAACACAGGAAAAATAAAAGGCCCCCTGGGGATAGGGGTCGGTGGGGGGATAGGAGAGGAAGCAAAGCAGGCCCAGCAAGGTGCCCTGAGCCCTGCTCACTCAAGGCGTCCAGGGGACAAGGTGGAATTAAGAACTCCAGAGAGGTTTTAGGAATCTGAGAACAGCTGGAGCCTGCCTTCCCTGAGGGCCCATCTCCAGCTAACATCAGGGAGGTGGCAAGACCCGTGTTCCCAGCAGAAGGAAGAGTGACTTTTGCCATGGCCAGCCTGACCTCGTGGGATTCCCTCCATCTCCAGAACAGGCGCCTGAGCTGGAGAGAATCAGCACAGCAGGAGGAAGGAAGCCAGGGCGGATACAAGGGTGACCCATGGATGCTAGTGACCCGGACGGTACAACAGCAGATGCCAGCACAGACAGCGGCGCCAGCACCCATGGCCCCCCAGCCCATCGCCACATGCCTGTGGAAAGGGCACTGGGGCTGAACCAACTGAGGCTCAATTTCCACCACCCACCCAAACCAGGGCAAGCAAAGAAAATGGAAATACAAAGATTCAGTCACATGCAGGGAGGGGAGGTGGTCACTGACGGCTGCCTGCATGGGCACCAGGCCACGCCACCTCCTCCTGAAAGGGTAGAGCTTAGTGGCCCCCGCCCGAGGCCCAGCCCCCACCCCCTCAACAGCCCTGGGACGTGCTGAGGGTCCCCTGTGGACCCTTGCAGCAGGATGCTGGGAAGGTGGAGTAAGCAGATCCAGGGAGAGCGTGCAAGTTGGAGGGCAGCGTGGCTTGGCTAGATAAATGAAGGCAGCCTGTCCAATTGGGACCCTAGCCCAGCCCATGCCCCCGTCCCAAAGGTAGGGGCCAGAGAATGGGAGCGTCTCAGGACACTGTGGGCACCAGGAGCCCAGGACCCTCCAGGGGTGTTCCTGGAAGGTACATCAACCCTCCACTGCCTGGCTGGAGTTCCCAGGACCTGTCCCTTGCTGCTCTGGCACTTCCCACCTCCAGCCCATCAGAGTCTCCTCAGCCATCCTGGCAGTCCTCCTGGGCTCCTATCCAGAGCCCAAAGGCCTCCATCGGGAATTCCATCTGTGTCCTCTGAATCGAGAGTTACTGTCCATCAAGCAAGCAGCACTGGATCCGCTTCCTGCCTGGCTACCAGTAGGAGGAGCCGCCAACGCCACTCCCACCCTGCTCTCCACTAAGAACTGAGATGCAGACACCCCGCCGGGGCACAGGTGCCTGTTACCTCCCATCCAGCCCAGCCTCTCCCCACTCCTCCCCATGGCTTCCCATCAGCCCAGCCTCCCCCCACTCCTCCCCTGGGGATCACTCTGCAGCCTGGAGTTCTCTGAATTTCTGAAACACATCATACTTTTTTTTCACTTTCAAAAGGTCTGTCAGGGATACTCTGGTCCACGGAAGCATGTCCGGGCCCAGAAGCACATCCTTATAGGAGATGAATGAATCCGTCCGATGACATTATTATAATAACTCTCCCTGCTCTCATTCTGGGCACTCAAGTGACAGATGAGGAAATGAATGAAAAAATTTGATTTTCCAGATAATTCTACTATAAGGAGAGAATATGCTGACAAGTTTTCAGTCATCCATCAGATACTTCAACCTGCGTAATAGTTCTATTTCTCATAGGAAACTTAAAAATTAATGTTCCAGTGTATACATCATTCTCTGTGAGTTTGGTCATTGTAAGTCAGTCTATCCAACCCCAGTGAACATTTCAATTCTAGCTCCATGGCCTATGAGAGTGGGGAGCAGCCCTTGAAAGGTGGGCCACTGCTATGATGTCCCCTCAGCAGACAGACAGCTGGCCTTCCAGGGTGACACCAGCTGCATTTGCTATTTGATACTTTCACAACCTGGAACTCTGCTTTCGATTTTTTTTTTTTTTTTTTTTTTTTTTTTTGACAGAATCTTGCTCTGTCACCAGGCTGGAGTGCAGTGGTGTGATCTCAGCTCACTGAAACCTCCACTTCCCGGGTTCAAGAGATTCTCCTGCCTCAGCCTCCTGAGTAGCTGGGACTACAGACATGCACCACCACACCTGGCTCATTTTTGTATTTTTAGGAGAGACGGGGTTTCACCATGTTGGCCAGGATGGTCTCGATCTCCTGACCTTGTGATCCGCCTGCCTCGGCCTCCCAAAGTGCTGGGATTACAGGCGTGAGCCACCGTACCCAGCCTGCTTTCAGTTTTATCTCACTTAACCCCCAGATATCAGGTCTGTAGTGGATCTCAAGGACTATGAAGGCACTTTGACAAAATTCTGCTCTCTTTTCTCACCCCTATTCTAGTTCTGAAGGAGTCTTGTACCCCTTGGGCAAAGAGAAGAGCAAGAGACTGGGAGCTTGGGGCTCTGGATTCAAGTTCTGCCTATGTACCGAGTCAACAAATGGCCCTGAACATGCCTCTTGGCCTCCAGGCCTCCATCTCTGCTGTGCAATGATTTGGACCAGAAGGGACCTCTGAAGGCTGTGAGGGAAAGGAAGGGTCAGAGGAGGTTGGCCTTGCAGAGACCAGGCTGGGCAGAGCTGCAGAGGGAGACTCAGACCTGGTGCCGAGGGACTGAGAGCAAGTCCCATAGGCAGAGCCTGGAGGGACTGTGGAAAACAGCCCTGGCTGTGTTTACCGTGGGAGCTGCGTCTCGCCCGCGTACATAAGGAGCGGAGATGGTCTGGCACGGGCGTTGCTGGCTTGTCCCTAGGAACGGGGCTGCATGTATGTGTGTGGGCAGGCATGGCTGGGCACCCATGGGTGCCAACTGCAGTCAGGAGAGCTGGCATTCATCTCCACTTGCACTGCCTGTGTTACCCGGAGCACATCTCCTAACCTCTCTGGCCTCAATTTCCTCTTCTGTTGACCACCGGAAGAGGAGATTCTCATTCATTTGGTTCATTATTTCATTCATTCAACAAACATTCTTCCAGGTTTGTGGCAGATTCTCAGAGCCAGGCACTGGGAAGACAAAGATGGCTATGGAGCGGCTCTGGGCCCACCGGAGAGCGGCCCGCAAACTCCTGCAACAGCCGGGAGAGCTCCCTGTCATGCCCCGTCATGCGCAGCCACGTGCAATGGAGCACAGGGGAGGCTGTGGCTAACTCTCTGGTCTGCAGGGCTCAGAGCAGGCTGCCTGGGCAAGGTCATACCTGTACCTTGAAGGATGGACAGGAGGTCCTGGGGTGACTGAAGCAACCCGCCAGAGGAAGTGGCCAGTGCACAGGTCCCGGCACAAAAGATCCATCTTGTGACACATGCAGTGAAGCTTGTATGATGCTAAATTACAATCACGGTTTGCATCTGTGCACTGCACCATTTCCTGAGCACTGTAAAGGGTAAGTATTGCCAGATGCACCTTCCCATGACCACCCAGGGCGTGGGCACGGGCACAGAGGAAAAGCCGTGTCCGTGGATGGAGACAGGGAGGAAAGGAGGGGCTGTTCGGGCCAGGCAGGGGCATGCAAGGGACGTGTCCACACCCCATAGGAAGCAGAGACAGGGTCATCTCTGGGACTCTACCTCTGGGACTCCCGGAGCCAGGAAGGTGGCCGCGTACTCAGCCAGTGCCACGTCGTTGAGCATGTTCTGTGCCAGCTCAGAGAGCGGGAGGTTCCCCAGCCCATGTCTGTGCAGCTCCTGCAGCAGGTGGGTGATCAGGCGGTTCCTCTCCCGGCACTTCTGGACCAGGGAAGCTATCTTGGCCTGAAAGGGAGGGAGGCCGTGCATGCAGAGCTACCACCAGGGCTGTGTGGCTGAGCTGGGGGACTGGGGGCCGGAGGGTCAGCTGAGGCCCCTACTCCTCACCATCCCCAACTCACCATCCCCAACTCTCCTTCCGCTCAGCGGAGCAGGCTCCTCCCTGCAACGCCTCCTTGCACCCAGAAGCCAGGCTGCTTTCGGAGCAGACGGCCACACACACCCAGGGGCTCCCCACTGCCCTCCCCATGGTCTAGGCTCAAGGCAGCAGGGATGGAGAGCGTGGATTTGGGCCCCACCACGGACCAGCTGTGTGAGCAAGCTCCCCTCTGCACCTCGACTTGCCCGTCTGTACAATGGGCGTTGTCACGGACACCAGGATAAAAGGAGATGGGGCAGGGAGGCACCTACCAAGTGTCATGTTTCTATCCTTATCTCACATTTAGATAGCACTTTATAAGGGATTGTGGTCTTCATTTAAAGAAACGCTCCGCAGCAAATGATGGCAATGAGAGGGAGGAGGAGGGAAGCCTTGCACTGTGGGAGCTTCACGGTCTGCTCTGCACCTTCCCAGCTACCACGTCTGCAGAGGCTCGGCAGGAATTATGACGATTTTCATTTTACAGGCGCCAACTCGAGGCTCAGACAGACACGGAAATGTGGGGTGGCAAATAACTTTAGGAACTGTGTGGCTCATGTTTCTGATTTGACGGCTGAGGAAACTGAGGCCCCAGAGGGAGGATGACTCTGCAGGTCAGTGGGAGTCCAGGGCGTAACCGGGTTCTGCTGATGCCCAGCCCAGGGCACCTCCCTCTCCACTCTGCCCGGAGACCAGAAAGAAAGAGCAGAGCCCCCAGCTTCTCCCAGATCCAGGCCCATGTTCAAGATGAAATGTGTTACCTTAACCAAATTCTGTGTCCTGCTAGCAAAGAACATATTAAACCCAGTGGGCGAGTAATGACATTTCCTGGAGTTGATCTTAAACATAAATGTCTAGATATGTGGAGAAAACCTTTCTGAGAAAAACTGTACATCGGCTGGGTACAGTGGCTCACGCCTGTAATCCCAGCACTCTGGGAGGCCGAGAGGGGGTAGATCACGAGGTCAGGAGTTCAAGACCACCCTGGCCAACATGGCAAAACCCCATCTCTACTGAAAATATAAAAATTAACCGGGTATGGTGGTGCACGCCTGTAATCCCAGCTACCTGGGAGGCTGAGACAGGAGAATCACTTGAACCCGGGAGGCAGAGGTTGCAGTGAGCCGAGATCGAACTATTGTACTACAGCCTGGGTAACAGAGCGACACTCCATCTCAAAAAAAAAAAAAAAAGTGCATCACAGTGTTTATATACAATTAATGATACGAAAGAGAGAGCGAGATAGAAAGGAAGGTGCTTGAGCACACAGTGCAGTGGTGACGATTTTATGAACCAAGACGTCTCGCGCTTCACCTCCTAGGTCACCCCATCGAGTGGGAACAGCAGGAGGCAAACGTACAGACATCGTAGGCTCTCAAATACATGGGAAACACATAGAAGGAAAAGACATGGAAATGCCATGTACAAGCAAGGGCTACTGCTTTCTGTCTCCTTCATTCTTTCCAGTTTTTTTGTTTCGTTTTGTTTTGAGTCAGGATCTCACTCTGTTGCCCAAGCTGGAGAACGTGACGTGATCTCGGCTCACTGCAGCCTTGACCTCCTGGGTTCAAGCAATCCTCCCACCTCCGCCCTCCCAAGTGTCTGGGACTATAGACGCACGCCACCACGCCCGGCTAATTTTTGTGTTTTCTGTAGAGATGGGGTTTCACCATGTTGCCCAGGCCAGTCTCAAACTTCTGAGCTCAAGCAATCCACCCGCCTCAGCCTCCCAAAGTGCTGGGATTACAGGTGTGAGCCATCGCGCCTGGCCCTATCCCAACTTTTATACAATAGAGGTGGATTACATGTCTAATAGGAAAAATACTAAGCTCCCTGTTTTGAAAGACGCATTTCATATTGATTTTATGGACATATTACCTTCAGGGGAGTCACCGCCAACTTTGCTTCATGTTGCTTTTTCTGAAGTTCTTCAAGCTGAAATGAAAGCAACATTTTTGACAACACTGCACTGTCATTTACCACTGTCCAGAGTTTCCCCAGGCAAGCTGGGCTCAGAGCAGCTGGCAGTTGCCTGCCCTCTTTACCCTCATGGGGACTCAGTGCTGGGAACAGGGGCCTTTCCCACCACCTGCCTGGCAGGATCACGGGAGGACAGATGTTCTGAATACTCAAGAATCAGCTCTGCCCAGCTACAGTGTCCGGGGCCAACTCCAAGCTCTCTTCTGAGTCTCCAAGCAGCCTGGCAGTTTTCCGGTCTTGTGGTAAATATACAAGTTCCTGAGCCAGACACCAGGGGTCCTTAATCCCGGCTCAGCCAGTCGCTGGAACTGAGATCTTGTGCAAGACACTCTTTCTGCCTCAGTCTTCTCATCTGTGAAGGGGGCTCACATGAGTGCACCCCCCGCTGGTGAGAACTGTAGTGAGGATTCAGTGAACCCATTCATGTAAAGTGCTTAGAACAAGCCCTGGCATCTGTCAGTGATCAATAAACTCATGTTACTATTAGGGGCAGATGAAAGCTGGACACAGATTCTTTGAGACTGCTCCCCGTGGAGGGGGTTCCTATCCTCTTCTCTCAGATCTGGGCTGGCCTGAGAAGCCTTGACTCACAGAATGCAGTGGAAGTGGCCCTGGGGCCTTTGTGGGTCCAGCCTTGAAGAGGAATGGCAGCTTCTACTTTGGGTCTCTTCTGTTTCTGAGCCAGGATTTAAGAATCCCAAGTGCCCACTGGGGAGACTGTGAGACATGACAGAAAAAGGGAAGACACCGGAGGGGGCTGCCTTCCGCCACCCTGCAGAGGGGCCAGGACGTGAGTGAGGCCGCCAGGGATCCCCCAGCCAAGCCTGGCATCCAGCTGGATACCACTGAGTCATGCCCACTGATCCCTTGGAGGGCAGAACAGCCTGGCCGAGTCCTGTCTGAATTCCTGAGCCATAAGATACAACAAAGCAGGTGTTGTGTGAGTTCTTCTAACTCTCTCAGTCCCTTTGTAGTCAGTTAAAAAAATCAAATAAAAAGCCACAAGCCTCTTCCTCATCCCCAACCTCTTCTGACCAACATACCCATATGGGTCAGAATGTGTGTATATGAAATTATACTACGCAAAAGATCTTGCATCTTGCTTCATAATGAAATAATATGCAAGATTTTAAAAGAATGAGCTCAGTTTGTATGTGATACAAAAATTTTGGTGCTATTTTCATATTAACACATAGAAACTGACCTCATTCTTTTAAAATCTTGCATATTATTTAATCACGAAGCCGAAACAAATTGATTTGACTTCAATTTGTTTATGGAAATTTATATTAGTTCTGTTTCTTTGTTTTACAAACAAGATTTCAGTGAACATTTCCATGTATCTGTTTTTGGCACACCATTCCTAATATATTCAAAAAGTAAAATTCCAGCTTTAAGCAGACTGTCTTATATTCAAAAGGCACTCAATCATATTTGCAGGCTTGGATTAAACCTTCTGTCTGCTTCAGTTTAGGAAATAACATAAATATGCCACAGTGAGAGAAGTATTGGGCATTTGCAATCAAAAAGCGAACGAGAAGAAATTAAAAAGATAACCTACAGAATTGGAGGAAATATTTGTAAATCATATATCTAATAAAGGACTTCTATCTAGAACATAAAAGGAACTCTCACAACTTAACAAAAAGAGAGTCAATTAACCCTATTAGAAAAACGGGAAGAATCTGAATAAACTCTTCTTCAAATAAGACATACAAATGACCCGTAAGCATGTGAAAAGATGTTCCACATTATTAGCCATCAGAAAATACAACTCAAAACCAATGAAAGACAATTTCCCACTAACTAGGATGTCTATGATTAAAAAAGACAGCTAGTAGCAAATGCTAGTGAGGGTGAAAAGTTGGAACCTTCCTACACTGCTGGTGAGAACATGAAATAAAGTTATCAGAGACACTCTTCCTCTTTAAAGCAACTGCGATTGAGATGTTCAGGAATTATATTACAAAAATTTCATCATAAAACTGAGAACTGCTAAAAAGAATCCTAGGGAAATTCTCAACCTGCAAAATAGACAAACTGAAATTAAGAACTAAAGTGAGTTTAAGAGCAAATTAGATTCATCCAAAGAGTACTATTTAGCTGGAAGAGAGATTTGAAGGAAATACTGAAACTGAGCAGAAAGAAAAAAGAATGAAAATAATTTAAAATATACTTAAAGTCTAATTCGTGTGTAACTGAAGTTTCCACACACACCCCCTCCCCACAGGCCAGTAACAGATAAGAGAAAAAAGCAATACTAGCTCTTGTGTTGGTTGAAGACCCAGTGAACGAGACACACTCATGTATTGCTGGTGGCATGGAAGTGGATACCACTACTTTGGAAAGCAATTTGTGATACGTAGCTAAGACTCAACAATATTCCCACCTTTGGAGCCAGTAGTCCCAGTTCTCCGAACTGTTATATATAAACAGTTATCTGTAAGTTCATAGAAATAGCTCTAGATGCAACAATTGGGGAATAGTTAAGGAAACCACATCCACCCAATAGATTACTACACAGTCAATCATAGACAAAAAATCATAGATTACTACACAAACAGTCACACGTATGAGGACTATGCAGCCACATGGACAAATGAACATAAAACTCTACATATAACATGCTTTGATCTTACAAAAAACACATGGGAGAAGAGCCAGAAATTATACTGTAATGCTGAGGCTGTATTTTTCAACTATCAACTTGTCCAAAAATTGTAAAGTTGCTAACATTCAGGATAACAAGTTATGGGCAAATGAGTAGACTCGTTGCTAATGATAGCAAAAGATGCTATCATTTTGGAGGATTATTTGCAATTACCTATCACAGTTAATGATTTATACATCCTTTGTTTTGCTGGAAATTTTCCATTTAGATATACAGCAGATGTATATGCCAAGAGACAAAAATGTTCATTGAAGCTGTGTTTGTAATGCAAAGAAATGGAAACAACTTGAATTTCCACCAACAAAAAACTTGATTAAACAAGTTATGATTTGGCCTCATGATGACATAATACACACGATTTTAAATGAATGAGGTCACTTTGTATGTGCTGATATGAAAATACCATAAGATTCTTAAATGAGAAAATGAAGATGCAGAATAGTTTTGTACGGTATAATTTCAAACATGTACACATCTACACACATTCAGAAAGTGGGTAGATAGGGTTGAAAAAATATTGGAAGTCAGAAAAGGTTGAGGTTGAGAAGAAGGAAAGCTTTTACATTTTTTATTTAAAAAAATTTAGATGATTAAGATTTGCAGAGAGTTGTAAGAAACAATACAGAGAACTCTCTCGTACATGTTTTTTGAGACAGGGTCTTGCTCTGTCACCCAGGCTGGAGTGCACCCTTGTACATTTTGCCCAGTTTCCCCCAGTGGGAATATTTTGCAAAACTATAGTGTCATATCACAACCAGGAATTGAAATGGCCGCAATTCACTGAGCTTTTTCAGCTCTCTCCAGTTTTACGCGTGTGCATCTGCGTGTTAAATTCTGTGCAATTCTGGTACCTGTATACTTTTGCATCTGCACCGCCGTGTCATGGACACATCCACTTCCCTCCGACAGAGGAAGGGCTTTGACTTTTATTTATATGACACTGTAAACCTGCTTGACTTTTTAAAGAAACCACATATGTGCATTTTTAAATTTAACAGAGAAGGGATCATAGAGTCTGTGTTTTCCTTCCTAGTACTGTCCTATACTTTAAAAATCCAGTACCCTAGAACTTAAAGTATAATAAATAAATAAATAAATAAATAAATAAATAAATAAAAATCCAGTACCTGCTCCCAACCGGCTGGAAGGGTGAGGGAGCGCTCAGCTCGTCCTTATCCACTCCCCAAACGGCCTGGGGTGTGGGAGCCCTGACTGACAAGAGGGGAAAGAAAGTGCTTCCCACACCTTGGTCTGGAGCTCCTCCTGGAGGCGGGCGGCCTCATCCCGAGATGCCTGGTGGGCAGCGCCCTGGTCCCGGAGCTGGCACTGCAGGGTCAGCACCCGGTGATGGAGCTGCTGGGCGCGCAGCCTGGGATCCTCCTCAGTAACCTCTGCCTCTGAGTCCTGGGGCTGCGGAACGCACGGATTTGAAAGAAATTGTTAGGTTATCTTCCAAACAATTTGCCTTAGCCAACAAACTGTACCTGTTTCCCCACTCCTTAGTTTGTTTTTTTTTTTCCACTTACATTTCCCTTACAGTAAAACAGTTTTAGAAAATAGGGTAGCAGAAATCACTCCCAATCCAATTATCCTGCAGAAGCTTTATTATCCATAGATTTTCTGCAGACTTCCTGCTAAGCCCCTCGACATGTGCATGTATAAGAGTGGGTGGTTCTGCTTGGTTTCTGGAGGGGGACGTTGGGGAGGGCCTGGAGAGTCCCAGAATAACAGCCTGGAATATTAGCTTCAAAAATATATGCAGTGGGGTGGCATTCCAGAATCTGTTGTAATAGATGCCAGTCACTGTTATACTGAAACAGGGTGATGAGTGAAATTGAATGTTCCAATCAAATTATGAGATGCTTATTACGCTAAAGCATAATACATTTATATAAAACAGAAGACACTATATCTCCCACAGGCACTTTTCTTAAATCAATACACAATTGCCTCTTACTCTTCTTGGATCTAACATGAGAGTAGCGGGTTTCATTCAGATGGCAAAGGGAAATTCTGGGAAGGAGGACAGTGAGAGGGAAGAGGCTGGCTTTGCATTGTGGGAAGTGTGGCAAAATGGGAGAGGTGCTACTGCCCCCAAATGGTTTTGAAGTCTAAATTCTTATTTTTTTACATAACTCACATACATACACACAAGTATACAAATACATACATATTAACACATATTTTTCTATATAAAATTTAAAATACGATATATTTCTTTTGTTTTCTGCTTTCTCCCTTAATACCATGTCCTGGGCGTTTTTCCATATTACCAAATAATGTTGAAAATGCTGTTGTTAGTATATGCGCAGCCTCCTGTGGCCGTGCTGAACACTCGGATTATTCTAACATTTTGCTGTTATAATTGGAACTGTGACAAAGACCCTTGTACATAAATATTTGGACATACCTCTGACGCTTTCCCTGAGATCATCGGGGGTATTTCCGGGTCAACAACGTGAGCATCTTTTTTTATTTTTATTTTTATTTATTTTTTTTTTGAGATGGATTTTTGCTTTTGTTGTCCAGGCTGGAGTGCAATGGTGTGATCTCGGCTCACCGCAACCTCCACCTCCCAGGTTCAAGCAATTCTCCTGCCTCAGCCTCCTGAGTAGCTGGGATTACAGGTTGTGCCACCACACCCGGCTAATTCTGTACTTTTAGTAGAGACAGGGTTTCTCCATGTTGGTCAGGCTGGTCTCGAACTCCTGACCTCAGGTGATCCACCCACCTTGGCCTCTCAAAGTGCTGGGATTAAAGGCATGAGCCACCACGCCCAGCCCGACATGAGCATCTTTAAGCTCTTGGTTCATGCTGCTAAGGCGGCCTTAGAAGGGAACAGCACTGCTGAAAGTTCCATTTGTGAAGATTTAGGAGCCCAGAAACTCAGATGCTTCTCAAATGCCCTTCCCCCTTGTGAAGGCAGCTTCCCTGGGAGTTGTAAGACCCCCAAAACTCATCCCGACCTAGCAGGGGTAGGTAGGGGGGGAACCCAAGCTACCCTGCTTGGGAAAGAGAGACGAGGGAGAAGCGGAGGAGAAGGAATAATACAGGCAACTCTATGGCTGCTGGGGCATCTCTCTTGTAATAAAATATACAATAGCAGGCCGGGCGCGGTGGCTCAAGCCTGTAATCCCAGCACTTTGGGAGGCCGAGACGGGCGGATCACGAGGTCAGGAGATCGAGACCATCCTGGCTAACACGGTGAAACCCCGTCTCTACTAAAAAATACAAAAAACTAGCCGGGCGAGGTGGCAGGTGCCTGTAGTCCCAGCTACTCGGGAGGCTGAGGCAGGAGAATGGCGTGAACCCGGGAGGCGGAGCTTGCAGTGAGCTGAGATCCGGCCACTGCACTCCAGCCTGGGTGACAGAGCGAGACTCTGTCTCAAAAAAAAAAAAAAAAAATACAATAGCAGAAGAAGATATTTTTAATTAATAGAAATATACACCACGTGGGCCTAAGATGCACAGGCTGGGCCCTGTCAAGAACAGATGGGTGCTCCGAATGGTCCTGTAAAATTCAGCTCCAAGACTTCAAAACAACTTGGCCTTTCTGGGAAGTACGTTGCCTCCTCTGCCTCCCTCCTCTGGCAGTGACTTGGACTGGGGCTTTTTCCCATGGGTCCTCAGACAGCACCCAAGTATCCTCTAAAGAGAATGGCTGTGCAGGTGGGACCAGCCTGTTGTCCCATGGGACCGCCCCACACAGTAGCCCTGTGAGCTGCCCAGTGAGTCTCCTGCTGTCTAGCAGACATCATGAGCACATGTGCTGGCTGTACACTGGCCTGAGATGGGCGGTGCTGACACTGCCCTCCAGGAGCTCAGGCTGGTGGGGAGAATGACAGGCAGGTAATTTAACATTCAATACAGCCTGATAAAGGGAAGCCAGGAGGCTGTGACGACCTGAAGGGGGCACTGAACAGAGACATCATCCAGTTGGGGGGTGGCAACTGTATAGCAACCACATTCTGGGTTGCGGGGACAGTACCAATTTGTAGCATTTGCCAGTTTCCATGGTGTAAATATTCCCACCATGATGACTACAAGCTACCAAAATGGTATCATTGAAGGCAGAGTTGGGAAGAGATGCACATGAGTTGGCTCTGACTCATCTCTGCACAGAACCCAGCCTGGGGGTGGGGAGAAGCCTTCTGGAGGAGAGGCCCCCCAACAGGAGACCTAGAGGAGAAAGCTGGGTGCAGGGAGGGGTGGATGAAGAAGGTGAAAAATGAGGGTAGAGGTGGCAGCATGGAGTGCGGAGGCTGGGGGTGTAAGCAGCAACAGTGGAAGCTCCTGAGGGTCTCAGGGCCAGAGCACTGCTCACTGTAGGAAGCTGGGATCTCATGTCCAGTGCAGTAGGAAGCCACAGAGGGTTTTAGGTCAAAGAGTAACACATCGGGTGTTGGTGACTTCTTGTCCATCACCAAGTCCCATGGACTCCAGCTCCAGTTTTCACTCCAAATTTCTCAACCGCAGTGTCACCTCTTGGCTATCCAGCCACCAACTCCTCTCAACCTGCTCTCCTTCAATTCACCCAAATCATTGTTCTCAGAGCAGGCAGATCTTTTTGCAGTATAAATTGGGTCACATCATTCTGCTCAAAACCCTCTGATGGCTTCCTATGACATCTAGAAAAGATCAAAACAAGGGCCTGCAAGCCTTCTACAGCCTGACTTGTGACAGCTTCTCCAACCTCATCTCACACTACACCCCTCCTTGCCCATTGGAATCCAGCCATGCTGGCTACTTTCTGTTTTTCCAATGAGCCAGCCTCTGTCCTGCCTCAAGGCCTGGCCACTCGCTTTTCCCTCTACCTGGAATGCTCTTCCTCGCTGCTCTTTTATAACCTTGAAAGTCTCAGCTCAGTATTCAGCTCCCCAGATTTCCACACTCCTACTCACTGGTGTTGGACAACTATAGAATCTGGGGAGAATATATACAAGTAATGTTTTGCAGGCATTGGAAGATGACTGGTGCAGGGCTACAATCCTTAAGAAAAAGCATGCACAACAAGGCAGGCTCCACATTTTCCCTGGATTTCTCTTTGAAACATTTTCCAAATAATGGTCCTGAAAATAGAGCCCAAGCTGAAAGTGGTGGTCCTTCTAGATGGAGAAATAGAGCTTGGAGTTTAGGGATGCTAAGACTGCTGGGGTTTGTGGAACAAAGTAACAGGGAAGAGAGAGCTGCAGAGAATAAAAGCCCAAATATCGTCCTAGAAATGTCCCTTGAGTCCTTGGCTGAATCATAAGCTCTGTGACACAGTAGAAGACTCTAAGCCTTGCAAAGAACAGCAGCTTGGAGGTTAATCGGTGAAATGTCACAGGTCACACACTTCTGAGAAGATGGCAGAGTTCTGGCAAAGCCAAAATGGAGAGGACTTGGTGAATGCTGTGGAACTCAGCTGATGTCACTGACAGGCCAAGTCCTAAGAGCAAGGGCCACACCTTAGGAATAATATCAAGCCCTACTAGGTCTGAGGGCAAAACTTAAATAGGCCTACACAAGAATAAGATGATCTGCTGATCATGCAACTACCTGCCAGAATAAAATTCACTCAACATTCTTTGGAGAAAGACAACAATCAGGAATCTTCATAACATATTATACATAATGTCCAACATAAAAGTTTTTGAAAGTCCTAGACATGAAGAAGCAGAAAAATGTGACTGTTCACCAATAAACAAAATAGTCAATAGGAGCAGGCAAAGAGATGATCCAAATACTGGCGTTAGCAGAAAAAAAAAATCCTCAAGGTCTTCAAAATAATTATGATCTCTATATATTTTTAAAACATAGGAAAAATAAAGAAAATGGATGTACAGATGGACTATTTCAACAGAGAACCAGAATCTCTTTTTAAAAGAATAAAATGGGTATTCTAGAACTGCAAAATATAATAAATGAAGTTAAGAACTCATTGAATAGATTTAACAGAAGATGGGACACAGTAGAATACAGGATTAGTGAATTAAAAGGTAGGTCAATAGAAAATCCAAACAGAAACACACATTTTTTAAACTGATACAGGATTTTTGAAAGATGTGAGATAGAACCAAAAAGTCTGAATTTCTAGAAGGAGAGGAAAAGAAAACAGAAGAGAATGAAATATTTGAAGAAATAATGATCAAGAATTTTCTAAGTCTGACAAAAAAGACATAAACACACAAGCTCAAGAAGCTCAAAAAAAATTTTTAAACATAAAAACAAGCAGGACGAAAACAAATAAAACCATATCTAGGCACATTATAGTGAAACTGCCAAAACTCAAAGATAAATAGGAAATTATAAAAGCAGTCAGAGATAAAATAACACATTTATTTCAGGGGGAGTGAGGGAGAAAAACAATGACAATTATGACTGATTTCTGGACAGAAACTATGAGAGGCAGAAGACAATGGAATGAGACTTTGAAGAGCCAAGAGAGTGAAATACCTGGCTACCTAAAATTCAAAACCCAATGGGAAGAAAAAAAATTAATGAAGGTTAAAAAATTGTTTTCATAAAAGAAATATGAGAAAATTAGTCACCAGAAAATTCTCGCTACAAAAAACCCACAGTTCTTAAGGCAAAAGGAAATCAGAGCCACAAGAGTAAAAAAGAATGAACAACACAAGAACATGTAAAGATATGGGTAAATGAAAAAGATATGATGTTTAAAATAACAGTGACTTATAAGATTTATTCTATATAGGAGTAATATATAACAAAAATAAATAATAAAAAGTAAAAAGAGAATAAATGAAGTTAAACTATTGAAAAATTTTTGCATTAATCAGGACATGGTAAGAAAACTAATTTAAAGTGAATTTAAATAATTACTAGATACATTTTTGAAATGCCTAGGGTAACCACTAAAAGAATAATACTAAAATATAAGCTAATGGAGAAGAAAAATAAATAACAAAATATAATTAATACCAAAAACAAAAGGGCGAAAGAAAGAATAAAAGAAAACAGAACAGATGAGACAAATAGAAAAAATAGTGAATAAATAAAATAAATTGGCTGGGCGCAGTGGCTCACACCTACAATCCCAGCACTTTGGGAGGCCGAGGCAGGTGGATCACCTGAGGTCAGGAGTTTGAGACCAGCCTGGCCAACATGGTGAAACCACATCTCTTCTAAACAATACAAAAATTAGCTGGGCATGATGGTGGATGCCTGTAGTCTCAGCTACTTGGGAGGCTGAGGCAGGAGAATCACTTGAACCTGGGAGGCAAAGGTTGCAGTGGGCCGAGATCACACTACTATACTCCAGCCTGGGTGACAGAGCGAGACACTGTCTCAACAATAAATAAATAAATAAATAAACAAATAATAAGAATTAAAGAACATTATAATATATAGATTTTTAAATAACATAACTAAAAAGAGAAATACACAAGTGCACACTCAGAGTGGAAGGTTTTAAAACATGCCTTGGTTAATAGACAACATATCAGCAAAGACAGAACAGATTTGATTAGGACAATTAACCAGCTTGGCCTAATTGATATGCAACAATCAAACACTGTTCATTCTTTACAAGGGCATGTGGGATATACCGTTGGCCATAGACCATAACCTGGTCAATAAAACAAGTCTCAACAAATTTTGGAAGACTAACATAACATACTGTATACTTTCTGACAGGAATGAAATAAAACTGGAAATCCAGGACAAATGTATAACTGAAAAATTCCAGAGATGCTTAAAAATTAAGCAACATGTTTCCAAATAACCCATGGGTCAAAGAAGAAATCATAATAGAAATTAGAAGCTATTTTAGTTTTTTTTTTTTTTTTTTTTGGTTATTGTTGCTTGTTTTTATTTCATCCTCTTTGACTTTAATTTCTAAATCAATAAAATAGGGCTAGCTATAACAATGTCTTTTTTTTTTTTTTGAGATGGATTCTCGCTCTGTTGCCCAGGCTGGAGTGCAGTGGCACAATCTCAGCTCACTGCAACCTCTGCTTCCCGGATTCAAGCGATTCTCCTGCCTCAGCCTCCCAAGCAGCTGGGACTACAGGCGCGTGCCACTACGCCCAGCTAATTTTTGTATTTTTAGTAGAAATGGGGTTTTACCATATTGGCCAGGCTGGTCTCGAACTCCTAACCTCATGATCCGCCCTCCTTGGCCTCCCAAAGTGCTGGAATTACAGGAGTGAGCCACCGCGCCTGGCCCTAACAATGTCATCTTGAGGCAATTTTGAGGAATAAATGATAGTACATAAATTTCCTGGCACATAGTAGATAGGCAATACATATTCCTTACCTCTAATCCTTAGAAACTATTTTGAAGTGAACAGACTTCATCTCAAAATGTGTGGGATGCTTAGAGAGACATTTATAGCTTTAATTGCATAGATTGCAAAAGAGGAACAGCTGAAAATCAATGACCTAAGTTTTCAACACAAGAAGCAAGAAAAAGAACAGCAAATTAAATCAAAAGAAAGTGGAAGAAAGAATATAATGAGGCCAGGCACGGTGGCTCACGCCTGTAATCCTAGCACTTCAGGAGGTCTAGGTGGGCAGATTGCCTGAGCTCAGGAGTTCGAGACCAGCCTGCGCAACATGGTGAAACCCCATCTCTACTAAAATACAAAAAGTTAGCCAGGCATGGCAGCATGTGCCTGTAGTCCCAGCTACTTGAAAGGCTGAGGCAGGAGAACTGCTTGATTATGGGAGGCGGAGGTTACAGCGAGCCGAGCCGAGATAACACCACTGCACTCCAGCCTGGGTGACAGAGTGAGACTCTGCCTCAAAAAAAAAAAAAAAAAAAAAAAAAAGAATATAATAAAGATCTAAGAAGAAACCAATAAATAAAATACAAACAATAAATAAAATCAATAAAACTGAAAACAGATTCTTTGAAATGATTAATAACATTGTTGGGGGTGGGGAGGAAAGAGAGAAAGGAAAGAAGGAAGAGAGACAGAGGGAAAGGGAGGCAGGAGGGAGAGAGCAAGAGACAGAAAGATGGAGAGATAGAGAAGGAGACACAGAGAAGGGAAAGGAGGCAGAGAGGGTGGAGCAAGATGGGAGAGAAAAACAGAGATAGAAAATGGAATGAATGAATGCCAGGGTCTCAACACTAAATATCCTACACATGGCGAAGGCCACCATAGCAATATTATGAGTGTTTTATTGCAGGACTCCCAACAGTCAAGAACTGTCCACAGATGAGGAGAGGGACTCAGAGAAGTCTGCATGTGGCCTGAAAGTCACAGCTCTGTAAGCACAGAGCCTGGTTGGAACCCCGTTTTATCATGCTCTCCAGCCCATTGTTCTTTTCATTGTAACTTTCAAGACCCAATATACAGAATTAGGACTTGGGCTGCTTAAAAAACCCCAGGGTTGGAAAATGCAAGGTCTGATCTTAAAATATGAACACTCTCTGGGTGCCCCGCTGGAGCCTAAGCAGAGGGGCAGGCTTGAATCTCCCATGGCAGGTGGGAACAGAGACCCTGGGACCAGGGCACCGAGGTGTGAGTCCCTGCTCCACCCCTCACCGGCTGTGCGACTGCGCTGACTGCATTTCTCTGTTTTCTTTGTACCAACCTTCTGTCATCTGGTAAGTGGTGAGAATGATTGTACCTCCCTCACAGGACTCTGGTGAACTGCATAAGTGAATGGGGTGGACCCTGGAACAGAGTCGTGTGTGATGAGTAAGCTGTCAGGCAGACCCAACCTACCGCGGGGCCATTGCTCAGGGACCTCAGAGCTTGCCCCTGAGCCACAGAACACCTGGGCCTCTTATCTTTCTCCATAGGTGCTTCTTTCATTCCTGCTCCACCGACATTTCCTTGCAGGTTGTTGGCTACATCAGTGTTTCTCCAGACCAGTGATGGAGGGGGAGAATCAGTACCGCATCTAGAATTCCCAGCGCCTGTGGAAGGTCCTGTCTGCCCTGCAGCCAGACCCACTTCCTCCGCCAAGAGTGGCCCACAGGCCCTTGAAAGCAGCTGCCCTGCGAGTGGAGTTACCTGCACCTCTTTGTCTACAGTGTGCGTCTTGGCTTTTCCCTGGAGGTGCTCCCTTCCCCTCACCAAACGCCCCTGATCCGTGCTCCTCTGCAAGGTGACTTCCCTCTCCAGGACATGGACCCTGCGTAGAAGGTGCTCGTTCTCCCCGCTTAAGGCCCGGATCATGTCTTCTATTCCCAGCACGATATCCTTTATCAGCTCTTTGTAACTAATGCCAAGCTCCGAGATCAGCGCCTGGAGCTTCCAGTTTTCCAGAGTGACTTGCTCCATCGTGTCTTTGGATTTCCCGATACTCTCAGACATGGATTTCTGAAGTTGGCCCAGATTCCCTTTCAGTTTTTCATTTTCCTCTTCAAGCTCCAAAATTTTGCTGTAACTCTTCCCATTGCAGTCTTCAAGGTCGGAGATGACCTGTAAATATTGGTCCAGTTCTTTCTTTAACTGAGAGATGTCCCCTACCAGCCTGTGGTTATCCCGCTCGAGCCTGGATATTTTTGTCACCTCTCGCTCTCTCTCTCTTTCAAGGGCGCACACTCTTTCATGGCACCACTCTTGGTCTCCGTGAAGTTTGGTGGTGTCGTGTAAAATCTGGCGTCGCTGTTTCTTCAACCCACAAATGAGCTGACGAAACCTGCTCCTCACTCTCTCGAGGGCACCCCAGGGCTCCGCGGGCCCCTCTGAAGGGTTTGGGCTGGCTTCATCCCAATCAGGCAGTGTCCCTGGGTTACCAGGAACTTCGCTGGTTCCCAGGGCCATGGTCTTTCCCGGCTTATCACCTTCATCACTCTCTTTAGACTTTGCTTCTTCATCAGAACAAATACCCCGATTTCCCCAAACCTGCTGAGAGTGAGCTGTCTCCCCGCCACTGTGCCACTTCTGAGCAAAGCTCCAGTTCTCTCCCCGACATGCAGAGGCTGAGCGCCGCCAGCCCCCACGGCCTGGCTGCAGGGTGGACAGCTGCTGGAAACAAGCCTCCACCTCCTGTGCAAGCTCATCGATTGTGAGTGCACACCTGTCGTGTCCTTTGCTCACAGCCTGTGGATTGTGACCAGTGGGTTCACCCCTGTCAGCTGATAAGGCAAATCTGGGAAACAGAGGCAGACCTGTCTCTCCTGTGAAGAAAAGCATTTCCTTGCTCTCATGTTCCTGGGAGTCAGGCTCCTCCGGGGCACCCCTGCACCCTGGATTGGATGCTTCTTGATGCGATGCCTCATCCTTCTCCTCTAGCCCTTCGTCCTCCGGGCTTTCTCCTTGCAGAAGCAGAGCATTTCCAAGCCACATTTGGTTTTCCTCCTTGTCCCTAGCTGTCCTCTCAACGGCTCTGCCTCTTCCTGCGAGGAGCTGACTGTCTGTTGGCCACAGCTCTTTGATCTCGTGAGACCTGGAGAAGGTGGCTAGGGGCGCCGCTTCCTCCTTCTCTGATGACAGTCCTCGGAGACCCCAGACATATCCTTCCACCCTTTCCCTCCTTCTCAGGGATTCGGGACCCTCCTTTGATACTGAGGCCTCCCCCTGTAGAAGAGACATCAAAAACTCCCGCCAGGTCCCAGGGTGGCAGGTGGCAGCCCTGGTCTCTGAAGCCCCATTCTGGTCCTGCACGCCCTCTGTGGCTCCAGCCCCGTTCTCTAAGCTCAGGTTCTGACGGCTTTCCTGACTTGGCTGGTGCTTGTCACCAAGGTTTTTCCCCTTCCTGCCCAAAGTCCCCCTTGCCTCCCCCTCTTCAGTTCTCCTCCCCAGGCTTCCTCCTCCATTGTTCCAAGTGTCTTTCAGATCCTTGGGGTATTTTTTTGGAAATTGGTGATTTGAAACGTGGGGGGCCTCATAGGAGAGGGAGGCACTGCAGTCTCTTGCCTGGTGACAATCCCAGCTGGGGGGTCCTGTGGCTTTGGGAGGAGGTGGGGACCTGGTGGCCAACTCTTCTTGGGTTTGTTGTCCATCTGAGGGAAGCTCCTGGAGCAGAAGTGGTCGCCAAGAAGCGGAGTCCCCAGCCGGCCCCCAGAGAGGGAGTGCGGACGTCTGCACCAGGAGAAAGGCCTCTGTGGCCGGGTCAGCTGCTAGATTTTCTGAAATCCGGGCCAGGTCCATGGGGAGGAGTGACTTGTCCAAGCACTCCCCTGGGGGGCAGCCACAGACCAGGAGAAGAATCTGTTCATCCAAGCCAGGCTCTGCCAGAGTAAGCTACGAATAGAGAGAGAAAATGAGGTGTGAAACAGCCCTTCCTCCATTCAGCACCCCCACCTCCACTCACCTCCTGGGGTTCTCCATGTCTCCTCACCAGTTGCACAGGGGACAAGCTCTTTCCCACACAGGACACAGCTGGCACCACCCTAGGGCCTTTGCACGTGCTCTTCACTCTACCCAGAATGTCCTTGCCCCAGATGCCCTCAGGGCTCGCTCCCTGGCTCCATTCGTATCTCAGTGCAAATGACTTCCTTGAGAAGGCCCTCCCTGACTCACTCTCGGGCCATCCACCCCATGTCATCTTCCCCCACAGCACCCTCCATGCCCTCACACCATATTATATATTTCTGTCTGTATCATCTAACTCCCCCTATAGCCCTGCCCCGTCCAATCCACTAGTCATGGGCCACATGGAGCTCCTAAAATGTAAAGTAATTAAATCAAGGTTAACACTCAGTTCTGCGGTGGCACTAGCCCCGTGTGGCCCGTGGCTACCGTCTTGGGCAGCACAGATGCAGACTGTGAATAGCGCTGTAGAAGGCTCTCATGGATGGGGCTCGTGCAGGCCGTCCACTCCCTGAGGGCAGGACTTCATCTTTGTTCAACTCCTGGGCCTAGAACAGTGCTGGGCACACAGGAGGTGTTTCCTTGATATTTTAAATGTATTTTTATCTTCGCTTATTTGATGTGTTTATCCAGAGAGGAGGAGCCCAGCTCACAGCAGAGGCCCCGGCTGGGCTGGGGAAGCCTGAGGATGAATTTTGGTTTTAGCTAGGCTCACTGTGAGTCCCTGGGGCTGCTCCCAGACCTGGCAGGCTGCAGGCAGTTCTCAGTGGAACCCCTAGAATAGCTGGGAGAGGCTCAGCTGGTCTAAGACCCAGAAGAGAAGGACAGAGGGAGCATCTCAAAGGACAGAGGGAGTCTGAGCCTTTACAGGTGGACATACAAGCAGCAAAGCCCCTTCAGGCAGAGGGGGCTTGAAGGCCAGGAGCGCTGCCCCTGCCTGGAGGGGTCACCACCTCCCTGCTCCCTGGAGCTGTGGGTGGGCAGCACCCCTTCCTCTGTTGCCTTTGCCTCTGTCTGCAATGTCCTTCAATCCAGACACCAAGCCCCTCTCCCAGCTTCCCATAGAGAAAAGAGAATTTGCCCCAGAGAGGTATAGACCTAGAGACCTGGCTTCAATCCTGGGTGTGACCTTGAGCAAGTTCCTTAACCTCCTGGAGCCTCAGCCACCTCACCTGTCAAATGGGGCACCTCTGTGTTCTAAGACGTTGCCCTGGGCTTCAAGGGAAGGGGGTGGTGAGGAGTGAGACATATAGGGATGCGATGGCCAACAACAAAAATAAGAGATGCATCATGAGCAGGATGTGAATGAATGAAGAGATAACGGAGGGCCTCTCTATTTAGAACCACACAACCACAGCTGGGCTCGCGGGTCCCAGCATGGCTCTGCTTCTCAGGGACAAGAAAATGGAAGTAGAGAAAGGCTACGACTGCCTCAGCCTCAGAGCAAGCCACGGGAGGTGAGGCGGGACACAGGCTCCTGACCCTCAGGGCCAGCATGGGGCAGTGTGGGCTGTCGAGCCTGGATCTCGGGGTCCACCTCCAAGCGGGGGGCCTTGGGGAGTCACAGCAGCCCTTGGAGTCTCGTCTCCTCTCCAGAGCAGAGGTGGCAGCAACGCCTCGTGGGTGTCAGGAGGTGCCAATGAGAGGAAGTCTGTTCCATGGCAGCCCAGGCCTGGCACCCAGCTGACCCCCTTCCTCCCCACTCCCCATCCAGGTCTCAGGATGTTTCATTTCCTCTCCTCAAATCTCTCTCTCAACTCTTTCCAGAATGTTCTTCCAGACCTGGAGCTTCTTTACCCCTCCCACCTCCTGTGAGTGGCCACACACCCCGCACGAGACAGGGCTGAGGGGACCCAGGAGTACTGCACACGTGCACAGAAAGCCTCCATCCTCACCTGTTCACGGTTGGATCCCGCCAGGTCTCCGGGGAGCTCGCTTGTGGTCTCCGGGCCTGGAGCCAAAACAGAAGAGGCCCGTCCAGACCCGATGCAGCTCCAGGTGCAGGGCCCCTCCAGGAACTGGCCTAGAAAGCAACAAGACCCTGGGGGTTACAAAGACGCTCCCAGGAGCTCTGCCATGATTGCCTCTAGGGACCACGTCCCCCGGGCTTGGGTAAGATGGCACCCCCTGCCACCCCCGACTGTGAGCCTCATCATGCCTCCCAAGGGCAGCCTGATAACCACTAGCACCTTGGTCAGGGGAGGCAGCTGAGGCTCAGAGATGTGAAACAGCCATCAGTAGGTGGGCAGAGGCCCCAGGGCTCCAAGCCACCTCTGCAGCCCACAGACTCCTGCACGGGACAAAATCCACCAAACCTTTCTAAGCCTCAGCATCCTCATCTGTCAAACAGGGTAATGAGCCTCACCCCAGCCCTGCACAGCTGGCATGAGGACACATCTGACCTGGGTCAACGTAGCAGCTCTGCTCCCCAGAAATGAGATAACGGGAGAACGCTGGCTGCATCAGTCAGCAGCACCACTGTGTTACACATATGCGAGATAATGCCATCCCTAAACAGCCCTTGAGGCTGGAGGGCTGGAAATAAACCACAGATGCCCAGTTGGCCTCCATGGCTCTCAGGCTCTCTGAGTGCAGGGGCTCTGGAATCCACGGCGGAGGTGGTTATGAGATATTATAAGATACTACTCAAGCCCGGCACGGTGGCTCATGCCTGTAATCCCAGCATTCTGGGAGGCCAATGCAGGCAGATCACGTAAGGCCAGGAGTTTGTGACCAGTCTGGCCAACATGGCAAAACCCCGTCTCTACTAAAAATACAAAAATTAGCCAGGCGTGGTGGTGGGAGCCTGTTGTCCCAGCTACTTGGGAGGCTAAGGCAGGAGAATCACTTGGACCCGGGAGCTTGAGGTTGCAGTGAGCCGAGATCGCACAACTGCACTCCACTCCAGCCTAGGTGACAAAGAAAGACTCCATTTCAAAAACAAAAACAAAACAAAACAAAACAAATGAGAGAGAGATATTGGTTCACATCAGGGACAAGAGGCTTCTAAGCCCCAGCAGCTTCCAGACCTGCCAAGTGCGATTCTCACTGCCTCACACTGGAGGTGTCACGTGGGAAATGGGGGGACAGGATGGCTCCTGGTCATCATACGGACTTCTGTGAAAGCATGTCCCTGCTGCCAACCTGCTGGCCTGTGAGGCCCCTTGGCTGGCACCCTCCCGAGGGCCAAGGGTATGAGCCTGTGTTCAGCTGAGCCTGAGCCAAAGGCCCCTGGTGGGAGTTGCATACTCTGATCCCCTCTGCAGCAGCTGTGTGACCCTGAGTGAGGGACCCTATCTCTCTGAGCCTCGATTCTTGTCTGTAGAGAGGGGGGACCACCCCTTCCCCCTGCATCACTGGGACATGATGAGGAGGAAGCAAGCTAGCCCTTTGGTGGGTGTTGCCTGGGACCCTGTCCTCCATGCACCGCGGTACCCACGCACCTTCTGAGGCCCTTTGTCCAGGGGCATCATCGGACCGCAGGGAGCTCCGCCAGCCTTGGCTTCTGCATGGGTCCAGGGCCTCCTCCCTGGGCAGGGGCAGTGAGTTACCCTGAACACAGCCCAGAGCATCCTGGAGGAAGACAGAGCAAGTCAGGAGCCGTCAGTGTCCTGGCTGAAGAGTGCACTCCAAGCCCATCCCCGGGGGACCCTCCCCAGCAGGGAGCTTGAGTCCCTTCCATAGGTGAGGAAACTGAGGCTCAGAGGGCAGAGAGCTCACAGCCTGGCAGCACAGCCCCGGCCTTGTGCTTTTGGTTCACCAGGCCAAACTGTCCCCTCTTAGCACTTGGACTCCTGTCCACAGATAACAAGGGCAGCGTTCAGTCCTTGGAGGAGTGTGTCTGTCCAGCCAAGAAGCATCCAGGTCCCCTAAATCAGGGTCATGGAGCAGACTGGTACAGTCCATGGCCTGTTAGGACCTGGGCCATACAGCAGGAGGTGAGCAGCAGGCGAGCAGGCATTACTGCCTGAGGTCCGCCTCCTGTCAGGTCAGCAACGGCATTAGATTCTCGTAGAAGCGTGACCCCTATTGTGAACTGCGGAAGTGAGGGATCTAGATTGGGTGCTCCTTATGAAAATCTAATGCCTGATGATCTGAGGTAGAACAGTTTCACCCTGAAACTATCCCCCCACACCCACTGCCCATGGAAAAAGTGTCTTCCATGAAACCAGTCCCTGGTGCCAAAAAGGTTGAGGACTGTTGCCCTAAAGGGCACCAAAGGCTCCCAGCTCCACCCTTCCTGTGCAGGGGTCCAGAGCCTCCTCCCTGGGCGGGGGCAGTGAGTCACCCTGAACACAGCCCAGGGCATCCTGGAAGAAGGCACCCTTCCTGTGCACGGGTTCTTTCCATGTCCTGCCCAGGGAGGAGGGTGTCTGCCCAGGGAATTTGGACCGTCCTGTCCTTCAACTGTCAATAAGCTCCAAATGCGACTGCCCGGTACTTTGGCAGCACCCTACCCCCTGGGCTTCTCCACAGCTTGGAGCTTCCCCAGCTGCCACCCTGCTGCAGATCAGGATAATTCAGAGGCAGCTCCTTTCCCCCTGCCATGGGGGACAGGCGTGGGACTGGCAAACAAAACAAAACAAAACAAAACAAAAACAGCTGTCACCCACCACCCACGAGGGGCTGGGCACAGGTCTCCTCTGGGTTCCCATGGCCCTGGCTGCTTCCACTACGGTGCTCCAGCCTGGTGCTGTTGGCTGGCTCACCGACCTACTCCACTGGACTGTGGGCTCCTTTAGGAAGAGAACTTGGCTTCATTTTGTCTGCACCCTCACCCTAACCTGTATACAGTAGGTGCTTAATAAATGTTTCATTATCGGGTGGACAGATCGAACCTGAGGAAAAGCAGATGTTTTAGATTTACGAGTGCAGTCATTCAGAAAACATTTATTAGGCTCCTACCGTGTGCCAGGTGTGACTCTCGGCCAGGAGGAAACAGAATTGAGCAGGTAAGTGCCCTGTCCCCTTCTCACTTGCTCCCGAGGTCCTCACCTTCCCTCAGCAGACCCAGCATCTGACTCCTGGCTGGTCCTCCCACCTCCTTCAGGTTCTTGCAGCTACGGGAGACCTGCTGATCTTCCAGGCTCCCCTTGGCTCCCCTCTGGCTACAGGGTCAGCATGAGTGCTGAAATCAGGTGCTGCTGCCCGTTTATGGGCTGTCATTGCTGCCTGGGCACCTTGTTCCCACCCCTGCAGCTTTGCACCAGCTTTCCCTCTCAGCAACCTGCTTGCCTACCCCAGGGCATCCGTGCTGTCTCCGGTCTCTGCACCTTCCCGTGTGCTGTTCCTGCCACCTGGCTGGCACATCCTTCTTGGGAGGGGCCTTGATCGCTTGCTTGCTGCAGGCAAAGCTTTCTCTGCTTCTTGCTCCTGGCCCCTCCCTTCCACCCACCGTTCAGGCCCCTGCAATGGCACTAAAATGGAAACTGGACCTGGTTGCTCCCTGCTTCTCACCCTTCAACGCTTCCTGTTACACTGAAACCCCCTCCGGCCTCACTGCCCCTACCTCCACCCCGCTACCCCCACCCACGTCTGTGCTCCTGGAAGGGACTCTTCTCCCCACACCTCAGAGCCTTTGCACACCGTCTGGATCTTTCTTCCCACCCTCTGCCTGGCCAACCTCCTCCCCTTCTGGGACCTGCCTAAAGGCCAATCCTTAATGAGGCCTTCTTTAGCCTTCATCTCCTCCCACTCTGGGTTGCTGGCCTCCTGTGGATCTGTATGATGGTTTGGGTCCTGTCCATTTTCTTCTCATAGGCCAGGGGCCTCAGCACTGGCCACATCATGCAGTCACCCAGAAGCTTTAAACAAGAACCTGTGCAGGAGCCTCAACCCGAACCAATTAACCCAGAGGGCCCGGGCAGCGGCACCCTGTCCTGACGGCCACCTGCCTGCACCCAGAGGGCCTGGCTGACCGCTGCAGCTGTCCACATTCTCACAGTCCCGTTCAGCTGCTTCCTGTCTTTATCCATTTGGTTCCCACTCAACCAGAATTGTGTACCTTGTCAGCTGCTTAAAATCATCATTAGAGTGAGAGGGAAAAGGGAAAATGAAAGAGAGAAAGAAGGCATCAAAGAAAGGAAGTGAAAGAATGTGAATGACAAAGGAAAAGGAGAGGGAATAGGATAGGGAAAGGAAGAGATGGAAATTCAAAGTGAAAGGAGGGAGACAGAGAAGTTGAAGGAAGAGGAAGGACTACATAAACAGAAAAAGGAGGAGGCTGGGGAGGCAGCGTGGAGGCCACTCCATAGCTCAGAAGGTAGAAATGGTTACTGGTGGTGTACTTTTTGGATTTTATTATCATATCCAGGCTGACTTCAATGCAATTCAACAACTGCTCGCTGAGAACCTACTATGTGGCAAGCCCTGTTCTGGAGCTGGGGACACGGCCATGGATAAGCATACCTAGATCCCTGCATCGAGGAGGTGACATCCAGTGGAGACAACCTAGAAGACAACGCTGTACTGAAACATTGCCCATTGTCTAGTTTACCCCTTCATGTCCCAACCGATGAAGGCAGTACTCAGAGAGGGTGAGTCACTTGTCCAAAGTCACACAGTAAGTCGACGGGAGAACAGGAGCAGAGCTCAGGTTTCTAAACTTGATCTGGAACTTTCTCTCTCCCTGCCTGCTCTATCAGTCCGTCCTACATTTCAACCCTCAAGAAAACATTTGCCTGTAACTTAGTCTGGACTCAGCTTTCATGTGCAATTATAAGCAAAAAAAAAAAAAAAAAAAAAGAAAAGAAAAAGAAAATGAGGAATATCAGGACATCCAGGCATAAACACGAACGTGTTAGAGGCCCTTCTGGGCTTTTTTCTATGCATAGACATTTTCCTAGGCATAGACATTGTGTAAGTTCTATTTATACAAAATGTAAATTTTTACTTCATGAATTTTGCATTTAATGATATAGAAGGATCATTTCTCTACAGGATCTTCTGCAGTGTGGTTTTTATAGCTACCTAATATTCTCTGCTATAAGGGAGAAAGTTCCAGATCAAATCAATTCCCTCGTATTGGGCAGTCGAGTTATTTTGAATTTTTACCAACTACAAGCAGAGCTGAGATACACATGACTGTATATGACTCTTCTGTACCCTCCGATCACTTTTTGGATATATTCGTGGAAGTCAAATGGCTGAGACTCAGGCATAAACCTTTTTTTAAAGGCATTTAATACTTATTGGTTGACACCTCTTCCAAAGGGATGTGTTCATTTACACTCCTGATAGCTCCAGCACCACATGGCTTCAGGCCCTTTCAACCTTCGACAAATGTTCTGAAGAAAATGAGATCCTGAGGTTTTTCTCATTGGCGTTATTTTTTAACTAATGGAGCTGACCATATTTTTTTTATAAGACCATTGGCCATTTTGTACTTCCTTTTATATTATTTGCATGTTCATCCCTTTTGCCTGTTTTATTTTTTGACATTATTAACACTTTTTTTTTTTTAAAGCTCTCGCTTGCTGCTGGAGAAACAAATGTGTAATATGCCGTTCTGCACAAAAGCAAGCAGCGAGCAAGGCTGCCTGGAATTTCCCCAACAACAAAGAGATTCACGGAGCTGCCACCAGGGGTCACTCTATGCACACTGCCAGGGCACAGAGGCTGACGGGATCATACAGTAATTCGTAAAGCCCCTGACATTGGATCGTGATCTCAGCTCTGGGATGACAGTGGACAAGGACTTTTTAAGAACCCGGCTTTTCATCTCTCTGCACGAGCATCTCTGGGACCCTCCAAGCCAGGCACAGCCCTGTGCCGACCTCTGCCGTAGCATCATTGTAGTGTCATGGTTTGCAACTGTGTCTGTCTCCCCTATAAACTTTTGGAGGGCAAGATTCATGCCTGGCTCACTGCACCTGGGACATGGCAGGTGCCCAGTGCACACTCACGGGAAAGAATTCAGACCCGTCTGCAGATAAACCACGTTTGTCTTGCCAACTATGAATGGTTCTTATTTCCTTTTACCCTGCGCAGAAACCCTGTCCCCAAACTCCTCCCCAGGTCACGGTTTGTCCTTGCAGTGGCTCATTCCTCTGGGGATCAAGGTTCCAAGTGACTTGCTCTAAAACATATGACCTCAGGAGGAAGCATATGACCCCAGGCAAGCTACGGGAATCCTCCAGACTGCAGGTTTGTGGACAGGGCACTGCCCCAGCTACCTTGCAGAGTCCATGAGTTCCTGTTAAGGAAAGTGCTTTGTGAATATGAAACAAACGAAACATTTTTATAATGACTGCCCTTGCTGTAGTTCACACCATGGCTCCCAGAGCACATCAGACATAGCCAAGGGGTCACTGCAGGTGGGGCCAAGCCTGTGCCTCCTTTCAGACGCTGCTGATTCCACTTCCTTGGACAAGTGACTTTACCTCCCTTCCTCAGTGTCCTCCTCTGCAAAATGAGAATCAATAATTCTACCACCTCATAAGCTTGTTGTGGGGAATGCAACACATTACCACGCTGGACAGGCAATAAGCACTCCAAAAACTGACGAAAGTCAGCTTTTGTGATCATTTTCTATCTGTGGCATACATCTCTGGGACTAGATCCTCGTCACCGTTTCCCCATTTCTATGCTTCACTTCCAGCATTGCCACTCTGAAGCAGTCCCTTCAGCCAGAAGCTTCCTTTTTCCCAGGGGCAGGGGAGCAAATAGCTTCACTGGTGCATCAAGGCACTCACTTACCAAGCACTTCACAGCTGGTGGCCAGGGACTGGGAATGGAGCTAAAGTGAACCAGTTTTGGATGATGAGGGGCACACAGCTGAGGGGGTGGGCATCTGGGCACAGTGGACATCAGGACCACCAGAGGTGGCTCATGTCACCATGGGGGCACTGAGTTGACGTGAGATCAGGGAAGTCTTCCAGAGGAAGCAACATTCCCGACGAACAAAGAGAAAGTCGCAAGGCCTTCTAAGCAGCCTGAGTGGGGATGGGCACTAGAAGCTTCTAGACACACGGAAGGCTACAAGGCAGAAGAGCCTGGCACATTCAGGGACCTGCAGCTCAGTGTGACTGAAATGACATATGGGGGACTGAGCTTGAAGGAGCAGAACACCAGGGGCCTTGAATGCCATGGATAGGAGGTTGAACTTGATCCTGAGGCCGTGGGCAGCCATGGCAGGGTGCTTATATGGAGGGAGATCCTTTGACAGTCACCACCGAAGGGCCGCATCTGGCTCTGCAGTTTCCTTATCGATGGGTTCTCACACGTTAATTTTTAAATTCCAGGCTACATTCATCCTGAGAGCTGGTAGCTGGCTGGCGCTTCATGTTTCACAGTGGCCCTCTCAGGAGGGATTCTTCCTTTCCAGGCAGCCCTTTTTGACCTCAAGATGCTCTTTGTGGACCATCAGCTTCCCTCTGAGAGATGGACAGAGCCTGGCAGCCTTGTCACACGCTGCAGCCTGGGTCCAGCCCCCACTCCAACACCAGGGTCCTCCCCCAGTGACCCACGGACTCCACAGGGCTCATTTCCTTGCCCTTCCTCTGCCCCTACCCCCTTCCCTCAATCTGTTTTGTCATCCTGTGGGACAGAGTCTTATCTTACTCCCCAGCCCCTGTACTGAGCTCAGACTGGAGCCAAGCACAGGCACCAAATGGATACCATCAAATCTTGACTGTTGACCTGTTGACCAGTATTTACTGAAGGAATAGGGCATGGGACACAGTGATGGGATCAGCTCACCAAAGGGCAAATCCTGGTCCCACCATATTATGGTCTGAACTTTCATGTTCCCTCAAACTCATCCGTTAAAACCCATATACCCAAAGGGATGTTATTAGGAAGCGGTGCTGAGTCCCCTCCAAGGGCAACCCATCGGTAAGTGGCAGGAGAGCCCACCTCCACCGAAAGTTAGAGCAAGCCATACCAGAAATGCAAAAGCCATGATAAAATGGATACACAAACACAGCCAAAGCAAGCCTCTCGCTAGTCGAAATTCTCCTAACCTGGTTTTTCAAGTGCCACGGTTTTAGATTGCTCGAAGGCAGGATCAGTGATTACCCAATGACATTTTTTTTCTTTTACTTTTTTGAGACAGAGTCTCATTCTGTCACCCAGGCTGGAGTGCAATGGCATGATCTCAGCTCACTGCAACCTCTGCCCCCCGGGTTCAAGCAATTCTCCTGCCTCAGCCTCCCAAGTAGCTGGGATTACAGGCACATGCCCCCATGCCCAGCTAATTTTTGTATTTTTAGTAGAGACAGGGTTTCACCATGTTGGCCAGGCTGGTCACTTTAGGTCAGGAGTTCGTGCTCCATGATATTTTATGCTGAGAATGTTATCCAGAGTTTGTTCAGCAGGGTCCTGTAATCACACTCTCTTGGGTTCTTCCCTCTGACACCACCAGGGACACAACTGCTGCTCTTTCTCATCCAGTAGAAATCCACTGGGGAGGTCACACGTACCAAGACTAGTGTCCTAAACAAGCCCAGAAGCCAGATCATCTGTTTTTAGCCTCAGGGCTGAAAAGGGGCCTGAACCCACACAGGCTCCGGTAACTGAGAGTCAGCGCTATCTTCCCTTCTCCCTCCTTGCACTTAATAAATATTCACCCAGCACCTCTTCCGTGCCAAGGACTGTGCTAGAGCTGGGAATGCAGCAGAAAATAAAGAAGACAGTGCCTGTTTTGCAAGATGCATGTTTTGTTGGCAGTCAATGAACAAATAAATAAATGTATAGCATGTCAGTGTGCCTGCGGCACTCAGCAAACACTGGGAAGGCAGAGTGCACCCAGCCCCAGCCCTGCCCTTGGGAGGCTCAGCCCAGCACTGACAGCCATGCATGTGAGGGCCCTGGGAGGACAGAAGAGGCTCCTGGGGTCAGGGAATACCTGGAGGAGGAGAAGAGACCAAAAGCTGTCATCTGCCACATAACTTTGTGGAGTGGGTTGAATTGTGTCTTCCCAAAATAAATCATACCTGAGAGTGTGGCCTTAGTTGAAAATAGTGTCATTGCAGATGTGATCAAATTAAGGTGAGGCCATACTGGCTTAGGCTGGGTCCTAATCCAATAAAGATCTGGTGTCCATATAAGAAGAGAAGAGACACAGAGACAGACACACAGAGGAAAGAGGCCAAGAGAAGATGGAGGCAGAAATCAGAGTGATGCGTCTGCAAGCTGAAGATTGTCAGGAGCCACCAGAAGCTGGGTGTGGCAAGGAGCAGACTGTCCCCTAGAGCCTCAGGAGGAAGCATGGCCCCACTGCCACCTTGATTTCCGACTTCTGGCTCCCAGACCTGGGAGAGAATAAATGTCTGCAGTTTTAAGCCAGCAGGTTTGAGGTACTTGGTTACAGCAGCCCCAGGAGGATAACATGCAGTGCCTTGCCTGTTTCCTCAGGGCCCAACCTGCAGCCCTGGGAATGCCCCGGGTGACCTGGCCCTTACCTGCAGCAGCTAGCTCCAAACCAGCTGGGAACACCTTGCCTGCTGCTGTCACACTCTGTCTCCAGACCTGTGGCTGGCTGGGGCCTCTCCTGCTGACTCAGACAATGCTCTCCTGCCCCAGCGTTTCGCCCCGCCAGGTGGGCTCAGAGCCCCGGCAACCTGACTCGGGGTCACTGCTGGTGCCTTCCCCACACCCTCAGAGGGCGGTTCTCAGCTGCATGAGCGCCCACAGCTGCCTCTGGGAAACCCCCAACCCAGGAGGCTGGGTGGATACGACAGGAAAGTCAGGGAATGGGAATTACATCAGGTCCTCGCTCTTTGGTTGTGTCACCCTGGACAGGGCACTGCATCTCTGAGCCTTCTGCCTCCTCTATGAAGCAGACAAGAGGACACCTACCTGGCCATGTCGCTTGAGGATTAAGTGAGTAACAGATGGGCAGCTCCTAAGATGAAAGCCAGCCCCTTCCCCTCGCCCCCTCTCACATCCCAGGTCTTCTATCAGCCAGGGGGCTTCACCCACCTGCCCTGCCCTGCAGCAGACCCAGGTAAAGGTTCTCAGCTCCTTGGCCCAGAGAACTGCCCCCAGATAGCCCTTTGCACAAGGTCACTGCAGTTCTCTCAGCCTTCCCAGCCTATCCACAGGCTACTGGGATACAGGAGCTGGTAACCACAGGCCCCGTACACCCTGGGGACCTGTTGGCCTGAGCTCCCACTAGCCATTCTGACAGCTCAATGGTGACAAACTACACTCACATCTAACCTACTCCAGTCCAGGATAAGCCCTCAGGGAAAACAAATAAAAAGTCAAGAGAGAGAAAATTACAATGTAGGTAGTGAGGCTGACTTACCCAACATCCTACTAGATGAGCACAAGCCCAGGAAGAGATGAGGAGGAGGGTGGCAATGGTCATGATGATGGTGATAGTGATGGTGATGATGATGATGGTGATGGTGCTGGTGATGATAGCGATGGTGTCACTGATGGTGATGATATGATGGTGATGATGGTGGTGATGATGATGTTGATGATATGATGGTGATGATGGTGATGATGATGATGATGGTGATGATGGTGATGAGATGATGATGGTGATGATGGTGATGGTGATGGTGATGATGATGGTGATGATGATGATGGTGATGATAGTGATGATGGTGATGATATGATGGTGATGATGGTGATGGTGATGATGATGATGGTGATAATAGGATGGTGATGATGGTGATGGTGATGATAGTGATGGTGATGATGATGTGATGGTGATGATGGTGATGAGATGATGATGGTGATGATGGTGATGGTGATGATAGTGATGATGGTGATATGATGGTGATGATGGTGATGGTGATGATAGTGATGGTGATGATGATGTGATGGTGATGATGCGATGGCGATGGTGATGGTGATGTTGGTGATGATGGTGATAGTGATGACGTGATGGTGATGATGGTGACGGTGGTGATGATGCTAACAATGACAGAAGCTAGATTCGATTGATCACTCAAAATATACCGGGCACTAAGCTAAGAGCTTTCCCTGTGCTTTCTCATTTCATTCGCACAGTCATACCAGGATGCACTAGTATTATCATCATCCCAGTATTAATGCCATTTCACACTCGGGAAACTGAGGCACAGAGAATTTAGGAACCTGCCCGAAAGCATCTCAGCTGGTAGGAGGCAGAGCTGTGCTGGAATCCTCCATCGTCTCCACTCTCATTCCCGCCTGCACCTCTGAGTGTGAGCACCTTGCTCCACTCCAGTGTTGAAGGCTCAGCATTCTACACTCCACAGGTTCCTGAGTTGCAACCCTGCTTTCTCAGCTACTCTGCTGATGAGAGACTGAGGCAAAAGTGGCTGGGGACCACACTTGATGGGCAATTTATGGAACTTTCAAGAGAAGTGTGACTGTGCAGGCCAGCCTGCAGTGCAGCGTTGAAAGCTGAGCCCCATGCGAGGTGCAGTTCCCCTGGGCCACCGGGACTTTTACAAGAGGAAGATAGGATGAATGGAGAGATTGGGGGAAGAAGGACTTAAGCCAACAGTCTAAAGTCTTATGTTTAGGAAAATTACAAGAGAGAATTTTAAATGACAATTTCCATCTAGGCACAATTTGTTTTCCAAAATTACAACAAGTTGCCAATGTTATACACTTTGTTTTCCTTTTATCTGATGAACATAAGGAAGAAGAATGAACAGGAAATGTACAAGAGCGAGAATAGGAGGATAAAGCAGTAAAAAGGTCAACTAAGACCACCAATAAAGCCCTTACTAAGATAACCTGGATAAGACACACATCGTTATCCTGAGAAAATTCAGATCATTTAAGGTTCCAGGTAATTTTAAATGGATTGTCCAGGTTTGAAGATAAATTTTATTTCCAGAAAATGAGCACTCTTTTTTGGGCTACAGTTGCTCACTCATTTTTCCTTAAATGCAAATTGAACCACAGGGGAGAAGTGGGAGCTGAATGAGTGCTTTCATTGCAGAAGGTAGGCTGCTACAGTAGAAACGATAAACTTTGGACTCTCATGAAATTTTGATTACATTCCAGTTTGGTCCCTTAATATCTGTGTGACAACAGTTAAAAGATGCTGTCCTCTGAGCCTCGGCTTCTTCAAATGCAAAAGGAAGACGCTAATATCACCTTCCTTCATAAGCATTAAATGAAATAATGTCTTTGCAAACACCCAGTATGGAGCCGAGCACACGGTAGGAATACATAAAATGTAAGCTTTTACCCTCCCCTCAATGAAATGAATCAATACATGTCCAGCCTGCCCTCCAGAGTTTAAGAAGTTTGTCCAAGGTCACACAGCGAGTAAATATGCAAACCAGAAAGGGACCCTACCCTGTGTGCTCTCTACTCCACAGTCCTGAGGCCCTCCTGTGTGCTGCTATGGGGGCTACAAAGACCATCATGTCTGGACCTTGCCCTCAAGGAGCTCACAGTCTAAAGAGGGAGAACTGAAGATGCACGCACAGAATTGCCACCAGGGAACCGTTGTCACCTTTGGTGCTACAGGTGAAGTGGGAGAAGAGGTGACTGCTTCCAGAGGAGGGGGACCAGACTTCACAAGCACATACGAGTCCTGTGGCACAGCGTGTTGAAGATCTTGTCTAGCGTGGGGCCTGGCAGTCAGCAGGAACTCATTGGATGTTGGATAGATGGATGGACAACAGTGAGTGGACAATAAGGGATATAAGGTGGTTGGTTAGCTGCCTGGCCAGTGGCCAGAGGGGTAGATAGATGAACAGATGGTGTGGTGAATGAGAAGATAGTGGAATATGGCTAGACAAGTGGGAGGGTGAGTGCTAGGGTCTGAATGGCTGTGTTCCCCCCACCAAATTTATGATGAAATCCTAATCCTCAGTGTGAGGGTGTCAGGTGGTGGGGTCTTTGGGAGGTAATTAGGCTGTGAGGGTGGAGGCTTCATGGATGGTATTAGTACCCCAGAGGTTTCCCTCTCCCTCCTGCCCCGTGAGGACCCAGTGAGAAGGCCCTTCCCCCACACCAAATCTGCTGGTGCCTTGATCTTGGACCTCCAGCCTCCAAAAGTGTGAAAAATAAGTTTCTGTTGTTTACAAGCCACCATCTATGATACTTTTTTTTTTTTTTTTTTTTTTTTATAAAAGCCCAAACAGATTTCAACAATGGGAAAACAAGTGGTTTAGTAAGTGCGCTCATAAGTGGCTGTGTGGACAAGCAGCTGTTAGAATGAATGGGAAAATGATGGTGGGTAGGTGGGTGAGTGGTTGGATAGGTGGATGGATGGATGATGGGCAAGTGTGTGCATCTGAGGATGGACAGGTGGGTGGACACGGTTGGTGGATGGGTAGTGAGGTGGGCATGCACTGAATGAGTGTGTGAGGTTAGATGGAAGAGGGGGTGGGGAGGTGAGTAGATGCAGTGAAGGACGATGGACAGGGCTGGCAGGGTTGGACGGGTGTATGAAGAGGAGCCCGGGAAATGAATGGGTCCAAGACTTGACCAAGTGGCTGGAGGAGAAAGAAAAAGGCAAAAGATCACTCCTGCCCTGGGTTGCTGCCACTTACCAGGCTGCAGTGACCAACAGGGGCCTGGGCTCCCAGCTCCTCTCGCAGGCACTGGTTCTGCTGGGCGAGGTCCTCCACCTGGCACTGCAGGCCGATCTCTGACAGTTTCAGCCCATAGATGAAGCAGCGCAGCTCCTCCAGCTGCCCGCGGAGCTGGCGCTCTGTGGCCCTGTGCTGCTGCAGCCTGCGCGCTGCCTCCTCTCGCTCGTGCTCGCTGCGCTCTGCCCTCGCCTGCAGGGCGCGCAGTTCCGCGGTCGCCTCGGGGGCGCTCTGGAGGCCCGAGGCCGCGATGTCCCGCTGGGCCAGCAGGAGGCCCGCGGCGTGGCAGAGGCGTCGCACGTCGAGCTCCAGCCGCTGCACCTGTGCCCGCAGGACGCATTCCTGCTCGCGCACCAGGCCCAGCTGGCGCCTCTGGGTCCGCCGGCAGCGCTCCAGGGCCGCCGCCTGCTGCCCCAGTGCCTCGTCCTTGCGCCGCAACCGCTCCTGCAACCGCCGCAGCCGCCACTGCTGCCGCCTGGCCACGCTCTCCTTCTCCCGGATCTACAAGTTGGCGGTGGATGAGGGCGTCAGCAAGCCCGAAGGACACGCCATGGCTCATATTGATTCTGTCTTGACTTAACATTTCCGTATTTTGTGCATGGTGCGTTTTTGCATTTTGTGCATTATAATAGTGCATCAAAATATTATCTCTTTGACTGTTTTGCATCATTTTAAATTTTGCACGGAGGCAAGTGTCTCCCTCACCTCATCCACCCTAGTCTGGGCCCTGCACCCTCAAGAGCTCCCTGAGTCCTGGGAGGGAGCTGGGCAGGTGGCAGGATGGCCATCAGCGGGTGCACACCCTGAGGGCCACTGGAGATGTCCGGATACTGAAAACATCCGCACCTGAGGGCACACAGCTGCTCCGGAGCCTCCCGGGTGTCCCCACTTCCACCCCAGAACTGCCCAGAGATCCCCATTTCCTATCTACAGGGTCAATGCTTGGCCCACCCAGGGTCAGCTGGCTCCAGCAGGTGAGTCAGGACACCAGTACCACAGTAGCTGTCATTACTGTGGACACTCCACCTGAAGGGAGGTATGTTACTAGCCTGAGGGATACTCAGAAGTGACTTGCATATCATGCAGCTAAAATTCACTGCGGCCAGGATGCCAAGCGCCCTGTACCTGACTCAGACCTTTTCTTCTTTCATCTGCCCACCTGCCTGGCCAGGGAACATATCTGCCTCTTCCCACCCATGGGCCGTGAGCTGGACTGGGGTGAACCACCCACGGCGAAAATTAGAGCTGTTGCCTACTTTTCAGAATTAACTCAAGCAAAGGGATAGAACTGCCTCTATGTTAATCTTTCAATTGCCAGCACTTGCTGCTGCTCTTCTGCCAGGGAGCTTCCGGAAAACAAAAACAAACAAGCTACGAGCAAACATGAAAGAGGAAACCTGGGAACAGCTCAGACAAGCTTTGTTTGATAGTTTTGGGGAACGTGGGGCAGATAAAAGTTGGGGTCAGATTCCCTGGGAGGAGAATTCTCCCGGTCTTCCTGAAGGCATGTATTCTGTAATGATCTTTGCATGGTGCCCGGCGGAGGGACTTCAGAGCCTGGATGGTCTGCCTTTGACAGCTTTCAGAATGACCGCAGCTCACTACAGAAACAAGGCATCTCCATATGCAAATGCTTACTGGAAACACTGACAGCAACAAAGCAGAACTGCTATCTGGTACATACCGGTGAGAAGGGCATGGAAAACTTGCTCATGCACTCCTGCAAAACTCGCTTCAAAATACAAATGTTTGCAGCGAGAGATTTAGGGTTAGAGGGTTGGGGGCTGGGTGGCAGCTGAGCCAAGGGGCAACTGAGAGATCCTAAGCAATTTTGCTATCACTTTGAACATATGCCGCCCATCTGGAAATGGAGTTTTGTGATGAGTCTTTCCCAGGAGCATACACAGCACATGAGACAGATTTAATAAGACGACGCATGTAGAAGAGGGTTTGGTGTTCCCTTGTAGAAACTGCTGGTCCCTGCAGTACCTTTCACTCCCTAACAGCGTGTCACTTGCTGTCACCCTCATCTTTTGCCCCTCATCACACTGTGAACATCATTACAGGGCTGGGTCCAATTCACCTCGGAAATTCTATAGGCACATAGGGCACAGCTCAAAAAGTATTTATGACAGCATTTTCCACGAGACATCACATCAGTGGCGGAGGAGTCCCACTCAACACCACTCTACCTGTGTTAAAACTCCCCTCAGGACGGTAATGAGGAGGTACTATGAGCCAAGGAGGAGAAGTAACTCGATTTTCTGCACCTGAAGTTCAGTATAAAGGGAAAAAAAATTCCACTAGGATATCTCCCTGGCATCTCAAGGACTATTTTCCATTTAATTGGAATCCTTGGATTTCCACGTCCAATTCTATTTCCGCTAATAGCTATGCCAAGTGCTTTTGCAGCTTTTTGACAGTTTCCCACTGTAAGAAACATGTATGAAACACCTATGAACATCATGCCCATTATACACACCTGTGCACAGCCGAAACAAGTTTCTCAAAACAGTACTCCCTCTAGCACATGCGATGTGCTTTTACATTTCTTAGTTTCTATTGATTTGATTTTTAAGTGCCAGTTGTGAGCCCCTGAATTGAATTGATCTCACCTCCCACAGATGGGTTGCAACCTGCAATTTGAAAATCCCTGGCTGCATTCTAAATAGCAGCAGGCTAGAACAGGATGCCTCCAGGGACTGTTGGGCGCCGCTTGCGGCTACCTTGGAGTTTTGCGGTTTTTGCCTCTGCAGCCTTTCCTAAAAATGGCCTACCCTCCAGCCCCATCATCCTTCCCCTGGAAAATTTCAGTAATGGCTAATAATTATAAAAGCAGATAGTGTCATTTAAATACCTACTGTTGGGAGTGTTTTACATGTATCAATTCAACCCACACAACAATCTGAGGGGGTTGGTACTATATCATTCCCACTTCACAGATGAAGAAACTGAGGCCCAGAGAGGTTAAGTCACTTGCCCAAGGTCACACAGCTAGTGAGTGGCAGAGCCAGGGTTTGGCTCTAGGCCTCTGCCTCCAGAGCCCCCGACCCTTAACTGCTCACTCGTTCTCCAGGGAGCTCTCCAACTTCTCCGCCTGCCTCCGCCATCTCTCTCTGCCATGCAGGGAGAATGGCATTCCCCAAATGACCATCTGACCCCGAGGCTTCCCTACTTAAGTCCCCTAAAGCTTGTTCCCCATTGTATTCAGAATTGGGCCATGCAGCGGAGTTGGCCATCTGGCCCCTCTGGAACTTTCCGACTCACCCACTCCATCCCCAGCAGGGTGACATCCTCTGTATTCTCCCACACCTCTGTGCTGTGGCCCATGCTGTCACTCACGCCTCACACGCCCTTCCCAACAAGGCCCAACTCACACGGCCTCAGCTCTCTGTAGCTCTCCTCAACTCCCCCAGCCCCCTGAACACACGCCGGGGGGGTTCCCACACTCCCCCATGTCACCCCACATCCAGGTTTAGAGTTACTTGTTTTTTATCAGTCTCCCCCATCTGCATAAGAGCTCCAGACCCCAGGAGCCCTGCATCAGCCAACTCTTGTCCTCAGACTGTGGCCTGGAGCTGAGGTCCTCAGGCACAAGAGCTTCCAGCAAGTGTGCAGCCCCCACAGATCACAGCCCCCACCCCCACATCCCTGCACGCCCCAGGCCCTGCAGTCACTACCATGCACCATGAACTTAGGATCTCTCTAACCCTCCTGACTGGGCTCTCCCAGGCCCACCCTCTACTGTCTTTGTCTACCTGCAGCTGCTACTGAGTTCCAGCAGCTCTGCAGTCCGGGAAACAGGGACTGGAAAGAAGAAGGAAACGTACCTGGCTGGCCAGCTCCCCCTGCAGCGCTACCAGCTTCTCCTGGGCCTGCAGCCAGGCGCTTCTCTCCTGAGCCACGTGGATGTTCAGCTGGTCCACCTTCCGGAGGAGTTTCCTCTCTGACAGCTCCAGCTCCTGAATTCTGCAGCGTGAAGAGCAGGGAGGCACTTGCTCAGGTGCAGTCAACATGGCCTAAGGCTTTTGCAGACCCCGGGGCCAAATTATTATTATTATTGTTTTTGTCATTTGATCAATTCGATGTTCTGGCAAAATGACGTTTTGCATAATATTCATGCATATAGTTCTAAAGATTATCTACAATACTTCAAAGACGTTATTTGAACAATTAGGTACCATGCATCAGAAATCTTCAATGTCCTCACACCGAAGCCAGTAATTGCAGATTCAGGTAATGCCAACTAAGAGTGCCTGAGCTTGAGCCATTTAGGCTAAGAGCTTTAACTTGGTGGTTTCAATGAATCCTCACATTGCCAGCTGCAGGTGGGTTCTGCTACCCCTACTTCACACAGGAGGAAATAGGATCAGAGGGGGCAGACTTTTGCCCAAAGTCACACAGCATTATAGAATCTAGTTGGTCTTACTTCCGGACTTAGCATTGTCAGCCTCTGCTCTGCTGTCTCCCATTTTAGCTACATTCTTGTAAACCTAAGGAATGATTGAAATTCAGAAAAAGATTTCTACAACTGAAAAAAATTAATCTCTGCATTACTTACTCTTCCAGATGAGAAGCTGGAAGTGGCTTAACTGTCTATTAGGAATGGCTAAGTCACAGGAAGGCTTTGCATGGTCTTGCAAACACACTGGAGCTATGTCACAAGCAGATGTGAACTCAGACTGGATGTGAACCCTGATTGCAGCTCTGTGGGAGGGAGACACAAGCAGGGTGGGGGCAGAAAGTCCAGAAAGAAAGCCCGGGCTCCTGGACCCATAGGGTGAGAAGGCACTGAGAAGACTGGCCTGTCTCCCGTTATGCCTAGTTTACAAGTCCCCTTAATGTGTCAGTCTTGCCTCTATAATAGAAACCATGATACACGTGAAGGTGCACTCATAGCCTCCGTGCCTAAGCTCTGCATATCCTCACTCCTCCCCAAGTCCCCGCTGGACGCCTGCACACCCAGGACAGATACTGCTGGCCTGGGTGAAGAACTAGCTTTGCCTGCCGGCTCTGCCATTCACCAGCCATGGGGCCTTAGCAGGGCTAGTTCAGCACTATGACCCTCCGTAACTTTATCTATAAAACAGAGGTCATTAACCTTGTTCAGTAGGTTTTCATGAAGATTAAATTACATGATGCATTATTATTAATGATAAGGCCAAGAGTCCCTCTCCTATTCCAGTTCTCATGCCCTGAGGAAAGGTCTCAAGGATGGCAGACCAGAGCGTGCTTTCTCGTGAGGATCATAATCAAGCTCCTTCCAAACTGGACCACAGGAGCAGCTCCAGTTAGCCAGTCAGGCTGAGTGCTTTCCAATGCGTTATACGATATGGGGAGATTTGCTAGGAAAAACAAAAGCCTTTCTTTCTAGTTCTGAGACCAGTCTGTAACAATAACTATGAGAACAGTATTTAATTCTGATACAATTCCTAATCTTAAACGAAGCAGAAAATGACGAATTTCACTTCGGCAGGGCAAATTTTGGCCCCAAGTTTATCCAGGCCCTAATCCCTGGAACCTATGAATGTTACCTTAAAATGCAAGAGAGACTGCAGATAGGATTAAGTCAAGGATGGTGAGATGGGGATATGGACTCGGATTCGCCGGCTGGTCTCTAAGACCAATCACAAGTATCCTTGAGAGAGGGAGACAGAGAGGGTTGAGTCTAGGGATGGCAGTGTGGCCACCAATGCAGGATTGCATGCAGCTGGCTCCAAAGATGGAGGCAGGGCGGGGAGCCCAGGAATGCAGCTCTAGACCTGGAGAAGACCAGGAAATGGATTTCCCCTCCAGCCTCGGAGAGGGCTTGGCTCCACCCACAGCTCGACTAGCTCAGGAAGACTGATTCCCACTTCTGGCCACCAAGCTTGTGGTGATGTGTTACAGCAACTGTGGGAAGCTAATACACTCACAAATATGACATTGACAGTGAAGTATCACTGTTCCCCAATTAAACCAATGACAAATGTGGATGATACTTTTACTGTGTTTTTAGGGTTTTTTGTTTGTTTGTTTTGTTTTTTTGAGATGGAGTTTCGCTCTTGTTGCCCAGGCTAGAGTATAATGGCACGATCTTGGCTCACCGCAACCTCCACTTCCCAGGTTCAGGTGATTCTCCTGCCTCAGCCTCCTGAGTAGCTGGGATTACAGGCATGCACCACCACACCCAGCTAATTTGGTATTTTTAGTAGAGACAGGATTTCTCCATGTTGGTCAGGCTGGTCTTGAACTCCCGACCTCAGGTGATCTGCCCGCCTCGGCCTCCCGAAGTGCTGGGATTACAGGCACCGTGCTGGCCTAGTATCATTTTAAGGATTAATTATGTTAATACTTGTCAAGCCTGTGAACAGTGGCTTGGTACTGAACAAGTACTCGGTAAGTACTTAGCTGTTATTAATTTTACTGCATGTAGACGGGAATAAATATGCAACATGATAGTGTTATGAAGATGGGAGTGGGATTTCTTCACATTTCTAACAAAGCTGTTATATTATTTTGAGAAGAAATACTTCTGTGCTTCAACTCTTTATTTAAAGCAAATCCAAGACATACTACCTGGCCTTCCCCCGCTAAACCCAAACACATTGTGACATTCGTCTGAAATCCGTGCTCAGAATCGTGCTTTCAGACCCTGGCCTCAGCTTTCGGCAGCCCTGAATCACTTAGTATTTCATCCCTCAGCCTCAGTTTACTCATCTGTTAAAGGCGCTGATGTCACTCTATGCATCGCAGGGTCCAAGAGAGCCAAGATGGGGCAAGTATGGGAGGGCTTAGCCCTGTGCTAGCTCCCTTTTCTCCTCCCCTGGCCCTCTCCTGCAAGATGGTGTACCTCATCTTTAAAGAGAACAGAGGATGAGCCCTCATTCCCCCACAGGCCCGGTCAGAGGCTCCTCCTCCCCACGGCTCATGGTGTCCCCCTGGGCACTCTGTCTCCCCCTCCCGTGGAGGGGTCCCCTTTGGCTGAGGTTCCCTGCCTGTCTTCCTGGGGTCCATTGATCTTCTGGTTTCCACCACCAACCTTTCTAGAAGATTTGAATGTACAACCCTGTATGGGCCTACGCTGCTAGTCTCTTGGGCCAGGGCCCTGCCTTTCCCAGCTCTCAGCACCCAGGACTTCTGATATGGGCTCAGTGCATCCCTGCAGAGTTCCTGTGTTGAAGGCCTAACCCCCAAGTTCCTTAGAATGTGATTATATTTGGAGATAAGCCTTTTCAAAGAGGCAATTAAGTTGAAAGAAAGTCATGAGCGTGGGCCCAGATTCAACCCAACTGGGGTCCTTGTAGGAGGAGGAGATGAGGACACAGACACACACAGAGGGGTGCCCATATGACAACACAGGGAGAAGGTGGAGTCCACAAGCCACGGAGTGAGGCCTCAAGAGAAACCAACCCTGCCGACCCCTCGAGCTTGGGCTTTTGGGCTCCAGAAATGTGAGAAAATAAATTTTTGTTAAGTCACCCAGGTCTGCAAATAATGTCATTTCATTATAATGCTGATGAGAAAAAAAAAAAAGATTCTCAGCCAGGGCCACTGTCTATGTGGAGTTGGCCCATTCTCCCCATGTCTGCGTGGGCTTTCTCGGGGTACCCTGGTTTCTTCCCACAGCCCAAAACTGCACATTAGGTGAGCTGGCCTGTCGACACAGTCCCGGCCTGCGTGAGTGTGCGCGTGGGTGTGAGTGTCCTGTCCAGGCCTTGCACCCTGAGCTGCCGGGAGAGGCCCCAGCCACCTGTGGCCCTGAACTGGAACAACTGGGTAAATAATCATCTTACTTGTGTTTTTTTTGAGTCTTTCTTAAATTTAAATTTGTTTGAGTCTTTCACATTTATTTCAATGTTTAACATTAGAAGTGGTTGGGGTCTTTATTTGAAAGTTTGGTGATGTTTTTGTGACCTGAAATATGCTGTAGGAACTTAACTCTTATTTGTATCAATTAGCCTATGGTCAAATTACTTTTGTGGCGGGGCGTGGTGGCTCACGTCTATAATCCCAACACTTTGGGAGGCCGAGGTGGGCAGATCCCTTGAGGTCAGGAGTTTGAGATCAGCCTGGCCAACGTGTTGAAACCCTGTCTCTACTAAAAATACAAAAATTAGCCTGGCGTGGTGATGGGCCCCTGTAGTCCCAGCTACTCGGGAGGCTGAGGCAGGAGAATCACTTAAACCCAGGAGGTGGAGGTTGTAGTGAGCCAAGATTATGCCATGGCATTCCGACCTGGGTAACAGAGTAAGATTCTATCTCAAACCAAAGCAAAATAATAAACAAAAACAAATTGGTTTTGTTGTATGTTGGTTCACTTAGTCACAGTTTCCAACAACCTATGGACAACATTCAGTGAGGCCTTACTGTGCTTTGTCATGGCAACCCAGGCAAACTAACATAACTTAGTATATGACTCTTGGAGGGTAAGTGTGTTGCTGAATGAATGAAGGAATGGGCAATCACATAGAGTAACAGAAGAATTTCTCTGATTTGTGAATTTCTTCATGCATAAAATTTCACCAAAGGGAAGAAAAGTGAATCACATGTGTATCCACATTCAATGGCCTGCCTTTACTGAAACAAAGGCAAGTACAAGAAAATGGGGAAGTCCTACAAAAATCCAAGGCACGTGGCTGCTGGGATATGAGTAGCCTGTCAGAATCGATCCCCGCCACCACTGCACTGTGCTTCCATGCTGGGTGTCTCTGATCTACATGCAAGGCCTAACCTCGTTCTGCCAGTCTGGGTGTCAAGACATCATCAGGAAACAGGATGGGCTTTAGAGAAAGACCTGGATTCAAATGCTCCACCTTGAGACCAGGTCAACTCCATCAGGCAAACAGAGCCCACACCAGGAAGTTCTACAGAGAGAAATGAACGCAGAGAACCTATTTCAAAGATGACAGCAGAGTCCAAAGGCCAGACAGAGATGACAAGCAGCCTGGATTAACAACTGCCAGAAGCCACCTCTGCCCTGGGGGCTGGACGGTCACACAAGGAAGAGATGCCGTTACCAGGGCAGGGCGGAGCAGCCAGGCCACCTAGTGGGAGCTGGGACCACAGAGGAAGCTGAGAGCACGTCTGAGTTACAGCCACAGTGGGAGATGTCACTGTGGGAACAAGAGCGACTTTATTTTAAATGCTAATCCAGCACGTGACTCTTGACTAACCCTGAGTCCACGAATGCCTCCAAGATGTGGACTTGATGTAGTTCTCTTTACGTAGAAACACCTATTCATTGTGAGTTTCCTCCAAAACAACCCCTGTTGTTGCAGAAACCACAGGCTGTGATTCCTGTAGCCACCTACGCAAGCCTTCCAGAGCACATACGCTTTTTCCCCAGGATATAAGCCCTGGGTTGGGGGTGGAAGGTTTGCTGCATGGACATCTATTTGTCTGGCAGCTGCCTAAAATCATGCTTCTGTCTGCCAGTTCCCCGAAAAAAATCACCCCAAACCGACCAGCTGGATTTGTCTGCCTCTTTCCTTGGTTTCTCCGTTCCTTCTGTCCTTCTGGGTCACTTTGTACATATGGCCCTTTCATGGAACAGTCACCCAGAGCAGAAGAGAGGGAAAGGACCTGGCTTCTCCCCGCCTCCCTCCATTTCAGGGCCTCCGGTTGGCTGCACCTCCATGGAAGCTTTTGAGCAGAGGAGCCCAGGCAGCCTCGCCTGCAGGTACAGCACCGAAGAAGGAAGGCGGGAGAAGCAGAAGGCAAGTGACTGAGTGGGCAGGTTACGTGCCTGTGGAGAGGTGGTTTCCCCAACTGCGTGGTGTGATTCAACACACTATGGTGACACACTCTGATGGCCCTGGGGTTTGTGAAATACACACAGAGAAATCAAAACGGCATCGCTACCTGCTTCTCAGCCCGGACTCTGATGTCACGTACTTGTCCACCGCTGCTGACAGCTTCTGCTGGGAGGACTCCAGCTGCCTCCTGAGGGCCCCCGTATCCACGTCTGGGTGACCAGCTGCTTCTTCCTGAAGACCTGCCTGCTCCTCAGCACTATCTTCCATGTCCTGGAATATCCAGGATGTGTCAATCTTCACATCAACGTTCATTATGTCGAACCCCTCACTGCTGGGGGCTCTGATGACATAGCTGAAACTCTTCTCAGTCCGTCCCTTAGCTGTTGGCTCCATCTCGCAAATATTTCATGGGGCAAGACTTAATAATAAAATTAAGTGAGTTTGCAACATTGACTTCCTGGAGGTTTCAAGGTGTGGTTGTGACTTCAGATTGTTCAGGAGAATATCCTTTGAGAAGGGCAAGAACAGGTGGATTATTCATGAGTGGGTGACTTGGGTTTCATCTGCACAAGCATCATACAATATGAATGAAAGCCTCTCATTTTACAAGTCAGCATGCCAGAACTCACGCGAAGCAAGAAAAAGTTGCAGAAAAATCACATGAGATGAAATGCCTGGTGATGAACACAGAGAGGAAAAGTAAGATCTCCAGGTAAGGCCATCAGATGTTGGAGACGCCCAGTAGTCAATGAAGCTCATCTTTTTACCACATAATGAATAAAGTTCCACACCTCCTCTCCGAGTACAGCACATACTTTTCAAGGACCTAGAGTTTGCTAGGGGAAGAGGATGGGAAATTTATGCTGCCCTGGGTGCCGTCTGCACCAGGGGCGGGGGCCTCTCTTGCCTTACCCAGTCCAATTCTCCCAGTGACCCTATGAGGTAGGCGTTAACATGACCATTATACAGATGGTCCGATGGAGGCTCTGCAAGGTGAAGGAGCTTATCTGGGCCTCACAGGTGGGATGGGAGGTAGCAGAGTCAGGATTCAAATATGGATCTGACTCCCACACTAGAGAGTGTGCATTCTGACACAGGAGATACGGTAATAGGTGAGCAACAAGACCCCAAAACAGGAGCGAATGCATCCTTTGGGCACCCGGAGGAGGGGGAGGGAGCTCCAGGCTGAAGAGATCGTAGGAGGAATGGGGGATTACAGCAGAGAGAGGTGGGGAGGGGACTCCCCCAGGTGGGGAGCATCCTCAGGCCACTGCCCCGCACAGAGAGGCAGGACAGGTGAAGGGAACGGGAGGACCAGACTGAGCTGGCCCGGTGGACACACAGAAGGAGGAAGTGGGGAGTGAGGACAGAGGAGGCTGGGTGCCATCCTCTTACAGGCACTCAAGGACTCTGGCGTTTCTGTGGGCCCCTGGGAGAAGGGAGGTGCCTGGTCAAATGTCATTTTGAGGATCGAGCACTCCGGGTTGGCAGGAGCAAGATGGAGGCAAACAGAAAATAAGAGGCTTCCATCTCCCTGTTAAAAATAAGAAACGTCCCCCCTCCCTTTTCTTAGAGCATTTACTTTAGAAAATTTGTAAGTTCTTTCTTTGTCTCTTTGAAATATGTGTAAATCCTTTTTAAAGCGAAATAAGCCTTTTGCCAGCTGTATGACCCGGGAATGTTTTCCTGAAGGACCTGGGCACCGCCTCTTTGGGATGTAAATTCCAAGGAAAACAGCGCCCCTAGTGTTCAGTGGGAGGAAGGAGCCTAATTGGCCAGGCGCCTGGCTCCAAAATGCAAAACCTGTCACAGGAAGTGACAGAAGGGTGGAACCCAGGTGCAGGAGACGTTTTTTTTCCCTTTGTATAAAACAAATTAATGAACACAGAGGGTTGCCCTAGTTGCCAGGTGAGTTTAGGATGAACCATGTGAAGCAATGACGCTATCAAGTCCTTTTCCGTAGGGATGAGGGTGAGAGAATGTGTGCATGCATTGTGCCTGCCTGGCTATACAAAAGGTTGAAACTTCTTTCTGTCTTTGCAATCTCTCAGTGGGTTGCCTGTAATGCATCTCATATCTTGGTTTAATGCTTATTCAATAATAAAACCTTTTTTTTTTTTCTTTTCTTTGTGATGAGGTTTTCTGCACTGGGAGAAGCTTTTGTCTTTAATCATATTTTCCCAACAGTGGCCAATGTCTTGGTGGCCACAAGGGGTTTCAGTGGACCTGGGGCGGTCAGAGGCGGGGGGCGGGGGTGCAGTAGAGCCACTCAGATCCCAGGCGCTGGGACCAGGCTGCCTAGGTTCTAGGCCTGTCTCCATCGCTTCTCAGATGTGATTTTGGACAAATTACTTAACTTCTCAAAGAAAAAAGGAGGGTAAAAATCGTGCCTAAGTGAAGAGCTGTCGAGTAATAAATAAGTCAATCCCTGCAAAGCCCTCAGCAGAGCACCCGGCACACACTAAATACGCATGCTGTCTGCTGGATGGGGGGCAGACGCAACACTGTCCAGCTGCATCCAACTTTCAAGCCTGCTTGCCACATGATCCTAGGCAAGTGACTTGGCCCCCTGCAAGATGAAACTGGCAGCAGTCCCCGCTCCCCGCTGTGGCGATGACTAACTGAGCTCTGGGGAGGTGGCGGGGGGTGGTGGTCGGTCCTGTATCTGCACTGCACCATGAGTCCCGAGGAACATCAGCCAGGAGGAGCCAATGCAGAGCAGGAGGATTGAGTGACAGCTGAAGGCAGCAGCAAGAGACTGAAAAATTACCCCAGGCCCACCAAGGAGGAGGAGGTGTTCCAGCCCTTCCTTGGGAGCAGCCCTGAGGGAGGGCACGTCCTTCCTTCTCGCCTAAGGACAGTGAAGCAGGCGGGGCCTCTCCAGGGAAGTGTTCTCAGGTCTTTTAGGTAAGTGACGGAGGCTCTTGGGGGAAGAAGAAGGTCAAACAGAGAAAATCGTGGCCTGCCTATGGTTTACCAACCTCTGTGGTAGCCTGGGGTGGAGATCTGAGCCTGCAGGCCCCTCAGAAGTGACAGGGCCTGGGCAGGAGAAGGGGACAGATTGATGTGCAGATGTAAGGATGGGGTTCTGACCCCTTGGGATCCTTGGGGAGGTTCCCTGAGACTGAGGGTGGTAACAGGGAGAACACAGGCTATGGAAGAAATCAAGAGTCCCTGTTTCTACTGGAACAACAGCCCCTGAGAGTTGGGGGGAAGCTGGGAGGGAAATAAGGAGGTCTGGCCGTGTGAAGACCTGGACTCCACCCTACTTCAGAGCCGGAATCTGGGGCGTAGAGAAGGGCCCTACAGAAGGCCCCAAGAGTCCCTACAGAAGGCCCTAGGAGTCCAGACAACCAGGCGGGGCGGGAGGGAAGAGGACCCTACAATGGCATGTTTGCCATTTCCCACCCAATTTGGCAGAGCCCTGGCAAACCCTGTTTAAATGTGAGAAAATAACCAAAGGTCAAACTGGCCACTGTTTGTCCTGGGGGTATCAGGCAGGATTGCTACTGGTTACAGAGGGGTTACAGCCGGCGAGGAAGACCCGGGGGCCACAGTCCTGGATGCTCCCGGCGGATAAAGGAGCAGCGGATGGGAGCAGATGTTGAATTTGCTTGGGAAGGATGGGGAAGCCGGAGCTAAAGCGGGGCATGCAACCAGCCAGGGTGAGCCTTGCTCCTGACTGGGGGAGACGCCCGCCCGCCCACACATTTGTATTCCTCCCCTCCCCTCAGGGCCCAGCACCGAACTGGGGGCAGGCTGTGTAGGATTTCACACCCTTGAGCGTGAGCTGGCTCTCAGGGCATTCGTGTGAAATACAAAGCCCATTTCACCTAAGTTGCTCGGCACAGGCACTGCGCTTCAGCCAAAACACCTGCAGCCAGTTGCAGACCCGGAAGGGAAGTGGGGTTCGGTGAGAAAAGCCTCATACCCGTGGGGTAATGACCTCCCAGTTTGCCCAGAACCTCCTCCATTTTAAAACAGGAAGTCCTGTGTTCCCTGAACCCCCCGCCGTCCTGGACAAATCAGCCCGGCTTGTCCCTGCATAACTGGTCTCCCGGCCTCAGTCCCGGCCTTGGCTCCTCAGCCGGCAGGAGGTGGCCAGAGTGGCGGTGACAGAACGCAGTCTGACCCCTTGACTTCTCTGCCCCAGCTCCTCCCTGGTCGCCTTTGGCCTACAGAGGATTGAGGTGTAAGAGAGAGAAGTGGAAACCTGTGTTTGCACCACGGACATCTCTGTGCCAGGAACATTCGGGGCTGGCTCTCTGCTGAACCTCCCAGCTGACCCGTGGGGAGGGCTATGCTAAAGTGTGGAGCCACACTTCTCCTTTCTACCTGAGGAAGTGACCTTGGGTTCCCCAGACTTTGTAACTCTGCTGCCCTGGAAGCCACATACGTGTTACTAGACAACAACATTCAAAGCCCTGGCAGATGTGCCTGACCTGTGCACAGGGCTGTGGATGAGGGGTGAGTGCACTGGGGCGCAGCACAGCTCTGAAGCTTCCTGAAACTGGGGTCCTAGCAGCCAGGACTGTGCCTAGCAGGGAGCCGGGAAGTCATGGCTGGGACTGTGACAAGAAATACTGGTTCCTAACAGGGACTCTGCATTTCTATGCAGGGAAACCCTCATACCTGCCAGTGTGAGCCTCATGCTTCATCCTGCACCGCCTTGTGGAGGGCCAAAGAGAACGGGTCCTGGCCCCGGGCCGGCTGTATGGACTCCTCTGAGGACAACTCCCAAGGAGAGAACAGAGGATGCTATGTCTCCCACCAGCAGCCACGGTGGCCTGCAGGAGCCTGCGGGTCTAACCCTCCAGCTCAGACCTCTCCCAAGGCCTCACATGGGAACTATCACCACCATTCCTCAGAGTGGCAAGGACATTGCCAGTGTCCGCAGCAGGAAGAGGCCAGGCTGGCAGGGACCAATGGGTCTGACTTCAAAGCCAAGGCCATTTCGGTCACATGATCTCAGTGGGAGAGCCCAGCAGACACAGACACTGCCCTTCACCCAATGAAGGATGGGGACAGGCAGGCGTGAGGACCGCACTCCTGCAGTGGCTACAAGAGTGCTGGACCGACATTCCAGAGACCCATGGGTGCCCCTAGACTTCTGCCCGCAGAAGTTAGCACAGCAATGCATCCTGTGCTTCCCGGCCGGAAACAGTAGGCGTGCCTTTGTTTTCACTCACTGTGTGATCCCACTCTCCCATTGCCCCCTGGGCTGCTAGGATGCCTATGTTTTCAACCGACATCAGTTTGTTCATATTTCACCAAGTGTTGGTAAGTTACGGAGGCTGAGCTAGTGGGTGCTTTGCGGTTTTGATTTCAAAAGAGAATGAGTAATGCTGGGCCATCCTGGCGCATTTCTGCTTAGAGATGGATCCTGGGATGTGGTGTGAGCAGCCCTCCCCGGCTGGCAGGGCCCTTTCTGTGCAGGGCACTGTGTCCTTCTCCATCCGTGGATCTGAGAACTTCTGAGAACTTCTGAGAACTTCTAGCTCTTCTGTCGCCCTCACCCCATGAGTTCCCTCAACTGCCTAAATTTCAGTCATTTCCCTTTTGTCCAAAGGTCCTTCTCACCAGAGACCACAGACCTGTTCCTTCCACCTGATGAGCAGGGCCTGAGCCTGTCCACCTGCAACCAGCTGAGGATGACCCGGCCTGGCCTTCAGCCGGCTTTTCCCATGCAGACACAGCCAGCCTCCTCATCACATTCAGTCTTCTGTTTCACTTCATCTATTCTAATTCCAAACGTCTTCCCGTGCAGAAGTTTGGGAGAAGCATCCTGTGAGCAGGTGGCTTCTTCTGGAGATGCCCCCACCCAGCCTAGAATAACAACAGGAACAACATCGGAAAGGAACTTGGGGAATTGCCTCCTGGGCTGACCATCCTCAGCTGGTGTCTGACTCTCTGTAGCTGCCCCACTCCATCCGCTCTCCAGGGAGGCCTCCAACACCCTGACAGCTCTTCTGGCTCTATCCAGGGGTGGCCTCCCAAGGCAGGAAGAGCTCACTTCCTCCCCACAGTGGTGACAGCAGGACCTGGTCTCGGGGCCGCTGTGGAAATAACCTAGTTCCTGCAGGTGCTCCAGCGTCTCCTCCTTGGCAGCCCCTTGCAAATTACCACCGAGATGCAACATAGGCCTGAGTGTGGCCTGGTTGGTGGTCACGTCTGCTCTATCAGTCCTCAGTCCACCTGGTCGCAGGGACAGTCATGCTCTGAGACTTTTGCCGTGTCACACCCACAAGAGTGACAGAGCCTTCGGCCTCCCCTCGGAAATCTGAGGTCCCTGGGGTCAGCTCCTCCATGATGGGCAAGGCTCCAGCCGCTCATCAGAGTCCTGCCCTGTCTCTCTGGCTGCCAGCTGCTGAATCCAGCTGTGAACAGATTCAGAGGTTTTGCTGAGCAGAACTTGAACTGGGATTCACATTACAAGGACACTTGCAAGTCGCTCCGGCAGACAAACTCTGGGACGAACACACCACGGTTCGTGGGGATTTATGTACACAGGGCAGAGACGGCACCCACCCGGGTCCAGCTGGACACGCACACTGTGGCCTGGGGAGGCATCTAGCGTGGGGATGAGGACTCGGGCCTGTCCCCAGACAGTGCAGTGGCTGCCGATCCCTTGGTTTCTGGTAATTGCACTTAGTTTCCTGGCATTCAGGTCTCTGCCCCCTTGGGCCTTCAAGGTGCCAGAGCTGGGACATGGATGTGGCTCCAAGTTTGACAAAATCCCCATCGTCCCTGCAGAGTCCTTACGGCTTGGGCTGGCCAGGACCCAGCCATGCGTCCAAAGGCTTCCCCTTAAAGCTATTGTCAAATATACATAAATTCTGTTTGCAGTCTCTGGACTTTGAATAGCTTGTTTCGCTGTTGAATTTGGTTTGAGTGGGGTTGGGGTTGCCGTAGGGACTCAGTTTATTCCATAAACTCTTTTTCTATCCTGAAAGATTAAAACATAATTTGAAACGACACAAGAACCAAGGGTTAAAATGACTGCAGGATCCCTTGGCTTTATCTGCCCCCTCCCCCCACTGCTGTCATGAACACCCCAGCTGAGCCCTGAGGGACCTTCCCCCACAACCCAGGAGAAGCAGCAGCAGCAGCAGGATCAGATCACCCATCCCCTAACACCCACCCACCCCCTGTGGCCACCCCCACCCCTGATCAGATGGGACTGAGTGTCAGCTGTCCTCTAAGACCTGAGATCCTTCCCTTACTCAGTCCATAAACATCGAATGAATATCGACCATGTGTCCAGCACTGTCCCAGACACTTGGGTACAGAAGGTACCAGACCAAAGCCTTTGTGGACTGGGGTCAGCCTCAGGGACGCCCATGAGGACATCAGGCAGGGCCCTGGCCTCGGAGCTCAGCCCAAGGGGTCCAGGTAGCTACCTGGTGGGTACTGTAGGTATCCCCGGAACCCAGGGGGCCCTCAGCCTGGGCTGGATTCAAAGACAGAATTCTAGAGTCTATGGGTCCTGGCAGCCCCTGGCTCTGAAATGGTCACTCTCAGGGAGAATGTGCAAGGGCCCAGGTGTCTAGGGTGGGAGCTGGGTCCTGGGGACACACAGGGCTCAGTGGTCAGAGGAGGACCAGATGCTGAGGTGGCCTTGTTCCAGAGGTCCCTGAGCATGGCACAGGTGTCAAAACCCAGCACAGGACAGGGGTGAGAGGGAGCTGAATGGCTTCTTACATGGCCACCCTGGGGCACTTTGCACGTAAGTGGCAGTCTGGGCCCATGAGCCATTTGTCCAGCAACCTCCTGCTCCTGCAGCCCTTGAACCTGGAAGCCAAAGACTCTGGACTCTACAGAGGACTTACTGGTCCACATGGCAACTGAGAGCACCAGGGACTGAAGCCAAACTGGAGAGAACCTTTAGAATAAAACAGAGTCCCCCTTTGTGGATGAAACTCCACAGGGGAGAATCTTCTTCACAGTGAGCCTCCCTGATGCCCCTCCTCAGGGCGGTCTCCCCCGCTGACCCAGCCCCATGAGCTGAGGCGTCCAGCACAACGCCACCTTCCACAGTGCCTCATCTCTCAAGGAACGGGACCGTCAGGGACTGGGGAGGACTCCTCCCGTTTTAGAAAATCATCATTTTCATCTGCGAAAAGGAAAGGATACCAACCCGAGGTCTTGGCTCACTGAAGTCATCAAGGCCACAGAATGAATGCTAGTGAGAAAAACAAAAAAAGGAACAAAAACTATAAAATAATACCAAAAGAAAATGAGGAAAAGAGAAGAAAAAGAAAAGAAAACAGATGTAAGATATGTAGTATGGAACTCAATGACAGCATTTTACAAGAATTATGACACTGAGTTGTTGGGTTGGGAAAGAGAAATGGGAAGTAAACAGGCCTTAGGGACTGATCTCCCCTGGGAAACGCATCCTGGGGCCTTCCACACTCAGGGTGGGTTATCCCGACCCCCTCCCCAAACATGCGGCTAACTCAGACAGGGGAGACTGGCACTCTGGACCGGGACAGGTCTTTTTGGTGCTGTGATGTGGACTTCACGCAGAACGTGGGCAGGCCAGTATAAATAGAGGAAGGCCCAGCCAGTGGTCGTGGTCAGTGGCTCCCACCAAGAGACGGGGGCATGATGTGTGCACCAAAGATCAAGGTAAATTCCACTCAAGGTCACCCAGTCCAACTTACAGACCAGCAGAGCCCTTTCCCCTACACTGCGCTTGCCCAGCCCACTACCCACGGGCCCCATGTGGCTCAGGGCAGCTTTGAATGTGGCCCAGCACAAATGTAAACTTCCTTAAAACATTATGAATTTTTTTTTTTGCAATTTTTTTTTTAGCTCACCAGCTATTGTTAGTGTTAGTGTAATGTATGTGTGGCCCAAGACAATTTTTCTTTCAATGTGGCCCAGGGAAGTCAAAGACACCCCAGCCCTATACCAACTTTACCAGGGTTCTTTCTTCCAAGAGAGTCACTGTTTAAAATCTTTCATGTCATTTGATTAGTTTACTTACAGAGAAAAAAAATCAGGGAAAAACGGTCTTAACAGGAGGAAAAATTAAACATGTCGACTTAAAAGTAGAATTCTTTTCTTACCCTTTTCAGGACTTGCTTTGTTGAAAAGAAGTTGCAAGTCATTAGGTGAAACATATCTGAACATCAGCTGGGGCTTTTGAAAATAATCCTTGAGTTGGCCTTTTTTCCCCCAAAAACAAGGTAATATCTCCTTATATTATTTATTGGAAAAGTCCAAGCTGACAGCCGTCAACTTCTAAACAAGGTGTAGGATCACTGGAAGTCAGAGCTAGAAGGGGCCTTGGGAATCACCCAGCCCTTCATCTTCCACATGGGGAAACTGAGGCCTGGGGAGAGGGAAGGATTCATTAAGACCATCCAGTGGGGTGTGGCAGGAAAGAGTTTCTGGCAATGACAAAGGGACTGATGAGCCAGGGATAGTGGTGGCTGGAGCTATTTCCACGGTCACAGACCCCAGTGCCTATAAGGAAATGAAGGTGGCATGAGGCATCTTGGAAGGTTTCCAGCCCTACAGGCCTCATCAGGCGTCCATCCTGGCCAGTCCCTCCTGCTCTACATGCCAGCCTCCACAACTCCCTTCTGCGGCAAAAGGAGACAGACCAGTCCCCAAACATTGGCTTTGAGAAAAGAGTCAAAACAGAGCCAGAAAGAGGATTCCAACATTTCCCAGGTATTCTCACTGCTGAGGATATAGTGAGTGTTATTTTAAGTGTGTGCTCATTGCACCTGACTTTTAACATTTTCATCAGCAAGGATGACCTTGGGCATGTTTTAAGCCTTTCTTTTATCATATCTGGCTCTGTGACCCATTTTACCAACAGAAGTGGTAGAACTACCTATGAGATGGGAAGAACTGGTGCTGCCAGTCCACATGCCTTGCCTGGGCCCTGGGCTGCGAACTTTCATATCCTCAACCTAATTTCATCCCTACATCCACCCTCAGAGACAGAGCACCATTCCTAGCAGCACATGAGAACACCAAGGCCTGGGGCAGAGGGGTGAATTTCCCAGGCTCTCTGGGCCCACTTGGGCAAGACCAGAGGAGAGCCCAGGCTCATCTATCTGCAAAGCCAGCTTATGCCTCAAGCAATTCTTAAATTCAATCATACTTGAGACCCCCTTGAGTTCTCAAAATATCCTTGGGGAGTTGGTGGGGGGGGCATCTGGCAGATGGGGACTCTAGGAATCAGCTAAAACTGGGGTTCCCATGAGGGTAAGCAGGGAACTGGCGGGCGAGCCCTGCCCCCACCCCTGTGCACAGATCCTCAGTCCACTTGCGACCTGGCAGGGCCCTACGCCTCCAGCAGAGATGGGAAGGTGATTTCCTCTGCAGGGAGCCGACTCTCACAAAAGAAGGGAGAGGAAGCATCTGAAACAGAGGTGAAATCTTAAGAGCTGTCCCATCTCTCTGGGCACATGATTTGATTCTCTACAGGACTGGAAAGGCTGTTATCCCTTTTTTGAACAGCCCTGGAATCTGCCTTCCAGAGACTTCTGCCCTGGTTTGTCCCTGAAATGAGTCAGCTTCCTCTCTCACAAGACTGGCCTCAGACACATGAAGCCCAGAGATGCCCTTTCTACCTCCTCTTCCCAAGCTGATCCCACCACGACCTTTGAGATTCAGGTGGGACCCCCTCTTCGGGCAAAGGCATGCCGGCCCCCGGACCTCCTGGATGGGTTCAGCGGCCCTCCATCTTGTTGCCACACTTGAACTTACCTCTGTGACACTAAATAGGCAATTATTGTTTTTCTGTACTCATCTAGGATCATTTGCTTACTCATCCACAAACATTTGATGATGCCCTATCCTGCGGCAAGAAATGTCTTGAATCAGATGAACACCACGTAGACCCTGTCCTCAAGGATTCACAGCCATCAGGTGGAGGAAGATGAAGGGCAATGCCATGATAAAGCTGCTTTGCGTGTGTCCTGAGCAAGACTCATGTGTGTGTCTGGACCAACGCCATATGGAGGGGCAGGGTGGGATGGCTATGACGTCCATGGAGACCCCAGCCATCCCTTCCTAGCTGCGGGACCATGGACAGGTGTCCTAATCTATCTCTGCCTCAGTTTCCTCACCCATAAAATGGGCATCATGGTAAATGGGCTGGTGGAACATACCCAAAGCCCAGTGAGAGGCCAGCCTCACGTCCTCTGGGATGGGAGAGGCTGCGTCTTCCAGGAACATGCGACTGGTTTGGGGCATACAGAAGGTATTTAAAAATGAATGAGTCCCTGGACGAGAACCTGTGTCTGTGGTTAGGGGGATGCCACCAACCTCAGCGGGCTAACATGCTTCACCTCTTTCCTAGTGAGACAGCAAGGGAGGGATTCTGGGGAAAGGCTTTGGTGAAAAAGATATACAGAGTTGCCCCAGCCTGCAAATTTTTGACAGCCATTGAGAAGGAAATGCCTTTACCAGGAAGGAATTTTGAGGAGCTACCAATTTCCATGAGGTGCTGATTTGGGGGAAGAAGGGCAGAGAAAGGAGGGCTGCAGACAGAGTCTATGCTTTGGACGTTATGAAATAAAATGATTCCGCGCTAACATTTCATGGAAAGAAACCTGGGGACAGTGTGAGCTGCAGTCACCTACCTTTTCCTCCAGTTCTTTCAGGTGCCGCTTCTGAAACTCCAGTTTGTCCTCCAGTTCTCGGATTCTCTGAAATACACCAGGCTATGTGTCAGAAAAAGTACATTTTCCAGGTTTAAAACCTCTGCTTTTATTTTTATTTTATTTTTTTATTGTGCTCTAGCACAGAAGCCATAAAGGATACAAACACTGCGGGCAGCTTGGTGAGCTCTGATACGTGCACAAGCCCGTGTCACCACCGCCCAAAGCAAGACAGAGAGCGTCCCAGCTCCCAGAAGGCCTTGGTCCCCTGGCTCAATTCCAGCCCTGCAAGGGGATTCTGTTCTGACTTCTGTTGCTAATAATGGATCGTGCCTGTTCTAGAAGTTTGTGGAAATAGAATTACACAGTACCCATTCTTAAGAGGGGATCTTTTGAAAATAAAACATTGAGACTGGGCCAAAACATGTAGGCACCCTGAGCAGCTAATAAAGGGCATGGTTGGGATGTGACACCAAGTCACGTACTTGTCCAAGATTTATTTAGCTGCAGCCTGGGGGCTGGGGGGAAAGGAGAAGGGCAGAGGAGGTGTTGGTGGGAGCCACTGCACCAGCATCCACCCCACCCTCTTAGAATCCCACTCAGCACGTGGTACCATGGTGACCAACAGATCCGGTTTGCCCAGGACTTTCCTGGTGTGAGTCCTACGAAACCCCTCCGTCCTGGGCAAACCGGGACTCTTGGTCACCTTCCTTGGTGCTGCGCCTGCAGAATTAATTTCCTGGGTGGTTTACCATTCATTCCTTCCCGTCCCACGCAGCCTCTCCACCAAGGGAATCTGGTGAACTCCCCCGTGAACTCCCCCGTTTCCAGCTCTTCATGTGCTCACAGGGCTTAAGCCCCATCAAGGGCCCCACCAAAGTGGGTTCCTCTGGGGCAACTCTGCCCAGTGGGCTGCTGCCCCTTGTCCGCCCTGAATGGGATACAGAGCTCATGCACTGAGACAATGCTGGGAGGTGGAAGGGTGGACGATTCCAGCCAGCAGAAATTAAAAGTGGAGTCACCACAGGCCTTTATTCAGGCCCAGAGAAGCCGTCTTGCATTCTGTAGGGCAGTGGTTCTCCAGTCTGTGTCAGCATCACCCAGAGAGCTTATTTAAATGCAGATTGCCAAGCTCCGCCCACAGAGCTTCTGACTCAGCCTGGCTGGGGTGGGGCCTGCGTGAAAGGTGCATGCCAGCAAGCTCCAAGGTGATGAGGACGTGGATGGTCCAGGGCCCCTGCTTTGACAACCACCGCTGTGGGCACATTTAGTCACTCAGTAAATAGGGCTCCATATGCCTGGGCGTGTTTCAGTCCTGGGGAGAAAGACAAAGTCTCTCCCCTTATAGTCCAATTATGGTTCAAACAATAGCAGCATACAAATAAATAGAAAGGGCATCAGATGAACGCAAACGCCATCAAGAAAACCAAGAGGGGCCAGGCGCAGTGGCGCAAGCCTGTAATCCTAGCACTTTTGGAGGCTGAAGCAGGTGGATCACCTGAGGTCAGGAGTTCGAGACCAGCCTGACCAACATGGTGAAATGCGTCTACTAAAAATACAAAAATGAGCCAGGCATCCGGGTGTGGCGGTGTGCTCCTGTGGGGAGGCTGAGACAGGAGAATCGCTTGAACCTGGGAGGCGGAGGTTGCAGTGAGCCGAGATCATGCCATTGCACTCCAGCCTGGGTGACACAGCGAGACTCCATCTCAATAAATAAATAACTAAAGAGGCGTGAGGAGGGTGAGGGGTGAGGGATTGAGCTGTGGGCTGGAGGAGACGTGGAACCCAGCAGGGACCTATGACAGTTCACCAGATGCACAGCAGGGGAAGGGAATTCCAGACAGAGGGAACGGCACATGCAGGAGGCCAAGGGGCCTGAGGTGTGGGGTCGGGGACAGAGTTCAGAGGGTCTGGAATGGCCCATGTCCCGATGAGGTGCTCACAGCTTTGGGGTTGCCATGGGGAGCCAGTGACGGGTTCTAAGCAGGGACATGATGAGCTTTTGATTTCAGGATGATCGCAGGGGCAGCCAAACAGAATGGATTCCATGAAGGAGACAGAGAAAAAAAAAGATTCTCTTGGATCTGTGACCTCGGGCCATTATTCCGCCTCCCTGAGGCCTGGTGTCCTTATCTATAGACGGGTGCCGCCCACATCTAAGGATTTAACAAGCAAAATTGTACCAAGTGTTTAGAGCAGAGCTTGGCATTGAGCACACCATAAGTTAGTTTTTACAACCGGTAATTTTCTACTCTCTCCCACCCTAAGGGAATGGTGTGACCTCAGTCTGGCAGTGGCAGGGGTTTCCCGGCAACCCCCTCACATGCAGGGCGGCCGAGGAGCTGCTGAGTCAGCGGGCATGCGGCCTGAACCTGGCTTGAATTCTGGGCCCCGAATGTAGCAGCTGTTGGGCTCTGGGTGAGTGACACGATCTCTCTGTGTCTGGAACCCTCTGCTGTGATATCTGTGTGGGACTCCGTGACTCGGAGGGCAAAATGGGATCTGTAGGACAAGGCTTTGTAATCTAATGTCCGGCTTTACAGTTTCCAAACAACTTCTGAGAATCCCCCAGGAACAACTTCTGGGCTTTACAAATCAGTCTGAGAGCCTGGCTGTCATTCTGATCTTTCTTGACGTTCATGCTTAGGAAACAGTCTCTCATCAGAGTGTGGCAGGCCAGAAGGAGCAGTGGGTAAGAGTTTCCTGATCTGATGACCTGAGTTCACAGCTGAGCTCTGTTGCTTCCTGGCTGTGTGACCTTGGACAAGTTGCTTACCTTCTCTGAGCCTCACTCTGCTCTCCCGTGAAAAATGGCATCAATGACCTGTCTTCATAGGACTCGTGTGAGTTTCATTCAACCAACATCTATAGAGCGCCTTCTGTGTGTCAGCGCCACCCTGTCTCCCTGGGCTGGAATATTGCCCCAGCACCTAGAACAGTACTTGGTACACGAATGTTACAACAACTGAAAACAAAACAAAATAAAACAAAACAAAACACAGTGCCATGATGGCCAGCAGGGGCATCTTTGAGAGGTGGACGATGCAGCTGGGGCAGTTGGAAGGGGCTCTAGAGGGCTTCGAAGGTCAGACTAAGCAACCTAGACTTTGTACTCTGGGCACTAGGGAGCCAGTGAGGGTTTCAGGGGAGGTGCTGTGGTGGTGCTGTGTGTTAGGAAGGCTTCGGCAGAAAAAGAGACAATGGAGAGGGCATTGCCATCGTGAATTGTCCCAGCAGATGTCTCTGCAGGCCGACTGTGGCTAGGAAGTGAAACCAGTGCTGCTGAACCCTCAGAGAGGGCAGGACAAAGTGAATTTACCCCAATGGCTTCACTCCAACCTTCACTCAGGCAGAACCTTTTACAAAAGTGCAGAATCATTCTGTCGGGAAAGGTGCCATCCACTAATGGATGTTTTCACATCCTCTTTTCCTCTGAGTTAACAGGGCTGGAAAATGCCAGTTTCAGCTGGGGCCGGGCAGGGGACATCGCTGTACCCTGTGGGCCGGATTCCAGGCGAAATACAATGGCAATGTCCACAGCAAACTGGGAGACTGGGAGGGTCTGTCCATGGTTGAAGCAGGCAGCCAGTGCTTGGGCCAGATCAGAAGTGGGGTGAGTGTTACCAGGGCACCTGGCTGTACTATGTCATGTCGCCTGTGTTGAATACATGAGTGTTAGGGACTATTATAAATATAAAGGTGAGAGAAGACACGATAATGATTAGGTTGGGTTAGAAAGGCCAAGTGCAGCAAATGTTAGCTGATATTCCTTGAGTGCTTACTTTGTGAGCACTTTAGATAAATTCTCCATTGACCACAACACTTCAAGACGTGTGCGTTGATTGTACCCATTCTACAGACAAGAAAATTGAGACTCACAGAGGTGAACTAACTTGCCTCAGGTTACATCATCACTAGGGACAGGATTTGAATAAAAATCTGTCTGACCCGAGAGCCTGTGGCTTCTAATGCTACATCATAGCTTTCCATATATAAACTTTAAAACATTAATTTTTATGTTCCTGGAGGGGAAAAAATCATGGTAATGCAGGTTTGAATTACTTCCCTTTGGAAAAAAAAATGTAGGTTTTGCAATACTCTTTTGAAAATACCAGATTTCTGGAGACTATCAAATGATAGCAAAGAATCGCAAAATATGAATAGTGAACCCTCAGGGGGTCATGCAGTGTGGAGACCAGGGCTCTGGCAGTGGACTCAGGACAGGCCTGGCCTGGAGGGGTCATTTTGTGGCTGGCTGACCTTCATCCAGCTGTTTTGTCTCTGTGCCTTCATCTCTCCATCTGTTTAAGCCGGTTTGAAGACTTAATTAGGTAGCCAAACACCTGTTTTCAAACAGGTGTTTTAATGATGCTCTTTACAACCACTTTCAGGGTGGTGGTTTCTCCGTAAAATCCTATACACAGGGTACTACTTTTGAAAATTGCAGCTGTTAGAAAACATAAAGCATTTCCTCAACCACAGTCAACTATTCCCACCTCAGGGGCTTTGTACTTGCTGTTCTCTCTGCCAGGTGGCTGCCTGGCTCACCTCCTCACACCATTTTAGCCTCTGCCTGTTTCTGACATCTTCAGTATTTATTCGAGTCTTGCTTGTTTCCCCTCCCCAGAATCTAAGAACATCCTCCCCATGGAAGCAGGACTTTGTCCACTGTTCCACTCCCAACAGGCAGCACTGTGCCTGGCATGGGGTGGGTGCTCTACGCATAGTTGTTGAATGGAAGCCAGAAGCAGCAGCATCTCATTTCCCCAGCACCATGTGGCCACTGGGGCTGGCTGGAAAGTCTCCCCTTTGCCCCGGAGTCATACCTAGACCACCCACTTCCAGGAAGACCTGTTGAAGGAAGCATCCAGTAAAACAGACGCACTCCTAAGTTTGAAGGCTCCGGGCTACTGGCTGGGGGCTCCGGGCTCCCGTTGCTACTACACGTGTGCAACACTACGTGGAGAAGGGGAGCGAGAGTCGGCACACATCACGGCATCAACAGTTACACTGGGAGAGTTTGGCCAAGCTTTTTCACCTGCAGAACCACACCGGAGCCTCAAGGCAATGCCTGGAGGCGCAGCCGTTCAGAACTACCCATAGTACAGATGAAGAAGCTGAGGCCAGCAGACGTTAAGCCTTGCTGACCATTCTGGAGCTGAACTCAAAGCAGGGAGGAGGTAGGTACTGGATTCTTCTGCCTGGTGTGCTAGAGGAGGGAGACAGGGTGATGGGGAAGGGAAGGAATAATAACTCATTTTCTTACTAAACCAAAAAAGTAACAAGACCCTTATATCCCCCTAGAACTCACAGCCATGCGTCTATAAGACAAGGTTTGACAACTTGAAGTTGCACAGAAGTCACCATGGGATCTTCTTAAATGTGGAATCTGATTCCATAGACCTGGGGCAGGGCCTGAGAACCTGCATTTCTAGCAGGCCTCAGCATCATGCCAATGTCCCTGGTCCCTGAACCACACTGAGTGGCCAGGGGGCAGCACACTGCCTTGGGTATTGACATCCACGCATTATGACATAAAGAGAGTCCTCTTTCACTGAAGACCTACCATGTACCAGGTGAATTGGTTTGCATATCTTATCCCATTAAAGCCTCAGAGCAATGTATTGTTGAATAAATGTATTGACTTCAGCTTATATGTACATATCACTGTATTTTTTTTTTTTTTGAGATGGTGTCTTGCTCTGTCGCCCAGGCTGGAGTGCAGTGGCCGGATCTCGGCTCACTGCAAGTTCCGCCTCCTGGGTTTACGCCATTCTCCTGCTTCAGCCCCCTGAGTAGCTGGGACTACAGGTGCCCACCACCTCGCCTGGCTAGTTTTTTTTAGTTTTTTTTTAGTAGAGACAGGGTTTCACCGTGTTAGCCAGGATGGTCTCGATCTCCTGACCTCGTGATCCGCCCGTCTCAGCCTCCCAAAGTGCTGGGATTACAGGATTGAGCCACCACGCCCAGCCTATCACTGTATTTTAATAAAACTGAGGTCAGGGAAGTTTCAATATTCAGTGGGAGAAAGGAGTGTCTATGAATTACCTTCAGCAGAATTCTCAACTAATTTGAAAATGATCCAAAGATAAAGGAAAAGCAATATCAACCCTGGTTAAACTACTGTTCAAGCTTCTCCATGCAATTGACTACACAGTTTGGTAAAAGGAAGTTATTTGTCCCGTATGATCTTACATAAACACCACAAAACACTTGCGTTTTAAATGACTGTTTTCTTTAAGGGATGCAAGTCCTCCACTGCCCAGCAGGCAGACACTGCCATGGCTTGCTCTTTGGCTTTTAAAAAATCACTCAGATCCTGGGTTCATTTCTCAGCATGTGCAGCATGGGGGCTTTTCCAGGAGTCACAGTGGAATGCGGCATTGCCCTGTATCTTTACGGTGTGCTCTCTAACCCATCATACATTTCAGACTTAGGCCACCAAAAGCAGCACATTCCATGAGACTTGAATCTTTGAGTGGGGTAACGATTTTTTTTTTTTTTTTTTTTGGCTCAAACACACAAATGTCGCTCTGTCCTTTGAGCAGGATCTCCTGAACACGAAATCAATTCCTTCATTTGCTGCATACTCAGTGAGCAAGTCCTGGAAAGAAGGCACAGTGCTTGGCCTTAGAGACAAACCGGCACCCAGCTCCTAACTCCCCATCTGCTCCTGCTACCTCCACCCATAGACTACACTCAGCAAGAATCCACAGTGGGCTGCACTTATTGAGAGCAGTTTACAAGTAATAATTATCTAAACCTTACCATGCCCCGGTGAGACAGGCATTGTCATCATCCCCATGAGGAAGACACTGAGGCCCAGAGAGGTTAAATAATGTGTCCAAGGCCACACAACTAAGTGGGAGAGCGAGTTCAGAGCCAGGCCGTCTGGTCCCAGTGTCTGTGTTTTCAGCTTCTTTGCTGCCCTAAGCTGACCCACACCACGCTGCTCTGCTGCCCAGAATACCCTTTCCCTTTGATGGTGATGATGATTGATTTTATGTTAACTTGGCTAGGCCATGGTACCCAGATATTTGGTCAAGTATTCTAGATGTTGCCGGGCATGGTGGCTCACACCTATAATCATGGCATTTTGGGAGGCCTAGGTGGGCGGGTCACTTAAGGTCAGGAGTTTGAGATCAGCCTGGCCAACATGGAGAAACCCCATCTCCACTAAGAATACAAAAATTAGTTGGGTGTGGTGGCGGGTGCCTGTAATCCCAGCTACTCAGGAGTCTGAGGCAGGAGAATTGCTTGACCTGAGAGGTGGAGGTTGCAGGGAGCTGAGATCGTGCCACTGCACTCTGGCCTGGGTGATAAGAGTGAGACTCCATTTCAAACAAACAAACAAACAAACTAGATGTTTCTGTGGAGGTCTTTTTTAGATGAGATAAACATCTAAATCAGTAGACTTTGAATGAAGCAGATGAGCCTCCATAATGTGTGTGGGGGGGGTTCATTCAATCACCTGAAGGCCTTGAGAGAAAGACTGAGCTCCCTGAGGAGAGGGGCATGCTGCTAGCAGATGGCCTTCAGGCTTGAACTGCAACAACTCTTCCCTGGGGCTCTGCTGTGCCCTGCAGATTGTGAACTTGCTGATCTTTATCTACAGTTGCGTGAGCTAGTTCCGTAAAATAAGTCAAACTCTTTCTCTCTCTCTCTCTCTCTCTGACCACATCCCCCTTCTTTTTTCCTTCTGTGACATCCCTCCCCGCCAGTAATCTAGATCCTTACTATCTGGGTGACCTTCAGTCACATGAGTTAACCTCCCTGAGCCTCAGTTCTCTTGTCTGGAAAGTGGACATCCTAGTGCCCACCCGTAGGGTCCCTGAGATAAGGGATCTGCAGTGCAGGGAGCCACTGCCCAACACACGGTGAGTGCCCAACAGATGCTCTGCATGCTGCTACTTCTTTCCCTTCACGGTCAATCAGGAGTCATGAAGCCCCCAGCTCCCCGTGTGCTCAGTAGCACATGAAACTCACATGCAACATGGAACCTTGGTTCCACTGAGGTTTTCAGACCTCAATGGAAGCTGGAAGGCCCAATCCTCAAATGAGCCACCATCACAAAAGGCAGCAAAAAAGCAAACCATTCAGCTGATGCCTCCCTGTGACCAGCATCTGACCTGGAAACAGCGTGCAGTTGCTGGAGGAGGAGGGCCGAGGGAGAAGGCACTTGGTTTGGATGAATGTTTCAGCGTTTGCTCTATAGAATGTCTTGCCCCATCACAGGGAGTTATGACGGGCATCTATGAAATCTTGCTTCTTAGAAACTTGCTTTACCACCAACTCTCCCTGGAAAGAGCCTGGGGCAGTCAGGGGTCCATCAGGGTGCCAAGGTGCACACAGGACGACAGGGATGCCGGGGGTGCTGTGGGCACAGCAGCTGCTGACGCCTACCTGCTGGGCCTGCTGCAGCAGCTCCATGCGCTCCCGCAGGATCTGGCTGTCGAACTCGCGGCTCTGCCTGAGGATCTGCCTGCGCACCTTTTCCACAGCAGCCTGCAGGTCCTCCCGCTGGCCCTCGCTCAGCGCCTCACCGGCCCTCCGCCCCGGCTCCTGCTGCAGCGCTGTGTACAGTGTGGCCTCCAGGTCTTGGATTTTCTGAGGAGCCCAGATCACACAGACAGAGGAAGGTCACAAGGAGGTGAACAGGAACCACCAGGAGGCTGCTGCCAGTGGAGGCAGAGTCAGGGAGCGGGTTTTGGGCAGGGAGGGGCATCTGGCAGGGGCCAAGCACAGGGCCAGCAGTGCCCAGGGGAGCAGGCTGTGAGGGAGCAACTCGGCCCCACGCACATGTTATCCAGAGCATTTTTTACTCTATTCAACCCAGACGCCCCTACTATGCACAAGAGGGGACAAGGGCAAGAAGAAAAAGTAATCATAACCTTCCCTTAAAATGCATGACTCAAACAGAGGTGCAAGTCACCTGAGTTTTATTTCATCCTTGGCTTCCAATCGACTCTCCTCACCTTGGGAACAAATCTCCCCTTTTCTAATGGGTACCAATGGGAAAATATGTCTGGATTTGCATTTGGTTTTCAGCTGCCTTAAGAATGCAACTCTAGCCCAAAGCAAATAGTGGCAATGTTTTAATTGCCCCAACCCCTCACAAAAGGAAGACACCCTTTGTTGGCAAAGCTGAATGAGACATTAGTGACCAACTGGGGATCCCTGCAAAAGCTGAGTTTTCATCATTACAGGATGTTACTCCTTTTCACAGCAAGACACTTAAATATAGCTATCTTATGGGAATGTCTAGGGACAAAAGAAAATTAGCTCCTTTTCTGCCTTCCTAAATCCCCACCCACAGTCCTTACTAAGGGACAGCTACTTCTCTTCCAAAGAAACTACAGGTGGTATAGAGGAACCATGAGTTTCAATAGAAACATGCCACTGAGGCAGAGGTTAACCATTAGCCCTCCATCACCAAGGCCGAGGCTAACCGGTACCCCTCCATCACTGAGGCCGAGGTCAACCCAGTAGGCCTCCGTCACCGAGGCAGAGGCTAACCAGTAGCCCTCCATCACTGAGGCAGAGGCTAACCCAGTAGCCCTCCGTCACCGAGGCAGAGGCTAACCAGTAGCCCTCCATCACTGAGGCAGAGGCTAACCCAGTAGCCCTCCATCACCAAGGCCGAGGCTAACTGGTAGCCCTCCATCACCGAGGCCGAGGTTAGCCCAGTAGCCCTCCGTCACCGAGGCAGAGGCTAACCCAGTAGGCCTCCATCACCGAGGCAGAGGTTAACCCAGTAGGCCTCCATCACCAAGGCAGAGGTTAACCCAGTAGGCCTCCATCACCGAGGCAGAGGTTAACCCAGTAGGCCTCCATCACCGAGGCAGAGGTTAACCCAGTAGCCCTCCATCACCGAGGCAGAGGTCAACCCAGTAGCCCTCCATCACTGAGGCCGAGGTTAACCCAGTAGCCCTCCATCACCGAGGCAGTCTAACCCAGAAGGCCTCCATCACCGAGGCAGAGGCTAACCCAGTAGCCCTCCATCACTATCAGGCCACTTCCTTCTCAAGTCTCCTCTGACTTTTCCCTGCTGGGATCCAGGCCCATTGAGCCAGACTGATTTTAACCAACAAACATGATCACCTTCACCTCTGCCCACCCCAACGGTTGCCCCTGGGGAATTAGAAGACCGGAATCTGTTTCCCGGCAGAGCTGCAGGGCCCCCAGGTGGGCTGCACATGGAGCAGAGCTTGCTGGTGCCTGCAGGCTCACCCCTTCTCTACTCAGCAGCCAAGCTCCCAGGAGACCCCCGCGTGGCCAGTTTCCAGATGGAAACGCATCACTTGATTCTGGAAACCCCGTCGCGGGCCTGCCCCACCTCACTCAGCTCAGTGACAAAGGGACACAGGCTTGCATCTGGCACCTGCTGTCCTGGCCCCAGCATGGACACACGACCCTGCCACCCTCTCAGAGCATTTCACTTCCTGACTGTTCATGAGAGTCCAGAGCTGCGTCAGAACTCCTGTCTACCCGTGCGACTGAAATCCCACTGGGAGCACACTGCCCACGGCAGGCTTTCAAATACTCCAAGTGTGAAGGTAGCTTCTATATGGTGGCAGAACCAGCATGCAGGGGCCTCTTCTGCAGAGTCAGCACTCTGAGGGATCCCTCAGGCCTCCCTGAGTTGGTGCTTAGACAAAGGAAGGGTGGACTCCAAGGTGTTCCGAAGTGTGTTTTCAGAAATGCCAGTTCTGCAAGATGTCCTTTGAAAAAAGGTCCAATGATCCAGTGAACTTGGCACACTGCTTGCTTACATTCCTCTCAGAGCCTCGACTCACCCTTTAGCACACTAAGACCCCAAGAGGTCCTTCAGAGTTTTCCAACTTACTCTATTGCGCTACGCTTCGCAGGGCCCTAGGGTCCATCTACAATCACATTCCTCGGCGTTTTTTGGGAAACGCTAGGGGAGAACAGGGATGTGTGATAGGGATGGCCCATCCTGCAGGGTGTTTTCAAAAGGACCAAGCCAGGACCAAAACAAGGAAAAACCTAAAAGATTAGAGAGGCAGGAGACAAACCAGGGTATAGATGAGAATGTCTCCATTCGTTAGTTGCCCTCAACACTGCTGATACATCGTGTGCCCAGAGGGAAATGTGTCTTGATAAGGCTTAGTCCATTCTGATCGTCAGCATCTCCTGCTCTCAGTCTAAAGGGATTCAAGCCTCACAGCCTAGACAGGAAGGGCCAAGGGTCATAGCTAGTTGCACCAGCCTTCACGTCTAGAATCTCCTGTCCATTTGAGCTAAGCCCAGGCTACCTGCTCTCTGTCTTCCTGGAGCCTCTCATGGGAAGCAGAGTTTTAAAGTCATTTTTTTAGTGATTGGCTCTGCATTTTGTAGGTGCAAACCCATTTTTGTAAAATGACTTTAACTGCAAATGATCTGGGCACAGATTTGCTCAAGAGTCTCTACCACACTAGCTTCTTCCTACAAGGAACGGCATTGAACTCTAAATTCTCTCTCCTGCAGAGACACGTTTCCATGATCTTACTCAACTCCCTGCCTCCCCCAAGGAGAATTTCTCTCAGTGCCAGGAGCACTTAGCTTTGAGTGTGAGGACACAGGACCCTGAACATCATCTCACTGTACTTTAATCACCAGGATGCACAGAACCAATTTTGCAAGCCAAATGCGATATTACATCCAACCTTACACCTCGTCCCTTCGGTTCTGAAAATCACCTGGCCTCATCTAATTGCTTTACCTCTGCGTTCCTTTGTGATCATCTCTTTTTCCTATTTATGGGAAAACTTGCTTTGGGACTTTAAGTCCAACTATTTAAGTATCATCAAACATATAAGAAATAGAGGTTCTTCCCATTCATCCCAAATGATTACTAGAATTTAAGAAGCATGTCTAAGAAAACCATTAAAGTAACTTTGAATATTTTTGAAAATCACGATTGATTTGGGAAAAGGGACCATCTGTACAGTCATTCCAGCCACACGGTGGAGATGGCATTGTTGTCGCTCCTGTTTGGCATTGGGGAGCACCCTAAATGCAGTGTCAGCCCCGGAGGGAAAAGCAGCCTCTAATGTGGAGTCTAGGAATCCAAAGTGTCAAACCCACTTCTGGTCCTACCAGGTAAGCCTGGTCAAGGGCTTGCTTCCGGTAGTCGAGCTCCTCTTCCAGATAGCCCTTCTGCCTGCTGAACAGGTCCTGAGAAAGAGGGAGGCGCCATCAGGGACCAGCGTCAGAACAGGAATCCATGACAGCTTCAGAGCCCGTGTGCTAGACAGTGGCAGTCTCACCGAATTGGGGGCACTCAGATGAGAAGGGACTTGGTGGTCTTCCCTGTTTGCCCCACGTGAATCGCCCAGCGGGAGCCTCACTGACCCGGGGCACCCTTGACAGCCCCACATGGATCCTCGGTCAAGACTATCCCCTTCCTCCTGCTTCCCTTCCTCTTGGGTACCTGACTGTAAAGAAGGGACCCACGTCAAACCCAGGCACAGTTCACAGGAGTCCCTCTGGGTTCCTCCTGCTGCGTCTTAGTGGCCCCAGAAGACTGTCTTCATGGTCCCAGATGTGGTTCTTTCTTCCTGCCTGAACTGCCTCACCCACCTCCCGATCAGTCTCACTGAGCACACTTCTCACTGCCTCCCATGTCCCTGGATCACTCTCTAAGACCCGGCAAGCCTGATCTCTCCAGAGTGCAAATCTCTTCTTATGACTGATTTGCGGGTTTCAGGGTTAGAGTTCATCTCCTGTAGCCACTTCCTTTTATAGACAAGGAAGGAAAGAGCCAGGGAGGACCAGAGCCTCACCTTAGATGCCGCAGTTCGGTGATGGCAGAGGTGGGAGTAGAAACCCAGGCCTTCTGGCCCCAGTCAGGGCTCTTTCCGCACCACTCCCTGCTCCTAGGCCCCACGAGTCCTTCCACCTTCCTCCTTCTCCTCCCATTTCCATTTCTCCTTGGAGAACTCGAATCGGCCTTTGACTACTCAAGAACCACGTCTTCTGGGAAACCTTCTCTGTCCTCCCCAGGCTCTCCATACATCCATAACCCCAGTGAATAACCTCCACCACCATTTATCAGGTACCCAAGGTGCCAAGCACAGTGCAACCCTGGCTATGTACCTAGCATTTCTCATCCCACAGCCCAGCAAAGCACAGATTGGAGTTTCCTGTTCATCAATGAGAAAACTAAAGTCCAGTTTCCCAAGCTTTCATGGCCAGCAAAGGTTTGAGCCCTGCCCGTGTGTTCCTAGAGTCACTGCGCCAGCATTTCAATATCTGGGCTGTGTCTCTCCTAACATCCTCACGCTGCATTCACAGGAGCTCATGACCGCACGACCCTGCAGGCCTGTGAGCTTGCTCCTGGTGGCAGGGACCCCACTTATTCATTACCAAGCCTCTAATCCTGGCATAGCACCTGGGACACAGCAGAGGTTCTGAAAATAGGTATTCAATGAGTAACTGAGCAAGTGAAAGAGTAAGTAAATGGGTGATAATTACTCAGAACAAACACTGGGGCAAAAGCAAAATTGAGAAATGCATGCAAATCATTAGGAAAACACATGCAAAGCCTTCCTGCAATCGACTTTGCTCTTCGAACCCTCTCCCCCCACCCCCAGGCAGTCAAATCTTTTACCTTCTCCTTCTCCAGGTCCAGCATCTTCTGGGTCAGGGCAGCCTCGGTCCCCTCTATTTGCTTCAGCCACTAGAAAACAGCAGGGACAGGAGGGGTGCAGCAAAGTGAGAGTCAGAACCCAACGGGCCCTGGAATTTCACAGGTGTGTGAATTTCATAGATCGGCTTTTTCAGGGTGTGCTCAGGAATGGATCACGTCACGGCACACACATGCCTGCACCTGCGGATGGTGTGGTTGTGTGTGCATGGTCCAGCCTGTATGTGCAGGAGGTCATAGGTGTAAGTATGACATGTACGTGGTGTGGAAGCTGGATTCAGAGCCTGGGTGGACCCAAGTGTGGACGGCTGCGAGTGTGTACAGCAGAGGAAGTGGCGTGGTGTAGCTGATGTCACAGAGTGCCTGCTCTGTGCTGATGCTTCACTCAGGAGACCTCATCTGACCCTCTTACGACCACCCCATGCAGTAGGCAGCATCACCCCCATTTTGCAGGTAAAGACATGGAGGCTAAGTTAAGTAACTTGTCCAAGGTCACACAGGTGCAGAATGGAGACTTGGAACCCAGCCTGCAGGACGCCAAAGCCCTCATCCCTCCAGCAACGTGAGTTGGAGCAGCCCAGAGTGCCTGGTGCCACCATGAGAGGAAGTGGAATCACACACAGGATAGGGGGTGCAGGAGCATGAAAGCAGGGTTCGTGCCAGGACATGAGGGTGCAGGCACAGAATAGGGGGCAAACAGGTAGGTCGTGCACCTGAGTGCCAGGTAAGGGAGTGGGAGCTCTGTCCACGTTCCCTCTGGGGTCTGGGCTGGGGGTGAGCACGGAAGCAGGTGTCATATGCAGATGTGTCTCTATGAGGAGCCCCTAAGATGGGAGGAAGTCCAGGCCAGCACAGGGGGGCTGCCATGTGGGGGAGGGCTGCGGGGAGGTCAAGGCACCGAGGGATGTCCGGGCTTGACAACACCACTGACCTCCTCATTGCTCAGGTTGTTGGATGGCCTCCCGCTGCCAGGCCCCAACCGCAGAGCTCCCTCTTCCCGACCCCAGGCCCCGGCTGTGGAGCACCCCCTTTCCTAACTCCAGGCCCCAGCTGCAGAAAGCCTCCTTTCCTGACCCCAGGATCCCCTAGTTTCCTTGTACTCCTTTCTTTCCCCCTCCTCTGGCAGCAGCTGGTTACCCTCATGAGGTCACCCTGCCCTTGTGAGGTCCTGGAGCCCTGCCCTCCGCCTTCCCCACCTTACTCTGCCCTCCCCCCGGGATCCACCCTCCCTACCCTTTCTGAAATGTCTCCCACCCAGATCTGCCCCACCACACCCTGTGTGCCGCTGCCTCCTGCACCCCTCCACTCCCAAGTCTCAAGGAATCTCCAGGGCCTGCCAGGACCCCTGATGGGGAAGAGTGCCCCCTCCTTCCTTCCGTCCACTTCCAACATACTGGCTTCACCTCCTTCTGGTTCTCAAACCCACAAACAGCACTCCTTCCCCATCACAAACCCCCCATTCCCCTTTCGGCCCCCAGGTTCATATCTGAAACCTCCCCACACACCACAAATCCCTTTCTGCCCCCCAGCCAGCAAGTTCCCTAAAAACCACACATGGGCTCATGGAACCTCCCTGCTCTGCTCAGAGCCCTCCAAAGACATCCCCTCACTCCCGACAACACTGGCAAGGCCCCAGCGTGGGGTGGCCTCTGCAATGTTCACAGTCTCATCAGTCAGCACTCTCCTGTCCCTGCTGAAATCCCGGGCCCTGGTCATCCTAACTACACAGAGCTCCTCAAACATGCCCAGCCTTTCCCTGTGCCGTCCCTACCTCTCCTGGCCCCAGCCTCAGCCCCAGGCCTTTACTGAGCTAGCATCACTCAGTCTTTAGGCCCTGAGCTAGCTGTCACCTCCTCCAGGAAGCCTACCCTGCTTGAGTCCATGGGGTCAGTTACCCTCCATGGTGCCCATGTCAGTCACCTTGTGAATGTCTGGTCACAGCACTCACCTGACAGGCGCTGTTGTCTGTTTCACCCTGCTGCCCCCCTTGAAGGTGGGGACCATGTTTACCTCCTGTTGGACTTCCTTGACTGGCACAAGGCCTGACACAAGCAGGTGCCTAATAAACTTCTGTTGAATGAAGGAGAATCGAGGGTGTGCAGGTTGGTGTGGTGTGTGCTGTCTGTACAGATGGGACTAGAACTGATCGAGTACTGTCACAGAACTCCCTCCCTAACGTCACCGTGAGCTCGGCCCCCAGTATATACTCCAGTACAAGCCACGGAGGCAGCACCCAGCACCCTGTGCCAGCCGCGGTGGCCGGCACTTCCTCAAACAAGGCTCAGACAAGATGCGTGTTTTCTTAGAAACAGATAAGCATATTTTGGATGAGGAGTTACAGGTATTTCCTTTTTAACATCCTCATGCAAGCAGTCAAAAAATGAATGAAATGAAAACGGGAAATCCATTTTTGGATGATGACAACAAGCTACTCTCAGAACGGTTTCTACAGAACACAGTGTTGAGCTTTGTTGTTGCTGTCGTTTAAAAACTTGCATATAAAAAATAAATTTAACAAGACCTTTTTAGCAACTGGGAGAGAACACAAGAGAAGAGCGAGCTGGCCATGAGGACCCCCGGCCACGTGAGATCAGAAATTTAATATCAAAGAGTTTGGCCAGAGAGCTATGGGGCCTCAGTCACTCCTGGGAGAAACAATGTTCATGGTTATGCTCCAACCCCAGGAGAGGGGGTCTCAGGCTGGGGAGGAGAAGGGAGTCCACCCACAGGGAGGTGCTAATGGGAATCTGAGCAGCCTCATGGGGGTGGCCTGTTGCAGGGTGGGGGCCGCTGTCTGTGCCCCGACTCCCAGGACCCCTCAGGTGCAGAGCCTAGATCCCCTGCAACTGGTGGGGCTCATCTCTCTCCTCTCCCTTTGGGGAGGGTCCCAAGGCTTCAACTCGGGGCCAGCTATTAGAAAGTCTGACTATGGCTCAGACCTATGCCTCATTCTCCTATCCATCGTTACCAGCGAAAACACGGCCTTTAAGGCATTCCCACCTGGCTGAGGCCAGTGTCTTTTTCTCGATCCACTCTGAACTTGAGGGAGAAGAGATATGACTGCTATGATTTATAAACCCTCCAATGTCTCATGGTTCAGTTTCTCTGCAGGGCACGTGCCATGTGCTGAGGCGAGTGAGACCTTGCCCTGATCCTATGCGTGGCTAACCGGAGTGGGGCTGACGGGTGCCAGGATGGATGCCTGTGCCTTGATGACTGGGCAGGGCTTCAGTGGGTGGAGATGAGGAAGGCACGTGCCCGGTGCAAGATGCTGTTTGCAGGGAAATCAACACAGGCACATCATAGGACACTCCTTCAGGTTGCACTTCACCTACACACTGAGAAATGGGCTTCAAGGCCAGGTGAGGTGTCTCATACCTGTCATCTCAGCACTTTGGGAGGCCAAGGCGGGCAGATCACTTGGGGTCAGGAGTTTGAGACCAGCCTGGCCAACATGGAGAAACCCCATCTCTACTAAAAATACAAAAATTAGCCAGGCATGGTGGCACATGTCTGTAATCCCAGCTGCAGGAGGCTAAAGCACGAGAATCGCTTGAACCCTAGAGGTGGAGGTTGCAATGAGCTGAGATCATGCCACTGCACTCCAGCCTGGGCAACAAGTGAGACTCACTCTCAAAAAAAAAAAAAAAAAAAAATTCATGCCTCTAAGGGAACATTGACATTGACTTCCGCTTATTCGGATACTAGTATGGAATGACAATTTTTAAAATAAGGAGTATTTAGTGGCATGGGGGTTAACTGGGCCTGTCTGTGAAAGCCTTCTCTGGCAGTGACATTGCAGGTGCCCTCCCCCTCTGCAAACTTCCCTGCAGTGCCTGTCGGCTCTAGGGTGACCAGCTTGTCCCTGTTGGCCCACGACTGTCCCTCTTTTAGCACTGCAATTCTCACGTCCCAGGAAAGCTGTCAGTCCCAGGCAAAGCAGACCGTCAGTCCCCTAGTGGTCCTGCCAGATTCTCAGAGGGTCCTGCTGATGCAGTTCCCACCCCACATGAGGGTCCACTTCTGGACCTGAGGAGCTCTCACACCAACAAGGCTGGGAGAAGACAAGTGGCAACTCCCAAGCTTAGTGGACCTTTATCCACAGACAAATGGCAGGGCCACTGTCTCCTAGAACCCAACCTGAGAAAACCATGGTTTAAGTCCAGTCCTCAAAGACAGGGAGCTGGGCACCTCTGTGCCAGGCTCAGAATCGGGGCCCCATAACCATCAGTAGGGGTTGTGAGGGGCTGGCAGACTAGGGCAGCCGGCATGGCTCTCTAGTGTGTATGGCACAAGGCACGGCACCAGGCTGACCGGCTTGGGGAGGTTAGTGGGCAGGGGCAGGCGGGCGGCGGTGGGGGTGGGCAGGGTGCAAGCGGGGAGGTCGGCAGCTGCCAGGCAAGCACAGCATGGTGAGGGTCAAGCAGACAGTGGCCGGATCCCAGACAGGCTCCCCCTCCTCATCTGTCCTAGAGGGCTGCTAATCTCACAGATGCCCAGAGGATGAGGAGCGCTGGGGACCTAAGGTGCGGGCCTGGAACACCTGCTGTGGGTTGGGCGTGGGGAGGGGTGCATCAGGAATGGCTCAGGTGGGAGAACTCAGCGCCCTGCAGAGGGCTGCTCTCACGGAGGCTGGAAGCCTCCTGCCAGCTGGCGCCCTGGCCCTCCAACGCCCTCTGCCCCAGCCCCGTGATGAACCAGCCCCCTGAGTCACTGGCAGGTTCCTGCTCCTTGTTCACCCGATCCACAGGCATTGACCAAGCATCTCCAGGAAGTAAGCATGGCCCCAGGTGCCTGACTGAACCAGATGGCAATGCCTGATGCCACTGAAATATGCAGCCTCGCGGATTCCGACAGAGACTGTGAGCCACCAGGATGCTCAGTGTCATGGCTGAGAGAGACGTGGTGAGAAACCGGCTGAAACCCCTGCAGCTGGCAAGTGGTGTCACCAAGACCCAAGCCAGGAGAGGCCTCCCTGACATCAAATCAGACACTGGTGGATGTGACATCTCCACGTCTACCAGGGCTGTGCTCAGCACTTGACACTAAGATGCTCTCTCTCAGTAAATGTTCCAGTGGATGTTGAGTAAACTGAGTCATAAACGTCATAAGTGTTTAATCAGCACTTTGTGTGACTCTACACGGAGCACTGTTGGAGGAGCCTAGACAGCCATGGAGGGTTTTGCTGCTGGAAAGGAAGGTGTGCTGAATGTGTCTCATGTGCCCCACCCCATGCCTGCACCTGCACCTGCACCTGCACCTGATGGCCACCAGCCGGCCAGATGTGAGTCATCCCCGTCCCGCAGTTCACCTGAGGACACAAGCTCAGCCAGGTTTAGTGATGATAGGAATAGGAGAAAGCTGAGTTCCAATCCTCTCACTGCCTACCAGTGTGACCTTGGGCAAGGTTTGGCCATAAATCTGTTACCAACATTTAGTATCCTTTACTTGATTGAGGGATTGAACAAATGCCCTGGGAAGGATACTATTTCTAGTTTAAATGCCCTTCCAGAGATTCAGGAATGAATCCCAACTAAGATCATTAAGACCTCATCACTGCAAAAATAGCATTTTAAAGTTGAACTCATGTGCTTTGAAAGGAAAAGGTCTTTAGCCCTAAATAGTTGTGTATTTCTAACACACCCTAAACCAATGTAAAAGGCAAACACATCGGGAATGTGTTTTGTAACAAACAGGTCAAAAAGCTAATATCTTTAATATGTAAAGCACGCAGAGAAGTCAGTAAGAAAGACAATGACAATGAATACATATTTGTCAAATGAATGAATGCATGGATGGGTGAATAAATCCAATGGAAAACCCTCAAAATAAATGCAATTACAATTCACAAGGAAGGAGAAGAAAATAGATAATACATACAAAAAAACCTCAGTATCACTAGCACTCAAATAAAAATTAAAACAATGACATGATACAGTTTTCACCATCCAATCGACAAAGTACTCGGCAGCGGTAACATGCCATGTCAAGCATCAATCAACGACGTGTAAGGCTGTGGGTAGAAGGGTAACTGGTGCCACTTTTCTGGACACTGTTTTGACCATGCCGAAGTCCTTCAAGACATTCTTACTATTTGGCCCAGTGATTCTGCTTCTAAAACATATCCTATGGGCGTATTTTAAGATGTAGATAGAAATTTATGTGTAAAAAATGTGCAGTTTACCACTGCATGATTGTAAGGAAAAAAAAAGTGGAAACACCTGTGATATCTAACAGCTAAGAGGGGCTTCAGTAACTAACAGTATAACTGTGTGATGGAGAGATGCACAGTCATTTAAACACATTTATGAACCACGTTAAATGGCATGGAGGATGCTTCTAAAGCCTGATTGAAAACCGGATGTCAAGCATCATTTCGACTAAGTTTAAAAACAACAGACACAGGGAAACCACTGGAAGGAAACACACAAATGTGACAGACGGTTTCCTCCACCGGGTTTTGATTTCCTCCTGCATCTCTGGGTTTTCTACAGCGAGCATGTGGGACTTCCTTCATGAAGAAAACGGAAAGGCATGCACGGGCACGTGCAGACGCAGACGGACTGGAATGCATGCTCCCACGCAAAGCAAGACGCCAATGTACAGTTTCTTGTATGGTGCTGGGAAGCCGGGACAAGGTGTGAGCACAGAAATGCCGCTGGCTTCTACCTTTTCACACAGGGCAAGCACAGTTCCAGCTTGGATTATTGCAACCTGTTCTTCATTTCTCAAATTCTAAAACACAAAAATGGGCAAGGGCATTTGACACTGGATCCCAAATCCACGTGCAGACAGTCAGCACCAAGTTTTTTTGTTTGTTTTTGTTGTTGTTTGTTTGTTTTGAGACAGAGTCTCTGTCACCTGGGTTCGAGTGAGGTGGTGTGATCTTGGCTCACTGTAACCTCCGCCTCCTGGGTTCAAGTGATTCTCTTGCCTCAGCCTCCCGAGTAGCTGGGATTACAGTAGCTGGGATGCACACCACCACGCCTGGATAGTTTTTGTATTTTTAGTAGAGATGGGGTTTCACCATGTTGGCCAGGCTAGTCTCGAACTCCTGACCTCAGGTGATCCGCCCACCTCAGCCTCCCAAAGTGCTGGGATTATAGGCGTGAGCCACCATGCCCGGCCAACACCAAGCAACTTTCTTAGCTTCTCTCCGAGCTGCACCCGAGGGTCAGCTCCCTCTCGCTAATGGGGCCAGCACATCAGGCACACAGCTCCTGTCCCTCTGTTTGGGGACATTTCACAGAGTGACACTAAGCTTTTGTGAAACATGGCTACATTCAAGTTCATCTTTCAGGATAGCCAAAAGATCCCTTTCTGATTTCAGAAATCTCATGTGACTCCACCTGCATTCTGGGTAGGGGTTCTCAGGCCTTCCCATCCCCTCCTCACTCACAGGCCAGGGGAACCTAACTTCAGAACCCCACTTCTGACGAATACCAACCCCTCCACCCACCCAGGAACACGGCCATACAAAAGCCTTACATTGTACTTCTTAGATCTCTTATATCAGAGAGAAATTTTAAAAAAAAACAAAACAAAACGAAAGTCACACAGAATACACCCAGATCAAAACAAGAACACGAAAGCAGAAACCGATCGCTCATAGTTACCCCGTTATCGCCAAGGATATCTAATTTCTTCATAAGTTCAGAAACATTCACATCCTGGAAGAGATTTCCAACGTTCATTTTTGTGTGAGCTACAGAGACCAACCACACCAATTTCTAGGGCCACGGCCTTTCCTCTCGACAAGACACCGTGCTCTTTCTTTTCTTTTCCGGCCAAGTTTTGTGCCCAGCCGTTCCTCTGGGGAGTGAGGGAGAGAAGGCATAACTGCTGCTCATTTGCTGAGTGTTACACCAGCACAAACACTGCTTTCTAGAAGGGCCATGGAACTGGGTGAGTCAGGACACTGTCCCTGGTGCTGAGCAGGGCTTTAGGACATGGCAAACCCCGGACCCTTCTAGCCACCACAGCCACCCTCTACAGAACCTTGCTATGCCAGGCACAGGGCCAGGCACTTGGCATCTGTTCATGATCTGATTTCATCATCACCCCAGCTTCATGGTGTGGGTATTGTCATTTGGATTTCATAGCGAAGAGGCTAAGGCTCAGAAAGTTTACAGGCCAGAGCAGCGGTGGAGCTGGGGTTCACCCTCGGGGCAATACACCAAGCCTCTGCTGTTTTAAACACATGGGTCAAAATAGAGTCACATTTGGTGACCCCTTAATAAATGGTCAAACTATGACTTTTAACACAAGGGGTATCTCATGAAAATCAATTCTATCCCAGCACTCCCCCTTTACAACTGAGCCGGGCACGGAGCAAGCCCTTGGCTGGCATTTAGCAGAGGCACCCCCCAGGCACGCTACCTTAACTCCTTCCTGGTGACAGAACAGCTGGAGAGCGCTGCTGTTGTTCTCAGGGAAGGTGGTGATTTGGAGGTTAAATGCTGGCGACCTCCTCTCTCTCTCCTGGGGAAAAGATTCGGTTTAAAAACAGAATGTGACCGGATTATTTACCGCTTGCCATTTTCCCACGTTACTCAGCAAAAATCAAGGAATTCCAGTGGGCACAGATGTTACTAAAAAGCGCGAGTTCGGACTAGAAGCAGCCTCGTCCGTGAACTACGACGTTTTCACGCCTTCCCACGCAGCAGTTCTCCTTTGGAAATGTGTTTACTTCTTACCTATTCATCTAGGGAGAAATGGTTAACAGGGTACCATGGCTTTATCCATTGCGAAGTCACAGAATTACAAAATTTAAAAAACACAGTTGCACTAAATTTGAATAGATAGCAAAAGCCGCCAACTATGGTTTATTACCCTGTGCCAGGCACACCACTCTCCCGTTTAATCCTCACACAACCCCAGGAGGCAGGCTCATTGCTTTCATTCTGTAGACAAAGGGGAGGCAGTGGCTCAGGGAGGCTGAGTCTGAGGTCCTGCACTCTGAGGACCCAAAGGCTGACTTACTTTCTTTTTTTTTCTTTCTTTCTTTCTTTTCTTTCTTTCTTTCTTTCTTTCTTTCTTTCTTTCTTTCTTTCTTTCTCTTTCTTTCTTTCTTTCTTTCTCTTTCCTTTCTTTTCTTTCTTCTCTCTCCCCTTCCTTCCTTCCTTCCTTCCTTTCTTTCTTTCCTTTTTCTTTCTCTCTCTCTTTTTCTTTCTTTCTTTCTCTCCCTTCCTCCCTCCCTCTCTCTCTCTCTTTCTTTCTTTCTTTCCTTCTTTCTTTCTTTTTTCGCTCTTGCCGCCCAGGCTGGAGTGCAATGGCACAATCTTGGCTCACTGCAACCTCCACCTCTGAGGTTCAAGCGATTCTCCTGCCTCAGCCTCCCAAGTAACTGGGATTACAGGCATGCGCCACCATGCCGGGCTAATTTTGTTGTTGTTGTTGTTTTTGTTTGTTTGTTTTGTTTTGTTTTTAGTAGAGACGGGGTTTCACCATGTTGGCCAGGCTGGTCTCGAACTCCAAAGACCTTTGGTGATCCGCCCACCTCGGCCTCCCAAAGTGCTGGGATTACAGGCGTGAGCCACCTCGCCCGGCCCCAAAGGCTGACTTTCTGTTCTTTCCAGTACAATCTGCCAATAACATTCACAATTTTTTTTGAACCAAACTAGCATAACCAGTGATCGTTCTACCCCTGCCTTAGACTTACAGCAAAGCTCAATTACTAAGGGAGGAAGAAGAGCAAGTCTTTTCCCAAAATAGGTATTTATTAATCATACATAAGTGATGAGTTTTTAAAAGGTCGGGAAAACCTAGTTACTTACAAGGCTAAAGCACAGAGGCAGAACAGGACTCAGGTCTCAGATGTGTTTCCTGCACAGAACGCACTTTAAACACTTTAGCGATGGACAGATTTGTCATGGCGGGGCAGCAGAGAAGACCTTTGCAAATTACACCTTTCAATCAAACTGCTTTGGTTTGAGCAAAGTTACAGTAAGGTACAAAATAACACACTTTGGGCCATTCTAGCAGAATCTAGCTACGGAACCAATGGGTGTCTTGAATAATTCAACAAAGAGATGTAGCCAAGAGAGGCACGAATCTAGACGGCAGGGCTTAAGAAGATGCTCTGGAGTGAGACTGAAGGAAAGAGGGAGGACTGGGTAGTAATTCAATTAATTTCCATGAAGCCCTAACCTGACTAAACTAGGTTTGAAACAGTCTAGTAAGAAAACCCTATTTCCCCTTATTAGTCAAAAAAAAAAAAAAAATTCATGATGGTTCCATTCCACAGATGCCTTTGTATCAGCAAATTTACTTAAATGGCGTCTCCATAGAAAAAGTGGCCCCAAAAGCTCAGATTTTATATGAAAAGTCATTTTGTAGGCCGGGCATGGTAGCTTATGCCTGTAATCCCAGCACTTTGGGAGGCTGAGGCAGGTGGATCCCTTGAGGTCAGGAGTTTGAGACCAGCCTGGCCAACACGGTGAAACCTGTCTCTACTAAAGACACAAAAATTAGCTGAGTGAGGAGGTGTGTGCCTGTGATTCCAGCTACTAGGGAGGTTGAGGCAGGAGAATCACTCGAACCCAGGAGGCAGAGGTTGCAGTGAGCCCAGAGCGCACACCACTGTCCTCCAGCCTGGGTGACAGAGCGAGACTCTGTCTCAAAAAAAAAAAAAAAAGGCCGGGCGCGGCGGCTCAAGCCTGTAATCCCAGCACTTTGGGAGGCCGAGACGGGCGGATCACGAGGTCAGGAGATCGAGACCATCCTGGCTAACACGGTGAAACCCCGTCTCTACTAAAAAATACAAAAAACTAGCCGGGCGAGGTGGCGGGCGCCTGTAGTCCCAGCTACTCGGGAGGCTGAGGCAGGAGAATGGCGTAAACCCGGGAGGCGGAGCTTGCAGTGAGCCGAGATCGCGCCACTGCACTCCAGCCTGGGTGACAGAGCCAGACTCCGTCTCAAAAAAAAAAAAAAAAAAAAAAAAAAAAAAGCCATTTTGTTTCTGGTGGTTCTGTAGGAGGGTGGAGACCATTAAAGAAAACTTTAGTGAACTGGTTAGTGCCTATAGAATTCTCATGAGAAAGACTCATAACAAGGATTTGTGAAAGGTTCTCTAACAGCGGCAGGAGTATTAACAATGATCTCACATAACTTCCAATTCTGCCGCACAAATAAAATGCTCATGTCATGCTGAGCCAAGAGCTGAGTCACACTTGGTGTGAGAAATACTCAGGCCACAGGTCCCTGCCCACACAACAAGGTACACATGGTCAGTTCTAATGCAGACAGAATTGTAACTCAAGCCGGGAGGAGAAAACAAAATTGGGGAAGCCACAGACACTGTGAGGGTGCTCACTTTGAGGGTTTCACGCATGCAAAGGTTTCAGCTGAGAGAGAGCAGAGCCGCGCCACTACAGGTGCTTAGAGAAACTCATCACAAACTTAAGTGATGTTTAAAATGCCAATGATTTTTCAACAGAAACAAAAAGAAGGATTATGACGTACCATGAGAGCAAGGCAATACAGTAACACACCCGAGGTAAGATTTCAGTTGGAAGCAGTAAGACCATTAGTATTGTTTCACTGAATCTCACTCGGTGCATTGGGGCAGTTCCCGAAGGAACGGGATTTCTACACGTGAACAGCAACTGATCTCCCTCCAGTAGTTTTGAGTTGCAGTTTGAGTTGCAAATAGTAATTTCTTTAGCCCAATATTGCTGCAATGCCTGGGTCTGTATTTACTGCATAAAAGAGTTTGAACAACGTAACTAGTTTTCTTAAACGCCTATGCAAATACATCCTTCTACCCTGTCTTTACTTACCTTGTGTTTACCTTGGCAAATAGAAAATTAGCCCAAACTGGCATTAAACACATTCTAGAGTCAATTGCTGGCTCAGGTCAGACTCTGCTATTTCAAAAGGTGAGATTTACTGCATGCAAGATCACTTAAAAAGGTGTGTTATTAATTGCAACAGTGCTTCCGTCTGGGTGTGCAGAATGCGTACCCGGTGACTATGCATGCAGGAAAGAAGTAGTTATGGAAATGAAACACAAATAAAAAAGGCAAAATATTGCAAAAACAAATTATTTTATTAAGTGCAAAACAAGCCATAGGCAATAAATATATTAGCTCTGGTACATGTCCATAGACTTGGGTGGGCACTCTCTCCAGAACACATTAAGGCAGTGAAATTATTCTGAACATACAGATTTAAAAAAAAGAAAGAAAGAAGAAAGAAAGAAACTAGAACATGTCCCCTTTCCACATGCTTGAAAACGTCTGGGAGCTTTACATGAATTTCAGTTTGGGTTCAAAGAGAATGTCTGCTCCGTTTGAGAGCTTACAACAGATAGAGTCTCTTACTTCGAGTTCTAGCACTCTGAATTCTAACAGCTCGTTCTGATCCTTGGCGTCTTGCATTTCGTTCTTCAGCTGGTTCTCTTCCATTTCCAGTCTGTAAATCTAGAGCAAAGACACCTACGGATTAACAGGATGGGCGGGAGCACTGGGGTCCCCTGGTCACAGGCCACCTGACTGAGTGGCTGGAGGGAAGCAGAGGACCGGCCATGTGGGCAAGGGGCGGGAGAGGGCAGGGTTTGTAGCAAGGGAGGCAGGTGCTGCAGGTCCTTCTTGCTGATGCATCTGGGAATGAAGGAGACAGAGGCTGGGCCAGGTTCACCCCTGCACCTCTGAGCCTGGCCCAGTGGAGTAGGGGCTACTTATATATTTGCTGAATAAATGAATGATGGGGAAACTGAGGCATGGGGCTATTAAGTCCCTCCCTTGCGGCCAAACACTGGGAAGCAAGAGTGCCACACCCAAAGCCTGTCCAGGTCTTTCCAACTCAAGCCCCACCAGATTCAGCCTACCCAGACAGCGGCCCAGCCAACTGCGGCAGGGAGGCCCCCTCCTGCTTCCCCACAGAGCTTGCAGAAGAAGCCGTAAAGGCAAGAGTTCTCTGAGAGTGCAGATCAGTGTGGGAAGTGACACTGCCTGCATCCCAGTCCCAGCTGGGAGATGCTGGATCACTTAGCCAACTACTCCAGCCCTCAGCTTCTGTCCAAGAAGAGAAACAGTAGCACCTATCACCTGGCAGCAGCGAGAAGTCACTAAAATAACGTAAGTAAATGAGGGCTTTGAGTAAAGAAAGCCTCATAGCACCATTACAGAAGGCTACAGCGGGGCCCTATAGCACCATTACAGAAGGCTAGAGCGGGCCCTATAGCACCATTACAGAAGGCTAGAGCGGGCCCTATAGCACCATTACAGAAGGCTAGAGCGGGGCCCTATAGCACCATTACAGAAGGCTAGAGCGGGCCCTATAGCACCATTACAGAAGGCTAGAGTGGGCCCTCTGCCAGGTGATCCCACCCCCGGGAGACCTTTAGAAATGGCATGAGGGGTGAGGTGAGGGCTTTCCATGGCTCCCAGAATTTAGTGAACAAGACACCAAAGATGCTAAAATTCTCCCAAGGCCTGGGACTGCTTGCCGTCCCAAATGCCCTTGTCCCAAACGCTCTTGAGAAATGTAGGGAAGGGAATGGGGTCACATGCTGGTTAGCAGCAGAGAGGCGGCTGGGCCGAGGCCCCCCACCAGGACCAGGCCAGGTTCCTCCAGTCCTCGTGCTCCAGGACGCTCAAAAGCTGAGGCCTAACCTAGGGTCTGGCTCCACTTACTTGCAACATCCAGAGACAGAGTGGACTGGAGGCTGCCAGGGGCCGGGAGGCAGGGCAGAGGGGGGACTGCCCATGGGCAGGAGGGGTCTTTACCAGGCCGATAATGTTCCAAAACTGCATTGTGGTGATGGTTGCACAACGCAGTAAATTTACAAAAGGAATAAGTGAATTGTACACCAATTAGGAAAAGATAAGCTACGATTTTAATTCCAAAGCATTAGAGCTACCCCCAAGCAGACTCCCCGAGAGCTCTGGAAAGTTCCACAACCAGAAAGAGAAGAACAAAGGCCCAGTTCCCATTATGGGTCAGCTGCACTGGGTAAAGATGGCCTGAGGATCTGCCCATGGACCTGCCTCGGGTGCCCACCACACTGGTGGGTGAAGGGCTTTGGACCATAAAGCCACAGCAGAGGTGGCCTGGAGCCCAATGTCAGGAAGATGGACCAGCCCAACAATAGGCCAGCCCTCCCCATTTCTGCAGGTATCCCCAGAGGACAGGGCAGCTCTTCACATTTCTGCAGGCTGTCCCCAGAGGACAGGGCAGCTCTTCACATTTCTGCAGGTGTCCCCAGAGGACGGGGCAGCCCTCCCCATTTCTGCAGGCTGTCCCCAGAGGACAGGGCAGCTCTTCACGTTTCTGCAGGGTGTCCCCAGAGGTTGGGGCCAGCCCTCCCCATTTCTGCAGGGTGGCCTGGGAAGACAGGCCAGGCCTCTGCATTTCTGTGGCGTACCCCAGGAGGATGATCTAAACCAACTCTGCAGACCTGGTCGCAGAGGACAGAACCATGGATGTGGCTTTGATTCCATGTGAGGAGGACATTTCTCCTCATAAGAGGCGTGCAGGCCCTGAGGCCCTGGTCACCAGAGTACCCAAATGGCGCTGGGCATGACCCGTGTGGTCTGAGCAGGCCTGCGGGGTCCCAACTGCCCTGGGGCTCTGTGCTTCCCTGAGGCGGGTCACGCACCTTTTCCAGCAAGTCTTGGTTTGTTCTGATGAGCAGCTGCTTCTCTTCAACCCACTTGGAATCCTAAGGAAAAGCACTAAATACGGTCACATTCATGGAAGCAAACAGATGGCCAAGTAACAAACTTTTAGTGAGAAAGGCCACTTTCTATGAAACTGACTAAGGAAAGGTCATAGAAAATGACAGCCGTGATGTGTCCTCATTGTCCCTGTCAACTTTTAAACCCCCAAAAGAGAAATGGCTGGTTTGTGGGGCATCCCTTCTCCACTTCATTCACGTTCCCCAAAGCGCGATGACTCCATTCTGTCAGTCTAATTGACAGAAACGTGGCTCCAGGGTGACTGGTCCACACTGGCAGACCCTCCATGCCTGCGGAAGGCTGACCTCATACCCCGTGGACTGGCCAGAGCCACAGATATGCTTTTGTTCATTCTACTCTCTCTGCCTGTGACACCCTTCCCACGTTTCTTTGCCTGGCCATATCCTCCTGGATAAGTCCTGTGAGCACATGGCACCAAGTCCATCTTGTCACTGTGGCACCCCGAGCCTGGCACAGTGCCTGGCACATGGGGACAGGGGTACTCGGTGAATCGCGGAATGGGCAGATGAAGTAATAAGTAAAGGCATGGGAAGCCCTCTCCAACTCCCTCCTCCCTTCTCTGCTGGTCAGCCACAGAGCTGGGACTGGGCAGAGGCCCCTCCCAAGCACCAGGCTGGGCTGGGCTCACAGAATCTTGGTGTTCTAGGATGCTGAGAAGCAGAGGCCTGGCCTAGGGTCTGGTCCCAAGTGCATGGAATGCTCAGAAGAGGCCCTGGTTGCCTCCAGGCTTCTGTCTCCCTGGCACCTGGCACCTGCGTCATTCCCATGCTGACCCACATGCGGGCCTCACAGGCTGCAAGCACCTGTGAGGAGTGGCTGTGCTCCACCCACCTTTTGTCTGTGGCGTATCGTGGCCAAAAATGGCTGCAACCCTCCCTCCCACCTCTGTGTCCACCCTCTTTGCCATGTGACTTGGCAGCTCCTCCCAGCAGGTAATGGGGTCCATTTCTCCAACCTCAAAGCTGGGCTGGGCCATGCCATGCTCTGGCTACCCGGATGTTAGCAGAGGTGACCTGAGCAGAGGTTTGGACCCTGCCAGGGCCTTGGGCTTGCCCATTTTCCCTGCCCCAAATCATGGGGAAAGAAGCCAGGTGGGCCTCCCTGAGGCAGAGGCACCTGGTCAGCAGCTGGCAGGCTGTGCCCAGCCAAAACTGCTGATCCACAGAACTGTGTGCAAATAGAATCCCTGCTGTTTTAAATAACTAAGTGTTGGGGTGGTTTGTTACTCAACAGCAAACTGACCCAGTGTCCCAGGTACCAGCACTGGGCCTGGGATGGGTGAGGGTTCTGGGAAGTGCTTGCTGGATGAACAGCCACAGGCTTTGCCCCAGACTGGCGCCATTCTCCAGCAGGCATGGAGGGCAGAGCAGGCCACACAGTGAGGACCTACCCCCTGGGGGAGGCCAAGTGCAGAAAGTAAAAAAGTTCCTCTTCAAAGTTTCCCTTCTTATGAAAGAATAAATCATAAGTGTTAGAAATAATAGTTTCTTTTAAAAAACTAACTTCCTTCAAGCCTCCTTGCTTTTGTACTAATAACTCTTTGTTAAGCCCCTCCTATGTAGCTGTTAGATATAAGGGAATAAGTACATTCTAGGTCTTTGTACTTTAACGAAGATATTTGTTATAGACATGCTCAAACATGTCCCAGCTTGCAGCTTATGCCCCTTCCTTATTTGGAAATGTTATTACTTCTCTAAGTCTTTTCACAAGCAACTTCCTCTTTTCCTTTGTTCTCTATTGCCTTTACCTATCTAGAAAAGTTTTAAGTTGTTAGTCAGTTGGGTCTAGCTTAGACTGGGAGGTCCAGCTCTAGTCAATGGAGATAGGACGCAGCAGTAAGGACCCAATGTGTAAGGAATAAATATCCCTGCTTTTCTTTGTTCAATGTGTCTGATTGCTGACAGGCAGCACCCTTTCTGTGGAAAGTAAAATTGCCTTGCTGAGAACATTTTTGTCTGAATGCTGATTTTTCCTTGCAGCACCAAGGAATAAACATTTACTTACAACACTAAGTTAGTCATAGACTGTGATCAGGCAAGTTACAGATATGTCAGCTCAGCCTAGAAGAGGGAAACTGAGGCTAGCAGCCTAAAAAAAAAAAAAAGCCTTATCATCTGGCACCTGGATCTCTGCTCCAGCTACTCCTGGGTTCTCCTCTGTCCTCCTGCTTAAGGTATTAGGAATTATTATTAGCCCCATTTTAAAGATGAGGAAACTGAGGCACAAAGAGATTATGTAACTTGCCCAAGGTTATGCAACAAGGAAGTGGCAGAGCTGCCCTCTGACCCAGGTGGCCAGCTATAGTGTGTGATCTTTGCATCACAATCCCACCACACGGAGGATGCAGACCACGGTTTACAGAAGTCATTCCAGAGGGCTGGAGACTCACATTCCCCCACGCAGTCCATTGGTAAAGTCTGCTGTGGCGACCTACTCTGTGCCAGGCATGCATGCTGGTCGCTGGCCGTCCACCTCCATGGGAACCTCAGTCTCAACCCTGAGCCCTGTGGCAGCCATTCTGAGCTGCTGGCTTTGCAGCTTTGCAGTGCTTTTCCGGAGCTGCTTCTGTTAAGCTGCCTGGAATCTTTTACACCCCTCGCTTCACGCCTGCTTTCTCCCACTGTGTCCCACTGGGCCTAAGACCTGTAGTAGACCTTGCCCGGCCTCCTCAGTCCCCCATAGATGCCTCTCTGCAGGTGGGGGTGGGGGCCACCAGACACTCCATCTGCCCACACCCTCCTTGGCACCCTCACTGTTAGTGAGGCCATGTGACTGATGAATTTTGCTGAGGCAGCAAACAGCCAAGCAGAGGAAGAGTTCAAGATGGGGCAGTTCCAAGACGATGGTGCCTCCTGTCCTGCATCCCTGAGAGGCCCCAGGGAGAAACAGGAGTGTGAACAGAATACACCTTGTCACATGGGGCCAGGGAGATGTTCAGGTTATGTCACCTATGTCACCACAGCAGCACTTCTGACACAGAGGAGGCCGACTCATACTAACCTTTGGATGCCACCCCCTGAGAGGCCAGATTTCCACCCAGAGCCCCCTCTGGCATCTCCCCGACTCCAGAGGACAGGTCTAGGCCCAGGCATTGCTTTTCTGCTGTGTCTTACTGTCAACCGGGCCTTGCCTAATCAAATGCAGTGGATGGGTAGGTGCAGGTGACTCTAACCTGAGCAGCACAGGATCAGACTGTTCTAAGACACAATCAGAGACCAGAGGTGGGGCCTCTGCAATAACCCAGGGTTAGTCATGGGTGCTGGTTCTTTTTCACAATTAAAATCTTGATAGGAAGTGACAGCTCTTCTTCAGGTTCAAGTCAAAAACAGTTTTGATCACACCGTTGCTTTTGGAATTACCTCCTTTTTGTGCATTTGGTAAACAAACAAAGAAAAGGCCAAGTTAGATTGCCATACCTTGTTTTGATTTTTTAAACTCGGCACGCAGGCTCAGTAGGAAGCACACCCGTGCCTGGGTTCTGCTAGTGTTTTTTCCTCTAGTGTCTCTGGAGCTCCTGATCCAGCCCCACAGAATATCCCCCTCGGCACACGGGCGAGCCCTGGGGACACCACCGAGGGGACAGAAAAGCAAAGATCCACAGAGCACAGATCATTCCTGCTCACCTGTCCCTTCTCAACCAGTAACTTCTCCAAATCTTCAATTTTGGCCTGACACCTCAGCAGATCAGCTTGTAGCTGCTCCCGAGTCTGGAAGGGAAAAGACCAGGCAGTGAGCTGGTCACCTCCAGTGGGTGACAGGGAAGTGGAAAGTGTGATGCCTCGATGCAAGCAATGCCTAGGATCCTTATAGGCAAACCTTAGGAGCAGGTTCACTTTTAGGAGCACATATTCCACCTTGCCCTACTAGAAGCATGGCTCAGCTTCAAACACAAAATCATTAAGAACGGAACAGCCTTGAGAGTTTGACAGGTCCGACTTGCTTGGTTTTATAGTCAAGGAAAATGAAGCCTGGACAAGGGACCCTGTTTTTCAAGGGGGTGAGTGAGCCAGAAGCCAGCCACACTGGGGGTCCAGGACCAGCTCTCTGACCAAGTCCAGTCCTCACTGAATCTGAAGCTCATTCAACTATCATCAAACTTCAACACGCTTGCACACTTGTGTAGCCCCCGTCCAGGCCCCTTATCATCTACAGCAGGGGCTGCAAAGCAAAATACTTCAAGCACCAAGCAAGTCATAGAAACAAGGGAAGTCAACAGGGTGTGGGGTAACAGGGAGTGGTGGGGACTGTGGCAAACCAGAGGCACATGACCCATCTCAGGGAGGCGCTGCCACTCAGCAGCAGCCACATGAAATGGGATGCCTGTTGCTGCCAGACGTTCTGACCCTTCAAGAGAGGTCACAAACCTGGATTTCTCTATGGAATCTCTTGACTTTTAAATGTTGGCAAGTAGACGAAATTTAAAAAGCAAAACAAAAATGATTCCGCCCACACAAAGCCTCACAGTTTCCCTCCTCTGACCTAGATGATAAAGACTGGGCCTTTTATGGTGGGACAAGAAGCTTCCTGCCCTGCTGACTTCACTCCCCCTTACTCCTGACTCCCCCCTACTCCTGGCTCCCCCTTACTCCTGGCTCCCCCCACACAGGGTCACTGCTGCCCCTGGAACAAGCTCCATGTAGGCATGGCCTCTCCTCTCTGCCTTTGCCATCAGATCTGCCAGGCAATGTCCCATTCTGGCCCATCACCTTTAAGACCACCAAAATCCATCCCTTTGTGGAATTCCCAAACAGGGCTCTGAAAAAGAGCACAGGCCCTCAGTCCAAGAAACCTGGCCTCGACTCCCAGCTCTGCTAGGTACCATCTCGGCATTTGGGGGCAAGTTGCTCAGTTCTGAGCCTGTTTCTTCATTTGGAAGATGAGGTTAATTCCCCCTGCCTCAGGGGACCAGTGTGGGGGTGAGATGGGAAAGGGGATGCAGGGAAGCACGTGTGTGCTCTCCGGGAGTACCCCGCACTCACAGGAGGAAGGGAGAGCAGGACCCAGTCTATGTGACTCCCAAAGATGGGAGAAGGGCCAGCGGGTGGAGGTTTCCAGAAGGCAGAGCTCAGCCCAGCCTGAGGAATGGCGTGTCCTGGACTGAGGTGGCCACAGGGCCCAGAGTGCCTTGGTGGCTGGGGAGCACCCCAAAGTCCCTGCAAGTGTTCTGGTGGATGTCCCGGAGGGCGGGGTCTCGCAGCCCTGGAGGGAGAGGAGCCTGAAGCCCGCAAGCCGACCACGTCTGTGATTTCATCACTTAGTCTTAAATTCTGGACACATGCTCTCCTCCAAACAGACGGCACGGGTGATGTGTAGCGTTGCTTCCTCTAACAGCTCAGCGTTCCAGAGCTCCTGACATCACACCGAGGATGCAGAGAGGGATCTAGAATGTCACCACAGCAAAGACCTTGCTCTGGGTTCCCCACCACCTCTCAGAATGCCCTCTGAGTGTCCAAGCCAGGGTATGTCACACTTCTGGAAAGGACCTGCATGATCTGGGGCCCCTCCCTCGAGCCCTGAGGCTGGCTGCACTCACCCGGGCCTCCCTCTCAGCATCCAGGGTGCCCCCCACCTGCTCCTGGAGCAGGGCATAGGCACGTTGCAGGGCCTGGTACTCCCGGGTCAGCTGGCAGAAGCGCAGGTCAGCCTCCTCGCGGGCTGTGGTCTTCCCATAACAGAGAAGAAAACAAATAAGTGCATAATTACAATAATAAACGATTGATGATTGATTTTAATAATAAACATAAATAATCAAACACTTGCTGTGGCTTTGAGCGCCAGGGTCAACTTAGGCAACATCAAACGGCCACATCTCACAGTGCTGCCTGTGGCTTTGAGTGCCAGGGTCAACTTAGGCAACATCAAACGGCCACATCTCACAGTGCTGCCAACAGGTACTTAAGGAGCTTCGCATTGCCAGGAAGCAACTAGGGACTGGAGGAAAAGGCTGCCGGGAGGAGGCACCTCCTCAGTCATCAGCGCTCCTCCCAGGAGCTCCCACCCACAGGAATCACTTGACTTATGTGGCAGCAGGTGGGAGAGAAAGGGCTGATACCATGGAACCAGCCCCAACTCCAGAAGCAAAGGTCCCCATTGTAAAGGGTGACGCCTCCCACTCAGCACCTCCCATTCTGGGAATTTATCCTAAAGAGAAGACTGGGCATGGTGGCTCACACCTGTAATCCCAGCGCTTTGGGAGGCTGAGGCAGATCACCTGAGGTCAGGAGTTCGAGACCAGCCTGGCCAACATGGTAAAACTCCCTCTCTACTAAAATACAAAAAACAGCTGGTCACGGTGGTGGGCACCTGTAATCCCAGCCAGTCGGGAGGCTGAGGCAGGAGAATTCCTTGAGCCTGGGAGGTGGAGGTTGCAGTGAGCTGAGGTCATGCCACTGCACTCCAGCCTGAGCGACAGAGTTAGACTCCGTCTCCACAAAAAAAAAAAAAAAAAGGAAGATGGCCACGTAAGTGTGTAAAGACACAAATACGATGGAGCTCCACGCACGGTTCACAGGTGTGGAAAATGACACAGCATAAATCCCCCATCAGTGCGTGATGCTCATCCAAGGCAAAGCCCCACATGGCCATGAGAGAGGAGGAGGCAATCCCTTGTTCTGGCGCTGAAAGATGCCTATTACGTATCACTGGCTGGGAAAAAGCAAACTGAAAACACGCGTCCTGTTTTAAGTTAAACGTAAAAGGCCCATGGCTGAGAACAAGACCCTAAAGGCTGAGTAGCCCAGTCCAGACCCCTGTGCAGGACAGGCTGATGGATTGTGGTGTGTCTCCAGCACCGGCCAGGCCCCTCCCTCCAGTCGGCACTTGGGCTGAGGCTGGTGGGCTCTCGGGGAGGATGGTGTGTCTGTCTCAGCATGAGAAGGGATGTCAAGGGGACGACCTGCAGAGGTGACACGTGTCCCCTAGAGTTTTGGCACAAGATGGAAAAGCAAGGAGAGGGCCACCTTGGGGTCGGATGTGCCAGCACCCACAGCACTTGCCACATTTTCCTACGGCAAATAGACCCATGGGAGGAAAGCAGCCTAGAACTCATTCCAGATGGGATTCCACAGAAAAGTCCGCCAGGAGGGGACGAGGACAACGAGCAGAGGTGTGTGGGAGGCGGACCATTCAGAGTCTTGGGACATTGGGGCGCGAGGAGCTGCAGTGCCCAGTCCCTCACCAGGAAGCTGTGGGGTGCAGCACAGCAAGCGGAGCTCGTGGAGACCTGGAAAAGTGTTCCCCCAAGAGGCAGCACAATCCACTTGCCCCTGCCAGAGGGCACTGCCCTGAGGGCCAGCTACCCCAGCACATCCGCACCCCCTTCCCACTCTTGCCCTTCCCTGGGCTCAGAAAAAGCCACCAGGGGCCTGCATGGGAAGAGGCAGAAGAGCGAGCTAGGGAAACAGCAGCCAAGCCTGACACAGGCCCCGGCAGGGAGCAAGGGGAAGGTCTGCGCTGAATGAAGTCTGCAGTTTAGGAAATTAATCAAATGTGACTATTCCTGTCACTGGAAGGCATAGTAGCCCACAAGGTCTGCCTGAGATGTCATCAGCACGCCTGAAAGAATTCACCTGGGGAAGGTGAGTGGGAACAAAGCTGGTCTTTGTTCACTTTGAGCGAAGTGAATCCACTTCGCTCAAGAACCTGGCTATGCACCCATGGGCACAGGTGGTCGGGACAGGGTGAGGTGGCGACTTTGGGGTGATGGGACTTCAGGGGCTCTTCACTTTCTTCTTTATATATTTTTGGATTATATACTTTATCTTAGTCAAAAAACAATGATGCCGTTTCTGCCCTGCGGTGTGTGCGTGTGTGCGTGTGTGCGCGTGTGCGGTGTGTGCGGTGTGTGCGGTGTGTGCGGTGTGCGCGTGTGCACGTGTGCGGTGTGCGCGTGTGCACGTGTGCGGTGTGTGCGGTGTGTGCGGTGTGTGCGTGTGTGCGGTGTGTGCGGTGTGTGCGGTGTGTGCGTGTGTGCGTGTGCGCGTGTGCGGTGTGTGCGGTGTGCGCGTGTGTGCGGTGTGTGCGGTGTGCGCGTGCGCGCGTGTGCGCGTGTGCGGTGTGCGCGTGCGCGCATGTGTGCGGTGTGTGCGGTGTGCGCGTGTGCGCTGTGTGCGGTGTGTGCGTGTGCGCGTGTGCGGTGTGTGCGGTGTGTGCGGTGTGCGCGTGTGCGGTGTGTGCGGTGCGGTGTGTGCGTGTGCGCGTGTGCGGTGTGTGCGGTGTGTGCGGTGTGCGCGTGTGCGGTGTGTGCGGTGTGCGCGTGTGCGCGTGTGCGGTGTGTGCGTGTGCGCGTGTGCGGTGTGTGCGGTGTGTGCGGTGTGCGCGTGTGCGGTGTGTGCGGTGTGTGCGTGTGCGCGTGTGCGGTGTGTGCGTGTGTGCGGTGTGTGCGTGTGCGTGTGTGCGTTGTGTGCGGTGTGTGCCTGTGTGCGGTGTGTGCGTGTGTGCGTGTGTGCGGTGTGTGCGTGTGTGCGTGTGTGCGTGTGTGTGGTGTGTGCGGTGTGTGCGGTGTGTGCGGTGTGTGCGGTGTGTGCGGTGTGTGCGTGCGTGGTGTGCGCGCGTGCGCGTGTGGGGTGTGCGCGTGTGTGCGCGTGCGGGGTGTGCGCGTGCGGAGTGCGCGGTGTGTGCGGCATGCGCGCGTGCGCGGCGTGCGCGGCGTGTGCGCGTGCGCGGTCTGTGCGCGTGTGCGGTGTGTGCGCGTGCGTGTGTGCACGTGCACGTGTGCGCGTGTGCGGTGTGTGCGGTGTGTGCGGTGTGTGCGTGTGTGCGGTATGTGCGGTGTGTGCGTGTGTGCGTGTGTGCGGTGTGTGCGTGTGTGCGTGTGTGCGTGTGTGGTGTGTGCGTGTCTGCGGTGTGTGCGGTGTGCGCGGTGTGTGCGTGTGTGCGTTGTGTGCGTGTGTGCGGTGTGTGCGGTGTGTGCCTGTGTGCGTGTGTGCGGTGTGTGCGTGTGTGCGTGTGTGCGGTGTGTGCGTGTGTGCGGTGTGTGTGGTGTGTGCGGTGTGTGCGTGTGTGCGGTGTGCGCGGTGTGTGCGTGTGTGCGGTGTGCGCGGTGTGTGCGGTGTGCGCGGTGTGCGCGTGTGTGCGCGTGCGTGGTGTGCGCGTGCGCGTGTGCGGTGTGCGCGTGCGTGGTGTGCGCGTGCGGTGTGTGCGGTGTGTGCGTGTGTGTGCGTGCGCGCGTGCGCGGCGTGCGCGCGCGTGCGGTGTGTGCGGCGGGCACGCGTGTGCAGCGTGCGTGGCGTGTGCGCGCGCGCGCGTGCGCGGCGTGTGCGCGTGCGCGGTGTGTGCGCGTGTGTGGTGTGTGCGCGTGTGTGTGCACGTGCACGTGTGCGTGTGTGCGGTATGTGCGGTGTGTGCGGTGCGCACGGTGCGCGCGTGTGCGCGGTGCGCGCGGTGCGCGCGGCGTGTGCGTGTGTGCGGCGCGCGCGGCGTGCGCGGCGTGTGCGGCGTGCGCGGCGTGCGCGGCGTGTGCGGCGTGCGCGGCGTGCGCGGCGTGTGCGTGTGTGCGCGGCGTGCGCGCGTGTGCGCGTGCGCGGCGTGCGCGCGTGTGCGGCGTGCGCGGCGTGCGCGGCGTGTGCGGGTGCGCGCGTGCGCGGTGTGTGCGCGTGTGTGGGTGCGCGCGTGTGCGTGTGTACGTGTGTGCACACATGTGTGGGGACCAGGGAGAGACCATTGTGCAGCAGTTTTAATTGCAAATGGTGAGGAAACCCAAGGTGACATTCCGCAGTGACCCAGCTTGAACTTGGCAGACACAGATTTCCTTGGTGGGGAAATCAGTGCCGGGGAAAGAAAGGGTCCCCACGTGCTGCCCTCCCATCACCATTCATGGAGCCCACGGCCACGGGGTTCGCCTTCCCTTCACGCCATTGGCTTTGATAATGCACTGGTAAGAACGGGTCATCTGGGGTTCAGAACTACAGGCAAGGGAGCGAAACTTGCAACCACCAAAAGCAGGAGGTGCCACCCCGAGAGCATCTGGGGTGAGGTCCCACTCCCTCTTCAGGTTTGCTTACATCGTCCAAGTCTTCTTCAGGCGTGGCTGGAGTCCTGTCCGTCCTGTCTGTGTTGTAGGATGTTTCGGACAATGTTTCTGAGTCCACAGACTCCTCATCAAATCCAAAAAATGTCTCCACAACATGCTTCTGTAAAATGCAATTTGTATGATGTTAGCAATGACTGAGGATTGCCAGAGTCTACCAGCCCCTGGTCGTGGGCATGCCAATGCAGGGGGGCAACGATTCATATTTGGGCCACTGGGGCATTCCAAGATGCTGTTGGTGGGCTTTGTAACTGACTGGGTGGGATAAAAGGTGGCAGCAGGTGGCAGATGACCCTAGGGTTTGCAGCCCGAGAAAGCTAGTCTGGCCCTGGCCCTGGCTCTCCAGCTGTAGACCTGTGCAAGCCACTTGGCCCCTGGAGTGCCAGCCTCCTTCTCTAACAAATGGAGTGAGACGCCACCACACCTGTGAGCACAAAAGGGGGCCATGCGTGCCCTGTGCCCAGAAAGCAGCCCAGCACTCTGTCACGCTCCATGAGCAGCGCACTGGCTGTACCAACGAGAAGGGGGACAGGGCCCAGGGAGATGTCAAGTTCCAAGGAGAAGAACTGGATGAAGATGGATACCAGAGGGGGCAACAACTTGAAGGAGTGGAGAGCCCAGCCACAGTCCCAGTGCTCTGAATAGCATGGCAAATGCATGGCCCAAGTCCCAGCCAGACCTACATTAAGAGACAATCTCTGCTTAACTTACTATAGAAAACTGGGAACATTCACAGAATGAGAAGGAATCGTGTAATAGACCTTCACGCGCCCATCACTCAGATCCAGAGACAAATCGTAAGGCGCTATATGCCGGCCTCTGAGTTACCCTGCTGGCACTTCTCCCACTCCAAATATCACACAATATGGGGCTTCATTCATCTGTCTATCCATTCATTCACTCACTCGGCAAACACTGGCAAAGCTCCTTCTATGGGCCAGACGTGGGGGCAGGCCTGGGGAATACAACAGGATCAAAACCAGGCCAGGTCCCTGCCCCAAGGAGCTTGCACCCATCCCCTGGGGGCTGCAGACATTGACCCACAATCGCCAGATCAGTGTCCCTTATTTTAGGAACATAGCTTTTTTGTTTTTTTCCCAAACAGCCCCTGACAAGGATTTTTATTTGTTTTTACAATCAATGAATGCTTTTCAGACCATAAAGAAGGAATCAAAACTAAATTCCAGAGCCCAGCCCGAGGCTCTGCTGGCTCATCCACAACACGGCTTCACCCAGAGCTCCCCCAACCCACAGAGAAAAGCCAGGCACTCCCCACATACTAAGGGCCCCTCCCCGCCCGTGTGTTTTACTCAAATTTACTATAAATGTGAGAAAAATGTGACTGGCACCAGAGTTAATAATGTGATTAGGAAATAATTTAGACATAAGGCAGGGAAGATGCAGGGACATCCTTGTCACCTTACACAGTTTCCGAAGGGGCTTCAAGGGAGGCATCCACCACCACACGTCACCCAGAACGTTCTTGCATTTGGCACCTGTCTTTCTGCGCACTGCATCCCCCAACCCCCATATTCCTCCTTGCTTTTTAATATGCACGGGGAATATGCCTCTCCCTCAAACTCCAGACTCATATGTCAGCTGCGTCCTCCATGGCATTGTGGAATCCTAGTGGGCAGTGACTTACCCCTGACAACATGCCTCCCACAATCTAACCTGAGTCCAGCAGCAGCAGCAGCTCATGCTTCAGTTGCTCAGGCCCCCATCCCAGGAATCCTCTCTCTTCTCACCTGTCATGCCTGCCCTTCCTGGGAGAAACGCTGTTGACTTTACCTTCAACTCAAAATCCAGCCCTCTGACCCCCTCTCTCCTTGGCACCTTCATCTTGGTCCCAGCCACCAATATCTCTGTCTGGAATTATTAAAACCACCAACATCCATGCAGGCTACAAGTGGTCTGCAAGGCCCTGCGGGATCTACCTCCCATCCTGCCCTGGCATCATCTCTCCCTCCTTCTCTTCTCCTCTCCTCCTGCTCTCCAATCCTGCACCCCACACATGCCTGCCACGGGGCCTTTGCACTCCGAGACACTTTCCCCAGAATCCACATGACTCCTTCCCTGGATTCCCTTAGGTCTCTGCACAAATGCAATCATATGAGAAAAGGCTTCCTGGCCACCATGCCCAGGTCCCTCCTGCCTCATCCCCACCCCAGCCTCTTGGGCCTCCTTCTTTATTCCTTTCCATAGCATGTCTCCCACCTGATGTAAGATCTAGCAAGCTATTGTGTTTACTGATGGTCTTCCCCCGACCCCTTGAAATGGAAGCTCCATGAAGGCAGGGGGTTGGCCCTTTTGTTCCCGACTGTATCTCAGGGTGAATGAACTCAAAGCCACACTAGTTTATCTATCCACAAACAGATTTTGTTTTGCACATGACACCCTTTCCATTCATTCACACAGCTGGCATCAGTTGGGCACCATGTGGTTACATGCCCCAGATGAGTCTCACTGGCAGGTACGTGAGGACTACGGGCACCATCGACTTCAATGTCATTTCTCTCCTTGCAGAGGCTGGAGACGATCATCTACTCAAATCTCCCCTCCCGATGGGAAGCCCACCTGACTTCAGGCATCATGGACTCTTCCAACGGGCTCTAGAGAGCAGTGGTAGTGCCACCCCATGGTGACAATGGCACCCACAGGAGTGATGCATCTGCAGCACTCAAGCTCTTCTGCACACACAGGTCATCCCCCTGAGCTCCAGGTTCCACATTTTTCTGAGCAGCTGCTGAGCTGACCTTATTTCTTGCAAACACCGCTAATCGCAAGGCCTCTGGGGACGGGTCTATTTGTTGCTGTAGCCCAGGAAGCATCCTCAAGTCACACACTTTCCAAACATTTAGGACACACTGCTGGGCTGTGACCATCCACGTCAGCGTCAGGGGCCCTCCTGGGGGTAATGACTCAGTGTTCAATTACCTAGGACGATCCATTGTGAAGGCCTCACAGGACTACCAGTTAAAGACTCAACTCTCAAGCCCTAATACAGGACATTAACTACTGATGCTGTCAAAGACCCTGCAGGACTGCTAGTTAAGGACTGAACTCTCAAGCCCTAATACAGGGCATTAACTACCGATGCTGCCGCCTGTGTTTAAAGTAGAGCAGCCTTTGCAAACAGCCTAACTTCAGACGCAGTGGAGCCCCTGACAGTATCATATCATATGGCCCCAGAGACCAAGACTCCACGGAACTACGCTGCTTTGAGGGAAAGAGGAAGCAGCTCTTAGGGCAGAAACCAAACACAAAACGGCAGTCCAATTTGAACCCTGCCACAATGGAGAGGAATCCATGGCCAGGCCCAGCACACACAGAGTTCCTATAGCAGCAAGGGGTTGTCTGGGACCCAACCCCTCAGGTTTTTATGCGGAGTATTTTTAAAAAACATTTTAACTTTTCTTTTCTTTCTTTTTTTTTTTTTTTTTTTGATACAGAGTCTCCTTCTGTCGCCCAGGCTGGAGTGCAGCGGCGCAATCTCAACTTACTACAACTTCCATCTCCCAAATTCAAGCAATTCTTCTGCCTCAGCCTCCTGAGTAGCTGGGATTACAGGTGCGTGCCACCACACCTGGCTAATTTGTGTGTATATATATTTGTTTTAAGTAGTGACAAGGTTTCACCATGTTAGCCAGGCTGGTCTCAAACTCTTGACCTCAAGTGATCCGTCTACCTAGGCCTCCCAAAGTGCTGGGATTACAGGCATGAGCCACCACTCCCGGCCTTAACTTTTTTGTAACATTTTATAACACTGGGTTAGTTTGTTTCCTTTAGAGAAAAGTTTCGTTGAGTGATTATATTACACAGGAAGCCTGCATGTACTCGATATCTTGATATATTTGTGCCTTTATTAATAAAAAATAGAAAAGATACATTAATGTTTAAAGTGAAAACACAGTGGCCGTCTTCCTTGAAGGCAATGCAACTGGTTTTGCTCTGCATTTTCCACACATGCAGGAAATAATTCACCACCTGCTTCTCAAGGAATGAGGGGAGAACCACCTAGAAAACATTGTTTCCTCTCATGATTGGCACACACTGCACTTTAAAAAAAAATGGCAAACATGAAAGACACCGTTCATTTTTCTGTATCTCCACTCTTCTAAGAGTCTCTGGGTTTTTCCTCACAAGAGATACATTAGAAGCAAAAATGTCCATGATTTGCTCATTCTGAGCCCATCTACTGAGTAAAAAGGTAATTCCTCTAGCCTTCCATGTTCCTTGCAACCAAAGCCTCTTCTTGTGGACTTGTTTTTACAGATGAATCCAGATTCAGATTAAGATTCAGTTTTGGCTGGGCACAGTGGCTCATGCCTGTAATCCCAGCACTTTGGGAGGCTGAGGCAGAAGGATCTCTTGAGCCCAGGAGTTCAAGATCAGCCTGGGTCACACAGTGAGAACCCATCTCTAGAAAAAGTTATTTTAAAAGTTAGCTGAGTATGGTGGCTGACGCCTGTAGTCCCAGCTACCTGGGAGGCTGAGGTGGGAAGATTATATGAGCCTGGGAGGTTAGGGCTGCAGTGTGCTGTGACTGTGCCACTGCACTCCAGCCTGGGTGACAGAGCAAGATCCTGTCTCAAAAGAAAAAAAAAAAAATCAGTTTTGGCAAAATGAATGAAGAGTAAACACGTCTTCTCCATTTACACTCTGAATATACAGAGGAGCTCCTCCTTAGCGGGTCAAACGAACCAGAAGGAAAAAGAGAAGGTACCCCCAAAACAAATAGCCCCTCAACCAGATCCAGCCTCTCTCAACCACCTGTCTTCTCGTCTTCTTTTCATTTTCAACAGAGCTGCCTGTCACAGGCGGGAGCATCAGTCGGTCACAGCCGGGGACCTCCACAGAACCTCAAAAAACAAAACCCCAAGCCAGCTGCCTACCTTCATGCTTATAGGTCATCTCCTGGCAGCCGGAGAAGTACAGGCACACCAGGGCGCAGAGACACAGGAAGAAAGAGAAATACAGCACAAAGAGGACATATTCCATGGTGGCGCGATGCTGCAGACACGCCAGCCCCTGTGTGTGGGCTTAGGCAAAAGCCACCTCGTCGGTATCCATTTTCAGGGCTTCCTCCAGTCCGAGGAAAAAGCACCAATTCTCTCCCCACACACTCCCCTTTCCTCTAACACATCCTCCCTAGTGTCTCCCCGGCTTCCTGTGGATCCGTCTGCTGCAGAGTCCCGAGAACAGGAGTGTGCCAGAAGATGCACCTTCAGTAAAAGGGAAGCCAGCTCCAGGGCACAGCCCCGATGCTGGCCCCACAAACCGTGGGCTGAAGGGAGAGGTTTCCAGGGGCGGGCTGGGGTGCATTCATCACAGAGGACAGCTTCCGAGCCAGTTTATTCTCTGGGGACCTTCTTCCCAGATCCCATCCTCCCTGAGCCGAGAGCCTGTTGTCAACACCATGGCACAGGCCCTGGGTCCCCAGACAATCACAAGGCCCCCAGGGCAGCACTAGCAATGGCAACGCCATGAGAGATTCTCCCTCAGGATCAAACCGAGGAGCTGCCCCTGTCCTCATGTGTTTTGGAAATTTCTCTGCTGTCCCTGGACCACCTCATACGCACCCTAGACTCGCCAAATTCATTGGCTTCTCTACCATCCTTTTGTCAGCATTTATTTTACCATTTTTTATAGGCCAAAACAAACCATTATCTAACAGAAAAACTAATTTTTTGAACTAGATCAAAGTCTTCAGATTCCCCTGCCCAGAAGGGGTGTCTCTGAGAGTCTTCCATCTCTCGGAGAAGCGTCACCAGACCTAACATCCAAAGCAGAAACTGTCATGCTGGAGAAAAACTAGACAGACTTTACCATGGAAAACTAAAATGTCTGTACTTTGACAGATACCAAAGCAATATTAAAGGGCAATGGGCAATTCATAAAATAAATGCACATAGCGAGGTTCATGTATGTTTCAACTTCAACAGTGCATGATGCTCTAGTCCTTTGGAAGTGACTGTCAGATGAACTGTGTGACTCGATTGTGCTACTCAATCTAGTGCCAACTACCCTTTAAGCCATGTTTCCTAATGAGGCACCATCTGACCAGGCAGTGCAGACCTGAGACAGCTGGGCCTGACCCAGGCAGTGTAGACCTGAGACACCTGGGCCTGGCCTCAGGCAGTGCAGACCTGAGACAGCGGGGGCCTGGAGGGACAGGGCTACAATCTGGAACCTTTGCCTCAAGCCCCTCCCCACGGGGCCTGAAGTCACCTCCTGAAACCAGGCAGGAGGCCAGGTGCCTAAAGGCCCAGCCTCTGCAGCAGCTCCTCCCTGAGTCCAGGACTCACTACCCTGCTCACTCCTGGCGCTGGGGTTTCCTGCCCTGTGTGAACAAATTACCTAGAACCACCATAGGTAATGGCACCTGTCCATTCCCAAGTCTGCAAATGGGAGCCAGATGTCCCCATGGTGTTTGCTACCCTGGACAAAGTACCCAGGCAGCCTCTGTGGCCAGGTCAGCCTCCCGAGCTCTGCTCCACCCACACCAGCTGCGGCTCCTCTGGCAGTGCCTCCAGGACTGGCACAGACGGTGTGTGTGCTTGTCTGCTGAGCTGCCTGGGTGTAGTCCAGGACACAGCTCCTGTCTCGTCATAATCGTCCCAGTGTCCTATCCCCAGGACCCACATCTTCCTGAGTCCTTTACCAAAGGGCCCCCAGCAGGTGGGACATGGAGCAATGCTCAGAGGGACGTCCCATGCTTCTGGCATGGAGCCTGCTATGAAAGAAAAATAAAAACTCTGAATCCCACTTCACTACACCAAAAGGAAAAACTTAAGCTGAAAGCTGAGCCATACAAGAAGCTGCCTTTCCCTTTGTTCCTAAGCAGAGAGCTGCAGAGAAAAGGTTAAGCATCTCCACAGGTAGCAGCTTCATGTTCACCTTATCTTATGTAAAGTGCTGATTTACTGAGCATGAGACAATTACATAATTTGGACTATTCCCCTACCTGCTCCTTTTCTCTCACAACCTGTGGATTCAGTCATGTGACCACACCCTCCCTCTTTCCCCTCCAGCCTGCTTTTCCCCTTTAAATACTGAAGCCCTCAAAATCATCTTTGGAGAAAGGTTCAGATCTGTCTCCAGGGTACATTCTTAATCTTAGCAAAATAAACTTCTAAATTGATTGAGACCTGCCTCAGAGACTTTTTGGTTTACATCAGCCACTCAGCTGGCAAGGCTGGCACAAAGTCCTGCTACCAGTGCCCTCTCTACCTTTGATCAGAGCTGCATGAAATGAATCCTGATGGCTGCTGTGGAGGAGGGACCAGGTGACAGGGTCACTGCTGAGCTGGGGGGAGCAAGCCCTTGCCCCTCCCAGCAAAGGGCCCACAGTTGCACACCAACCGAGGCCAGCCCTGAAGACAGACATGAAGTAGCCACTGGTTTCACACAGTTACTACTATTAGCCCCTCTGAGTGCGAGGCACTGTGCCAGCAGCTTCGAGTAGCTGGATCCCAGGGCACCATCCAGCCTTCATGAGCTCACGGACCAGTGACAGCCGTGGGGAAGGAAGCCTGGGAATAAGGTCAACTGCAAACAACCACGAAGGAAAAAATAGGTAGCTTTGGCAAAACTTGCAAATGAAAAATGCATGCACATGATGAAAAAATGTTTGACTTTGAGAGTCCAAGGCAGGCAGGTCACTTGAGGTCAGGAGTTCGAGACCAGCCTGGCCAATATGGCGAAACTCTGTCTCTACTAAAAATACAAAAATAAAAATAAAAAAATAAAAAATAATTAGCCAGGCCTGGTGGCATGTGCCTGTAACCCCAGCCACTTAGGAGAATTTGGCTGAACCCGGGAAGTATAGGTTGCAGTAAACTCGCCACTGCGCTCCAGCAGGGGCGACAGAGCAAGACTTTGTTTTTGTTTTTTTTTCCAAAGATACTTGAGTGTCCCAGGCAGGCAAAGGTACCGCATAATCAGCTGCCAGCACCTGTCCTTCCCTCCACCAGGCAGCAGGCTTGGCCTCAGGCGTGCGGGGATAGGGGTCAAGTTTAGATAGGTCCTACGTGTTTTGATAGGTCCTATCAGAATGGATGCAAGAGTCATTGACAAAAATGACCCACCAGACCTCAGGCATCCTCCAACCCCTGGCAACAGCAGACCCAAGGTCATTCGGGGAGGAGGGGACACGGCCCTGATGCACTGGCTCGAGAAAGGGCCTCTCCTTCCCATGGTGCTTTGATGGTTCCCAGTGCACAGCCCTCCATTGAAGAATGGTTACTGCAAAAGACATTGAGATCCCACCTCACTATTATAAATTAGTGGGGGAGGCGGGTGTGGGCATGGCCTGGGAATCTGCATTTTACAGGCTCTCCAAAGGAAAGTTATTGAGCTGTAAGATAAAGGAAGAAGGAGACACTCTGACTTCCTGATCACCTGCTATGCACCAAGCAAAGAACCAGAAGCTTCCTTTGATCCCATGGATGTAATGTTCATTTTACGAATCAAACTGAGGTTCTGAGAGTTTAGGTGACTTGGCCAATCCCATCCAGCTAGTAGCTAGGGTCTGACTCCCTTACTGCTTGGGGCTACGATTTCCCAACCTTATCCAAAATGATCGGTCCTACCTTCAACCAAAGTGTGTGAGTAAACTGTGCTGATTTTTAGCCATTATGCATATGCTTAGAACTCTAAGATGATATAACTTCTGTGCAAGTTTCAATGGCCTGCAACCCAATTTACTGCCACATGGCCAGAGGTCTAGGTCCTGAGCAAGCCCCGTACCCCAGTCCCCAGGACACGGCCCAAGCAACCACTCAGGAGCCTTCTCCCCCAGCCTCTCCCTTGGGGCTAACATGAGCCCACGCTGAACCAGCAGGCTTCCTGGGAAATGAGATAATTGACACCAATCTTGTCCCTGGAGGAGATCCCAAAAGGGGACCATTGGACAGGCCCAGTAAGACTGAGTCATGGCCCTCAGGGACACAAATGTCCCAGGAAGACAAAGGCTGGCACCCTCTGCTCTGCCCTGACTGCATCTTCTGCAAACTTGAGTGTGGGAGCGGACTGGAGGTGCCCTCCTGCAGGGAGTCCAGGGAGGTTTGCTAGGATCTTTCTTACACAGAGTCAGGAGCTGGAGAGCAGAGATAGGGCTGTCAGATTTCTGGAAAATTCTGGAACCTTCAATGCATTCACCACAGTATTCTGTCAAGCAAAGCCCTGGGCAAAGTGTTACAGCACTTCCATGTGTGAGGGACAGAGAGTGATGGGGGCATTTCAGGGGAAAAAGAAACTAGTATAGTCATCCCGCGGTATCCATGGGGGACTGGTTCTAGAACCTCCCACGAATACTAAAATCCACGGCTGCTCAAGCCCCTGATACCAATTGGTGCAGTACTTGCATATAACCTACGCATATCCTCTTGTACACTTTAACTCATCTCTAGATTATTTATAATATTGTACCTAATACAATGCAGACGCCCTGTGAACCCAGTCATGTGCAGCATAACAGCATCTCAGTCCCCAACAGTATACAACGACGGTCCCATAAGATCATAACGCTGTGTTTTTACTGTACATGTTCTATGTTTAGATACACAAATACCATTGGGTTACAACTGCCTACAGTATTCAGTACAGTAGCAGGCTGCACAGGCTTGCAGCCTAGAAGCCACAGGCTAGACTGAATAGCCTAGATGTGTAGGAGGCTAGACCATCTGGGTTTGTGCAAGTACACTTCATGATGTTTGCACGACAAAGTCGCCTAATGACGCATTTCTCAGAATGTGTCCCTGTTGTTAAGGAATGCAGGACTGTAGTTTTAGACTGTATTTTAGTGAATAATGAAAAGGAAAAACGTCCAGGAGGTGGAGATTGCAGTGAGCCAAGAGCACGCCACTGCACTCCAGCCTGGTCAACAGAGCGACACTCCGTCTCAAAACAAAAAGAAAAGGAAAAAAAGTCTGTATATGTTCAGTGTAGACGCAACCATCCATTTTTTTTTCCTGAATGTTTTCAGTCAGAGGTTGGTTGAATCCATGGATATGAAACCCACAGATACAGAAAGTCAAGTGCACTGAATGCCTGTGGCCTGTGGTAGGGAAGGAAAAGAAGCTTCTTAGGCCTGAAAGGCAACTCTGGATTACAAAACCTGCTCAGGCCCAGATGGATCCAAGTACCAATTCCATCCAGCCCTGCACAATGCCAGGATCATGGGAGATGTAGGAACAATGTAGGAACATGGGAGAAAACTTGGTCCACACTGAAGTCTACACTGAATCTTGAGAAAAAGAAAAAATGCTGGTGGGCCCAGGAAACAGTGAATAGAAAAGACCCTAAACCTACTCAGGAAAGTTTCTACACAGATCCCCAAATTCGGCCTCCTAATGACCCAGGACTATCTTCATTAAAGTGACCACGCATCGCCATTCTTGTGGGACAATCCAGTGTCATACAAATACATTTTTCCAGTAAAGGCCATTCGCTTATTTAGCCAACAACTATTTAGGGACTATTTTAGTCAACACCTCCTCTGTGCCAGGCAGTGAACAGCCCACAGTGGGCAGGACAGGCGCAGCCCCTGTCCTTGCCCGTTGTACAGGCAATGTAGCAAATCACGATTCAATTCTAACCCTTTGTGAATTTCTCCTCCCATAAACACATTCAGAAATCAGGAAGAATGGCCAGGTGCAGTTGCTCATGCCTGTAATCCCAGCACTTTGGGAGGCCGAGGCAGGTGGATCACTTGAGGTCTGGAGTTCGAGATCAGCCTGGCCAACAGGGTGAAACCCCGTCTCTACCAAAAATACAAAATTAGCCAGGTGTGGTGACGCATGCCTGTAATCTCAGCTACTTGGGAGGTTGAGGCAGGGGAGTCACTTGAACCCGGGAGGCAGAGGTTGCAGCGAGCCGAGATCATGCCATTACACTGCTGCGTGGGCAACAAGAGTAAAAAGTCTGTCTCAAAAAAAAAAAGAAGAAGAAAGAAAGAAAGAAAGAAAAATAAATAAATAAATAAATAAATAAATCAGGAAGATGGGGGGAGAGAAACCTCTGTTTAATTCCAGGCATTCTGACATAGATTTTAAAAATAAAGTATTGGCTCAACAATGGATTTTCAAAACCCCACGTGGAAGCTCTATGGGGTGCGTAATGCCACAGCACATCCCGTTAATGGGACAAACTGCACAATCTTTAGATTTGTGCCTTTTAAACGTATGTCCCATGGTGAAAACAGCTGTTACACACACTCCCAGCAGCGGTGCCGAATGGTGCAACTTTTCCGTGAGGCAGTGGGGTGGGGTGGGAGCGATGCTCTCTGGTCAAAGCCTTCTCGCCCTCTGAGCCACATTTCAACTTCAGGGAATCGATGCATAGAAACGATTCTGATTATGGACACAGCTTTCCAGACAAAAGCTGGTTGCTGTGGCGACATTTACAGAAGCAGCAAGTCCAAAGGGAGGGGAAAGGGTAGCTAAATAATGGTGTAGTCACTTAATGACACGTTCAACAGTCAGGGAATAAAATAGAGCTGGGCCAGAAAGAGCTGTCTGCGTCAACAGAAGCACATTTATTGCAGCATCGTTCGTAGTGCCGAGGAGCCGAAAGCAATGTGCCCAACAATCGCAGAACAGTAAACCAGTTTATGGCCCATCTCCTCCACAGATTATGTAGCCATAAAAATTTATGTTTACAATGACAGCTATCACGGGATAAAGGCTGGCAGTCTAATGTTAAATAAAATCCAGGGTGCAAATGTGCATACCGCAGTTCCAGCTGGGGAAATGAATTAAAATAGCAACACCAATGTGCCGGGGAGGCACGGCAGGTGATAGATCACTTTTCCCCCCCCCAGATATTCTATAATGTGGTTCTATGTCTTCTATAAAAGTATATATTTAAATATAGGATGGGCGCAGTGGCTCATGCCTGTAATCTCAGCACTTGGGAAGGCTGAGGCAGGCGGATCACCTGAGGTCGGGAGTTCAAGACCAGCCTGACCAACATGCAGAAACCCCATCTCTACTAAAAATACAAAATTAGCCAGGCATGGTGGCACATCTGTAATCCCAGCTACTTGGGAGGCTGAGGCAGGAGAATCGCTTGAACCCGGGAGGCAGAGGTTGTGGTGAGCCGAGATTGTGCCATTGCACTCCAGCCTAGACAATAAGAGCGAAACTCTATCTCAAAAAAAAAAATAAGTAAATAAACAAAAAATAAAATAAATAAATAAATATAAACAAGCTCTACTCAAACCACCACCCATTTCTGAGTTTCCAAGGTCGATGTGCAGAGATTTGCCCGTGTTCGACTCGGCTTGGTGGGAAAAGCTTGGGACTCGCAGTCTCAGACTTGAGTTTGAAACTCAGCCTTGTCAATTTAATTTTTCTCTGAGTTTTTTCTATATTTTAAATCTGTATGTCTTCTATAGCTGTAAAATTGAAAAAATAATACCAACTACACGAGGTGGCTGTGAGAATTCAATGAGATTGTGTAAATACCCACTCATCCACAAATCCAGGACCTAGCAAATCATCAATGAGCCAGGCCACTCTAAGTGGCATTATCTGAACACTGCAGTAAAGGCAACCAGGAGGCAGCCTGGGAGCCAAATTGCACCCATAGCTATATTTTACGTGGCCCACAGGTATATATTTTACAGGCTGAGTGTCCCTCATCTGAAATGCTTGGGACCAGAAGGAATTTTGGATGTTTTCCAGATTTGGGAATATTTGCATAAACAGAATAAGGCATCTTGGGGATGGGACCCAAGTCTAACCATGAAATTCATTTGTTTCATACACACTTTATATATAATACATAGCCTGAAGGAAATCGTATATAATATTTTAAATAATTTTGTGCATGAATCAAAGTTTTGCCCGTGTTTTTACTGCAACCTGTCACATAAGACCAGGTGTGAAATTTCCCTGGCCTCATGTTGGTGCTTAGAAAATTTCAGATTTTGGAGCATTTTGGATTTTGGGTTTTTGGATTAGGGATGCCCAACCTGTATTCAGACCACAGTGTTACGGACATTTAAAATCCAACATTTATATCCTTCAATTTCACATAAAGTAAGGTGTTATGGATTAAACTGTATCCCCTAAAAAGACAGGTTGAGGTTCTAACCTCAGTACTTCAGAATGTGACTTATTTGGAAATAGGATCACCGCAGATGTAGTTAAATGATCATGAGGTCACACTGAAGTAGGATGGACACCTGATCTAGCATGAGTGGTGGCTGCAAACCAAGGACACCAAAGATTGCTAGGAAACTGCTCTAAGCTAGGAAAAGGAAAGGAAGGGTCTGCTATAGGTTTTAGAGGAAGGGACAATGGCTCTACCGACACCTTAATTTCAGCATTCTGGCCTCTAGAACTGTTAAGACAATACACTTCTTTTCCCTTCTTGTTTTTTTGTTTGTTTGTTTGTTTGTTTTGTTTTGTTTTGTTTGTTTGTTTTTGAGACAGTGTCTTGCTCTGCCACTGAGGCTGGAGTGCAGCGGTGCAATCATGACTCACTATAGCCTTGACCTCCTGGGCTCAAGCAGTCCTCCTGCTTCAGCCTCCCAAATAGCTGCGACTTCAGGCACCACCATATCCAGCTAATTTTTAAAATTTTTTGTAGAGACAGGGTCTTGCTATGTTGCCCAGGCTGATCTCAAACTCCTGGGCTCAAGCAATCCAACCACCCTGACCTCTCAAAGTGCTGGAATTACAGGCATGAGCCACTGTGCCCGGCCTTTTTCTGTGGCTCTATGCCACTGATTTTGTGGTACTTTGTTAAGGCAGCCCTAGGAAACTAACAGATAAGGATTTACATTTATCCTGAAAGACTAGACTATCTGATGCCACCAGTCCACCTTCTTATAGCAACCAGGATTCAGGGCCCAGTTTGCCACAGTCCCCACCACTCCCTATTGCCACCTTGACACCAAGACTGTATGTCCTTGGCCATTCACTATCACATTTGCACAGCCGTTTTCCTTATAGTTGAGAAATATTTCTCTATAACCACATCTCGATCAAAAGATAAACCAAACGGGGCACCTGTATTCAAAAAAAAGGAGAGGAGACCAGCCTAGCCAACATGGTGAAACCCTGCCTCTACTAAAAATACAACAATTAGCCAGGTGTGGTGGCACATGCCTGTAATCCCAGCTACTCGGGAGGCTGAGGCAGGAGAATTGCTTGACCTGGGCGGTGGAGGTTGCAATGAGGCGAGATGGCATCACTGCCCTCCAGCCTGGGCGACAGAGTGAGACTCTGTCTCAAAAAAAAAAAAAAAAAAAAAAAAAAGGGAGAGGAGACCTGTGTCTTTGTGGAAGCAAAAAATAGGTTTATGGGTTTAAAGGCGAACTATGTTTTTGTTTGCTTGTTTGTTTTTGGTATCAGTTCCAGATTGGTCCATGTGGGCATTTGAATTTTACAAGCCCGGCTCCTTCAGACGCTGTTACTAGGAAACGGCAGACCTGTGTTTTCCAAAAAGACGACAGTTCTGCATGATTCCAACACAACACAAAGCTCCTGAGTATTTTCAGAACAGGATATGCTCTGATATAAACCAACCCTCAATGTCCCTTAAATCCTTCAAAAGGTTTTTTTTTTTTTTTTTTTTTTTGAGACGGAGTCTCGCTCTGCCGCCCAGGCTGGAGTGCAGTGGCCGGATCTCAGCTCACTGCAAGCTCCGCCTCCCGGGTTCACGCCATTCTCCTGCCTCAGACTCCCCAGTAGCTGGGACTACAGGCGCCCGCCACCTCGCCCGGCTAGTTTTTTGTATTTTTTAGTAGAGACGGGGTTTCACCGTGTCAGCCAGGATGGTCTCGATCTCCTGACCTCGTGATCCGCCCGTCTCGGCCTCCCAAAGTGCTGGGATTACAGGCTTGAGCCACCGCGCCCGGCCAATCCTTCAAAAGGTTTAAGTATTTATGTTTTTAATTTTGGGTGAATATACCCTGAGGCCTAAGTAGAGAATTCATCAGGAAGTTTTCCATGAATAAATTACAATAACTGGGTCGCACGACACGGCCATATTAATGTTGCTTTGAGAGACAGCGATGACAGGCTTTTCATCATCAGGCATGCCGAGTTGTGTGTGTCCGCTTCAGGACCCCTGTGAAACCTCCCCCCTCCCACGGCCCATCTGCCCTGCAGATCTGTGACACAGTGGCAAGGCAGGGCAGGTGCACCATCGCAGGCTCACCTTGGGCGGTTTCAGACTTTTCCCTCGATGCCTTTTGGAGCGCAACAGCCGTTCTCTCTCCTAGAAGGAAACACAACGGTCGGCATTTCCAGCCAGCCTCACATCTCATGAATCAAAGCCACTGGCTCTCAAAGGGAGCTGGGCCTGCCCATCCGCACCAGGCATGGCTAGTTCAAGTTCTAAGTGCCCAAGTGATGGCTGCTTCTCTGAACTGAGAGCTACAGGGAGAGTTTATTATCCACCTTTTGACTTTATTGTTATTTCATTGAAATATATTCTTCACCCTAAACTGCATTGAGTCTTTCGTGTAATGAAGCAAAGATGGATGGATGGATAGATGGATGCATAGGTAAGTGGATGGAAGGATGAAAGGATGGATGGATGGATGGATGGATGGATGGATGGATGGATGGATGAAAGGAAGAGAGAAGTTAAAGAGGCAAAGTGAGATGGAGGCAGGCAAAATGAACATGACAATTATAATCAAAGCCTTTTCTAGAATTTTGATCACTAGCTTTTCTATTCTTTGAAGACCAGTACATGGAACCATCACACACCCTCTTCGGTGAGCAGAACGCATTCTGCTTCTAAGATCCAACTAAAGCTCCCTTCAGGTGTTCTCTGCCTGTTGCCTAAGCTCCTTTCACAGAGAGCTGTGGAATTCTCTGGGTGTAATTCCCCACCTGCTTAGGACATGCTCAATCCCCTTTGATAGATCCATGCCCCATATGCACATCCAAAACTCACACAGGCAGCCTTAGCAAGGTGCTGGTCTGATTATAAGGTTCAAGTTTGTGGGCCCAAACTCACAGTCTGCAACTGCTAAGCTAAAAACCAACCAACCAAACAAACAAAAAGTCTTCTCTGGAACAGATCATGCCAACTCTCTAAAGGCCAAAAGACATCCTTAAAACTGATACTGCTTCTTAACCACAGCAAGCCAGGGAGAAGATGTGAGAAAAGGGTAGCCATGGAAACTGTCCCCAGGTTCCAGTGATCTCATTTAAGCCAAGGCTGCTTGATGGCAGAATGAAGCAGGAATGTGCACACCAGGGTGAGCTTGGTGACTCCCAAAGTCAGCACTGCCTGACCCTGACCCAGCTCAGCAGCATCACTCTGAGCGCCAACGCCTGTTCCTGACACCCATGTCACCAGTGCCGCCCCCACCAGGGGCAGCCGCGCCAGCTGTGCTAGATGTACCAGTGAGAGGTCGTCAATGACGTGCTGCTGCTCCAGCACCTGCAGCCTCAGGAACTCGATCTCCTGCTCATCCCTCGTCAGGCTGAGGTCATTCAGGGAGGTGTGCCGCTTCAGAGAGGCCTGCGCTGACAGCTTTTCTTTCTGCAGCCACAGGGAGAGAGACCACCACAGGGTTAGCCGCCAACAACGTCTGTGAGGGACGGAGCTGGAGTGGAGCTCAGGGGTGCAGGGACAGAAGGATGGATGGGAGGATGAGGGAGAGGATGGCCTGATAGGGCTGTGTCCCCACCCAAATCTCATCATGAATTGCAGCTCCCATAATTCCCACATGTTGTGGTAGGGGCCCGGTGGGAGATAATTGAGTCACGGGTGCGGTTCCCCCACCCCATGAATAAGTAGTGAATAAGTCTCTGATGTTTCCCCTTTTACTTGGCTCTCAATTTCTCTTGTCTGCCACCATGTAAGATGTGCCTACAGCCTTCCACCATGATTGTGAGGCCTCCCCAGCCACGTGGAACTGTGAGTCCATTAAACCCCTCTTTTTCTTTGTAAATTACCCAGTCTCAGGTACGTCTTTATCAGCAGTGTGAAAATGGACTAATACGTGGCCATCTTGTCCTGTGCTGGAAGAGGGGACAGGGAAGACCAAAGCCAAGTCCAAGGTGGGGCTCACCATGCACACTGCTGACAGGAAGGGATGGGCAGGGCCTGGGGGTGGAAGATGACATCTGAAATGAGCCTAGAGAGCTGGGAGGGGAAGGCAGGGGAAGGAGAGGACTCCACACAACAGCAGTTACACACACACACACACACACACACACACACCCCTGCACCTGCTACAGTGCGGACAGCAGAGCATGTGTGCCATCAGAGCCTCTGTCTTCCCGGCTGTAAAATGGGGGTTGATACTACTCTGAACAATGAATCTGAAAGCATTCTGTAAACTGTCAGCTACAAGACACCCGCCCCAACCACAAACACCAGGCATCCTAGCTGGAGGAGAAACCCCTCTGCAAAGCATCACCAGTGATCATCGTAATGGCTTTCACATGCTGGGTGTCCTCTGGGCCTGTTCCCTGTGAGGTCTTTACATGCTGTCATTTCATCCTCTTGATGATCCTCCAGTGTTGATATTTTCATTCCCATGTATGCATAAAGAAACAGAGGCTCAGAGAGAATGGGGGATGTGTTTAAGGACACAGCTGTCTGACTCCCTCCGGACACAAACACCCAGAGAACAGTGAATGTGAGACAGGTGGAGAGAAGCGAGAGATATCTGTGACTGACGCTGCTCCTGGTGCTTCGTGGGGAGGTGGGTGGCAGGTGGGGCCCAGAACATGTGAACTGGGAGGTTCAGGGCTGGAGAATCCCAGACAGAGTTGGGAGTGCCAGGGCTGGCCCCAAGGGGCCCACAGCTCACCATTTCCACGTTTTCCCGCGTGAGGTTCTTGATTTTCTCCTCCATCCTCTGGATACTCTGCAACAAATCCTCATTTTTCTTGTTCATCCTCTTGTTTTTCTCCACCAGGGGCTTCAGCTGAACCTCGGTCTCTCGCGAGCGTTTCAGCTGTGGTTGGAAACAGGTACAGAGACTCAGACAACTTGACAACAGACGGCCAAGGTCACAGCACCAAGGTGAGCAGAGACTCAACCCGATTAGGACCCCTTCTGAGGCCAGTGTCCTGGGTGACACATTTGTTTGCTAGTTGCATGACAATGGGCAAGTTCTCAGCCTCAATTTCCTCATCTATCAAATGAGAATCATGGCAGCTCCTGTATCCTAGGCACATGGTGAGAACTGAATGCATAGTGGTAGTCTCCCCAGTGTTATTTTCATGGAAAGAATTAGGAACAACTTAAATATCTATCAATATTATGACAACTACAGGCACAGCCACCACATGTGAAGGGGACACCTTCCCCATCCCCATGTTATAGACAAAGAACCTGAGCCCAAAGAGAGGAGGCAATGGGCCCACCTTCACAAAGAAAGTGCTAAGAATGCTTTGCACTCTTGCAAAGATTGGTGGTTTGAATTCACCAAGAATTAAACACAAGGGACTGACTCTAGACCCCTGAGTTTACTCCCCAGGCTGTAAATGTTAAGGTAAAATATTCTGATGGTATAGGTTGAAATATAAAATGTACCATGTGACCCATGCATTCTACTTCTAGAAACTTACCCACCCCCAAAAAAATGCCATGTAGAAGATACATGTGTGTCTTTCCTGACTTGAACCTTTATTTAAAGTCAGTAAAGACCCATATGTATCTTCTACATGGCATTTTTTTTTTTTTGAGACAGAAGGTAGGTAAAATGACATGGGTCATTTTGACAAAGGGTATCACTACGTCACCCAGGCTGGAGTGTCGTGGCATGATTTCAGCTCACTGCAACCTTGACATCCTGGGCTCAAGTGATCTCCCACCTCAGCCTCCCAATAGCCGGAACTACAGGTGTGCACCACTGTGCCCAGTTAATTATTTTTTGTATTTTTAGAGACAGGGTTTTGCCATGTTGCCCAGGCTGGGCTCAAACTCCTGAGCTCAAGGAATCTGCCCACGTTGGCTTCCCAAAGTGCTGAGATTACAGGCATGTGGCACCTCACAGAAATCCAGAAAGCAGCAACAGCCTAAAGATCCACCACTGGGAAGAGAGTTGAACAGACCATGGTATTTCCACACAATGGACTACCAAGCCACCGGTAAAAAGACAAAGACAGATCTCTAAGCGCTGATGGGGAGTGCTGTAATTGATCCATGAAGTGAAAAAAGCAAGTTGCAGAACAATACACAGCAGGGGAAAAAAATCCCAATTCATAACCATAAAATAAAAAGTCTCGGCCGGGCACGGTGGCTCAAGCCTGTAATCCCAGCACTTTGGGAGGCCGAGACGGGCGGATCACGAGGTCAGGAGATCGAGACCATCCTGGCTAACACGGTGAAACCCCGTCTCTACTAAAAAATACAAAAAAAAAAAAAACTAGCCGGGCGAGGTGGCGGGCGCCTGTAGTCCCAGCTACTCGGGAGGCTGAGGCAGGAGAATGGCTTGAACCCGGGAGGCGGAGCTTGCAGTGAGCAGAGATTCGGCCACTGCACTCCAGCCCGGTCAACAGAGCAAGACTCCGTCTCAAAAATAAATAAATAAATAAATAAATAAATAAAATAAAAATAAAAAGTCTCTTGGTGGGTTTCAAGGTATTTATTTAAACGTTAAAAACATGTAAGAACCACCCCAAACTAGCAGTAGTTACCTCACGATTTTAAGATTGAGGCCGGGCACGGTGGCTCATGCCTGTAATCCCAGCACTTTGGGAAGCTGAGGCAGGCCGATCACTTGAGGTCAGGAGTTCAGGACCAGCCTGGCCAACATGGTGAAACCCCATCTCTACTAAAAATACAAAAATTAGCCAGGCATGGTGGCAAGTGCCTGTAATCCCAGCTACTCGGGAGGCTGAGGCAGGAGAATCACTTGAACCCAGGAGGTGGAGGTTGTAGTGAGCTGAGATCATGTCACTGCACTCAAACCTGGGCGACAGAGCAAGACTCCACCTCAAAAAAAACAAAAGATTGAAGCGTTGGCAAACTTATCAGTTTCTACTTTTAACTACTTCAGTCTGATCTGACATGTTTCCAGAAGCCTATGATTTTTCCTAATCTACTCAGTAAACTATTATGCAGCTCATGAGTATTTATGAGCTTATAAATATTTAAATGAAGAGTGGAGACATAATATTAGATGTACAATCTGATTAAAGCAAAAAAAAAAAAAGCCTTTAAAAATACTGGAAGGAAGAGAATTTATTTTGATCCTGTTAAAGTTGTGGAGAGGTGATACTTATTGACGCTGTTCACCACTCATTTTTTTCAAATATTCTTCTGATATACTTCCCTTCATAATAGAAATTAGAATAAACATAAAAGTTATGAGGCATCTGTCAAGAAGTTGATGTATCAACTGCCATTACATAAAAATTAGTTTTGCTCTTATCCAGAAAATATAAACATATTCATGACATTGCTATTTTTACTGGAGATTTCTTTTTTAACCAGAAGTCTATGTTCATTATTTTTACAAGTAATGTATAAGTTTTAGTTTACAAGTATATACAATTTTATGCAAAAAAGTAAATAGATAAGCACAAATTAAAATTACCCATAATTACACCACCTAAAAGAATAACTTCTAGCCAGGTGTGGTGGCTCACACCTGTAATCCCAGCACTTTGGGAGGCTGAGGTGGGCAGATCACCTGAGGTCAGGAGTTCAAGACCAGCCTGGCCAACATGGAGAAACCCCATCTCTACTAAGAGTACAAAATTAGCCGGGCGTGGTGGTGCATGCCTGTAATCCCAGCTACTTGGGAGGCTGAGGCAGGAGAATCACTTGAACCCGGGAAGTGGAGGTTATAGTCAGCCAAGATCATGCCATTGCACCCCAGCCTGGGAGACAAAAGCAAAACTTTGTCTCAAAAAAAAAAAAAAAAAAAGAATAACTTCTAATATTCAAGATGATGACAATGTATTATTGTTCTGTAAACTGCATTTTTCATTTAATTTACTATGAACACATTTCCATGTCAGTTAAATAGGGTCTCCATCATCAATCTTAATGATAGTCTAGAATTCATTGTATAAATATTCCATGATCACTATGCCCCGTGCTTTAGTATTGAACAATCGGGTTTTTTTGTTTTTTAATTTTTGATTTGGTTTGGTTTGGGTTGTTAATATAAACAACACTGCAATGAACATCCTCTCCATGCTTCTCATGGAACTTCTCCAATTGTTTGCTCAAGATAAGTTCCTGCAAAAACAAATGGCAGTAAGAGATTTCTTCAATGAGCATGTGTTAGATTTTTAATCAAAAAGAAGAAAGAAGTTAAGTTCAGAGAACCAGAAGGCCTCTGCATTAACTTTCTGTGCAGGGCATGTTTCGGGGACTCAGGGCCCCTTCTTTGCACCCTGTGAGGCACCGCCTGTCTCTCAGGGCTGCTTACCAGTTCATTCCTCTCATCTGCCAACAGCGTATTTCTGTCTTCCAGCTTCCGTATCACTGAATTCAGTTCAGCAATTTTTAGTTGAAATCGCCTCACATCTCGCTCGTCCATATGTTGATCCTAAAAAAAAAAAAAAAAAAAAAAAAGTCAAGACGTAAATGTACTTTGAAGAAGTTGTGTGGAGCCTTCTTAGAAAATTCACATGACATAATGGGTGAGATCCTTATTCAGGGGCCCACATGCCACACAGCAAGGTGGGGAACACGCAAGGCCACTGCACACCTGCGGAAGACTCCACCTAGAAGGCCACTGAGACTTCGAATCCTTCCGTGGCTCCTGGGGACCTTGTGATCAGGCCCTTCCCACCCTGCATCTCTTACAAAGGCCACCATGCACCGGCCCCTCACACAGTGTCCAGCACTTTATAATTTATAACAGGAATTTATCCAGGAATTTATAACATCCCCTCCAATGCTGAGTGAATGAGTGAATGAATGAATACATGCTGCCTCAGTGTCCTCTGTGGCTGACCAGAAGGATGCCCCGTAAATGGATGGGGGACCAGCCTGAGGCTGGCACAAGCTGCTGCCCCTCACCTGGACGCCCATGAGCTCCACCATGTCCCCAATCCCTGGCGGGAGCTCTCTCTTCGGGCTACTGTGGTGCCGCTCGGCCTCCTTGACCTGAACCAGCTGCTCATCCAAAGCCTCCTTCTGCAGAAGCAGCTTCTGGGTCTGCCCAGCCTGCACGCCAAGTTCCTTCTCCAAGGCCAGAATCACACGGTCTTTCCCTTTGATCTCATCCATCTGAAAAGGAGAAAGAACAAGCGGTCAGCCCTAGGGGCTTGTGACCAAGGAAATCTCTCCCCTGCTTGGGGCCTTCAGCCCAGGGAAAGGTCAAAGCAGTGTCTCGGGCCTGAGTCGACTGAATTCAGTAAACTCCAGATGCAGAGCAAGCATAGCCCACAGCCCAGGGCTTGTTCCCTGTCACTGCCCCAAGACAGAGGAGACAGAGCTAGGGGTTAAGGCACGTATATATTCAACCTGACACACGTACTGACATCAACGTATGCTCCTGTCTCTCTTATGTTAATGAAATAAAATAAAACACTGCCAGCCCCCAGCCACGCCTCTGCAGCTCAGCTTCTTGGCAGAGTTGGCTTCTCTCTCCGTCTCCGGGCCCATGTCTCCCTCTCGGTCATTGACCCTCTCCTGCCTGGCCACAGCTCCCCAACACTCACCACCAGACAGCTCCTGCCAAGGTCACCAGTGCTCTCCTGGCCACCGAACCCACCAGATGACATTCCGTCCTCCCGCCCTGACGCCATCACTCACTCCCTGACTTCATGACCTCCTGTTCCCTCTCCCCAAGGTCACTTCCCAGTTTCTATATTCTTTATAGACTGTCTTGCTCTGGCTGTCATTGAAGCCTGGAGTTTCCAAGGCTCAGGTCTCTTCTCACTCTGTATCCTCTCCAAGGCAGCCGGGTCCTTCCCAATGGTATCAAGCCCACGGATGCAGCAGATCTTCAACACATGCCTCAGCCCTGACTTCTCTCTGAGTTCCACAATCACAGAACCAGCTGGCTGCTTCACACCTCTGCTTGGATCTCGGAGGGACCACAGCTTCCCCACCTACAAACCTGAACTTAATCTTCAGTTCACCCCCAGCCCTGTCTTGTCCAGCCTTCCTACGGGGGAGTGTCAGAAGGGACACAGGCTCAATACAGTGGGCCGGGTGACAGTGCGGAAACCACACCAAAAAAAGTATGCAGAGGAAGTGTCAGCCCCAGGTCATCCACTCTGGCTTTTTCTGGATGCTCCAGCGAGGGCACTGTCCTGGTTAGATAGCAGCCCCCCAAGACCCATGGCCTTCCCGGAACTTCAGAACGGAACCTTATTTGGAAAGAGGGTAACCGCAGGTGCAATTAGCTAAGATGAGGTCATCCTGGAGCAGGGTGGGCCCTTATGACTGGTGTCCTTATCAGAGGAGAAGACAGACACAGAGGGGAAGGCCGTGTGAGGATGGAGGCAGAGGCTGGAGGGACGCGGCCTCAAGCCAAGGAACTCAAGGTCAGCTAGCAACACCAGCATCAGGAAGAGGCTGGGAAGGATCCTCTTCCACAGCCTTAGGGGGAAGTGTGGGCATGCAGACACCTTGATTTCAATCTCCTGGCCTCCAGAACTGTATGGGAACACATTTCTGTCATGTTAAGCCATGAAGTTTGAGAGTATTTGTTGCAGCAACTGCAAGGAAACAGATGCAAAGGCTCCTCCTGCTCAGCCCGCTCATGTAGCAGGTTACATTTCAGTGGATTACGATCCAAAGTTCTTACTTCTAAATCATATACCTTGATTTCAGACACAGACTGCCACAGCAGAGAATTTAGGTGAAGGGCCCTGTTCTGATAGCAGAGAGAAACCAGCTAAAATCCCACCCACCCCCCAACCCTTACCATATGACCATGGGCAGGTTGGGCCACCTCTCTGACTCAACTTCTGTCTCTGTAAAATGTGGACAATAAGAAGACTTTAGAACCAACTCTGCCTAACTGTTGAGCAGCTTTGGAGCAACCATGGGAAGAACCTGGCACAGTGCCTGGCATATCGCAAGCCCGCCATCAGTGTTCGCTGCCACTCTTAATCTCTTCTAGCCCCTAGGTAACACGAGGCTATTTTATTTTAAAAGAAGACCGCTAAAAACTGAAAAAATAACATAGCGATGAGAGAAGAAAGGAAATGGTACCCCTAGATTCCAGACTGACAGGTTTTCCAGCCAAGTACCACAGTGCTACAGTTCTGATGTGGAATTTCCGTCACTTGCAACCAAAATAATCCTAATCAACATAGAGCTCAGGAAAGAACAACAAACTTGCCAGGGGTATCACTTCTCTCTTATGTGCTAGTTGGGAGCTAGGTACTAATTTATACTTCAGAGCTCTCTGAGGCACCTTCTTTGGAAGACAAAAGGCTGCTTCCATCGGCCAGGATGATCTCTTGGCCCCTGCAATGGGTGCCCCATGCAGTTTCTCCTAAGCAGCCGCTGAATGTGCCCACTGCTCCCCCTGGTGATGGTCCACCAGCATCTACCTGCTTGGGCCAAATCCCAAATCCCGAGTATTGCAGTTTCCAAATGGGTAGGAGCACCGTCCGATGCACAGGAGGAATCTTTAAACATGCTGAAAACACCACTGCCAAGGTAGATGCCAACCCCAAAGCAAAAATCATTATGCAGAAGGAGCTTATTCATTTAATTCGCTCAAGCACGCTTTCATTAACTCAACACACACTGAGCTAAGCACTATCAGTGGGTGCTGAGAAACATTAGTGAGCAAAAGAGATCAGACTCCCTGCCCTGGGAGCTTCCATTCTGCGGGACGGGGGAGTAGGCAATAAACATATTAAATAAGCAGACATGGTAGCGATTCAGAGTGATTTGTGCTATGAGGAGAAAAACAACAATAACAACATCAAAGTGAGGGAAATTGGTAGGGGCAGCTAAGGGTGTTGCAAGCCAATAGTCTGTCCATCATGGGTAAGAGAGGGTTCTCATCTGCCCCTCAGTGTCAGCTTTGCAGTGAAGCCCCCACTAGCTCCCCACAAAAGGCAGCACCATCGCGAGCAAGACATCTCCAGGATCCCAAATTCTCCACCTGGAGGAGCACCAATTCCCCCTTGTCCTAGTAAGTGAGACAGAGGGCTTCTGCCCCAGCCACCACAGGAAAGTTTCCTAGAAAATATTCTCAAACAGCAGAGACGGCATCTAGAAATGGCCGGCCGGCCAATGCAGAACACGTTCCAGAGCCAGCATGAGAGTCCTGAGGCCCCAGAGGTTAAGACACTGGCAAGCTCATGTAGCAAGAGGCAGGCACACTCACAGTTCACTGACTTTACTCCTGGATCACAAGCTGAGCTCTCAGTGATCCTACCTCACTGCCCTTGGGACCCGGATGAAATCCTGAGCTTCCTGGAACTGCTCACCTGACCGTATGGAACATCCCTCAGCTTCCTTCCTGCATCCATCTCCCCTTCTCCCACACACCCAGTCTTAGCATGTGCAGTAGGAAAGGGGTGGAACTAACACCACTGTAAGTTCCCAGGGCAGTCCCTGATTGGCTTATGCCACCCAAATGTCCCAGCCCCAACAGTAATTGCTTCAGGATGGATGCACAACCCAATCAGAACCAATGGCCAGAAGAGGGCAGCGCCAGGATCCTCCTGTTTTTCTTTAGGAGCTGAGAAAGGGACTCTGGGCGGTGTGGTGTAAGAACACAGGACCTGGCATAGTGGTGGCATCCCCCCAACACAGCATGAGAGCCCACAGCCTGGGAATGACACAGCGGGAGGCAGAGCAGAGCCCAAGAACCCAGGATCCTGGATAACATCGTTAGTGCACCTGGAGCTGCTCCTACAGCAAATTCCATGACTTCAGTTGGGAGAGCCAATAGACTCCCGTGGCCTAAGCTGGTTTGATATGGAATTTCTGTCACTTGTGACCAAAAGAATCGCAATCAACAGAGTTCAGGAAAGAATGACAAACTTGATGTTGGCTATCGCTCCTCTCAATGCTAGCATGAGCTAGGTACTATTTTATACTTAAAAGACACTCTCTGAGTCTTGAAATCCTCAAAGTGGACATCATTTACCCCAAGTTACATGCAAACTTGAGGCCCAGTACTAACACTCCAGTTAGCAGCAGAACCATGACTCAAAGGCAGATTGTCCTCTCCAAGCCCTCACTGTCCCCTCTGCCCCGAAGGAACAGAGTCTGGTTGTTTCTCGGCAGTCAAGTATACCAGGAAACATATCTCAGTGAAAACAAGCCCACCGACCCATGACTGATTTTGTGAGCTCCACTTTATTGCAAAGTTTGGGGGACTCAAAGACTGAAGCAGAGGCCACTATCCCAACATCCATTCTCATTCTTGGTACCTGTAGTGAGGTGAATAATGTCCCCCAAACTGTCACGTCTATCCCGAAAATCAGAATGTGACCTTATTTGGAAATAGGGCCTTTGCAGATGAAATGAAGATGCACATTAAGATGAGGTCATACCAGGTTAGAGTGGACCCTAAACCCACTGATTGGCATCCTTAAAAGAAGAGGACACCTGTAATTCTAGCAGTTTGGGAGGTCAAGGCAAGTGAATCACCTGGGGTCAGGAGTCTGAGACCAATCTGGCCAACATGGTGAAACCCCGTTTCTACTAAAAATACAATAATTAGCCAGGTGTGGTGGTGCATGCCTGTAATCCCAGCTACTTGGGAGGCTGAGGCAGGAGAATTGCTTGAACCCAGGAGGTGGAGGTTGCAGTGAGCCGAGGTCACACCACTGCACTCCAGCCTGAGCAACAGAGTGAGATTCCATTTCAAAAAAAAAAAAAAAAAGAAGAAGAAGAAGAGGACAAGATGCAGACATGCAGGCTAGAAGGCCATGTGCCAGCAGAGACTGAAGTGGTGCAACTGCAAGTCAAGAAATGCCAAGGACTGCCGGCCACACCAGAAGCTGCAAGAGGCCGGAAAACACTTTCACCCTAGAGCCTTCCAAGGGAGCATAGCCCAGCTGATACCTTGATTTGGGACTTCTGGACTCCAGAACTGGAGAGAAAATAAATGTCATTGTTGTAAGCCTCCAAGTGTGTGGTAATTAGTTAGTGGGGTGAATAATGTCCCCCAAAATGTTACGTCTACCCCGAAAATCAGAATGTGACCTTATTTGGAAATAGGGCCTTTGCAGATGAAATGAAGATGCCCATTAAGATAAGGTCATACCAAGTTAAGGTGGACCCTAAACCCACTGACTGGCATCCTTAAAAGAAGAGGACACCTGTTAGAGCTGCCCCCAGGAAACTAACAGAACACCACACCAGGGTTTCTCAGAAGCCATAGGCCACACAGTATGGGTTCCAGGATCACCTTAAACTAGAACATCACTGCCCCATGTTGACCATGATCACCTTAAACTTGAGCATCACCGTCCCATGTTGACCATAACCACCTTAAACTAGAGCGTCACTGCCCCACGTTGACCGTGACAGCCTTAGAGTGTCAAAATCCCATGTTGACCATAACCATCTTAAACTAGAGCGTCACTGCCCCACGTTGACCATAACTGCCTTAAACTAGAGCATCACCACCTCAGATTGACCATAACCACCTTAAACTAGAGCGTCACCACCCCATGTTGACCATAACTGCCTTAAACTACAGCATCACCACCCCATGTTGACCATGACCATGACCACCTTAAACTAGAGCATCACCACCCCATGTTGACCATAACCACCTTAAACTAAAGCGTCACTGCCCCATGTTGACCATAACTGCCTTAAACTAGAGCATTGCCACCTCAGATTGACCATAACCACCTTAAACTAGAGCATCACTGCCCCATGTTGACCATGACTGGCTTAAACTAGAGCATTGTCACTCCAGATTGACCATAATCACCTTAAACAAGAGCGTCACTGCCCCATGTTGACCATGATCGCCTTAGAGTGTCAAAACCCCATGTTGACCATAATCATCTTAAACTAGAGCATCACTGCCTCATGTTGACCATGACCGCCTTAAACTAGAGTGTCACTGCCCCATGTTGAGCATAACTGCCTTAAACTAGAGCATCGCCACCTCAGATTGACCATAACCACCTTAAACTAGAGTGTCACTCCCCCACGTTGACCATGATCGCCTTAGAGTGTCAAAACCCCATGTTGACCATAATCACCTTAAACTAGAGCTTCACCATCCCATGTTGACCATGACCGCCTTAAACTAGAGCATCACCACCCCATGTTGACCATGAGTGCCTTAAACTAGAGCATCACCACCCAATGTTGACCATAACCACCTTAAACTAGAGCGTCACTGCCCCATATTGACCATAACCACCTTAAACTAGAGCGTCACTGCCCCATGTTGACCATAACCACCTTAAACTAGAGCGTCACTGCCCCATGTTGACCATAACCACCTTAAACTAGAGCATTGCCACCTCAGATTGACCATAATCACCTTAAACTAGAGCTTCACCACCCCATGTTGACCATAACTGCCTTAAACTAGAGCATTGTCGCTCCAGATTGACCATAATCACCTTAAACAAGAGCGTCACTGCCCCACGTTGACCATGATCGCCTTAGAGTGTCAAAACCCCATGTTGACCATAACCATCTTAAACTAGAGCATCACCACCCCATGTTGACCATGACCACCTTAAACTAGAGCGTCACCACCCCATGTTGACCATGACCGCCTTAAACTAGAGCGTCACTGCCCCATGTTGACCATGACTGCCTTAAACTAGCGCATCACCACCCCATGTTGACCATAACTGCCTTAAACTAGAGCATTGGCGCCCCAGATTGACCATAACCACCTCAAACTAGAGTGTCACTGCCCCATGTTGACCATAACCATCTTTTCTTCTTGACTTTTACTACCAGGCATCCTAATGTGTAGACAAAAGTCTAAAAGCCTTCTTGCATTTCTAATCCAATCCAGCTGACAAAGAAATGAAACTGGCAGCCCATCTCCTGAATATGTTGCCATGGGCAACAGGTTTGCTTAAGGAGTGATATTTATCAGACAGGGTGTGGGTGAATAGGAGAAATGGACATTTGATCTTTTCACTCCTTCTCCTAAGTGGGCCATTTTGGGTGAAAACCATCCACACAATGAGATACCTGAATGGGGGAGATTTTTGTTTGGCATTGAAATGGAAACGGAGCCTTTATGATACTAGATCCCTGCTACATTTTAAATTAAGCTCAAACCGTCTCTTGTGCAAATACACAGGGATTTTTTTCCCCCATTTTACTTCTCTTACATATACATCTTTCCTATAACAGAGGAACATATTTTACAGGTATCCTATTACAGAAACTATAAGCTGCTAGATGCTTTAGCTCACTTGCTTAATTCTAACTCTCGGCAGATATGGGAATACCCCATTTTATAGGTGAAGTGCTAAAGGCTTGGAGACAGTAACCACCTGTCCCAGGGTCACATGGCAAACAAACGGGGAACCCAGAATCACCCAGGGATGCCTCTCTCCAAAGGCTTCTCTTCCCACCATGTGATGACTCCCCCCGAACACACACCCATGAACACACGTGATAGAGAAAAGGGGCTGGAAACTGTTCCTGAGGACTCAGTATTGGTGTGCTTGCACTGTCTATAAATTAGAAATTTTAAACTGACACAGCTCTTCTGCCATTCTTGGCACAGTATGGGGTTAAGGCATGAACTAGTGGTTTGTCACCAACTGTGGGACCCAGGCTATAGCTGAATGAGGACTTTAAAAGGGTGTCTTGTCACCTGCCTCCAGCCCCAAAATCTCTTCCAGCATCTCACCTCCCACAAAGGGCCCCCAGCCCCAGCTTACACCCTCCCCATGCTGGGACACTCACTACCTCCCCAGGAGGCTCTTAGTTTCTAAGAACCTTTGGAATCTCAGAGTTTTTCTGATATTGAGGGTGGGGAATAGATGACTATATCCTCAAATCATCAGGACTTTTTAAAAGGCAAGAAAATGAAAAGAGAGAGCTCCCTTCTCCCCCAGCAATACTCTCAGTGCCTTTCACTGGTGTCCTGCCCCCTCCCTCCCAGCCATCCTCACCTGAAGAGCACATTCCAGGTGTGGTGGAATCCTGGCCAGCCCACAACCTGCAAACAGAGGAGCCCTGTACTGTCAGTGAGAGGGGACCAGTGTGGGTACAGGCACTTCTGTTCTCTGAAGTCATTCACTTTCCCTGGGTCTCCTTCCTGTGCTACAAAATGAGACACTGGGTGAAGAACCATTTCCTGCCAATGGACTTGTGTACCGACGCCCAAGAGGAAACCAGAGCACCACCCCCTGCAGCGGCAGGCTCCCCTCCCCATGGCCACACCCCCTTCCTGCTCCTCTGGGAATGCACGGGGCTTGGCAGAGGTGGGTTTTAAGCCATTGAGAGAACATTATTTGTTCTGCCCAGCTATGAAAGTCTATAGGAGGAAAAGGTAGAATATAAGCAAAATACCCTTTGTCGTTATTCTGTCACCGAAGCTCTCAGTGCACACCATGGTGAGGTCTGCAGGGAAGCATGGCCCCTTCTAAGCGGGTCCTTGACCCCAAGTCATCGGAAGGCAGAGAATAGAAAACCTTTTCAGCATTCATTCAGACCCACTACGTCAGTCATCATCACACGCATAGGAGATAGAATCAGAAACGCATTCCTGGGAGTCATTCCCCCAGCTTCAGGTGCAGGGGCCTCGATTCTACCTGTGACACTTCATCTACTGTGTGGCGGGCACAGGTGTTTGTTTATGATCTCATTTATATCTTTTGCCAGAAATACTTCACACTTTTAAAACTTCTATTAAAAGTAAGAAAACAAAGTCTCCAGTACTTGACAACAGGATTCCATTATATTTTCATTTGGTATTTTACTGGGAATTCAAGTATCAGATGTCATCATGGCTATTTTAGAGATATGGTTAAAATGATCACATCATGGCCCTATTACTTCCAAACCTTTGCCAGTGTTTCTCCCTCTGCATAGGATCACCTAACAAACGCCTATGCATCCTTCAAAACCCAGCTCAGACCTCACTTCCTCTGTGAAATGACTCCTGCATCTATCCACAGAAGTGACCACATCCTCTTCTTTGCTGCTGCCTCTTTGGCTTGCATGGTCCTATTGCTGAACTGACCTGCTCACACTAGAATAATCTGCTCACACTCCTGTTAACTGTAAGCTCTTTGCTGCCTGGAACCGTGTCTTATTTTTCTCTACAACTCAGTAAATAAATACGCAGCTGAGGGGGAACTGTCCTGCCCAGGGCTCTATGTGTTCTTGGGCCATTCTGACCGACAGCAAATTTCATCGCCGTGGATGACTATAAACAGTGTCCAGCTCCCATTAAACTGATTGTTTACTATTAATGTGCAGCAATTGGCAGCAAGTCCAGATCATGTGTCTCTTCCAAGGCTGATAACCAACCCAATGAGATGTCCCAAAAAGAGAGCTTCAGAAACTATCACTCGAATTCTTACGCAAAGCAGTCGCCTCATAAAGGTCAGCAGTCTCTTAAAGTTCAGGGTCCTGAACCAGACACCTCCCGTAGTACAATGAATGATGTCCACCTGTACAGGGACGTGTGGCTGCTATGCCCTGAAAAGTATCTTGTCTCCAGAGAGGAATGATACTTACTTGGGAAGAGGTCACTTTCCTCAAAGAAGGAGCCAGGTTTACAGGTGGTGGGAGTTGGTGGGGGACAAGTCCTGGCTTGGTGCCTCTGCCCGCCACCACACGATGTGTCTGGTCAACCTGTGCCCGGGGCTCCAGAGTCCCACCTGCCCAGGAAGGCTGCATCTTCCCTCTTTTCTGCTGCCCCGGCTGGGCCGGGCAGTCCCCAGATGTCCTGCCCTTCACCTCCCAAGCTGAGATCACATGGGAGGGGGTGTCACCTGTCACCCCTATAGACTGCTAGCTCCCTGCAGAGGGCCAGGCAAGGTTTTGGCCACGGCCCTCCACCACTCCCCTGAGAGGCTGGCCCAGCAGGCATCTATATAGGGAACATGCATCGAACACATGCCACTCTCAGTTCATGAGTTTTAAAAACAACCATTATGGCTTTATAAAAGCATAAAATAAAATCTCAAACAATCTGTGCTAGCCCCGGGTCTAGCTCAGAGCAGGTGCTCACCAAATGGAGCACCCGGAAAATATATAGACTGTCTTCCATAATTTTCTGGCAAAAAAGAAAGAAAACACTCTCCTTTATCTCCCAGATGCCTCAAGCTAGATGCGAAAGGGCCACTGAGAAGGCCAGAAGTGGGCCACTCCTACCCAACCGACAGGAGGAATTGTGCTGAGAAAACAGCCCGGCCCCAGTGAGAGGGCTCGGCAGACAGTCCTGGGAGTAAACAAACCAACCAACCTCCGGCGCCCCTGGGTTCTCAGGAGCTGCAGGCACCCAGCCTAGGCTGGCCCATTGGCCCCTCTTTTCCTAGTTGAGATCCCAGGTCCAAGGCCTTAAGGTGGCCTTGATTCCTCCTACCTTGTCAACTAGTTCCCAACAGTGGCACTCTTTTAAAACTAAAGTTTTAACTCTTATTAGGAAAGGAATGCAGATCCATTATAGAAAATGAAAAATACAACTCTTACTAGGAAAGGAATGCGGATCCATTACAGAAAATGAAAAATACAGCCAGACGCAGTGGCTCACGCCTATAATCCCAGCACTTTGGGAGGCAGAGGTGGGAAGTTTGCTTAAGCTCAGGAGTTCAAGACCAGCCTAGGCAACATGAGGAAACCTTGTGTCTGCAAAAAATACAAAAAAATTAGCTGGGCATAGGTGGTCCTGGCTATTCAGGAGGCTGAAGTGGGAGGATTGCTTGAGCCCAGAAAGTAGAGGCTGCAGTGAGCTGTGACTGCACCACTGCACTCTAGCCTAGGCAACAGAGCAAGACCCTGTCAAAAAAGAAAAAAGATAGAAGAAATATATAAAGGAGGAGGGAGGGGAGGGAGGGAGGAAGGAAGGAAGGAAAGAAGGAAAGTGGAAGGAAGGGGGAGTGGGGGAGGGAGGGAGGGGGTAGGGAGGAAGGGAAAGAAAAGAAAGAGGGAAATGAAAGAAAAGAAAGAAATAGCAAAGGAAGGAAGAAGGGAAGGAAAGAAAGAAGAAAGGAAGGGAGGGAGGGAAATAAAGAAGGAAAGAAAAGAAAAGAAAGAAGGAGAAAAGGAAAAAGGGAAGGAAAGGGAGAAAGGAAGGAAGGGAGGGAGGAAGGGAGGGAGGGAGGGAGGGAGGGAGGGAAGCAAGGAACGGGAGAGAGAGCGAGAGAAAGAAAGGGAGGAAAGAAGAAAGGAAAGAAAGAAGAAAAGAAGGAAGGAAAATTAAAAATACAACAAAGCACAGAGAAGGAAACGGAAAGCCCCCGTGATGTCAGGATCCCTCATTCTACTTCTGCAAGACAGAGTCCTGTTTGCAGCCTTACATCCTGTATTTAATCTTCTGTGTTCACTTTCCCAAGTCCCTATAGCTTGTCATAAATGCCTGAGTCATTGTCCTGACTCAGAAACTCAAGGCAGCAAATGCAGATGCAATAGACCACTGGCAGAACACACACAGCACCATCTGATGTGTATGTAAGATTTTGTGCATGCTTTTGCACATTTCCTTCGGTAGACTCCTGGAAGTGGAATTAGCAAGCTAAAGGGCAGGAGCGTGCTTAAAACTGTTATTTGCACAGAGACGGGGGGCATCTGCTATGCACCACACTGCACAGGCTCTGGGCTTTCACAGTGAACAAGACAGACTCAGTCCCTGTCCTTACAGAACTTGGATCCTAGTAGGGGGAAACACACAAGAAATAATCAAAGAGAGACAGATAAAAATGTCAGATGAGAAGTGCTGTGGCAAGGATGGGAAAAGGTGGCATGTAACTGAGTGACTCAGGGCTGGTCTAGATGATGCTCAGGCAGGCCTCCCTGCACAAGGGACACCGAGGTGGGAGCTACTCAGTGAGAAAGAACCAGATGTGCAAAGATCAGGGGCAGAGCACTCCCGGCCAAGGACCCAGGAGTGCCTGTGGAAAGGCCCTGGGGCTGAGAACAACCTGCCAAAGGCACCTGCTGTCTTCTCTTTTGACACTTGAATTATACCCCACCTTTAAAAAACAATCCTGGCTGATTTGATTGGGAATGATAGCATCCTGCTGTTTTAATTTGCATTTCATGACTGGTGAGGTTAAACTCATTTTTATGTTTAATAGGCATTGCTTTTCTTTTTTGTGAACTGTGTGTTCCCATGGCTTGACTAATTATAAATTATTGTTCCTCTTGTAAACTTGATGAACTTTTTATACACTGAGAATGTTAACCCTGTGCCACATTGTTTAAAGACTGTTTCTCAGGCTAGATCTTCACTCTCCATTTTTCTAAAGGCCTGCATGCCATCTGTCCATCAAATACTCTGTTGAGGAAACTGGGGGTAGAATAGTATTTGTTATTATAACAAATTCATTTTCAGATCCCATTGGACATTGCTTTTAATCCTGTATCATTCAGAATCGAGTTTTTAAAGAGGATCAATGGCCTGAGGCTGAGTATGAAATTCCCGCTCAACTTTTACCTTGTAAAATGGGAGTATGGATTGAGTATCCCTTATCTGAAATGTTTGGGACCAGAAGTGTTACAGATTTGAGGATTTCTGGATTTTAGAATATTTGCACATACATAATGAGATATCTTGGGGATGGGACCCAAGTCTAAACATGAAATCCATTTATGTTTCACATACACTTATACATATAGCTGAAAGGTAATTTTATACAGTATTTTTAATAATTTTGTACATGAAACAAAAGTCTGTGTACACTGAAACATCAGAAAGCAAAAGTCTCACTGTCTCAGCCACCCAAGTGGACAGTCTGGGGTTGTCTGGCATCACCATCATTCCTGACAGTGAATTTATTTATTTATTCAAGACAGACTCTTTCTCTGTCACGCAGGCTGGAGTGCAGGGGCATGAGCATAGCTCACAGCAGCCTCAATCTGCTGGCTTCAAGCAATCCTCCCACCTGGGCCTCCTGAGTAGCTGGGACTACAGGAGTACGCCACCACGTCCGGCTAATTTTTAAATTTTTTGTAGGGGCAAGGCTTCACTGCCCAGGATGGTCTCGAACTCTCAGCCTCAAGCAATCCTCCCACCTCAACCTCCTGAAGTATTGGGATTACAGTCATGAGCCATCTCGCCCAGTTCTGACTCTGAATTTAGACGCTACCAATAAGCAACCATTTCTTACACTTATTCACACATACCATTGATATAGCGGAAAAGACAATGTGCTCGGGGTAACATCTAAGCATGCTTGCCTGGGGGAGTCTGGGTGTGGATGGAAGCTATACCACAGCCGAAGTGGGCTAGGGGGATCTTTTTTCCCCTTGGGTGTGCTGAATACACTGCGTTGTACACCTGCATTTTGAATGCGATCTGTCACAGGAGGTTGGGTGTGCAATTTTCCACTTGTGGCTTCCCGTTGGCACTCACAAAGTTTCAGATTTTGGAGCATTTGGGCCTTAGGATTAGGGATGCTCAACCTATTTCTATCCCACCTTTGCAGAACTCCATAAGGACAGGGGAAGCTGCCCCATTTTGCAACAATAAATGCAATAAGAAGTGTTCATTCTCATCCTCATTTGACAAATGGTGTGAATCAACCATTCCATGGGAAAAGCTAGGCCCATGCTTGCTTAGGCAGCTTGGAGAATTTGATTCCCTTGATCAAAATCACTCAAGATCAGGATGTTAAGTTTTTGTCTGGCTTTGAGTATTTCAAAGGTAGTGAAAGCTCTCTCTATGCAACCGGAAAGAATAATTAAAATGCAATGCCCTTTATGGCTCACTTACATTGTGGAACAGAAAAGCTGTGACTGTGAATTGAATCAGAGATAACGAAAGTGTAATGTGGAGTTTGGAGTTCAAGAACATGGTTCTGATATGCATGAGTCTCATTTAACAAGGTGCTGTGCAAATCCACACCTGCCTGAACACACTTTACGCAACTACCACCCAGGTCAAAAAAGAAACATTCCTTGTCGCGTGTCCGTTGTGTGTCCGTTCCTCAGTGTCCGTTGTGCAGGGAGGCCTGCCTGAGCATCATCTAGACCAGCCCTGAGTCACTCAATTACATGCCACCTTTTCCCATCCTTGCCACAGCACTTCTCATCTGACATTTTTATCTGTCTCTCTTTGATTATTTCTTGTGTGTTTCCCCCTACTAGGATCCAAGTTCTGTAAGGACAGGGACTGAGTCTGTCTTGTTCACTGTGAAAGCCCAGAGCCTGTGCAGTGTGGTGCATAGCAGATGCCCCCCGCCTCTGTGCAACGAGGAATGTTTCTTTTTTGAAACACACCTGTAATCCCAGCACTTTGGGATGCCAAGGCAGGTGGATCACCTAAGGTCAGGAGTTCGAGACCAGCCTGGCCAACATGGTGAAGCCCCGTCTCTACTAAAAATACCAAAAAAAAAAAAAAAAAAAAAAAAAAGCCAGGTGTAGTGGCAGGCACCTGTAATCCCAGCTACTCGTGAGGCTGAGGCAGGAGAATCGCTTGAATCCAGGAGGTGGAGGTTGCAGTGAACCAGTATAACACCATTGCACTGCAGCCTGAGCAACAAGAGCGAAACTTCATCTGAAGGAACAAAGGGAGGAAGGAAAGAAGGAGAGAGAGAGAGAGAGAGAAAGAAAGAAAGAAAGAAAGAAAGAAAGAAAGAAAGAAAGAAAGAAAGAAAGAAAGAAAGAAAGAGAAGGAAGGAAGGAAGGAAGGAAGGAAGGAAGGAAGGAAGGAAGGAAGGAAGGAAGGAAGGGAGGGAGGGAGGGAAAGAGAGAGAGAAAGAAAGAAAGAAGAAAGAAAGAAAGAGAGAGAGAAAGAGAGAGAGAAAAGGAAAGACAGGGAAAGGAAAGAGGGAAGGAAGGAAGGAAGGAGAGAGAGAGAGAAAGAATAAAGAAAGAAAAAGAAAGAAAGAGAAAGAGACAGACAGACAGAAAGAACGAAAGAAAGAAAGAACGAACGAACGAAAGAAAGAAAGAAAGAAAGGGAAAGAAAGGGAAAGGAAAGGAGGAAGGAAGGAAGGAAGGAAGGAAGGAAGGAAGGAAGGAAGGAAGGAAGGAAGGAAGGGAGGAAGGAAGGGAGGGAGGGAGGGAGGGAGGGATTCCTGATGTTCGAGAAGGCTGGCTCCTACCGCTTCCTGATCAACCCCACACCCGGAGGTCATCCACACTGTTATTCTAGCACCTTAGATTAGTTTTTACCTTTCTTAAACTTCATGTGAGTAAAATCATGCAGTATGTAGCTTTTGTGCTCATCTTCTTTGGTTTGTTTATGACACCACATCTAGGAAATTCATTCATTTTCTTGCCTGTTTTGGAAATTCATTTTTTCCCATTGCTGTGTAATATCCCATTGACTAAATACACCTTTATCCATCTTATTGCTTCATTTATTGCTCACAGAGCATATTTTCTATCATTTTCCTTTAGGGAAAGCGGGTCTTTATATTTAAAGTGTGACTTTTGTATCCACTCTGACAACTTCTGCATTTTCACTGGTTTAGTCCATTTACATTTGATGTAACTACTGATATGACTTGTTTAATTCCACCATTTTGCTGTCTCTTCTCCATTTGTCCCATCTGTTTTTTTCCCTGCTTTGGTCCTTCTTTGATACCTTCTTTTAGTGCAAACAGATTTCTTTAGTCTCTCATTTTATTTCCCCTCTTTGCTTTTTAGCTGTGCCTCCTTTTGCTGCCTTTTTGAACCTTGATTTGTCACAGCCTCCTTGAATTCATAGCGTCACACACCCCCTCAGACAAGATTGAAGGACTGTGCAAGAGTACAGATCCATTTACCACCACCCCATCCTTTCTAGATTTTTTTGTGCATTTTACTTCTGCGTATATCATAAACCCCACAATACAATGTGACTGTTTTTCTTTGAACAGTCACTGTGTTTAAAATAAATTGAGAAAAAGAGATCATCTCAGACATTGACTCTCCTTTACCCATTTCTTCTGTTCTTTATTCCCTTCCAAGAGAACTAAATTCCCATCTGGCATTGTTTCTCTTCACCTGCAGAACCTCCTTTAGCATTTTTGGTGGTGCAGCCTCTGGTGACAAATAATCTTAGCTTCCTTTTACCTAAAAGGTCTTTATTTCACTCTTATTGTAAAAGAATATTTTTTGCTGGATATGAAATTCTGAGTTAACAGATGTCTGTTTTGCTTTAGAGCACTTAAGTGTATGAGATGCTACCAGGGGGCGTGGCTGATCCACATCCTTGCCATTTCTCGGCACTGTTAGTTTTTTAATTTAGCCATCCTGGTGCCTGAGTAGTATTGTCTCGTTGTGTGCTTTTCTTCCTCTTATAAATATGCTCTTTTTAAATGCAAATACAAGATCCACTGTTAAACTTTAATCAATCCTATTTAAATTTCCAATTTTTCTTGTTTTAAACATTTTAGAGTTTAATTTATATATCATGAACTTCATCGATTTTTAGTAAGTCTTCCAAGTTGTGGAGCCATCATTATAATCTGTTTCGGAACCTTCCTCACCCAGTAAGATCCCTCATGCTCATTTACAGCTAATCTCCATTCCAACTAGTCCCCGTCAGTCACTAACCTACTCTCTGTCTCTATAGATTTGGCTATTCTGGAGATTTCATATAAATGCAAGCATACAATACGAGGTCTTTTGTGTCTAACTTCTATCATTTAGCATAATGTTTATGAGGTTCAGAAATGTTACAGATATTGTAGCATAAATCAGTATTTCATACCGTCTCATTGTTGACTCACATTGTGTTATACAGACATGCCACATTTATCCATTCACCAACTGAGGACATTTTGGCTTTTCCCACTTGTTGACTATTAAATGCTGCTATAAGCATTCATGTACAAATCTTTATGTAGATACATGTTTTCATTTCTCTTGGGCAGATACTTAGGAGTAGGACTACAGAGTCCGTAGGTGTCCTTTTTTTAGACTTTTTAAGAAACTACCAAACCACTTATCAAGGTGGCTATACCGTTTTAAAGTCCTATCAGAATGACAGTACTCATTCCTCCACATGCTAGCCAACATTTACTATTGTCTGTTTTTTTTTTTTTTTTTTTTTTGCAGTCATTCTAGTGGATGAGAATTTATATCTAGTTGTAATTTTACTCTGGTTCCCTGATGATCAGTGAGGTAGAACACCTTTTCACATATTTGTTAAGTCATTTAATTATCCTGCTCTTGAAATATTCTTTCAAGTTTTTGTGCATTTTTAATTGAGTTATTTTTCGTATTGTTTTATAGTTGTTTTTATAATCTGCACAAAAGTCCTTTGCGGTATAGGTATTCAACAGCTCTTCTCTCAGCCTGTAATTTGCCTTGTGTCTCTTTTATTGGTGTCTTTTGATGAACAATGATTATTTCATGTCCAATGCACAACCCTCTCTGAATAGTATATTCATGTAAGTAGTGTATTGTGTCCTGCTTAAGAAATATTTACCACGTCCCAAGATCATGAAAATAGTCTGTTTTCTACTAGTAGCTTTATTGTTTTATTTTTCATGCATAGGTCTATGGACCACTTTGAATTAATCTTCTTGGGTAGTACGATATAGACTTCATACTATATACAGACAGAGTGTGTGTGTGTTGTGTGTGTATTTCCTGTTTGTTTGTTTGTTTTCTTACAGATAGCTAACCAGTCCAATATTGTCCATTGAAAGATCATCCTCTCTGTAGTGAACTGCCATGCTATCTTTTTCCACATACGTGAAGATGTACTTCTGGACTCTTCTGTTCCACTGACCTCTCTAACCTTCAGCCTTACTGTCTGATTATTGTAGCTTTGTAGTAAACTTTGTTACAGGTTGTATGAAACTTCCAATTTTTCTCTTCTTCAAGATTGTGATCCACCACCTTTCAATTTTTTACATCAAATTTAGAATCTGTTTGCCAATGTCTGCATTTTAAAAAGTCTGCTGGGGGCTGGGCGCGGTGACTCATGTCTGTAATCCTAGCACTTTGGGAGGCCGAGGCAGGCAGATCACTTGAGATCAGGAGTTCAAGACCAGCCTGGCCAACATGGCAAAACCCCATCTCTACTAAAAATACAAAAAAGAAAAAAAAAAATTAGCTGGGCATGGTGGCAGCACCTGTAATCCTAGCTGCTCAGGAGGCTGAGGCAAGAGAATTGCTTGAACCCAGGAGGCAGAAGTTGCAGTGAGCTGAGATCACACCACTGCACTCCAGCCTGAGCAACAGAGCAAGACGCAGTAAAAGAAAAAAGAAAAAAAAAAAAAGTCTGCTGGGATTTTGGTAAGGGATAGCACTGAATCTGTAGCTCAATCATGGAAAACATGATATCTATACTAAGTTTTCTAATCGATGAAAATGATATCCCTTTCCATTGATTTAGATCTCCTTAAATTTTTCTCGGCAATGTTTTATAGTTTTCCGGGAGACATCTTACACAACTTTCATTAGATTTACTCCTAGGCATTTGAGTTTTTTGGTGCTCTACTGTAAATGATATTAAGATTTCGTTTTCTAATTGTTCATTGCTAATAGATTGAAATAATCTGTGTGTATGTACCTTGTATATATAGACTTTGATAAATTCACTTATTAATTCTAATAGTTTGCAGGGTCTTTCCATGTTCAGAACTTTCCACGTTCTGAACGTGTCCCGCAAAAATTCATACATTGAAACTTATCACCAATGTGATAGTATTCGGAGGTGGGGACTTTAAGAGGTGATTAAGTCATGAGGGCAAAGCCTTTATGGAGGGAGTTAATGACCTTATAAGAGAAATATTAGCTGCCTGCCTCTCTTTTGTCATTACATTCCTTCTGCCATGTGAGGACATGGCATTCAAGGCATCATCTTAGAAGCAGAAACTGGGCCCTTGCCAGATACTGAACTTGCCAGTGCCTGGATCTTGGACTTCCCAGCCTCCAGAATGGTAAGAAATAAATTTCTATTATATATAAGTTACCCAGTCTGTGTTATTTTGTTATAGCAACAGTAATGAACTCACACAGGTCTCTTGGATTTTCTGCATCACAACCATAGCACCTGCAAATAATGAGTTTTCCTTTTTTCTCCCTCTCTAAAACTTTTATTTGTTTACTGTCTTTTGTATTTGACATTCCAGCCAGTGCAATGTTGACTAGAAGTGGTAACAGTCAACATCTTGTTTTGACCTTGAACTTGGGTGGGAAATGTTCAATATTTCATCATTATGTATATTGCTTGTAACAGATTTTTGACAGAACCACCTATCATATTAGAGACATTCTATTCTATTCCTGGTTTTCTGAGAGTTTGTATCATGAAATTGAATTTTACCAACAGATTTTTCTGCATCTATTAATATGACCACTTTTTTTCTCTTTTATCATATCATTATGTTGAATTACATTCAGCGATTTTAGAATATGAAGCCAATCTTTGTATTTTCAGAATGAACTCGGCTGGGTTATGACTTATTAGCCTTTCTATGTATTGCTGGATTTGATATGTTAATATCTTGCTTGTACTCTTGAATCTATGTTCATAAAAGGTAATCCAAAAGTTTTCTTATCTTGTGATGTTATTGCTTTTGGAATCAGAGTTACACCGGCTTCATGAGTTAGTTAAAATGTGTTCTAATTTCTATTTTCTAGAAGACTTTGGCTAGAATTAGTTTTACTTCTTTCTTAAACACTTGAAAGAATTTACTTGTGAAGCCGTCTAGGTCTGGGCCTTTCTTCATAGGGTTCATTACAGATTTAATTTATTTAGGAGCTATAGGACTACTTAGATTTTCTATTTGCTTCATGTCAGTTTTGGTACATTGTGCTTATTCAAGGAATATGTTCATTTTATCAAGGTTTCAAGTTTATTGGTATATGCTGTTTGCTGTGGGTTTATTGTCTGTAGGAGCTGTGGTATTTCCCCCTTTATATTTTTGATATTAGTAACTTATTGTCTCTGTTTTGCTTTATCAATATTGCTAAATGTTTGTCAATTTATCAGTTTTAATTAATTCTTGAATCTGTTGATTTTCTTTATTTATTTTATTTCACTGTTTCTTGCTCTTCAAAATTTCCTTCCTTCTGCTCTCTGGGGTTTAATTTGCTGTTCTTTTTCTCTCTTCTTGATATAGAAGCTTAGATGCTTGATTTTCAGCATTTCTTCTTTTTGTCTAAAATATGTTTTGCTCTAAGGACTAATTACAACCCACAAATTTTGAAATGTGATCTATTTTGAAAAAAGTATGTCACATCCACAGAATTCTGCAGTTGTGGAATAGAGTGCTCTGTCAGGTAAGTTCACGTTGGTTAATTGTGTTGGTGAAATCATGTCTTTATTCATTCTTTGTCTGTGTGTTCTACTGTTTGCTGATAGCAGTGTGTTCGTCCTGAACCATAACTGTGGATTTCTCTGCTTCTCCTTTTAGTTTTGATATTTTTCTCTTTTACACATTTTGAGGTTTTGTTTTTGAATGCATTCCCACTGAATTGACCCTTTATTATTAAGAACTGTCCTTTTGTGTCTTTAGTATTACTTCTTGCCTTAGAGCCTTTGACATTAATACAGACAGACCAGCTTTGCTTTTGGGAAGTGTTTGCACAGTGTATCTTTCCCCATCCTCTTATGCTCTGTGTCACCATGTCCTCATAATTAAGGTGTCTCTCTTGCAAATATCACTGTTACTGTTTGATCCAGTCTGAAAACCTCAGCTTACTTTACTTCTTAGCCTCCTGCCCCACACAGCTTCAAAGTGTGACAAACGCCCTGAGGGGCAGACTGGCCATGTGTTTGTGGTGGGCCCCTCCCTTTGCCTCCTACGTCCAGTGAGGGCATGGGAGCTGTCACTCTGCCTTTCCAGCTGGGCTCACCAGCCTTCCCCATCACTGCAGGACTCAGGAGGATCTCCTGTGCAGCAAGCTGGCCTAGGTGGGGCTCCTCTGGTTTCCATTCTTTCATGCCCACCCTGAGATGGCAAAAAATCCTACTCATCTCTCTTAGGACATCCAATCTTCAGCCCACACCCAGAATCCACAAATGCCCCAAGGGAAGAAAGCAGCTGGCAATTCTCAGGCCACCTAGGCAGGGCTCTTTCCCCTTCCCTTCGGAATTTTAGCTCATCCACACTCCACAGCTTCCACAGATCTCCAGTATCTTTCAAAACAGGCCTATTTGCAATTTGTATTTTTCCCTTGCTGTTGCAGCCAGTGGGCCGGCCTGCCCTGACCTGCGGCATCTTACCTGGAGATGGAAGTCTGCTCAGGGTAGTTGAAGTAAATGAATTAATAAATGCCTGGCACTCAGATATGCTATCACGATGCATTTGCAACAACCCTCGCTAGTCTCCATTAAACTCCTTTGACAAATGGGGAAACTGTTCTTTGAGCCGATTACCTGCAGCCCCAAAGCCTCCTTACCACACCTAAGACTGCAAGGACGTTGCTGGGGCCCCAGTGCTTTGAACAATGCCTGGAGCACAGCAGGTCCTCGGAGCTCCGTATTTCCCCCACGCGTGCAGGGAGGGAAGGCTGCGTGCCCGTGGGCTGGGGAGAGGGCGGCACGTACCAGCCTGCGGATGTCGCGCTCGCACTCGCGCTTGATGCGGTGCACCTCGTCTTGGTGCGCCTGGTAAGCGGCGCGCAGGTCGGCTGCCTTGGTCTTGTCGGCCTGCATGCAGTTACTGAGCGCCTCCTCTGCCTGCTTGCGCGCTGCCTTGAGCTCCAGGATCTCCTGCTGCAGCCGCAGGCGCTCTCCGTCGAAGGCCCTGCGCGCCTCCTCGCGCGCCTCAGTCAGCAGCGCAGTCTTGACCTTGTCGGCCGCGCCATCGCGCAGCACGTTCAGTGTGGCCTGCAGCCGCTGCAGCTCGCCCTCCTTGATCTTGGCCGTGCGCGCCGCCTCCTGCTCGTGCTGCCGGATGAGCCCCTCGCGCAGCGCCTGCAGCTCCTTGGTCTTCTCTTCATGCAGCTTGGCCTTGAGCTCCGAAATGTAGGCCGTGTGCCGTCGCTGCTCCTGCTCGCGCTCCAGCTTCGCCTCCTGCAGCCGCTCGCGCAGTTTGCCCACCTGCAGCCAGAGCGGCGAGAGAGCCGGTCAGGGTCAGGGTCAGGGTCAGGGTCACAGCTTGGGGAGCTGACCCCAGCCTCCCCGCGCCCAAGACACCCACCTGGGCCCACGTTCCCACGGATTCCCCCTTCGGCAATGCCCTGCAGGCCGACCCTCCTGCCAGCCCCACTTAGAATCTCTCCTGCTAGTTCCCCGAGATTTTCCGCGGGGGTGGCAACCCCCCGAGGATGTTGGAGAGGCATTCAAGCCTTTGACATCTCTTCCCGGTTGTAGACATGTGAGGAAGGACAATTGCTCAATCACAAAACACACCCTGCAGAAATCGTCACCAAGACGCCAAAGATTGTAAACCAGAAATACATTTCCAGGGCCCCATGCACGGACTCTGGAGTTGGAAAAGACAGACCAGGCTTCTAAGTCTTGGGGGGCAGTGAGCAGGGGGGGATCATTCTTGTTGAGCGGGGTCCCAAGCTGGGCTGGGGACTCCAATGCATCACCCACATTGCCACATTTACCCCTCACGGTCTTGGGAAGGAGATAGCCCTCTCTCCCTCTCCCCTCTCCACTCTCCCTTCTCCCCTCTCTCCGTTTTATCACGAGGCAGCCAAGGCTCAGAGACGGTCTGGTGACCTGCCCAGGGTGAGGGATGAGGACCCTGCTGCTGCCAGGCAACCCACCCTGCCTTGAGCTTATTCATTCTATCAGCAAACAATTCAAAACATTACTTATAAAATGTCCCAAGGGAGTGTGTTCTTAAAACACTTCAAAATGCTTTCTTTAACCTTTTTGTTTCAATATCACTCAACACACATTCCACAGGAACACTTGACAAGCCCTTCTTTCCCGAATTCTGCCCCTCTCTGCAGACCTGAAATGAATTGTCTCTGACGGACAAGCTGCTTCCAGGGAAAATGGCACAATTTTCCCCAGACCACACTCTTGATAGCACAGTAACATGTTAAAATGAATTTTCGGTGAGAAGTTTTACAATGATACCTGAGTATTAATAAATCCTTCCTTATAACAGCAGGTAAAGAAGCAAATAAAACCAAACCAGGAAAACACACAAGAGCAACCTCTCCTTTCACCAGATACTCACAATCATAGGAATGAAGCCAGGCGACCAGTCCATGCTCTGTCCACCTTACCCTGGGGGCAGCAATCAGCATCTTTTCCTAGTGGATTTAGTAGCAGGAAGCCAGAACTTTAAGTATTTAACAGAACTGTCCCGGTTATGGACAAAATGTTGTTTTGACTGTTCTCCCCCCTGCGAGGCAACACTGTCTTAAGTCCCTGGTTAATGCTGACAGTCATCTGGGCTCAGCAGGGTCAGATCCAATGAGATCCTAATCTGTTTTGATGAGCTGCATTTCCCCGGGGAAAATTTCCCTACCTCTATGGTGGTTGATGTTGTGGGTGGACTTGGCTGGGCCACAATGCCCAGTCGTTTGGTCAAACACCAGTCCAGATGTGGCTGTGAAGGTATATTTTAGAAAAGATTAACATTTACATCAGTAAACTCTGGGTGAAGCACAGTGCCTTCCACAATGTCCAATCAGTCGAAGGCTTCAAAAGAAAGACCGAGGTCCCCTGAGGAAGAAGGAACTCCGTCTCCAGACTGCACTGGAACTGGAAGCTGCAAGATCAACCCTTGCCTGAATCTCCAGCCTGCTGGTCTGCCCTACACATTTCAGATTTGCCAGCCCCACAACTGCGTAAGTCGATTCCTTAAAACTAACAAAAAACCTCTCACTCTGTGGTGTGTGTGTGTGTGTGTGTGTGTGTGTGTGTGTGTCACAATCTATTGGTTCTGTTTCTCTAAAGAACTCTGACGACACAACCTTCCAGAGCTCCAGTTTCCTCTACTAGGAAACAGGGATGTCAACAGTTGCCCCTCAAAGGCCCGTTGGGAGGAGGAAGATGAGGTGACTGCAGGTGGATGAATGAAGTCTGTTGTTATCGTGGTTCTGACTTTGTGCATCAGGTGTGGGCAGCCTCTCGGGAGAGTCACAGGTAGAAAGGGAATGAGGAACATGGAAGGGTGGGCAGAGGCCTATACGGGGCAGCCCGGGGGGGGAGGGGCTGCTTCTTGGGAGGGGCAGAGGTGCTGCTGAGGCTGGTGATCCAGGTGTGTAGGGCAGGGACGGTGACAGAGAGGCAGGGGCCTGGGGACAGGGCCCTGGTGGGTCCCTCCAGCGCTGCCCAAAGCTGCTGAGGGCCAAGCCCAAGTGACACGACCTATGCTGCAGAAGCAGCAGAGTGAGGCTGGGGTGACCCCTGATGTGCACAGAGCACTCCCCACCCCCACCACTCCACCCAACTGAGCAGGCCGAAAACAGCCACCCAGCACTTTACCTCCAGGTGCCTCCAAGCTACCCCACGTGTAGAGGCACCCACACCATTCACTCCTAAATGGTGCAGCCGTAGCACAAAGGCCAAGAGAGGGAACATGCCCTGGGGGTGTGGGGGCTGGCATGGAGAAATTATCTGAACCACAAGAACCACCCCCACTCGCCATTCCCACTCAGAGAGTGAGTCAGATTCGCCCCTTTCCATCCCCATCCTCGTCCAATCCGGCAGCACTGGCTCTCTATGTCCAGGCCTGGCCACTTCCCCACTTCCCCCTGCCCAAGCCACCTGCAGCAGCCCTCCCTACCACACCCTCCAGGCTCAAAGCCCTCTAAATCTCACGGGTACAGGTTAACTACTCTGAAACCATCATACATGTATAATGTTGAACAAAGGAAGTGGATGGCAGATGGGGAAGCCAGGTTTCCCACTTGGAGTGAGAGGTTACAGACAAGCAAGAGGAGGCTGAAGTGAGCCATGTGGCAGTGGATTCATCTCGGGGACATCTGTAAGAACTCACGTTTAACTTTGTGTGGATATAGATGTCATATATAGAAATATTTACAGGTATGTGTACATATGCAGGTCAGTATACACATGTATTTCCTTGTTCTGGCAGCTGAGAGGGCCTAGAAACAATGACACCCCAGCAGTAATGGGCACACCTGGTGCCCAGATCTTTGTTTCTAATGCCATTCTCCAATAAAAGGAACCAGGACTCCTCAGAGAAATTGCTGGGTCTGGGGCTGGGATAGGAAATATACAAGATGAGCCTGGGGCATCTTTTTTCTTTTTTTTTTTTTTTGAGTCGGTGTCTCGCTCTGTCACCCAGGCTGGAGTGCAGTGGCACGATCTCGGCTCACTGCAAGCTCCACCTCCTGGGTTCACGCCATTCTCCTGCCTCAGTTTCCCGAGTAGCAGGACTACAGGTGCCTGCCACCACGCCCAGCTAATTTTTTAATATTTTTAGTAGAGATGGGGTTTCACCGTGTTAGCCAGGATGGTCTCGTTCTCCTGACCTCATGATCTACCTGCCTCGGCCTCCCAAAGTGCTGGGATTACAGGCGTGAGCCACTGAGGAGCCTGGGGCATCTTACGATGCCAGAAAGTAAGGAAGTGTTCCAAAAAACCCCCACAAAACTGCCCCTGTGAAGTCTTGGGTTCTGCTTGCCCCTGCACTATTTTCTAAAACCTTTGATGCAATGTGCCCAGGGCTGCTATATTGCTGGTTTCCTGTGAGCCTCTGTACCCATCTGACTTGAGGGCAGGGGCTGTCTCTGAGTTACTTCCAAACACTTCTCACTCAGCCCAGGCACAGAGCATGCGTGCCACAGGCTTGCTGATGAACAGACACGTTTACCACCCTCCCTCATCCTACAGTGTTCAACAGGTATGCTGTGCTTAAATACCAGCACTTTAAATGGGACATTGATGGTGATTATGAGATCATATCAAAGTAACACTTCAATGCAATTGTAAAGTTTGCATTTATTCTTTTTGTACCAGTCAATAAGCACACGGCTGAATTCTCAGAGAATCAAAATTCTCCCAGCAGCCAGATGGGTAAAGTCAACCTCAAGGGGCTACAGGGATGGCTGGATTGAGAAAATAAGCAGCCAGGGTACATCCAAGTGGGAATTGCTACATGTCCCAGAGGCAAGGAGGCAGCCTGGTAACAGGGAGGCCCAGCCTGGGGTCCGCATGGGCCTGGCTTTCAACCCAGCAGTACCATCTACTGTGCTGGCCTCGTGTGTGGGGCTAAACTGTGTCCCCTGAAATTCATATGTTGAAGTCCTAACCCCCAGGACCTCAGGATGTGATTGCATTTGGAGACAGATCCTAATGAGGTCATTAGGGTGGGCCCTAATCCAATTTGCCTGGTGTCTTCATAAGAAGAGGAAATACAGACATGGACACACACACAGGAGAAAGCCATATGAAGATACAGGGAGAAGGTGGTCGACTGCAAGCCAAGGAGAGAGGCTTCAGAAAAAGCCAATCCTGACACCTGGATCTGTGGCTGCCACCCTCCAGGACTGTGAGACAGCAAACATCTGTTGTGGAAGCCGCCCCATCTGTGGGACTTGGTTACTGCAGCCCTGGCAAGCTAACACACCTGGACAAGTCCCTGCCCTCTCCAGCCCTTGGCTGGCTCACCTGTAACACGGGGGAAGCCGCACCTGACCTCTCAGTTCCCTGCCAGGGTCATGACACCCTCTAAAGCACCTGGTGCTATCCGCACAGTAGGCATACAAATGTCGCCCTGATGGTCATGTGAGAATATGACAGGCAGCACCCAGGCCCTGTGTGTGACTGTCTCATTCATTCCTCAAACAACCCAGGAGGCAGACACCTTAGAGGTCCCCATCTACAGATGGGAAAACTGAGGCAGGGGGTTACACAGCTTATAAAACCTCAGGCAGGGGTGGTGGTGGAGAGGGGATGGAGCCCAGGCAGTGTGATGTGAGTGAGCAGCTTTCCCTGTCACCACAGCCACTATTGCTACGTCCAGATACAAGATGCAAGTCCCTGCAGCCCTAACCAGTCAGCCCCAGCCCCAGAGGTGACCTGGCCTCTTGACCTGGCTAAAGGGTGAACAGGTCAATATCACCAGCATCCATGACTAAAGGAGGCTGGATGCACTTGGACTGGAATCTTGAACACCTAGGGGTGGAGACAGGTGCCTCTGTCCCCAAGCTTCAGAAGCCCACTCCCCCAGTCCAGAACTCAGCCTCTGCTCTGTGTGGCCCATCCTGAGCTGGGGGTTGGAGCCAGAGCCCAGGCCCCAGCCCTATCCCCACCTGGCAGCTGGATCTGGCCCAGCACCCCATTGGCCGCCTGAGTCCCAGCTCAACAAGACGGGGATGCCTGATGCAATTTCCCAAGCAGCCTCCACCCATTGCTCCAGGTGCTACATCAGAAGCTGGAGGGCACATTCAGAGCTTCAGTTAGACCCTCAACTGCTTGAGCCACCCAGGAGCAAGCCCGCATCTCCATCCCCTTTCTGTCCTCAGCCTGCCTAGTGGTTCCTCTCTGGGCTCATAGCCCTGGGCTTGCTCTACCTTCAAGTCCACCCAAGTCAGAGCCAGGCCACCAAACAGGACTGCAGCTGGGCCTGGGCACGAGATGTTGATGGGTCTTTTTATTGCATCCATTAATCAGATCCTCATGACCATCTTAAACCAGACAGCTATTATTACACCATAATAGCTGGTGTCAGATGAGCAGACAGAGGTTTCAGAGACTTTTAGTCACCTGGCCAAGATCACGAGACCAGTTAGGGGACAAGCTGAGGTTTGAAGCCAGGTCTGCCTAGAAAGTCTGGGCTCCTCCCCTCTGTGACATCCCATGCTTTAATTAGACTCCCAGCACCCAACCAGGCACTGTCCTGACCAGCTCCAAAGCTCAAATCTGCTCTAGGAGAGAGGAGAGTAGCTCATATCCCAGAGCCAGGCTCTGTTCCAAGCTCTTTACCTAGCCAAGCCCTGAGTCCAGACCACAGCCCCATCATGTCTAAGAAAGCACATATGTGGCTTACAAGATCTCAAGGCAGCATAAACCAAATATAAACTTTGAAGCCTCCTGACTATCTGAACGGACCCCTCCTCTCCACCAAAGGCATTCCAACGTTAACCTGAAAAGCTAGTTCAGGCCATGATGGGAAGCGGGGAGTGGGACATGCCTCACTATGCCCTCCTCCCTTTTGGAATTTAGGAAAAGCTGGTACTGCCATGACCTTGCTAAATTAAACTAAACTTAGCCTGAGGGTGCCTTCATGCATGAGTTCCTATATAATGAACTGCAACCTAACTTAGCAAGCAAACTAACCAAGAGGCTGACTTAGGAGCATTTTTAAACAAACAGCCGAGGCTCAGCCAATCACAGAAGCTGAGCATCAGTAAATCACAGGTGACCCACGGATCAAGGGTCAAGCTGTAATCAAACAAGTAGCCTCAGCACCTCTGTTTTCTGTCCCCATAATGAAAGCTGTCTGACCACATGCAGGTTTCTCTGAACCTGGTCTGTTCTGCTCTGGGGGCTGCCCCATCCTCGAATCGTTCTTTGCTCAATTAAACTGTGCTAAACTGAATTTGTCAAACATTTTTCTTTTGACAAGCCCCATTTTGCAGGTAAGAGAAATCAAAGAATGGGGTGTTCAGTGGCTTGTCCAAGGTCACAGCAAGCACTGGTGGGGCCCGGACTCCTGCCCACCGGTCTCTGTACTGCAAAGGGACAGGCCGCAGGCTAGAGAGGTGAAGCGCCTACCCTCAGCCCCCCACCTGGAACAGGCTCTCCATACATGTCCCAGGGGCAACACTGCCCAAAGGGACATTTGCAGCCCAGCTGCTGCTGAGCTGGCGCCAGCCCCCACCTTGCTCTTTTCCTGCTGGAACTCGATCTGAATGCTGGTCAGCTTGGCCCGCAGCTCCTCGTTGGCCATCTGCACCGCGTCCGTCTCCATCTCGGGCTTCTCGCCCTTGCTCCGGCCTTTCTTCGACATGCTTCCTCTTGGGTCAAGGTGCTGAGATCCTGCGGTTCACACCCGTTCACGCACGCCAGCCAGCAGGCGTGGCTACCAGCTCCACCGTGCTAACCAGTCGCGCAGGGCTCAGCTTGCCCTCCGAGGAAACCACCATCACTTGGGATCCTGAGGGAAGGAGGGAAACTAAGTTAGCAGAGAGAGAAGGGTGGGGAGCTGGTGTTCCTGCCTAGGGCACCCTGGGCCAGGCAACTGCCTCATCTGGAGGATGACCTGCCACTCCCAGAGCTGACCTAGAGCCTCCCAGATGGGGGCTGCAGCAGAATCACTTGGAGGTTGTTAAGGCATGGAGTCCTGGGCCCACCCATAGAGAATCTGATTTGCATTTCTAACAAGCTTCCAGGTGAGGCTCCCAGGTGACCACACTTTGAGTAGCTTCAGTCCATCCTGCTCCCATCAGGATGAGACCAGCCCATCTCAGCACCCTGTAGACCACAGTCTGCCAACATCAGTGAGCCTGAGACTCCTAAGATACTTCTTCCAAAAAGCAGGGCCCTGGGCCTCACCCAGAGCATGGTAGGCCAGGGAATCTGCATTTCTATCCACAATCCCAGCAATTCTGGAGCCGGGTCTGAGGACCACACTTAGAGAAATAGGCTTTTTGATTTCAGAGGTTAGTGGTTTCCTTCCCTACTAGATAGGTGATGTCACCCAGTGTTACAGATGAGGAAACAGAGACACACAGAGGCTGACTGCTGGTGATGTCACTCAGCTACTGAGAGAGGAAACAGTATGAACCCGATCAAGGTCCACAGCTGGAAGCGGGTGAGCCAGGACTGAGCCTAACCACCGCCCCGAGCTGCCTCGGAAAGCCCGCCTCTGCTCTCCCTTCCCTTCCCTACATCTCCGTCTCATTTTCCATCTGACAAACTGTAATTGACTTAGTTCTCATCTACATCCCCTACATGAGGATGGATTCCCAGTAAGCAAGGCCTGGGCCTGCTCTGCTCCCGCTGTGTCCTCCATGCCTAGAACAGAGGGCAGCACGTAAGATGCATTCCATCAGGATCCGCCAAGTGCGTGAATGAATGAGTGACAACAGGAGAGTCATGAGGTGCCCATCATGTACCAGGGCCTGTGGCAGGAGCTGGGAATCCTGTCCTATCATGCTTGGAACACCTGGTGAGAGAGGATTTTACTAGACCCATTTTAGAGATGAGGAAATGAAAGCACAGAGAGGTGAAGTCAGCTACCTAAGTCCACACAGCCAGTGAGTGGGGTGTTGGGATTCGATCACGTAGGGAATGAATGCAGAGCGAGGAGGGAACACTCCGGTGTGGAGGAATGCTAACTTGGGAGGTTGGGCAGATGAGACAAAAGTGGCAAGGCAGGCCATGAACAGGACGGAAGGAGAGAAGGCACAAGGGAGGCTGCAGAAGATCGCGTGTCTAGAAGAAGGAAGGTGCCAACAGCGGGCAGCCCCGAAGAGGTCAAGGTGAGAACCCGAAGCTGGCCATTGGATTCGGCCTCCTGGAGTCCATGTGACCTCAGCCTGTGGGTGGGAGATGCAGGAAGTATAGGACAGGGGTGCCCAGGAATGGTCTGGGGTGGGGTCCCCGCAACACCAGTGCATCCGGCGAGTTGCAGATGCTCAGTGGCCTTGAACTGAAGTCAGGCGGGACCTGCTAGCGCTGAGGCCCTGGGACATCCCTCCAATCTACAAAATCTGGGAGGCAGTGATGGAGGCCAGGTGCCTTTCTCCTGAACAAGAGAGTAGTGTTTCTTAAAACACCATGAAGGATTATTCTGGGCTAATCAACATCTCCGCTGATCGATTCCAGAAAGGTACATTCTGTCTTCAGAGAAGTATGAACTCCATTTGCCTTGATCTGACTTAGAGCTTGATACATAATTCATTCCTCGCCTCCGCTGACCTGCCGCTTTTATAACCACAGCAGTTCTCAGAAATCAGCCTTTGGGTCTGAAGTGCACCTCCCCATACCCTGATGGGCAGGAAGACACACAAAATGCAACACCAAAAAAGGAAGCTTGCTCCTTTTTATTCCTTTGTGTGGCCACTTCTAGGAATGTGCTTTAAGGAAACACCAGAGATAAGTCTCTGATAGAAACACTTGGATGTCCATCACAACAACACAGTGCTCAGCCAGAAGGGATAGATGACGTCAATGACGTCTAAGCCCCGACAGAAAACTCCACATGGGGAAAAGGTCAGCGCCACAGAGTGAAAAAGGTGAAATAAAAAAATAGGCCAGGTGCAGTGGCTCACGCCTGTAATCCCAGCACTTTGGGAGGCTGAGGTGGGTAGACCACCTGAGGTCAGGAGTTTGAGACCAGCCTGGCCAACATGATGAAACCGCCTCTCTACTAAAAATACAAAAAATTAGCAGGGCGTGATGGTGCACACCTGTAATTCCAGTTACTCGGGAGGCTGAGACAGGAGAATTGCTTGAACCTGGAGGCGGAAGTTGCAGTGAGCCGAGATCGTGCCATTGCACCGCAGCCTGGGAGACTCCATCTCAAAATAAATAAATAAATACATAAAAATAAAAAAAATACAATTTATAGTCTCGATTTTCTGCTATATATATACGTAGATATATATATATATATATATTTGCTCATTATTTTCACTCAGTCACAAATACGTGTTGAGCAACTGCGAGGTGCCAGCCCTGCACCCTGGGGACACGGTGGGAAGGACATGGCAGCCACACGCCCAGGATACTGACAGGGACCATCTCGGGGATGCAGTTACAGGTGATATCTATTCTCTTCTTTAGACTCTTCTAGGTAAGTGCAATTTTCTACTTCAATGACTGCTTTTAAGAAGAAACAGTGCAGTTTTTTTTTGTTTTGTTTTGTTTTTTAAGAAAGGCAAGAAAAATATCTGCAATTAGCCAGGAAGGACCCCTGAAGAAAGAAGAAGAGAAACAAAATGGACTACATCCACAGGAGCGGCCCGCCAGCCTCGCAGGCAGGATGGGGCAGCTGCAGGTCCGCCAACTCTTTGGGCCGCTGGTGGGGGAGAGGGCTGCCCTGTCCAGGACCCAAAAGTTGTTGAAGCCCTACCCTGAGCATGCGCCAACTGTCAGCTCCTCTGGGTCAGAACCTTAGCTCCCACCTTTGTGCGCCCCACACCGTGCCCAGCCCAAAGTCCAAGCTCGATCCAATTCCAGGATGAATAAATCTCCATGGGCTGATGCCAAGCCTGGTACTCTCAACACCCCGTTCCAGACACTGCCAGGCTGGGCCACAGTGAGTGTGAAGATGAATGGAGTGCAGGAGGGGAGGATGTCCAAAGTTCTGGGCCAAGTCAACCTCAGAGCTCAGGGTGGGCCCCAGCAGCCGGCCTCTGTGCCATGGACACACTGTTGATGGTCCTGACGCTCACAGCGCCACGCAGCATCTCTATAATCAGCTCCTCCAGCTGCGGGCTGCACAAAAGTCTCGTCGGCAGGAGCAACAGCAGGGAACTCTCCTGCCTGAGCTGAGCTTGGTGTCTGCTGCACCCAGGACTTCTCATTCTGAGCCCACTGCCCACCAAGCAGAAGATGGCACAACCCACTGTGGAGGAAGGAGCACAGCAGTGGCTCAGCGCCGCAGGCTGGAGGGTGACTGCTCAGGACACACAGGAGACGGAGTCCTCAGAGCATGCTCCTTCCTGAAGGCACGGGGAGCCCCGCTGCTGATCCTGGGCCTTGCCTGGCATATAGGCCAAGGTTGGTAAATATCCACCTCCTGTGAACCAGTCCTGTTGGCTCCAGAACTGAAATATCTCTGCAGCCCACCCAACTCTGACATCACGTGCCCCCTTGTCCCAGCCTCCATGCCATTTGTGCCTCGACAGCGTGGGTGCCCTTTAATTGCCCACAGGAAATTAAAATACCAGGCATGCAGGAGGACCAGACAAGGTCCCGGCCATCACAGAACTGTCTAGTCAGGGAGACCACTATGGAAATGAATACATAAAATAATGATGGCTTGTGGTAGGTGCTGGAAAGAAAAAGTCTACAGGGCACTGTGATACACAGCTATCAAATATCACCTGTCACAGGCAGGCAGTGGGGAGGGCAAACTGCCAGACCACGTGGGGGCTCTACACCAAGCACAGAGTCAAGACCAGCTATGTATTTGCAGCCCAGTGCAAAATGAAAATGTGAGGCTCCTTGTTCAAAATTATTAAGACTTGCATGATGGCAACAGCAGAGCATTAAGCCAAGAGCCAGGCCCTCTGAGTGCAGGCCCTGCAGGACAGCACAGGTCGTGTGCCCGTGAAGCTGGCCCTGGACAGAGTTCAAGCCCTACCCTGAGCATGCTGGGAAGCCATTAGCAGGGTGTGACTCGAATTTCCATTTCGCTGAAGTGCAGATGGTAATAGCTGTACCCCAGTGGTGGTGGCGAGGGTAAAATGGGTCCCTGCCTGTCACACAGGAAGCACTGTAGAGGCTCTTGCGACTATCATCCTGCTGTTTAAAGATCACCCGGGCTGCTGAGACACAGACGAATGACATGGAGGCTGGGACAAGGGGCACGTGGTGTCAGAGATGGGTGGGCTGCAGAGATATTTCAGTTCTGGAACCAACGGGACTGGTTCGCAGGAGGTGGATATTCGCCAACCTTGACCTATATGCCAGGCTCTTGCTCTGACCCCACAGCCTTCCACAATGCCCACCAACAACATCTGCCCATGCACTGGGTGCAGGGCCTTGTCTGGCCTTCTCAGGCCTGCTGCAAAATTTCCTCCCTTCATTAAAGCACAGCTTCGTGGTGACAACATTGTAGAGGCAAGCAGAAGGGCTGGGACCCTGGACTGAGGCCACAGGAGGCAAGGGCAGAGCTCTGGTTGGCCAGCATGGGCCAGCTTCTGGCTGATGAGGGCTGAGGTGGGCTGAATCGTGGCCCCCAAAAAGATACCACATCCTGGTCCCCAGAACCTGCAGATGTGCCCTTGTTAGGAAAAAGCGCCTTTGAAGATGTAACGAAGTGAAAGATCTCAAGACGAAATCCTCCTGGAGTAGGATGAAGTCTAAATCCATTGACAGGAGTCTTTATAGGAGATGCGCGGAGAAGACACACAGAACAGAAGACCACGCGAAGCCAGGGAAGAGACCAGAGCGCTGCGGCCACACCAGGGAAGCCAGGACAGCTGACAGCCACCCAAAGCTGAAGGAGGGAAGGACTGACAGCTTTTTTTAAGGGAATGTGACCCTGCCAGCACCGTGACTTGGGACTTCTGACCTCTAGAACTGTGAGAGTAAATTTCTGTTTACCACCCAGTTTGTGGTCATTCTTTATGGAGGCCACAGGAAATTAATATACCAGGCAAGCAGGAAAGAACCGCTCCTGGGGCCGGACGCAGTGGCTCACGCCTGTAATCCCAGCACTTTGGGAGGCGGAGGTGGGTGGATCACCTGAGGTCGGGAGTCCGAGACTAGCCTGACCCAACATGGAGAAACCGCCTCTCTACTAAATATACAAATTAGACAAGTGTGGTGGCGCATGCCTGTAATCCCAGCTACTTGGGAGGCTGAGCCAGGAGAATCGCTTGAGCACAGGAGGTGGAGGTTGCAGTGAGCTGAGATCACATCATTGCACTCCAGCCTGGGCAACAAGAGCGAAACTCCGTCTCAAAAACAAACAAACAACACCAACAACAAACCAGTCCTGGGACATGCTCAGCACTTTGTTTAATGCCTGAAGGTAACCAGCTCCTCAGAACACAAGTCTGAATGAGCCTTGCCTCGCCCCTCTCCTCACTGTGTGTAATATCACCAAGAAACCACAATGTCTCCCTGCTGAACAGGGCCGCTCACATCCCTCTACAGTCACAATTCACAACCTACAAGGTGAGATTAGAAGGGACCTTTGCCCCCAAGGTGTGGATGAAAAAAGTAAGGCTCAGAAAGCAGAAGAGAGTTGCCCAAGATTGTTGGATGACCTGGTGGCTGCCATGGTATTTCCAACTCAGGTTTCCTGCCTCCAGCCCCACATGGCCTGATATTTTTATAACAGGATTCACAAAACACAGGCACAAAAAGAAAATGAGCTCCTTCAAGACACCTCAAATCCAAATATCTGATAAGCAGAAATTCCAGCCCATCACTAAGAGGTCTTCTTTGTAACACTTCCTGCACACTTCACCAAAAATTACACGGAGATCCCAGGGGTCTCCCTGGAGAAAATATGAATGAGGTAGGTTGGCAGAGTCGAATCCTTTCCGTGGACAGAAAACAGTTTATCCTAAAGAATCTAGCCACAACTTTTTTTTTTTTTAAACAAACATTCATTACTTAATGAGCCCTTATGAAAAAAATCTCTCTCTGAGTAAGTATGTGACTTTGGTTTAAATATCTAAATCCAAATTGATTGTGCTGACTTAAAAAGCTACAGCCATATTCCCACCCCAGGCACAGTAATATGCTTCCTGGAAATTTATTCTAAGGAGGTAATTCCTGAAAGGAAAGAGCAATCTGCCTAAAGATGTTGCGAGTAGCATAATTTGAATTGTTTTTTTTTAATTCTTTTTATTTTTTATTATTTATTTATTTATTATTATTATTATACTTTAAGTTCTAGGGTACATGTGCATAACGTGCAGGTTTGTTACATATGTATACTTGTGCCATGTTGCTGTGCTGCACCCATCAACTCGTCAGCACCCATCAACTCGTCATTTACATCGGGTATAACTCCCAATGCAATCCTTCCCCCCTTCCCCCTCCCCGTGATAGGCCCCAGTGTCTGATGTTCCCCTTCCCGAGTCCAAGTGATCTCATTGTTCAGTTCCCACCTATGAGTGAGAACATGCGGTGTTTGGTTTTCTGTTCTTGTGATAGTTTGCTAAGAATGATGGTTTCCAGCTGCATCCATGTCCCTACAAAGGACACAAACTCATCCTTTTTTGCATACACCATGGCTGTGGTGTATATGTGCCACATTTTCTTAATCCAGTCTGTCACTGATGGACATTTGGGTTGATTCCAAGTCTTTGCTATTGTGAATAGTGCCGCGATAAACATACGTGTGCATGTGTCTTTATAGCAGCATGATTTATAATCCTTTGGGTATATACCCAGTAATGGGATGGCTGGGTCATATGGTACATCTAGTTCTAGATCTTTGAGGAATCGCCATACTGTTTTCCATAATGGTTGAACTAGTTTACAATCCCACCAACAGTGTAAAAGTGTTCCTATTTCTCCACATCCTCTCCAGCACCTGTTGTTTCCTGACTTTTTAATGATCGCCATTCTAACTGGTGTGAGATGGTATCTCATTGTGGTTTTGATTTGCATTTCTCTGATGGCCAGCGATGATGAGCATTTTTTCATGTGTCTATTGTTGATGGCAATGGAAAACTGGAAATAACCTCAGGATCCAAAAGTTGTTGATGGCCAAATGAGCAAAAGCACACTAGATAACTCAGAAACAGCCAAGGAAGAGACAGGGAGGGAGGCCCACGGACAACAGTGGCGTGTGAGCCCTGCCGGGCAGCACCTGGAGAGATGGCAAGTGTGCTTCTCATCAGTTCACATCCCGCGATTTCGCTTTAAGTCCTGTGATGGGGGCATGCTGTTTATGCAATCAACAAAATAAAGAAAGAGGTGGTACTAGGTTCTCTTTTGAGCAGTACTGAAATACCAGAGTGAAGCTCACAGCCCAGGCCAGCTTCAGCTCCTTCCATGAATCCTTTATGGGCCAAGTGGGGACTCAGAGGCTGTCGGAGTCCCCACTCCACAGCGCTGCTGGAGGCTAAGTGCCTTCAGGTTTGGGCATTTCTTGGCACACTTACCGGCACAAAGCAATGCTCAAAAAATGGCAGCAGGCCAGCTGCAGTGGCTCACGCCTGTAATCCCAGCACTTTGGGAGGCCAAGGCAGGTGCATCACCTGAGATCAGGAGTTCAAGACCAGCCTGGCCAACATGGCGAAACCCCATGTCTTCTAAAAATACAAAAATTAGCCAGGCATGGTGGTGCACACTTGTAATCCCAGCTACTCAGGCGGCTGAGGCAGGAGAATCGCTTGAATCCGGGAGGCGGCAGTTGCGGTGAGCCAAGATCACACTACTGCACTCTAGCCTGGGTAACAGAGAGAGAGCTTGTCTCAAAAAAAAAAAAAAAAAAAAAAAAGGCAGCTGCTTCATCGTCATCGTCATCATCATCATCATCATCATTATCATCATCATCGTTCTCATTGGCGTGCACTGCCAGATTTGCCAACAATGTCCATAGCTTGACCCAGGATTTTTCCTATGACTCTATCAATAGTGGGCTGCATAAGGAGCAAGGGCATAAAATGGTCCTCCGTGTTCAGGCCCGGAACAACCTGACTATTTGGAGGTTAATACTCTCTTGCCTTCAACTTCCCTCTCACCTTCCGAAGAACTGTGCCAGGCATCAGGAGAGCAAAAGTTGGAAGCAACCTGAATGCACCGCCATAGGGAATTCCTTGTACTACAAAACTGCACCAGTAAACCCAGGGATGGGTATGCAGTGGAGGAGGGTACGCCATCACAGACAGGCGGCCTGCCCCCGGACCTAGCAGGGAGCACACAGCTCCCCGTGCGGGAAGTCACCGGAGTGAGCCCTCGGCACACGCCATCTACTCCAGTAATCGCAACGCAGCTCCAGCGATGCCCAAGAGCATTAAAAAGAGGAGCCAGATCTGAATTTTCCAGAGAAAGCTGACATTGATTTTTATGTGAAATTTCCCAATTTGTATATGTTAGAAATGAATTCACATAGATTTGTATAAATATCATTCAGCCCAAACAAAAGCCATCTGTGGACCAGAATTGATCTGTGGCCATCGCCCTGCCAACTCTGACGTTTGCCACCTATTAAATGGAAAAAGCAACTTATACAATCGTACATACAGCATACTACAGTGTATACATATATATAATGCACATATATACTGCATATAATAGACACTGTATATATGTGCATTTGTAGGCAGGCTTATGTTTAAGCGTAGGCATTTAAAATAGCATAGACAGGGCCGGATGCAGTGGCTCATGCCTGTAACCTTAGCACTTTGGGAGGCCGAGGCAGGCAGATTTCTTGATGTCAGAAGTTCAAGACCAGCTCAGTCAAGATAGTGAAACCCCATCTCTACTGAAAGTACAAAAATTAGCCTGTAATCCCAACTATTCGGAAGGCTGAGGCAGGAGAATTGCTAGTACCTAGGAGGCAGAGGTTGCAGTGAGCTGAGATCTAACCACTGCACTCCAGCCTGGGTGACAGAGTGAGACCCCATCTCAAATAATAATCATAACAATAAAATAGCACAGACAAATATTTACAATCTATTGAGAGTGGACATCATCTTTGAAAGAGGTAAGGGTAGTTGGGTTTTTCCTTCTGTTTGGATTTGATTTTTGCCTGGATACATTTTCTAAAGGACCTACAAAGACTCTGCATTGCATATTTAGCATGAAATCACAAAAGATTCTTGTCTTTAAAAGACTGTGCTGAGATTCAAGGCATGGCAGAGGCCTTATGAAGAAAAATAACATAATGTGATATAAATAGAGGTTAGAGGGAGCAGCTGCTGACCTGAATTCAAGTCCCACACAAGCAATGCCGGCTCTACGATGCGGGAGACGTCAGTTCATATCCCTGAACTGCCGTTTCGTCAGCTGCAAAGCTGGGAGGACAGCGCCCAGCCCATGTGATGTGGAGGTCAGGGAGGGGGACGTGGAGGGTGAGAGCACGGGCTCAAGAGCCAGAGTGACTGGGTGGATTCTTAGCTCTACTACTTACCAGCTGTGTGACCTCAGACAGGAGACTTCACCTCTCTGTGCCTCAGTTTCTTGATCAGAAAATGAGGCTAGTAATAATTCCTTCCTCCTAAGGTTGTTTTGGGCATGAAATGATTTCATACTTTTAAGGTTTTTCAGAACAGGGACCAGACCGTAACAAGGACTCGGTAACAGTTAACAATGATAATGATTTAATTGCAAACTACAAAACCTTTTAAATGAAAGATGTCACTTGTTAACATTCTAATAATTTAGGAAATGCAAAAGGCTCTTGTTAGTTTTTCTATTTTCTGCCAATGCTACTAGTTTTCAACATCACCCCAAAAATGCACACCTATCTTGAGGCTGTACAGTCCTATGGAACAGAGCTGTTGCCACTGGCAGAGGAGGCATGGCTTCCGGGGAGCCCAAACCCCTCACCCAGAGCCATGGCACACCATACGGTAGGTGTGCCCCCATCCCAGGCACACAGCTTGGTTCTCAGGATTTTCACAAAATCCTAGCAGCTGAGCTGTCTGTTCTTCCAGCCCAGGGCCCGAGAGACACAGGGAACTGACTGACCACATTGTGCAAAAGGCGAAGACACAGGCAGGAAAATGAAAGACAGCAAAGATTTTCTAGAAATCAAAGATTTTCCTCCATGCCACCACCCCAAAAGAGAGAGAGGATATTCAAATAAAAAGTCTTTTAATACTTAAAAAGAAGCCTCAAGCTAGGCATGGTGGCTCACGCCTGTAATCCCAGCACTCTGAGAGCCCAAGGCAGGAGGATGGTTGAGCCCAGGAGTTCAAGACCAGTTTGGGCAACGGAGGAAGACCCTGTCTCTATAAAAAAGACGTAAAAGTTAGCTGGATGTGGTGCTGCGAGCCTGTAGTCCTAGCTACCCAGGAGACTGAGGTGGGAGGAGCACCTTGGCCCAGGAGTTCAAAACTGCAGTGAGCTATGGTGGCGCCACTGCACTCCAGCCTGGGTGACAGAGCAGTGAGACCCTGTCTCTAAAACACACAAGAAAGAAAAGGCCTGGGAAGTCTAGGAGATACTTTCTTAGGAGATCTCATTTTCCAATTACAGGAAATTAACAAGGTGCTTGCCGTCTCTTTTTATACTGACGCAAAATAGTTAGAGGGCGTTTTAAGTGAACCTTCCATAAAGCGTAGTCAATAATGTCAACCAAGTCAGGTTTCCTAACACATACTCTGGGCTTGGAGGTGAAGTGCCATAGAGAGAACCCGGAACGAGGAGCAGGAGGCTTAGTCACTTGCCTCAGCTCTGCCACTATCCCCTTCATGGCCCTGGCCCGGCTGTGTTCTCTCCACGCAGGACTTTCCATACATAATGGGGGTGGGCTGTGCAGACGGCACCACATGGGACGAGCGTTGGCGACGATTGCTAATCCCAGAGAGGGCCACGTGCAGCCAGGGCTCCCAAGCCCTGTGTCCCATCACTGATGCCAGGAGGTCACAGCTGGCGGGTCTCATCAACATAGAAATGACGACAGAGCAGCCACCTGTACCAGCACATTCAGGAGCACTTAGTGACCTGGACCCAGTTCCACGCTTAAGTGTGGCAGCTTAATCTGAAAATGGGCCTCAGCCTTCCCCAACCCTCAACATCCAGCCAAGAGCTGTCCCCCTATCACCAGTTTTCAGAGGCATCCCCTACTGCCACTGCCCCAGCCAGCCCTCACCCTTGCCTGTCTGCATTCGTGTGACACAGTGGCCTCCCCTGGTCTAGGCCTACATGCCAATCCATCCAAGCTCCAGGGCCATGGGGAGTGACCCTCCCCACCGTTCCCTGCTGATGCCCTGTAGGGGAAAAAGTGTCCATGGCTACAGCAGCCAGGCCTCTGCACTGCACCCTGCTCCTTGCTCCAGCCTGGGTCATGCCTGCTGTCCCCTGAAGGCCTCTGCATGTGCCCCTCCCTAGCTCACAGGCCACCTGGGATCACCTCCTAACTGTCCCCAGTATTTGACTTGGGCCACACTTCTTTCCGGCAAACCTCTTCTGCCCTGCAAGCAAGGTCGGGCATCCCTGAGGCCCAAGCCTGACTCTAGGCCACCACCACGTGACCATCTATCTCCAGGACTATGAGGCCAGCTGGGTTGAGATTGCCACAGGAGACAGACCCATTTTACAGATGGGAAAACTGAGGCCTAACAGGTCGGGGCTGGCCTGGGTCACAGACGGAGTAGGAGAGGAGAACCTGCCTCTTCCCCACCAGTGGTCAGCCAGGCTATGGTCAAAGGCCATAGGGCGGGCACCACCCCACATAGGCACCACAGTCCCCAGCCCCAGCTCGCTGAGGTGCCCTCAGCTCCCACTTCCCTGGGCAATTATGTCATCAGCACTCCAGCAGCCGGAGCACCCCACCCGGACTGGCTGACCCCTCGCCTAGGACCCTCCCATCCCAGGGGCCAAGACCCTCAAGCCCCTCCCCACAGGCAGGGCCACACGGTCCCAGTAAGCTGGGACGGAGGCCACTCAATGCCACTCTCCCAGCTCCATCTATGGCCACAGTGACCCACACTGTCCGGACTTCCTGTTTTGGGTCAGGTTGTTCATTCTGCACCCAACAAACACCTAAGAGTCCCTCATGTGCCCGGGAGGGGGTGATTCTGTGCATGTTACACACACAAACATGCATGTACCATACAGAAACACACACACTATGTAGAAACACACACACACCATACAGAAACACACACACACACCATACAGAAACACACACACCATGTAGAAACACACACATACTATACAGAAACACACACACACCCCCCACACACACTATACAGAAACACACACACACCATGCAGAAACACACACACACCATACAGAAACACACACACCATGTAGAAACACACACATACCATATAGAAACACACCCACACACCATACAGAAACACACACACCATGTAGAAACACACACATACCATACAGAAACACACCCACACACCATACAGAAACATACTCCATGCAACACACTGCATCACACACAGACATTACACATGCATCATACAGAAACCCATACCACATACGCCACACACACACACACACACCACAGATACACACCACACAGAAATATACACATCATACAGAAATATACACCACATACAACACACACACCATACACAGACATCACACACATCATACAGAAACCCATACCACATATGCCATACACACACACACCACAAATACACACCACACACGAATATACACATCATACAGAAACACACACGCCGCACAACACACACACCACACCATACACAGACATCACACACATCATACAGAAACCCATACTACATATGCCACACGCACATACAGATACACACCACACACAAATATACACATCATACAGAAACACACACCACGTACAACACACACACCACACCATACACAGACATCACACACATCATACAGAAACCCATACTACATATGCCACACGCACATACAGAAGACACACCCCCTATACCACACCCAGCAGCGCAGAGTTGGTGGTTCTGAGCAGGGCAGGCTCCCTGGCAATCCCCAGCCAAGGGATGTCATTCTCTTTCTTCTGAGGGAAAACTGGGCTGGGGGGCTTCAGAGCCTGGCACGTCACCTGGCCAGCGAGCCCAGTCCACCTTACCATGCACTGCCCACCCTGCCCACCTGACCCATCTGAGCCACAGCAAACCCAGGCGCAGGCAGAGTGTAGGCTGTTACCCCAGTTTAGAGATGAGAAAACTGAGGCTCAGAGCCAAAGGCACGGCACACCCCACACACTGAAAACACACCGTGGGGTTTGCTGGAAAGCCGGCCATTCTGGAAGGAAAGATGGGAAGCAGAGGAGATGGGAGAGACTGGGGGAAGCCTGTGCCTGAGGGAGCAAGAAGGGGCCAGGGGTGGCCGGCAAAGGCTGGGCCCAGCAGGGGAGGACTGGTTGTCAGCCTCAGGCTCCCCGGCCAGTGACTTGGTGGGGACAGTAGCAACGGTGACCTCACTGGCACGTTGGTGAAGCCCAAACAGGGCAACAGCTGCGACAGGACTTGGCAGGCTGGGAGGTGGCCCAGAACTGTGGCCCTGCACCGTGTGAAGAGAAACAGTGCGAAGGAAGACAAGGCCAGTGCACACCTGGGACGGCCCCACAGGTCACGTCCCCCCTTCACTCCTGTGGGATTCCCTCCTTGATCCCCTTTCTCCGACACGCGGTCCTCCAGCCTCTCTGAAAGTCCTTCCATTGACAAGAGCCCCGCCTCAGGCTCACCCTTGGTAGCCCTCACTTCGGAAAGCACTTCTCATTTTGAACCAAAAAGAAGCAAACAAAACCCGGCACCCTTCTATTTAGCTCCTCCGGGCACTCAGAAGCCCCCAGACTGCTTCCACCCTCCCTCCTGCACACAGGAGCCTTTTAGAGATGGGAAAGTTCCCATCCCACCGCCCCCGTCTCTGGGTAACACCTGCTATTTACCAGGCGCCTTTCGCAGGACAATCTCATTTGACCCGCACAACAATGCCCTGTAAAGGCTGTGATGCCAGGACTACCACCACCTCCACCTGCGGGTGAAGACACTGGGGCCCGAGACAGTAACTGGCCACAGTCATGCGGTTCGAAAAGGGCTTTAGAGCCAGACAGACATGGATTCACCTCCCAGGTGGGTCACTCAGGGTCTAGGGTCAGTGCTCTGAGTTGTCTGGGCCTCAGTTTCCCCATCTGTGAAAGGAGGATCTCTCACTGCATTCAGGCTCCTGGACTGTCAGAGCCCCACAGGTGGTGGCTGTCCATGGAGTCAGGGCAAGGGAAGTGTCCCTGCAGGTGTGTTCTCCAAACGGGTGGACAGGAGGCCACCTGCTTCCGTAGCTGGGGCCCGGGGGCTGCGAGCAGTGAATGAGCTCAGAGAGGACCAGGAGCAGGGAGGGAGGGAAGGGGAGTTTTATTGGCACAAGGTCCAAGCCCGTGGCCTGGGAAATTTGTCCCCACAACAGGAGACCCAGCTGGTCTTCAATGTGCTTCTTCAAGTGGAAAAAAAATGAATGGATCCATTGTCTGCCTGACAAAGCCCCAGCCCGGGTGAGCAAACACGGGAGCCACGTGCCTCCTCCGTCCATTCCCTCCGGGTCTCGCTCCCCACGTGCACTGCCCGAGTCCCATGCTCCACCTGCCAAGTCCTCTCTGGAGTCCTTCTGGTGCCCCCAGCCTTGCCACCTGCAACTGGCTGACCTCACAGGCCTTCAGGGTCTCCCTGCCCCTCCTCCTCCTAGCCACCCACCCAGGGCCACCAGAAGGCACCACCTATAGCAAACATCAGCCACACCCCACCCCTGCGGAGAGATAAATCAGCAGTAACAGGAACCTGCCTGTGGAGGCCCACTGCCCAGAACCCCCGCACCTCCGGGGTGCCTTGCCCGGGCCCTGGCCATCTCACCCGGGCATCAGGTCCACTTGCAACCTTCGGAGCTCCTTCCACACCATCAGGTTTAGCTGAGTCTCCAGTACCAGGCAAAGTGGCTGCCCTGAGCAGGTGTCAGTACCCCTGGGAGCCGTCTTTGGATGCCTGCTGGATGATGAAGACGTCACATTTCCCAGTTTCACTCTCACCCTGTAGGATGTCTTCACATCTACAGAGTTCAGGCAGAAGGACACACGCCATCCAGCCATCAAGGGACACATGTTTCCTGATTCCTTGATATAAAAGAGTCCCCCCTCCTCAGAGTCAAGAACAACTGGACAAGAGCTGGCACATGTGTGGTCAGATGCTGGGCATGGCCCCACCCCATGCCAGCCAGGAACCCTCGATATTTAAATATGGCCCTTGGCTAAATGGTAAGGTACTGACCATCAAGGGTCCTTGGCCTTGCTCCTGGATAAACAAAGCCATGAGTGTTTGATCTCTATAATCTATAAGGTTTGAGATCAGATTGAAGTCGACTGGTGAAACACATCACCCCATTATTTGTTCAGCACAAATTTGTGCCACGTCTCCTGAAAGCCAGGTGCCATGCTGGTACAGGGACCAGGATACCGAGCAGGACCCACCATGCCCTGCCCTCATGACGCTGATGGCCATTCCTGCTGAAAGCTCCTTCGTCCAGACCCCCACTCAGCTGCTGTTCTCAATATTTCCCTACACAGACCAGGAGGAAACCATCCCTCTGCATTGTAAATATGACCAGAGGTTACAATGAGCTTTCTCCTTGGAGCACCACTCCTGTCCCTAGAAAAGTATTCTGAGGTCAAAACACCCTTCCTGTTTTTGGCAGCCTCAACTGTCACCATCACCTGTCACTGTCCACCAGTCAAAGAATCAGCACCTTCGCCTCTGCTGTGGAGGACTGCAGGAGACACAGCAACAGCTGAACACCGCGACGACCCTGCCCTCAACAGTCTCCTTCTCCTGGTCCTAAGAGTCCATCTTGGTATGTCCCAAAGAAGCCAAGCTCAGGAGGAGATGTCTCTCTAAATTGGGAAGACTCTGGAACACCTCTGGCCTCATGGTCAGAGACCCACAGAGCCCAGGTCCAAGCTCATCATGCCAACCCCAAAAAGATCAGAGAAACTTCCATACTGTGCGCTGACCTGCCCCAGGCCACTTTGGCAAAGTCCTACCCAATGAAGTGGGGGATTCTATACAAGAGGAAGGGAGGCAGGGGAAGAAGGAGGGAGGGAGGGAGGACGCAATGAGAACTGAGTCAAACTTTTAGTTTCTGGTCTGTCACATAAGGAACTTAGAAGCATGACTCCCATCTAAACAAGGCAAGTTAAACAAAATGCAAATCAAGAACTTTTCTTGGATCCGTCAGACAACTGAGGTCATAGGGCAACTTACTGCCCTAACATTTGGAGAGGCAGACAGGCAGACACACAGAATCACAACACACCACAGCAAAAACCTCCACAGGAACCAGTTTAGGTTCCTTTTACCAAATGCATCATGTCTGGCTCTCAACAAAAAACATTCCAAGGCATACTAAAAGGCAATAAAGGGAGCCCAAACGTTGGAACCAGACATGGCAGAGATGCTGGAATGATCAGACTGGAACTTTAAAAGAACTATGATTAATATGCCAAGGATTCTAATGGAAAAAGCAGACAACATGCAAAACCAGATGGGCAATGTAAGCAGAGACGAAACTTCTGAAAAAAAAGGATGAAAAAGAAAAGCTAGAAATAAAAAGCACTGTAACAGAAATGAAGAATGCCTTTCATGGGCTCATTAGTAGACTGAACACAGCTGAAGGAAGAGTCAGTGGGCTTCAACATACGTCAATAGAATATTTCCTAACTGGAAAGCAACAACAAAAGGACTAAAAATAAATAAATAAAACAGAATATCCCAGGACAGCCAGGCGTGGTGGTTCACACCTATCATCCCAGCACTTTGGGAGGCTGAGGAAGGCAGATTGCTTGAGCCCAGGAGTTCGAGACCAGCCTGGGCAACATGGCAAAACCCTGTCTCTACAAAAAATACAAAACTTAGCCATGTGTGGGGATATACACTTCCGACCTCAGCTGAAGTGGGAGGATCACCTGGGCTCAGGAGATTAAGGCTACAGTAAGCTGTGATTGCACCACTGCACTACAGCCTGGATGACAGAGTAAGACCTTGTCTCCAAAAAAAAAAAAAAAGAATATCCCAAGACTATACAACTACAAAAGATATAAATACATAAAAAAAAAAAAAAAGAATAACAGGACGAGAAGAGAGGAAGAAATTTAACAAATATTTGAAGCAATGGTATCTGAGAATTTCACAAAATTAATGTCAGATACCAAACCACAGATAAAGGAAGCTCAGAAAATAGCAAGAAGGATAACTGCACAAACAACAACAACAACAAAAAAAACCCTACACTTAGCATATCATATGCAAACTGCAGAGAAGTAAAGAAAAGATACTGGGGCCGGGCATGGTGGCTCATGCCTGTAATCCCAATGCTTTGGGAGGCTGAAGCAGGTGGATCACTTGAGGCCAGGAGTTCAAGATCAGCCTAGGCCAACATGGCAAAACCCCATCTCTACAAAATTTACAAAAATTAGCAAGGAATGGTGGTGCTTGCCTGTAATTCCAGCTACTCAGGAGGCTGAGGCATGAGAATCGCTTGAACCCGGGGAACAGGGACTACAGTGAGTCCAGATGGTGCCGCTGCACTCCAGCCTTGGCGACAGAGTGAGATTCTGTCTCAAAAAAAATGTATTAATACATCTAACTTCCCTGCAGAAACCATGCAAGCAAGAAAGAGGAGAGAGAAATATTTAAAGTATTGAGAAGAGGAAAAATCTCACCAACGTAGAACTCTGTAGCCTGTGAAATTATCCTTCAGAAATGAAGGAGAAATAAAGTCTTTCTCAGACAAACACAAATTCAAAGAATTTGCCATGGACACCTGCCTTGGGAAAAGGAAGATGAAAAGCAGCTCTTCAGAGCTGAGGGAAAATGACAGAGGTCAGAAACTCAGACCCATATAGAGAAAGGAAGATCTTTAGAGAAGGAATATGTGAAGATAAAATAAAATCGTTTTTTATTCTTAATTGATTGACTAGAACAGTTTGTTTGAAATAATAACAGCAACAGTGTAATTCATGGGTACAGTTTATGGATAAGAGCAACGAATGGGAGAGACAAAACGGGACTCACGTGTGATGAGATGCTTCCACTACACAGGAAGCAGTGTGTTGTTATTTAAAACTGGACTTGGATTAGTTGTGACTGTATATTGCAAACTCTAGGATGACTCCTAAAAAAAACTTTGTTAAAAGGTACAATTGATATGTTCAGGACAGAACATGGAAATGTTATTAAAACCACAGAAGGCAGCCGGGCACAGTGGCTCACACCTGTAATCCTAGCACTTCAGGAGGCCAAGGCGGGCAGATCACTTGAGGTCAGGAGTTCAAGACCAGCGTGGCCAACATGGTGAAATCCCATCTCTACTAAAAATACAAAAATTAGCCAGGAGTGGTGGCACACGCCTGTAGTCACAGCTACTCAGGAGACTGAGGCAGGAGGATCGCTTGAATCTGGGATGTGGAGGTTGCAATGAGCTAAGATCTCACCACTGCACTCCAGCCTGTGTGACAGAGCCAGACTCTGCCTCAAAAAAAAAAAGAAAAAAAAGAAAAAGAAAAAGAAAAAAAAGGCAGAAAGCAGAAAAGGAGAAGACAAAAATAGAAACAAAGATTAAGGGTAACAAATATAAAACAGTAACACATATGATAGATATTAATCCAACTCTATCAATAATCACTTTAAATGTCAATGGTCTAAATATACCAATAAAAGAGACTGTTGGGGTAGATCAAAAAACAAGGCCCAACTTGTGTTATTTGTTGCTGTGCTACAAGAAAGCACCGCATTTCAAGACTCGCATGCACGAAGCCAGCCAACTTCTACACATTCATAGTCAATTAAGGGAAATGCAAGCAGCAATTAATTCCCAGCCACTGTTCATCTCTTGGTGTTGACACAATCTCTAAACTACAACCAAAAAAGCAAGCCTTATTTCTTTAATTAAAAAAAGATCTTTGTAATAAATTCAATCAGATAAAAATGTCATTATAAAAAATGATACTCAAGGAGCTCATAATGAAATAATATGGCCCAACAGAATACCAAGAAAACTCATAATGACGAATCTGAATGAAAATCACAAAGACAATGCCTGTGCCAGCCAGAATTTTAAAGTTAGCTAAGCTCCTGAATATTTTATAGGCAGACCTCCGCTTCTGCTCAGTGCCAAGGTACCCCCCTTGATAATGGGGCCGGTGACTCTGAGCACAAGCTCTTTGAAAGCCTTAGAAGACGCACAACCATAAACATTTTGTTTCCGCATGAAAAAGCGTAGAACAAGTACTCCATATTATTTATACTTTCAGAGGGAGGGAGGAAGAGCAATAGAGAGACAGAGCCCATGTTAAACCCAATTCCTCAAAAAGCAAATGAACAAGAGTTCTCAAAGAAATTAATCCTTCCCAGCCTGACACAAGCAGATTCATTCATCTCCCCTCTGAAATTCTGTTCCTTCTGTGGGTCTAGTTTCTAGCCGTGATGTTAATGCCTGAGAGTGGGTAGTGGGCAGGGGGGGCATGGAGGGAGAATCATTGTTTTACCAAGTTTCTTGCAAAGCGAATTTAGCCCTGAGACCGTGCTTCCCATCAACACTGTCCTCCAGGCCTTGGCACCCCAGCAAGTGTGTTCCCCATGGTGTCCTTGGCAAATCCTCCACACAGTTTCTGACATTTCCCAGATTCCCTTGCAGGAGGTAGGGGTCATATGACTAGACCTGACCTGTGTCACTTCTGGGCTGAAGCTCTTCAAAGCTCACCTCACTCTTCTCTCTCTTCTTGGATGCAAGGACCTTTGAAGCCATGCACTGAGATGGTGGGATGACCAGACAGAGGGGACTGGATCCCTGAATCACACACTGGACTGGGCCTGCACTAGAGCACGTGTGAACTAGAATGGACTGATACGGTTAGGCTTTGTGTCCCCACCCAAATCTCATCTTGAATTGTAATCCCCCTGATCTCCACATGTTGAGGGAGAGACCTGGCGGAAGGTGACTGGATCACAGGAGCAGTTCCCCCATGCTATTCTCAGGATAGTGAATGAGTTCTCACAAGATCTGGTGGTTTTATGAGTGTTCGACAGTTCCTCCTTCAAATACTCGCTCTCTGTCACCTGCCGCCATGTAAGACATGCCCCTTCCCCTCCCACCATGATTGTAAGTTTCCTGAGGCCTCCCCAGCCATGTGGAACTGTGAGTCATTAAACCTCTTTTCTTTATAAATGACCCAGTTTCAAGTAGTATCTTTATAGCAATGTGAGAATGGACTTATATACAGACCTTTTGGGGTTTCTTTGTTACTGCAGCCTTGCCTCATCAAACCTGACTAAGGCTGTCTTCTTGAAATGCCCCATCCCCCTCTTTTCCACCTGTTCATCTTCTTTAAAATTCAGCTTGGGCATCACCTCCTCTGGGATGCTTTAGCTGGCACCACTTCCCGCCCCTAGGCTAGGTCAAGGGCTTCCTCTGCATACCCACAGTTCCCCAAGCTTCCCTTTCTCACAGCTCTGATCATGCTGTGCTGGCATTGCCCATCTCCCCAACCAGACTGGGCGCCCATGACAGCCAGGCCTGTTGCCTCAACCTCCCAAGATCCTGGCTCAGTGCCTGCCAGAATCAAAGCAGCTCTTGAGTGCCTGTGAAATGGACTCAATCTGTCTACACAATGGTGTCACAATGTCCTCTTTCACACACACAAATACTGCAACCAGGCCTGGGGTGGCAGAGATGAGCCACGCCCTCCCTCCCCCACCACAGCCTCAAGCCCAGCATGGGAGGGTGGTGCATGCATAAATAAAGACAGCCCAAAACACGCAGTGTAGATGCAGATAAACCATTGTGGATGCCCAGAGGCAAAAGAATTGTCTTCCAGCTGGGGACTCCACACACAAGACAGCGTCTGGGCTCTCCGGCAGGCCCTGGACATGTGGAGACGGCAGGTATAGGGCTCGTGTGTCTCCAGTCTGGTATGGCTGGGGCAGAGCTGCTCAGTCTCTGCTCCTCCCCATCCTCTCCCATTCTCAAGCCATGGTATATTGGCTGACTCGTGTCCCTCCAAAATTCTTATGTTGAATCCCCAACCCCCGGCACTTCAGGACATGATTTCATGTTTGGAGACAGGGTCTTTAGGGAGGTAAGTCAGGTAAAATGGGGCCTAATCCAAGATGACAGATGTCCTAACAACACAAGGAAAATAGGACACAGACACACGGAGGGAAGACCATGCGGGGACAAGGGGAGAAGATAGCTGTCTACAAGCCAAGGAGAAAGGTCTCGGAAGAAACCAACCCTGGCGGCAGCTCCCAGTCTCCAGAACTGGGAGCAAATGTCTGTGGTGTGAGCCGCCCGGTCTGTGGACCCCATCATGGCAGCCCTTGCAGACTGACACATGAGATGCTCCTTGAGGTGCCCGACCCCACTCCAAGGATGGGCACTTCCCAGGCCCAGCCTGGCCCAGCCTTGATAAAAAAGCCACCATGTACACAGCATTTTGCAGATTAAAATAATCTAGTCCCCTGCATACCACTGCATCAACCATACCACCCCCACTGAGAAGTTGCTTCTTGCCCCATGTTACCTATGAGAAACCAGAGACTCTGAGAGCCACAGCCAGGCTGGACTTGAACCCAAGCCTTCTAAAGCCCATTCCACTGGTTCTTCCCCCAAACCACACTACCCAGCACAACGCGGCTCGCACGGAACTTCTTACTAACATTTTCAGATGGCCACTTAACACCTTGGCAGAAGCTGGTGTCACAGGACTTAAGGAATGGTGGGGTGAGGGGGCAGCAAAAATAAGGAGTGAACGAAGTATCCGTTCAATATGTACCGAGGCTGGGCACAGTGGCTCCCACCTGTAATCTCAGCACTTTGGGAGGCCAAGGTGGGTGGATCGCTTGAGGTCAGGAGTTCGAGATCAGCCTGACAAACAGGGTGAAACCCCGTCTCTACTAAAGACACAAAAATTAGCCAGGCATGGTGGTGGGTTCCTGTATTCCCAGCTGCTGGGGAGGCTGAGGCAGGCGAATCACCTGAACCCAGGAAATGGAGGTTGCAGTGAGCCAAGATCGCGCCACTGCACTCCAGCCTGGGCAACAGAGTGAGACTCAAGGTAAATAAATAAATACATAAATAACATGTATTTATGTGCTTGACGTCTAAATGCAGGCATCTGTGAATTCATAATTCAGTCTGCTTGAACCCAAAACACCATGGGAATATTTAAGCACTTCCAACAAATAGGCACCCTAGTGGTAACATCTCCCACTGGGAGCAGGAATGAGGGAAGTAAAAGCCACGACACTGGGGGACCTGCTAGGAGGAAAGGGAAGCAAAAGCCACCACATCGAGGGACCTGCTGGGAGGAAAGGGAAGCAAAAGCCACCATATTGAGGGACTTGCTGGGAGGAAAGGGGAGCAAAAGCCACCATATTGAGGGACTTGCTGGGAGGAAAGGGAAGCAAAGCAGTGACACTGAGGGACCTGCTGGGAGGAAAGGGAAGTAAAGCCGTGACATTGAGGGACCTGCTGGGAGGAAAGGGAAGCAAAGCCGTGACATTGAGGGACCTGCTGGGAGGAACTTGGCTTCTGCCCAGAGTGATCTTAACCTCTCAAGGTCCCAAGAGGGAGGCCTCACTTCCATATTTTGTATGAGACAATTCGGGCACTAAGCAGCTAAGTCCCCGTCCACGGTCACACAGCCAAGGACGGCTCGTGTCACCTGCCCCTTGCTCAGCTATCCTTTTCTTGCCTGCTTTTCTGATTTTTTATGGTGATTAACACCAGTCAGGAGCCACACTAAAGAATCTGGAATTCCAAGAAATGGCCTGCCCAGGAAAAATAAGTAAATAAATAACAAGACCTTCCTCCTTGTCCAGTCCAGCCAGCTGACCACAACCCATGTGGTGAGGGTCCTTACTATACAGAAAGCCCTCGAGAACCACTGGCAGAAAGCAAAACGCTAGTTACCAGCAGCGGCACTGCCCGTCACGTAACAGGCATTTAGACAGAGTTGCGTCAAAGTTTGGCAAGCCCATGGGATTCCACTGACCATGCCATTGTACAGATGAGGACACTGAGGCTCAGGGAGGTGGGGTGGGGAGCCAGGATTCTGTCAGGCCCCCGGCACTCTGCAGCCTACTCCCTCCAGTCCTTCTCTGCACCAGGAATCAAACTCCCACACGGTGTCCCCTCCGATGTCCCCACCGAGGGAATAATCACTCTTTCTCCTCAACCCCCCATCCCCCACACCGTTTTCATGGTAAGGTGCTGCCTGTTTCCTTGCCTTGCAGAGCCTCCTCTACGGTGCCTTGGAATCGAGCCACGTGCAGCTCTGCCTGCTCTACCTGACAGGACACGTGCTATGCCAGGTCCTAGCTTCCCCGTGCTGGCAGCGGGGCTCACCAGGGCCTGCTGAGCCACAGCAGCCACAGTGGCTGCAAGACGGCACGCACTGGCATTTTCCTAACAGATGGATCAGGTTTAGATGGCGCTGTTCCTATACCTTTGCTAGGATTCAGGAAATTCACAAGGCTCTGGCCCACGGACCCTTAATTACGTCACAACTGATACAGTTCCTGAAAAGTCGTCTCACACCCTGGGTGACAGCAGACATGCTAAGTAGGAACCCCCTTCAAGTCCTTTGCTCGGGGAAATCAGGAGCTGTGATTTGCTCGAACATTCCAGATGGCCTCATTCAAGAGAGGCTCTTTCTCAGTCAATCCACACTCTCTCTGCACCTGCAGGAAATGACCCCCACAGGGGACCAAATGTGCTGTCCTGAACTGTGGAGGCTAAAGAGCCTCAAACTACATCTCCCAGACTCCCTTGGAGCTAGGGCTGTGCACATCACTTAGGTTCTGTCATTCATTCAATTCTTCAATCCTTCAATCACACAGGCCTGACCTGAACACAAGTGAGAGCCAGGTGGTGATGGGGCAAGGCGCCCACTTGCTGGTATGGGCCTGCAAGACAAGGTGTGCTCTGGTGTTGGGGGTCCAACCATGGCCTTCTCCTTCCTGGCTTGCAGCTGAGGCTGTAACCGGCTCTGGGACAGTGGCTCCCAATCCCCCAGCCCCGAGAGGTGGCAGAGGTGGCAGCTCCTGAGAGGCCAGCTCTGGGGTGGCACTCTGGGGGTCAAGCCTAAGCCCAGACAAGACCCTGCTCTGTGACCTTCCACCACCAGCACCTACTTCCCTGTGCTCCGTCCCTTACTTAAAGTAGCTGGACAGAGTGGCTTCTGTTGTCTGCACCTGAACACAGACGAGAGCTGGGGTACCCCAGAACCCAAGTTAATTTACTTTATTTTTATCTTTATTTTTATTTTTTTGAGACAGAGTCTTACTCTGTCACCCAGGCTGGAGGGCAATGGTGAAATATTGGCTCACTGCAACCTCTGCCTCCTGGGTTCAAGCGATTCTCCTGCTTCAGCTTTCCGAGTAGCTGGGATTACACCACACCTGGCTCATTTTTGTATTTTTAGTAGAGACGGGGTTTCGCCATGTTGGCCAGGCTGGTCTCAAACTCCTGATCTCAGGTGATCCACCTGCCTCGGCCTCCCAAAATGCTGGGACTACAGGTGTGAGCCACTGCACCTGGCCTAGAACCCAAGTTAAAATTAAAGAGGGACACACAAAACCACTTTACACACAGACGCCGAAAACCAAATATTTTGACTGTGTTAACTACAGACAGACCCTCCACACACCTACATCCACTGGGGCAGAACTTCACGTTCTAGAACCATGGAACGGCTGTGCAGTGGTGTGTTCTCAACGGCCAGCTCTGGCCTCAGACTGGGTACAAATCTTGACTCTACCACTTGTTAGCTGTTTGTCCTGGAGCAGGTGACTTGTCCTCCCTGAGCTTCAGTTTCCCCCAGTCTGGAAAAATGAGGACAATCATAATACCTGCCCCAGCAAAAGTGAATGCACACAGAGCACTTTCAACAGAGCAAGGCCAGACGGGCGCTAAGCAACTACTGCTTACTGCCTTGATTCTTGGGCTTCCTGAACTCTCGAGAGCCTCCTTCTGGCTGGAATATGTCTCCCCACCCCACCCTGTCTGTTCATCCTCCGTGGCCTTAGTCAAGTTGTAACTGTTTGCATGTGACATCATTAGAAACACACGCACACACCAGCAGGTCAGCCCTGCTCTCCTCTGGACTCCTCTTATGCCTGAGTCCCACTTTCCCCCTGAATTTTAACCTGCTTTGGGAGGTTTCCCATGGGGTCCAGAAAATTTCACTATTTAAAAGGTTTCCACCCCAGTTAAAAAGCATTTGAGAACCACAGCATCAGAAGAGCGTTTCAAGGACATTGAAAAGTATTCTTGATTTATGTTAAAGGGTTTAAATTGTGTCACTCCCAAATTCATACATTGAGGTCCTAACCCCCAGTACCCTCAGAGGTGGCCTTATGGGAGACAGGATCTTTACTGAGGTCATCAAATTGAGATGAAGTCAGGAGGGTGGGCCTTAACCAATACGATGGGTGTTCCTACAAAAAGAAGAAATGGGGCCGGGTGTGGTGGCTCACGCCTGTAATCCCAGCACTTTGGGAGGCCGAGGTAACAGAGGGAAACCCTGTCACTACTAAAAATACAAAAATTAGCCGGGTGTGGTAGCACACACCTGTAATCCCAGCTACTTGGGAGGCTGAGGCAGGAGAATCGCCTGAATCCAGGAGGCGGAGGTTGCAGTGAGCTGAGACCATGCCATTGTGCTCCAGCCTGGGTGACAGAGTGAGACTCCATCTCAAAAAATAGAATAAAATAAAATAAAATAAGGAAGTGGGAGCACAGAGACACAGAGACAAGGAGAACGCCATGTGACAACGAAGGAGGAGGTCATGGGGAGGATTCCACCAGCCAAGGAATACCAAGGACGGCCCCCAAAGCACAGGAAGCCAGGGAAGGGGCCTGGGGCAGAGTTCCCTCGAAGCCTCAGATGGAGTCAACCCTGCCCACGCCTGGATCTCGGGCTTCCAGCCTCCAGAACTAAGAGACCATCCATTTCTCTCGCGTATTCCCTGGTACAGTGGCCCTAAGAAACGAATACATTTATTAGATGTATTGAGATGTGCTGAGAATAGCTATAAACTATTGTCCCAGTTTTTTGGAGACCAATTTCATAAATACAGGGGAGAAAGGCTGACGGCAGCAGAAACAATCGATATTCGCGCAGCTCTCCACCCACACCTCTGGGCTGATCCCTATTTCTCTGTTTTCTTCCTTTTTTTTTTTTTTTCTGTGAGGAGGGACTTTCACCAACATTTGTGTGATACACATCTTCCCACATAAATCATGGTGCACACCTGATGATGAGCCAACCATAAATCCCCCCGCATGGCAAGGCTGGCTCAGCGGGAGCACCATCCCTGTTCCCCCAAAAGACCCGCCACAGACCCAGCCCGGGAGCGTGTGCTCAGGGCCTGCTTCGTCAACACTGGGGGTCAGTGATTCTTGGTCCCCCTTGACCAGCTTAAGGCTCCTTCCTGTGGTGTGGCTCGAGTCTTTCTGCAGGGTCAGAGGGAAGTCTGCCCGCTAGGTGACAGTGGTTTGCAGTGTGAGGACCTCTGTCCCCACTGCTCCTGAAGGGGTGGAGAAATAAACGATTTTTTATCTCCTTTTGATCTGTCTTCTCCAAGACATTTTCCACCATGAAAATGTAATGCTTTTACCTGGAAAAGGGATTACAAAGCATCCCAGGCAACGTGGTAGAATAATATTTCTCTCATCTGCTGTCATCCTTTGGGCAATAAGATGCAATTAAGTAGGCAACTGCAGTAAAGAAAATTACCGACCTCAGCTCAGCCACAGACACTGGTCGGAGCTCATGTGTCCTCAGCGCAGTGCCTGGTGTCCGGTAGACACTGGAGAAGAATGGTGGGCTCCCTCCCTTCACAAAATCAGAAGCTGAGGTCCAAAGAGGGAAAAGCACCTGCCTAAGACCCCAGAGCTGGGTGACAGCAGAGCCAGATCTGTGGGCCAGGCATCTGGAACCTGTAACCTCAGCAGTCAGCATGGGCCCCCTGCCCAGCATTCACAGTGAAGGAGCCATATGTGAGGTGGGGGGCCCACCCCTCAACCAGTCGCTACCATCCAAATCGTATCACATAGAATGAGAAGCAGCTACTAACATTCAAAGTGGCAGATGAGGCTGGGCACAGTGGCTCATGCCTGTAATCCCAACACTTTGGGAAGCTGAGGCAGGCAGATCACTTGAGCCCAGGAGTTTGAGACCAGCCTGGCCAACATGGCAAAACTCCGTCTCTACTAAAAATACAAAAATTAGCCAGGCGTGGTGGCGTGCATCTGTAGTCCCAGCTACTTGAGAGGCTGAGGCAGGAGAATTGCTTGAACCCGGGAGGCAGAAGTTGCAATGCACCGAGATCCCGCCACTGCACCCCAGCCTGGGGACAGAGTGAAACCCTGTCTCAAAAAACAAAACAAAACAAAACAAAACAAAACAAAAAAACTCAAAAAACAAAGTGGTAGATGAAACCCTTCCTGAGTTGCTGCTTTACAAAACAAATATTGACTACAGTCCTTAGGAACCCCATAAAATTAGGGCAACAGCACCTATGCCCCCGGGGCCTGGCCTGTGAATGCCCCTTTTCCTCCACTCCCAAATGCACACGATTCTCCATCTTAACTTGCTGGTAACTAGTCCAGCCCTCATCCACAGAAGCCAGGTGGATAAATGCAAGAGCTATTTCCGCAACAAATGGAAAGTGGCTCCAGGACACTGATGGTGAAGATGCTGACTGTCCACCCCTTCGGCAACTTCCCCGGCCACTGAGCAGCCTGGTGGGAGCCGGAGTTGATGGGAAAACCACTCATTTCTGCCGGCGGGCTCTGGCATGGAGAGGAGCTTACTCTTCCTAAGGGCATTAACTGTCTTTCTCTCATTTTAAAAATCAAGTTTACTCCCAGAAAGAAACCTAGGAGAACACAAAAAGGAAAAGGAAGAGAAAAAGAAACTTCTCTTCCATCCCCCACCCCCACCCACTGTGAACACTCTACTGACTTCCTTCTGGGCTGCCTTTCCAGGGGTAGTTTTTAAGTTAAACTCACGTCTACCAATCATTTTCTAGCTTATCTTTTCCTCTTCACATCATGAAATAAGAACTTTCCAAGACACTCTGAAGAGTGGTGGAGGCCTTCCTACCTCGTTCCATCCTGGATTTAGGGACATTTTGGTTATTTCCGAGGATTTTGTACAGATTTAGAATTTTTCCCCATGGAGAGATTCCCTTCCCAATTCACTGGCCAAAAGCTGCACAGTTTCAAAGAGGCTCGTACCTATGTATACCCGCACAGGCAGGGGGAAAGGGAGCCCCCGAGAGCACTGTGCTTTAAAAGGGCAGTTTCTCGTGTTCTGTCTTTCCTGAGTCCAGCGTTTTGGATTTTTTTTTTGAGACGGGGTCTTGCTCTGTCGCCCAGGCTGGAGTGCAGTGGCCGGATCTCAGCTCACTGCAAGTTCCGCCTCCTGGGTTTACGCCATTCTCCTGCCTCAGCCTCCCAAGTAGCTGGGACTACAGGCGCCCGTCACCTTGCCCGGCTAGTTTTTTTGTGTTTTTTAGTAGAGACAGGGTTTCACCATGTTAGCCAGGATGGTCTCGATCTCCTGACCTTGTGATCCGCCCATCTCAGCCTCCCAAAGTGCTGGGATTACGGGCTTGAGCCACTGCGCCCGGCCAAGTCCAGTGTTTTTCAAATGACTGTTTTTTGCACCTCCAGCCAAAATCTTACACGAATTTGTCACATGATAGAAGTCCTATGTATGCTCAGCAACATGAAAAAGCTAAGGGATTTTGCTTTTATTTCATATTATTGGTGCTTTTCTTAATCTACCATATCACAACAATCAGAATTCCAACCCTAAATCCTTAAAATATAGCCAGACTCTCTGCTCTCAGACTTAAGAGGCAGCTGGCAATGGGATCAAGTGTGTGGCCTCTGGACAGACACAGCTGTGCTTCCCGGCCGCCACCCTGAGGTTTCCAGGAGATGGCAATGGATGGGGGTGCTCTGGCCACGGGGCCTGGCCACAGGCGGAGATCAATTTACGAAGGCAGAGCCCATTATGTGACAGATCCGCTGAGGGGTACAAATGGCATCACAGGATTTTCAACAACTTCACTGCTTACAGATGAGGAAACAGAGGATAGAAAGGTTTAAAGGACATGGCTGGCAATGACAGAGCCCAGCGTGGAGTCCTGTGGCCCCTCAGTCCAGCATTCTGTGTG